>NC_140028.1:94619236-96021320 GCF_963513975.1 Fringilla coelebs | reverse complement strand
CAGTGAGTGGAAAGCCACAGTGTGGGTGAGCCTCATTAAGATACAGCATTCCTGATTAATTGCTGAATTAATTGAATTCAGATGGAAGGATAGATCACTTTCTTTGGCATAATTAAGAACTCCTAGGAATAAGTAGATTAAGTGGAAGAAAAATAACATTAGTGGGTTTTTTTAGGTTCTGTCCTTGTGCCTTTCATTTGTGTGTGCTCTTGCAAGGGCATCCAAGTGAACACTGTGATTAAGAAATTTTAACAGCTCACCAATAATTAGTTCTGCACCTCCAATGCTACTGTTTAGAGAAATATCTCTTATATTAATACTATTATGCAAATCCAGCTAAATAAGAACAAGATTGAGTGCAAATCAACACCAACTTTGGAAGTAGCATTTACTACAGATGACACATCAAAACTCAATTGTAAAAGTTTTTTCCTCAGCTAACCTGTAGTTATGAACAAGTTCAGAAAGTGACTTGATCAGAGACTGTACAAAACAACACAATAAAGATTTTCAATTTTATAAATTTCCTATGATGGAATCATTTCCTAGTTTTGGATAACATTCAGTCCCTCACAGTCCAGTAGGATGTCTATGCCCTATAACCGAGAAAGAAACCAGCATAATTTTAGTTGGGAGAATTCTGGAGTAAATGCAATAATGAATAAACAACATGGTGCCCTGATGGTATGGATTGCTACAGTCCCACTGGTTTTTGCTTTTATATCAACTTGATATAATTACTTCAGATATAAAGTATTAGTCATCTTTTCAACTAAAATTTAGATACAGACTTAAAGCTGAGTTTTGACACCATGATAATTGAGAGACTTGGCACTAATGCCCATTTTACCCTACTGAAAAATTCAAAGTGCTTCTTCCACTTCAATTTTGATCAATTATAAGAAAATCAAGGACTTGCATTAAAAAGAATTTGGAAAGAGCATAAATGAGACAGCCAACCTTTTACCAGCATAGACCTGATTAACTAGGTCAGTTTCTTCCATGAAACATAAAAAGATGTATTTTACCAGCCAATTCCCAATATGACTTTTGGAATCCAAGGATTAAAAGTTGGAAGAAGGAATAAATACTTAGTGGAAAACAATTTAAATCTTAATGTAGTAGCAGTCTCAAACAAAAGTTATCCAAACTAACAATTCCAAAAGGAACCTTTTGTTAAAGGATATGCCTCAAGTTTCCCAGAAGCATCAGAAAGCCATAGCACAACACAGTTTCCTCTCCCTGTTTAGACCCAGGCTGTAATAAGGAGGATGCAGATTCTAATTTAATTTCCTGCATTATAACCATGTAATACCATCATTTGGAAACAAATTTTGTCTCTCATCTTGCCAGTTATGAAATACCAAAGTAAGCTCTTTCTCCTAAAGTTTTAAACTCCTTCATAAATAACCAATATAGACCACATCTAATTGTGTTTTCCTTTGGTCCTAAAATATGGATAGTTATACAAGTAAGAAAAAAATTCTGCTCCGTCCAATTCATAGTCTGGGTCTCTAAACATTCCTTGGATGGAGTAAATGGCCACCACTACTTTTGTGGTCTTACAGAGAGTCCAGGAACCTCTTCATCCTCAAAATATAATTTGTACTACAATCCCAAGTGATGCATTAACTTTTGTGTTAGAACCTCTACAGTAATGTGAAGTTTTACACTAAAACAAAAGAAAAACCATTGCAATACTCTCACGTTGTGAAATTTCCATTTTTGTCAAAGGGAGTATCCAAAAACACTTTATGATCTGTCCACCCTGAAAAGAACAAAACCCCTCATTAATTCATTTCACTGATACCACTATCAGCTGCTTAGATCACGTTCTCAGCACCTCTATGTTGAAATTCTGAAGATAGCACTGGCTACAGCTATTTCATCACCAGGAGAATCAAGCAGTTACACAATCATCACAAGAAACAGTCTGTTTTGCAACTCTAAAGCTATAAACTCCTGAAAAAGCTAAATGCACTTTACAAATCTTTGGCAGAAATACCAAATTCCTCAAACTGGAAATAGGTGAGCCTCAGTGGTGCCATAAACCAGCTCTTTAGAGACACCGTGCTGTATGGAGACAACAGAAGTGGTCATATTCAAATATGTCTTGGAATTACTATTATGGCAAGTCACAACAGCACTGCTGACTGTTTGTGATATGTTAAGACACGTTTAAGTGACTCCAAATACATTTGAAAAACCATGATTGCAACAGGTAATTGCTGGTGTGAACCTACAGAAACAACCACAAAGGGAAAATACAGAGCCAAACCATGTCTCTCCTACTCTCAATTCTACTTAGATTCAGTTTCACGTGTCACCATACAAGACAAAGTAGCACATCGCAATTTTTCTCAGATCCACTTACCAAATTCAGTCAAATGAGAAATGTAATAGCTAACTTCAAACGAAATTTTTTCAGGGGGCAGGGGGAGAAGACTTTTTTTGCATTTAATGCTATTAGTTTTAATACACAGTTAAAAACTTAATAGTTCTGAGTGACTGTAAATTTCAGATAGAGAAACATGACAGAATTAAGCGCCTCCAGCTGAAGTCTGAGTAATTTCACATGAGCAATTATCAATGCAAGAAAACTGGTCTTTTAATTTGATTGTTAGGACGGTCATACAGAAGAGAAGAAACAAGTTTAAAATAATTTTTCTTTCTGACCTGACCTGTAGATGTGATTCTATACTTTCAACATCCTAAGTGTAATAATTCATTTCTCACTTGTGCCAAAACTTTTGGAGGGTCTTGATTTCATTCTAATTTCCTGCTCAGTACCAGAACACATGCAACTATTCTCTACTTTTCTTTATCTTTTCTTACCACTCTTTTAGGTACCAGCAGGTAGGAAAATTGTAATATAGACAAGACAGTGAAATAAATTCCTTCTGTTTGTATTTTTTTTACCGAAGTTCTGCACAAATAGCAAATTGTGGTGCTTAAATGAATTCCACAGAATATTTTTCACTTATAAACAACAGTTTCTCCTGATGGATAAAATTTTCCTGTCCTCTTTGACATCTGATTAGATAACAGTATTCTCTACATGACAGCATATTAAAAAGATGAGGCTTTTGCACTTGGCTCAGATATATTACACAAAACAATGCAATGCCTGCAAATTATAAAAGTAACTGAAGAAAATGGGCCACAAGTAAAGAGCAAGTAAACTAAGCTTCTCACTTACATTTTAAATCTAAAATTCTCTTCATAGGACAATATTCTAAAGCACAAACTACTGCTAAAAACTCACAAGATACTGCACCAATTTAGTAACAATTGAATAGCCAAGAAAATAACCATAAAAAGAGCTTAAGAATTATACTTAGCTGCTGATTTTTTACAGTGAGATTAATTCCTGGGACTTGTGGCCCTGCAACCACAATGTATAAGGCAAAACCAAATAAACTACATGTAGTTTCCAGTTAGGAAGAGGGGCTTTCACTACCTCCAAGAAAGTTCAATTTTATCGTACATGGGAATCTTTAGTTCAAAAAACAACCATGAAGTACTTCACAAATGTTGCATGCTCAAGACCCTACATTAAATTTCTCTATGTTCTTGCTGGTTGTGATAAATTGTTTGTGCTGGTACTTCTTACAGTAGGCCACCTATTTCCTTCTCTTGGCACTTGAACAATGCAGCACACATTCCATTTTATTCACCACTCTTTATTATTAATTAGGAAAATATCTAAGATGGAGGAATCTTAGAACAGAAGAATTGAATTGAAAGGGACCTACAATGACCTTTGACCCCAGCTGCCTGACCACTTCCAGGCTGACCAAAAGTTAAAGCATGGCATAAGGTTGTTGTTCTAATACCTCTTTAACACTGACAGGCTTGGGGCATTGACCACTTCTCCAGGAAGGCTGTTCCTGGCTTTGATGACCATTGATAAATAACAGTTTCCTCGTGTCAAGCCCAAACCTCCCCTGACGGATCCATCTCTGAGACATTCCCACATGCCCTGGCACTGGGACCAGAGTGAAGAAATCATCACTTGCTTCTCTACCTCCTCTCTTCAGGAAGATGCAGGGAGCAGCCAGGATGCCCCTCAGCCTCCTTTTCTTACACACTAAACAAGCCCAGTGTTCTCAACCACTCCTCACAGGATATGCCTCCCACTCACTTCACCAGCTTTGTCGCCTTTCTCTGGATGCATTCAAGTATCTTCACGTCCCTTTTAAATGGTAGTGCCCAGAACCACACAAAGCAAGGCCACAACAATTCTCTCTAAAGCAGAATAATCACACCTTTTTCTGAGCTGGTGAAGCTGTGTTTGATGCACTCCAGGATGCAGTTTGCCCTCCTGGCTGCCCAGGCACAGTGACGTGTTTTGAGCCTCCTGCCAGCCAGAACCCCCAGACCCCTTCTGCAGGGCTGCTGTCCAAACACTGCTCTTCCAGTTTAGATTTGTTCCCACTGTTAATCTGACCCAGGTGATAAAACCAGCTGCTGGTAATTTTCAGTTGTGTGCTATTGATGATTGCCAAGTGCTTCAAGATACCAAGATCTCTCTACAAGACCTCAAGAGTCAGCAACACCTCGCAGTTTCGTATCATTAGCAAACTTGGCAATGGTGCATTCTACCTCCATACCCAGATCACTGATAAATATTTTAAATAGAACTGGCTCTAGAATTCATCCTTGATGAATGCCACTGGTGACTGGCCACCAGCCAGAGGTTGCACTATTCACTATAACCCTGGAGCTCTGTCCTTTAGCCAGTTCTTCATGGAATTACAGAATTATTTATGTTGAAAAATACCTCTGAGATCACTGAGTCTAATCTTTGATTTATCACCACCCTGTCAACTAGATCCTGCCACTAAGTTCCACATCCAGTAATTTCTTGATCATCTACAGTGATGTAACTCTACCACCTCCCTGAGAAGTCTACTTCAGTGTTTAACAACCTTTCCGTGAAGAAATTCCTTCTGACGTCCTAAACACCATCAACTTGCTCATGTCACAGCTGGACAGCTTGTCCCAAAGGATGCTGTGAAGAAGGACAGTTCCAAAAGCCTTATTAAAACCCAGAAAAACTACATCCAGCACCCATCAGAGACATGACTTACTGAAGAGGGATCAAATTAGTTAAATAGGAATTTCCGTTTGTGAACTCACATTGGCTATCTGATGATTTCACTATTCTTTAAAAGTCTTTCAGTTGCTCTCAGCATGAACTTTCCCATCATTCTTCCAGGTACTGAATCAATTTTGCAGAGAGTTGCACACCAGTTTTACACCTCCACAGTAAAGGACCTGTTACAGTAAATTAGGTGAGGTCTAATGATTCTGACAGATGACACGGATCACTGCACTAGGTTTTGTGTTCAGTAGATTGTTTGCCATCATTCAAAATTATTGACCTGAAATCAAAAAACCGTGCTGATAAACAACAAGCTTCAGTATCCCAGAAAAGCATATATTGGTGAAAACTCCATTATATACAGGAAGACTCTTTGTGTAACAGTATACTCTTTGCATAACAGTACTTTTCTTAAGTAATTAATTTTAGATTATATAAGCAGAGTGACAATTTGTGTTTTCAGTTAATCTCCATTTATTTGACTAATAGAAATATAGAAACATATACCTGTAAATCTAGAATTGAGATTTTTTTCCCCCAGAGCAGACAAAGAAATTACCTAATATATCAAGCCTTTATACCCTCTGCTTCAATTGTTGTACTGAGCCATAAATCCTGTTAAGGCAGTAAAATCAGGCATTCAGAGGACAAACAGCATCACATTCTTACAGATATTCTGCATTTTTTTAGATTATTCTGTGTGACTCCATGAGAGTGAAATGTGTTGTATCAAATTAAAGTTTTGGATGCTAATATTGAACAAATTTTGATTTTTGTAAGTCACAGCTTGTTAGACTTGTAGTAAGGGCATGTGTGTGAAATCAGAAAATTTAATTTTGCAACCACCCCATTCCATAACTGCAATATATAAAATCCAACAAAGAAATAGATTAGTTCAATTCTACAGATGAGGAATTGTAAGGAAAAAATGTTACACACATTTTTAACAAGACAAATGTAAAGATGAATAAAGAGGATTTTCTTGCTTGAGTACTTAAGGATTACAGATTTTGATTTTCAATACAATTGCCATTGATGTCTGTCCTAATATAATAATTTTCAAATTTCCAAATATTCTGTAACTGATGCTAGAAAGTCGGTGGTTTTCTCTTCCCTTAAGGACAAACAAAATCTAGTTTAAACTAGATAAACACAGTTAAAACTAAACAAAACAGATGAAAATACTGAGAATTAGATAAACACAGTTCTCTACTACAGACAACACTAACACTTACTACCGCAATATTGATTTGCATTCATTGTCTTTTGCAGTCCCATGTGCAATAAGAATTTATCCTTAGTGTGCACACCCTATATTGTCAGCAACCTGAAAATATGTCTCCTTTTTATGGACAATATGTTTAAAGAAAATCCAAGAGACTTACACTTCTTAAGAGCAATATAGTTAAGCAATCTACTATAAGGGAACCAATATGTATTATCATACAGGACCACGGCAACCTGTCTAGTAATTAGTAATTAACTAATTATCTGATAATGAAGGTATTCTTTCCTATATCCTTGCTTTATGTTTTCAAAGGAAACGCTGTTCAGTTCTCAGCTCCAACTGAACTGCAGAGGGAAGGCAAGATCTCTGGATATTTCAAGATAAAGCTCTCGGCTTTGGTTTGTGCAGTGTAATAGAATCAACAGTGTCAGAGGAAAGGTCTTCATTTTCAGAATTGTCAATTTGGTGCCAGGAAAACTTCCAGCATATTGTTTAAGGGTAAATATTTGGTAACTCCAAAGTCTCTCTCAACAAGCATTCAGTGTAAAACCTGAGAAACTGAATGTTAAAAATCGATATCTCATAATTTTCAGAACTTCTTGCAAGAAAACACCTGGTCAAAGATGTGATCTTCTGTTCCCTGCAACCTAAAGAACAGAAAATAAGGACAACCTGGCTTATGTCAATAGAAAGTGAGGGTAGTTTACTATCTTGTCTCTGGGTGTGCCCTGAAGTAGGAGCTATGAGAAACAATGCAAGAGCTGGGCAGATTCAGATTTTTTCTTTTCCAATACAATAGTCTACCAAATGGCAGCTCAAGGAGCTTCAAAGGGCATGGTACCCCAATAATGCGTACCAAGAATCATCTTATTAATTTCAGGCACATACATAGGTTTACTTTCTAGTCAGTGGAGTGAAATCATCAAAGCCACACATTTTGCGAATTCCTGAAGTCTACCTTTGATTTTAAAAAAAATCATACTTAAATGAATGGATTAATTCTTCAAAATAATTGAACTTTCTGGCCCATCTGCTGTGGGAAAGGTCACTATACCTTTTCTAAGTTCAGTATCTGGATAATTAATTTGATACCCCTAGATTTCATGCTGTCAGATGGCACCTTTCCACGGTCTTATGCTTATTATTATTTATTTTACAGAGTTCAATTTCTACTCCATTTTTTAGTTTCTTGTAAAATAGTCCTAAGGCATACAATGCCCTTTACAAAATGGGGTATAAACATCAGATCTGCAGTACTAAAAATATAGGTGAATTATCAAATTTTTGGAGTGACATAAAAACTTTTGTTTACTATTTAATATTAAGAATTCTCAAGAAAGCACATTTTGACTTCCACTGATTATTAAGCTCATATGTCTTCAATACCACAGAAAAAAATTATTATATGAAAGGTAAGTTTTTCACATAGCTATTCAAAATAAAAAGCTCTCAAACCGTGGTGCTACTGCTGGTCAACATCAGACAATTTTATTTATATATCTCATTATATAATCTCTTTACTTTCTAACTACATTTTTTAATTCTCTCTCAGTCCACCTTCCCAACAAACTATTCAAACAAGATGGCATAATCTTCAGATTTGATGCTGATTTTGCACTGTGTTTTAAAACTGTTAGGGTTTGAGTAGTTTGATAGCATGCAAAATAATTATCATATCATTATACTCTTGTGTAGTCATTTGGGCTTGTAGATTAAAGAGAAGTCTTGTAGATTAGAAAGAAATTGTTAGATAATTCCTGTTTGCCTATATTTTCGTAGTGTGTGAAAGATAATGGCTCAATTTTTCATGTTTCTTTCTGTCATTAATATGATTTTAAAGTGAGTAATGAAAGAACAAACAGCAATGATGGAAAGTTTCTAAGCTAACTGAAATTGTTGCTTCAAATGCTCCTTATTAGTTCTCTGAAAGGCTATCATCAAACAAAAGTAGAAACCAACTCTGAAGGCTGCTCAGTGATGTTTTGCTGTTTAGATCTTTGTAAAATATCCAAGGAAGTCTTGATGCAACAAGCAAGACTTGCTCATCCAGAGCGACCTACCAGGTGTTGCAAGGACAATTCTCATTTCCAGCATCTAGAAATGTCCTGAGCCTACCATTTCCAAATGACACTTCTGTTAATCTGAAGCCAGTACAAGAAAACATTGGATAACAGGACTTTGTTGGCATTCAGGCTGTCCAAAAGTAGTCGCTCCAAGGCCTACTGAAATATTTTCTGATTGGAAAACCACAACTACACCTAGTCCAAAAACCAAAGACTAGAAACTCTTAAATTGAAGTCTTCCTGAATGATCATAAAAATATTATTTCACAATGGAAAATATAAGGTCTCTTGCAGAGACAAATTCATTAATGCATAAACCAGGAAAATAGTTGACCACAGGAGTGCATTAGAGAAGAAATTCTACTGCCTTTAATGTTACTCGAGTGCATTGTTATGGCTTTTAGTCTGGTTTAGAACACTGCAGGGGAAGAGTCAAATTTTTGTTTAAAGCAGTGATGTGTAATATAGATATCCACAGAATACATTTTTAAATTCAGTGTTTCAAAAAGATCTTAAATTTCCACCTCTTTATGAATAGAAGGCATCTACATAATTTTTTTTTATATTCTTGTGAATGATCCTACAGAGATCTCATTACAATGATAAGGATGCTAGATGCTATCAGAGAAAGATAAAAAACACTTTAAGCCACAGAAATTAATTAGGATCAGAAACAAAAATGTTGAAAAGTTTGAGCTGAGGCATTTAAGACCAGCTTTAGAGTTTCCATAATTTAAAATTATCTCAGAACAAGACTACTGCCTCTCACCATGGAACCTGTATGTGAATCTTAGGTCTTCTTACTATGCCAAAATATCCAATGTCTTCTTATGTCTGCAGTCAAACCCATTCATAAACAAGCTCCAGATTTAAACATGAGTTCAAGATGGCTCCTAAACTTTATACATATGTCTGAGTGTGCAATTAATCTATCAAAGTACAATTAATCTATCCATTATCTATTAAAAATTTACTTTATACAAAATAACAAAAAAATCAGTTGTTCAATAAAGAACAACTTGGCATCAGTTTAAAGGTAGTTTTCTTACAGAGATTAAAGTTTACAAATCCAGCTTTAGGTAAAGCTTCAGGACCTTAAGTCTAGACAAAAATTAACCATTTTTATTGTTTTCAAAATATCCACATGAAAGATTGTTCATGTTTAAGTTGGCTGCAGCTACCCATCTGAGAGCAGGGAGGTGTGTGGACAATTTCACAACTCAGTGGGTATTCACTGAGTGAGTGTGCTAGTTGTTTAATCCCTAAATCAAGCAGAAATGTAAAAAGCTAAAATTCTCCTTATGAACACTGCCCCTTTATGTGCAACATTTCACCTACCTATTCAGTATATCTCCCTATCTTTACATCCTTCAGAAGTATTTAATTTCTGCTTCTAGGGCTCTCTTAGGAAATTAAAAATCTCATTATTCTGTTCCCAGAGTATAATTCTCAATGTTTACTTTACAACCACTTTTCCTCTCCCATTATCAATGTTTAGTTTGTAACCATTTTTCCTCATGACAACTCTCTTGCTTGAATTTTCCTCTTCCTGTTGGTTACTTCCCAGAGATATTAACACCCAGCTGTCACATCCTTTCTTCATAGACTTGCCAGACTAAATAACAAAAGTTCCTTTAGTTTTCCGTCTCTTCCTTCATCCAATCATTGCAACAGGTCACCTCTGTGAGTCCCCACTTTGCTTCTTTCTTGTTTGGGTCCCACTGCAGCCACATGACTACAGACACTGAAAAGCCCCATGAATGCACAACCAGAACACATTGCACTAGGATGCTCATGTGAAGATGTATCACGTGGAGGAAAAATAATTGATCATCTCTTTCAAAAGAAATGCATCTTCTCCACAGATGTTGAAAAGAGAGAAAGGAAAACAGAATCTGAGTTCTCTTCCTATCCCCAGAGCTGAAGCTAATGTCAAAATTTGAAATAACTCCATGTATATAAGACACTGCTGAGGTGAGGACTCATTTCAGTGTGGGACTACACAGAGCTGGGGCATGTCAAGGGTATTCACATCCTAGTTTTGTTTTCTCTGAAGGAGTCCTACAAATATCTATCAGTTTGCACCCAAGACTTCTTTTTTTGTTACTATTCAAATAGCAGGATTTTAATTCTAATAATTCAGTGAAATTAAAGTGTCCTCTCAGGGCTCCATCCTAAGTCATATGCCAGACTGATGCAAGTGGGTATGAAAGTTGTGTTTTCCTACCTACTTACATTCAAAAAGAAAACTTTGAGTGTCTTCAACAAAATCAAATTAATTCCCATGCAGAAACATTTTTAATGTCATATTTCCTGGCTAGAATGATTACTCCAGTGACCCCAAACATTCTGTTTTCTGCCATAGATTTTACATAGGTTAAGTTTAGTTCCTTAAATTTGTCCCAGCACTAGTTGGCCATACCACTGTGGGACCTCATAAGGCCAGGGCACCTTGCTATAAATTTAAGGTGATTCAGCAGCATCCCTTCCTTCTCCCCCCACCTCTTGAAATGCTTAAAGGTTTTTGAGAGGGACAATGCCACATGTGGCAGCAATCCTCCCTTGATAGGGAAGCTGGACTAGGTTACCTCCAGAGCTCCCTTTCAACAAGAATTTCTACCTTTAAATGAACAATTTGACTCCCTGCACAATATAGCCCACTGTATGGCCACTCTAAGACCAGTACATGTTCAAGCAAAGAGGAAAATAACCAAGATACAGCTCTGTATCTCTTATTAGTGTGTGTTTTTCCATCATGCCCAAGAGCATGTCCAGTGTGGGTATAAGGAGGAACGGACAGCTGATAGAATTACATCAGACAAGGTGCATCAAATACTCCCAACCTGGCCTGGATTTTGCCTTGCAGTTTTCAAGAACCATACCAATGATTTGATGCAAGCTAAAGACATACCAGAGCCATTCTCATAATAGTAGGCAGTGGACGTGCAACAGTAGTTTAAATATATAAATATATATTATTATAAATGCACCGAGTCCAGATCCTTAAATAAATCTGAATAAATTTGTGCTGAGCTTCAAATATACTTTCTTTTGTACCTTGGGGCCAGAATTTACAATGAGCATAAACAAGTGTTTAATTTGTATTGAGAGTTTTCCTCTGAGCTTCACTGGCCAAAGTTGTTTTCCAGCCAGGCTGGAGCTATTGCTGTACAGTCTCCAGCACAATTACTCACAGTATTTTTGTATTCTTTCCCTGTCTCTGTGTGTTTCTTCCTTTGACATTTTCCATAACATCTTCAGCTTGTCCTTAGCCTTCTGGGAAACAGAAGCAAATCATCTCTCTGAACTGAGACCACACAAACAGAAGGCTGAAAGCATTGCAGTGAAACATATCTCTGAGCAAAGGCTATTCAACATAAACATACTGCCATTTGGTTCCAGGCACAAAAAAACATAAATTCTCTTCCTCTTGCTCTTTTTCCTCTGACTTTTCATTCTCTTGGGGAAAAAAAAAAACAAACAAAACAAAAAGAAACCCCAACTAACACTGTTACTTCTGGGAAAAAACTAAAGAACATATTTGATTCCAAGACATAAGAACATGATTTCACCCAAAGGTCTGCACATTTGGGAAACACAAGTTACAAATCACGTTAGTGAGCATAATGGCAATTCTATCAATGTTACTAGTTAGAGACATGCAAACTGTAACTCTTGAGTACTTGTAGCTGAGCATTAACCAGTGTTAATTATCAAAGCTCCACCAGTCCAGTGGAGATCTGCCCACTCACAGCAGTTGGAACACCAGTCCTCAGCCACTGAACTCCTACGCTACGCATCCACAACCTTGGATATGGCATTATAGAAACTGGCACGTACTAGTGACCATGGCTTTGAAGTGATACACTCTTGGCTGGTCTAAACAATCATGTGTTCTGGGGAAAGCAGCAAGCAGGGGAGAAGGGATATTGGCACCCTGTGACCTACATACAAATACTAAATTGGTCGTAATTATAAGATGTAATTTCCCATAGCAAGATACTGGCCTTTGGAGATCAACTCACCATACTACTTGCTCACACAGTATTTATGAGAAACACAGCACTATCACCAATGTGCTTAAACTCATGCAATTATCCTCTTTTCCCAAAGTCAGGAAACACTTTCAATCAGGAGTTTTCAGAATGAGTCATGAATTTTGCTGCCATCAATCTTGGTTCAAAAATATGGTCTCAGTGCTTGAAGTGCAAAGCAAAAATCCATGCTGCTTTGGAGAGCTGGTGGTGGTCAGCTGTTTTCATGCACCACACAATTTTTGTGGGTTATGAAGTAATAATTACTGAGTAATACTATGCAGGAAGATGAACTACAGAAGAATAAACTTAGAGAAAACAGGAGTCTGGGCCATTGCCTGTGAGGGTAATCACCATAGGTGCTGTGCAATGAACCAGCCGTTCTACAGGTTTAACAGAACAAGCCCAAATATTCAGCACTTACAAGGGCAGGTTTGCAGTTGTGCTGTACTATCATGCCAGCTTCATCTAACTGATGAGAACTACCTACCATAATCTCAAGGATTACTAAAAGAACCCAACAGTCACCCATTCACCAATCGGAGAGAAGAGAATTAATTTCACATATATCCTCATCATAAAAATTCTGAAATGGAAGGCAAACACATTTTGAACTAAAATTCATAGGAGATACCCCAACAGATATTTAAACATCTCCTTCATAAGCTTTAAATAAATATTTAAAACACTGTCATAAAAAAATCTGGCTAAAGGGCAAAATCTAAGAAATTCACTGGTAAACAACCCTCTCTCAATGCTTGTCCTGATAGAGACTTAAGAAACCTGCAGCCACAGGATGGCCACAATGATTCTATTGCAATGAATATATAAACTGCTCAAAATCTTAGAGGGACAACTGGCATTCAAAATCATGTCTTATAGGCCTAGAAAGATGAAAGTTGCTCAGGCAGGATGTGACCAGAGAAAATTAATAAGAATAGCCTCCATTCAAGCAGCAAGATTTATGAGACACTAATGTATTACTGATGTAATACATTACTAATATGAGTATTACTCATATTGGAACCTGTACAATACAGAGAAGCAGATTTAAAGAATAAAAATCTTCACAGTTAACCTTTTTATTTCCACACGATTCACAGAAATAGGCTTTACTTAACTCTATCAAAGGATTTTGTACTGCAAACTCAGGTTTGCACACAGGGTGCCTATGGGAAGTCACTAGTCACATCTCAAATAGCCAGGGCATATGGCTACATGCCAGACAGTCAGAACTGCTTCCAAATTGCATGCCTTAATGTATGTACAGAAGCCAGCACTAATCCTGAAGAGAAAAATCCACTTAACTTCTGATTGCTATCAATTCTCATGTTATAGAACTGATTCTTAAACAAAACCAAAAAGTTATGAACTCCCAGGTACAGAAGTCATTATACAGTTGATTGAACTTGTGTTTCAGAATATCTGGGGCTGTTTGCATTTTGCGTTTTTGGTTTGTTTGCTTGTGGACAAATTTCTTCCCTCCTTTTATCTGGCTATGTATTCCTTTGCCAAATTATTTTCTCTCAGAATAAAGTTCCATTAGTTTTGGTTCACAATCATGATCATAGCTGCAGCCATTTAAGAATCATCTGCAATTTTCATCACTTGACAAGACTACCAGATCTTAATATGCTCTTGAATCATTGTCCCACATCCTCTGCTGATATCACAAAGAATTGTATTATGTTTCTGCACAGGAACCATTTGTATGTTCTCCTGAACTATTGCAACATGTTTATTCTTAATATACTCTTTATTTATTTGTTTATTCTTATAATAATCTTCTGAAACACTGGAAAATTTCCTTTCACAGATGTAGTCTGCTGTGTGGTGGCTGACTATATCTAATGAGGTAATAGAGAGCTTGAGAAAGTCCACAGGATGCTAATATATTCACCCAAGAAGAAAGAAAAATATTTGAAAAGTTTCTTTCATTGATTTGATGAACAAACCCCACTCTTGAGTATGAGTTTTCTATCCCCTTATACCATGGATAGGATCTACATGATGTATTAGCATTTTAGAATATGGCTTTGAGGTAGAAGGGACAGAACAGTTGCATGTGAAAAGGCTCAGGGAAACCTGTTTGGAGTCAAAGCAGAGAGTAAAGATGTTTGAATGAATTGGGAATTGGGCACTGATAGATTGCTTTTCCTCCCAAGAAGTTATTTTTACTCCATTTTCCCAGCCACTGGCAGCCCAATGTTACCATGGTTTTGAGGAGTGCTTAGCTGCTCACCAGCCTCATGAATCTCAAAAGCCACATGTGGGTCATGTCTAGGCACGCTCAGCATGGAATACTCTAGATCTGAGTAACAAGGAGTTGATGTAAAACATGCCATTAAAAATTCCATCAAAAAAAGAAAAAAATGAAGAAAAAAAATAAAAAAAGAAAGCATGCTTTCATTACAACTATGAAAATGTGGGGTTTAGTCTCTACCTTATAAGAGACAGAAAGTTTAGTGATTCAATTAAGTTTCATGTTCTCACCTTAAAATTTCTCTTAACATAGTATTGAAATGGAAAATGAGAGCCAATTTGTTTTATTTGAAAAAAAATCATGAGACCAAAGAATATTTTTAATCTTAAAATAGACATGAAAATAAAACTGGGGGAAGGATATTGTCTGCTTTAAAACCAATTTCTTTTCAAGAAATGCTTTCTGGAACTAATTTCCTAAAACAATGTGAAACACTCATTTTTTCCCTTTTGGAAAAAAAAAATTCAAAAAGGAAAAAATATGGGTGGCTGAACTAGGCAACAAGACATGAGGATTAAAAGGACCAACATTCTCCAACATATTTTATGATGTCAAATTTTTTCCAAGGCCTAAGACCAAAGTTAACCAAATCCAGTCCTTAGGTCTGTGCAGTAATCTACTGCCTCAAAACAATAATTGCAGATAATTGAAGGTAGCTGGCTAACAGCAGAGGAAAAAATAATTTTAGTGCAAACTTTTTGTTTGCCAACATTTCATAATTTTCAAACAAAGACACCATGTAAGTTTCATCTCCTTTTTAATTGAAATGTAAACATCTATTATTTTGATTTTAATGGTTTTATTTTAGATCAAAAAACCCAAACCCATAACAATGTAGTAGATTCTCAGTTGCTTCACACATACAGTTCTACTTCAAGTTCTTCCTCACCCTTGGGATTAAACATTGACTCTTGTTTTCCTGTGTGGATGGTTTGTTTTGGTATTGTTGTGGGGTTTTTTTTTATCTTTGGGAATATGTCAAGACCTTGTCAAGCCTTTTCTGTTAAATTAAAGTTTGCTCAAATTCAAAAATCTCTTGTGCATACAGGTCCAAATATGAATTTTTTTCTTCTTGATCAAAATTAATTGGGCTATAAGAACTATTTGTCCCATGCCTAATTGATCCTGGCATTTTTTCTGGAATCCTTTTCACACTGAAGTATTTTTGGCATTTTAGTTTCCTGAGTTCCATTATGGTAGGACCTACATCTGCAGAGATAACATACCTTCTTGTTGCTATTCAATAGCCCCCTAATTAAAACCTCTGTTCTCCTTCCCTACTGTTGTGTTTTACTCACTGCCTGAAGAAAATAGTGCATCTGGACTACACTACATGGATTTTTGCCCTTTACACACAATCTTCATTCCTTGCCGTCCATTGGAGTAAACTTTTTTTTTTTTTCAAATAGGCCAAACAGATGAAGTGCCACAATGAGAATATTTTGTAAAAACACCCAGGTACAGAAGTAATTTCCCAGTGTTTTCTGGCCTAACTTTCTGTCTCTGGCAAATTTAAGCACCCCTATATACAATTTATTGGCAAGAAAATATGGAAATGTGCCTACAAGCATCCGCATACAAATTTTCTCTACTTATCTGGCATAGACAATTAACTGTAAATCCATTTAACATGTTCATAATCAACTGATTGCAGCGCTATTTCAGTATCACATGGTGTGACATTAAGTGCTCAGGAGAGGGTATCAATTTCTGTATTTCTTTCAAACCACAACAAACAAAATAATGTTTGTTTGGCATGGCATATTGTCATCGAGCATTTAAAGCTTCTATTACCATCCCACAAGAGTGAGTTAATTAAGTCCCATACTGGCCTTTGTAGGATTTTGACCATTGATTATAACATGCAAAGTCATTCTTCAGATTCTCTATTATTCTAAGTTAGCAAGTTTCAAAACTGAAAAGTAGTTAATATCTGTAAAATATTAAATCCAAGTTAAGGGCTAAATTTTGACTTCTGGATTAAGTATAACATCCATTTGACTTATTATAGTTACAGACCTTTTAAACATTACAAACAATCTGAATTCAATTTACTTGATAATATCAGGTTCGCTTACTGTTCTCAGTGAGACACAGCTTTTTCTGTTCCTCTTTGTAGTTCAGGGATTCCCACGATTCCCAACAAGTTTACCTGTTAAAAATTGTAATGAACTAGAATTATTTTGATGGATGGACCTTGTGGACAGAACCACTCTGAACAGCCAGAAAGCCCATTTTTAACTCATCAGTTTTAGGCTGAGATTGTCTAACACTTCTTCAAGCATCTCTGAATTTGGAACAAGCCATGATGATTCTGTGATTGTCTAGCCATGTGTTATCACTCTCAATCTGAAACTCTTCCTTATTTTCCTGACTTTTTAAATGCAAACAGATCCCACTTGAAGTGCCATTTTCCCAAAGAACACTTCCTACCTTGCAGCAAGCCCAGGCAGTGAGCTTTCATATGCACGCAGAGGTGAGGAACTTCACAAAGCTCTGCTTCATGCAGTGCATAAGTGATACTTGAGAAATATCACATAAGCAAAACAGATTACATTATAATTTTTCCCCAACCAAAGAAAACAGTCAATGTTAACATAATACTGGATATCAAGCACACAAACAAAATATACTGAAGCCACACACTGTTCAGTTTGCCTCAGCAATGTCCTATGTTGACACACAAATGTTTGGAGAATCTCATCATGGCCTTCTATTCTGAAGGTCTGCATTATGTCAAGGCTGTCAAAACCAACTTTTCTGGTTAAATACTTGAAGTGCTAAGCACAACATACATGGTACTTGAGAAAACCATGTCTTCCATAAACACAATGTGCATATAAACACACGCATTCTTTAAGGCACAACTGACAGATCCCAACAAACACCAGACATACTAGTATCTTTAAATTTTCTTTTCTTACAAGTAATGATTTTTTCTGCCATCAGTTTAAAGTGCAGGATAGCTCTGTAACAAAGGTCTTGAGTTTAAGTTCACAGCAACAACTCAAACTGAAATAGAAAGTGTGCATATTTTAGTTGTGTTAATGCTGAGCATTTAAAAATTGGTGTTCAAATACAAAAGAAAAAAATACTATAATGAAAAATTACACAAATGGAAAACCTGAGGCTTAGAGTAGAATCTTGTCCTTTTAAAATCCTATTTTTAAAACAAATTCAGTCTTAGAAAGAGAATAAATAAACAGGAGATTTAATTTGAGGCTTTAAATAAATTGTATGACAAATAGACCATGCTTCATGCTCTGTACCTGAGGTACATAAGCTCACATATCTGAGGTACATTGAGGGGGGAATGATGTCAGGAACTGGCAGTGATTTAGCTAAGAACAGGTTGTCCTGCCATTTCAGTGAAAAGGTTATGTTTCTGTCCTGTTTTTAAGAGTAAGAAAGACTCTGAAACCATTACGCTCCTCCAAAATACCACTTTTTTGTTAAATTCAAAATAGCTGAAGTCTCAATCAGACCACCTCCAGACAATTAATTAATAGTCTAACCTTACCTATGAACAAGACTATGGAAGACTCCTGCTGTTTTCTTTAAATCAAACTCTTTATTCCACAGGTGAAAAATAAACTAGTTTGTAAACTAGATAACTGCTCCATAGATATACAGAGCTGTTTGCAACTCCCAATTTGGATACAATTTATGTCCAGCAACTTTTCTTGAATTCAGATACCACTTCCAACTTTGGAGTTGTGTATCATGTGCACCATTGGCAGACTGCAGACAGGTATGTGCAGACCTGCAGTCTGAACCATCTAGCAGTGTGATATAAACGCAGCTTGAAGCCCAGAACCTGGGCAGGTTCACCACTGGTCTCCACAAAAGTGTTCAGCTTTGTGACCTAGCTTCAATTTGTGTGCCAAATTTCTCATGAGTTACTGTCAGCAGAGACTGACTCAGCATATATTTTGCAGGCTCTAAAAGGTAGATTTGAACATTATAAAGAGAATTAAATCACCAACCTTTTTTATCTTGTCCTTAGTGAGATAGTGGTTAGAAAATAAATTTTCATTTAGAAAAGAAAATAGGAAGAAAAAACTGACAGACTAGGATTTTAGAGAGAGGAAGATACTAAATATAACAATAACAATAACAATAATATATAATTCAGCATGGAAAACATTGATTTTTGACACCATGCATTATGGGAATCAAAACTGACAAAATAAAATTTTATGGAGATACCAACATTTCCAAACAACTGCATATTTCAAAGCATCCTAGTTTTAAGGTTCTGATTTTTAAGCTGGGCACCAGTCAATGTAAATCATACAAAAGTGATCTATAAGTACATTGTTTCTGTTGAAAACTAATTTGATCAGGGAGGATGTTAGAGGCAGATGTTTTCCAGAGGATATTCTATCTATTGTTTAAAGCAGGTGTTCCTAGATGCCTTTGTTCAGAATATAAACAAAACTGAGACATTTAAAGTTCACTGAAAACAATCATGAAAACCTGAACAAAATACAGAATGAGAAATGTTTACTTTAATGACTCCAAGTGCATACTTACAAACTGGCAAGAACCATTTCATTACATCATCTTGTGCTGGGTTTTCTTTCAATAGGGTTCTGAGTTATTTGATAATATTCATTGTTTTTGAGTAGAAAATCAAATCCATTCAGTCACCTCTTTGAGTAAAGGTGATTGCAAATACCTAGAAAACTGAAAGTTTCAATTGCATTGTGGTAATTTCATATCAATATCTTGGTTGAAAGGAAATATTACTGCATAGAAGACTGAGAACAGACTTAGGGGTGTTGATGAACAAGCAATATGATCAGGTAATGTGCACTCACAGTCCAGAAAGTCAACTATATTCTGGCTTGCATAAAAAGAAAGATAGCCAGCAGATCAAGGGAGGTGATTCTTTTTCTCTACTCTGTTCTTCTGAGACCCTGTCTGGAATGTTTCATCCAGCTTTGGGATCTTCTGCACAGGAAAGCCATGGACCTGTTGCAGCAATTCCAGAAAAGGGCTGCAGAGATGATCAGAGGGCTGGAGCAGTTGGTGGAGTTGGGGTTGTTCAGCTTGAAGATGAGAAGTCTGGTGGGAGACCTTACAGTACTTCCAGCACCTAAAGGGGCCACCAAGAGAGGGGTAGGGACCATTTAGAAGAACATGTAAAGGGTGAATGCTTCAAACTGTAAGAGAAAATCTTTAGATTAGATGCCAGGAAGAAATTCCTTGCTGTGAAGGTGGTGATACCCTGGCACAGTTTGTTCAGCTCCATCCCTGGATGTGTTTCAGGTCAGTTGGATGGATCTTTAAGCAACCTAGTCTAGTGGAAGGTTTCCCTGCTCATGGCAAGAAGGTTGGGACTTGGTGATCTCCAATGTCAATTCCAACTCAAACCATTCTGTGATTCTATGACACATTTTAAAATCTGATAATCATGGTTGACACTCCTATCATTCTAATTCTCAGTAAATAGAAAGATGCTAAGTCAAAACTCATATTTTTCCACAAATAATAAAAAAGTCTGATATTTGGCTATACTTAAAATGTTAGACTAGTAAAAAATTTACATGTGTATATATAATACCGACTTTCACAGCACTTTTCAATAAAAGAAATTTAAAATTAACCCATTCTTACCCTTAGGCTGAAAATTGCATCGCTGGCAAACAATGACAGAATCAGAGAAAAGTGGACTCTTATCAATATTATAGTTTTCTTAATTCCAATTACCAAAGTAGAGCAACAATGCAAAATAAAGAATTTTATAAAAAATCCCACAGAGCATCCTGTAGCATCACAATACAATTTAATATAATCTAGTCAAGTTCTTCACTTAGAGAAGGCCAACTTAGATCTGTTATGAAGGACCTTATCCAAGTCAGTTGGAATTTTCCCAAGGCAGGAAATTTTGCAATCACTCTGGGAAATCTGCTCCAGCAACTGATCATGTTCATGTTAGAAAAGCATTTTCTTAATATCTAAATATGCTTTCCAATGTTCCACCTTGCATCTGTTGCCTCTCCCCAGTCACAGCGCACCTTCAATAATAGTTTGTCTATTGTATTCCCTCCCAGCAGGAGTTGAAGTCAGAAATTATCTCTCCCTTCAAGTCAGATCTAATCCATTTCTCTCAGTTCCTCCTTATGTACTGTGTTCTCCTGCCCCTGTTTGTACTGGACCTCCTCCAGTATGTCACTGTCTGTCTAGTATGGGGGTTCAGCACTCCAGATGTGGTGTCACCCGTGCCAAACAGATGGGAAGAATCACTTCCCTGGACCTTCTGACTACTCTATTTGTAACATCCACTGGTGTCTTTTTCTGCTGTCAGGCAACACTACTAGCTTACATTCAACTTGACCACTACAGCCCCGTGTCTTTTTCCCCTGAGAGTTCCTTTCCTGCCAGACGGTCCCCAACTTGTGGCACTGCACAGGGTTTTTCCATAATGGCTTTAGGATTTTATTTGAGCCATTTTTGGCTCAAATAAATGAAGGATGAATTTTCCCACAGGCCAGTCTTCAACCATGTTGAGATTCCTTTGAGTAGCAACCCTGCCTTACATGTACTCAGTGCATACTACCATGCAGTATGGGTACTAGAATCCTAAAGTGTTCCAAAAAATTACTATTCACAGACATCGATGTACTTTACACACTCCTGCTTAAGGTAAGTAAGGAAGGAGGTAAGTAAGGAAGGTAAGTAAGCAAGAAATCCCACTGATACAATTTTGGTTTTGGTATTGGTGTCCATGAGACGAGTACATTTCTGGAGAATTTTGAGCTCCCTGCACACATTGCACAACAAGTCTGAAGCAGAGGAAGCTTTCAGAAAAAAGTCAGATATGACAAATCTGAGAGTTTTTTACTTAATAGAGCCAACTGTCTAATCCCAACCAGATATCATCCCTCTGCAGGATGAGGACAACATTCTCTTTCGTATTTTATTTCCAATATTTTCCACAAGAAATTGTTTTAGGACAGGCTTTGAAAGACCTGAAGATTACATGTGTGCTTTATTCAGCCACCAGCTTTTCAGAACTTGTATGAAATTATAATTCCTTTGCTGAATCAATAAATGAATCATAAAGCAGACACTTTGGACCTTAACAGGGTTCAGATTCATGAAAAAACAAGTAAGGTATAAAATATTTGAGGAGCTGCAGAACTGTTTACAGACACCTACAGGTCAGGAGGAACTACCTTCAATTCAAAAAGTGCCTGCAGCTTACTTATTTTTGTGTTTTGGAAAAAAGGCTTATTCTTTTTGGAAAAAGAGCTAAATTTGGCAAAAATAAGGACCAAAATCACTGTTATGATCAACAAATGAGTATCAATTCCTTGAGCATTTTGCATGTCTCAAATAACAGTCCTGAATGAGAAAAAATATGCTAATTTCCCCAGTACTCATTAATTTTTAAATCAAAAGCTAGATAAGTTTACATTTCTCCAGGTTCATATCTGAAGAGTTAATTTTTTTAAACAAACAAAAACTGAATATTTATTCAAGCCTCTTTAGCTTGCTCAGAACCTAAAATACAGATATTTTTATTTTTCTTAAGTGCTTCACTTTTTGAAATTCTATTTCTTATTTATAAGAATTCAATAAAAGATGGTTGGGACAATCAAAAATATTCAATTTTAAAATACAGGGAAGACCTACAGTTAGTTATAGTATAACTAGAAGATTCAGTGCAACAGATACCATTCCACAGAAGAGTCCTTAGGATGTAAAGGAACTCTTGAAGAGAAAAAATATTGGAAATTATATGCCTTCAAAAATTCAAAACCTTAGTAGCAATGACAATAATAGCTTCACAAAGAAAAAGGGTTTTCTTCTACATACTTTTGCCTCAGTATCTTACAATATTTTAATATAACTTTCGAGCTTTCCTGTACAGACCGTACTAGTAGACTTGCTACATTTAATTTTGCACATTATAATATCTTAGTTTTGAGTCCACCCAGCTGTCTAAAACATGCTGTGTAGCAGTGAACTTTCCCCTACTGATTGCCTCAGAGATTTTTCAAAAGAATCAACAAACTTTTTCCAAGAGAATAATATGTACAAGGGAGCAGCAAAGTGACAGTGGCAGCAACAACTGGATCTTTAATTAAAGGCTCAGTAGTGCTGTATCTTCAAGATCCTAACTGGTCCAATTTAATGAAAATGTCCTTCTACTGCTTTGAGATATACTTTGATAACCAAGGATGTGCCTTAGACAGGGAATATAAAAGTATACAAGAGAGACAAAACACTCAATGAAAGATAACTAAACTGTAATTAAACAGTAATTAGATGCAAACAAATATCCTAATAACAAACTTACTTCTGAAAACATAAAATTACTGACATAAATAGAATAATTAAGAATTAAAATGACAAAACATCACTACAGATTAAAACTGTTTAATCTATATATTGTTCTGTTTTGATTTTTATCAAATAGATGTTCTGAAGCCCTAGTTTCAGTATAGGCTGTTTCACATTTCAATGATCCTGGGCAAAAGATGCCAAACTTGGTATACTGAGACTTGAACAAGTGCTCAGCTTGGCCCTCCTGGAAGCATCTTCATCTCTGGGATGGATTGGATAGATCAGAGTTTTTTTGGGAGATCTTTGCAAGGCTGGTGAGCAGGAAAGGTTTTACATTTGTGGAACAACAGAAAAAATCTTCCAGTGTATTGGTAGAAGATAGTTTAAAAATTCTTCCACTTCAGTTCTGGCTGTTTTGTTTCCATTAGATCAATTCACTGTAACTAATCCAAGTAAGTTAGTCTAACCTAGTTGATTAATAGAGATAAGCCTGCTGCCGTGGTGGCAAAGCAAGAACCACATGTGACAATAACAAGTTTTACAAAATTCTTAACAAAGCAAAATACAAGAGAAAACAGCACTGTTGCCTTGTCCTGGGAGTGAATATGAATGTAAATGCAAATATACTGTAAAGACCTAAAGATGCAAAGTCCTTTGAATTCAAATTATCCTTGAATTCAAGATGCAGGGACACAAGACGTGTTCTATTGAGCAATCCTTTGTTCAATTTTTTACATATCATAGACAGCATTTTATCTTGCATAGATAACCTAGAAAAATTGTGTGCAGCTTACACACAAATTATGTGAAACAACCAGAAAAATGATCACATTTCATAAACTCTCCTGAAATCACTCTTAATAAAAAAAATTCTAAATGGTCCACACCCTATCCAAAACAAACAAACAGACAAAACAGAAATACTCCATACCTGTCTTACTATCTGCGCTGGTTTTGCATTGGAGCCACCAAAGAAGAGATTATGGGATTTTTGGGAGGAGCTGCTGAGAGTTTCCTCTGTGTCTGACAAAACCAATCAGTGGCTCATTTTGAATATCAACACTTTGTTAAACCACTGGAAAGATGAACACAACTCTGTGAACACACAAATTAAAAACAAAGTAACCATGGGAAAGGCTCTCTTTCCCTTCCAGCCGTGAGCAGGTAACAAGGCCGGCCAGCCCCTGCCCCTGACACGGGGCTGGGCCCCTTTCCGGGGAGCCCCCAGCTCCTGTCCCGGCCAAGTCCGGCTCCAGTGGCTGCCAGGCCGGGCAGAGGAGGCCATCGGCCAGTGTGCTAGCTTGGCTGCTGGGATCCTGGCCCTCCACCAGCGTGCTAGCCTAGCTGCTGGGATCCGGGCCCTCCACCAGCCTGGTGGCCGAAAGAGCCCCGGAAGCGGTCCTGCAGCCCGCGCAGACCGGCCTCGTGATGATCCTGACCAAGGCCCCGGCGCAGCCACCGAAGAAACCTCCATTGTGAAACAGCTCCAGCCACAAGCTACCAAGGGACTGTCCTGGCACAGCAGGAGACTCTGGGACCCCTGCGATTCTGACACAGCCCCCAGTGCAGCCTGGAATCCATCATCGTGACTGCACGGGCCGCCACCCAGCAGGGATCGTGTGACAATCTGCAGGCCCGGGAGATATTATCTCTTTCAGTGCACAGATAAGATTTGTAGACCTTCAATCCTCTCTCGAGTGAGAGAAAAAGACAGAGTGAAGACATGTAGAGGAACAACATAAAGACACCAAGGTCAATAAAGAAGTCAAGTCCCAGATGGGAGGGATGAGGAGATGCCTTTAGCTTTGAAATCCTCTTGCAAAACTATGGAGAAGAATATAATTGATACACCAGACACTTTTTTTCCCTGTAACTTGTTGAAGGCATGGAAGAATGAAGTGTTCAAATTGTAGATGTGAGCAAAAGCCTCTGTGCTAAAGTAAGCAAATGCTGAAGTACCCGGGAGTGATCCCATGAGAAGCTTGAACAAAGAGAGAGAGTGAAGAGTGAAGAAGACCCTTTTTCCCAGGGAAAGAAGACCTCTGTTCTCAGAGAAGAAGGTGATATCAGAGATTGCTCTTGAACAGCTCATCCTTAAAACAGTGCCCCATAAATTGACATGGCCTGCTGTGAGAAAGCTGCAAGAGATAGGAAGGACTTCACGATTGCAGGTACCCAGGCAGCTGTTATTTGTGGGAATTAAAAGCCAGGAGAATACTGTTTTCTTGTGGAGAAGTCTCCATAAATTAAGAAGAGGGACTCTTCTCCCTCAGTGAACTAGAGAAAGACTGTTCCAGAAGGGATAAACTAACTGAATTTTTTCTGTACTTTGTTAGTGGGAAAGAAAAGGTTGTAGGGGTGGAGGAGAAGTGTTCTAAAGGTTTTATTCTAATTATTATTATTATTATTCTTTCTTTTAGTTACAGTTAATAAAATTTTCTTTTAACCCTTTTAAAGTTTTGAGCCTGCTTTGCCTTCCTCCTAATTCTATCTCACAGTAGGAAAAGAGTGGGTATATTCTAGGGGGTGCACTGGCATTTAGCCAGCACTGAACCCACCACACTATCTTAGAGGTCACCCATGCACATCAGCAGGAAAAATAAAAATTAAAAAAAGGCAACAACTTTTCTGACTGTGCAACTGTAAAAAAAATGCTTTGGAAGTCTCTATGCTACCACTTTTTCTAAATAGTGGATGCCAAGCCCAGCAGAACATACTAGAGACCAAACACAGCCACTACCATGCAGCTTATCAGGACATTTTTTTGCCTCCAGGTCTCTTCCTCATAAGGGATTTAAAAGCACATGATTGAGAAAGAGGACAGGGTATACCTTCTGTGTAATGCTGGCATAGCCATGATTTCTTGGTCTGATATTAATCTTTGCCCAATTTGAAGTTCTCTTCATGCTACAGTATTTATTTTCAGACTTGACTAGAGGTCAGATTGCTAGAATTCTGCATCAAAATTAGCCAGTTATGTAGAGATGTCTTCCAGAAGCTTATAATTTCTTCATGTCAAGACTACTGCTGATTGTCTGAACTAGCACATAGGCAGTGTGGTTGCACACTGCTATTTAAAGAGATGTCAATGGGAAGAAGTCACCTTTGGAGCATTGGTTCTCAAGATACCCACTAGGATAATAATCTATTACATATTTATTGTTTATTCAAATCAAGGATTAATTGCAGGCTACTCTTTAGGCAGGTCCACTTCTGTATTTCTGGACTCAGGAAACTATTTCCTCACTAGCAAGCAAAGTGTAATCATTATCAGCAACTACATGTCATAACATAGCATCTGGTTTGGTTTTTCCTAGTGCTAAGGGTCCAACCCCTCATAATCCTGAGGTGACAAGAGGATTGACAAAGTTCTTTCACTTCTGGAAAGGATATGATTGTCTCCATTTCTGAAATAATGATACCTTCCTGTGGATGACTCCAGTAAACAGACTATTTCAGCAGCATGCATCTGAACTACATGAGAGATAACAGCACAGGACATCATGTTTCATCAGTTCCAGATGTAACTAGTGGTTCTGTACTACTTGAGTTTATTACAGCAGAACTAGTGATGCAACATTTTGTGCTCTTCTTTACCCAAGTGTATACTGCAAAGTATTCTCATAACACTGTGTCCTTCCATCCATCCCAGGTTTTCCTGAGGAAGGTTGGTTGTCTGGTCTGTTCACTCAGTTTTCACAGCTTTGTGGGATTCTGCACTAGCCATGCTGTCTCTGCAATACCAAAACTCAATTTAAATAAACAATGAACATGTAATTTACTATTATCACAGTGGCTATCTTCAGAACCAGTGCTCCAAAAGTAACTTCTGACATCTCTTTGAAACAGCAGTGTGCAACCACACTGCCTGTGTGCTAGCTCAGACAACCAGCAGTAGTCTTGACATGTCTGCAGCACAATTCAGAAGAGAGGAAGATAACAAATAAGGGGCTTTCAAATTTCTCTGGGATCCTTATACTATGTGTAAGAGTCCTGTTATGAGCAACTGCTGTGCATTAGGCATAACAAATGAGGAACAAGAAATACACAATGTACTAACTCCAGTTTCCATAGAAACAGTAGTGAAACATCATACTTTTCCAGTTTTGGAAAAATATTCCCAGTTTCCTCCCAGTCTGACAGTGCCATTAGGAATGACAAAACACTTTCTCTTTTTGGTTTATTTTGTACAAACATTTCTTTTTAATCATAAGCAGATAGTGTCAAGACTGTCCTATTTGACAAGGTTACTCTTGTGCTTGGCCTGAAGAAGCAAAACAGAAAACTGTTTCAAAATTCACTGATCAGACAGGCGAGATAAAAAGTACTGTGAGTCACAGTCCCTGCAACAGGTCATAAGAGACAATCATAACATTTTTTCATTATTTTCACAGACAGCACCTTGAAACTGATTTGTCTTATTACACTGTACTAAATACATCCATTTGAAATTTTAAAAAGTGAAACTACACACATTATTTCATGTATGTCAAGATTTAGGACTAGTACTCCCCAATTTAATGCTCCCACTGAGATCCAAACCACATGCCACTCTCCCTCTCCCTCTCCCCATTCTCCTCTGTGAGGGAAAAAATGGAGGTAAAAAAGGTAAAGATCACAGGCTGAGATAAGAACAGTTTACTGGAAATGGCAATGACACAAGAAAACAAATAGAACTGGCAACAATATTATTAGCAAAAGTGTACAAAAAAGGGAGTGATTCTCATACAACATGCTCCCTGGAGAGCTCAACCCAACAGCAGTCACGTCACCCTGACTGCTTCCTCTGGGAATGGAATGGGCATTACCCAACCCCTTCCATAGGCTCAGAATCAGTGGCACCAGAACACTCCCTCCACCATGCTTTCCCAATTAGAAGGAACCTCTTCTTCCTGGAAGAGACTCCCTTCCCCCATCCCCAGCAATGATGAGAGGTGGTGTACAATAACCTCCAGGTCATGGCCATGCCACTTCCTCTGCTTACTGCAGAAATTACTGTTGTGGCTGGGACTGGCACATTATCCACTCCTTATTCTATACCATCCATATCATGCACAGATCCTAAGCCTTCCAGCTATACATACATACATACATACATACATACATACATGCATGCATACATACATACATACACATACACATAGACAAGGAATGAGCATCTTTTCCATAATCAATGGCCTTCCCTCCAAGTTGTCTGCTGAGTTCATTCAGTCCATGACTGTGACTTCCATCTGTCCTAGGTGTCTTCTAATTAGTCAGAAGGGCTGGTGTGCTGCTGGGTGGTTGCAAGCTGCACCAGGAGCTCATGACTGGTGTATCTGGAGCAGTCCATTCTCACTGTTCATGGCAGTTATGAACTACGCTGGCAGTGTCATTCAGCAACCAACACTATGTAGTTTAATATACTGACTGTTCTCACCCCAAAATCAAATCCCCTTGAGGTATACATCATGTTTCCCTGTCCCTCTGCTTTACTCACCAAGTGCACACAGGTCCTTGAACAAAAACAACCCCATGGATGTGTTTGCCTTTGCTTGAGGCAGGACTAATTCAAACTGTCTTCCCTAACATATTTCTCATACCCACCACGGGGACTTTATCCCCTTCCAGAGTAAATGGTGGATTTGGTTGGGCAGGGGCAGGTCAATTGGTAGAGTTCTAGTCTTAACTAACCTAGTGGCCTTCGCTATATCCCAATGTTTGAAGGTCCTACCACCCATTGCTTTCAGTCTGGTTTTTCACAGAGCACTGTAATGTTCAATTGTCCCAGAGTCTGGTGCATGGTACAGAATACGATACACCCACTCAACACTGTGCTCTCTGGCCCAGGTGTCTGTGAGGTCATTTTTAAAATGAATCCCCTCGTCCTACTCGCTTAATTCTGGGGGGGCATGTCTCCAAAGGATTTGCTTATCAAGGCCCAGGATGCTGCTACAGGCAGTGGCATGAGGCACAGGATACATCTCCAGCCATGCAGTGATTGCTTCTACCATTGCAAGCATGCTTACAGATACACGAAAAATACGGTTCTTGATTAAAACTGCATTTAGAATTCACAAGCATAATAAACAAGTCTTGTCATTCTCTGTACTGGAGAAGCTGAACACAGGTGATGCTTTCCCAAGTGTTCTACACCAGCACAACAATTCTGAGACATCTTTAGGCTGAAAACTCTACTACAGGTCTATAAACACTAATGCACGGCATGTCCTTTGTAAAACTCTAAATCCTAGATTTCCTTTTTCACAGGTCTGAATACTACTAGAACTTGGGATGATGCATCTATTAGTCAAGAAAATATTACGCAACTACAGTGCATATTTCCTCATTTTGTCCTCATAAGCTGTCTGCTTTTTCCATCTAAAGTTATACTGTTTATATTTTGCATGGGAAAGTTTACTATGCCTACTATAATATTGACAAAAGTGTCACATTTCTTAGTAAATCAGAAAGAGCAATCTGTCAGGCAAAGAAACTTAGTTTAGCGCTCATTTTAATAAATCAGTATGCAGAGATGACTCTGTACAATCATGTTCGGATTAACAATTTAGAAGTCACACACAGAAAAATAAGTAATTTTTATGCCTCTTCAAAACTCAGGAACACATTGTTCAATCATGAGAAAGATATTTCCTGTAAAAATCTTTTATGTTTGCCAAGAACCAGAAGTCACACTGGGAATTTACACATGAAAAGCAGAAGTCAAGTGTTTGAGCTATTTTCTCACTGTACCTGCTGTTAAGGTATACTAATGCTAACCATTTCACAAAAAAAGAAAAAATGGCTGTAACTTCTTAAGAGGGGAAAAATTCCTCAAAGATAAATTCTTGTGCGATCATCAAATTAACTACTAAGAACCACTATTTTGCTTTTATAAAGAATGGGCAATAAAGCAGAGATTTGAAGACTTAAATTGCCTAGACTTTTCATCAGAAAAATGAGTCATGAAAATTTGAATCAAGCTTTTCCAGAAGAAATAGTGTAGCTGTGTGTTCTTCTACACCGATCACTGGAAAATGTTTTCAAAGACAGTTTGAAAAAAGTTTTAAGACTTTTGTTTCCAATGCACATAACAACCAAATAAAAAGTAGGATAAAGGGTTCTAAGTCATACTGAACAGTGGTTTTTTTATTCCTGTGGTCACCATTATTAAAAAAAAAAATCAAGCAAAAAGGTCTCAAACTACAGCCAAAGGGATGCTTCTTTATCACTGGTAGTTGAAGACTGTGGGAAAATGAATAGTCTCCAGACATGGCACCTTATTCTCTCCTGCTGTACTCTCCGGGTTGCCCAACTCCAGAGGAGACTTTGGTCTCCTCAGGGAGTGGGGAAATTCTAACTTTTTCAGGCATCCTGTGCCATTTCACCTTTTCTTGACTAAAATGTAAGATTAGAGCTACGCAACTGCATTAGAACTTCCTACTCATAAGAGAAGGAGATGTGAGAATGCTTTAAAAAGCACAACATATCTATATTTTAACAGAGTCATCTCAGAAAAAATTCTTAGTGTAAAGATCTTTTCACATAAGAACTCAGGTCTGGAATTTCAAAGTTGACTGTGTGGTTGTCAAAGGATAAGACAATCCAGAATTTTACTAATTTTGCACATTGAATTTACTGTCTAACCAGAGTATAGTTATTGTATAGTTATTCTGATGTGAACCAGATTGAGATATCAGTGCACAGTTCTTTTGCTTTAATTCGATAAATTTAATGACCTCCATCCACAGAAGACCCCAGAATTAGCCAGAACCAACACAAAGCATCATGGCACGCATTCATTTCCCTGTTCTTCAGAAGTGATTTATCTTGAGATTTTTGCCCTCTATTCCCCAAAGCACACAGCATGCCATTAATTGAAGTTCAGTATACAGAAGAACTGCATGATTGATCTCACCATATATATCCCCAGCTCAAACCCACATTAGCATGTATAAACAACTCCAAGCACTATTTTATTTCTTGGTAACCTTTTCTAAGTGAGTTTATATCTGAGAACAGAAGTTAACAAAAAAATGTGGCCTGCTGTAGGCTTAAAGGGAACATTTTAGCAGGTGATAACAAGAACTTTGGACTTGCTGTCACTATCAATTCACAGCTGACTGTCAAGAGATTTCAACTACAAATGAGGGTGTATTCTCTAATTACTACTGTCATTCTCTCAAATACAGCTGGACCAGTGAGAAGATATTCCATCCCTAAGTATACACCTTATCCAAAATTACCATAACCCATCAATGTCACATCCTGATGACTCCTTATACAAAAGAGTTACACATTTGTTTATAAACCTGTCCTACCAAAGAAACCCAGGGTTCAGTTGTCAGCTTTGTTTACGTCGTTTTTCTTCTGCAGGTTTTATTCTTGATTATTTTCATCTGCCTTAAAAGAGCAGCTTAACTCAAAGCACATTAAAAAAAATATATCTTCCTGTATCATGGTGATTAATTGTGTCTTAGGATCTTATGTTTAACATGCGCTATTTCTCAAAAGTTTTCTAAAAAACATCACACTTCTGCACGGGATTTCTCAAACTGAGATGAGATCTTGTCAAGGTTCCTCCAGGGTTCCCCCTTGGTGTAAATGACCATAAATAAATAAAGGGAGGGATCTTCCCTAATGTGGACACTTTTTAATGCAAAACAAAACCCCTTTGAGATAAGTTTTCATTGTTTCACATTCTTTAAAAATAAAAAGTTGCCTTACAGAGGAATCTTAATCAAAACTAGCTACTGACAGCTGTGGCCATTGAGGGAGATTAGCACTAAAGGTCCAACATTCATTAAAAATGCAGCACACTCCATAATGAGTATTATACTCACAATGTCTTGACCTCTCTTCCAAAGCCAGCAGAGCAACACTGATTAATAAACTCCTGCCCATTAAGTTCAACTTCAGTGCTTATGGAAGACATTGAAAAAAATTAAAAATGCCTTTGGAAGGGAGAAACAGAAAAAAACTTCCATTCCTATTAATCTTATGGGACAAGTAGAATCAGTCTTGAAAGCTGGATCAGGCAAGATTGAAGGAATCGTTACACAAATTAACATTACAGATATCCTTACAGCTGTTTTGGTCAACCCTCAGCAGGAAGAAAATAATTGAAAGCTGCTTACTGTTTCACAATTCACAATAGCTTTTAAGCAGGTGGAAATATGTATGAGATAAGCATGTTAATTCTACACTACTATAAATTTACTTAAACAATAAATTCCTTAGTTGTTCACAGCTGCTTGGTTTATGGGACAGTTATATAGGCTATAAAAGAAAGACATACATAAATTAAACATTAAGATTTTTTCTTTGGTGAAATGTAAAACAATCAAAACACAAATCCTAAAGAGTGATTTCAAGACCCTGTACATGGAATACTATAAGTACTGGCTCAAGACACGAAATGTATGTATAGAGCAATTACTTCCAAATCCCACAAGTATTCACCAAGATTCAAAGCTGCAAGGTACAAGGAAATACATATATGCTCTGTTATGAATCTCTGTCAGGCTGTAAAGTCTTTCAAGATCCTCAAATTTGGCTCATCTGGTGCAATCATCAGAAAAGTATCTTCACTGTCCTTGCCAGTGTTCGATGATTTTGTACAGAAATCCAACGACAGGTTGATTTTTTACCTGCACTTGGAGAAGAAGCTTCATTAAACCAAATCCTGTATTTTATTGCTTACCTAAAAAAAACACACTCCTCAATACCATCCTGGTTATTCTTCTATTTTCTAGTTTTTCTTATACCAGATAAGATATTAATTTGTTAAAACAATGCAAGAATAAAGCTTGCACACCCATATTTCAGACAAGCTCCTTCAGCAGCAGAACATGAAAATCTGGATATAATTAAAAAAAAATCTGTTTCCAATTCAGCTCAGAATGATTTTTTTCAAGCAATGCAAAATGAAAACTGCATTTCTTTCTGAAAACTGTGTATTATACAGCACAGCATAATGTAAAATACAAGATAAAACATAATCCTTTCATCAGTGCACCATCCTTAGGATTCCTTATGTCATCTTGCTTTCCAGGGCACATGTTCTGCATTTGACAAGAGCAGGCTGGAGTTTAACATACTCTTATCAGCTGTTCCACACCTCATTTGCCCTTACAAAGAGGCCCATCTTCTATATAAACCAAGCAACTCCTGTCTAACAACAGAATTATAGTCACAGTTATCTTCTGCAAGGATCTTAAAATAGTAAAAGAAACCAGAAAATAATTTCAGCATAGCTCAGGTAACAAATACAGAAGCACTTGGCAACAACCAAAATTAGGTAATTATTTCTCATTAACCTTCTTGCCATCAAGTCATTTTCACAGAATGACACTGCAGAGAGTCTGTAATTATGGTATGAATATTGCCCATAAATGCTTATCTTTAAAACTTTATTGTCATAGAGATTTGGAAAGGATGAAGCTGGACAGCTGTTTCTGATGTTTTATCAAAAGTGTGGACTTGTAAAAAACACCTGGAAAAACTAAACAAATGCATCATTATGAGAACAAATGAGATGCCATGTGTCACAAATTCAGAGTATTCATAGATGAGAAAATAAAATAGAAAGCATGCTTATACTTCTTAATTTCAAGCAATTTGAGCAGCCTCTGGGATGCTCCAATTAAAATTCTTAACCCACACTTTTCAGAATCACTGTGATCACTAGGATTTTGGCTTCGTGATGTCGGGAGGTTCAGTCATGCTTTCTGATAGCCAAAATCTAAATCATAACACAAACTGATAATTTCTTTCAGTGATCATGCTTTCTCTTTTACCATAGCCTTGCAAAGGCTACTTGTTAAATTAACATTTCTTAGGTAGCATTTTATCACGTAATAGTAAATGCAATTTCTTAAATGTGCATCAGAATGTGCACAATAAGAGCTTTGCCATATAATAGTAAGTGGGATCCTACAAGTTTTTGTCCTGTGCAGGTCCACAGGAATCATGTGAAGCTCTGATCATGTGAAGCTCTGATTCTGACAAATAAGACTTCAAGACGGTATTCTAGATACTTTACAGGTAACATCTAATGTGGCACACATACTTGCTGCTCTCCTAAAGATTATTTTGAACTCATGTCAAGGGCTGTAGCAGTGCGGAACAAAGCGACACAGAACCACTCTTATGCATCTAAAGGAGATCCCTTTATTAAAGAAATCGCCCCTTTTTTACACTTTTAATCTCTACCTGACATACCCGAAACCAAGCCGAGGCTGAACGGTGTTTAACAGAAGAAGGGCACCCATTGGCTGCTCAGCTGCAGTGCTGCTGACCACGCATCCTGTCAGCCAATCAGCTTTCTGCTCATGCGCTGTCCGCGCTTTCCTCCAGCCAATCACAATCTACTTCCAGCTGACTCTCTCCTGGCTCCTAAGTGCCTCTCCCCACCCAGCCGACTCCCAGCCATCCCGCCTGCGGCTGTGCCTTTCCAACAGGGCCTTCTGGTGAGCTCAAGCCATGACCATTTTAACAATTATAACCCCTTATCCTACATCATTAACACATTTTTATTGCTTGACATGTGGCGTTTACTACTCCTGAGTTGTCAGGGCCAGCTTTCCTCCTGGTTTGAACAGCTTTGCACAGCCTCTGTGCTCCTCCACAGCAGCTAAACCTACACACTGCTTGAGCCTGCAGGAATGCTCAGATTTGACTGGAACATTAAAAATTTATCATGATTTAGTTTCACAGAATGTTTCTAAGCTGATTGTGGCAAATAGACCAACAGACCATAGACCAATAGGGACTGCACCAAAGGTCCGACTGCCTGGCCAGAGAGTGCTGCCTTTCAGCTATTCCCATAGAAGATGCTCACTTCACTGTTCTGGTGCAGGAGAAAAGCCAGTGTCAGGCTTTGTCATAACACACTTACCAGTCTCTGGTCAGGTATGCTGGTCATGGGTTTAAGTTCTTGTGGAAGCAGTCTCAAAGATCTAGAACACCCATTTTATGCAAAATGCTAATGCAGGAAACTAGAGGAAATGGATGGATATATACATTCACTTGAAATTCTTCTGTACCCAGAGCAGCAGCGTGATCTAAGGGGAAAAATCAGCTGCTGTCAGAGCCCTCCCCACCACTTTCTTCTCTCTTATAATATCAACATTCCTAAAAAGTAACAATTTTAGAGCTTTTGAAAAAATAAATTTCACATTTTACAACCTCAACCCCGACACTTGAAACATCATTTCCCAAAATAAATTCAATTTAGCATAATATTCAGGCCTTGCAAGTGGCATCACATTTCTTGGCCTCTGTAGACAATTGTTATGCATGGCAGAGCTCTAGGTACTGCATAAGAATATGCAATGTTGTCATGTCTTATGAGGTCATAACACAGTTAGCTATGCCAGAGGCAAAGTAGTCTGTCCCACCAGGGAATGGGATTAGCATCTCATAAAAGTTGCATAATGGTATTATTTTTGTCCTTGTACAACAAACATTTAAGATGAGTTTATATTGAACTTTTTTCCTTGGTTAAAATTATTTGTACTATTTTTCTTCAATATTTTTCTTTTTCAGAAGCTTTGACAAAGGTTCTGTAAATGGACAACTATGCAGGCAACAAGGAAGACAGTGTTCCTAAAGTTCTCTCTCTTGGGCTTTACAACATTTTAACTTATATTATGAACCATGGACCTGGAACACCCAAATTTCATAAATCTTTATTCATGAAATTCTCCTTAGTAGGGAGACCAGACTTCTCATTTCTGCAGAAGAACTAAAAATTTACCTCTGTTTAATATCATATTAATCCCTCACAACTGGATTTGCTTATAGACACATAATCCTGCCCATAAAAATGAGATGCACATTATTACAGTGACTCAGAGACTTAGATTCTTGTTCTCCAATGCCATTAAACATATTCTGCCAGAAATTGTGACAGCATTTTCCTGTCATACACTCTATACAAGTTTATTACATTTATCTACCTCCTGTATTCAGTCAATAATTCACTGTAGTTATGGCACAATCAGAAGAAACAGTTGTATCAACATTGAGCAGACTGTAGCAAACCAATGAGGCTCAAGTTTTCTAAGGTTGTAGCTACATTATAAACCAGTGTGGTGCAATGAGAAAAGGATATACCTTCACACTGTGTCTCGGCTGATAGTGGAGTCACAGAATGGCTGAGGTTGAAAAGACCTCTGGAGGCCATCTGCTCCAACCCCTTTGCTCAAGAAGGACCACCTAGACCTGGTGGCCCAGGAACAGCACAGCTCCAGGATACTGCTGGAGGGCTCTCTGTCCAACCTGAATGTGGGCAGCTACAAATATGCTGTGAAGTAAAACGTCAGTCTTGGTTTCCAGGTTTTCCCTGGTTACCTTTTTCCTCCTCTAGCAGGAGGGAAACCACATAAAGTGACAAAGTAACCAGGTCAAAGGCATAACAGAAGACTCCAGAAAAGATGCAAGGCAAATTAACAATAGAAAGCAGCTCTTTGGCAGTCAAATCACTAATGCAGGTGCACTACTAGAGCACCTGCATATTTCTCAGGCATAATTGACCTCTTATGGGTTAAGTGAAGATGGCCCATCCACCTCAGCCAAAATCTGTAAAATGTTGGCCCAAATTGCTGTCATGCAACTCGTTATAACATGATCTCATGGTCTTGATGTAAAATTTTACTGAAGTCATGGTTGGTGTGGAATGGACTACAGCCAACCATCACCCACACCAGGGTCTGTTATTGACACGTGTCTCCACCCACTGGGACCAGTGCGAAGCCTTGTGGCAGCAGCAAAGCCAGGCCTGCCACTGACCAGCACAGAGGAATAAGCCTATTCCCCTGCAGGTCCTGTAAGCCTTGACAGCACTGCCCTGCAAGCTGCTGTCAGAATGTACCCAGCTTTTCCAGCCTATGGGTAAAGGGCGTTGGCAGCTTATGATGTAAGCACCATCTTTTCACCCTGGATAGTATCAAAGGTGGTGAAGCTGCTTGACAGGGCAAGAGGATCCATAATTTCTGCACTGGGCAGAGGTCAACTTGGGCACCCAGCAGGACCATGGGGAGTGTGGACTCTACAGCTGTGCACAGTTAGCAGCACAGGGTCCTGTCTTAAGAGAGTCAGATTTACTCCCCTACAGAAGTTCCCAGTTTTTTCCTGAGACTGACTCAACAGTGATACAAGCACTTTCACAGTTGCCTCGGATCATTAGATGAGTGATTCAGTGCAACAAGAGTATGGCAGAAAACAGGAGTTTAAAGATCCAGTTGTCTTTTAAAAAATGAGCTACTTTTCCATTCTCACTTTTTCCGATAGGTCTGTGTACTAGTTCAAAGAAAAAAGTTGAAGGTGTGATTGAGTTTGCACTACTGTTAATTTCCAAGTGAGAAAGTCTGCTGGCAGCTGTTCACTTCCAAATGATGAATACAAGAGAAAATTGTTTCAGCTAGGAAAGCTCAGTATGAAAACTGAATATATACCGTAGCAATTTGAATAGAATCTCCCATTAGTTTTAGAGTGCTGTAGTTCAGGTATTTCAGAGTGAAACAGAGAAAAAGTAACACTTGAAGAAACTTGCATAAAGTTTTCTTTGTCATTCAGTCATCATTACATCTTCAAGGAATTGTACATAAAGGACACGATTTGTGTCTTCTATATTACATTTGAAAATCCTCTGTACATGCACCTGTTTATGAATTGTGTCATCTCTTATCTGAGATGATGATTGACAGGAACAGAAATGCAGATTCTCCTTTGCACGCAGAAATATTACTGTGCTGAAATGCCAATCATTTAAAGAAAAAAACCCAAAACCTTTTATCTGCAAAAGAGACAAAGGAGTACTAAGAAAATTTAATTATTTGAACTCATTCATGTTCATCTTTCTCTAGAATGCAATTTTGTTTTACCCCTGCCTTTTACATCAGGAACAGAGAAACCAAAAAATTTTCTGAAATTCTACAGGGAAATCATCATAGTTCTGAAAATACTCAAGGTTTACAGTGATCCCAATTATTATGCAAAACCAGATAATTATAATTATTAAACTAGTGCCTGTGCGTGCCAAGTTCAGAAACTTTCAATTTAACAGTAAAATCCGAAAAGGGAAATTATTTGAAAAACACCTTATTTTATTAAAAATAATAAACATTGTTTTAAAAATACATTAAAAATAATTTTCTCATTTCAAAATAATGAGCAATAGCAATCTAAGCCAAGGCATAAGCTGTCTAGCCATCATCTCTACTTACAGCAATTCCAATACAGAAGTACCTCCAGAGTCCACAACTTTTCTGTTTTTATGTTGCAGACATCATCAGCATCATTCAATTACAACCTTATAACCAAATTTCAACCTGCCATATGCATTTGAAGACATGTTTGCAAAAAATTCCTCCATTACCTCCCTAATGTCCTCTACATTTTTATGACCTTAACACTTCCCCTTCACCCTCCTACACTTTCTCCTGTTTCATCCTACACCACTAGTCTGAGCAGCACTTAAATATAAGGGCAACATACTCAACATAGTCTAAGACTTGTGGAGGACTCCTTACATTTCAGATAAATAAACAAACCTCAGGATTTTATGCATTTCTAATGCAGGATTTAGACAGCATCCCTGAAGTTCCACAGAAACAGCTCTTCTTTTATCGGGAAAACTTTAATGGCTTTGTTCATATATTCCTAGTACAACTGCTAATTATGTTCCACACTTTCATTTGTTCACTTTGTATTCCTCTCACCACTTACCTGAGACAGTTCATTATTTTATTCCTAAATAATTACCTAATCAACACACTTAGTTAGCTAAAACTTTTCTTGACTGCATAATAGTAAGCCTTCTTGCTAACATCTTACCCTTACATGCCGCACACTAAATTAGAGAGGCACCCGAATTCTTCTAAACTAATCTGTTATAGTTTCCACACCATAAAATCAGAATAAATACATCTGGGGGTTTTATCATACTACATGAGCATAACATCAGGTTGTCTTATTTTTTTTCATTAATCTCAGAGGAAGATAAAGGAGCCTACTTAGGGTTCAAGAAGACCTGGGTGCGCTAAGACCTGAGTTCCTTCCTAATTTCCTCTCTGATGAGGATAGGTACTTTAGGATTTGATTTCTTTAACAAAAAGTTATTTGGCCAAAATTTTACCTAGAGTAAATTTAAAACCTTGTCCATTTACCTTAGGTTTTGGTAAAAAGCATGTATTAAATATATTTCCTTTCGTAACTACATTTTGCCAATATCCTCGAGAAAGTGCAAAATAACATTGCCTATCTATATTTTATTCAAAGCAAAGTTGTAGCAGCTAATTTTAATGCATCCATTAAGATTCCTTCCATTTTAGGAACTTGAAAAGCAGCACAGAGGAAACATACTGAGTAAGGCTCCTTAATCTATTATGAATATCTCATTTTGTAAGGACTCTGTAAAAACAAATTTATGATATTTTCAAGTTCCAAATACCTAAGCAAAAAGTAATTCTCATTTAAGTTGACCCTCAGGTTAATCACATATCATAGCCATTTTTCATTTCAGTCTCATAAAATTCTTGTCAAAAGGATTGTTTGATGTGTTATTGAATGGAAGAGAATGCAAAGAAGGCATTCTAAGAAGATCACTTTATTCACCATGGATTTCAGGCTTCTGCACCTCAGTTTCCAAACTGCTGCATGTGCAAATTTCAAATGCACAAGGAAATTGGCAGAATGAGGCCCAGCTTCTAAAAAAGAAACTGGATATCATAAACTGGAAAATTTACCTTGACATTTTTAACTTGTCATAAGGTGTCACAAAATAAGACAATTATAAAAAACAGTGGTTCCCAATACTTTTTACTAAATTCTGAACAATTTAAGGAATCTTAATTATATTATAGACTTGTCATAAAGTTTTGGTGCAGTGTTTTAAAAATTAAAATTTGTTTAAAAATAAATAAGAGTCAAGATCCAGGATAGCAAGTCATCTGACACTATGACTCTTTAATTTGTTTCATGACAGCAAGTTTTTTAGAGTCAGGTATTGTAAAAGCATAACCCAAAATGGTTCCAGACCTAAATGCAAAAGGCAGGCAGCCTTGCCTTCTTTTACACTTACAAAAAAGTGCAAGAAAGCTGGATCAAACTGCTCTAGATCAAAACTCCTTGGAGAAAAATACAATAGGCTTGGGTAAAGACAGAGATAATAAGACACTTCTACTATATATTTGAATCAACTTAAAATTAATTCTTATATATGAACCTTAATTTTTTTGCATGATCTATAACCTTAACAGTATTACTGAAAGCAAGATGCAAAAAAATGCTTATTTGCTATGCAGTGCTAATATAGATTAAAAGGATTTCAGGATCTACAGGTCAAGACACTTTCTTCATCTACCACACTATTCTCCAAAAATTCTTCTCCCTGAGAAAGATAATATCAATGACAATCTGTAAGGCCATCTTTGCTCTAAGTGCACAGTACTGACTCACAGTCAACTCAAGGCCCCACCACAGTACAGAAGTTCTTCTCTGCAAAGCTATTCTCCAGCATTCCCACAATGCTGAGGTCAACAGTATAAATGGTAAGCAGAATTAATGCTAAATTTACACCAAATAAAACTATCTTTACAGGGGATAATAATTCAAATTATTCGATGTGAGTTGTACTCTGAAAAGCAATATAGCTCACAGTGAGGGAAGAGAGATCACCCAATCAGAATAGGATTTGACCAGAAGTTTCATAAAAGATTTTTTCCTTTTAAGTTTGTTTAAAAACAGGAGTAAAATGACTATGCAAAACTCTAAGACTCAACTTTTTCAATTCTGAAATAGTGTTAGAATGCATCATATTCTTTAATAGGAAAAATTGTCTGTCCAGAACTACGTTTTTTAGGTCATAATAAGTCTTTGTGATAGATTTTCTCTCCAGTGTATAAAAAAAAGCAGTGAGCTGAGGGTCATGACAAGACAGGATGTTATGCAGTTTGCATGAGAGAGCTAGAGCCAACATTGCAGGGAGAGAGAAGTTGGCTCTGCTTTCTCCCAGCTGGCTGCATGGGAAGGCAGGTCGGTTAGCTCAGGGGGAATAGAGATTCCCCATCATTCTCTTGACAGCAGAAATCAGTAACTGTCTATCTGCCTGCAGCAACACAGCAAATTGAACAAGGTCCTGCAACTCAATTGAACAGAAAAACTGACATCTTCCAAATACTTGAGGGGTAGAGACGTTTCCTACAATGTGTTAAAGTGCTATTGCAAGTTCATTAGGGACTTCAGAGGTTCAAAAATGAACTGCTGTTAGGAGCTATGTAGTATGAAATATTCCATCTGCTGGATAAAAAATATCAGGAAGGAAAATACAAATTCATGGGAAATAGCAAAAAAAAAAAAAAAAGCATTTTAGGTCTGTCTGTTTGATAAGAATTAAATGAGCCAGACTTTCAGATATATTAAATATATATTCTGAAACTACTATAGCTACAATCCTATAGTGCAGTTAAAAAAGAAGGAGAGAGATAATTGTGGTTATTCATTTGTTTAGACTTTGGCCTGAGTTTCAGGGTCCATAACCATAAATCTGAAGTAAAAGCCAAGCATATCTATTTGACTCTGTGGAGCAAAGGGAAGTATCTGAGAGCAGATACCAAATCTTGGTTCAACCACGCATAAAACTGATTTCACACTATACCCAGGCTTTCCTTAATATTGATCCTAATTTGTAGGTGATAGTGTTTGGGTTTTTTTCAGGCACCTCCAGGAAGCCCTTTAAGCAACATCCAGAATTAAATATTTCTGGTTGTTTATTCTCTCCACAACTAACTGCACATAAGATTGTTACAATTTTCCTCTTTGCTTCTGAGAAAAGTCACATGCCCCATTCTTTCTCCTTCCCGTTTCTGTATGTAAGAAAACAGTTTTTCTTAGACACAGCTGTTGATAGTTGGAGCTGTTGATAAATTTTAAACACACCAAGCTACAAAAACTTCCCTTGTGCTGGTTAAATAAGCATATAAGAAAATGTTAGAAGAAAGTTGTTATATTATTTGTTGTACCTAAAAACAAAAGAGTGTGTGTTGGAACCTGAAATGCAAGGAGCTCTCAGGACTTTGGGCCTTTAAGCCAAAACTTAGAATTATACACAGGGTTTAATCTGAGACCTTGGAAAAGGCTTCCAAACTTAGGTGCTAGAAGTGAGAATGTGGATTTATAGTTTAGAGCAGAGACAGGTTAAGCTAAGTAAAGGAAAGTTTAGAGTTTAAGAGTTTAAGATATAGAAAAAAAAATAAAAGTAGCTACAGAGATAAGCAAGGAGTTTACTGTAAGTTTGTGTGTCATAACATGATTGCCTTAGAAAGTTTACACTGGAGCATAAATCCATAAGATGAAATATTTAAGGATTAGGTCAAAAACATAAATATCTTTGTTAGCAGTGTTTTATTGGTCAATAACTCCTTAAAAGGAGTAATTAAACGTTCTGTGACCTTCTGAACCATGCTCTAATGATGTGAGCCAGATTCACCCTTCCTGCCTATGTAGAAGATAAGAAAAATAAACTGCATAATCAAAAACAATTCTGAGGTCCCATCTCAAATTCCTTCCAAAATTCCCCACAAGTGAATTATCACAGTGTGGTTTGTTCTTATAACCCAATTCAGCTGCAAACGTCCATGCAATTTACTGCTCTGACTAGTCAGAGAAATCACAGTTATTGCAAATTTTATTTGTGCAATAGGCCAGATGTCGAATGTACAATTTGCCAGAGGGAAAGGGAAGTATGGGTTATAGATACTTCTGAATGCTTCTTGGGACAGCCTGCATACTATATATGTATAAAGGTATATTTTGTACAAATATTTTAGATGCCAGGTAAGGAGCAGCATTTCCATGCATGGAAAACATTTTCCAGATTTTTAGTATCCATCACTCTAAGACTGCTATCAGTGACATCCAAACCCCAGTACTTCTGCTGACAAGAGAACCTTATTTTAAACTTCAGCCTAAAAGCACAAATTCATTTATGGAAGACAGGAACAGAAGCTGAAAACTATCCCTGTCTTCAGAAAGTCTCTGTGCTAAAATATTCTTAGAACAACTTTACTGTGGTATACAGCTCCTGTAATTAAGGTCTTGCTGTTACCTGCAGCCCTCCTCAGGCTGCTGAGGCCAGCAGAATTACTCAGGTAAATTCACAGAACAGAGGGAGCACATCAAGAACAGAGGACTTGCTGCCTCAGTGAGAGAAGAGGCTCAGCCTGCCCCAAGCTGGGCACAGCCAATTCCAGCAGCCCCAATGCACCCCCTCAGCCCTTGAGCCCTTCAGTCCCCAAGGCAAAACCCAGTATAAAAATGCAATCCTTACTCACATTTACCTCCATTCATGAAAACGTATACCAAAAGCAGGTATTCTTTTGCCTATTTTTCTCATAAATCTGGCACTGAAATCCTGTCATCACCTCTTGCGAAGTCAAAGTTGAAAATCCAGAGATAAATATAATACAGAACTAGAATATTATCATGTTACTGCACCAATTAATGAGAACCATAGGTTAATAAGTCTATCTATAAATCCATTACATTTTGATATTTAGCATTGCTGTTTCAGGAGAAGCTTCATAAGTAAAACCCATTGTGAATTTCTCTGGGTTCACATTTCATTAGAGGGAAGAAAATGTCGAGGAATGGTCAATGGAGCAGCACAAATCAGCCTAAGAAAAGTTTGCAGCTAGTGATCTACAAGCAGCAAGAGAATACAATCAGGTAAAGACCCTGAGACAGAATAGTACTCAGCAGAACAAGTTGCTGGCTTTCTGGAGAAGAAAAGTGTTTTTTCTTATAAACGCAGTGTCATTGCTTGTTAATCCTGATAATCATGGCATCCTTTTTTTAAAAGGAAACAGTGGTAGTGAAAATCTAAATGCAGCTCAACTTTTACAAGCTGTTTGAATTTCAGACCTTATTTCCAAATATTTTTCACCACGCTTGGGACATTTAGAAACTACTATTTTTACAGAAGCATCAGCAATTTTAGAAATTTTAAGTCCCACCAGTGGGAATGCTGCCAAAATGAAAAACAAATTCTTAAGCCGTATTAAGATTTAAAAATACAGCTCCTTTCATTAAAGCACTCTGTAAAGCCATTGAGTTTTCTATGTATCAAGACAAACCCACAAGTTGCAGATCTCTGCAAGGTTTAAAAGTCAAACTTTGGTGAAGTAAAATGGAAGTGATGGTCTGAGAGGATTCTCTCAGGTTAAAATTCTTGGAGAATAGGAGTATAGTATAGGAGAATATGCTTTCTAGGCAAATGAAACAAGTCACTTATGGTGAAGTCATTGTTTCTCCACAGAAAACTAGTCTTACTAGTAAAAAGGAAAAGCACCAGAATCACAAAAGGGATTCTAGGACAAATAAATGGCAAACTTTCTATAAGTAAATAACGTACTAGAAGGAAAAGTATCAAACTGGAGAAAATCACATCAGCTGAATAATTCAATAGCTTGTTTTGAGATGGATATTACCTACCATTTTCCCTAACAGTTCTGCCAAATAAAGGACAAATACAAATTATATGCAAATGAGAAATCACTGATAACACAGAAAATGATAAGAGCAGTATAAGAATTAAAGGACTTAGAGGAGATGAGTAAGGCACGCTGAACGTTCAATTTTATGAAATACAAAACTTCTTATCAAGAGATTAGTATAAAGAGCCTTACAAACAGTAACATTCTCAACAGAAAATAACTGCAGAGGACATGGATTTACATTTATTGATTAGCCAAGGTAAAGTATAAGCTACCAGAAAAAAGTAGTCATGAGAAAAGCAAATGCCTTGCTAGAATGCATCAGGTGAGGTTTTACTGCTAGCAATAGGCGTGCATTCACAGCCATAATCAAGGCTCCTCAGTTTTTCTGAAGGATTACTTCTTTGGACAATGTCCTCAGGCACATGGTGAGAATCCTGGGGTTTTGCTGTGGAGGCCCGAGAGTGGACATCAATGATTCCTGTGTTTCCCTTCCAACTCAGGATATTTTGTGATTCTATGATTCTCTACTGCAGATAGCTTCCAAGAAATTTCAGCATACAACAAAATAAAGCAAATATTCCTTGTCTTTTCTCAGGGTGCAAAGAGAATAATTCACTGTGATTTTGCAAAATTACACAAATATAATTAACATATATCTAATGTCCTACTTTGAAAAGACAGGAAAAAAAATACTGCCCTGTTTTGGAGGAAACAGTGACATACCTCAGGTGAAACATGCCCTCCTCTAACCTTTTAACTGTGTTCTGCTCCAGTAATTTGCCACCATTTTTGTCATAGTAAAATTCACAAATGCTACAGCTCCTTGAGACCCTGCTTTGTTATGCAAATGAAGAGCTCCTGAAACAAAACCATATAATAAAACATTACATGGTTCAGAGATACATCACAATTTTTTTCTTGGAATAAACACTTTTCAGCCATGTCATTCCAGGTTAAAATTCCTATTTAGAAAGAAGCTTTGAGTAGTTTCAAGGCTTACTTATCACCTCTAAATCTTAACTAGAGGTGCTCTTTCAACTTGTTGGTCATAAGCCATTTTCTCTGTTCAGGCTCAGAACATTTGTTATCTGCCCCCCAAGTGTCATAAACTTTACAAACTTCACAAACAAGGACACCCTCTACTCCATAAAGTCACAGCTAATTTTAGATCCTGGATTAAAAATATATGGTCCCACTTAACATTATTGAAAATAGCACAAATCTGATATTGCCCAAGAGACAGCATGTCTGAAACACCATCTTTTTACACTCTTGACTGCAATTCTAAAATCAGCATAATGACACATATGGGGTTGTTTAGCCTGGAAAAAGGAGGCTCAGGGGAGACCTTGTCACACTCTACAATTACTTGAAATGTGGCTGTAGACAGGAGAGGATCAGTCTCTTCTCCGAGGCAACAATTGACAGAGAGGACACAGCCTTAAGCTGTGCCAGGGGAAGTTTAGGTTAGACATCAGGAAAAAATGCTTCTCTGGAAGAGTGACACTGGAATCGTCTGCCCAGGGATGTGGTGGATCTCAAAGGTCTCTTCCAACCTAGTTCATTCTGTGATTCTGTGACAGCTCAGGGCCTTGACACAGTTTGATTTACAGTGGCCACACTGCAGCTGAGAGCAGCAGTTCCCAAAGCTGCTCAGAGTGCTCTTTCCTCTTGCCACCTTATCACCTCATTGGTCTCCACTCTGGTCTTTAAACTACTGCTTGTTCCCTTCTTCACCTACACCATCCCTGCCTTCTCGTGCTCCTCCTCAGATGGTAACTCACTTCATGACTGAGAAGTGCTCACGTTATTTAAATTTTATGTACTAGCATAATTATATACATTATTCAAGCAATTAGTGACTTTAAACAGCTTTCCACAGCAGAAAAGATTGTCCTTCATTTTACTTCAGAAGAGAAAAAAAGAAAAAAAACAAATAAAGCCCCAAAAAACTGGCAGAGGTAATGAATCACTAAACTTTTATTCTTTACACTTTTATTTAAATATTATTTATTTTATCTGTCTATAAAAATGGATGCTTTTCTGCGTACTTCTATACTAGGATAAGAGATTCTTTTCAAATTAAATAAGTATTTCTCTGTTCCATACAAATGAGAAATGTTCTAAGAACAGATGCATGTATGGTTTCTCATGCATGTAACATTTTTGAAGTCATTACTACATACGCCATGAGGTGTGTGCTGCACAAATGTTAAAAATCCATAAAAGCAGAAAAAATATTTTCAGCAGAGGCCTAGTTCTATGACTTTTAACAGATCACATACAATTACTATGTGTTAATAGAAGTAGAATGTAATAAAACGTATCCAGCAGCACTGCTAGATATTTTAGGACAGCCCTGAGACACCTCATGAGTAAATGGAAAATGTGAAGTACCAACAAAATAAAGTAAAATTTAAAAAGAAAATAAAAATGTAAAAAAATAAGTTTCTTCAAGATTTTCAAGCGCTTGATTGAACCTAAGTATTTTCCTACATAATAAATGAAATCATCCTTCAGCTGCACTCAAAATGACAACCTGCTCAAAAACATTGCTCCCTTTGATGAGAAACCTGGAAGAATTTCTACTTTTCATATTTCAAAAGAAAAATGCATTAGATCAGCAACAGGACTCTGAAAACTGCCTTCCATACATTTTTAAGACACATCTCTCAGTAAGCATCCAGGAAGCAGAAAGGCTATTAACTTACAGCTTTATTTGCAAGATCTTGGTTTAGCAAGGTGTTCTGCAGGAACAAAAGCTGCCTAATAGTAGGGTACGTACTGAATAAGCCAGCACCATTAATAAATTGACATTTCTTTCCTTTCTGGTTTTGAACAACTGAATAAAGTTTGCTTCTCTTGGCGCTGAGCTGACAGACTGAACATCAAATCTGTGCCAAAGGTGTCAAAGAATGCATTCGGTGCCTGCAGCTCAGCGCGCAGCCGCAGTGTGAGCTGCAGGTTGAGCTCTGGAGAGCCAGGACCCCAAGCCCAAGGCAAGAGGCCATGACCTGACAACCCTTTGCATATCAGAGGGCCTGGGGACCTGTGACCCAGCCAGGTGACCGACACCACAGGCAGCGATGACTTCAGACATTCCCGTGCTTAGATTTAGAGAGTATAAAAGCGCAGGAGTTCCTTTGTGTGGAGTCCCTCCTGTGTGGAGGCGCAGAGCTTGAGCTGTTATTTTGTTATTTAATTGTTTTAAGGATCAGGATGTCTGAGACTGATAAGGGTAACCTGGGGTTAGCCACTAGGGAAACCTGGTCTGACAGAGTGAGTTTGGGTTGTGTAGCTGTGAAGGGGCCTCAGTCCCAGCTTAGGTGGTGCAAGAGTGGCTTCTGGACAGTAGGACAGGGAAGTTTCCTTAACAATGGGAGAGTGGCAGTACTGACTCTACTAAAACGTCAGTATCATCCAGATGCACACTCAAATTAGTAAGATTATAGCTGTATTAGAAAGCTTCACTGTAACCAGGTCAGTTACTGATCTGTCTTGTGTTGCCATACCAGATAGGCTTTAGTGATCTTAGGGAAATTTTCCTGTCTGACCGTTCGGGAGTCATTTTTAGAGTCCCACCTGCACCACCCCAGGCTTACTGCTGGAACCAAAGCACCTTTGCAGCAGGCAGCTCCAGTGAGCAGCTCCAGTGCCCTGCTTGGTTCCCACTATGCACAGTCAGACAAGTTTCCCTCACTGGTTCGGTCCCAGATTTCCTGTAGCAGAGCCATAGAGGTCTGGTTCCTTTCAGGAATTTGACTGTTCCTTTCAGGAATTTAACATTTAAATTCCTTTCAGGAATTTAACTGTGTTTAATTAATTTAACATGATTACAAATCAGGCTGGGTGCCTCCAGGCTTTTGTACTCTTGCAGTATGAGCACACATTCCTCACACACACTTCATGCTCCTTAAAGGTCCTTCTGTTCCAATAGTGATTTTGGGCCTGGGACCTTCTCCTTGTTTTGTTGGGCTCTACAGAGTCTCTGGGTGACTGGTCATCCAGCCCTGCAAGTCCCTGTGTCCTTTCTTAGCAAAGGGTTGGTGCCAGGTCATGCTGGGGGCTCCAGCCATTTCCCCCCACCCAGGGTAGTACCTGCAACTTGCACTGCAGCTGCTCATTGAGCTGCCTGCACGGGGCATAATCCCCAGCAGTGAGTTCTAGAGATATTGGGTCCATCACATTTTTAAGTCTGAAAAAAAGCAACACAGCTGTTTTATCAGAGCATGATAAAAAGCAGCCTTCTTCAACACAACTCATTCCACATTTTCCTCACATTTTCTACTCATGCTCCACAGCTCTATCATTTTTTAGCAATCCCAAAATTTGGTCTAAATCTTTCAAGGACTATTAATAAATTCAGATTATGTGCATGATGCTGAAGCTGTAGTCTACCTTTACTATTTTCCATTCAGTATAATCTGTAATTTTGTAGCCTAATTAAAATGATGCATGGTACAAATATTCCTCACTAATTAAAATGATTCATGGTACAAATATTCCTCACTAATTGTTTATTTCTCTAGATAGTTTCAATAAACACGCTATTTGTGACATTAATGTACAGTTTCATATATGATATTTGAACAGCATGAATTTAAAACAATAATATAGTACTTGTAGGGTAACAAGATGAGAATTCTATAAGAATGACAAATGTAGCAAAATAGATAATTTGTGGAGCCTCAGAATTAATTTAAGACTTTCAGTTTGAATGTTAGTCTGTTTGTTGGGGTTTTTTTAACCATATGAGTTTTGTATGATAAGGGATATTGCCTCTCTCCACAATTTGTTCTTATTCCAGTAGATCATGACTGAGAACTCTAATTTAAAATTTTATTGTTTAAATACTCTTACAATTACATAAAACCACCTGTGCTTCAAAGAGATCTAGTTTAAGCAGCATTGGGTCCTGAAGCTTCCCAAACCATGGTTGCAGTGACTTAATTAAACTCTTCTGCATTATCTGAGACTCCAAGCCTAGGCATTGGGAAATCTATTCCAGCTCAAATCTTCTACTTACATAACTCCAATCTTCTACTTATGTAACAAAAAAATTTCGTTGCTTCCAAGCAGGAAGACATGCATCAATTTCTGATAAACCAAACAACATTCTTTATTCCAGACTAAATTATTTTATCAAAATCCAGCGTATGTCGAAAGGGAAATTTTTCACTCCCTCAAAAAATTCAGAGGCTTCTCAAAATCATGTTCACTGGTTGAAAGCCAAGATCATCTCACTGTCTGTCATTATAAGTGGATATAAAATAAATACTGGCATTTGAAAATTAAAATTTTGTTATTACTTCTACAAATGTTAGTGCAACTAGACAAAGTAGGACCAATGAGGACTTTCTTTCAAACTGTATCTCACTAACACATTACATGCTCCTGAAAATACTTCATTCATCTGTTAATTTTTATTAGTTATGATTAGGAGCAAATGACTCACTTTACTAAATAAAAGCCACCTGCAGTTCCTCCTAGTAACCCCAAGCAACGGGCAGCAGTTTTTTACATTCCCCAACTTTCATTCTGTTCTGTTTCATTAAAGCTATTTCAGTCCCTTTGCTACCAGAATTCCACATTAGGAATTCCACAGTAATGAAGGACAGACAAATTTTCTGTGTTCAAGGCTTGGGAAAAACTTATATTAAATAATTTTAAAATAATCCAAGATAGCTATTTCCATAATTTGAAGTATACATATGAAAAATTGACTATGCAATTTTAAATTAATGGAAGCCTGCCTTACTTCTGTAAAATAACATTTTCCAGTAAGTCTGTTGCAACACCACAGAAAATTAATGACAGAGTGAATGACACTAAGTTTAGAATAACACTGTAAAACAAGGGCACTTAGTTCTCATAGAGAATGTATCCAAAAAGAACATAGAGTTACACTCAAAACTATATGACCCATCAGCTGCCAGAAAGAGATGCAAAGCTCCAGCCTTTTGAAATTGAACACCCATTTATCACAGAAACTGTGATAAAATTACTATTGAATTAGGAAAGTAACCTTTCCTTTTCTCCCACCACTGAATTCACCAAGAAAACCTCTGAAATGTTTTGCCATTTCTTGGGACAGGAGTCAAAGGTCAGCAAAAATCATTTACTCATAAGTGTGAGCAAAAGACATTTTACCTCCAGGAAACTACGCTAGCAATCTGTCAGATAATGCCAGATGAGAGCATTAAAAATTTCTTATGATGGGATTAGTTAATCATTCCTCATGCATTCCCACTGCATGATACAATATAGGAGAATGCAGCAACAAGGCAAGTCTATAAGAGAGGCTTAGAGATTTCAGAGCACTTATCAATCCAGCTGCATGGAGCAAAGGGAATTATCAGGACAATCATATCACAGGTGTACTCTCTGTCCTTCCAGCAGTAAGGGTCTCAGGCATTACAGCATGCAGATCTGGTGTTTTTCTGCAGTCACAGCACACAAGCACCAGGACTGATCGATGATGTCAAAAATACCATGCAAGTTGCAAACTAGTGCTGGGACATTCTGTCAGGGAAGGGCAATTGTATATTCAAGAGATTCAAAGAAACATTGCAATTCTGCAGACCTCTGAAATTTCCAAGCAGAAACAGGCTTATCAAGTATTTTTTCTAGTTGCCTAGCAAAAACTGCTCACAATAAGAATTGGCAACCAAGAAAAAAGAATGGCACTATGTAGTGTGTTTGTCATCCAAAAAATAGAAGTTCAAGTGGAACAGTCAGAACATTTGTACTAGTTAAAGATTTTGTTCTGTCCATGGTTTTTGTAAGTACCTGCCATCACCACCTGCCATCTGTCTGGATCTAATCTGGCAGTTCTCTGCTCACACCGTAATTATCATCGTTTTAGCAATAAGCAGTGCTCAAGATGTTCCCTTTATTTCACACCACCAGCTGGCCATTTTTTATCACCTCAAGAAGAAAGTCGGTTGTCAGGTTCCAGCCAGGACTGAGTTAATTTTTGTAGTGGAGGCGACATGACTGGGACCCAGAGGTTATTCCATACCACCTCATATCATCAGCAGGGGCAGGAGAAGGGGTCCCTTCTAGTCCCATAGTGGAAGAAGGAGCCATCCAATATTGTCTATTGTCAGGGGGGTTTCCAGATAAATCGCTTTTTTTCTTGTACCATCTGTCATTAGTACTGTTGCTGTTACTGCCTTCTTATCTCATTGCTCTTTCCAGTAAATTGTACTCATCTCAATCCACAATTTCGGTTTTTTGTACCTCCAGTTCTCTCCAGCTGCCACAAAGGGGAGGGGCACCAAGCAGCATGTGGTTTTAGTGGTTTTAGCATTAAATTGGAGAATACCATTCCTAAACCTCATCAGCTATAAATTGAGTGGGGGGGGTTTCACTCCCTGAGTTCATGGTAGGTATGAGCCAGTATCACTTTAGGGCTGGACTGTGGAGCAAAGGCAAGAAGGTCTGGGTCCTGCTCATAAACTATCTCAGCTGCAGTAGATGCTGGGAAGCCAGTTTCAGGTATCTCTAAAAAGAGAAGGGGCAGGCACCTGTGAACCTGCAGGTCCTAGATTTTGTAAACCTGATTTAACAGAATCCAAAGCATAAGTGCCAGAGTGCAGGAACTCCAGATCACTGCTGGTTACCCATGCAGAGGACACACAAATGAAGCCCCAGTGTACGAAGGCATGCTGTCTGCATGAGGCTTTGTGAAAGAGAACAAGTCCTGAAAAAGACTTGCTGAGAAAGCCCTTATGCCTCTTAATCGCAAAGTTTGAATGAGTCCACACAAAGATGCGGAAACAACTGGCGAGCCTAGCTCTTACCTCATTGCAAAGGCCAAAATACCCAGCCCAAAACAAGAAGGAAAAACATGAAAGAATTCTAACAGTGGGTGGAACAGTTGTTGACAATTTTGAAATTGATTACTGTATTTTAGCATATATACTTTTTCATTGTTCTGTTGCTTTCTTTCTTTCTTAAAACACTCTTCATCTACTTCATGTGCTCACTGCAAATGAGAGCAAGTAGAAATACTGGGGACTGGAGAATTTAGCTAAATTTTCCAGTTCTCATGGATTGGAATTTGATTTTTAGTGGCCTCTGAAATTTACTGCTGAGTCTTTCATATACCTGGAATTAGACTTTCATGCATGGAAGTCTGAATGTGAGAATTCAGGCTTAGGATGGAGGTTGTTTTTATTTCTTTTATGTGTCTAAGTCTTAAAAAGAAAAAATCCTGCTGTAATGTAATATATTAAAATACAAATGTGCCTTTCTCCCCCATTGATAAACATGAGGGCTACAAGGGAGTTTTTTCTTCTTTTTAGCCCATAGCTAATATTTCTCACTTTTTCTCAATCAGAGGTAGTTCTATAGTATAAGCGCTCCCTGTATAGTGTTACATACAACTGTCTTTCATAGATCATGCACAGTAAAAATTAGATGTGTTAAGTTGCAAGCGAATTTTTACGTTCCATTAATATTAATTGGTTTTGGTATGTGTAAAGCTAGTTAGAGAGTTACACTTCTCTTGTCATTATTAGACAACTCTATGATTTTTCTGCCACCAACCTCTGACTTCACTGAAATTTCAAGCAAACGAGTTAACAGCCAGAATTAGAAATAATAGAAAAGTATCTTGAGAACATTTTAATATTTTCATTAACTTGTGCTTTGGAAAAAAGAAAAGGCTTTCCTTTTTTTGTTAAAAACTAGTACTTTTAATATTCTGGCAGGAAACTCATTGAAATGCCTTATTTTCTGCACAAAATCTATGTGGTTGCATATACGTTTCCCAATATCATCATCTGCATGAAAGAAAAATTCTTTCCACATATTCTTTTTAGAGTCCTGTTTAATTTGGATGACTAAGGAGTCCCAATTCCATTCACCTTACTAATATAGAGAAACCACCTAATATTATGAACATTTTTACTGTTGTTGTCTTTAAGACCCTAACCAGCGTTTTATTGCGGCACTACAGCTCCTTGTGTGCTGAGTATATTTCCTTCAGGCTGTAACAGAAGAGTCCAGGAAGTTTGCTTTGTTTCCTTCATTTTGGAGCAGCTTTTGGCAGTAGCTTTAGTTGATAAAATAGCTGTATTTCAAGCGTACAAAAGCACTAGCTGATCAATGTGCATGTCTTTAACCGTGTTTTGAAAACTAACAATCAGTGGACATTTTGAGTAATAGACATCCTCCAGCTGTATAAGAAAATGTTACAATTCTTACATCACTATGCAGTCTACACCATCTATGAGTTATGCTGCTCAAGCATTTGTTATAAACAGAATCTCAAACCAAACATTTCACTAGTCCTTCTAAGCCTAGAATATTCATGGGGATTACCCTTGGGGCAATTGTATGATGGATTTCTCTGCCTTCATTATTTTCATCAGTCTATAATACAATGTTAATCAGTGTTTGGCAGGAAGCCATTTATGGGGGCAAAAAACCAGCATTTTGAATCTCTCCCTTTCCAACAGTGAAATTTAACATCTTTTCAATTTTTAAACAAAAGGCAAAGATAACAAATAAAAGAATGAATGAAATTGAGATGTTTGCATACACATACAGTGTGCTTCTTCATTCTACGGCTAATAGACTCATGGAGCACCTTGCCAAATAATGTGATATATGAATGTTTATGTGAGCTCAAAAGAGATCAGACAAACTCTCTATGGAGACACATCTTCAAAAGCTACTAATAATAAATTAACAACATTCACCTCAGGAAATCACTGAACCTGAGATTGTATTCTGTCATCAGCATCTGCCTGTTTCTTTATTTCTCTAGATGTCTACCATTGTCAAACAGAATGTAGCACTGGATCTGGTCTCACAAAAGCACTGTGCACTGAAACTGTGATGGATAAAGGAACTATGACATTCATATAAGGCTAGCATTGCTGTGGCCAAATCCTACACTTCAAGCTAATTTTTCCACATCTGCAGGAAATGAGTACAAGAGTACTGTCAATTCTGGGACAAGTCTCACTCTTCCCTTTGAGTTAGGAGTATTACCCTGAGGCTAAGAAGGCACCCATTAGCTGAAGCAGAATTAATTTCCCGCATAATGTTCCAGTTTCATTGAAAAGTTCCCGTTCAAGTCTAGTGACAATACAACACTAAAGTGTAGCGGATGATGCATGAATTTGTACAGCAATTAGAGGTTCCATTTTAAGTTTATTCTTTTGTATTTCTTTGTAGAAGTTTGTATTTCTTTTCCTCCTCATATAAATTATAATAATTTGAATTTTCATTCAATAGTTTGAGTTAGCATATTTTGAGTGTTACCAGCACCTTGGTATCATCTTGGTTCAAGAATCCTCTGACAAGTCAGTCTCAAAAATTTGCTTTTTTTCAGGGACTTCCTTATTGTACAGTACATTGCTTCTACTCCAAATGAAGTTAAAATGAAAAAGCAGTTCAAAAGTCAACAGCTTCCTAAAGTGTAAGAGTTATTAGACAGACATTCGGAGAGAAGATTCTTAATGGGTATGTGCCTAATTAATAAAAACAAACAAACAAAAAACCTCAAAACAACAGAACATTAAAAAAAAAAATTGAACCAAAACAAGTCCTGTTTATACTGATTGGTAATGAACACTGAGCAATATTTGTTCTTTTTCATGTTTGTTCTTTGTCTTTTTTTGTCTATGTCTTTTTTATATTTGTTCTATTTATGTTCTTTTTTAATGGTTAAGGTAGGATGATTTCACATTGCTTTATAATTGCCATATTGTAGGAAAGACTGTTTATTTGCATCCTGGTATTGATTCGTTCCATCCCACTTTGGCATCATTCAAACTGAAACATGATACGCTTTTTCTTAAGTCATCTCACATTGCTATAGAAAGGCAAAAACTTTTTTAAAAGTTATACAAAATGTGGGCTGCTTGAGAATTAACCTGCACAGTTGGGGGAAAATGAAGAAAAAGCCTTAAGGTTATATCTCACCACTAACCTCAAGTTTGAAATGGGAAAGAATTGTTTGGCACATGTTGTGAAGATAAGTGAAAGAAGATGAAAGGAAGGAGACCTTTCTCTTTAAGAGATGAAAATGTTCAAGACTTAGTTAATGAAAAGCATTATCTTAGGTTAAGTGTCTGCAAAATGTGAATCACAGCCAAGATTCACTCAACCCGTTGTATGAGCTGAATTATGTGGTTGAACACCTTGGAATACAGTTTTAATTTTGCGTTTGAGTACCCTTTACTGCTATTGTGTTTGAATTGTTTTAAATACATATTTTGTGAACTGTTTCTCTCTAGCTCCCTTTGACACACTGCATCTTACACTGCAGAACACTAGAAATCCCAGTTATGGAACATTTTTCAGATTTTTAAATATCTGCATGAGAAATTTAAATTACCAAAATGTGGAGTGATTGCAGGGCAGAAATTGCTAATAAACTGGTTGCCTGGATAGAAATACACTCTTCAAAAGAAGGTGGAAGAAATGTGATGAAAAGCATTTGTGTTTGATTTTGGTACTTTTATTTTGGGCACAACACTATTAAAATCCATTATGAAAATTACACGAGGCTGATAGTAAAATGAGGAGCATTTCTTCCCCTGTGTCTGCTGGTAAGACAGATGGCCAGAGGTGATGGGGTGCAACAAGTCTGGAGTGACAGTATGGATCTGGAAGCTGCAGGTCATGCAGAAAAAGGAACAATCTGCTGATTGGTAAGAACGTCCCAGCCAGGCCTTTGAAAGGTCCAAATAACTTTTTTGTGACTAAAGGAAACTAAGTCTAAGACGCTGAACCAGCAGGAAGCAAATTCTTTCTTGCAAGAGCAAAGCCTGCATGGAGTATCTCTGCTCTCATTTGATAAATTTGGCTTGCAGAAGTTTAAAAATCTTTTCTTTGGTATCTCAATATAAAGTTCAGATAAAGTAAACTTAAGAGAGCAGAGCAGCTTTCAGAAGGTACATCTTAGGTTTATTTTATATACGGTTTACTCCAGTCCACAAACAAATCCTCCAAGCTTGGCTTTTACCACAGACTAGTTGTTTTGAGCCTCAGCTGGAGTCAGACTGCATATCTGCTGGAGCAGGAAAGCACAAGCATGCTTATGTGCTCTCTTTGCTCCTTCTGACATGGTCACAACATGCAGTTGACTGTAGTCCAAGGCATCAGAGCCCAATGGACAAGGAGTGGAACTGTGGAGGTTGCCTGCAGGGACACACTTAAACAAGATTGCTCCACTTGTTTCATATTGTTATGGAATTAAATCAGTTCTCCAGAGGCAGTTGAAGATGAACTTTAGAAGAAAAATAAAATGGTATTTGGGTTAGTAAATTATGGTTTCCTCAGGACTGAATTTAAAAATAAAGGCAGTGAGTAATACGATGCTTAGGCACTGTTTATCTAGAAAATATACTGATGATGGGCGTGAACACTGTGGCTAAGAGTTTGAGTATTCACAAGTGCTTCATAGACAATGATCAAGAGGGTCATGATTCCTTTGCTCAAGCACTATCTTCAGGCAAAATAAACAAGGCATCTAACCTTGTCTCTAACAAAGACACTTCCTGTGTCCTTAGGAAGTGTGTTGTGTGTCACTAGTTCTTTTACTTGTGTACTCACTCATATCTGCTGGTAGGCTTAATTCTCACTTTTTAGAAAGTAATGAAAAGCTGTGTTTTGGGATACACAATCTCCCCAAAAGGCAAGTTATTACTACCCAGTACTAAAAAACTCAGCGACATCTGCATGTATCTTAAGGACGACTGCAATAACTCAGCTTACAATACATCAAATTACTCACAGGCTTTAGGATGACCCAGCAAAGCAAACAAGTCACCTTAGAAGAAGAGGTGATTATAAATCAAGATATTTATTCATTCATTCATGTTTGGTTTTTTGAAGCAAATCAATTACTTCCTTCAACAAGTAATTCAGACCAAAAACTCCTTCTGCAACTTAAAAATACATCTTTCACCAAAGACACTCTAAATTTCAACTGAACCAATGAAGTCCATAAATTATCCCTATAAACAGGAATTCCAAGTCTCACTTCTTAGAAACTAGAGTCAATGCCTTAGTTTTTCCACACAAACACTTAGTAGTAAATGCCTGTTTTGGATCAAATGCATGAAAACATAAACACAACTATTTTGTTTGAAAGAGGAGGACAGGGTATCAACAAAATTATATCATGATGTAAGACATTAAACCAAAAACTACGTAATGAAATGTTTTAAGTGCAGAAAACATTTAAATTAAGTCTATTTGAAGCACCAGCTGAAGTGTACAACTTAAGGAAGCACAGAACATGTACAGTTGAGCTGACTCTCAAAGTTCACAGAATCACAGGATGCCTTAGTAAGGAAAGAAGTTTGCATACTTTAAAAAATTCATTATAGTCTTAATTATAGTCTTTATTATAATCTTATTCATTGTAATCTTATGATTTCAATGTTATGAAAAAGTTCATGATAGTGTTATTATTTTAACTTACAGATAATAGGAATTTTAACTCAGATGCCAATAGCTGGAAATTAATAATTAAAATCTTCAAAGTTTTCCTTCTGCAACTCTAAAAATGTTCTAATGTGCCTTGAATCACCCTAAAGTGAACATAAGCGAACAGCAATATTTTGCTTTTCTTATCTATTTTTCAAAAGAAACTATTCATCCACATGTAATTGGTTATCAGCAAGTTGATGGTCAAAGATATTTATTAAAGTAGAAAGAAATAGCAAGTTCACTTCTGAGAAGCAGAGCTAAATCCTGACAATGACAAGGTTGGGGTGGGATGAGCAATCTTTTTATAGCTAGTAGTCAAAACTCTTGGATTTTGGTGCAGCATCTGTGTGGGAACTAACAAGAGAAATGCCAAGCGATTCATCCCCATGCCTATGTTTAATTACTACCAACATAACAAAGGAGATTAAAAAAAATCATACAAATACTTTACTTTTTTATTTTCACTAAACCTCTCACCAAAGAATGAAAAGGTAGGAACGTCAATTATCCAGTATAATTAAAAGAAAAAATCTGAGGAAATGGAAAACTACAAACAGACTGACAAGATGATACTAAAGGAGTTCTGTCTGGACTTGTCCTCTTGTAATAAAACAAATGAGTACAAAACCAAATATGCAAACCACAACAGTCATTAGTGTCATGATTACTAATTTGGGAAGGAATTTGGATTAGGTAAAATCATTACACCTCTGACTAGGAAGTTAAAGTGTGATGTTTTCCCACACAAAACAGACACAAAAGACTAAATTGCTAATTTTAAGTAAATTTATTAACAAATTGTCTGGAAAAGCAGGACCTCAGAAGGTTACAATGACTGAAGCATCTAGAGGTTTCTAGCAGCACTGTGCTTTCTCATGATAATACCAGTGTAGCAAACTCCTATAACACATTGATGGCTGTATTATAGTCCTTTATATGTGAGGTCACATTAAATTAAGGATGGCACGCTACAACTAAGTTTTTCAGAAAGTCCTCTGTTAAAAAATCCTTGGTCTCATTTATTTTAAAACTAATTCACTGACTTCACAAATGTTTACAACTACACATTACCCTACCTCTATACAACAATAAAGCGAGTAGGTTATTGTATGTATGTTTAGTCCAAATAAATTGGGAATTTCTGAAGTGTACAAATCTACAACACAACTAGATTAAATACTCCTCTCTGCTAAGAAGAAAAAATACCTTGCCTTTTTTCTACCAGATATAAATATATATACTATACTATTTACAGCTTGTTTCTGGCTGACTAATACTTACACCAATAAGAGATTTAAGAGCTAAGGATGCATAGATTAGACTTCACAAGTAAATTCATCTTTCTTCCATCTTTAAATACATTCATACACTCTACAGGAGACATCAATTTCTTGTATTTTTCCAGCTCAGCTGGAGCCTCAGAAGAATGTTTTCAGTCTGTCAGGGAGGTACATCAGCAAGTCACTAGAGCAGTGCAAAAAAAAAAAAAATTCTCTCTACGCTCTACGCCTGTCTTTAGGTGTAAGGCACTAAAATATCAGTTGTGATGCTATAGCACATGCTCTGAATGATAACTCTAAAATATAGCTTCCTCATGGGCAGCGAAGAGCACAAAAGAAATATTTCACCCATAATTGACATGCATCCATTTTAGAACAAAAATGCAACTGCTACTAAGTAATATGTCAATACAATATCCTGCCTTTCACAGGGAATTGAAATGCAAAAACACATTAGCAGAATACCACAGACAAATGTTGCTGAAGAACCACCTCCATTCAGGAAGTCATGATGTGCTGCTCAAGCAAGTTAACATAGAGCAGCTTCACATGGCTTTTATGTCCTTACAAGGCATTAGCTCTTCTGAAATAAATGTCTGTGAAACAGCAGTTTTATTCAGTTCAGTCACCAGGGAGTGCTGCAGCCACCACTGAGGGCACATGCACAGCACAGTACCTTCCAATGCCTAAGCTCAGCAGAAACAAGTATCAGGCCAGGTACAAAATTCACACCAGAAAAATGTAGCCCACAGGACCTCACACCAGCAACATGACAGGGGAAATCTCCTCAGATAAAAAAAATGCACTGAAGGAGCAGTGGTGTTTTCAAGCACTCCTTACCTCCTGTGGATGGAGTTGCTTCAGCCATTGCAGATAACAAAACAACCTGGAGGACAAGCTTCCATTCATCTCTGACAGGGCATTTGGTTCATCCCAATCTTATTAATTTTACTCTAACTGTTCCAGGTTTCTCCTTCAAGCATTCTTGTTTCCATATGGTCACTCAACATTTACAAGTTGTGTTTTCCAATTTTTGGAAACTGAATAGAAACAAGGCATTAAAATCACCTGAGGAAAAATCTTCTGTGTCTCTCTCTCTACTGCTCCCCTATTGAAGTTAAGCCTTTCTAAACAAACTCTAAGAAAGAACAACACTGTTATTCAAAGGGATGAACAAAGCCTCTGCATAAAGATACATTAGCTTTGAAATTTTTTAGTAAATATGAATTATGGAATTATTATTTTGAATTTCTCATATTCTGTTTCAGTATTCCTTTATTTACTGAAAGGCAGCAAAGAGATTCCAGAAACACATGGAAATTTTTAGTCTAAATTTTATTTCCTCTATCCCAAGCTTCATCTAAATGACCATCAATGGCACCTAAGAGACGTATAACTGTCTACATGAAGAAATATTTCTCCTATTTGCACAGCTGTCGTATAACTGCCACTGTCATATACTATGGTTACAGTTGGGATAGAGGTAATTTTCTTCCTACTAACCCTAACCTATAACCTATACACAAACCCCAATCCTATCCTACAGCACTGTGTTTTGAATTCAGTGTGAGGCTGATGTTGATAACACACCAGTGGCTCAGCTGTTGCTCAGCAGTGCTCAGCCTGAGCCAGGGGCTGTTCAGGTTCCTGTGCTCTGCCAGTGAGGAGCTGCACAAGGACCTGGGAGGGAGCATGGCCACAACAGCTGACCCAGACTGGCCAAAGGGATATTCCAGACCACAGAATGTCATGCCCAGCACATAAAATAGGGGGGCGTTGACTGGGAGGGGCCAGTTGGTGCTGGGAGATGGGCTGGGTGTCACTAGGCAGTGAGCAGTGGTACTGTGCATCACTACTTTATCTTCAGGTTTTTTTTCTCTTTCTGCTTTTCATTACAATTATTATTGGTAGTGATGTTTATTATTAGTGTTAGTATTAGTATTATTAACAGTGGTATTATATTTTACTTTATCTCAACTATTAAACTCTTATCTCAACCCGTATGTTTCATCTTTTTTCTGGCTCTCCTGCCCAACCCAGTAATGAAGAGAGGGAGTGAGCTAGCATGGTACTTAGTGACTGGCTACGGTTAAAACACAACTAAGTCCTTTATGAATTCATTAAACATCACTATTATGTCTTGGCTGTTAACATTACTGTAGCCTTCAGAAATTATTTCTGTTTTGCAGGCCTAGATGCCCATGATAGAGAGGAGGAGGTATCAATCTAACAAGGAAAACTATAAATTTTTGGAAATTTGGCAGGAGAATGTTTATAGTTTTTGCAGCCAACAGTTTGTAGAGGCTGGCTTCACTTAGGAACTTAATTTGAAGTATTTTCTGGAAAGAACAGATACAGGTGACACACTGAAGATCAGTAGCTTGAATTTAGGATGCTACAAAAAAGGGAACTTGGAGCTTGTAATATTCAATTGATCAAACAAGACAGGCTGCTAACTGTAAAGAAAATTTGTGATGATGTTAGAAAGAAAGATACACCATAAAGAGGAGCTTGACTTCCTACCCTATGTGAAAAACAGTAGTGGAGGTAGATCTCACTGTGTTCTTCTAGGCTTGTATATAAAAATCTTACTCTTTCCTCTTAGAATTTATATGCTTTTCAGATGGATAGATTGAGCTATTTCCATCCATTCCCAGCAGGGTAGCTAATTTGTTAACATGGCAGGAGGGATGAAGAAAAAATAAACAAAACCAGAAAATCAGAAACACTTTTTGAAATAAATAAAATTTATTTGTCCTAATAATGTCAGTGTAGTTGCAATAAAATGCATCAAAAGAACTACAACAAACAGAAGAATAGATAACATTATATTCTTTTTCTCATTAAATCCTCAAGGTCACTGAGAATATTTTCAGCTAGATTCTGTTCCATGTTTTATCTGGTTGTCAACTCTCTTCAAGTTAACAGCTGAGTGAGGAACCACACATAACTAACTACTCTCAGCCCAGACCTACAAAACAAACAAACAATGGTTATATTCATTTGCTTTTCCTCCTTTCAGTTCTGGGACCAGCTATTCTGAAAAGACAGAAGCTGCAGAATCAAGGGGAAAAACCCCATCCTCATCCTCCCTGACAGGGGAGCACCCACGGCGGTCAGCAGCCAGTGCATCTGCAGAACAACATCCAAGAGAGGCCAGGAAACAGGAGATGCACAGTGTCATCCTGCTCACGGGCTCTGTGCTGCTGGGAAGGATGACTAGATCAGGGCTCTTTGAAGATGACTTCTTGTGAAATTTTCAGCATCTTGAAGTTCCTTCTGTTTTAGAGAACTGAAATGGAGTCTTCTTCCTCCATCACCGCAATATTTTGGGTTTTTATTTAGGGAAATTAAAACATTTCGTGTTTGTTTTTATAGGAGTGCAATAGTAATGGTTATCAAAACAAAGACTTTTCCTGGGAAGAGGATATTGTTAAAAAAAATACCCGACTCCTTCTCCACCAAGAAACAAACTACTGCTACAAGAAGATTAGTCTAACAACCATCACCAAGGCAAAGAACCTCAGAGCTGCATGCTCCCCGCCTCCCCACCATCACAATTGCTTCTCAAGCCACCAATCTCTTACCTTCAGCAGAAGAAAAAAAGCTCAGCTTTAAATTGTTGCATCATATCATCACGGACAGAAACTTTGCTGCTAGTGGCATAAATACAGGAGATGCATAGGCAGATCAAATGCAGCGTGCAGACGGCTTCTCAATAACTCAAAGCAAATCTCTAGAGAATGGAGTTATGCAGGAGAGGCCTGCACTACTCATTGTTTTGATTTGCATGGAGAATGGACAGCCATAGCAACCACCAAACTTGGAAAAAGGCCACTTTCAAACATCCTTTTCCCCATCTGGATCTCTATTGTGTGCTCTCACATCATCAAAGATCAGGTTTTTTTGTAGAATACCACCTGCTCTTGAAGTTACCTAACTGCAGTACATCCTATCAAAAATCAACAGTCAGTTTTTACAGACTACACAGCAGTTGCATAGTGATGAGATCCATGCTATATTCCTGAAAAAGCCAGTATTTTTAAACTAGAATCCTGGCTGGTTTTCTGAAAGTTTCGTCTGCAAATTCACCTTCTCTAACACAGTACAGGGGTAATATATCACTGGCTTCTCAGGAAAACTGAAAAGGCAAGATATGATTGCAAACAAAAAATTCCAGCTAATGAATTTGAACATCTCTATTTTCATGGGGTGAGAACAGTCAGGGGTAAGCATTCAAAACAGATGGTTAAAAGTATTGAATAAATAAAATAATTTATTTAATTATTCATCTCAACTGAGATGAGGAAGAGAAAATAATAAAAAATTTTGACAAAAAGTCGACATACAAGAAATTTTTTATACCCAGATCTGAAATCCAGCAGTGGTTCTTTTCAGATACAGCTCTCTTTCTGAAGTGAAATGTGCTCTTTGCAATCAGTGTCAAGGACTTACTGATGAACTCAGATGGGCTACCAAGCGTTGTGGATTCTGAAGGTGCCTAGGCTGTTGAAAAGGGACAATATAGGAAAACAGCTGCAGGAAGTGTTTGAGTCCTGTCCAAGAGCTGCAAATTCTGAAAATCCCACCCACAGGGCAGATGAGACATTAAGACCAAAGTTCAGCTGTAAATCCCAGATCTAAGCAGTTCCATGTGAGAGAAAAATTCCTTTGGATTCTGTACTAAATCCAAAATTTTCAGTCCTACAAAATTTCCATGACAGATCTTTCCCAGCTTCCCAGCTCCCAAAGCAGGAAGAATAAAAGCAAGCTAAGAGACCAGCTCCCAAGTAAGCCTAGAAAATCTTTGTTCAGAGACAGAGAAATTATACACATAATGCATATTTTGAACCTAGATTGTCTTTCATCAAACAAATCATAAATATATAAGACTAAGATTCCTTAAAAATTTTTGGTATTGGAATGGTGTATCCTTCAAACATTTATAACCATTTTGGAAAAAGATTCCCAACATGCAACCAGAATAAAATACCTCTTGCCTGAAGTGAAAAGCTACAATAAACTACTCCAACAAATTCAAAACTCTGAGAAAGAGAGTGGAGAGCAGATACCAATTTTACCATTTAGGAAGAAAAGGAAGGCAGGTTCTGTAAAATATTTGGCCTTTTTCTTCTAAGAAAATAAGTAATGAAATAGTGCACAGAAATTACTTCATATAGATTCAAGAGGGAATGTCTCACTGGGAGGAGAGGACAAGTACCACTTCAGTAAGCTCAGATCAGCGCGGTTTCTATGTGAACTAAGAAGGTGAGGTTTTCAAAAATAGTCCTAGGTAAAAAACTCCTTAATGGTGAAAGCCTCCTACAGACTTCAGGCTGCAGTGTAAAAAAAACCCCTTTTGCTCAGGAACACATGCAAAGGACATCTCCAATATCTCCAAAGGATTTCATAAGACTTTTGTTGATAGAGATTAATCACAGGCATGACAAGATCTCTAGACACAATCATACTGAAAAAAAAAGAAAAAGAAAAAATAATTAAAAGAAAAAATAAAGTTGTAGATTCCTAATCCTGAATAGACTGAAGGTCGCATAGTCCAGCATGTGCACTCTGTTACAGTACCCTGAAGATAAAGAGCAAAGAAACTTCTAAAAACACCTTGGGAGGTAAAAAAATTGCAATTATTACAATTTCCTTAGGAAAGCTGGAAGTCTCTTGTTTGTGCAATATTCATAAGTCAAAAGTTCATTCCTTGGTCTACAGCACTGATGCCCTTTACATTTTCATCTGACTGATTGTGAGCAGCTTTCATATTGTGGGAAATATCAAAGGCCAGATTTTTCTCCTTGTACTTTCCTGTGCACTCTTCATTAACTCCAAGATATTTTCCAAATCACATTTTTAATTGGTAATATCTGATGAATTTAACCAAATACCTAAGTTTAGCTAAAGGCTTTTTCAAAGCAGAAAAACTGATACAGATATTTCTTTTCTGGGGGCGAATTGTGCAGATCTGCAGTTCAATATAGTATGCATCTGAATCTCACTCAATCCATCCAGCACTTGAGAACAAAGTCAAGAAATAAGCACAAGCCTCTATACAGCTGAGCTGGGGCACTGACACTTTATTTTTGCTGACTTGCCTGTGTCCTCGTGCAACTGGAGATCCTTGCAGAGTGAAACCTCAATACCCCAAGAGAAGCAAACACTTCCATCTCTATTTATCAAGGGACAAAATATAATCCAAAGGCTAAGCAACAGGAATTTAGAAAAAAACAGGAGAGTAACTTTTTGCTCTGCAGAGACTTTCTACAGAAACCGGGACACAGAAAAGACAGATTTGCAGAGATGTTTATGGGAGAGATTCAGGTTGCCTTTTCCCAGGCATACAGTACTTTTTGGCACTGCTTAGAGCATCCCAGACACCCACATGGGCTGGCAAATATGTGTGGCACAACACTTCCTGGGCATTTGTATCCCTCTGGCTATAGGCCACACAGGATGCTCCATAGTACCTGAGGTAACATCAGGTAAACAGTTGGGATCTGAATTTTTGCAGCCTGGTGCTGACCTAGCCATTCTGGATTCCTGAATGAGATGCAGAGTCTACCTTAAAAACAAAAAGAGGAGTATCTCAGACAGGAATAACAATAACCTCACTTGAGTGGGAATCTTGCTAGAGCTAACCATAGAATCATAGAAAACTTTAGGTTGGAAATCTCCTCTAAGGTCATTGAGTCCAACCATTAACCTAACACAGCCGAGTCCACCACGAAACCACGTCCCAAAGCACCAAATCTACACACCCCTTAAATATCTCCAGGGATGGTGACTCAACTCCTCATACAGTCTGCTCCAGTATTTCACAATGCTCTCAGTGAACAAATGTTTCCTAATATGCAATCTAAACCTCCCCTGGTGCAACTTAGAGTCATTTCTTCCTTTCCTGTCACTGGTTACCTTGCTATGCCCTCTTTTTGGGCACTTGTAGAAAGCAATAAAGTCCCACCTGAGCCTCCTTTTCTCAAAGCTAACAGCTCCCTCAGCTGTTCCTCATCCAACTTGTTGCTGCAGATCCTTCACCAGATTTGTTTTCCCTTCTCTGGATGTGCTTCAGCACCTCAATGTCTTTCTTGTAGTGAGGGCAAAAACTGAGCACAGGATTCAAGGGGCAGGCTCACCAGTGCTAAGGAGGAGACACCCCTAGTCCCACTAGCAGATCTAAATGCATTTCATGGCCATGTGTTTAATTTGGTCCTCTCCTAGCATCTAGCTCAACAATACTGTCTAGGTGTGAGGGAATCTCTAAAGCTCTGCTAAAGATAAGTGCCCCTGGTTTCTGCTTTAAAAGTCATTTTGGATCACCTAAAAATGCAGATGAATGAAAGGGGGTAATAGCAATACTTCCCTTGGATAGATACCCACTGTGGGACACAGCTACTATCAAACCCAAAAGGGTTTGGAAGAACTTACAGTCTATTTATTCTTATGATCACTTACCCTCTGGAGCCTGACAAACCTTCACTTCTTTCCAGAGCAAAGCTGCAGCCTTGGGCAGAAGCCAGGCTGGGGCCTTGGTGCACAGCCTGCTCCCCAGGCAAGCATGAAGGTTACAGAGAGAACTAAACCTGGGTCTCCCACATCCTTTAACTTGCAAGTATTTTTACAAAAAGTATGACCTTTACTTCCTTCCCTATTGTTTTGAAAAAAAGAGTCGAGGGAGGAGAGGGAAGCACCTGCACCTTGTTCAGGAGAATGCTTTTTGCTTGAGCTCCTCAAGTGACGTTTGCCAAGGAACTCCATTTCTAAGTCCAGATCTGGATTGGACATGAACTGGACAAGGAGCAGCTCCCTTTGGTTCCAATTAGGCCTCTGCCCAAACCCAGAATAACAACTTCTCACTTACAAAGAATACAAAGAGTCAACCCTGAAATACAAACAGGATACTTCTTGTAAGAAAGGGAGATTGTCATGATAGTATTTTGTGATTCAAATAGAACACAGATGCAGAGATGGTTTTTGTGTGACTTTTACTGGAAGCTCTGAAAACAGTTAATTGGGCTAGGTATCTATCTCATATAAATTACTCTAAACTTTATCAGATACCTATCTACATATTTCAACAATTAAATCAGTTATTCAGTCTGTCTTTATTAATTTAAAAAGAAGAAGGAGGAAGAACATAACTATGCACGCCTATATTACTGAAGTGATCCAAGGAAAACCATATTAAAGATTTTTAAAAGCTATATAAATAATATTAACTACGAGTGAAATATATTTCCTTATAAAGGATAATAACTCTATTAATAAATAGGATTATTTTATAATAATGTTAGAAACTCAGGTTTAATTGTTAACACTTTCAATCAATTATTGGCTAAATTAGTCAAGATTCATTAAATCTCTGATAGAAGTTTTGAAAATGCCAACAGAAAATGCCAACTAAGTTCTTACTGGAAATATTCTTCAAGTGCAACAAGAACTTTATACCATCAGTAATAAAATGAAACATTTAAGTCTTGGCTTTGAACAAGCAGTCAAATAAAAAGCATGAAATGGGAAGGACTGCTATGATCACCCTTCAAAAAGGGACACTTGTGCTCACTAACTTCTCCTCCTGAATTTACAAGACTTTGTTATACAGGAGCACAAGCTGTCCCCCCAGGGGTATTTGCTGTCATCTGCATGTCAGTTCCCTGGCTGGAAACTGTCCAGACCTTGCTTTCCTATGAGCTCACCTGGGCTCAGCTGAGCTAGACCAACTTTGACCGATCTCAGTTTAATACAGCAGAATATTCATCTAAATACTATTATCACTGTGGTCCAAGAAGCTTATGGAGAAAGATGGACCATTTACAGCTCACCTGAATGAGTGGATTTTTATTTTTTTTCTTTTGTGTGTTAAGGAGAGATACAAAAAGTGAACCATTTGGAATGCCTTTGCTCCACCTGAAAATAAACCTCTGCTCTCTTTGAAAATGAATCTGCATCTTCTCAGGTATTGAACTAAAACAGCAGACAGAGTGCTAAGAATTAGATAAGACAGACTAAGTGCATATATAATGGAGAGGGTCATATTTTAAGGGTTCTGGATGAAATGTAGTTAAGTAAGAACGTGTAAATACTGTGGCTCTTATGAGCTAAATTTTGTATGATAAAAACCTTTTGTGGCCCTAGGGTGTAATGCAAGCCAAAATTCCCTCCTCCCACCTCCATGCCACTGTTTATTAGGACAGTATAACTGAACTAAAACTAATTTATTAACAATTAAAATTAAACCAGGCATTGTTTAGAGAACTGGAAAAAAATCTAGTACCATTCTTTTTTATAAATACAACCACAAATGAGAAACCCAACTATGCTGGCAATTAACATCCTTCAAGTGCAGAATCAAATGCTTAACAGTACTGTAAGCCACAGGGGAAAAAAAGCCTTATAAACAGATGAAATAGAACTTGAAGGAATCTGACACTTCAAATGATACTAACATGTTTTTAAGAATAAATAAAGATAGAGCACATCTCTTGATCAAATTGCAATTCAAACAGAACAAAAATATATGCCTTGAAAGACAAAGTTTAGTAAAGGGATAAAGAAGTTCCTGTGTTGATTGTGACACATTACTGAAAAATTAACTCCAACTAACAATATGTGATTTGTTACATGAACTGTAAAACCTGCAGAAGGCTCACCAATGCTTCAAAGAACTGCTAAATCAAACTCTGAGATGCAGATGAAAAATATATGTAGTGTCCTAGCTTTTATTACCAGAACTTCTATACCTTATGTACACAGTCATAAGAAACAAATGCACAGGTGGTGATCTACTTTTTGTCATGGACTGAGAAAGAATGCAAAATGCCTTCAGATAGATCTATAAACAGGAAATAACAAAAAAATCAGTTTAGAAACCCTGTGTAGCTTAAAGAAACTGTCTATGTGTGGATAGAAGATATATCCATTTGGATAATCCTAACAGATACAGCAGTCCACCTCCTTTAGGTATTATGAAGTTAATGGGGGATCTGAGCATTTCAGCAGAGAGCGCAGAAGACGAGAGTTGAAACTCACTGATGACCAAATTCTCAATCATCTATTCACTACAGCAAGGACAAGATGACCACTAATTTGCTTCCTTGGTGTTCAGTGCTGTCCAGGCCTTGTACTGCAGTGTATACAAAACCTTTAACCCTTAAGAACACCTGAGTTAGAGGAGTGAGTTTTCACACCTGTGGCAGCTGTTATCACTGACAGAACACTCAGCTAGGAGCGCCACTGGCCAACAGAGGCTGGAGAGGCTGCCTCTGCCTCCTGCAGGGCTGGCCTGAGCCCAGCAGGGCAGGTGTCAGAAGTGTCTTCAACACTGAAATCAAAGCCTCACCTCCCAGTCTTCAGAAAAATGTGAGCCAAGACACACATATGTTCTCTTTCTAGCCTGTTTCTGGAAGGCATTTATGAATGGAATCTCTTTCTTTCTTCAGCTAGGCCTACAGTTTCCCAGCCCCAGAGTGGGCAGAGAACCATCAGTGAGCTACTCTCTCAGCTGAAAAGCAGCAAGAAACAGTTTGTGTCTGCCTAAGAAATGCAGCTTGTATCTCAGCTAGGATTTCTCAGTCTCGGCTTGATTCTGCTCAAACTGGACTTTGTTGTGAATCACTGCTAAAGAGCTCCCAAGGTTACAGACCCAGCTTATGGTTCCACAGTCTGGGGTTTCACAGTGATTTAGGATCAGACCTGAGCACTGACATAGCACACAATTTTCTCTCAGCTGTGAGTCATCCCCAAAAGACCACTCCCTGGAGGCACAAATAGCTGCTGTACAGCAGCAGTACAGTTCCTTTGAGAGGGAGCAATCACTCCACTGCGGTGGTGTTCACGGGGTCCCAGGATGAGGGAAGGGATGAGAATCTTGACTCCATGTTTCAGAAGGCTGATTTGTTATTTTATGATGTATATTATATTCAAAGGAAATTATAGACAAAAACTATAGCAAAAGAAAAGAGAAAGGAGACATCAGAAGGCTAGCAAAGGAAAGGAATGGAATGAGAACAAAATCTTGTGACTGCTCACAGCCTTGACACAGGTGGCTGTCATCGGTCATCAAGTAAGGACAATTTCACATGCTGGGTAAACAATTCTCCAAATCACATTCCAAAGCAGCAAAACATGGAGAAGCTGAAGCTTCTCAGCTTCTCAGGAGAAAAGATCCTGGCAAAAGGATTTTTCATAAAATGTGACACTCCACTGGCTCTTGGAGGGGGCCACGTTAGAGAGCCTACCTTAGAGAGTCCTGCTGCAGAATAATCCAGAATTTCTTTGAGCCTACTCCTAAGGAGATGATTATGGCACAAAAATATATGCCTTTATACTGCAGGGAATATAGCATAAACAAATTTCAGAGGAAGGCAGGAGTTAGTGCATTTTATTTCAATTCCCAACACAACAAAACACACCTTCTTTCACACGGGTGTGCGGAAAGCAAAGAGTGTGAAAGTAAAAAAATCAAGAATTACAAGTCACCAGGGACTATAAACAGAAAACAATATACCCTGGGACAAGTCCTCCCCACGTGACTGTAGGCATTGATAATTGTCTGCAATTCTGGGAACACCAATCTGGGAAATATGTTTTTTAACAATTCACTCCATAGAAGCCACAGTCACAAGAAGTATGTAATTTTGAAGTTTTTACACTACACTGTGTGACACAAATGAGAAACCACTTAATGTAATAGGAAAAAAAACACATCAGGTCTCACTGAAGCCTGTCATTTGGCTCCAACCAACTTGCAGGATAATCAGATGAAGTATTAACAGGAGCCTGAGGATGAGAAGTTCAGAACATCTGTGGCACCCACAACTAAGGAAATTCTGCAGCTTGCTCTTTGCACACCTGTAACAAGCACAGTCCTTTCTCTTGTCTGGCCGAGACAGAGAACTGTTATTTCCTTCTCTGAGTGCACTAACAAAGACCTCTGCCTCCCTTCTACTCCTATCTACCCCCCTATTTCATTTCCTTTATCTGCTGTGTTCTTTTTTGTTGGGTTTTACTTTAAGTTTCTCTTTTCCTTCTTTCTACTATTGCCTCTCACACCTCATTATTCATGCGACTTCTGAAGTCAAAAAAGAGAGACAATTCCCACATTAGAAAATTCCACACAATTTCAACCTTCATTCTGTTAAATTACTATCATCTTTCCCTCTCTCCACATTTCTAGAAGCCTTGACATAGGGATATATCCTGTTGCATAGTATCCTATCCATGCTTCTCACATTGCACTGACCTTTTCCAGCATGATCTCCTTTTTTGGGGGTCTTCTCATTTTTAATGACTTACCTCAGGTGACCTGTGAAGGCCCTGATTCATCCTCTTATTGTTCTCTGTATTCAGCTGCTTCCCACCCTGCAGATACCTCTTTATCACTGATTTACAGCAAACTGTTAATGTATCTTACACCCATTACTCCAATGGTTAATATTTTATGGTTTGACTCACTTTTCAAACTGTTCTGTGATGGTAATTTTCATTCTTTTATCTTCATTCTGTGGGTGTTCCCCAGAACTCTTTTGTCACTTCCCTACTCTTTTTCTCTTCAGCTTTGGCAACCAGCATTTTTGTCTCCATTCATAGTACATGTTATCATTTGTTAGATGACAAACCATTGTATTACTCTTGTAATTTTTTTTTCCTTGTGTATCTTTGATTTTATCTTTGCTTTTTTTCCCCCTTGTTTTTCCATGGATGAAAAAATGTCTACCATACTTTTATTTACCTTAAGGAATATATTTTCATTGTATACTGCCATACGGCATGGAGAAACCTGACTTACCTCTGAACAAGACAGCTATATATATACACACACACACACACACACACACACATATATATGAATATACACACACATATATATATATATATTAGATGTAAATGTAAGCTGTAGATGCTTTGTTCCAGGCTTCTCACATTCCTCATCGGCTCATGTTTCATCACTGGTGACAGCTATAGGTACCATACCTACCCAAGCTGCTACTGAGGTGATTGATGCAGGGCAGTGGAACAGAAACTTACACTATTCCTGGATTAAATACTTCCCACAGGCCTCAAACAAGTGATTTACTTGAAGGACCCTGTTGTGGTCCCTAATTTTTAGTGAGAGATTCACATGAGCTAGAATGTTAGTACGTAAGGATGAGATGGTGAACAGTTTAAACGTGAGTCACACTGCTGGGAAGACCCAGGTGAGCTGCTGTGGTCATCCCTAACTTGAGCTTTCTCCAGTGAGAATTAATCCCTGTTCCATTTGGCAGTTAAGGAGACCACAATTTTCAGTCTGGTTTCATGCTTTGTTACAGTAATTTGCTGTTTGTAGAGTCTGATCTCATGTCTTTAGCTATGCCATACTAGCAACACCAGTTTCCCTTCAGCTTTGCCTCGTTCTTTTTTTAACCGTAGTCCAAAACATCTGTGTAATCTTTTCAGTATAGTATGTTTGCCTTCCTGTTTACCTTTTTCACACTTGTTCTCAGTCTGTTTGTAAAGACTAATTATTCCCATGCCATTTGAAATCATTTCCCAAGGGCAAAAACTAGCTCAGAGAAACAGCAGAAGCTTCATCAGGACCTTTTATTTAACAAATGCTAAAAATAATTGCTCAAATTCTTTGCTGTTTATTTTTTAATAAAGTATTCATAATTCAGCTAATTCTTAAAACAAGATTAAATTGCCACAGATTATTATCTATTGTTAGTTATGGCAAAATATCACATGCAGAAATATCAATTACACTTAGAAGTCATTTAGCACATTTATTATATACATTATTCACATGTGTACATGTACAATTAATAGTACACTAACAGCCAACAGAGCTAATGACTCTGAATGTTGATTACCAGGCTTAATCTGTCTAGATACAATTTTACCATTTTCATTGGCAGAAACTCAGAATCAAAAGTCAAATTTGTGTGATTGTGGAACACAAAGTACATGTTGTTTTTCATAATGTTTTCAAGGAAGAAACAACATTTTCTAAGATTCTACATAATCCAGTTCCTTTGTGTATAAAATTTTCATTGCCGCATGGATTGAAACTGTACTTTCCTACATTGCAAGGAGAAAAAACAAAAGTGGTGGAACAAAAGAAAAATCTACATGGATAAAAAGATCACCATCACCCTTAAATACAGTTTTAGTATAAAAGAGAGGTCTAACAAAGAAAAGTTAATTCCAAGAGCACACATGTTTTTTTCAGGATGGTGGGACTGAACTAAATACAATACAGAGTTCTAGCTTTCCTAACATTAACTTTGCCTTACAGCTGACCAATCTGATCTTTACAGAGTCAGCTAACTTTCTCCCCATTCTTCCTGCACTGTTCTCTGTAAAATAGGAGTAATGCTGATTACTTACATAAGAGAGCTAATAGGGATGCTGACGTGAATGCTTTGTGCTGACAATGTTTTGACCCAAGTACTATATTAAATAATAATAATAATCAGTACACCTGCCAGTCTCTCCACCAAGAATTCTTCTGTGCTTTTTCAGAAAGACAGATATCTGTCAGGTCATATGCACAATGCATGCGTCAGGTGAAAGTCATGGCAGGCTGCTAAAGTTTCCACTGACTGGAAAAGAAAAAATGTAACACACAAACCTTCCCAGAGAACTATAGGCTGGTCTGTCGGTATAAGGCAAGATCACAGAGCAGATCCCCCTGGAAATTACTCTAAGGCACATGGAAAATAGGGATTGGTGACAGCCAACATGCCTTCACTAGGGGCAAGCCATGGCTGGCAAATTCTGTGACCTTCTAGGGTGGGGTTACAGTACTGATGGATAATCTACCTGGACTTGTGCAGAGCATTCAATACTGTCACACACAACATCCTTGGCTCTAAAATGGAGAAACAAGGATCTGACAGGTAGAGCACTCCGTGGAAAAGGAGTTGTCTAGATCCTCACACTCCGAGAATTCCTGTCAGTGACTCAATGTCTGGATGGTAAGCAGAAATGAGGGCAGTCCCTCATTGTCCATACTGGGACCAGTATTATCCCTTTGTCAGGGATATGGACAGTGGGATTGAGCGCACCCTCAGCAAGTTTGTTGGTGACCCTGAGCTGAGTAGTCCGGTTGATACTCCAGAGGGAAGGAATACAATCTAAAAGGACCTTGACAGGCTTGAGAGGTGGACCTGTGAAACCTCATGAAGTTCACCAAGGTCAAGTGTAAGGTCCTGCATCTGAGTCAGGGCAATCCCAGGCTGAGCAATGGGGGAATTGAGAGTGGCCCTGTGGAGACAGACTTGGAAGAGCAGGTGAATGATAAATTGAGCATTAGCCAGAAATGTGCACTTACAGCCCAAAATCCAACTGCATTCTGGGCTGCATTCCAAGCAGTGTGACCAGCACATCTAGGGAGGTGATTCTGCTCCTCTAGTCTGCTTTGGTGAGACCCCATCCAGAGTGCTGCATCCAGCTCTGAAGTCCCCAGCACAGGAAAGACATGGGGCTGTCTGGACAAATCCAGAGAAAGGCTGGAGCATGTCTCCTATGAGAATAGGCTGAGAAATTTGGGCTGTTCAGCCTGGAGAAGAGATGACTCCAGGAAGACCTTATAAAACTTTCCAGTACCTAAAGGGGGCCTACAAGAAAAATGGGAAAGGACTTTTTATTGGAAAGCATAGTGACAGGACAAGGAGTAATGGTGTAGATGGGAAAAGGTAGATTTAGATTAGATATTAGGAAGAAGATCTTTACAGCAAGGGTTGTAAGGCACAGCATGCATTTTCCAGAGAAGCTGTGGGTGTCCCGTCCCTGTTAGTGTTCAAGGCCAGGTTGAATTCTATGCTGAACAACCTGGTCTAGTGTAAAGTGTGTCTGCCCACAGCACTAGAAGTAGGTGACCATTGAAACTAGAGGGTCTTTAAGATCTCTTCCAACCCAATCCATTTTATTATTCTATTCTATGTTTTTAATTACTCTAAGAGGAGGAAAAGAGTCACTTAAATATGTGAACAACACAGATACTATGTTTACTGGAAGTTATATGTTGTTAGCTTCTACAGAGACAGGAAAATATTGTTTAGAAAGTTGAATAATTCAGTTTTACTTTAGACTGAAGTACATAGACCTTTTTGTTAATGTTGCAAGAGCATTATGACAAAGTATTTTGAATTCGTTTTCTTCTAAAGTGCTACAAGTCAAAGTCTGCTGGCCTAAAGCAGTTGGTCAAACACACTTGTTCCCTTTTATTACAACCTATAAGAGAGCTATAAAGTTATGAAACATTAAAAAGTGTAGAATTCACTTCTCTTTTTTTGGAGATTACAAATGGGAGGACACTTTCCCATATACAAAGAGCAGCAGGTAACCTCTTCCATGTCCCACACACCACAGGAATGTCATCTGACACGCACCCCCCTGCTCTAGTCTTGAAATCAACAACTAAGGAACTCCTTACAGCGTGCAAGTAAGAGGAAAAAGACAACAACTCCTAGAAACGCATCAGATTCTTAATTCGAAATGATCTTTTAGAAACTTCAATCTATGTAGAGCTAACTGATTTATTTTAAAGATTTTTTTTCTTCCTCCTCAAACTCTACTTTATTACTGCAATATGTTCTTTACATGCATGGAGGAAATAAGGGAGAGGGAATCAACTAAATAAATGATCTTTTTTCGTTTTTAAGGTTTTAAGCAAATCTCACAAGAAAGTAAATATACCACAAAGCATTTGCTAAGAGCTAGCTAGATGGAAGTAGGCAAGTGCTAACTAGCTTTATGATCTTTTCAGTATGTGGAAAACCAGTAAAGATGTAGATATTTGCCACCATGGGAGGAATGAGTAGATATTTTTACATTCAGATATCTAGGAACAGTTAGACTCTGTACTACCTAGTGGGAAAGACAGCTTCCTTAATTTAGTATATCTTTTCAAATCAGATTATGCTCTGCACAGCAAATTCCCTTGACTCCTTCAAAACCTGTGCAGAAACATCAATGTGCCAAGATATTCAGAGATTTAGTTAATTAGTTTGAAAGGCCTAATTTTGGAGACCTATTATCTGTAAAAGGTGATACTAAAGAGATTTAATAAGTATACAAATGGATAATTGCAGGGATGATAGACTGCTGTTACAAAGTCCTAATGTCAGAGAGATTTTTCTTCATTGCTTTACCCAATAGCTGAATCATTTTCCCAGACTGAATATTTCTGAAGGAAAATGACAGGTGAGCAATAAATACCAAGCCAGGTATCAGGTCTTACAGCTGTGCTATTTGCCTCCTCATAGATGATCATCAGCAGAACAAGAAAGGGAATAAATGTGCATTTGCATTGTTCAGCATATCTTGTGCTGATTTGGCTACATATTTTAACTGCAATATGTAGGGCTTGCTCACTACAGAGACTTTACTCTCAAAAATATTCATGGGACTCTGATAAAAAAAGAAATCAAATAAGTTATTGAAGGGAATTTTGAGGTAATGGACAAAGAGACAGCAGTAACAGCAATTAACAAAAAAATAAACCTGAGAAAACAGCATCCTTCCCAACAAACACTCCTGCATTCTATTATATTTCCTCACACCTTAAACATAAGCAGTGCTTTTAATTCCAGCAGCCTACCATTCCACAATATAAAATGAATGGAATTCTACTATTTTCTGCAAAACAGACATATAAAAGAGTGTATTTTTCTCAGTCCCAGGTGAGAAAAGTTCCACTAAACAACAAAAGATCACTGTGGCATGCAAAAGATGAGTGCCAGCAGGTATCTAACTGCAGTGTAACCACTGCAAATATGACTTCATACCTGCTTCTTTGACTTCAACCAGGATTACCTGATCTGCCTGATAAAAATTAAAAAGAATGTTTCACAGAATAATACAGGAAAAAAAACCTAACCCTAACCCTAAATGTAATCTTAAACCTAAACCTAACACAAACCCTAAAGTGAAACCTAAACTTAACCCTAACCATAACACTAACCCTAGCAATAACCCTAACCCCTAAGCCTAACCCTAAGATGAACCCTAACCCTAAAATTAACCCTAACCCAAACCCAATACCTAAACTGAATCATATACCAAAGAATAAGCGCTAGTGTAAACCTCAACCTAAACCTGAGCCTAATCCTAAAATTAAGCCCAAACCTAAACCTAACCCAAACACAAACCATAAACCTAGGCTGAACTGTCACTCTAACCCTAAACCTAACACTAACCCAAATCGGAATACTGGACCAAACCATATTCCTAACTCTAACACAACCCTAAGCCAAACCAAAAACCTAACCCTATCCCTAACTCTAACACAACCCTAAACCAAACCTTAAACCATGCTAACCCTAACCTTATTGCTAACCCTACCCCTAACCCTAGCCCTATCTCAAACCCTAACCCTAACCCTAACCCTATTACAAGTAAAGAGTTGTAACACTGTTTGTACCTTTTCATAAAATTCTTCTTCAAGAGGAGGAGGTGCTTCAGCCCCTTCACCAGCTTTGTGGCCCTTCCCTGAGCTCTCCAGTGTGCCCAGGTCTCCCTCCTTCTGGGGAGCCTAGAACCGGACCCAGCACTCCACATGCAGCCCCACCAGTGAGGAGCAGAGGAAGAGGATGACCTCCTTGGACCTGCACCCATCTTAGCCCAGCCCCGGACACTCTTGGCCTCTGTTGCTGCAAGAGTGCATTTCTGCACTCAATAATTACATTTAACTATTATAATTCCTCAATATCTTTGCTCCATTGAAAAATCATGTTGCAGACTAGTACACTTCTACTTATCAGCAAAAGCCTTTCTCAGAGTAGGCAGAGAACCTGAAGTGTCATGGGGGCTGTCTGTGAGGTGGAGCTTCTATACAAGCTACATGTGCCACAAGAATATTCTGATGCACAATAATCTGAATGTTACAAACAGCTTGGACCTACATCCTGCTTAGCAATATTTTATCTGGCATTAAAAACATAATGAGCTGGTACCTAATTTGTCCTTTATTTCATTTGTAAATGTTAGACTTTTAACGGTTTTTGACATTTTAGACTTGTTGACTTTTTGACATTTAATTGCCAAATCCCACTCCAAAATAATTAGTTCTGCCAAATTTATTTTGCTCATTATTTTTATCTGAAGAATTTCTGCTATGTAAATAAAGAGGCTTATTTTTTGTAGAATTTTCAGTGGTGTATTACAGATAACCTTTATAAAATCATTGTGGCCATTTAGGAATATTGAGGGCATTATTCATTCTGAAATATAGCTTAATAAGAAATTGCTACTTAATGGAAGCTAAAATGATCTTTGTTAACCTATTTCAATGACTCAGAAGTAAATGACCTTTCATGAAACATCGCTGATGTATTGTTCCATGGTTTGTTGTTATATCTAATGGTTTAGAGTCTAATGGAATGTTGTTCCAAAAATTTTAGGAGGAAAATCTCAGGTAATTCCCTACAAAGGAGGTGATGCAGAGGTTTCAAGTGCCCAGATCTATAATCTTCCTCTGAGTGGAATGTATTTGTAGCTGGAATTTCCACTAGTGTTATTAGGAAAAAATTATTAAGGTAAAATTTTACTATTGTATAAACATTTATTAAGACATCTACCCACTACAGTTTGGAATGTCTAAAAAAAGAGGAAAAAAAATCAATTTTTTAAAGCAGCTAAATAAAGGCAATACAAAAATCTGAGTTCAGTTATTAGCTGGAAGAAATAACCTTATCTTTCTACTCAGGGGTATTTCATTGATTCAGACTTTCTGGCCACCACTTTCCCCAGCAAACAGAAAACTTGCAATAGAGATAACCAGAGGTTTGAGACCTTCTGGAGACCTTTGTACACACCACATGCCTTTTGGTACAATGGTGGAGGTACTTATTTAATATTAATTTAATCTTTATTATACTGGATTGAATAGGTAAGGACACTACTGCAGCATTCTACAGCTACAGGAAAAAAAGATTAGCCATTGAATACATTGTTAGGATTGCTTTATTTTAAATTCTGAGTGCCTGTATATTATGTTTGACTACTTAATTAGTAATTAAATTAAATTAAACTACTAAAGTGAGATTAAATTAAACTACTAAACTTCCTTGTGAGAGGAAGGCAGGTGCTGATCTCTTCTCTGTGGTGTCCAGTGACAGGGCTCAAGGAAATGGTGGGAAGCTGTGCCAGAGGAGATTTAGGTGGGATGTCAGGAGAAAGGTCTCACCCAGAGGGTGGCTGGGCTTCGGAACAGGCTCTGCAGAGAAGTGGTCACAGCCCCAAGCCTGGCAGAGTTCAAGTGTGTGGACAACACTCTCAAAACACATGATGTGATTCTTGGGGTGTCACGTGTAGGGCCAGGAGTTAGACTCAATGAGCCCCATGGGTCCCTTCCAACTCAGAATATTCTATGAAAATGAAAAATAATTGAATTTATCGCTGGTGGATTTGAATCATGAGTTTTTATTTACTAAAGCTAAAAAAATAGCAAAGTGTTTATGATAAAGATTGGTTCCAATTATAAAGTTCAAATGGTTACTGCAGACTTCTTGAAAGTATGTGGATTTAAGCATTTTTGGTCTGATAACAACTCTATGAACCATTTTGTGCAACATTTTCTTTTAATCAAGTGGTGTGTTTGTTACTAAGAATCTCTACTGTTTTACAAAAAGATACATGACAAGAGTTAATTTATGAAATAGTTTGATTGCATAAAATAGTGTCATGGTTAACATCCAGTAACATTACTAGTACAATAGAAATTTCTGGCAAAAAATCTTTATTCTTGTTCAGTACCACTAGCAGTGAAGACAACAATAGTGGAAAAGAAAATGTGTAGGACCTTAGTCCTTACACAAAGTCATGCTATGTGACAACATAGCTGTCTGTCTCAGGGTCTTTGAGAGCAGGCCCCTTTTGCAGATGCCCTGGAGGAGACTTATGCATAATGCTATTTTTTTATTTAGCAATAAAACAGTTTACCTTAGGCCTGGCAAGGCCAATTATATTTTTGTGATTTGACATTTATTTACCACAACATTTCCCCTTTTACTTAGGCTAAAAATCATCTGACTCAACAGTTCTTTATAGATTAAGATCTCATTCTGGAAATTTATATAGAACTTAATAAAACAAGCTGTGATCCTTGTTGAGAGTTTAGTTTATCCTAAAAAATGTGTCTGGCACATGGCTTCATCGGATAAGAGAGATATCTGTGTTTTGAAACTATCACATCCACAAGTTAAAAAGTTACTTAACCTGCTTTCCTGCAGCTCCTTATTTGTCCAGGCAACAGGACAGAGAAGACAAATCACATTCCCTGAAGTCTTGCCAACATGACAGAAAACATCCTTCCTTTCCAGACAGAATATCTCAGACAAAGCAGAACCTCTCTTTGCCGCAAGAAATCCATCCTGAACAAATGTTTACATATTTAGCTCTTAAAGCAGAGTAAACAAAGGGGCTAGCTGTGACTTAAGAGCTTTATCTCCAGCAGAGAATGACATCAGTTAAAGCAATGTTACCGTGCAGGCAGCTTCAAGTTTCACTTCTGCAGCAAAGGGTTAATAACTTGAATTTTTTTGCTATTGCTGAGACCTTGTACAATAACTCAAGAAAATAATCCATAAATAAATTGAAAAGGAATTGTTACCAGTGCACAGTTTATAGACCTTCTGTGTTTAGAATGGTTTATTCTCATGACTGTTACATCCTGCACATGACCTGGGAGGATATCTGCAGAGGTCAGTCACAGTAGATGTTAGAGATAAAAATGGATCAGTATGCACAGTTCTGAGACAGGAACAAAAGGGAAAAAAACTGGGAATTTAGGGAGACTTGAGGTTTGGACTGAAGTAGACTGGGAGTAGGCTTTGTTTGAAATCACCGATATAGAATATCATAAAGCTGTAACAATTTAATTTATAATGCTTTCCTCCATGTTATAGAGAATGGGGATCACTAGACCCATGTGATTGCAACAATGAGATACCTGACCTCTGTCTTACAGCTATCGACCATCTGAACAACAAAATGAGGCTGGGCATCAGACATTCTGTGGCACAACTGACTTGTGCTTCTACCTGGTGGAAGATGCAAACAGCACCGAACTCACAGAAGGAGAGGCTAGGATATATTAAACACTAAATTGTTTTGGCAAAGAAAAATTGCCAGATGTGATAGGTGGGTAAAAACCCCAAGTCTATCTTGTAGCTGTGGCTGTGCATTCTCAAGCACACAGCCTGGTGTGAGATGGGAGATATAAAGTTTCATAATCTCACGGTGATTTCAGTTGCATAGCATCCTTGAGAGCTATTATTTTATTTCTTCTTCTGCAAGACAACAGTATATTCCCTGCACACAGACAATACAGCACTTTTTCCTAAATACATGTCCCTTTTTCTGGGGTCTAACTCCTGTGCTTTCTCCTGCTTTCAGTAACTACTGAAATTTGTCCATCCTTGACTGAGTTTTTGTGGACACTGTTTGAGGATGGGGAGACAAAACTGAACTATATAAGCTTTCTGTGTTTAGAATGGTTTATTTTTAATGACACCTCCATCCTGCCTATAAGAGGACAGATCAGAGATAAAAGTGGATCATTGTTTTCCAAATTTATATTTTACCGACACTGGAAGTTGAACTGACTTGTTCCTACTCTTGTCATAACCTGGTTTACAGCTGGACAATATTAGATCAGTTTCTGTAGGGTCACCATATGGATTCCTAGCAATCATTACCTTCCTGAATTTTGTATAGCTTGTTGACTAGCTATAATAAACTAAAATTCATCCTTTCCTTTTTACTTTATGAAATAGCCCCCCTTTCCACTTCTTGAAATATTCCTACACATTAGAAATGGAAAGATGTTACAAAGTGTACTTTGAAATAATTAGAAATGTTGATAAATTTATCAAAGTATAATTATGGCTGAAAAATGCTGTAATGTTTTCATATACTTTATCTTGTACTAAAACAGTGCTCTAGGGAGTGCACCCATGAACATGAATGATGGTGATTTGACTAGAAATAGTATTTTTTTGGTCACAAAATGTCTAGCTTTTAAGTAATGCATATATAATTTTTCTTTTCAACCTAGAATGCTCTGAGGAAACAAACAAACAAACAAACAAAAAACAACAACAAAAAAACCCACCAACCCAACTCCACCAAACAAAAAGCCCAACCAAAATAAGGTTTATTTTCCTCTTTTATTTTGTGGGCAAATAGACACATGCTTTTAAAATCCTTACACCTTCTATATGCTGGATGCATGTGCCTTGCACGTGCCTTCATTTCACATGCCTCGCACTAGCACGGCAGCCAGAAGAAAACCTTTGAATATAGAGATACAAGCAACAGGGCAGCACATACATGTCTTCAGAGATTCTGCTCCTGAGTTAACCAGTGCCCCAGAGGTGGAAATAGCATCATCAAAAACATCCACAGCACAAGAAATTCAACCAGCTGGCAGACAGCCCTCCTAGCGCAATTACCCTTCAACAACACCTTATGTACTCTGCCAAGAGCAAGACTGAAGCCAAGAGCGGGTGTTAAATGGCTGATTTAGATAAATTCTCCATCTCAGAGTATCTGTGCTCAAACTACTAAATGTCTTTGATCATATTTTCTACAACACGGGAAATTTCAGAGACGTGAGAGCGTACTGCAAATTAAACACTGGGAAGGTCCTGAATCCAAGCACTTCTCTTTCTGACGAGTATTTAGACCTAATAGTTCCTTTCTCAGAAACTCAGACAAGTGTTGAAAGCTATTTACATATTCATTCAAAATCTTATGCACTGAAAGAAAATACAATTTATTCTATTAGCTGAAGCTGCCAGAAGAACATCCAGAGGAGAACAGAAACTCTTTTCATTGCCTCCATCTGGCAACGTGTACATGCTCAGCCTGAGACAAAAGAAGAATCTGGGAGACCACTACCCAAATTCTTCACAACTCTCAGGGGATGAGGAGCGCAGCCACATCTGTTCTGCTCATCTCCTTCGAATCTTGTCTCTGTACCACTGCTGAAACAGCAGGGAGATGCTACAGAATCACGCATGCCTGAGCAGAGAAAGGCAAGGGATGAAGAAGGGACTGAGGAGAGGAAAAGCAGCAGGACCTATAATGGGGAAGGACTGAGACCCCAAAGAACAGCTTTGTGAAACTGAATTGAATCCAAAGCCTCGTGCCACCCCAGCTCTGGCCAAACCTTACGAGGCAGAAATTATTCCCTGGAGCAATCACCACATGTTACTATTGACATTTCAGGGGCAAAAACCTTCCAGTGTGAAGATGGGGATGAGGTTCCCTCATGCTTCATTTGTGAAGCTTCTTCACCTGCCATTCTTCCTTGTATAAACTTTAAATCACTAAATTAGATTGTTCCTTTTATTTTGCTTATTATCATTATCAGAATTTGCCTCCCTAATTAATGTTCCTGTGCTGAAATGGATGGTGGCATTCTTGAATAAATCAGCAAAAAATACTTCCCTGCTTCACAGCTGCATTTAGATCACATTTCTGAGTATATGAGAGGGGGTGACTTGGAGAACTATAAAGAAAAGTTTACTTTGTTTTAAATTTGAAAATAATGGGAACTTGAATCAACTCTCCCTAAACTGACTTTTTCCCACTTCTTTTTTTCCTAACAAATCTGTCAAGTTTTTCAGTGCTGTGTTTTTACAGCATTGAATTTGTTACAAAACAATAAAATTGAATTAAGCGTCCATGAGCTTTTTCAGTTCAAAAAATCTTGCTCCAGAATTAAAGTTGTGGTGTTTGTAGTGGTCCTTAAATATGCACTTGCACATCTTTTTGTGTACTGCCAAAACAAGCATGTATGCAGAATATCATGTGCTGCTAAGCAGAGCACATAGTAATGGAAGCCTGCCTCCTCTATCAAAAGAATCAAAATTTCAGAGGTTTCTTTCCTAAAAATTATACGATGCATGAGGTATTGTTCAAAAAACCATGCCATTAACTGTGTAGTGGTGTGATTGAATAAGTGTCTCCCCATCCCTGGTGATGAACTTCTCTCACAAGTCATGCAGCTAGTGGGTGGGACCTGGATGGAAAGACGGACTCATTTTTATGCTCTTCTATACTTTCAAGTTATCTTGCATGGCAGGAAGATCATGCTGCATGGTCAGAACAAGTAAAATAAAGAGTATGCAAGGGAAAAACGTTCTCAGCAGGCAGCAGCTGGGAATATAAACCACTGCTCCAACTGATCCTGTAACTGCAGGAGGATAGTATACAAGCAGGACACAAAGCCAATGAAAAGAGGAAACAATAGTATGTTTGAGTTGGCTAGAGTTTTGCTGAAGAGAGGGCTCTCATCCTCCACTTGTTCTCTCATTTCTGAGGCTGATTTAGGAAATCTGTCCTTGGGTGAAAAGAGCAATTCCCTTTGCTCTCAAAGAAACACTGAACAAGGCTCTCTAATCAAGGTTTATGGAAAATACTGAAACTTGATTTAGTTCCAATTGCAAGCTCTGTTCATGAAGCTGCCTTGTTTATGAACCACATTTGAGAGATTTAAATGCTTAAATGTCACTATCTTCCTTGCTCTTTCCATATGCTACAAGAACAATACAGAAGTGTTTTTATTACTACACTCTCAATTTACTTAATGCAATTACTAAGTGTTCCTTAGAACTCCAGTGAGTTTTTATTTAGAACTGCTGTGACAAAGCCAAGGCAAGAATAATTTTATAGAAGCAATCTGATATTGAGATCTGATACTAAGATCAAGATTCACAAAAGGAGAGAGGAATATTGCAGAGAGCTCTAACTTCACAGCATAAGCAGGCTGTCTACTCAACAGCACCTCCTTAGAACAGATGTTCCTTGTACACAACTCACAGAGGTCAGGTTTTTCTCATTACACATTTTCAAGGACAAGGAGGGGTCCTGGCTGCAGACCAAGCTGTAAGAACTCCAACTGCTTATCAACTCTGTTTGATGTGTTTTCTTTCATGTTGCAAAACCCACTAGCCTCCAACACACACCCAGTATTTACATGGCTATACCACACAACATTTCAAACACTTATGATGTTTACATCATTGGGGCACTCTCTAACAACCAAATATGTCAGACCCCTCTTGGGCTCCCTCCATCTCTCCTGGATATTTCCTCACCACTTCTGAATTTCAGTGTCTTTGATTCTCTCTCGGTAGAGTCTGTGCTCCATTAAGACTGATATCCATGCTTGCTCTGGGGCTGAGCCTAATCAGCTGAGCCTAGCTGATTGTCTCGTTCTGTGTATTTACATCCATAGTGTGGTCAAAGGATTTCTGAGAGTTTTCTATGTATTGCTCCTTTCTCTTTTTTTCTCTCTCCTGTGTTTCACAACCCTTTCTGTTCTGCCTTCATTCTTTCCTCGTTTATCTTCAGGTTCTCACCCAAACTTTTACCCTGGATCATCTGCTTTCCTGGTTACTTTGATTTTGTTTTCAAACTTCATTGATGTTTATCCTATTCTTACACAATTCTTGATCCTGCTCCATCATGACAGGAGAATAATAAACACCTGACAGTAGAGAAATAAAAGGTAAAAGATTTATCTAGACAGAAAGTCCATTTCTCTGTCCCTCTTTCCTTTCCTGTGACTTTTGAGAGATTTCCTCATCTTAATGGCAACAAAAAACCTCTGTGAAATTGTTGCAATACATGTCAAGGTCAAAGTAACTCATATCAGGAAACAGCTGTAAAATTAGCTCTTGTGTTTCCTAGTACGACATCTATTAATAGACCTAATTATTTTCATATCCAAATGTGTTCATAAATCAAGCAAATGACACTTATTAAATCACTTTCATATAAGGAAGCTATTTACCAAAATACTCTTTTAGCATTTCTGGTTTTTGTAATTCTTTTTATTTAGCATCTTAAATGCAAGAATTTCTAACGCCATAAGGAATAAATGATTCAAATTCTTTGGCCAAACTCTGAGTGCTTGGTTTTTACTTAACGACTCTTGACATCCCAGCTACTAAAGGTTACGCTAAATACAAAATATCAGAGCACAGCCCCAATAGATTGTTCTCAAAGTGTTTGCCCTCTACAGGCTATCATTACTGACCCAATATAAACATACTCTGTATCTGTCTTGGCAGAAAATACATTTAAAGTGTCCTGTTTATATGCTTTGATTTTGAGAACAAAAGAGTGTCCGTGTAAATTCCTGTGTTTGTTTAACGTACTTACATGCTAAACAGCCACACTGGTATGAACAGAGTGAGGCAGAAAAAAGAAGACAAGAACTATCTAAACAAAGCTGCTTTGTTTTTGAACCTGCATCCTTTTCTCTGTGGTCACGATCTTCCAAAAGCAAAATGCATAACCGGAGGATTTTATCCTTTAGTCTACTGCTGTACACCACAAGCTGCTTTTAACCATAAGGAGGCAAATGCTAAACTATCCCTCTCTTAATCCCTGTAAAAATCTATAGAGGGGAAAGAAAATAGAGGAAGGGAAGTGACCTTTTACAATGACAAATCATCCATAAATGCTGATGTGGAAATCAATGCTTCACATTTCAGTGAAAAAGCACTTGTGGCTGCAATGCTTGAGACTGCATAGGAGCTAAATTTTGATTCTAAACCACAAAAGCTGTCATTCTCTTTTCCTACCCACTTCCCCAAGACAAGGAAAATTCCTAATGGCTTCAATTACCTTTTCTCACACCACTAAAAATTCAGATTTTCAATCATCTGGCACCTACACAAACCAGAGTGGGAGATTTTCAGGATTTAGATGCCAAGTAGTTGCCACAGTTTATGATTGCCTATTTCTCAGTGAAAGAGCAGTTGTTGACAATGTCTATTAGCTAAACTCTTAATGTTCTGGATTTCTTGAGCAAAGACTGACAGGTTTTGCCTTTCTGGTGAGGATTACTATTTTACCTTCCCTGGTAGGTAAATTCACCCCATATTTGCCTTCACTCTAGTGAAAGATCAGTGGCACAGTGTTATTGTAATGACTCTGAGCAGCGGGAAATTCAGTAGATGACACATTTTCTCTCTTGCAAGATATGTGTGGTTTAATGGGAGCAGATAACTCAGAATAAATGTTACCAACTTTATCCACAAAATGTCAAGAGTGTCCAAAAAGAGTGGTGCTAAGCCAACATAAATTCATCATCATTCTACCCAAGTTTTTTTTGTATTTTTCAATTTGTTATTTGTTTTCTGTAATCCTGGAGCTTTGAATAAAGAATGCTTAGGTTAATGCTTAGGTCATCCTCTAAGTCTGAGCCTAATGTGGCCTGCATAATATATGTATACATTTATGTGTATTTTAAGAGTAGTGTGCAATCAAAAAGCAAAAATCAGTTAAACACTTCATCCAAAGACACTGCAAAATCAGGAGTTTTGCAGTTTTTCTATCTGATATGTATTTCTCATTTAGAACCTACCCATCCAAAGTGACCCTTATTTGCCCTCCAAAATTAATGGCAACCCCGAATTAACTGTCTCCTTGCTATACACTATGAAAATTATTTTCACTCACCTTACTGTATTTTTTTTCATTTCTTAATTTAGAAGATGCTCAATATCATTAAGTACAGATGAAAATTTCAGGCATCGCACATCTGGCCTCTGTGGCATGAGAAGTGTCTGAGAAGTCAGATCACTGTCAGAACTGTACCAAGACAGGCCAAAAAGCAAGTCCCTTGTGACCAAAGCCACATGCAAAGTAAATGGCTTCCCACAGTCAGAGTTCAAACAACACAGAAGAGAAAGGGTTCCTGGATAGTAGCACTGTGTCTGCTGACATCTCTGCTGTACCATTTGACCACCAGAAAGTACCATGAGATTTCCCAGAGATAGATCATGTCTTAGTGACAGATCTGATAGTCACTCATTATCTGGCAATAAGATAAGTTATGGCAGTAAGCTGGAGGTGGTGGGCTGAAGAGAAGCAGACTCTGTCACAATTTTCAGGGAGGAGAATACAAAAATTGCTTCCTTTGCAGATGAGACTTGGAGAATAAAAAGATTCAGCGGGGAAGTTAACACTGAGCTGCTAAAGTTCTTCCGCCAGGCCCTGACAGTGACCCCACTGCTGTCAATTTACTTCAGGAACTATTGTGTTCTGACAGAGATCAGATGTTCAAAATTGAGTTTAAAAGTTGCTGGCACCCGGTTTGCTCACCAGTGCTGTCAAACAGTAATGAAAATCCTCCCTCACAGTGGAAAAATAGGGGTTTTCTGTCCATGAAAGTCCTTTTTGTCCATGTACTGGACCTCTTTTTTTAAGACCTCTGTCATGGCCAATGTCTCACATTGCACACCTTCACCTGTCCTACTTTGAGCATGAAATGAATAATGTAGTATCCTGTCATAATTAAAGAAGCTGAGAAATTTGCCTCAGGATCTTCAAGTTTACTGTAGAAAAATTCCAGACCAGTTGTTTTGATTGAATTTAAGTATCATAAAAAGGCATACACCTCAGATGCCTCTTAAAAATAAATATTGTTTTACTGTAATATAGCAAAAATATTCCAGACTTTTGGAAAAAAATTGAAGATTTCACTGTTTCCTTTACCTAGTTATACACAAAATCATAGATCATAGAATGGCCTGTGTTGGAAGTTATCTAAAAGATCATCTAGTTCCAATCCCCCAGCCAACTGCAGGGACAAATTTCACTGAACCAGGTTGCTAGAGCTCCGTCCAGCCCGGCCTTGACCACCAGGGGCACATCCACAGTTTCTCTGGGCAACCTGTTCCAGTGCCTCACCACCCTCTTAGCAAAGAATTTCTACCTAATATCTAATCCAAACCTACTCTCTGTAAGTTTAAAGCCATTCCCCCTTGTCCTGCCACTATATGCTCTTCTAAAAAGTCCCTCTATATCTTTCTTGTAGACTCCCTTCAGGTACTGGATAGCTGGTGTTGGGGATCCAGACCTGGATGCACGCTGCAGGTGGGATCTCACCAGAACAGAGCGGGTGAATCACCTCCCCTGCTCTGCTGCCCACACTGCTTTTGATGCAGCCCAGATTGTGCTTGGCTTTCTGGGCTGTGAGCGCATATTACTGGCTCATATTCCATTTTTCATCTGACAGCAACCCCAAGCGCTTCTTGGCAGGGCTGCTCTTGCAGCTTTCTGCTCATCCCCCAGCCTGTACTTATAGCAGGGCTTGCCCAACCCAGGTTCAGCACCTTGCACTTGGTCTTACAGAGCCTCATGCGATTCCCATGGGGCCACTTCTCAACTTGTCCAGGTCTCCCTCCAGATGGCATCTCATCCTTCAGGTCTGGCAACCACACCACTCAGCTTGGGGTCATCTTCAGACTTGCTGAAGGTGCACTCAATTCCTTTGTCTATACCATTAATGAAGATATTAAATAATTTGGATCCCAGAGGCACACCACTTGCCACTGATGTCCATTGGCAGTCTGAGGCATTGACTACTACCCTTTGAATGTGGCCATACAACTTTCTTATCCATCTCACAGTGCACTGATCAAATCTGTCTCTCTCCAATTTAGACAGAGGGCTATTGTAGAAAACCATGTCAAAGGCTTTACAGGTAAATTACATCCACAGCCCTTTCCTTTGCCCGCTGATGTAGTCACTCCATCATAGAAGGCCACTAGGTTTGAGTGTCTTCTACACTATAATTAAACTATAATATTACATAGGCAGTTTCAATGGATGATCTTAGGTCAGTTTGGAAATGTTAGAAGGTGATATAAGTTATGAATTTAATATCTGTAAAAAGGTAATTCATATAGATGGTACTGCTGCTTCACATCCCTCACCATATCTGCATCTTACCTACATCTTTCCACTTGTCCAGCTGTTGCTATTTTCAGTTCTTATCTTCTCTGGACACCTTAAACTGGGTGGAAGATTGGTCATTGCACCTTAGGTCAACTCAGCAGACCATGCAAAATCCAGCCACGTTTACCTGTAGTGATGGGATCTTAATCCTGCTTCATCTTGCCTAGAGACAGAGAACAATCTGCGCCAAGTCACTTTATCATGACATTTCATTAATATCAGCTGTAGAGATAAACAGCTGTCCAGCCTTGCTAGAAACCACAGGTCTGTACAGACCCTGCTACTTGAGCTCCAGGATTGCCATAGCTCAACATCAGTAAGAGCCATTTTTATTAAACAAAAGTCTGTCCTCTGCAAATATTTCCAGAGGAAGGAGCTATTTATCTCTGTGGCTAAAATGTTAACTTCCTTTGTCCTAGGAGTAATTTCATGTTTTCTTTCTACTCGCTTCTGTCTCCATGTTTCCTATTCCCTCAGAAATGAATTGTCATTGAACGTGCATATACAACAATTCCATGAAGAACAAAGTAAAATAAGGTATCTTCCTCACCAGTCACTGTTAAAATTAAAATAAGTCAAAACTCAGGTAACATAAAAATCAAGCAACTTACTGTTGTTCCCTTTCATTCATTAAACTCCTAATCTATAAATAATGGTAGGGTCAATTTGTTTTCTAAATTCATAATGACCTAATTGAAATTTTACAAATTATTACTTTGATCCATTATGTTGGATAGAATTTCAATATCTCACTCAAGGAAAAGGTTTTCAAGTGTTACATTGAATGCCACTTCCTTTGAGCATGAAGAAATGGATATTCTAGCATCAGTACCAAAATTATTTAGCAGAACACAGATACTACAGCTAGTTGTTTTATTCTTAACTTACAGCAACATAAGATAAAAGAGAATCCACTTTAAGTTTATCTTTAAAATTTTATTAGTCATTTCATTGCTCTACTTTAAAAAAATTTATAAATTGAGCAATCTCATGTTTAATTTTTTTTCCAGTGAAATTGAAACACATCTTTGAATCCCAACAGAATCAGAGCCAAATTGTTTATTATACTGATTTCCTTTAGAAGCAAAGAAAACTGTTTTAAATTTACAACCTTACAAATGAAATGGAAGATCAGGAATTTTTATGGGGTTTTTTTGTTACACAAATGTGATTAAACACTGAAAGTTTGGCAAAACAATGACTATGTGAATAAATAACTGGCCAATTTTAGTTACATACTAGAGGTTTTTTCTGATTTAAATGTTTTTGTCATGCTATCAAAGAGCAGAAGCAGTGCTGTGAGTTACATGAGCAATCAACATAATGTGGAACAGCTGGAGTGACTTAAATGTGCCTGGAAAATGTTTGTCTTGACTATTGATTGAACATGGCAAACAAATACAACAGTTTAGAAGTAGTTAACTGTCCATTAAGCAAAAACTGTAGCTGGACACACATTCCAGATCAAGCTGAGCTCCACAAGATAGGGCTTGATCAGAAAAAGATTCTCTCTCACAGGGCTGGCAGGCAGTCTTGAAAGGGCTCTAACTTGCATCCCACTGGATTACTGAGGATTACTGAAGTGTTTAAGTCAAATGTTCTCCCCTGATGCTACTCATTTAAAAGAGGTTAGGAATAAAAATATATATAGAGTTCAATCAATTCACCATTGAGTGCTAAGCGAATTCCTTTTATGCACAGCCAATTTGTCTTTCTGGCAAACAAGTGAAACAGAGATATTCTGAAATTTTCAATCCGTTCTGCTTACTGCATCAAAAGGAAGGCAATCTTTTCTTATATTCCTGATTATGCTTTCTTGCCTACAGTGTGTATATATATATATCAAAGATTTCCTCATGGTATATGTATATTTTCAACTTCTATGTGTTTTCAGAAACTAGGAGTCAAGTACTGTTCCCATATTTTATACCAAAAAAATTGTTCCTCTCATAAAGCTCTGCAAATTAATCAAGAAAGCAAGTCTTTGTTGGATACTTCCTCTTATAATTTCATTTCATGGCAGAGTAAAGGGTTTCACTAAACTGGTTCAAGATTAAAAATCACTCGGATGATGCTCCAATGATCAAACTAATTTGCTAAAGTGTTTTTCAATTTTAAATGCATTTCCAAGTATTGTGCAGAGAAAATTGCAGAATCTTGTTTATGCTCGTTCATTCATCAGTACACACTTTTCCCTTGTTTTTTCTGAAGCACAGCATTTTAGAGTGAAAATTTCTTTATTTACTATGAATGATCCTTTATAATTACCTTCTTTTTATATAGCAACAAAATACATATATTAAATTTTCAGCTCTTTTTCCCTTCAAACACTTTCCAAAGGGGAAAAATGTGTTACTCAACAGCAGCTGAAAGGCTTTCTTTTTCACTTTAGACACTGTCTTCATCTCTTTTGTTGTAACACAAACACTTTTTTTTGTGCTATAGTGTGCAGTAGCTGCCAGGATCCTTCAAATACAAGTTGGACAGGCATCATTCCTAGCTGTGACAGGACCACAAGGACCTCTCAGAAATCCTGGTGGGAACGCTGCTTTCTTAGGGACCACAAAGTCTCATACCAGCCCTATTTCCCAGCTAGCACAGTCACAAAGAAACGAGACAGCATAGTTTCTCAGGTCTAACCTCCCACATTCGTATTCAAAAAGGCAAAAAGTCCATTAGTCAGTGTGGAAATGGTCTGTTCCTTGATTTCAGATGCCAGGTTGCTGCATTCAGTAAGGTGAACATCAGGGAAACTTGGGCTTTTCTTTAAGTATCCCTGAAGTAGTTGACCTCTGTAAATCAATTTGCCCAGAGGAAGGGTCCTCATCAAACAAATTGAGAATCAGACTATGTAGGTTATTTTTTATGCTTACTGCTCTTCAGCTACTTCTTCTTGTAAAAAATCACTGTCAGATGGCTTCTTCTTGCACTTGTCCCTCTCCAGAAATACTTATGGGCTTCTCAGAAGCAGAAAGCTGCCTCTTCACCTCTGCTGTTCAGCATTTGGAATGTCTTTTCCAAAATCTATCTTTAAATAGTACAAACATTAATTTTTTGGTTTAGTTTGAATAGTAAGCCGCATTTGTTTGTCCCTCTTCCCCTCCAAGGAGAAAGCAACACAAAGAAACTAAGTTCACTGAGTCAGAGGGCTTTTTTCATGATGTTACTTTCTTCCTATCGGAGATTGTCTGAGCAGTCATTTCAGAGGTGCTTTGGAATCACAACAAATACCAAAAAAACCCAAAGCTTGTGAAACAAACAAACAAAAAAGTTTTTTATTACCACATCTTCACTAATGTTACTAGTCATAATCGCATATTATGAGAACATACTAGAAAAATAGTGTTTTACTGCACTGTCCCTTGCCCACTGCCCTCTATTGTAACTATGTTTAGCTGTATGAAATAAATACTGAAGCCTACCAGTACCTGAGCTGTCCATTCACTGATTTGTTGGAAGTGCTGAACTTTTTGACCTCCAGCTATTTAACTTTTGAGTGTAAGGTGGGTACTTTGCAGACATTACCATAAGAGAAAGAAAGAACATTCCTGACAAGGGGAATTGCTGGTGCAGAATGTAGCCTGTTGAGCCCGTGTAGGCTGGTGCTTAGGAATTCATTCCCAAGGACCGACACATCAACAAAACCGAAGAGCTTAAATAAACAGAAGATGTAAATTTATACAAATGAGGAATGTAAGTTCATTTAAACAAAGGAATAAATATTGCTAGAGTATTTTGCATCTGTTGCTTCTAGTTAACTTTCATTAGAGCTAACACATGTGAAGGAGCAAAGTGATGAGAATAAATTATCAGTTGAACTCTGAACTAAGTCTTTAGTGCTGTCTGCATTTCAGAAGAAGCTCCTTAAACACATTTGGCAAATCTGTTAGAAGAACTTATCATATTCCTTGGACTCCCAAAAAGGTTATAAAAATCAAACTGAAATTATAATAGAAAAAAACAACCACTCTTCATAGAAACTCCAAATCAGCAACAATTACAAAGGTTATGATTTTTCATGATGGGAAAATCAGCCATTGGAGTAATGCTCCCCTGGAAGTGGTGGATTCTTCAACATTGGAATCTTTTAAGATTAAGCTGGACAAAGTAGCCCATCTTATCTAGACCATGCTTTTTACTAGTAAAGGTAGACCAGATGGTCCTTGATATTTCCTTCCAACCTGGTATTCTGTGGCTCTACGAAATAGGGTACATATACAAGCTGGAAAACATAAGCTGAAGAGTAGTTAAACAGCATGTTTTATAGGTGCATTACATTTCAATATGTTACTCTTGGGTAAGTTCTGACCTCAATCTGATTTTAACATTTTGGAAAAAAATCACATAATTAGTTATTAAACAAACTGAAACCCAACATGCAACAATAGTCCTTTTTAGAGCTTTGCTTACTACTACACAGACCATATAGTTAGTAAAATGACTTTATCTGGTTTTTACTTTTAACAATAAATCAATTAGTTTGCTGCTTCCACTGTTTAGTACTAGCATGGTCTGTGAAGGAGGGCAATATGACAGAATTTTCTGTCAAGTTTTCATATTCAGCTGCCAGAAGCAAAATCAGAAAAGACAGTCACAACTTCTTCTATAAATGAGTTAATTTTTTTAGTCCTTTTGTCTAAGTCAATCTCTCCCAGTGTCTCCATGGATATATTGAAATGTACTGCCCAGTAACTGCTTTGAAATGTCACTGTTCAGTTGGTTACCATTAAACTGTTCTGAAACTTGTGAGGCTCTGCAGCAGGGGTCATCTGGACTCCTTCTTAGTCACAGTGATCTCAAACTTCATGAACTTCACTCTTTTAATTTTTTTTTTAAGCCCTTCCATAGGAGGAACTTTTGCTCAATGCTCCTCCCCCTGCTCCTTCTCCCTGCAGCAGACCTACAGAGAAATGAGATTTCTTTCAGCCTGATGTGGTACCATAGCAAGTCTATGCTTTCTGCTTGCAGGCTTATAAATATCTCTGTAAGTGTTAAAGAATGCATGCCTCTGATAGATCTCAGCAGTTAAGGGGAAATAATCTTCCCCCCAGCCAATTATTTACATTATTTCTACACATACACTAACAGCATGTGTTTGGTCACAAATCTAAAATCAGAACAGCTTAATTTCCCCACAGAGGTCCAATATTGCATTTGTCAGGTTGAGTTATCATACTCCCTTCCATTGTTCCTGATACAGGGCAGATGTATTGAAGGTTCATTTGGTTTCCAAAAAGATCAGTGCTCCTTGAGCCCAGCCTTCAAATCAAGGCTTCACAGGGCGTTTTAGCAGAGAAAGGCCTCAGGACATGCTGCAAACATTGCCATCTCTATTTCCCCTCTTGTTCACCTGGTTGGTGATCCAAAGCATACCCCCCACTGCACAATGATCACAAGGGACATTACACCTGCTGCCTCTGCCTTTCCTGGCACTCATCTGTTCTTTAGCTCTTCCTACATCATGCTTTCCCATTCTCCCCAATCTCTTCATGATTCAAGCAATTTAAAAGTTTGCATTCCTTCAGCCTTTTAGCAGCTTGTGCTGAAAGAATAATCTTTGCAATACTTTATGGAATTTTCATATTTTTTACATTTCCTAATACTTTAATATTCTGCACTCTTACAACTCAGATGTTTGAGAATGTTAATTCAGAAAGCAAACAAAAAGACATAACAAATAGAGCTTTTTCTGCCACCACACCTGGTTAAGATATTTGGACTGGATTTATAAATCCAGATTTCAATAACATCAAGGCAAGTGGCAATGCTTTCCAGAAAGGAGTACCAAATGAATAAAACAAGGTGCAGTTAATGCTCTTCAACCTCTTTATTTACCCAAGTATTCTCAATGATCATTCTCACTCATATTCAACCCTTCAGGCAGTGAGAAGCAGCATCATTTTGGAAGATGTTTTCAGTTAAACAGGAACACTGACCCAAACAAACAAGGCTAATAATTTGACTAGTACTCCTCAGGACACCCAGGTTCACATCCTAAAAAGCCCTTTCTCATTACTGTGCATAACTCTTCTTTCCCTGGCATACCTACCCAGCATTTGTGGATTACATCAAAGTCATCTCTTCCATGTATGTTGGAAAAAAAAAGAGTTTAAAAGACCCAACCTCAACAAAAGAGGTGTCATTTATACTATCCTATACATTGCTCCTGAATTCTACTAGAAGAATAAAACATAAATTACTTATATCTTATCTCTTGCATATTTTAAAGCATTTAGCCAAGAGTGAAGAAACTGCAGGTCAGCCAAAGGCTTTATCTTCAGTTACTTGCCTCTTCCCATAATGAACCCCACCAAGAGGCATAGGAAATTCCAGTTTCTCAGACTAGAAATACCAATGTGATAACCCTTCAAAAGAGAGGGTACTCTGATATTTTCTGCAAAGCACAGTAAAATATAACGTTAGGGATCAATACCACCCTTGCCTGTTATGACCCTGGGGTCCCCCTCTTCCTTAAGTGATTCCAATTGTTTCAGGCACACAGTAGCCACAGCAAGGCCAACAAAAGGCCTTTCTTTTACACTGCTCTGCTACATCCCATGACAAAGCAGACTGCAACATAACCTCTCACTGCACTGACAGCCAGGCATTTCTAGCGAGGAGGCAGTAGCTGAAGTCAGCATCAGGTTTAGGCAATGATTTTATTTTGTGACAGAGGGTTATTTAAAATGTTTTGCAGTAAGTGTAATTTGATGTTGAGTCAAGACTGTCATTCACTTGGTGGTGATGGTGTCTCTCTATGACAGACAACAGGAGTTGCTCTTTGGGCAAATGGATGTGCAATACAAATTCCTGAGTGCTCCTGAGAACTCCTGAGTCAAATAAATTATTTCAAGATGTCCTTTTAGCCATAACATATTGCACTAAGTAACATCTCAGGTTCCTAACCAGAGTTCTGATTACAAAATTGTCTTGCTCAAGTATAGTTTCATCTTGTTCTTGCCCATCCAACCACTAAGCCTTCTTTGAAGCAGTTCTGCAGGCACAGATGTTGAGAATTGTGAAGAAGTATGAGTTTTTCTGTGTGCTTGCTTTTAAGCTCACTGAAAAAAGACAGCAAAAGAGTAAAAGCTGTGAGACAGCTAAGTAGTTTTAATCTGTCACTGCTTGCCAGAGAGATACAGATAATCCATTCTAAAGTCTTGGGCTCTTATTCCTGGCAGTACAAGTGTACACTTCACTCTCCAGCATTAAAGTTTTGGGGATTGGTGAGAGGAAATAACTTTAAAGAAATCCATTACTGGTAACACTCCTAGTGTAATTCCCATGTACTCTGCCACTGACATTATTTGGTAGGCTAGTCATGAGAATAAAAATCATTCTCATGAGAAAAAACAAAGACTTTCAGCATAAATCTATAAAAGGAAAGCGAAATACATTTAAACCTGACTATAATTCATAGCCACATCCAAAACCAGCCATAAAAATAAATTTGTCTTTTCATTGATTGAAAGACTTAGTGAGCACAGTAAGCTGTTAAAGGAGTCTAGAGGCTTTTTGTTATGTGCCAAATGTGAATTCGGTTGAACTGAAAGAATAAACTTACAAAAGAAGCAAAATTTGCTTCTAGGACTGTTTTCAGAGTAAATTCGAAACCACTGTCTTTATGATACACTACCTCTTGTAGATAGGATGAACTAGGTTCCATTGCAATTTAGTGTTCCCTTGATGAAATGTGATTCACCTTTACTACATCTTCACTTTTTAATTTTGCTCTATCTTCTCTTTCAATTGTTTTACTTATGTCTATTTTTGTCTGCATTGAAATTCTTTTATTGTGTATTTTTTGTGGACATAAATCAGCACAGATAAGAGAGTTAAGCCAGCATTATGAGTCAGTTTAAATGCATTCAGCCTTACAAGATTTGTATTTGGTACCCAGTTTTGTCTTTCTGCTCAGGAAGGTCATTCAGAGCCTTAGGAGAATGATAAAACTGTTTATTCATTTTGCAGTATATCCCAGGTCAGCATCTGTTCCTGATATATGTACCAGCTTTATTGTTTAAGACAGCTATCCAAACACTGCATCATAAAACTGTAGTTAGAATTTATAGTTGAAATGCGTCATGGCAAGAACGCTGATTTTTTTTCTTTTGCTGAGGGAGTATTATATAAATATTCTTAAATCAGTAAAGTTCACTCAAATGTAACCCAGAACAACACAGGCTTTAAATCCAATGACACATTTGTAGTTTGACCTCTATTTTTATTGCCACTTGGTCTGACCAAGAGGCAACCTAGTGTTCTCAAACACAAGACTGTTCTGAATTTAGCCTTTCTGGAGCGGGTCAGTTTTACCATTACACAATCACTGCATGTGTTGGAAACAGTACACACATATTTTGTGAATGTGTATTTGAATGATGTCTGTGCCTTTGCATTTTCCTCAACTAAGCAGGCAACTTCTCCGTTTGATGACTGTTGGCATAACCAGGACATGAATTTGTCTCAGCAACTTCTCCCTGCAGTGTGAGAGCCAACACTCACAGTGAGAGTCCAACAAATGGGTCTGGTCTTGAGCTCTGATCTTAATCTGTGGCTATTAATGCACTGTCTTTTTGGTAATCCCATTCCAAAAGCAAGGAGTTGCTGTGTAAAAGGACCAAGTAACTCACATATCTGCCATAGTCTTTCTAACACATAACCAAGGGCAGAGGAAGTGTCTGTCACAGCTTTCAAAGTCCAGACTAAGGAGTCTGGCTTTCAAACCTTTTTTGGGATTCAAAACCTTCCAGGAGAAAGAAAAGTTCTTCCCAAAGGAAAATGGGGAAGAACATGTAATGCATACGTGTCACCCTAAGGAAATAAACCATCCTTACAAAATGTATAACAGACGTTTTCTTCTTAAGAAAGGAAACAGAGCATAAGGAGATAGTTCTTCTGAAGATGAGAGCATATGAAAGCTCTGAACCTGAAAGAAACCTGATTTGGTAGTCAATAGCATCTCTATTAATTGTCCTTTTTCAAAGATCAGCACCTTCTAATGCTGACCTGAATAAAATGGCAGATCGACACTTGCCTCCAGGAACTATTACTTAAAAAGTTAGCGGTTTTACTCATTAGGGGAACACAAAGGAAAAAAAAGAGAGAAAGTGAGGAGAGGTAGATGTGTACATCCTTACAAGGTAACATCACAAACATACTTACCAAAACCAAATGCTTTTGGTGATTCTTGAATTATTTACAGTATGTTGTATGCTTTCTAAACACAGAGTAACCTCAATCTGCTTCACAGCTTTTCGTGCTACTGTCCCACATCCCATTCAGTTACTGTAAATGTTTTTAAAACCCTTATTTTCAAAAAGAAAAATATAATAAAATCTCTTCATTCATAGCACCTCCTAAGGGCCACGACATGTTGACAGTTTATTTTGGTTGGTCTCCAACATGCAGGACACAGAGAAGCAGACTTCAGGCTAAAAGTTTTGTTTGAACAGATAAAAGTCTGGGTTGTCCTACAAGGGATTTTTGGTAAAGGACTGGAAATACATTTCATGAAAATATCCATGAATGTGTTTTGTATTTGTTACAGTGATGGGGAAAATGGAGAAAACCCAGCCTATGACTTAAAGGGGAAGATCTTATAAATCCTTAACTGGTTATTAATCAAACTTTTTCTTGGCTTAGTGACATCGTTATTTTGAAAAATCAAGTACAATTTCATAAAGTTATCTTCAGTGCTAAATACAAATGCATAGTTCCTTTCATAATTAAACCATTTTTAAAAGAAAATATTCACCAGCGAATAGATTGCTACCCACTGAGGAGCTTGGTAGACAGAATGAGATTTATTACGTTATCTCAAAACCACTACTAGATAATTTATATTCCTCAATGAGCTTGAGAAATGTTAACAGTATTCAAATATTTTTTTTAAAACAAAAGTTTGTATGATATAATTTATTCAACAATCAGGAATTTCCATATCTTGTCAAAGGATGATGAACCTAATAGTGATCAGACACTTGTAGATTAACTTTCCCATCCTTCAGGCAGCTTCTTCTCTGACTAAAGTCATGCAAATTCTTAAGGGCAGAGGACTACCAGTACATACAAATACTCATTATTAAATTTCTTCACTGTGTTTGAGCTAAAGAAAATAAATATAAAAGTGAAATTACATCTTTGAACTATTTTTATGATATTACATATCCAAGAAGAAGTTTCTATACTTTAAACAGAGCTTTACACAGGAGATTTTGCAAATTGAGAGTGCAAATCTATAAATATCCATATTTGCAGATGTGTGTTCGTATGTTTACAAAACATCTATAGCTATAGTACTGACACAGCACACTTTCCAAACTTTTGGTTCCAAACACAGCCATGAAAGTAAGTTTTCTCTATGAAGGCAAGCTATTTCTGTTCCCCAAAAGCATTTTGCTCTTCATCATTTCATCCATGCAATGTGTAATGAATAGTAGTTTGTGAGCACACAGCAGAATATATTCTCTCTGGAACAGTTCCATGCTTGTAAAACATCTATTTTCCTCTCCAACACGATTAATTCCAGAAATACAAAAGCCTAGTTACACATGCATCCTCCTAGTCCACTTTTATGACCCACAAAAGAAGAAATAACACTAAATACTAAAATCTATTATCAAAATTTCTTAGGTGGAAATGTAGTACCCAAACTCTAAAATGATACAGACACCTGTTGAAGAATCAGACTTCATTCATACTGTTGTGCACAAATACACAAAAACCACGTTATTGCAATTAGAAAAATATTCCGTGCTATATTCAATGAAAACTGAGTTACAAGATATTTTAAATTCAAGTGAAAAGCTGCCATATTTAGAGTTTCCTACAGGACAGACTGTTCCTTGCCCTGAGAGTGAACAAACCTGTTTCTGCTAATTGGTGATGAGCTCAATACATAGGACTGCGAAAACCAGGGAGATGGGCGATAGGAGTAAGAACAGTCTCACTTTAAAAGCAGTGCAGAAATACTGTCCCCACTTTGCAGCAAGCACCAAGCTGGCCACTTTCACAATGCTCTTCCAAGCTGGATCACGGGGTGATAACTCTTTATCCTCTAGATTCCCTATTTGTTATTTCTTGTCTTCAGGAGCTCTGAGCTCTCACACCCAACAGTTCTGTAAAAGCTCTCCTCTAAAAATATGTGAGGAATTCAGAGTGGCTTGACTTGTCTTAAAATTTCAGCTTTTTTTCTGCAATCTATGTGCAAAAGGTGGTGGATGACCCACGTGTTGGACAGAGCATTTAATTTTCTGTGAGATCTCACAGCAAAAACGGCAAAGAAATTGTTAGGACGTGCAGTTCTTGGCTTCATTTCCACATACTAACACTGTGATGACTCCAAAGATTCCACCCTCTCTCAGATTATTCCATCTCTCCTTTAATTACTCCTTATTTTCCAGCTAGACTTTGTCTCTTGTTCTTATCCCAGAGGCCCCTGCTGTCTTGTCAGCTTATTAGCTTCTGTATCTTCAACCCTTCCATCTCTATTGTTCCTCCTCTGTGTTCTTTTATTTTCTCCAATTTTAAATTCTCCCATGTCTTCCTGAGATCCTCTAACCTCCTCTTATAGTCTGTATCTCTGTTCATGAGTAACCCTGACAGCATGGAGAAGCAGTTCCACCATGTCAGGAGGTCCCCAAAAAGTGGAAAAAGGATTCACAAGGGAATTACTACCCAGGCCCCAAAGCCCAGGGCAACTGCAGATTAAGCTGTTGTGTTGAAGAGAAGATTTGCTCTATGATTGCTGCAGAAGCACCAGCGGAGGATGGAACACTTGTGCTGTGCACAGGCATAACACTGCACTTTTATTTCTGCCAGATTTTTAACAAACTGGTCAGGTTTTTAACAGCTACACCAGGATGATAGGATTTTTTTGCCTAAGTTGGTGTTCCTACTCCTACTCCAGTGAACTTAGGTGCTAGAAATTCTCATATTTATTATCCCTTTCCACATGAGAAAGCAATGCTTGCTTTAGTCCAATCTTAATTTAAGAAACAATTGAGTTAATTCTTCTTGTTCCTCTGTCAGAAGGAGGTCATTTGAGGCAGAGAGCTGCCATGAAAGATTTCAGCTGAAAAACAAGCAGCACACACACCATGAAAAGACCCACTTCTAGATTAAACATATTTATAACTTAAAATATCTGTCAGTGCACTGAATAATGCACCTTAGATTCTAAATCAATGCAACTAATTAAAATTTAATGCGATACCGTCTAAGAAATTCACTTTATTTTTAAGACAATGTTCTGAGCATGCAGTCACTGGGACCTTTTTCCCCACTAACAGTATCATTTTGCTTTCAGTTCTTCCATGAGGTAAAATGATAGTTGTATTTTTCCTCATCCATTTCCCCTACTAGGTGGATTCTGAAAATACTCAGAGTTCATCTGAACTTATTACACCATTCTTCATGCTACAAATATCAGGGCACAATTTCTTCATTCAGCAAAGTCAATTTCTTCATGATATAAGCAAATGCAATTCCCTGCAGATTTAGTGGATAAATTCAGCTTTAGATAAAGAAGAAAAATGAGGACTGCAAAAAGAAAACCATGGAGGGCAAATTGCAAGCAAAGATACTAATTAATAAGCAATATGGACTGCCATGAATAGAGTGGTTTTGTATTTGGTTCAATCATCTTATCATCTGTGATAAACAGTCCAACTCTAGAATAAGTAGATTAGTTCAACTTTTAAGTGGAGTGTAGTGGCAAAGTTGTTCAGTAGAATCCAAGAGACTTGAAATGATTGACCACCAAAGCTTCCACTGAAAATTCAGAGAAAATTAAATTTTCCATAAAGAAAGAATAATTTCCTGAAGTATCCGTAGCTCCAAATTCTGAAAGGTTTTGTTCTGTTTTCTACATCTTCCTGTTACAAACCTTGAGAAACAGGGTACCTTGAGAACAGCAAATCTGACTCCTGGAAGGAGGGGAAAACAAAGCCTGTTTAGGAACTAGTGGAAAACTTTTGTAAGCTTGGTGAAAGAAATACATATAAATAAAGCTGTATATAATACATATAAAAAAGGGGGAGAAATGAGGAAGCATAAGCTTAAATGTTTTGGTTGCAGTAGGCAGAAAGAATGGAAATTACTTCAGTAAGGTACTGAGAAAAAGCCACAAGATACTGTAGACTGAGGATTTAAAGAAGGAAAAGTGAAGGTAGTATAGAGTGGTAAAAGTCAGCTTTTCCTCAAAGAATGCTTCCAAGAATTCAGCTAAAAGTTATTGTATTCATATTACGACATGGAAGAGGAGGAGCTGAGGTTGGCAACAGCTGCTAATTGCTTTGTGCAAGAAGTTGGGAGAGCTTCCGAACTTAGGGAAATGATAGATGATGGAAAGAGAAGAAGATGTAGCATTAGCATCCAGTCTCATAATCCTCAAGACCAAACATCCTGACAAATCAGCAAACCCTGATATCACTGGGACAACATACTGAGTTTCTTGAGTAACACTGGAAAGCAAACAATTCTGAAATCAAGGGGTTTTTTCTCATTGTAATGAGTTATGGCTCTGGACAAATCTTCAAATTCAAGTTGCACACTGCTCAGTCTACTTATCATCCTTGAAAGAATTCTTGGTCCTTCTTTTCCTTTTTGTATATAAATCAGCTGGGCTTAATTAAAAAATACAAATTATGTTAAGCTTTTATTTGCAGTATCCCCAGCTCCTGGATTCCTGAATGCTAAAACCAGGCAGGTAGGTAATTATCCTGTCCAGTTCTTCACAGATGGGCCTATATGCAGAGACCCAGATGTGTTCTATACACCATCAGCATCAGAAAAACTGGGAATCTCTCTTTCACTCCACAGATATTCCAGAATAATATCTAGGGTTTGAATCTATGTCACTTCCCCCCTGGAGACTGATGGTCAGCGACTAAAAAGTAAGAACAAAGTCAGCCTAGAAAGCCAAAGGGTTTTTTTTTTTAGCTTTGCAAACAAAACTTTTTTAAAAATGAATTTCATGTGATTTTTAGCCAAGTGTACCCAAGTTAATTTAAAACATTTGTGAACCCTAACAACCCTTTTAACAAACACAGTTAAGAAACCTTAAAGAGGCAAGTTTCACATGATTTTTAGCAGAAGTTTGGCTGAATCTCAAATGCTACGTCACGATGCACATAGCAACCGTGACAAAGGCATAAAACATCAGAGTTTCAAAATAGTCTTGTAGCTCTCCCCTCTTTCTCAGTTTTCCCATTTTTACAAAATCAATAGCAAAATTTAAGTTCTGATCTTTGCTTGGTCTCCAGCCTCATCTTCCTTTTATCCTCCTAGTTTCATCACAATATAATGTATTTATTTCTGAAAATCTCACAAGTTTTATATTTTGAGATTTCTAGACCAGACAAAAAATTTCAACATCTTAAATCACTTAGAGGAGCACCTTTATTGAAACTGACTAGACAGCTGGAAATTCATGCACATTGGCCTTCATTAATTTGTTTTCCCATATTTCTTCTTGCTGTTGAATCCAGGAATAATTTACAGTCATATTTTAGGTATTATTCCAAGCTAGAGGAATAATTAAAAATTACCACTGAATCGAGTTGTTCAAAATACACACAGATATCTATTGTGCTATCAAATATTCCATTTGCCTCTGCAAGACATACATAGGTAGGTGTTTCATATAGAAATCCTGGCAAGTGTAATTTTAAAAGTTCATTTCTTACCATGATTTCTGTACCAGACCTCGAGAGTTCCTCATCACTTGTATGATGAAAAATTAAGTATAAGATATAACTTAGGCCATAGGAAAGACAGACGCTCATTTTGAAAAAATAGACTTTCTATCAATATAAGTTTTGTTCCTTAGAGTTAATTGCGAGGATTTGTTCACTTTTGTTGTTGAACATAATGAGGTTTCTGACTTTTGAGAGAATATTTTTTAATTTAAAAACCTAGTGTCTTTGTAGTGTTCAAATGGTTCTTTCAAGAAACACTTTAATTCTATTTGAAGGATTACTATTCTCCAGTGATTCAATGTCGCATTTATGTCTCTATAAGCTAGTAAAAAAAATTATTACAGTGCAATAAATACCTTGCTGCTTTATGTCTGAAATGCATAAATGCTTTTGTTATACCAGTATTATTATACAATGTTTTCAGACTTTTGATTAATCATCAGCTTCACTGGAAACATCTGATACTGTATGCCATTTTCAGACAATTTGACAGACAGATAGTAGCTCTAAGAGAAAACTTCATTAAGAACTTTATGAAGCTGGATGTAGGTCAAAGGCACAAAATAGAGGCTGAAGGATGACATTAAAGTGCCTATTTCCTCTGACCAAGCAAGAAGCACGTTGATGCTGTTCCATTAATGTTTAGGTTACATAGGGAATAGTATATAGAATAAAGGATAAAGTTAGAAATTAATATACTGTGAAATGAGGGAGAAACACATCACCCTTAAAATATAAATATACATATATATCCGTCCCTTAGACATTGTTTGTTTCTTCAGTCACTCAGCACTGCTTCTCCAGTTAGGGGTGATTGCAGATGGGAAGAGTGTCCAGACAGATGGGGAAAGGGAAATGCATTTTTTCAGAAAACAAGGGACAAAAGAAAACAGATAATTGCTTAGATTATTCTAAACACTAATGTATATGACCTCAAATTACCAAGGTAATCATGTTATGAATTAGTTTTCATGTCACAATTTCAAACTGAAACTTTCCCATTTGTTATCTACCACATGTATTTGTGTCTGGGCTCATGATGCATCTGAGATCTTAAAACCACTCAGAATCTTCAGCACCACCACAATGGAAGAGTGGCTCATCCCACATACTGAGAACTTCAGCAAACTGAAACCAAGTCATTTCCTTGAGATTTTGCATGAAGTCTTGCTCCCCAAGGCCCAAACTAAGCATTTAAATCGGGAAATAATGCACTTCATTAAGTTGTTCCACTTAAGTCCCTGGAGTTAAGTGGAATAATTTTCAGCCACTGTGAAAATGCCTCATTTTAAATGCCTCACTTAAAATATTAGTGCATGTTAAAAAGAGAACAGCCAATCCCATACTCATCCCCTTTGTTGTAGCCAGACTGTACCTTTGGTTAGCATCCCTCCATCTGCCCTGATGATTGGGTCTCACTGCAGAGCCCATTGCACTGTATGTGCAAGTGAGATTCTGGAGAGAGCCCTGAAGGGTGTTCTTGCTGTCCTAGTGAACAAGAAGTTCAGAACTTCAAATCTTTTCTAATTAGATGTTGAATTTTGACTAGAGTTTGTTTGAGTTCAATTATTGTAACACATTAGCACAGATTTACATTCCTAAAACTTGGCAAAACTTCAGGTAAAAGCAAAATACATCCTGAGCAAAAGGGCTACTAATACTTTACAGGCATTTGAACTGAAGAAATGTTAACAAGCCACTGCCAAAAAAATATGCAAATGTGGGGATTGCACTTGAAATCAAACCTTTTACGTTTGAAACAGTAGAAACAAGGGAGGGCTTCGTGGAAAACCTTTGCTATGGGTTGATAGTATATCTCGGTTTTGTAGAGGTCAGAGAGTTAAAACAGTGCCTCTGGAGCAATTACATATGGTAAAGGAGTATTTGCTGTGTTTCCCTATTGCTCCTGTTTTTTACTTTCTTCTTAGCCACCATCTCTTTGCAGTGTAGCATCATTTCTTTCCCAGCTTGTCTAGCATCTGTCAAAAAGTCACTTCAAATCAGTCATGCTTTAAAAATATTTTCTACCTCCCTTTCTGCACCTCCCTTCCCCAATCTCTATAAATCTTCAACTATTTCTTCACTTGATTCTTCAGATAGTTCTTCTCAATTCAAGAAAGTGCTCTTGAATTCCTGAAGACAGTAGACTTTCATGCCTTGAGAAGAGAAGTAATGCCCTGAAGTATTTTCTGCAAGATGCGAAGGAAAAATCTAGTAGCCTAACAAACTCCTGCAGTCACACAGGCAGGGAATGGGCAGTCTCTGGATATGGCTTGCTTTTGATCATCAAAACACAGATATATTGTTTCACTTACCAATTTTAGTGAGCAGATTTGTTGAGAAAATGTACAGTCATTTTACCTAGATTTGTTGATATTACTTTTTGATTCACAAAAATCTCACTGTCTTTGCCTTATAAAAGCAATCTGCATACTTCCTATGAAATTAATGTCTCAATAGGTGTCGTGTTTTGCAGATTTGCAACCTGAATGTTCTTCCTAGAATATATATATATGTATAGGTGTATATGTGTATGTGTTTGATTTTTTAAAATCTAAATATGCAGATTTTCCCTGGTTTTATCTAATAGGTTCCCATAAACCATTCTACTAAATGTTTGAGCCATCATCACTAAGCTCACAATTTGCCTGGTCATCATTCACACACAAAGCCACTGAAAAAGAAAATATAACTTCAATCCTTAGCTGTTGATAAACAAATGTAAGGACAGAGTATATTACAGAGCTGCAACTGCACGTTCAATGGGCAAATAAAATATCTTCTTTTTTGGCTTTTTTTTTGTTGTTTTTTTTTTGTTTTAGTTTAGGGCTTGGGGTTTTTGTTTGGTTTGGTTTTGGGTGTGTTTTTTTTATTTTGGTTTGGTTTTGGGTTTTTTGGGGTTTTTTTTGGTTTTGTTTTGGTTTTCTTTTTTTTGTTTTGTTTTTTTGTTTTGTTTTTGGGGTTTCTTGGGTTTTTTGGTTTTGTGGGGGGGGGTTGTTTGTTTGTTTATTGTTTTGTTGGTTTTGGTGGGTTTTTTGTTAAGCAGTTATTATTGTTAAGAGAATACTGCCTGTTGTGTTAGCAGGAATGAATGACATAATGATGTAGGCCAGTCCAGCAAAGCCAAAATCTGGGTGGTAATCACAGCTCACAAAGCATTCTTGCAGTTCAAACAACTCTTCTCATCAGATCTTCATGATAACCTGTATGCTTGCTCCACTGTAATTCTGAACCGATTTAGCTTCTTGCATATGCCAGATATGTTAAGTGAAGGAGGGGGTGGGGCATGTGAGACAGGTGAGCATTTCTTTTACAGGAGTTCCTGGATAGGTGACAACTTCCCTGTCAGAATCTGTTTGCTCTTCCCTAGTCCCTTCACTGTTCTGCTATCATTGGCTGGTCAACTGTACAGGCTGCTGATCTAACAGAAAAATAAATTTCTTTTTTTTGTTCTTGCTCCATTTCACCTGTATTTCCTCAATGTCCATACAAGTGCTTGTCTAGTGTACTAAGGGGATAGATGAAACACAGAGAACCCAGAAATGGACAGCAGTGATCAAATGTCTACTCATGGTTCAATTACATGGCTTAACTGAATACTTCTTTTCAAGGAATAATATTTGTGAGAAGTGTGGCAAATATGGCAAACTCAAAAATAGAGTAGCTTTCCTTGTCCACTATGTACAACACATGATCTTTCCCAAAGACAATTTCTAGCCCAAATGGGAAATTTACATCTTGGAAGATACTGCTGTTGCTTCCTGAAAAACTGCTTCTTATAAACTCAGTTCTCAAAAAGAAAAAAAAAAAAATTCTTGTGTGTTTTATTTATTGGTGCCAGATGAGTTCAATGCACTGGAGTAACATCTGATGAGTTGAGATATAGCTGTTGGGATTAAGCAGTCCTGTTATTACAGCTTGTAAGAAGCCATCAGACATCATTTGGCTTGACAAAGCACACCTGATCTGGAGATTTATTAAACAAAACAGTGGTGGTGGAAAAGTTCTGCAAATGGAGACTTGCAGACCATGCACACAACTTAGATCAGAAACAGGAAGATAATGACCCCATCATTTAGGCTATATACAAATATTTAAATATATCCAGCCTGTGGAATAAACTGTAGATCTTTTAGAGCTACTGCAAATGAGGAATCAGTTGCATATAAATGGTGATTTTTGCCAAGACTTGCATACCTGCAGAGAGGTAAAAGGGGAATGGACAGTAGCACACAGTGGGATGAAGAAAGAATGTTACTCATAGGCATACACTGTTTATGTGAATTCTGTGCCCAGGAATGCCTGGGCACAGGTGGACAGGAAAGCTGACTGAGGGAGAGAAGGGGACACTTGGAAGCAGTTTAAGTCAGTGCCTATAACAAAACAATGTGAGCAGCTATTTTTCTCACTGACCTCACATAAATCAAGAATGACTAAGAGATTTTCATGCTCAGGACACAAGTCCTGGCTCCTCTCTGTACCTTTAAACATTATTTTTGAACAGTTTTGAACAAGCCCTGAAGGCCATAACTTGCACAAATACTGCAGATTTCAGGGACAATTACACATGACCAATGAGTGTAAATTGTTTTAAATCCTATATTTAGTGTCGAAGATGAGCCTGTGCCATGATGAAAGCACAGAGCTCTTCCATAATAAGATAGAGACACTTTCAAAGAAATGGCCAACAAAATGTGGAGACTTCACCAGATCCTGGCAAAAGTACTATGCCACAATTTGAAATGCTCCCACATAGTCCACATTTAGTTGTTTATGTAACAGAACTTGTGGGAACAACAATTATGTGTTAGGAGAAAATTGCTTATGATTCGCCTGAAGAAGAGTATTTCATCTTTGTGTTCAGTATGGCATTGCTTAATTAAAGGATAATATCAAAAGGAAATATATTTGCCAAGCTGTCTGAGAAATCAGAAACTCAGTGTTTACTGGCTCTGGTTAGGCATAATACACTTGAAATTTTCTTCTTCCACATATGCAACTGTCTGTACTCAATATTTAAAAAAAAAAAAAACAAAGACATATCTCTAAATTATCAACAATACTTAAAATTGCATGTCAATCAAAACTAATCTGAACTTAAATAGATTAAATCTCATAATAATAATGTTGTTTAGAAGAATTAATATTTAGCCTTCTTTCAAGCTTTTTCAACTGAGATGCCTTAGGCTCCTTAAACCTGAGTTCATATCCTAATTTTCAGAAGAATTTATGATGTGATTCTCTTATTTTGCTTCCTAAATACAGATTTTCATCAAAAAATTTTTAAGCTTCCTTCATAAGTTACTAAGCTAATGACAAAGATAAGTACACAGAACTCTGACTAGAATTTGACTCTCATTTTACAGATCTCTCAATCTCATTTTTACTTTGGCCAGAATCAAAACAGAAACACTCGCAGGAAAATCTAATGGGACTTAATTTTATCATAGAATCATAAAATGGTACTCAAGCCATTTGATCAGCTTAGTGGCTGTCCTCCAGACTCATTCCAACAGGTCAATGTCTCTCTTGTGCTGGGGACCCCAGTGTGGGCTGCAGCACTGTGGATGGGCTCTCCCCAGAGCAGAGTAGAGGGAGAATCCCCTCCCTCATCATGCTGCCCAAGCTGATTTGGATGCAGCCCAAGATGTGTTTGCCTTTCTGGGCTGTGAAATTGCCAGATCATGTTTGATTTTGAATTTTGAATTTTTCATCCACAAACTTTCACAAGTCCTTCCCCTCAGGACTGCTCTCAATTAATTACCTACCAGACTGTATTTGTGCTTGGGATTGCCCCAACCCAGGTGCTGGACCTTGCATTTTGTTTTGTTGAACTTCATGAGGTTTCACACCCCACCCCTCAAGCCTGCCAAGGTGCCTCTGGATGCCATCCCTTCCCTCCAGTGTGCCACCTGCACCAGGTGCCTGTTGATTTGGTCTAAGCCCTTTCCATGGATGTTAATTTGTTTCAGCTTTGTTCAGCTTGATCAACCTTCCATTATTTGCTTGCCCACAATCAAATTGTCTGGCCCAACAGAACCAACATGCAAATTCAAATGCTCAAATTATCAAAGCCATCTAAATTACTTTGTAGCTTCAGAGACTTCAAATCTATAAATTTTGGTCCTTAAACAATGGAAATGCTCATCCTAGTTGCTGTGAAGAAGAAAAATGAACTACCCCAGACCAAACCGGCACGCTGAGAAAGCTGCTGGCTGCCTACTGAAGGATCAGGAATGTGCTTGGGCTGTCATGATGCACAGCAGAAACCAGCTCAGTGCAGGTCTGCATCCCAGAGGGCAGGCTGGGAGGAGGACAGCACCCTTAGACGCCAGCAGTGCCGCTAAAGGCTAACAGAGCCAGGCAGATCTCAGCAATCTGTACCTGCAGAGAGGTAAAAGGGGAATGGACATTAGTACACAGTGGATGAAAAAAGAATGTTACTTATAGGCATTTCAGGACATTTCATTTCATAGCAGGACATTTCCTCCTTGCACAGGAAGAAGTGCAGAGGGTGTGTGGTGTATAGGAGGGATGAGCTCTGATCCCACACCAGCTTACGTGTTGGAGGGCGGGGAAGAAAAAACAGTGTATCCCCCACCAGTTATTTCTTTGAGCACCAGCATGCCAGCATCAAAAGGATGCTAGAGCACTCCTCTGTCACCTGCCCCCATGTCCAGCCTGAACATGTGGTTGTGGGGTGGCTGCAGGAACAGGAGCAGATGGTAGAAGATTCAGTTCTCATGGAAGCTCCAGGATTCACAGGTGCCATCCATCCCAGTGGCTGGGTCCCTCTCTGGGATGAAGCTGCTTTTGCAAAGCACTCAGCAGACACCAAGAAGGTCACACACCAGGTTCTTTGATACTTCCAGCGACAGGTAGTACCTGTATTGGCAACAGGATGGGCACAACCAAGGACCTGACAGCACTGTGTGCTCCACTGAAGTTTTTGTTCTCATTATTGCTCTCCTTCCTCCTGCTGCTGGAGCTGTCTGGATCACAGCAGCTGTTAGAGGCGAGTTTCATTTTCCTGGTCCAAAATAACCACTGCTGCCACACAGAGAGGAGTGTAGTTTCTTCCACAGGCTTGCTCTGCTCAGTATCCTGCAGCAGCCTTGTCTCCTGGTGCAGGGACTCCTTGTGCTGCTGCATTTGCTAGGCCATGGCCACACGGATCAGGTGATGGCACTTCAGCCTAGCCAGGATGGCCAGCACAGCCAGGATGAGTGCAATTGACAGCCATGGCTTGGGAGAAGGCGGAGAAATGTTTGCTCAGCAGGCCTGGGTGGGAGGTACACGGAGCAGAAGCTGCCAGGAGCTAGGGACAGGCAGGTGAGGGAGGAGTAAGGGAGCAAGGGCAGTGTTTGTGAGCACTGCAGGGATGGAAGCTGTGGGCCATTTCACAGAAGCCTTTGGGCACTGGGCTCTACAGGCCTGAAGGGGATGCAGTCCTTGAGAGGAGACAGCACACAGCCCACCCTACCCAACCTCACAGCCAATGCCTGGCTGCCATCCAAGCAGAATCTCCCAAGGCCCCATCCCTGCCAGGCTACAGTGTCCCATAGAGCTTTATCTTAAACAAAGCTTTAAAGGAATGTTTTCCCTTCCTCTTCAAATTATCAAAGTTATGGAGAAGAATTAGATTGTATGTGTTCAATACCAGATGTAGGTGATGTCTTTCTCAAGATGGAAGATGTTTTTCTCACCTACAAGTAGAAATTTCAGCATTTGAGACAATGTTAAAGAGTTAAATTAGGCTAAACAGAAATATTCTATAAAGAATAATGCATTTGTTTGCGACTTTAACTTAGTAGAAATTATATGAGTAACAAAATAGAGAACTCTCCACACAAATCAGAAAGCAAAAAATTTATCGCAAAAAATCTCTGTTCCTAAGTATCTGAGAGATATCTTCACTATCAGTCATTGAAAAATTTGGTATGCTTTTAAAATTGTCAAAGAAATATTGTTTCACCCTCAAGTGGGTTCTTTTGTCTGCTTCAGGGGCCGTTGGTAACAGCTGTTACACAAGGTCTTATCTGTTCTTCATTTTCAGTGTTCCTTTCCCTTAACAATAGTGATGTATCATGAAGAAATAATACCAATGGCAGATGTCAAGACCACTGAAAATGGTCTGAAAATAGTGATATGGTAACATTCCTGAGAAAGAAAAGCAACGTAGCTGGAGAGTTTAAAATACAGCTATTTTTAATTTTAGCCTAGACTAAAAGACTTTCAAATTGGTATTGATATTTAAAGTAGAAGTCAATGCAATTTGAGTAAAGAACAGATTTTTTTCACAATTACAAAGTGGTGTTTTACACAACCACTAAACCTCACTGATAATGTGAATAAGCATCAGTAGGAAAGTGACAGAAACCAAACAAGCAGCCTCCCACAAAGTTTTTCAGACAGGTTTACTTATCCAGACACCAAAATAACCCAAAGCTAAAGCTAATGTTAGATGCTCCTTAGCACAATATCCAGTACCATAGTTTTAATGCAAATATATTAATACAAACAGTGATATTTAAAATGTATAGCACTTTTTTTGCTAATAAACTAAAAGTGTCTGCTCTTTCACATTCCCAGACTTTTTGCTTTCAGAGATAAAGTATTGTACAAAGCCTTATCCTTTTGCCAAACAATACAATGCCATGATAACAACAAAGCTGGGAACTAATCCAGGCTTTCTGAGCCAGAGATATTGCCATTACTAACAGTCAGGCCCATAGCCCTGAGAGAAAAATGTGAAAGCACTAAGCATATTTTTTCCATAAGGATAGACAAAATTGGCAATTAACACAGGCTCTGAATTTTGTTGGTGGCATTAATTGGGCATTTTAACTATACATATTTAGGAACAGAAAAGCTCCAAGAAAAACTGACAATGAGGCACTCATCTCTGAAGTATGAATATGAAGTGTTTCACAATGTTTAGCATTTTCCTGTTCCCTTTAGTGTCTCCCTGAACCACTTTGCTTCCCATCTCACGACCCATCACTCATTTCTGCATCACAGCTCTCACCATCTCCATTTACTTTCTCCTTGAGCATGTATCCCTATCCTTCTTCCTTTTTTTCTTCATTTTCCAATGCTATCACCCTCTTTCAATACCCCAGTATTTAGTCTTTCTTTTCTGAACTTGCCATAATTCCTAAATTTATGACATTTTAACAGCTCTCTTTTTCTAACACTTTTTACAGGAATCCACTGCTCAAAACAAGATGACAATAGGCAATCATATGATCACTGAGAATTTCAGGTTGGAAAGGTCTCATGTCCATCCCTTTACTCACAGCAGTCTCACATTTGAGATCAGATTGGGCTGTTCCAGGCTCTGTCCACTTGCATCTGGAAAACCTCCAAGAACAAAGATTATGCAGCATCTCTGAGCAACCTGTTCCACTGCCTGTTTCTCCTTGTGGGAAAAATAATTTCCTTAGCTGTGAAGCTCTCTTCTTTCAACATATGCCTGTTATTTCACATTCTCCTGCCCTGCAGCACTGTGATCAGCCTGGCTGCATCTACTCCATGACACCCCCACAGCCGCAGGGGGCTGCTGTCATACTCCATGAAGCTATGCCTTCTCCAGGCTGTACAAGCCCAAGTCCCCCAGCCTCACCTGTCAGGAAAATTCCCCTGCCCCTTCCAGGCTGGAGGCCAGGGTCTTTTCCAAAGAGTTGCTCCCTAAACAGGCAGCCTTCAGCCTGTGAGACAGAAAGGTGTTCATGCATGCCAGGGATAGGACTTGCTATCTGTCACTGCTGACTTTCAAAATGTTATTGTCAATCCACTCTATAGCCTGTCCACATGCTGAGGTGGAAGACACTGATAACAGAAGGAGCAGGAGAAGCAATGGAGAGCAGCCTGCCCAGGGCTGAGCTCCACAGTCCAGCCCAGTGTTTCAGATACAGAAATGTACAGTATGCCAAAATTTTTCTTGTACACCTCTGTAACAATCAAGGACTGAACCTCAAGGAACAAAGACAAAATACCACTGCTCAGAGTGATGAGATGGCAGTAAGGCTGCAGCATGCCCTGCAGGATTTGTCAGCACTGAAAACACTGTCCAGGTTCAGAGCAAGTCAAACACATCCAGACCACCAAGGAACAGGGGAGTCAATCACTGACATTCTGCCGGAAATCTTCACATTTCCTAGGAAGATAAAGACATGCAACCAGTTCAGATTTAGAACCCAGTGTATGGCAGGGAAAAAAGGGGTGCTGGAAACATTCAAATCTTCATGCAAATATCCAAATCCCTATCTAATTTGAAATATTCATTTGGAATATTCAACTGGAAAATGAGAACTTCTGGAAACTGACATTAGTGCCCTGTTACCAATAAATCATTAGCTATGTGGAAAAAAAGGCTGATTTTTAAATGTGTGCAGTAATAGCACCACTGGCAGCTTCTAGGGAGATATCTTGGAAGAAAGGAGGGATTCATTAGGCATTTAGAGCTAGAACTTGCATTAGCACAGCTGTGATGATTGTGCTTTTCCTATGTATGCAGTCTCATCCCTTTGCAGATACAATAATGACTTGTTTGTACTTTATTTATTTTGTAATCACAGATTTCAAAATACCATGTAGATGAGCCAGTCATGTAAACATCCTAGAAGGCTCAAAACTGAAAACATGAAATTCCATCAGAGACAGGATGTAATCTTCTGTATCTTCAATAACAATTCCAAGCATAATGGCACCTGTTCATGTCAAGATAATGTTAATTTGATCTTGTGACCAATTTGATCAAAGTTTCATGCACCAAAATATTTGTATGCATATTTTTATTTGCATTTGTCCAATTTCTGTACTTTGTTCGTGGAATTGCATCTAGCTTTATTCAGCAATTAATTCACTAGTTACTATTATTAATCGATCAGCCATTTAGTGAAGGAAATATTATCAAAGAGAAAGTTGCTGTAAAGCTTCTCAAGTATTTTTGTAATTTAACAACCTTGATCTACATTTTCAGAGCCTACTCAGGCATACGTATGCCTTTGAAAATATTGATAATCACACGAATTCCACAACATATTGAACTACTGCATTATTTCTGCTCTCAAAACTCTTAGAAGCTTCTATACTATGCATGGTCAGGTTTTCAAAAGCCTTTTAAATTATTAGGGATGCCCAAAAAGCACCTAATGAGACTGAGACACATTTAAGTGGAACATGCACCCAACGTATTTTCAAAACTCAGCCCTCAAGGGGTTTTTTTTTTAAAAGATACAAAGACTGTTCTGCCTGAAAGTTGGCAGAAACTCACCTCTGAGCAAGACAGGGTATTTCTGCCAACTGCTGAAGCACTGTGGCTGTCGGCACTGTTGGATGGGAGGCACTACACAAAAAAGTACTAGTTTTATTCAGCAGGGCTGTATTTATATGCATCAGGCAGAAGAGAGAGTCTGTAGAAGCTCAGCAGGAAACTTTTTAAATGGACCAAGAAGAATCTGTGAAGTGCTCTATCAAGCGCAAGAACCATGATGAATATTTTACTGTGTCGTGCCGGCTCTATCCTCACGAGTTTTATTATTGTTGTTGTCATTATTATTTTGTTGTACCGGCCAGAAATGAGGAATTAAGAGATAAAAAAAGAAACGGAGACAGGAGGGGTGCAGGGAACCCTGTTTGTGTCTCCCCTCAACAAAGCAAACACAGCAAGGACAGATTAAATGAACAGCATTAGGAAGGTCGGAGGTTGTAGCAGGCCCAGAGCCTGCAAGGCTTCCCTGGCAGCCAGAAGCCTAAGATGGGAAATGCCAAGTCGTGAGGACTGGACCTTAGAAGTTCCTCTCTTCTGCCTTTGGACCCCTGCTTATCTACCTGTAAGACTCTAGGTCGCTTGCCTTTAACCCTTACTCCTGGACAATTTCCAAAGCCCCTGTACCCTATACAAAGAGCTGCTTTTGCCCAGCTCGGCAGAAGAGGCGTCACTGGGAACTTTTGCAGAAGACTCAATAAAGGCATCTCTGTGGAACCCCACCCAGCCTTCTCCTCCCTCTCCCTGCATCTGCCTGCCTGCAGCACCTAGCCAGCTCAGAGCTGAAATCACCATGAGCTGATAATCACTAAGGAGCTGGTATCACTTAAGCTTGCTAAGGCTGCCTGCCGCTAAGAGCTGCTTGGGAACCCGGACAGGCAGACGGGCCTGTGCCCTGTCCAGGCCGGCTGTTGTCTGTCTCTGCCCAGACAAGGGTGAGATGGGTTTGCTCCTATCGGGCTTCAAAGGACGAGACTGGACTCTCAGATTTGGTCTTCAAAGTTGTTTATTATTTCTTATCTACAAAGTTTTCTTTCTGCCCAGCCGGGGTCTGACCAGCAAGGCAGCCAAAGGCACTATGACTGCCCACAGGGCGGTCGCGTCTTTTTATAACAAAAACTACGTAAATCTTATTTACCTTTTGTCCCCAATACTTATCATTTTTTATTACCAAGTGTACCTTCACCAAGAACCTATCAAAAAATATCTGCGTCACACAGAAAATGGAAGACATGAAGAAGGAAGAAGAACCATGAGGCAGGCCCCGACTTCCTCCACCTTGTCTCCATAGCCCCCTTGTACCAAAATCTTAAAACCTGTGTTTTGCCCTGTAATTATACTATTTCTATACCCTTTAAACTCCAGTGATTCTCATATCCCCATATACAGGTGGCACATCTCTCAAAGGGTCAAAGTCAAGCCACCAGGTACTTTTGGCAACATTCCAAGACTCTCGAGCCCTCCAAGGGTTCTCTCGGTATCTTTGGACATCAGGAGCAATGTGCTGAGTTCCCACAGTGCCCAGCAGGTCTGAGATATCCGGATGGATTGCAGCCTGCTGGGGACCCCCCAAAACCCAGCTAAGGCTGCATTAAGAGGTGGGGAGGTGCTCTTTCCCTTGTGGGACTCAGATCCCAAGCAGCACTACCCAGCAAGCCATTAACAGCTGCTGGCACTGCCGTCCTCAGCTGCACTCTGAAGGAGCAGTCCCTTCCCTCAGACTGATGTGAAGCTCCCAATGCAATCTCTTGCCACCAACATGGTGCAAAGGGTTTTGAGAGCCTATTCATCTGTTTTCCATTGTTTGCTGTTCATGTGACAGCTAACAGCTTGCAAAGGCTCAAATGAGACTCAAAGTTCTCTTGGGAAGGCAGAAGCTTCTCCTAAGGAAAGACCATATTACTGTTTTATAAATTATTTTGCAGTGGTGATAATTGCTCTCTGATCACTGAGCTGTATAGGGCCAACAGCAGAAGTATTGGGGTTTACTAAATGATTTTCTAGAGAAGTTTCTAGTCTCACCATCTATCACATAACATTCATATAATTTATGGTCAGAGCTTGCAATCCAAGTCTTTCAGTTCCTTATCAGCAGGAGATAGGAAGAACAGAAGTTTCCCTGTTTAGCAGGACAACTGAAGGAAAATAAGTAAGTACTTTGTCTTATTTTCTACTCATATGAGAAGTCTTTAGGAAAGGAAGACTTTAGGAAATCGCATAACATTTTTATATAATGTTCCATAACACATTTTCCTTGATGGTACATAGATCCTGTCTTACTGTTAGGTCTACTGGATGCTCAAGCCTGAAAATAGACAAATTATGGAGATCCTGCTTGAATTGTTGAAGAGACCTCAATTTATGACAGAATACAGTAAAAAATGTCTGCTGCCTCACATTGTAATCCTCCTAGAGACTCTTTCCAGAAAATGGACTACTCTGTTTGGTGGTAGGTTGCAACAGGTGACATAAATCATTAATTAAAATAGAAAGTACTTCCATTTTTTCACAGGGCCCAAAGGTCAATGTGTGATCTGAAGTGAGGTTCCAGGGCCACTGGGAAGAGGATGTGGATGGAGAATGCAGCAAGGCTGGTCAGGGCCTTAGGACATGTCAGTTTTCTCACTTATGGTATTTTCTAACTTATGCTATTTTCATTTCAAGTTAATATTAATGTTTCCTTCCACTTTTAATATTTACAGTTATTATTGTTTACTGCTATAGTCAAGAAATTATGTAGACTTTCAGCACTGGAAAAAGAATCATTAATTCAGAGTTTAGGAAAATTTAAAAATAAAAGAGAAAATTTTCTGAATTTCTCTTGGGATGAGAAAAAGGGAAAAAATTACAGTCCTGTGAGCTAGGGATTAGAACAGTGATGTCTGAAGTGGGGTGTACACATACCCTAGAGTGTGTGCCAGACAGGTCATTGAGGTCTGGGAAGTAAACATTCCTTGTACTTGTAATAAGTAAAATAAAATTAACTAAGATACATTTTTTAAATTGTGTTTATTTCATCCTTATCCACTTTACATTTCCATTTTGTGTGTATTTTTTAAGGTACAAAATAGGAACAAATTACCACTTTTTGTGATCTGTCTGATACCAATAACCATAGCAAGGCTGACCTGATCTCTGCAAAATCCTTCTGTAACTGATTCTTCTTCTCTTCTCAGAAATAGCAATGCAGGTTAGGATGAAAGTCTGGGACATGTCAGTAAGGCCGAAATAAAATAAACCAGTCTGGGAACGGGCAGACAGCATTTGGCATATGGACGTTCTGAAGTTTATACAAATTTTTAAATAAGGAACTATAACTCCAACACTAAGTGTAAGAAGACAATCTTGGAAATACAATTTTTGGAAATGGTTGCTTGCATAATTTTTCTTAGGGGTCAGGGAGAAGCTTCCCGCAAAACATCACCACTCCTGAGAACAAACTGCCAAAGTTTTTCTCCCAGTATTTCAACTAAGTCATGAAGTGAAATTGTTTCATCACTTGCCACTGCATTTTTCCTCATAAGATGGCCTAGGTTATAAGTAGCTCCATGTGAAGGACATTCACTGTTGTCTTTTTCAGAAGGGTGGGGGTGTGTGGAGTGATGTGTTACAATTTGGGGACTGCTCCAAGTTAATCCCCAGCATAAATACTGACAGGACTTTCTGTTCTTCCAGTTCAGATTTTTTCTAAGAATCCAAAATATACTATTTGTTATGTATATTCCCTTTAAAATGGATTCCTGGTCAATCACAGAAGAGCTTCAGTTCTTGTCATGTCATGACATTATTCTAGATTTTCTCCTTTACCTGTACTTCCTAAAGAAGCTTGAAAAGACCAGTTATTAAAGTTACTTGCCATGAAGTTACTGTAAATCAGATGCTGCTGTTGTTACTTTTCTATCTGCATCATAACAACCTAAGAAAAAAAACTGATATATAAAATCTTCCTATATAAAAAACTTTCTTCTGCTAAAATCTGTATGAACAGATGCCTAATCCCAAATGAGTTCAAAGTCAGTCACTCGACTTTGAGACCAGACAAAAACACTTCCCTTAAGCTGCCAAGCTACAATAAGTTTTATGTCATAAAGACTCAATAAGACCAATAACTTCAGCTGCTCCTCCGAGGGATCACTGGTTTTACTGCTTTTGATCTTCTCGGTCATTTTTGCAGGTTTCGATCTTAGAATAAAGAGTGCTGTGCCTCAGAAGAAGTTTGCTTTGCACACTTATTTTCACTTTTCTGTGCTGCAGTTGCCAGAACATCTGATGCCTCGGTACTGTCAGGCAGCACCTGCTGAAGGTGATGACTTCAGCTGACACTGCACAAAGATCTGAGCTCTGACCTCCATATTTGCTTAAAAAGACAGAAATATGGTGATCCATATTTTTTTCATTTGACTGTTTATTTGTATATCCCATCTTTTTCAGAAGCCTGAAATAAATAAGCACCAGTCAAGTGGCCAGAGATTCCCTGGAACTGTAAAAAAACTTCATCTCACCCTCCCTCTACCCAGTTCAGAGTGTGGAGGGCTTCTGCTCTCCACATCCCTGCTTAGCAGTTGTGACTCCTCAGCTGTGACTTAGCTGGAGAGGTCTTTTCAAGTGAACTAGTCTGCACAATTCTCCTCACAATTCCAGGCAAAATAAGGGAGTTTTCCAAAAGAAAACGCCTTCAGCTGAAAGTGCCGATTATCTATTATCTCTAGAGTTTTTTAACTGTTAAAAAACTTCTAGAGTTTTTTAACTGTTCAACAGATACAATAGAATCAGCAACTTACAAAGTCTTTGGAAAGACTTCCCAAGCTCGTTGGGCTTCAGTAGCATCAGCAAGGCAGTGCATAATACACCAATCCATCAGTATGAAATGAAACATTAAATTTGAAAAAATGTCATAACAGCCATGAAAGGGCAGCTGCATTTCAAGAATACCCTGAAAGATGAAAGCAACTGAACAAAGGTTAGGAAAATGCAATCAAGAGATTTGAAAATGTGAAGATTCTATTCTCTTTGGCTGTTTACTGTCTCTGACAGGCAAGAGATTTCATGTGAAACTGTTAAAAAATTACTAGTGAGTTACCACTACCTCTCACCAAGAAACATTAGCTTGATTATCAAGCTGGTTTTCATTTCCCGATGACCTCACATTATTATTAATGACAAGTCCTCCACCTCCCCTCAGTCATTTCTTTGTGGCTCTATCATTCTCACAAGTAGTTACATCTCCACTTAATCATTAATAAGTTAACAATATAAATTCTTTCATTTTAATATGCTTCATCAAATAATTGCTCCAACTTCAGTGATTGCACAAGACTGGAAGAGGGAGAGAAAAACTGGTTTTCTGTCCCACAGGAATATGAAAATCTTCTAGCCCTAATTTGGAATGGGAACCCAAAATCTCAGCAGAAATACTAATAGTGAAATAGCTCTTAAGTGCTATGCTGTGTTTCTATTTCACAATAATAAACAGTTAAGCTAAGCCTGGCTGTTTAAACCAAAACTTCAGATAAAAATTATCTGCATGGTCTTTTCCTGTATTTGAACAGTAAACAAACAGTTGTTGAAACTAGCCTCTTCCTACAGGAAATTGACTTCAGTAGCTCAGCACTTTCATATGAAAAAAAGCATTGTCCAAGCCTGTCTTGGGTCAACATTTGTACTTTAACTGAAACCTCCTTTCTTGGAGGCATTTTGCTGTAGAGACATGAGCATGAAATGATATCAAGAGTCAGTGTCAACGGATCCCAATAGAGTAGAACACACTTTGAGGTCTGAGCAGATAATTTTGGCAGAAATGCATTCAGAAATAATTGAAATAGAATTGGTCACAATATAAACAATGGAAATTTCCTCAAAGACTTCCAGTAGAACTTCTAGCTAAACAGCTAAAATTAAATTAAAAAAAAATTAAAAAATCATTGTCACTCTGAATATGAAGACTGCGGAGAGTAATCACAGGAATCAAATCAAGCTGCTGAAATATATTTAAAGGTCAGAAGACTAGCTGTACTTCCTGTGTCCTAGAAATGCAACAAGGAGTTTTGCCAACCAAGACAAAGTTTATTTTCTCTCTTTGCCTTCCTGTAGAATGGCTCCTTGTGGTGAAAGATATAAAAACCAACATTCTTAATATCACCTCATGGTGCTGATAGACCATTACACACCATCTTTATCGGTGAAGCTCTGTATGTTACAGTAAATTTGCTTCTGTGATCACCCCTTTATTTGGTGTGCAAGAGTAACCCCTATTACCCCTGTCAGACACGACATATTCCCATCTTCTCTGTTTATTTCCTTTATTTTTGGCAAGCTGTGTTTCAGTGATGGTCAGGAATCAAGTTTCCTTGCATACCACTGCACAGCTGGTCAAAGCCCCTGTTCAGTGAGATGTTTAAAGTACATTTGTAAGTGTCAGTTGTGTAATGAGCTTCACTTGTTTGAAATTTTAAAGCCATGTCAGTACTCAGATGTGTTTATATTTAAGGGATTCATGGAGGAGGTTCAGGGAGCTAATTGGTGGCTTCCTTTACTTTGAAATAACATCAAATTGATGGGATTAATATGACATACTGGTTTAATCTGGTTCCACAAATCATGCATTCTCATCTTTTAACAGCTTCATCTGATTTATTGATTTTAAACAGAATAAAGTCCAAAGAGGTATATATAAACTCTCCATGTCAAATGTATTTAAGCATATTTCAGGCTTTAAAGGGCCAGTAGCAGAAAGCAGGAAAGATGTGGGAGACTCAGCAGAGACAATTCAAATATTAAAATGGGAATAATCCTAGAGAACCATTTAAAATCATTTCTCTAGCTACACAAATAGCCTGCAAATGAGAAATAGACCATCCCACTCAAGAAACTTAGTTTTGCCTATGTGTATTCAGAAAATCAAGGCATTCTTGGTACATTACTAGATGGAAGTGTCAGAATTGAGAATTACATTAAACAAAGCATGGATGTGCACATGAAATGAGTGTTCTGTGGTCCAGTCATAGCATGCAATGTCACTTATATTCCAGCAGTTCCAAATTTTAAATGATTGCTTTAAGGAGACTTTCTTCAGATAACAAGTCCAAGTACTTTTCATCTAAGAGCTTAAAAATGCTGGCATATTCTCTGAATTACTGTTGTTGATTTTCAGGTTTTGATCATCAGAGGAGCTCAAGAGGCCTGGCAGGAAATAATATGCTGGTATATAAGGGAGGTAAAAACCTAGAAAAGCTGCTCTGGTTACTTGAGTAAGTGGTGTGACCTAGTGAATTCTGTATTGTGAGTATTGACTTTCTGCAATTTTATATTACAATTCATAACTAAGAAGAATATAGAAAATAATTACATAACTGATGATATACAGGTTGTATGAGACAAAAACTGAAGAAGACTGATTACATGTATGGAGGGAGCAGATGACACAGTTGTACACCCAGAAGACTCGAGCCATTTGGGAAATTGGATGCAATCAAGAAAAGATTCCTTTTTCTGAAGAGGATATGTGAAATTTTATGCATGTATAGGAAGAATAAAGGAAATTTTTACTTAAAAGGAGGCCTCTACATTGGCAACATTAAACATTTTGAGTAATGTTTACTGATTGTCTAAATACAAATCATCAGTGTGAAATTGTTGCTAAAAAAGCAACAATATTTGATACATGCAGGGAAAATAATGAGTAGAGACAGAGAACTTCTGCTCCCTTTATCACCTCTGAACAATAATTAGTACTGCAAAATTGTTTTTGAAACAGAAAATGTGTCTGAGGAAGGAGAAGAATGTTTCTAGGTTAGGGAAACCTGCCTTGAAGAGAAAGACACAGAAAGACACTAAGTGAAGGGGAAAAACATATGGAAGCCTAAATATCAGTAAATGGAACACAGATTTGACAGTGTGACGCTGCAGCCCAGCACTGACAAAAGCCATGGGGGCGGATGCTTGACAAGTTCAGGATTTTCATTTCATTTTTTTCCAGACATCTAATGACAGAGGAGAGCAACCTATTGTGGTCTGTTCTGTGTCACCCATCACTCAACATTTAAAATAAATATTGGGCTTTTTTTCTAAAATATATGCCATGGCTAAAAAATAAATTATTGCTGTAATGATGCAATCATTTGCATCAGGCCACCTAATCCAGAGTATCCTGTTATTTTGCAATAAGACTGTATTTCTGGGCTAAGTGCAACCTTTTTATCAGTGTCACCTGAATATATCTACAGAAAATGCATCCACTGCAGCCAGAGGGACATACACAAGGATCTTCACATAACATATTTCTGCATTGGGGTCCAAATGACCCCAAATGCTCAGAGCAAAGCTAAAGTTTAGGCTAATATGGAGAAACTGGTCTTGTGTCAGGAAGGGTCTGCAGTGCCCTTCACTTTACCAAACATAAACTATCCTACAAGATCCTAAATCTCCACCTTGGTGAATGAAGGTAGATTTCTGATTAATCTATATGATTAATACCTGTCATTTCCATCACTGACATCAAAGTACTTGTTGATGAAATATTTTCCTATTAGATTATAGGATCACTCAACAAATGTAGATAGATTATGGCAGAACCATGGATGGCATATCTCAAGAGTTTAGTGAACATGAAGATTCTGCGTCCGAAATGTCTTGCTTTCTTCATTTTAAAACTTTCGTGCCATTCTCTCAGCTTGATTGAATACTGAATGGTTTCTATAGCATGACTATTTCTGATTAATTGCTCAATCTCATTTTCCTTTTCTGAATTGCAACAGCTTGTCAGAGAGATTCATTTTAGCTTCCTTTCCATCTTGAGGACTAGCTGTCATTAGTTTTGAAGTGTTTGTGCCTTTTTTCCCCGAACTTGCTCAGTTTTCTCTTTTTTGTTGTTGTTTTTTGGTTTTGTTGGGGTTTTTTTAATTCTCAACTCATTTACCTCAAAAGCAATCAAATGAACACTCACAATATTAATTGGACTATAGAGGCATTCAGGTACTATTTATTCCTGGTAGTAATATTTTCCCATTTTATTTTACCCATTTAAACAAAAGTGGCAGCCTGCAGTACAATTATTGAGAGCTAGAATTCTACAGAAGCATCATTTCATGCTTTTTTGTTTGCATACTGGAGAACAGTGCCTTTGATCATGTTGACGAATCACAGAATGACTGAGGTTGGAAGGGACTTCAGAGGTCACCTAGTCCCAATACCCCTGATCAACCAGGGTCACTGAGACCCAATTGCAGAGGACCATGACTTGATGGCTTTTTAATATCTCAGGGGAGGGGCACTCAAACACCTCTCTCAGCAACCTGTGACAGTTTTTGGTTACTCTCAGAATGAAAAAGTGTTTCTTGATGTTCAGATGGAACCTCCCACGTTTCAGTCCATCCATCACCTCTGGTCCTGTCTCTGGGCACCACTGGAAAGCACCCAGCTCTCTCTTCTTTGCACCCTCCATTCATGTATCTATAGTCATTGATGAGCTCCCCCAGAACCTTCTCTTCTCCTGACTGAACAGTCCCAGCTCTCTCAGCCTTTCCTCATCCAAGAGATGCTCCCGTCCTTTTATCACCTTCATGATCCTTCACTACACTCTCCCCAGTATGTCTACATCCCTCTTGTACTTGAGACCACAGAACAGGTCATAACACTCCAGCTGTGGCCTCAGCCAAGTTGAGGGGAATGATCACTTCCCTAAACCTGCTGGAAATACTTTGCTTAATGCAGCCCAGGATACCAGCAGTCTTCATTGTGGCAAGGGCACATTTCCTGCATATGGTCAACTTGGTCTTTGCAAGGGCTCCCGGGCCCTGTTCTGCCACACTCCTTTCCAGCTGGATGGGTCCTAGCACTTGGGGTAATTGCTTTCATACAGCAGGACTTTACACTTCTCCTTGTTGAACTTCATGAGGTTTTTGTCAGCCCATTTCTGTAGCACACTGAGGTCATTCCAGATGGCAGCATGACCCTCTGGTGTATCAGCCACCCCTCCCAGTCATGTGTCAGCAGCAGGCTCCCTGGCTTACTTTTGTCACCTATGTACTAAGAAAAGCCCTTTTTGTTGTCTTTGATGTATCTCACCAAATTCAGTCCCAGCAGGGACTTAGCTTTCCTAATCATATCTCTGCATGCTTGTATAGTGTCTCTGCATTCCTTCCAGGTTACCTGTCCCAGTTCTAGCCTTTTTATGCTTCCATTTTTGTGTTTAAGTTTGGCCAGGATCTTCTTGTTCATACACATAGACTCCCCAGCATTTACACCTGACCTTCTATTCACTGGGATGGACTTCTCGAAGTTTGGAGAAGGTGATCCCTGAATATTAACCAGCTATCTTAGGCCACTTTTCTCTCCAGGGCATCATCCCATGAGACTCTTCCAAGCAGATATTTGAAGAGGTCAAAATCTGCTTTCCTGAAGTCTAGCATTATGACTTTGCTTTCTGCCCTATTCCCTGCCTACAGAATCCTGAACTTCACTATAGTGAAATAGTGAGGATCATAGTTTCTTATCATCCTGAAAAAAATCCTCCTTGTTATTGAGTATAAGGTCCAGGAACACCCTCTCTTCATTGTCTCCTTTTTCACATGAGCCACCTCTCATCAGCCCTTTCCAAGACCAATCACTTATGGCCTTCTGTGCTGTCCCCTCAACAGATATTGGGGTGTTTGAAATCCCCTCTAAGAAGAGAATGGGAAGCTGCATCTGTTTCTCTGGAGACTTCTTCCTGGTGATCTAAGTTACAATATAAAAATGTATTCCATTCCCACCCTCAAGAGCTGCTGAAAACAGGAGGGGCATCGTTTTTTTTCCTTATCTCCTGTTAATGGGCCCATCAATGCCTTGCCACCTGACTCAGAGATAACTCCCTCCAGCAGCCATCTCTGTTTAACGGGTAATCAAGGACCCACCACGTGACTCAGAATGATATCAGCCCATTACAAGATGCTGCACCCAGCAGGGGGGAGCTAAGCATCCCCACCTGGATAGAATCTGGGTTTTGGGACACAACAAGCAGTCTTTCCACTGCATTCCCAGAGGAACGGCCACCCTTACCCCCTGGTTCTCCAGAGGACAAGAGCTACCAGATGGTTTTTACGGAATCACCACTTCAACAAGACCATTTCATTCAAACTTCTACCACCACCCTAACTAGCAGGGTGTCAGTTTGTATTCTGACTCTGTCAGTGGTTTTTCTATTGTATTGTTGCATGTATTTGGGTTTTTTCCCCTCTTCCTAAAAAATTGTATTTCTGACTTGGAGTCCCTGACTGGTTTTGCTTTAAAACCAGAACCTGGTCAGGCAACTTATAGTAGACATCCACTACATCACCTCCACTGGTCTGCTCTTTCTCCCTTGCTCATATGCTCTCAAGTGGGTCATCATCTATTGCCAGGCACAGCTCTGTATGCTCCAGTTTCTCCCTCACATGAAGGCCAATTTCCCTCCCTCACTTTCTCAGGCTGTCTTTCTAAATAGTCTGTATTACACCAATGCAGGCATGGGGGTCTCTGGACAGCAGGAATAAAGAGCTGAGCTGTTCTCTGCTCCCCAAAAGAGCTATAAACTGGGTATCTCAGAGGTAATGACACCTCTTGGTAAGACTGGGGAAAGCTGCAGAGCAGATGCTGGCTCTCAGGCATCTGTATCAAACCCCTTTTCTCTGAGACTGGATGATTGATTTCAATAATCAGAGCTACCCAGGGACAGCAATCTCTGAAAAAGTAATGTTTTCATTCACTGCCAAACCTAATTTTGTTCCTCCAGTAACTCAAGCCATACTGGCCTTTATGGTGACAACACTCATCTTTGCCAGCTGAAGCTTTAACAGTCAGAACGTTGAATCAAATCTATAACTGATTGAAGCCTCATATCTCTGACCACATTATTCACTGCATCATTTGTGTTCTTTGTTCTCCTAATCCTCTGATTGAAAATAAATTTTTATGAACAAGCTATAAAAAAGCTATTGAAGGTGCCCTTATGCCTGATTCCATAACTGTCATTAGAGAAGGCTGGAAGCTAAAGCAAGTCAAAAAGAAAACCAAGACAGAGCAATCAAAGCAAGGCGGTACAGTACAGCATGGAATTCAGCAGAGAAAAAAGAAAAGGCTCACACAGAAGCAGCAGGACAGGAGGTGTAAACTGTACAATTTTTTTTTTACTGTCACTGTTGAGAAACCACTTTTATTTGGTAAGAGTTGAATAATCTCCAGCAGAAATGCAATGAAAAAAACTCTGTAATTCTACATAAAAACATTCATTAGGAATATCACAGTTTTGCTAAATAATTTTGCATCTTTTCTCTGTTTTGACATTACCTCAGAAGAAAACATTTCTGAAAAAACATCAGCTTCAGTCAGGGAATTCAAGACATAAATTGCTGCAGTTATATGTGTTGTAAGAGCTTCCAGATGCTGTGCTTCCATTTGGAAGTGAAGGTTTCAAGAACCATGGAGAGATGTGGACTATTGGGTGCGATTGGATATACTCAAGTAGGCCGCAAAATTAAGTTTTGTTTCGTTTAATTAGAGTTAATTAGAAGACACCACTGATGTGTATGTTGGCTTGCTCTTCCAAAACAGAAGGAATGTAAGAAATGTCTATCAACATTATATTCCTGCTGTCACCAGGGTTCCAAAGTCCCCACCAGGACAGTAATTTTCTAAGGTATTGAATACACACTCATAACTGAGTAACTGAGGTCTAAAAGATTTATTTCAAATTGCCCAGGTATTTGTGGTGCAGTAGATATGTTTCTAACATTCCAGGTTACTGTAACAACTACTAAAGTTTTCCTTCTTTTCTGCAATTGCATATTCTATCATTGCTACTCAGATCAGTTCTCCAATCACCAACCTTTCATTTTGATACATGCTCAGAGGAAGCGTGCATGACAAAATACTGCTGGGCCCTTCTGAGTGATGGAAATGGCATCCAAATGCACCTAATAATAGCTAAAGTGCTTCTTTTCACTTACAATAAAAAGACCAGTTGCTCACAACTAAAAGGGCAACAGAAAATAACAGTAGTCATATTCCAGAGGCATTACAAGCAGATGTAAATTTTTCTACTCTCCTCCCCCCAACAAATTGTTTTTAGAAATTGTCTAGAAAGGAAGCAGCTCTTGGATAAATTTCTTTTCCAACATCTTTTCATACAATTGCATAAATATACACAATACAAACAAGCCTATCATCTGCTATTTTTACATGACAATTTTAAGGAAAGTTTGTCGCATGAAAGCAGAATTTAAAGATCCTATCTATAACTTCAAGTGCTTTTTCCTTATGCTCTCTCTTTCTTAAATTTTTCTGCTTTATGACTGCTCTGGCCATGCTGTACTCTCCTGATGAAACCTGATCCACCCTCAAGCCTGTAGGGTTTGTGAAATTATTAGGTACTGTGCAGAGTTATACTTTTTGGACATGTAGCAGGTCTGATTACATGCCCACTGGTCTGCAGTGGAACAAACATACAGATGATTCACGTAGATTATTGTTTCATTTCTAACCCACCTAATAAGTCAGCCTTTGTGGATACATATGCAAACAGTAAAAAAACACACCACACCCTTTTAAGGGATCCCTTTTGGGAAACAAAAGTTTTCTCTGCTTAAGACAACCCTTTTAATATGACTAGGTTCACACAATCCTAGTGGAAATGTCTAAGAAAACAGGCCAGTCAGTTCAGGAAATGTTATCAAACCGAAACCAGCAGTGTTCACCCTGTCTTTAGTCTTTCCTCATTTTGATTTAAAGGGAGTCGCAAGTGCAATGCTTTAATTCCCAGAAGTTTCTAGGGAGCCAGGCAAATGAAAAGGGAAGCACACACAATAGAGCTTTTTGTTTGCTGTTTAACTCTTGCTTTGTCAGGCACATCTCAAGAAGAAACAAAAAAAAACTATTATGATTTTCAGTTCACCCTCTTTTGCCTGTTGCTTCTTTTTTTTTTTTTTTTGCCCATGTATATATGAATAACACTCTTTATACAGGATTAATAAGATTTTTTGATTTACATTCTAATAATTAAAAAGTTAATGCTGCTCTATTCAATTACCCAGAGAAGCAGTTCTCAGTGTCTCGTTTGAAAAGATATTGCAGAACTCTGCTATATCATACACTTATCTCAGGAGTGTTACACTCCTCCCCAAGGTGCCTGGAAACAGTCCACTGCAAGTACATTTTACAGTAACTTTCATTGGACAGGACGCCGGGCCATTTTGTCTAGACCATGCTTTTTCCAAGAAACGTTGGACCTGATGATCCTTGACATCCTTTTCCAATCTGGTATTCTACGAAATATTGTACAAAAATTAGTTCAATCACATGATCTTGGCAGCTACAAACATCATCCAATATTTAAATCCCCCACAGTGTGACAAAGAGCCGCTTCCACCCAAAGCCTGTGACTACTATTAATGGCTCATCCTCACTTCTTGAGGAAAGAAATGAAATTTTAGTTGTTGATGGCATGTAACAGAGGGATTTTACACTCTTTACAAAGTAAATTGGTAGTGTCAGCAGAGATGTCTTCACACAGTCAGTGGTATCTTGCCACCTTTTCAGAACAAGGACTAATAACTATCTTGGGACTTCATCTTGCCCATGGGTAACATGCCTTTCTACATAGCCTACCTCTGTGTGTGTGTGTCTGTGTGCGTGTGTAAAGAGTATCAGGCTCCATGCCCAGAAATGTGTTCAGTAAACATAGAGCTGGACGTATTTCTGGAACATAGAAGAAAGTGAGGAAGGTCATTTCTTCTTACACAGGCTAGAAGGGAGGTACCAAAGAAGCCTGTCAACTGGAGACTAAAGGAAGGAAGACCTGAGGACCTGTGGGAAGAACACAAAGCAAGGAACTTTAAGAAGGGACATAGAGAAAGTGATTGGACAGCTTGGGAAAGAAGAAAAGCAAAAACTCAACAGCGATGCTCCCACCCTCCCTCATATCTGACCTTTCCAAACCACACGATTTTGCTCAGCATAGCTTTCTTTTTCCTTCCCTTTCTATCCACTCCTTGCTCCCCAAATATCTTTTCATTCTAGCCCTCTTTCCCATTGCTTACCTGCTTCACTCCTTTTCATTTACTTCCCACAAACATTCATCCTTTCCGATTTCCCAATGACCCTGCAGAACCGGAGGACTGTGAAACGACCTGGATTTGGGTGGCTTCACACACTCTGGAGCAGACTGCCCGCAAGAAAGAGTAACCATCCATGTGTCTGTCCTTGTTTTGGTCGAGGTAGTGTTAATTTTGTTCTTACTAGCTGCTACAGGGCTGTGCTTTGAATTCAGTGTGAGGCTGATGTTGATAACACACCAGTGGCTCAGCTGTTGCTCAGCAGTGCTCAGCCTGAGCCAGGGGCTTTTCAGGTTCCTGTGCCCTGCCAGTGAGGAGCTGCACAAGGACCTGGGAGGGAGCATGGCCACAACAGCTGACCCAGGCTGGCCAAAGGGATATTCCAGACCACAGAACATTATATACAGTAATTAAACTGGGGGAGTTGTCTGGGTGGGGCTGATTGCTACTGGGGGGCAAGCTGAGTATTGATCAGCGGGTGGTGAGCAGCTTGATTGTACATCACTTATTTCTCTATGGTTTTATTTCTCTTTCTCTCTCCTTTTCATTATTATTGTTATTACCATTATTATTATTAATGCTATTATTATGTTTTATTTTGTTTCAATTATTTAACTGTTCTTAGCTCAGTCCATGAGGTATGGCAATTTTCTTCCCTGCCAGGGTGGGGAAGTGAGCATGCTTCTGCACGTTACTTAATTGTCAGCTGGAGTAAAAAAATGACTGAGCATTATGCAGTGAGCCATCTGCTTTTCTGCCCTGGCTTTCCCAAGTCATTCCCACAGGTTCACTTATGGACATTTCTTAACTCATGGTTTCTATTTCCCCGGTTCCCCAGTTCCTTTCTTCCTCCTTCCAGAGAATTTTTCATCAAATTTACTCCAAAAAGTACGTTAAGACCTTTAATCCTGGATGTATTTGTACTGCCACCGTTTCCTTATTGGACCCGCAGCTGAAAAGCCAGACTTACAGGCACACATACTACTTAGGTCTTATCACACACAAACCTCAGTGAGGCTGGTCCCACCATGCTGACCCTGCAGGGAGCTTTCTGTCACCTCCATATAACATGTGCCTTGCATTCAAACAAGGCACATGGAGTTTGTCCACTACAAACAGGAGGTACCGTCTTCTTTCTAAATTAAAAAGACTTTCCTTGAAAGCATCTCACCTAAAGGGATTTCAACAGCTTTAAAAGAGCCATTTTAAAAAGAAAGATTTTTATGTGACAACAGCCCATTCTGTGCCTTATGAAAGGATTTGCAGGGTTGCAGGCTCCACGTTTTAAACTACAACATGCAAAACCTTACAAGATGTGATTTAAAAACAGAGTTTAGCTGACTTTCTGTAGTTTCATTCTCATTTTCCTGAGTTTGTGCCCATAGGCTAGAGTAAGACCAGAAAAGCTTTTTCTGTGGAACAGCAGCACCAGGCAGAAACAGTTTTTTAATTTCTAGGGACTATTAGGTTCTCTTACATTCATAAAAGATCAATAGATCTTTAAGTTAGGTGTATAAGAAATAACAAAAACAGAAAATTCTATCCTTTACACTTACTGGGCATGTTTTTCCTCTCTCCTCTGTTATGTGAGGAACCCAATAAACCAAGAGGTGACTTCCATTACACTAGGGAAGACATTCTCCTGGGTATTTTTAATCAGCTTGAATGCACAAGGAATCCCCTCCCACTTTGAACACCACAGTCTTACTTTATAGCTCTTTCCTCTAGTTCTCATCAAAGCAATCCTAGAGGGCTTCTTAAAATGTATTTGTTTTCAAGTGATTCTTGATACCTTTCTACTCCTTTCTTTCTTTTACCCCTGTCTGCCCTGCACTTCACCAAGGAAGACCAGAACTTCTTGTTTTCAGCCAACTCTTACTCTCTTTACACAGTTATTTAAAAATAGCACCTCAAATGTGCTAATATGAACTTTTAGAAAGCAGAAGTCCTGAAATAATACTAAAATCCTGAAAGCCCTTAACAATGGGGTACCATTTTGAAATTCTCATATGACACAACTATCAACTAGATCATCACACATATGAGCTAATTTCCAATAAAAACTTACTGCTTAGGAATTCATTTTCATTCTGGAGCAAGAAAATATGTCAAGAAAAGTTTCCAGAAAAAAAAATTCTTCATATGGCTAGAAATACTCAAATAAATCTATTCTCATTTTTCCTTATTTTACATGATGTTGTAATCTGTGACAAAATTGTGAAAGAACAAAAAGAAAAATAAATTATTCTGATATAGCTGAAAGATGGGCTTTTTTCAACATATAATGTTGTCAGGTGTGTTTCTCCTCTTCTTCTCACCCCTCCCCATGGGGTTTCTATCCCCACTATTTACTACTTTCTATACTGTACTGTCGACACAAGCTGCAACATAAAAATGTTGTGACGTTGATATGGAAAATTTATTTTAGAGGAACAGTAGAATAATTTGGAGGAAAACTGTGTGTCAGAAATATTTTGACTGCTGCAGAGCTCCACCAAACAAGCGCAGCCCTTGCCAGAGTCTCTGGGAATGGTGAGTTAGGTACTGTATTGTCTGGCTCTTTTGGAACACAGGATGGAAACACCCATACTTTAACTAACAATAAAAAACTGGTAATGAGCAGAAAAGCACTATGTTTCTCCTTAGAGAAACTGCACAGAACTGAGGTCATTTCTCAAATGAAAAAAAGCAGGAAGCAAATAATTGAATACAAGAAAGGTGCACTGAACATGGCAGTATGTCAAGGATGGAAGCCTACACAAAAGAAATTACTCAAGGAAAGAAAAAATGTGCAAATACTTGTTATTTACAAAAACATGTCCACCTGCACTACAAAAGTCCTTAGTGAATTTCACCCCTGAGCTTTCAGAAAACTGTGTTCCTAATTTTACATGGAAATGCAGATTTTCTAGGATATAATTCAAATAAATTGATTCAACCACTTATTTAATTGCGTAGAGAACTACAGCCCAAGTTTTTGATTTTTCGTGAACCCAAGGGATTTGTTAGCTCAAACCCTATTTATGGCTTTGTTATCTTTTAAAAAGTTCATCCTAAATATATGCTTAAATTAAAACTCAAGTTCTTTTTGAACATGAGTTCTAAGTAGGAAGTGTGAGAGGCTGAGGGGTTCCCATACTTTGTTGAAACCTCAAAATCAGACTAAACTCTGTCTCCAGAAATGACACAGTAATAATGGAAGAATCAGTCTTCCTTCCCATGAGAGTTTTTCACTTGGGAATGAAACCAGGAAATGACAAAGAAGTGGAGGCTTGGAACGACTCAGAAGTGATGCCTGATTTGATCCCATACTCTCTCCAAAAGGATCAAGTATTTGGTCACTTCATCTGTGTTTGTCATCTGCCATCACACCTAAATGCACCTCACCCATATGCAGGACAGTATTCCCTCTATGTAGGTATCCATGCCATTTAAAACATTTCCTTGATACAAACAATTACAAAAATCAGAGGACTTGCTAATCTGATTCTACAATTTCCCACATATCTACTCAGCTGCTTAATGTGGCTTTTCTCTAAAATTTTCTAAAACCAAACCAAAGAAACCATCCCCAATAACAAAAAGCCTCCACCAGAAATAACAAGAAACCCCATATACCAAAAAAACCCCGACAAAAAGCCACAAACAAACAAAAATCCCCCACCACATCAGAGTAATACTTAATTGCTTTCATTATGCTAACTTTTCTGGCCACAGCCTCCAGTCTCTCCTGCAATGGGTTTTTGCTGTAGTTCCAGAGGACATAATAGGTCTCAGCTGAAACCTTGAACAACCTATGTCCAGCTACCTGCAACAGCATATATCTATCTGAATAAATATTTAGCTCTGACAGAAAAACATTTTAATTAATGAGTCCCCATTGGAATTTCCCCTCTGTCACTTGACTGCTGTGATAAAAAAAAAATTAATTTTACAAAGCATTCCATCTGGCAACCACACAATTCTAAATTATTTTATTACATTATAACACTGAACACTTGAATACCTTCAAACTTTGCTTGTGAAAAATTTAATACAGCACACAGCATCTGGAAGAGAAATAGGGAGGCTACCAGGCGGCAGCAAGTCCTGTGTGCCAACAGCCAGGTCTGCCAAGGGTACCCAGCCAGCACTTCAGGACACTAAGACAATATCTGTGCTGTTGTTTGGAGTCATGTGGGAAAAAAGATGTTTGATTGGGCAAGCTTTTAGCTACACATACCAGAGATGAGGAGTGATAGAGAAATATTTCTTTAATTTATTTCTGTCCTGGGTTGAAGCCAGTCTTAAAGAACTGCTTAGGTAAATGACACTTTAATTGCATCTGCCCAGTTCTAACTGGGAAGAGTCTAGAAGCAGCTAGAAAACTAAAGAAATGCACGAACTTTTCAAAGTAACTACAGCTATAAAGCAATTTCCTGGTGCATTTTAAGTGGGAGAACAGAACCTGATAGACACCTCAAGTGACATTTCTGATTGACTTTGTATATGGAGAAAATCAAAGAAATTGTCCTGGAACTGTGTAGTTAGAGAGGCAATTTGCAGCTTGTGCCAACAGTACAGTATAGAAAGTAATAAATAGTGGGGATAGAAACCCCATGGAGAGGGGTGGCAAGAAGAGGAGAAACACACCTGACAACATTTGAAAGGATTTCCTACGGGGCCAACCTGCCAGCCAGAACTTTCCCACATCAAATGGTTTTATTAAATCTTCTGTCTGCCTGGGTCTAAGCTGCCAGGCTGAATAACATTAGAGGGATAGGGGCTTGATTTCTGCAACTGAGTGAGTGTTGTTCAACTGAAATCATTATGTGCCTGCAATACCCACATCTCAAGGAAACTTTCAATTTTATCTGACTCAGGGCTAGTTCTGTTCTTTTGTCTACTCCACCTAAATTCCCTTTACTAAGTTATCATTTTTTCCAGACTACAAGAAATAACAGGCTTAATGGTTATGTCTGAAAGGCCAACATCCTTTGACAAAGTAACCCCTTAAATCTACAACATGCTTGTTAGATGAAGCAGCTACTGATATTCCTGATAGAACTAGCTAGAAAATATCTTTTTGCTGGATAAACTCAAATACACACTTCCATCTGCCTTTGCTTTTCTGCCAAAATACTTCTAAAATAGGCTAGGAGGGAGAGTTAAGCAATCAATTTTCCATTCAGATATACTCACTTTTCTATCTTTTTAAAGTAAAAAAGGCCAGACAGTTCTCCCATTTGTCCCACTAGGTAGTGCTGCTCAGGCACTGCCACCCAGGTGTGATGGTGCATGCACCTCATCTGGGAGGTCATGGCCCAAGATGACTCAAATGTGCTAGGCCTTTGTTGCTTCCATTCAAACTGCATCATTACTGAGGCTCTGTAGCTTATGGACAAAACCTGCCCTACTATTAGGCAGGGAACCAAGTTTCCTAGGGATCTCAGGAACCATAAATCGGTTTATAACAGCCTTACACCAGTTTTAGATCTCTTTTTTCAGGTCCGTATGTTCCAGTGTTTAATTTTGCATAGTTCAGTTGGGTTTGTCACACACACACCCACACCCACACACACCCACACGTCCCCCACAAAAAAACCAAAAACTATTGGAGGAAAAAGAGGCTTTGTTTCCTTAATTTCATGGGAAACCCCACAGCTTCCAGTTCCCAGAACACAGTGGAGGCACAACATTGCCTTTGTTGTATGCTAGTATTCTTACTGGAGTGTAAATCCCAAGGGAGTGAATTTCCCTGCGGCAGGGGAACCTTGAAGAGAGTAGAAATTTCAGCTTTTTCCTCACTTTGTCACAAGTCTGCCCAAACTTTGGTGCTGTAGTAAAAATGTTGAAGCCTCTTTTGTCAGGATTAAGTACCCTCCCTTATGATGAGGGAATGATAAGACACCATTGTTTACAGCCTCAAAAGGTAAATCAGCGTTCTCAAAGCTGTAGCTTTGTATTCTTATCCCTGTATCCACAGAAGCAGAACAAGTAGATCATGAGGCTGACTTCAAAGCAACAAATATTGCATGGAATTGCTTTCCCATTGCGACTGGTCCATAGAAGATGGCAACATTCAACTTGAGTTGTCAAATCTGGGGAGAGACTTTAGTTTAAGGACTTGGTTTTTCTGCTCATAGTCTTTGCTGTAACTTTTCTTGATGATTCGGATGATGTCCATTTTTTGGTGAAACCTGCATGCAATTTTAAGGGACACATGTAGGGATCACTTGGATGTAATTTGCTCACTTGCATATCAAAAAGTTTGCAAGTGACTTGGCTTTACTTTTAGGTGACATTGAGTTTCAAGAAGGCAGTTTCATTATTAAGAATCTAAAAAGGTCACAATACTGAATGTGTAGAAGCAGCAATCAAATAATATCATCAATGGGCAATATCAATAAACCACTTAATTTCAATTAAGTTCTCTTCCCCAAATTCTACATTTAAAAAGACAAAAAAAAATCTCATTCTTAAGGTTTATGCTAAATGTTTGATTTTCAAGTAATTGAACTAATTATTCATTGGTTTAGAAAAGTATTTTTCAGCCTGGGAATGATGATTTTTCTAAACCAGAACACTGACACTAATGATTAGCCAAACTTCTGTGTAAAAACACAGCAAGTTTGCTCTTCCCAATAAGCACATACACTGAGATTATATGTTTTGAAATAGCTCTATTCAAGCCAGCAGAGCGGTAGCAACATAAAACTAACGCAATTCAAAGCACTCAGGCCTTAGCTGCCTTATCAAAATTGATGTGGATTTCTCCCTATCCTCACCCTGCTCCTGCAGCCTTTTCTTTGGATAGGTACAGTGTTGGTGAGGCTACTGAGAACCTCCCTCCCTGGGTGACTGACTGACACCATCTCAATGGTAACTTTAGGAACACTTCAGTGGTGGGCCACCAGTGTGTAAAGAATGCTGGGTGTTTTCTATCAGCTTTAACACATCTAGAAAAACTCTTAGTCTTCTTAAGTTCAGTAAAAAAAAAAAAAAAAAAAAAAAGGAATTTATTAGCACCACTCATATTCTAAGTGTTTTTAATAAAAACCTGTTTGGGACATTCCATTACTTCATTTGGAAACCACAGAAGCTTCACTGGTCTTTAATTTCTGGGTACTTCTGTGTGGATGCTGAGATAAAACTAATTCTAGTTCTCTGAAAATTCCCCAACATGTCAAGTCTTAGGTGTAAAGGTACAATTTACGTCCTTCATAAGGAACTTCTTAGGTCTGTCCATATGCTTCCTGCACACATGGCACCAGTCAAAGAGGTATAGGAATCACGTGCAATTCACTCACCTAGAGCAATGAGATGCTTCCCTCCCCAAAAAGGCTCTCAAGAGGGGACCTAAACTTTATGCAGATCTTCTGCACAGATGTAAACCTCCAGCTACACCACTAATGATGAAATGTGACTTTCCTGGCACTACTTTGGAATTTTCTCTCTCAGAGGAAGTGTCGCATAACTGCTTCCTTCTACCCATAAAAGGGACATTACTGCTTGCAGTGCAATAGCTTAGATAGCACCTACTTGTGTAGGCTTCAGAAAAAAGGTGGTATCTGGCTAGAAAAGCTTTGCAACTATACTCATATATTTTATAGTAGAAAGAGAAAAGTCAGATAGGTATAAGAAAAATGGTTAGAGGGATATAATAACTTCATATGAGGAGAGACTAAAGGCTCTAATAGAGACCACAGTTTTAGGATGAGATAAATAAGAACAGACAGAGCAGATATAATAGCTGGTACTGGGATGGTAAAGTATTCACTGAGGACCACTCCCTCTTATGCAGTTCAGAGCCAAGACACTTACAGTAGAAGTCAACGTGTAGGGAAAAGGTACTGCACTCTACAGGTTAATTATGTGAAATCTATTGCCTCAAGACATCACCATATCTACATATTGGGAAAGCTTATAAAAAAAGATGAACATTGGGATAAGTCTTATTTAGGTAAATGATGTCAGCATTTGTATTTAGATTTATATATTTACATATTTAGATATGTCTTATTAAAAAGACAATAAAGCTTTCTTTACAAAGTCATTAGATTAAGCTAACTTCCTCTGTGCTGGTTTTTCCCTAACACTGCATGCTTCCCTCCAGCTAATGTGATGTGTTAACATAATTTACTTCTGATTTCTATACAAAGGAAGCACTTCCATGTTCCCAGAATTCAAACTGGTCAAACTATTTTTAAAAAATATTTATTTGAACATGAAATCAGTTCTTGTTCCAATCCATTTTCAAGTAAAATTCTGTAATGGACTGTATAATCACAAACCTTAGTGACATTTAGGAAGTCTTGTTTTACAGGCCTGTGGTTATCCAGAGAGATATGCTAAGTTCTAACTAAATTGAATTGTTAATACCCAAAACTTACCCAGCATGAAATTTAGATTTGTTTCCTAGGTCTGTCTGCCTTTGCTCAATCATGAAAAGAATCCTAGGGTTTTTTTCCAGCTGTCTTGTATATGAGTAGTTTCAAACAGTTGAAAACAGGTTTCTGCCTGCACAGCTTGTTCAAAGCTTCCCAAAGCAATTAATTACTAGTCTTTGATATTTAAAAAGTTCCTCATACAGTATGTGTCATACCTCGCATCCATAATGTGCTTTCATCTAGGAGATGTGATGGATTTTACAATGTCTGAATCTTCATGGCAGAAGCTGGAAATTATTTTTAGCCTCCTTTTCCTCATATTTCATCTAGTTTTGACCAACATTTTACTAGAAATGCAGCAGGAAATTTTCCTTTTATCAATCTGAGACATATAAATGGAATACATCTAAAGAATATAGATGCAAAAGAATAAAGGTATTGTAGGCAGCAAATTATACAATTAGTAGTGCCACTTAGCCTACTTGTGAAGCTGGGATTTCCAAGTGCAAGTTTCTTTTAATTTGCCTAGCACTGAGCCACAGAAGATGTAGTATTTTTAAAAAGTTCTTATACAGGATCCACCAAACAAATGCAATACTCAGTGATACCACCTACTTCTGAAAATCCTAGGTGTTAATTGCTGCAGTGTTGATGTGGTGATTTCAGTTTGTTCCAATGTCAGCTTTGAATATGCTTTTTTCATGATGACAGAGTCCTATTTTTGAATGCCACGTGTTTATTTGTTTGGGGGATGGAGGACAATTTTCAACATTCACACTCCAAATCCATGCAAGGTCTATGGATAGAACATCAAGATTATCACAAACTGTGGTTATCAATAACTTATTCTCAGTTGACAATATGAAATAAAAGCCAAAAGTTAAGAAATTAATAGCCAGTATTTGTCATCTGAGAGCAAGTAATGCAGTACACTAAGTATCCGACCTCCAAAGTAGGGAAAACATCATGATTAATGAATGTGCCTGATGAAGCTATGTTTAAAGTTACAAACATAGCATATGCTTATAGCATAGCATGTATAATATGCCACAAATTGGGACTGTCACACTAAGACAACATTGGTCCACATTGAACTTCTGATTCTTTCACTATAATCCTCTTCTGATTCTAGAAGACATGCAGAAGAAAAAGGTGGAGGAAAACAAATTCTTGCTGAAATTCATATGAAAGGCTACACAGAGTCCACTAGTGTAGGAGGCAGGTAGGAGATAAAGCAACTGGGAGCGACAGAGAGTCCCCAGGCAGGTGCAAAGGAGAGCTGCTTTATTGCAAAAACCAGGCCTTTGGAAGCAGCCAGGCCTTTATCAGTTACATAGCTTTAAATCATAACAAACATAATTCAGCCAACCACCCCACACCACGCTGTGAACACACGATGGTTCTAGAACTCTAATTCAGCTGCCTCACTTTCCCCTAGTCCTTTTCTACTTAGCAAAAGTAAAAGGTCTGAGCCATGGTTTTACAAGACCTTCCTTTTGTAAGGTTCTACCTCTATGCAACAGCAAACAATGAACTATACCATCATAAGTAGCAGTATTTTTCATAAAGAAGTAGTTGTGGAGCAGAATAACTGATACAAAACTGCTCAACTGTATGAAAAAAATTAATTATCCCTTGGCATTGAGGAATACATCATCAGTAAGGTTAAAACCTTCTTCCCCACAAAAAAGCCACAGGAAAACTCTTTTCTAATCATCAGCTACTCATGTAGGTGGCATAGCTATAATTTTTCAGGATTTATAGTGTCTTAATTTAGTCATTAAACCTTTAATAATTTTACTGTTAGTACGCATCAAAAAAACGTAGTCATCAGATTTTTATACTACGGAATTTAAAAATAAGCAAATCCCACACTGAACCTATGCTGGCAATCAATAACCATGGTTATCAGCAAGTCTAAATTGCAAAACTATTTACCTACTTATATAAATAAAAAAATTAAATATAAATTAAATACAAATGCAAGTGTATTAATAACTTGTTCATGCCAAATGCCAACCCTCCCCATCCACTAAAAAAGTAACACAACTATTAAGAAAACTACATACCTGAAGGTTACGTAGTGTCAAAGAAGCAGAAGAATTGTACCAAATATTGAAGTTCTAAAACACAGATTGTCCAGACCAATGTATCACCAATAAATAGTTGAGCATGTAAATAGAGAATGCTATGAGAAAATGCTAATGAGAAAATGCTAATGAGAAAATGCTAATGGTAACAAAGAAATGGTACAATGTATACATGCTGTTTTTGTCAGTTGCTGTACAATCTTGAAGAAAATGAAACTAAAAAGTAATGCCCTAAGGGGTAGAAAATAATGCTTCAGGAAAATTGTTACAAAACTGCAACAGCCACAACTTAATTTACTTACAGGAATTTACTTACAGGCACATTTTAAGGGGCCACTTACCTGAGTGCCCCATGAAAGTAATTTCAAAAACATGGAGCAAAGCACATTCTTCCACAGACAAGATGGCCTATGGATTGTGTCTCAGAAAAATCTGGAGCCCAGATAGATGAGCCATAGAATCACAGAATGATTTGGGTTGGAAGGGACTCAAAGATCATCTCATTCCAACCTCCCTGCCATGGGCAGGGACACCGTGCACTAGACAAGGCTGCTCAGAGTCTAGTCCAGCCTGGTCTTGAACACTTCCTGGGATGGGTCACCCCCAACTTCTCTGGGCAACCTATGTTTCACCATCCTCCGACTTACAGTTTTTTTCTTAATATCTGATCTAAACCTATTGTCTTTTAGCTTCAAGCCATACGTTCTTGTCCTGTCACTACATACTCTTGTAGTCTTCCTACGTCTTTCTTGTTGGCTTCCTTTAGGTACTGGAAACTCACAGATTATCACTTCTGTCCTTTCTTTTCTAAAAGTACTAAATGTCAGAGGTTACCTAGCAGCTCAGTGAATGAGAGAGCAGCAGAGTACAAACTGTTCTGAAGAGTTACATAAAGGATATATTTGGGTTCCATGTATTCACTTCAGTGATTAAAATATTATGTACTGCAGACAGGAAGAAAAAAAAACATGAGAAATTATAACTCCTGGCAAAGGCAGGAGTTGAACTGACATACTTTACATAGGCAATAGAGAGGTACATGCAAATACACTAGCTAAGTCACCAGCTGTGGAACTTGTTCCTTTCTGTAAGCCTCTAGCAACTGGATTTTATCAGATATGGAAAGTCTCATCACCTTGCAAGTCTGGATCAGAGGATCTAGTTTTTCAAATTCTCTTCAGTGGAAAAGGATCAGAGAGAGAGAGATCATTTGCCTCTTACGCTATTTCAAAGTCAGCTTATTATATGAATAACTTTGAGTTAATATTATGCAAACACAGTCAGCTGAACAAAGAGAATCCTTTATATCCCAAGCAGGCAACAAAATGGAAACAGATGAAACAGGAAAGGTGTGACATCGGAAAGGTACAAAACACTTGAGATCCACCAACACTCTCATCCCTAATCATTAGCAAATTACTCCTTATGAACTTTGCAGACCTTCCTGAGACTGCATTACAGAGGAAAAAGAAGAGTTCCCATATATCTAACCAAAAGACAGCACAAAAACCCCAGGTTATTAATGTGTTAATCAGTTCAGCACTGACGCTGTAATGCAGTGCTATTTCCTTAGTGTATTTTTTATACATCCCTTATTCACTTTGTAAGTATATAAGGTCCCATATTAAACTGCTATTCTTTTTATAATGAAAATAATGAACACTGAAAAATTTTTTGAAAAGGGTGTCTGACACTGCTGAGGGAAAGTCTTACTTCTTAACTAACAGATATATAATGTTTCCACCTCAGTGTGCTCCAAAACAATTCTGAAAAAGACATCTATGTAAGGAGCAGTAGATATGAGGTAAAAGATCTTGCTTTGCTTTGGGATTTGCTAAGCTTCATATTTTTGAACTTTTCTTTTTATTATTGTCTGTGAATTGCCTGGAAGGAATCATGGACTGCAAGTGTTTCAAGTTACATAAAACCAAATATGTAAATACACAATTCCAGTATAACCTGAAGATTACAAAGATGTTCTCCAGTTTGGTCTCTTTTGTTATGATTGCAATCTCTTATACACTTAATTTAAAAAAAAAATCAGAAGAATATTTTTTAGCTTTTTATCTATCAAGGTAAAAAAAATCTAAGATTTTCAGTGCTAGGTGGAAAAGCCACTAAAATCTACTGTAAGCTGTTACAGTAGGCAGCTCAGCACACTCAGACAAAACACTAGCCAAAACAAGAGGTGTTCAAAACCTAGCATCACAGTTTGGGACAGGTCATCAGCTGCTGTAAATCCTCGTAAATCATTTCAATCAGCTAAGATCTGCTTTGGAAACATTGTTCAGTTCATGTTTAAAACCTTTCCCTCTCTCTTTGGGCTATGAAGCAAAGCATAAACTCTAAGCACCAAAGCAAAATTATGATCAACAAAGCGCCTGTTCTTCACATTATCAGCTATTGATATCAGGGGCTTCCCCTGGTTTCCATCTAGAAATAAAGCTCAGGATGTGCTCATGTAAAACATATCCTCTCATTTGTCAGTCACAATTCCAATGCTCAGGACTACTAGGAATGAAGATACACAGTCTATGGGTAGAAAGCTGAGAACTTGCAAACAAGATGCATGCTGAAAGTTTCATTTAGACATAATTGTAGACTTAGAAATAAATAGCACTTTCTGAAAAAAGATCCTCTTCATAAGTTGCTTAATGTCTGTAGAGCAATTTGAGGTGGTAAGACTGCAATACTTTGCAAAAGAAAAAAACTCTTTCTATTTTTATCATTACTATGAACTTTCCTTCCGAGGCTCTTTGTGTTCTTTATGTCTTTGTCCCTCACTGGCTTTGCCTACTTAAGATTGTAACATCTTCAAGACAGGAACCAGTACTTAACATTCTTAACTTCATTGCTTAACACTCTGTGGTCCTAATAGCTACCTAGAATCTCAAAGGTTACAGATATTCTATGATGTCAAGAATAATTCTCCAAGCAGTTTCTGTTTAAAATAGATGCAAGGATTATTTTTCGGCTAATATAAAACACTCACGTGCTGGTCTCTATCACAGATACAGAGACAAAATATTTTGCATTGATCTGTAATTGTAAAGCCCAAAATTTATCTGATGAGTATAACTTGCATTTGTCTTAGGGTTCATATTCAGGTAAATTGCCGTTAAGTATAGCTAGAGACATGTAGCTTCTATATATGGTGGGAAAGATCACAGTGTGGCTCTTCTGCTCATTTTGCGACTTACAAAGCTCCAAAAGAATGAGCATATTTAAGAGAACAGGGTACTTTGGACTTTAGCACTTCCTAATACAAGAGCAGTGGTTACTTCTCCACACAAAATTTTTCTCCCCATAGTAGTGAGAGCACTATATTCAGCTCTTCAGGATGTTTGCACAGGTTTCCATTTCAGTTCTGGCCTTTCCCTTACCTGTAACAATAGCGCACATGCCCCAGTCTCATAGTAGTCCAACAGTCTTTGCTCTGAAATATTTGCCTTTGCTAGCACTGCAGACAAATTTTTGCCAGCCTTGCAACTCCTTAGTTTTCTTCCAAATTTGCTGTCATATCTCAACACCATAGGTGCATTGACTTACGCTGGCAGGGACTGTCAGGTGCCTTTGAAACAGGTCTCCCCATCCTTGAGGAGGACGTGTTGACCATGAGTGCACATGGTTTTATATAACTGTGAATATCTCCTGAAAGCATTAAAATTGAAATAATCTTTCCCTTTTATGCTTTGAAGTTTTAGCTTTTGGCAGTTTATGTATTTGAACCAAGCCAGATGTTAAATATTCTCAAAGGGAAATAACCACATTACCTTTGGATCTGGATTTTCTGAAAGAAAACATTTTACTGGACCAAGACCATAAAAAGGGAGCTAAAGCTGAACTTCAGACATGAAATATGCAGTACAGATGCAAATGGTGCTCTAATTCTCAGACAGATTTTGTAATTATGTTAATGATTTTTTAATAACATTGTTCTAACAAGACTGATTCTGGATTTGTGAGCAATTGCAGGGCATATGTCATTCAATTCTAACACTTCCTAGATAAGAAAAAATTAGAGAAATTATGGCCTTTATTAAATTGTTCCTTGAATAACATACATAGATATGACTGAGGAGGAAGATATTAGTGAAAAGTCTTCTTACTAGAGGAAAGGAGGCAATTTCTACAAAGTAACAGAAGAGTCAAGCAGCTGAAAAAATTCTCAGATGTACAACATACCTATTTTAGAGTTAGGTAAAGGTATAATGTGACTGCACTACGTGTGAAATAGTTTCATAGGTGTTCTATACCTACACAAATTTCTTCAATTATATTTCAGAATGTTAAGGGTTTTTTTCCTAAATAACCCTTCCTTCCTACATTGTTTATGGAGCTATAAAAAAGAGAAATCGTAAACAAAGCCTGAAGCAAGATAAATAAAATTCACCAATTCATTTAATTCCAGATTTTTCCTAAAAAAATCTAATTAGGAGATAGCCACACCATTCACTTACAACTGTAAGTGAAAACAGTGCAGTGCATCACCATGGTTGGAAGGTACCTCTGGATACTCTCTGGTCCAAACTTCCAGTTCAAAACGATCAGCACGTTACTGAGGACCAACCAGATTGTCTGATAACTGTTTAGTTGTAGTTACTTGAAGGTCTTGATCAACACCAGACTAGAATTTACAGCTAAAAAAGCTGAGCTTTTTTAAAAAGTAAAATCCTGAAATTAAAACATGGATACTGATAATAGGAATTTGTTTTACTTTTAACAGTCACCATGTTCTTAATTGGAATACATGAATGTTCAAGAAGTACTAAATGGAAAGCACAAAGTAAATAGTCAAGATTCCTTGCATTTTAAAATTATGTTTCCATATTAAAAACAGCTTTTAATGTGTCCATGATTTTGTTTTACCAAACACATGAGCCAAGCTTCAAGCTGCAAACAGGAGAGAATGTGTATTTATTTTCATTGTCAGATTATTATACTCATGCCCATATATTTGCTGACAATCAAAGTAACAGGTAATTCTCACCACAGAGAAATAGGGCTAAATTAAGGCATCCATAGGTTAAATCAATCCATTTATCCACAACATATTGCTCTTCTTAAACTGGATCACATTTATACACATTTTCTATGTCAAAACCCAGAGACTTTATTGTGTTTTGTAGCATGTATACCCAGGCAATGGCAATAGCAGGAGTTCTGTACTTGTGCACAGAGCTGCCAATACGCACTCTCCATGCACTACTGAAACAGCAAGCATTACTTACAGCAGCTGTTCAATACAGCCATGGAGGAGCAGGAAGACTGTTTCTAATTTTAAAGATGAAATTTGGAGCTATAAACAATAAACACAACAAATCTGCCAACTCCTTGATTAGGAGAGGCTATGTAATTTAGGTAGAACATTCACTTGGATCAGTTGCTACTCAGGAAGAGAGGAGTCATCCTATTCCAATTTAATTTCTGTACTAATCTTAAGTAATAACAGCCATCTAAGACCAGGATATACAGACAATCTTCCATTCTCTCTAGTGAACAATATATGTAGATTCTAAATAATAGGGCCTCAAAATAGCCTTGTTTTGAATGTGCTATATGTTTTGATACAAGGAGCTGACATCATACACTGCTAAAAGAAGGCTAATCTGATTTCCAGCACAGCACAAAAGCTATATCAGGTTGGAGCCACTACAGACTTTAGTGATATTCTGGAACATCCACATTTACTATAAAATCTGTTTTTACCTATAGCAAAATAATTTTATGCTGTCACAGTTCTACTGGAAAAAGGGGAAAAAAATAAAAAGAACTGTAAGCACAGCCTCATGAAATCATACTACTTGGGAAGAAACAGGATGGAAACCTCGAGAAATGTAGCTGGATGTGTAGGGGTTTGTACTGTAAGGAAGTGAATTGAATCTTCTTATACAGCCTGCTCTTCACCTAACTCAGAATAAGTCAGCTTGTTCTGAGGGTCTGGGCCAAATTATCAAAATGCAATTTGGTCTTTTGCATACTCTTCTTTGTTGATCACCTCCTATAAATAAAGTGATCAGCGCTTTTCCTTCAGTAAAAAGAAACACCCTCTTGCCTACAACTAGTATTTTCTTTCACTAGTTCTCCCATTCACATTTCACCTCCTGTTTTGCAAGGAGATTAATTGTGTATTTAAAGAAAAAGAGAGACACAGAATGCCTATGTGTCTGGCATTGCTTTGCTTCCAGCAGTAAAAATAATAACCATAATTCCCCGTAGCACATTACAACAGGAGTGTAGTCATTACATCATTTCATTATTCCATATCCAGTGGTATCTGATAAAGAATGATTTTACCCAGTCTATGATTTAAATATTGATTTCGTTCAGAAGAATTTGTTCTTGTTTGCATGCTTGTTTAAACAGAACAACAGCATGACAATTGTTTATCTTTGCAACGTTTGTTCAAGAGAACAGTGGTCTTGGAGGTAACGCACTATCTATCTAACTTGGTTATACTGCAGGGAGCACTAAAAAAGAAAGTGGTTGTTTGAGTCTGATGAAGGAGATAATATATTGACATCATGTTTCTTTTGTTTTCTTACTTCCCTCCTAAATCAATTAGAGTGTAAACCTCCCCTAGTAAAAAACTAGCATAGGGTCCAGTGCCAACAGCAAGTCTGGTTTTTTGAAGATACCAGGTTATCAGGCACACAGGATAACTGAGTATTTCAAACAGGGATTCAATCAAACAGGGTGTTGCTATTCTTATCTGTAGAACTAAAGATACTAAAATGATTTCGTTTTGCTTACTTCTTTTCTAACTTAATGCTAAAAGAAAAGACCTAAATTTGTTACTCACCTAAGAAATATTGATTTTCTTCTCTTTTTGAAAAGTTTCCTTACGACCACAAAGCTGTCTTTTCCATTTTAATAAAACCCATTGGAAATGTTATTGTGGCAATGTGGTTGTACCACTACACATAAGGATTTTCCTGTGCTGGTGTTCTGAACCTCGGGGATTAATAGGTCAATTATAAACATTTGTTGTTCAACCCCCACAGTCCTTAAAGTGGCTAAATAACTATGAGATACTGTCTGTTTGTGTGCTGGAGTTCAGTGCATTCAGAAATTCTGGAAGGTTGACAATGGACGAATGTATGAGCATGTCTCCTTTTGGGAACAACACTAAACAACTCAAGTAGACTCAGGTTCAGAGGGATCAGAGATCACCACTTGGTATCTACATAACTGGAGCAACATCTTTGTTATGCAGCAAATATAAAGTATTTTCATACAATCAAGTTCTTCAGTTGTCTTTTGTCCCTTAGATAAGGGAAATCTAAAGTAGAAACTGTCCTATTCAGGATCATTGTGAGACTTTTGTATAATCTTCCTGCAACCTATGGAGCCAATTCTAATTTCAATTACAATGTCAATTTACAATTGACATTCCAAGCTTCTCTGAATTGCAATACTTCACTTTTCTTCTTTACTATAGTTTTCCATTGCTTTTACATTGTTGCCATGTGGCCTTATACTCCATAATGTGATGGCATGTACTGTGTTCTTTACTACCTCTATAATCCAATGGGTTTTATTTCGGTTTCTTTAGCTGTTTTTAACTTGGGCTGTTTCCACTGCTCCTCTAATATGGCAGTGTTCTTTGAATGCATATTAATTATGATAATTTTATCACTTATACCTATACATTTGCAATGCAACCAAACATTACCCGTTCCTTTTATGCTGCTGAATCATTTTGATTAGAAAAATTTATTCTAAAGCAGAAGGATGGGAACTTGTGATATGTACATATAGGTACATATGTCTGTGGCCTCTTTGTCTGTTCTGACTTTATATCTACTCCTCAGGGAACCCACAGAGGCAATCAATTCTAGACTGGCCTGCCAAAAGATTAATAGTCATGTAGTATTACAATGAGAAAGTAAAAAGACATTATTCTAGAGCACCTAAGTATCACTCAACCAAAAAAACTCAATGATTTTTATTGACTGATCCAGTCAGATACATTTTAATCCTGCAATTGCTTGAAGTCACTAATGCTTTACATCTTTTTCCTTGTAAAATACTGTGCTTTAGTAGATGCCAGGTAATAGAATGTTTTCTAAAGTCAAATGAAGTTGAGATAACTCATTAGTTCACAGAACTTCTCTTTAAGCCAAAACTTACTGTAAACTTGTGATTCCTGCATTCAGCTTTTGACTGTGATTTTAAAGAATAAAATATTTTCCTGTTTCTGGAAAACCAGGATGTGATTCATAAACAACAAAAGTGCAACATTTTCCCTCCCCACGTGATGGCGAAGAATTATACTTGGGCTCTCCAGTTTCACATACAATGAACAGAACCCAAAGCCAAACCTCGTGCTAGGATCCATATACTCAGCAAGCCACTAAAAACCTTTCCAGGCCTTGCAGACTCTATAACAAAATTAAAGTTGATCTATACAGCAGTTTTGCTATCCCCATGCAGCAGTTTGAGTACAGGATTTAAAGCTTATTTTACAGCTACTTCTGCCCAGCTATGAACTGAAAAAGTAAAACAGCTGTTCTAAAAGAGAATGGTTTCCAAAACAAAGATACTGCAAACTCCCTGAGAACAGTGTAATATAGTCAAATTATATTTGATTCCAGCTTTTCCATTACAAATCCCATGGGAAATTATAGTTTGCAGATGGAAACTAAATGTTTCAATGAGATGTGATCTAAGTGGTCCAGAGAGGGGTTTTTTTTACTAAAAGAGCAACTAAAATAATAACAAAGTTATTATTGATTTTCTCTCTCACACTCATTCCAAATCTTACTCAAATTCATAAAGCAATCATTACTTTCCAGGGATGTTTTAATTACTATTTTACAAAAGAAATGCTGTGTTTTTTTATTAGCATGATATCCTTCAGATATACCAAATAATATGTTTCATTTAATAAACCAAAATCCAGATGTGGGATGAATCTTTTTCAAAGATTGCTCTACTGCTGTCTTCACAGACTCAGAGAAATCATATTTTGTTGTTGGAGAATTCATTGCACCACTTACGATAGTTAGGCAAGTCATGTGCTAGAATCCCAATTAAGTTGTCAAGCACTTATATTGAAAATATAAGTGTCAGGATTATTGTAAGTGGAAGACCTCAGATCCCTGCAAAGATCTGCTTTATTCAAAGTCCTTTAAATGCTTTTGCTCATGAATACCCAAATTTACTTCAGTTTGGTACCACCAGTGATAAGAGTGGCAACAACAGCTTCACTTTTCTTCACTATTGCCTTCAACTTTATAATTTCTCAAACCATAAGCTCATCTTCAATAAGAAATTGTTGCAATATACCTCCAAAGTTTCCAAACAAGGACTCTTCTCTACTAAATCAGCATTTCAAGAAACTTATATATCACTGCCCTGTCTTTGTTCATCACTTAGCTTTTCTTGATTATTGCAGCAATTAACTATGTACAGGAGACTTACTGGTTTATTTACTTAGGGGGGGCATAGAGCAAGTGCATGATTTTCCCCCAGGGAAGACAAAATTCAGTTCTGCTGCAGACTGCAAATTGTGAATATCAGGATTCTGCACTGCACACAAGTATAGAATGCCAAAGGATGGATTTCTCTACAGGTAACTAAAATACTAGAAAGAACATGAACATGAACAAACCTATAAAAATCTTCAGCATGCAACAGAAGGGAGCATATTGTAGCCTAAAGATTAATACAAGAACAGGATGTATGCCCTGTAAGACTTACATTTTTAATTTTTGACACAAGACACTAATATTTTTCCTTATACAGTTTGCAACATAAATGTGGATGTTGGCAGTTCTATGTATAGCAATGGAAAATATCCATTGAATTGTCCATCCAAGTCACCATCACTGTTGTTATCTGTACACAACACTTATCATTAATTATCTGGCACTATTAGCTTGACTTAAGTTGTCACACCTTTACTGATTCCCTGAAGAGAACATTAGTGAAATAAGACATATAACAGGGTTCTTCCTCATATATGGCTATGGCAAAGAAGACAATGTTTTGTTAAAACCATGAAAATATTACTTTTTTTCTTTTAATAGTGTAGCACTGTTTGTTAACAGTCAAAGGGAATTTTTATGTTCCTTACATAACTGAATCCATACAGCCAACTAGTAAAGTATAGCTGTCCTCATTTGGGGGACCACCTCAGCAGACAGGCCTACAAAATGACAGTGTGCTCCTTGGGTAAGCAAAGCAGAAGCCAAAAGAGCCTTTCAGTTATTAGAAACATAAAGTCAGCACGAGTCAACTGTCTTAAGTTTATTTGCAAAATAAAATTAGTTTTCCAATCGAAAGCTAATTCACAAGAGGAAGCTGAATTAGAATGTAAAGAACATGCCTGTATCCAAGAGGGAATGAAAGCATTGGAAGTAGTACAATAGGGTAAAAATATGCAGAGTTAAAAAATTAATTAGAATACACAATGAACAGCCAAGGGGAGATGGTCCAGGGGACTGGACACTAGAGCTAAGTTCAGAGGACTTGATTCTACCATTAGCCTTCAAGGATCCTGGTTTTAGGAAGTACTGTGTCCATACTCTGTGAGGTTGGCCAGTTTAAGGTAATAGAAAATCACATCAGTTGACTCTGGAAGTTCCCTCTTTGTTTATGAGAACAAAGTATACTCAAGATATAGTTCTGAATTTATTAAAGTATAATCCCTTCCCTAGCTCTGCTCCATGTACCTCTTTCCCAAAAGATATATTAATTTATTTCCTAAGGGATCCTGAGAGATCCAGGATCAACAACAGCAGTACTGCAAAGCAAATAATTAACTGAGCTATCCAATCCAACCCTCTACACTGTAATGCTTTTCTTGTAACTGCTGCCAGGTTTGCATCTTTTACATTCACAGAAAGCATGTTTCCCCACATAATGACTCTGTAAGAGCAAACTTTATTTATTATATAATTTTTATATTCAGAAAATTTAAAAAACAAAACAAACATAATTCATCACCTCTAATCTTTCTTTCAGAGTTGCTCAGTCAAATCAGTGGATTTACTGCAGAATAAAACTGGAATATTGTGATGATGAATCAAACTCTTAGCCTTTGATAATTTCAGGTTATTTGTGGCCAGTGAAATGGCAACGGCTTACAAAATCACTGTAGCAATCAATTTTTGACCTTGGTTTCCCTAAAATTTGCATCATGATTTAGAAGAAAAATCACAAGGAAATTTAGGCAGGTATTAATCTAAGGGGAAATGAGGATCATGTAGATTAGGTTATGTAAGCGAGCCTGTGACCAGGCAGCAAAGAAACAATCCTCACAATTCATGACAAAAAAAAAACCAAAAAAAAACTGTTGCCTTACTGAAAAGTTTTGAAAATGGCAAATAAAAAGCTTAAAATGAAAGTCAATACCTGGTCCACAGTCAGTGTTTGCATTCTTCCTAAGTCATAAGTATGTTACTTTTGTAAACATCGTTTCACATAATGCCAGCATAAATATCTTGGGGGATTTGGGAATTTGTTTAAACCATTGCAGTCTAGGAACATAAATATAAAATCATCAAACTACTTCATAGAATCACAGGATGGTTTGGGTTGGAAGGGGCCATCAAAGGTCATCTAGTCCCATTCTCCAGCCAGGTGAAGGAGTTTCTTGTACTAGATCCAGCTTCTCAAAGCCCCATCCAACTAGACACTGAAAACTTCCAATGATCCTGCATGCACAATTCCTCTGGGCAACCTGTTCCAGGATCCCACCACTTTCACCACAGTAAATCTCTTCCTTGTATCCAATCTAAACTAACTTGCCTTCCATATAATTTCAAGTCCCCTCAAAGACTGAGACACATTTTGTTTGCAGAGAACAAAGCATATTGCTTAATGCAGAAAGTACTTCAGATTTACAGATCTAAGTGAGCACTAGCTACTGGTCACCAGAGCCATCCCATTCCCATTCTAAGATTGCTGGCACATCCCATACACTGCAAGCATGTAAAATGTTTCTTGAAATTAGCTCACTTGTAACCTGCTTGTTCTGTAAGAATAAGCATTAAATGTCTGGCAAAGCAGAGTTACACTAAAATGCCTCACCCAGCTACTTCACAGCCAGACAAGGCTTGTAGTGTCCAGGTTTTTTGGGGTTTTTTTTTTGTTGTTTTTTTTTTTTTTACTGTCAGTAGCTTTTCTTTTGGAAAAACAGGGGAATGTTTGAGGATGTATTTGTTAAGAACTCTTTTCCACTTCTCTAATCCTTCCTTTCACCCTCACAGAAATCTGCTACGGCCAATGAGCTAAAAGAGCTCCTTTAGGGAAAATTTCACTTCAGTTTCAGATACTTTCCTCTAGACTTAATGACAGTTTATTACTCTCTTCTCCGAGGTCATACTCAGGAAAGCTAGTACTTCTCCCTCTTAAATACCTTCTCAATCTCCAGCAGTCAATATATTTACTTGACTAGGTAAAAGAACCCAAAAATATTGTGTATTAAAGAGACCAAATGAAAGTTATACATGATTTACAAGAAGCATTTGCACATTTGCTTTGACTTCAAAGTCACACTCTGCATTATATATTTTTTAATTTAGATTTTGAGGCAGAAACCTACACAGACTCCAATATTGCCACTGACTCCTGTATGCTTTGGTAACATTAATATTCCTGATTGCCATACAGTCAGTTTGGTTTTTGCTGTTGCTATCTATCTCAACAAATTCCTGTTCCAGTAAGTTCCACAGTTTAATCATATTTTGTGTGAAGAAGCCCACTAGATTAGAAGTTTGTACCTATTTAATCTATTTAATATTTCCAGAGCCTATGCTATGCACCAGGGAAAATATGGTTAATATAAAAAGCTAATCAGAAAACTGAAGACTCTTCACAGCATCTACTTCATTTCATTCAAAATCTATGATGTATTCTTTGGCACCACTCTGTCATCAGTGGTTTAAAAAAACTTGGGCAGGAACATGAATGGAGATTTTTTTTCTACCAACAATATGAATATACTTCCTTCTCACTGAAAATAACTTCAAAATAACTCGATTTTGAACAAAATCAAGCAAATTATGACTAATTACTGCCAAATCTGCTGCGTGCTTTTGATCCATTCAGCTAAGCTTACTGATGTGTGACATCCTCTTAGCTCATAAAGGCTAATTCCCAAAGACTATGACTGTGTAATTCTCATCTTTTGATCACCAATTAACATTCCCCAGGGGAAAAAAAAAAAAAACCCACAAAAATTTTTTTCAGTGTCGCTGTACTGTGCCACGTCTGGTAATATTTGGTAAGTGGCAAGTTACCTCCGCAGACTTTTATTTTAAAATAATTATCATAGACAAACAAATAATTAATTTATTATTTTAGGAGGTTTTGGTGCAAATTTCCATCCCCCTAGAGCTGTGATTCATTATTGGATTATCTCGGTTCATCTCAAAACTCTTCAGTATTCATAACTGTGAGATTGTTGCACATACACATGTACACACACACAAATAGCACACCAGGACTCTACTGCTCTAATTTTTGGCCATGGCTTTCAGCTAAATAAAAGTAGTTCATGCTTTGCAGTATGTGATGTGAATGCATGGTGTGATGTGAAAGCAGGTAAGCATGATCAATGTGCCGGGCCACTTTTCTTTTCTTTCCCTTATGTAAGAAATAATTTTGGAACAATATATAACCAGTTATCTTCCCAGAGCAACCAAGAGAATTGGTGTGGCTCTAATAAGATGTGTACAGATACAGGACTCCCATTGCCAGACCTATAAAGCCAATAGAAACAGGAAGGCTCCTCTATTCTAATAATTTGCAATGGGTTTATAACCTGGGTGCCACCCCTCATGTCCTTGATTCTGACTGCATTGACAGAGATCCAAAGCATGGTACCTTACAGAGAAAGGATCACATCACTCCCCTGAACTCAATAGTTATATCACACACCTTAAAGCAAAATGCTTTTCAGGCACCACAGTGAATAAAGGGCCAAACACACCCACCAGGCCAGCCTTCCATCCCGGTCCAGATGGACAAACTGGTGCATGGGAGATCTGGAGAGTGCCTGGTTTGCACTCAAACATCACTGCAAAGAATCCACACCAAGGAAAGACACTTACATTAAATATTAGTGGAGTCTTTTTTGCATGATGTGGTCAGAATGAACTTGCCTGGGATTCTTCTTCTTCATTGGAACCTGCCCCAAAATACAAACCAATTGAAATAAAATTTTCAATTTTCTTCTGAATTACATTATAAGCCAGCTGCAGTAGAAGTGACCCTATGCCATCACGTAGGCTTTTTATGAACTGCATTGTCCTTGTCAAATGCTTGACTTCTTGTCAATCTAATCCCAGTCTCAAAGAAGGACTATAAATAGAGAGCAGTTACTGCACACTTCCAATCCACTGCAGCAGCCAGGAACCCTGCAGTTTCTTAAGAGAGAAACACACAACACAAAGCTATAAATATTTCTATTTTCTTTTTTTCTCAGGCACTCTTTTCACCCCAGAGAGTGGAAATAAAACTGAGGAAGCTGATCATATGACCCTGGGAGAACTGAAGTGATTGCTCTGATATGAACAGTCTTTGGTAGGATCCTAAGGAACAGTATGCACTGGTGACATTAGCAGCAGTCATTAACTTTTGGTCTTGATCATCAGTCCCAGGAAATCTGTGGCTTGCAGCATGCCTCATATTTACTGCTGCTGGTCTAATATATGGTTTGCCACGACAAGCAATCTTCCATTTCGGAAGGCCTGTGGCTGTCTCAGATACATCATGTTTAGTGGGAGAATTTAACAAGAACTTGTACTCAGTTTTCAAAAAAATGACAAACATTTGACACAGATTTATGTGATTTCAGGTGTATTTTCTGTAACATTCTGTAAAGCTGTAATAAAAGGTATTGTAAGGGACAATATAGTTTTGGTTAATTTTTTTCTTCTTTTATTATTACTTTTAAATCTCATTTATTTTTTTCCTTCAAAACCAAAACTTTTTAACAGACTAGTGTCTACATAATGACTACCAGCACACAGACTAATAATTTCCACAGCAACTGATGACTAATGCAAGAAGAAGGTATCTGGTTGAAATTTCTTCTGCAGCTGGAAATATTCCCCTGGCTTTTAATTCCCTTCAGTCACCAAAAAGGGCAAAATTTCCTCACAATATTGGGGGCTGAATTTGTGATGGCACTCAAGAGACCAAGTTGGGGTTACTAATTTTGAATCAAAAATTCAACATCAGTCAAAGTCAAACCTTATTTTGGCATTGCTCTTTCTCTTCCATCAGTTTCAGAGCTGGATCCAAATTTTGCTCTACACATGTCATAGTTCTGGCATGATCCAGCTAAAGGCAGGTCCTCAGACCAACTCACTGACTTCCCTGGTGCATAAGTAGATTCTGAAGTCATTTAAGAACAAGTCAAGAAAGAACCATGGAAATGTACAAGCTTACAAGCAACTGAATCCATCAAAGGCACTAAAAGTTTGAGCAAAAATAAACAACTTCTCAGATCAGGGATCATATTCCACCCTAGGAGTACTGACTGGTGGATTGCATTGTAATAGACTGTACTTTAATGCAAGTTTGCCTTCTGGCTTCTGTTCAATTAAAACACTCCCAGGTTAACCAGGCAATTTAGCTCTACTGCTCTTATTACCATTAACTTATAAACATTAAGTGACATTTGCCCTGGAGACTGCTCTTATGTTACATGCTGCTAATGCATTCTTTCACTCAGATTTGTCAGGGTTTATTTCATGGAATGGAAAGGGACAGAAGCCTCTCACTGTTGTTGACAATTGCAGGCTTGTGAGAACAACATCATGTCCTTTTGAGGCATGAAAGTGTGTACAACAAGTTAATCAGGGTTTCCCTGGTGTCCAGATGTCAGGGAGCAAGGGCAAGGCAGTGCACCCTCATCCCTGTGGCACATCACAGGATGTGATGGCAGGGACCCACCAGGCTGCTGGGACATGACTGGAATGTGACCTGGCTGGCAAGATGTGGTGTCAGGAAAGGTGTTCTAGAGAAAACTTTGCTCTTAATGTCATACTTAGTTTTCATCAAGGATGTATATTCTCTAGCTGGCTATCAGTGAAAGGTGACACTTCCCAAAAGTTATATTTAAAAAATGAGTTGGAAAACCTAGTGCATGAGTTACAAGTGATAACCATCTACCCTAAGAAGCAGATTCATTCTCCATAAATAAAGTGCATTGCACAAGTGTAAAACAGAGCCAACTTTTGTTGGTTGCTCATCACACTGTATTGCCTGGCCATTTTCAAATTCCACCAGACAGGCGTCAATTCCCTTGCCTATATCCTTGAACACTGAAATAATGCTTCAAAAGAGACCATAAATTGCATTTTTTTTTTTTTTTTTTTTTTTTATTCCAAGACTTTTACTTTGGATAGTACTTTACAGAAGGCTAAATGGTGCATTCCATTTATAACAAACGTTAGGAAGAACAACAGCCACATTTTTCCTTTCAACTATGTATTCCCATGAGCAAGAATAGCACATATTCAAAACAGAGAATGATGCTCTATTTTTGTCTGTGAGCTGGGTGGTCCAATTAGTTACTGCATTGGCCTTTCTTCTATGAACACTTTGATTTTAATAATAGCTTTGGGCACAACACAATATGAGTATGACAAATTCATCCTACATGTCCTGACTTGTGTTACAAAACCTCTGTACAATATACAGTGTACTTTAATGTACTAGGGAAATTTAGAAACCAAGAGAAAACATCAGTCTGTAACTTCTATATAAATTATTTTTCAAACACAATAAAAAATTAAATGAATACTTTAATTGATTATATGATGTTTGACACCATACTTGTTACAGGAACTGTAAGATGTCAAGTTTTACATCATCTGGAAACTTTGTCATTTTTCACTCAAGACGTCTGTTACCTTTTACTTCTTCTTATAAATATCTCTCTAATCTATCTAAAAGTCAAGATAAAGGGGAATAAGTAATATTTTCCATTTGATAACATTTATAAATACCAGCAAAGTTCTAATGGAATCTTGAATTCTGCTTGATGTGTTTCTGAAGGGCAAAAAATTTTAAGGCTCTGGAGACTGCACTAAGAATGAAAAAGAATTAAGACATAAAGTGGTGGAGATAATGTTTGACTGACATTTGTTTAAAACCATTGAGCTAAAATGAAGGTTAACCTTATTAAAGAGACTGTTAAGACAGGCACATGCTGTGGTCCAAAAGGAAAGTTCTTATTCTTTGAATTCTCTTCTCTTGAAAGGAATTTGAGGCTAACAGAAAGGATGGACTGCTCTACTTCTTACCACACTTCTCCCTGAAACTCCTCACATGGCAATTGGAGTGATATTAATTGCACAAAAAAGGACACCTAGTGTCTCCCAATGCAGAGGTGACCCTTTTTGTTACTCCTCTGAGAGCAAGGGATTCCAACTCTGATTTCTTACAGTACATTGGCAGAAAATTAGCATGTTCATAACACTCTATAAATGCCATACAATTAGAGAATGTAAAATAGAGTTTGGACCCATACAATTAACCCACCTCTAAGCAAGCAAAATCAAAACTTTCATATTTGCAAGCCTAAAGTGATAAAGAAAGAAAAACTGATGAGCAATGTGGGTTTTTCAATGCAGAATTGAATGCATTATGGTCTCTGGAATACACATTACTTAAGTTGCACTGTTTTTTAAATTTTACTTGATTAGCTTTGTTTCTTCTCTTGAATGTAATGTTCTTAAAACTTCTGGAACCCAGGACAACTAAGCATAGCAATCCACAGCAGGACAAAAACATTTGACAGACTCAAATCAAACACTGTTTACATTTGGGCAACTTCAGCAGCTGACGCAGATTCTGGTCTTTGTTTTTCCAAGCATTCATCTAATCGTATTCCTGCTCATTACCAGGGTTTGGGTTTCATTTTTTTAATGAAAGCCTCAACTAGCATCATAAACTATCATATTGGACCCTTTATGTAAGCAAATACTATAATGTTGATTTTTCCTCAGCAAAATCCTCCTGTTTAATTAGTACACTTTTGCAGTACTAGAAATATTTGTGACCTATTGCTGCCCTTGATTTGTATTTCTAAACTGTTACCCTAGAGTATACATTGACAATACTGCATATTACACAAAACAGCATTTCTTTCAGTTTTATAATCTACCAAAGTATGCAGCCAGAGTCAGAAGCATTTTCCTTCACATTTAAATAAAAATAATTTCATAATTATCCAAGATTATATACAGCATGCAAACGGAGAGGATCCAGTGATCAATTACCACATCTTAAGTCCTGATATTATGCTTAATGGTTTCTTTTCTTGAAAACAGCATAAGAAAATCAAAGTGTATGTAGTAGATTTATGAGAGTATTTTGTAGTGAGTATCAAGGCTTTGGTTGTTAGAAAGGATGACTAGTTCTGCTAGTCTGCTCAAGAAAGTGCTCCTAAATCATGTTATTTTTGCTTGCAAAACCAATTGTTGAAAGACAGAAAATAACAGGTAGTCTGCAGATATTCTGCCAATGTGATTGTCAAATACTGGTGTTTCTCCAAATGTTTTAAAAAGTAGTTTTAATGCCCAGATTAATTCCTAAAAAGGGTAAAATATACTGGCAGAGCTCTTCACTTTAAAATAAACTGGGACAAATTAGGCAGTCCAAGAGAACTGGGATCCACTCCCTACTGACAGGAAAATTCATTGCAATCACCTCATAAATGTTATACTCTAAGCAAATATCTCTCCTTAGAGACTGAAACTCCTGGGAATGCTCTTATTGAAAATCCCAGCATGGGGATCCCAGTGCACAGGTCTCTAAGATGATGATCCTACAAAGTTTCTATAAACTGTAACCTCAATTACTAATAGTTGTCCTTAAAAATTATTCCCTTTGTCCAAAGACAGCAAACTCAAGTCTTTCTAAGTGAGGCTTTTCAGTTTCAGGCACTCTACTACAGTGCCCCACTAGGATTAAGAAGGTTTCCTTTATAATCTGACTTGGCTATTCCTTCAGGTCTGCTGGCTCAGATGTGACACTGACACAACTGTGTCCAGCATTTTCATCAAAAATAAAACAGAAAGCCAGGCAACAGTTGTCTGTATTAATACCTTCATCTCTTTGAAAAGGTATCCATGCTGACCTTAAAGAAAGTAATGTACTTTTATACAAAGTCAAAATTGCAAAATAAACCAGAGCAATAAAAATAAATAATTTATTTAAATAAATTAACAACATTCTTTATACTTCATAAAATAATTTGGCCTTACTCTTCTTTCATCATTCAGGTTAAAATTAATGCAAAGGGCAGAGACCAACTTAAAAATCAAAGTGTACCTTTGCATGCATTATTTTATTTATAAGCAAATATTTAGTTTAAGTAGGTAAACATTGCAGCTCACTCAAAGCCAAGCCTCATTACAGTCATTTGAAATAAGAATGACTGAATGTGCTTTCAAATTTAGTTCCTATCCAAGTTCCCAACAAAACAACTTGCAGGTTCATTTCCCATCAAATACGTTGCTTTTACAACGACTGACCAATATTATCTATCAAAATCTGTATATTTTGGTGCTACAGGAGTCTGATCAGACACAGGTATGCTCCAAGACTGATATCAGTTGGTCTCCCCAAGTGTCTTGGTTCTAATGAACTTGGCTCTGTGCTCATATGTGCCTCCAATGGCTTCTCACACACATAAACCAGTGGGATCTCCTCTTTACAGTGACAGGCACGCAGATAACATTTTCTGGTTTATACAGAACCTCTTTATGCATCAAATGTTGACCAGATACACCACTCACACTCAGCCATGGAGTCTCCATATAGTCAACAATATGGTGATTGATCACTGCATCCTCTCCATCTGCATGCTGTGTATATATATAGCTGGAAAATAGGAGCACGTTTCCCTTGCAGTTATGTTACAGTCCTGTTGAAGAGTATGGAGAAATAAGGTACATATTTACATACATAATTAGGTTTTCCCCAGTTGTTTTTGAATTACAAACTAAGGCTGTTTTTATGAGGCGAGCAATTAAATGTACCGTAATTTCCTAGGATTTAGTGTGATTTTTGTCAGTAGAATTATCTGTGTTCCCACTCACTCTCTCTGCATCTATGCAGTTACTTCCCTGGTATGCTCTCCAAGAATAGTTCAGTTAGTTTCCAAGTCACTCAACATATTTCACTTTAAAGCAGCTATGTGCTAAAAAGCTTCCACTGTTTTCATTCTGAATCTTTAATGGTATTGAAACTGTCAGGCAAAAATTACATTCTCCTGCTGTTCTGAGCAGCAGGAGAATGAAGATGACAGAAGAGCCATGTTAATGTTAATCATAGATGAGAAATACAATGGCATTTTTCAGAAACCTAGGGCTCTGCTTTAACAGGCACAGGCTCCTTATTTTCCCCTTCTAGCCCATTAATTTTAAAAAAGAACAACTGCAAATAAAAAAATAAAACAAAGAAAAACAATAAGCCAAATGGACTGAATCACGAAAATTCTCCCTGCCTGTATTTCCCACTGGTTTTCTAATTGCTGTCATTTTGAATCATTAGATTGTTGTAAGTAGGTTCTACAACTCAATAATCTTTAAACAACTTGTGATCATTCACTTTCTTATGCTCACAGCATCTTTCCGAGATTCTTCCCTACTCAGACGGGGCACTGAAGAACAGAGTAGTCTAAGGTACCTGGGAGCATGATTAACATCCTCTATAATTTAGATGTCTATCACATTGCAGCTGAGGCTACAGTGAAACTGTCACTAGGATCCATTTAATGGTTCTTTGAGAGCATTTCTGACCATTAATCTCATGAAAACCAAGAGTCTCCCGTAGAGAGTGACGAAAACAAAGTACAAGACCCTGTTCTCATGCAGATAACTACACCTTAGATATAAAAACTAGTAAAGAAAAAAATACCCCACCATGAAGGATTTAGACAGAGCTCAACTTATATCTGAATGTCAAACTTTAAGGAGTAATTCCAACTATGCTGCTGCCATCCCCTGTGTTTTGGAATGCAAGTTCCAAAAAAAACCCAGTACCCTGGTAGTCTTGTCTGTAAATGCACACTCCCAGGAAACTCTACAAAGACACATCTTCTACAAACTCATTTGAAGCTGTCTGCACTCCAGCAGCCAGGCCATCACATGAGGGCAAAGAAGGCACATCCCTCAAAGCCGAGTATGGCACCGCCCTGATGTGTCTCTAGACAATTCCGAGCAGAGCTGGCTCTCACAGCCAGCTCTAAGCAGGGCAGCACCCCAACACTGCCTGTGACCACCTGGCTCTGCCTCCACTCCCCAAGTGCTTTGGTACAGTTGGTGTTGGCAGATTAAGCCTACTATTCACCATTACTATTTGTATCCTCTCAAAATGTTCTGCTGAAAGTTCAGACAAAGACAAGCCTCAATGCTCCCCAGATCTCCTACCATGCAGAAAATTTTCTTTTCTTATCAAATCCACGGAGCTATTGGAGGGTCTCAGTTTCTTATTTCAAAATTCTCTTAGACTAGCAGGAACACAGACTCTTTAACTAAAATTCAATAGCTTTTTCTATGTCCACTTCTGAGTATTAAGACACCACTGCACGCATTTCCATCAAAGAAAGCACAAAGAGAGCTCCATAATTCTTGTATTCAGAAGCAATGACAGTCACTAATTGTCCTTATCCTTCCAAACCACCCATGAGTTAAAAAAATACATTTTCTTTTCCTCCTATGGAACTCGGACTTTGGAAATACAGCTCAGTACCTTTCATTTTCTGAAATACCCTCATACTTTTGAAGAGCAAGGCTTAAGCAAAATAATGTCCAGCACTGCTGCATTACATCTTGCTGCCTTGCAAAATTCATACTTTGCTTCAGTTTCCAAAAGAGCCAATGTATTGGAACAGGTGGACACCTGCTGCCAGGATCCACACAAGACATTTAGGCAGGAAGAGACACCACCTACACCAGTCAAAAGAGGGGCACACCTGCTGAGCATTCCTGTAAATTCATCTGGATGCCCAGTCTGTGTAGGAGGGAATTTAAATATAAATTCATTTAATTGTGGGGATGCCAGAAATGAAAGAGGTTGTTGATTCCCTCCACACAAACACTGGACAGATGCAGAGAGCATGCAGGATTTCCTCACCAATGCCCCAGGAAACATTTGCTACTAACCTGCTTATGGTGAGGTCATACTCCTGGAAGAAAGTACCACATTTTTTTGTGTTCTTGATCATTTTTGTCCTTGCCCTGAAGGAACTCTGTTCCTCCTTTGGCGTCCTGCTATTTTTCTTGAAAGAGATGACAACTCTCTCTGCCTTTGTCTTGGTCCTGCTAGTCATCATCTTCTGTTAACTTTTTGCTGAAGCTCTTACACGCCTGGAAATATGCACTTCCACAGTTGCTACTGAATGCAGAAAATCCCACAACTCACAGCAATTAGCAATGTCAGCTAGCTGTCACTTCTCTTTTGGCCTAAATATTTTGGGGGATCAACCACCGTTCCAGTTCTAGGAAGGATTTTGAACAAGTTACTTCTTTTTGAATATCATTATGCCTGAGACTCTGTTGTGATATCAAATTAATTTGAAATAGTAAATGATCCAGATTCTTGGTACCAGATGTGATTTTCTTGCCAATGGAAATAGGCTTGGGGGAGACATAAAAAGGTCCTAAAATGCACTAACTCTCATCCACACATAGTACAACCTATGTCAAGAGATTCAACAATTATCATTCTGGGTCCCTATTAAGGTACACAACTGTTAAGAACTAACTACTGCAGCTGCATTTTTCCTAAAACACTAGAAACATTTCTCAGATTTTAAACTGAGACCATTAAATAATCTGTGTTGTTCCCCATGCACTGTTTCAGCTTCCCTGCCCTTCTTCAGCCATATAAAAAGTAATAGAAGATCACACTTGGATGAGGAAGACACACAACAATGATCAAATATTTTTTCCAACGCACAGACTAGTGTCAGCATCCTCTACCCCTACTCTATGGCACATGAATTAAATTCTACTATTTCTGTTCCTTTGAATCTTATATTTTAAAAGACTCTTTGAATATTTTAAACATGGCATTCTTTTAAAGACAACAGTACACATCCGGTGGTACGAATTCGTCATGCTTTCTTCCTCACCTAGTACCTAGGTCAATCCATTTTATAAATTCAGCTTATGAATTAAGCTGACTGATATCTCTCAGACAACCTGTTCATTAGGTGAACATGATTTCAAATGAGTCAGAAACTGTCCAGAATTTGCTCCAAACATGACAATTAGGTTGAAATGTATGTGGTTTTTTAAAAGTCAAAATTTTTGCTATGTGGTTTTCAAAGCAAAGTTTTGAAACTTGCCTTGAAGCTTGCTGAAGTTTTAGTAAATGAGAATCAAAATGAAACTGCATGCAGAATATTAAATTGTTTGGTTTTGGCCACACAAAATACTTAACCAAACAATATTTTTGATAAAATTAATGGGTTGGGTGTCTTAACTGACCCCTAGTTTTGGTGGTCCAATGCATTTTAATACAGAAAATAAAAGTTCAATAGAAAATTAAACATAATTGCTTAATACAATATTTCATTCTTCTATTTTACAAAGAGCAATTTCTGCTAGCATCTAGAGAATGACGAAGAGTCTTTGGAAAAACACACAGGAAACACTTTCAAAATTGAATCATTCCAACATCAGAGTAATGAATAAACAAGTTGGTGCCTTCAACCCGTGTAAGCAGATGTGAAAACAAACCAGCATAGCTTATAAGTGTTGTTTACTTATCTATACACAATGTATGTAGATAAATAATCTAGTAAGTTGAGCACTTCTAATTTGTTTCAAGCATGGAAATGCTTTTCATATTCATAGACCTAAGTCTCAAACATGGAGCCAGAAACTTAAAGGAGAAAATCTAACTATAAAATATATAAAACACAATTACTCGGCCATTCAACTGTATTTTATTTGTGTGCATAAGGTATGGAAAAATGAAAAGTCACTTTGCAACACAGAGAAGTTCTTCTGTTTTGAGCATATGATCTTTATTTCAACTATTACATAACTTTACAGAATAAGATTTCTGAGTTGAATTTTTCTCTTTCCTCATACTACTATTCCAAGTTTTGATGTTCATACTTTAGTTCCCACACTCTTCACAAGACAAAGAATTATTTATGTACAATACTCTGAAAGGCACCTCAATCAACATGATACCTTTATATTTATTTGTAGTATACCACTTGCACAAATTGGAGTGAGAGTAGGGAGTATACAGTGAACACAAGTCATCAAGAATAATAATTATAAAAGAGGAAAAATAAAGAGTCTGGTGTATGAAAGTTTCTTCATTAGTCCTTAGTATATTTATAATCAACCAATTTCCTTTCACGTTTTCCAGCTCTGTAAAGTAAGACTTGCATGTCCTCCCAAAGTTTGTTTGTAAGACATACAATTCCAAGCAGCCATAATGTGGCAGGATAATTTCCCTGTGCAGATAATCACCGGACACAGAAGTTGTTTCTTTGCCAGAACAATACTTCCCAGTTTTGACAATGATGATTTTGACTAGCTTCTAAGAAAAGATGCCACCTGGTTATATCCATAATCAGTTCCTGTGCCAGGGATCTCTCCAAGTCACAGGGTTCACGGATGAAAACCTTGTGTGTCCTGCACAAAAGCTCAAGAGATATCACTTCCCCCCAAGTCAGTATTACACACATATAGCTTTGCAAAATTTTACCAGCCACCTTTGCCCACAGGAAAGTAACTTTACTCTTTTTGCAGACAAGGGGTTCATTTGCCTGGAAACTCTCCTGTTTCTGGGAGATGCCTGTGAATTCCATGCTGATGAGGCTTGATGGAAGTAGAGCTTTCCACCAGAAATACTCATGGTCCCGACAGAAGCAGTGACGCAGCAGCAGCAGGCAGCTCTTCATTCACAGGAGCATCTCAGTATCTCACTGGTTCCATTTCAGCAGATGTGAAATCTTTATGCCATGTTCCTCTCTTTGTCCTCCTTTCTTAGTGCTTAGGGAAGAAAAAAATGAAGAAAAAGAAAGCCCAGAGGAAGAACTTACACTAAGATATCACTTCTTTTGCTGCACCATACTACCAGTGTTATCATGGCACATGTCAACATGACTGGGATCAAGATCAGTGTTATGAGAATTTCATCCGGTGGATCTTCCCAGTGAACCTTTTCTGAAGTACAGTTTGAAAAGAACTGTTTATGAATTCCAGTGATAAAGCCTTCTGCAAGGGGGTTTGGCCAAAAGCAACTTGCATTGTTGGCTTCACGTTCTGTGCACTGGGTAAAGTTGTCATAATACCTGGGAGTAGAAGAAAAATAAGAGAAGTTGAAATAGAATGTATATGCATATTACACTTGGAGAAAGCTACGGAGGGCGCCATAAGAAACCTCTAAGAATGTGTCTATCATGTAGATTTTCTGCTGAAGGACCTCCAGTGGAAGCTATGGCACAGCGAGGCAGAAGGAGAACTGACTCCCATGTACTAATGCAACTGAGAGATTTCGTGTGAAGTTCTGAGATCCCAGATGGACAATAATCAAACCCCGACTGCAGCCAGGACCTCCTAATGCCACTTAAGTACAAATAGAACTCCCTCACTAGAGACACTCACAGATCCTTTAAAAAACACGCAAATGTCCAAGAACAGGACATTTTGAACAAAGTATTTCATGCCTCAACTGCCACTAGACATGATGTTGTTGTGAAAATTATGATGTGGCACTAGGACTGAATCACAACATGCAGTACAGTGTAAAAATTTTGGTTCTGTTGCACTCTGATGTAAGAAAATAATGGGAAAATAAACACACAGAAAGTTAACTTTTGACAAAATTCCTCTTCTTTCCAACTCCAGCAAATGCCCGGCAGGGAATAAATAAAGAAATAAATTCTAATTACATGTTTGCTTATGAAAGGCTGGGAATTCCTTATTATACCTAACATGTGATTTCAATGCTGCATGTGCTAAAATTTACCTATCCAGGAATAACTTATATTTATGAGAATTGGCTACTCCTCAGGGAAAAAAAAAGGCAACAATAAGCCTAAATGAGTTTTTTGGTGTTATTATAAGCCAAAGAAATTCAGGAAGTGAATGGATATGGGGGGGAGATCGGAAATTAGGAAGACGAAGAGTGTCTGGTCAGTGCATGAATAGGGCAAGAAATAAGGAAGCTGAATTATTGTCTGTGGTGTTTATTTTAGTCCTGCGTGACTCAATAAACTCACTTCAAAGGGGAATTAAAAATAGAAAGGAGAGAGCAAAACCCCACAGGACACCTCCAGGGACAGCATCTTATTATAGCATCTGAAGACCCTACTCTCCCTCACACCATATAAATATGGACTCCTGATGATTGACCCTTTCTGACACTAAGTCCTACAGGGGACTAATGTTGACTCAATGCTTTGCTGTAAATTAAAGGAGAAGAGACATTTCAGTGTTTGGGCCAAGACTGAAGTCTACTGTCTACTGTGTGTCTGTCAGGGGAAATGTCTGCCTGCCCATGCTACAACCACACAGGTTGGGAACACAGCCTACTGAGCATCTAAATTCTCAGGGCTGTGTTCACAGAAGAAGAAAAAGCATCACAGAAAGGGGCTTCTGCAAGTTCCTTGTAGTTCTCATTTTCAAGGAGTTTGGGCCAATATTGCTTCATTCATAAGCAAACACAATGGACAATCTAACACCAAACTCCAGCATGAAGATGCATGTACGCACAATGTATGTGCATTTTAAGCAAAGCAACTAGAGAGGAAGCTTTTGTGACATCAGCAGCCACAGGAAAACAACAGGAAATAAGCTAAAAATAAAATACAAATATCAGCTGTTTGCTATTTTAATAGTGTCATTCTTCTGTGTGACCTGATGGCATCCATTCTTTATGTCCTTGGACTAAATTAGGAACTGGAGATGTCTAGCTGCGTGTGGGAGGTACAGTCCCAGGGGACCTGAAGAGCAACAGGTCTGAAGGCAAGGCTACAAGGCTCAGCAGGCTACAATGCAGAGATGGAGGAGCATTCCTCTGCCCAGACAGGTCACTGCTCCACCCGGCAAAGACACTCCAGCCTGCTCTGGGCCAGGCTCTCATGGGCACCTTTGTGCCATCAATGGCTGCTGTTACCACCACCTCAATTAGAAAACCAACAATAAATCCAGGTGATTGCAGAACAAGAGTACCCTAAGCTCAAAGATTTGTTGATGTATATGCATATTACACTTGGAGAAAGCTATGGAGGGCGCCATAAGAAATCTCTATATTTAAAATCCTATAGAAAATTCAGTGTTCTACAAAGAACTCTGTAGATTTTTTTCCTTAAATGTTAGATGGTGTAAAGAAAAATATTTGCCACTGATTTTTGATTGCAAATACAACACAGATAGAAAAAGCTGGTTAAGTGTTGCCAAAAGGCCAGATAAAAATAACTCGGGAGATAAATTGTATTTGAAATACTGAACCCCTAAGGGCCAAAGTAGAATAAAAATGTTATTGTAATAGTTGGAATTCCTTACAATTTTTCCTTAAAACCTTCTCTCATGAATAAAAAAGGGGAAAAAAAACCCTACCTGCCTATAACTCTCAGTTCACCCAACTGTGAGAATGTAGATAAAGGAAAATCTCAGCTGCTGGAGAATTGCATGTCTGCCAGTAAAGCTCAAATCACTTAAATATTTATGTAGTTTTGTAATTTCGAGTTTATGCACTGCAACAGAAAGTTCATACAAAAAAAAAGATCCTCTCTGCATGGCACTGTGGAATAGCTGCCTCAGATGGGAGCAACTGCATCCCAAAAGCATGGATGCTTTTGTATGTTTTGTAGTTGACCAATTGGTTTGCAAGTTGGGATTTTTTTAAGAAGGAGATGGGGTTTAATAGATATTTCATTTCAGTTGAATTCTCCTATGCCTAATCCTTACGTAATTCTCTTCATTCAAATGGTAAAGGCTGGAATAGAAAACCTTTCCATTCTGTGTAATAAAATGGCTATGACAAAGATTTCCTGGCCTCTGACTGCAGATACTTCAAGGAGAAGTGCATTAAAGTTCCACAGCTTGTGAAAGGAAAGAACAAGAAATGATGGTTTCAACTTATTCTCTGAACAAATAACTGGAGAGCACATCGGAGCTCAAGCTCCTTCATTTTTCAGATTATAAGAGGGTGTGGGAAAATCCTTAATTCTTTGTGCTGAGACACAGTTTCATCTCTTTCAGGCCAACTACAAGGGACATAGGTAGTACTCAGGAAAGGGATATTCACAGGGAGTCTGGTCACAAGCTTTGTGACAAATGAGCCAAAAAATTATTTGAGTTTCAACTCAGCTAAGTAGTCCAATACAAAAAAACCCCAAAATCTAAGCACAGTCTGAGCAGCAATATTTGCATAAAGATGTGCTTTGCCCTGACATGCTCAGGATAACTTTAGTTTCTATTGAGGAACCAACTCCTTCGTCGTACTGCACATTATTGAAAATACTTTCAGAGAACACAAGAAATAATTCCTTTTAGAGAAATCTCTGAACTATAACACATTTGTCATGAAAGATAATTTTCAATATTCTAGAACAATATCTCATGAGCACGCAAACTTTTTCTCCTATACCTTACGTTTTCACTAAAAGACATATTAACAACCATGTCACTGTTTTTGGGGTTTTTTTGGTTTTGTTTTTTTTTTTGTTTAAACTGTGCAGTACTTTATTTTGTATTTTACTCATGAGAAAATATATTTTTACATCCTACCTATAACTAAGAACCTGGACAGCAGGCAGTTATTATGAGGAATGGCAGTGGACACATTTGCCTTAATGGGACAGTGTCTCATGGAGTGTCCACTCAAACTATTTAAATAGAGAGCTAGGTTTATTACATCTCATCTATCTCAGGGTACACATCCTCTCACTCAGGGCACTTCTCAGTCTAAGTGGGGCTTGAATCTCCTCCATAGTTTCCCACATTTCCAGGGAGGAACATGGTAAATCCTTGCTCTTTCTTCCTCAGTATCCCTCCACAGGAAACTGCAGAGATGAATGGTTTACAAAAACACAAGTCCCACAACCCCCTCCTCCACATTTTTGTGAGACTAAGAAAACAAATAGATTGTTTAACTAAGAGTTTTAACAAATAAGCATTTTCCAATGCAAAACTGTTATTTCAAAGAATCACAAACAATTATCAAAAAGCTGAATACAATATATATATATCACTTAAGCTGAATACAATATATATATCACTTAAGACAAACATTTAAAGGTATTTTCTGGCTGCAGCCAGTAGACCCACTGTCAGTTCCAACTGGAGAATCCTTCCACCTCTCCAGCACCCATGGATAGACCACCACAGAGACACTCAACACATAAGCAGTCAGGAGTGTTTTGCAGTTGCTTAATGAGGAGGGCCAGGGATTAAAAACCAAAACACCACACTTTCACCACCCCATTTAAAATAATTCACGATCCCTGATATAATTATAGAAGGGTAGTACAAGAAATATAATACATTGTGAGTAATTTTTGCTATTTTGAGCCCACAAAGTACTCAGAATACAGTGAAAAATCTCTCTTGAGATAAGTGAGTCTTGATGCAAACCAGGTAACAGATACACCAGGGAGGGACACTCACTCCTGCTACTCTACAATCCCCAACAGCAATCTACAGGCACTGTTTCAGGACACTACAAGTCATGTGGTATATTTTAATAAATATGCTATAAAATTATTTGCCTTCCCCCAGGTTATTCAACCAAAAATTTCTTTATACACAGTCACATATTAAATTGAATTATCATCCTTGTAACCTCCACCCAGACTGGAACAAAAGTCCAAACTATTAACAAGAAATATATCATATCATGAGAAAGGCTTTTCTTACAGCATTTCCAGATGAAGTGGAGGCAGGAAGTAGCAAAAAACCTCACAAAAATAAAAAGTCTATTCTTATGTGAGATGCAGCCAGACTGTATACAGTTTCCATGTGTAACAGCCTGGATGAACTTCAAATAAGGGTCCAAACCTTAAGATGATAATTTCCTGAGGTTTCACCACCATGTTAAAAGGACAGCTTTAATTTTATAGTGAGTTAGGAGCCGGTAAATATGGTAGAATATTTCTGAGATTTTCTCACTCAATATCTCTCCAAAGAGATTTGTGTCTGTGTCTCACCATTCCTTTAATCACATTTCTTCTGCCAAGATGAGTATTCTCACAGTCACATTTTTACCTCCCTAATCAGATCAGATCTACTGTTGTGCAGCTCCAATACAGAATTCAGCCTCAAGAAAATAATGTGCTACAAAAACATAAGGAAGGAAATGAATGGAGGTGGGGAGAAACAGATTAATTGAAAAAATTATAAAGTACAGTTTACTCTCGTGCCACTAAATAATGGACATTGTGACGGATTTACTCACTTGGGTTGAAAGTAATAAATAGATTCTGGTATTCTTTGAAGTAATTACAGATCTCCACCCTTAGTTTCACATCAACAGCTGTCTGGAAAATGCAAAATAAACTGAACTAAAACCCCAAAAATGCACAACTATTACTAAATTGTTGTTAATTCCCTAAAGATACAGACAGAAAATGTAAATATAAAGAGCAACTATAGATGTAAGCAGTTACTTTATACACATAAAAGCCATCTCTAATGAGCAGCAGAAACCACTATATTGAGCAAATGTAGAACAAGGAGGTAAATGTAGCCTGACATAAGGTACTGCATTATTAAGATCAAATGTTTAGTAGCACCAGAATTTTACCAAGCCAAAAACTTCAACTGGCAAGCAGGCTTTACCTTCCAGCACTCCTGACCAGATTTTAATGATTACTTAGTTGTACACTCAGCCCATTTTTGGAGAACACCCAGTAAGAGGGGATGTAGTCTCTGAAGCCATCACTACATCAAGTCTTCAGAAGCCAGAAGCCAATCCATAACTCCCTTGAAAATTTTGTCTAAGGGATTTTTGTCTAATTCCCTTGAACTAGACAAAATTCAAAAGAGTAAGTTAAGGCAAATCCTAATCCCACAAACACTTAAGCATACATATCCAACTTCTTATAAGCACAGTATCTCATAAGCAGCCATCAGTGATGATGTGTGGAAGATGTCCTTAATAGAATTAATAGAATCATGACCTATCTGCTTCTTACAGTCAAACACACCAGGCTTGTGATTCTGTCAGGGAAATGCAAATTTTAAAACCTCTTATTTATGGATCAAGTTTCAAAGTTTTTGTCAAATTGGTCAACTAAAATTGGCCTTCCTTTTTTTGGGCTTCTCACCAAAGGAGACAGCATGTTTCTGGGGGCAAGCACTGTTTTTGTGTATATCAGTATTTGAAATTTTACAGCTAAAATTTTAAATCTTGTACTAGAACATGTGAACGGAAGCAGGAAGCATTCCAAAATTCAGATCCAGATCATATGCCCATCTTCAGATCTCCAGTAAACACTTCTCAGTGCCCAAAATGGCAGATGCACAATCTCTGTTACCTCATCTGCTTTTTCTCTATTCTAGTCAGTTATTTCTCTACTTAATTCAGATTACTTCACAATGACAGGCAAAGACAATACCTGACTAAGATTGGGAATTTTTCCTTTCTCATCAGCTGTGCATCATGCATCTCCCCTCAGTGTTAGGAAAACCATAAGCATTTTCTGGTACATATCCTCTTTCAAAGGCCAAGCATGACAGAGATGAGGGCCCTGAAAAGCCAATAACACAATTTGAAGGCAAAGTCCTACTATTTATTTTCATATACAATTTCAAATCAAACTTCTGCATACTTCAAAACTATGTTGCCTTTACAGTCTGTAAAAACACTGGAATAATTGTAGGGCATGATGCACAATACAGATTCCTTGAAGCTTCCCCTGCCAAGGAAGAGAGCCCAGGACAAGTAGTACTTTGGACAGATGAGTCCCACACCTGTTGTGCCTAGCAAAAAAAAAAGCCTCATTAAAAGAAAGCAAGCTAGTAGAGAATTACACTCAAATCTGCCACTGTAGTGATGGAGAGACATGCAAGCAGCACACTATCCTTGTATCTATCTCAGCTCAGCTCCTTCCCAAAAGCATTTCCACCTGAGTCACCACAGACTGGCACAATCCTCACTCCAGTCAGTGCAAATGCAAGTGCTCTTGGTGCAAGCAGGTATTTGGGAGAAAGCAGAAGCACCTCAGGAGGTGGCTGTGTCATTGTCTGACCCAAATACATCAGTCACTTTGTTCATTCACCTTGCAAAGTCTGCAACAATTAACAGTTTATTTGTCTGCACTCTTCTCAGAATGTTCCAACTCCATGATAAAACCATCATTCCAACACTGCTTCCAAAATTAAATGCTCACCCAGCTTCAATCCAATCATCCAACACCTGGGGAGGAGCCAGAGTCAGGAGGGAAGCTGCTAGCCCTGAACTGGTCTGAGCTCATGCCACATTTCCGGAGCTCAAGGCTTTTCTTTCCATCTAGATTAACCAAGCTGACAGGTGAGCAGAGAAAATGTGGTTTGAATTCAGACTGGTGCTCCACAGCTCGGCCTCCAGACAGCCACCCAAAACAAACAACCATGAAGAAGATAATTTTTCTGACCAACGGACAAAAACTCACAGAGAAAGAAATAACAGAAGGGCCCTTCTTCTTACATCTACAAACTGCTTCATATTCCATTTTTATGAGGATATTAAAGAGTATTAAAGTGTCACCTGCTGAGTGGAAGCTGCTATTAGATTCTGCTTACTCCAAAGTAGGACAAGCCTTTTATAATACCACAGCACTATTTCTTCAAGTGGAAAGAGGGGAGAGAAATATCTGGTAATATGCAGCTGTGAAACAGAAATCATCAGTAAATCAGGCTTACATTTTGAGGAACACCCACTGTAGCATCTCACAGAATCAATTTATTTTAAATTAAAAAAAAAAACCAACAAATAATCTGTTTCTAAATTGAACTTTTCATCATCATTTTCATAACCCTCCTCACATAATTTTTATGAGCACATAGAGAATGTACACTTTTCCTGATTATTTATGGAAAATGGGTTTTATGTAAACTTTAAAAAATACCTGTAATTTAAAAAGACACTTGCTTTGGGAGGAGAGTGGCTGTTGTGTTCTGCTCCAAGCAGAGCACAAATAATGGGAGTTAAAAATCTGTTACTAATTACAGACCTTAAACTTCAGATTATGCCAGCTACTGGACTAGTTAAAGAATAAATCCTTTTTGCAGTCTTGCATAATAAATGAATTATGTGAAATTGCAATCTAGGCATGGACAGCTCACAAACAAGACCAAAACTGATGAAAAATTAACCATAAAATCAGAGGAACAGTAACAACATTAGAAATTGATTTAAAATTAAGCAAAAAGACTGTTAGGCAAGAAGCCTAATATAGAAAAGTTCTGCTTATCTACAATTCAAGTACATCATTATGTTTTAGCACGACTTTGACAGCACAGCATGTTCACCACTGAATGTGGGTTTTTTCCTTTCTTATGTCTTCCCCTCTTACTTGTGGTGGAAAAGACACATTCCCTCTCCTTATGTAAGTACTTCTTGTGCTTCGTGCCTTCCCAAGACTGTTCCAACATCTCACACACACAACAGAGGCAAATGATGGACCCAAAGGGCCTTACTCCTTATCCACAACTGTGTATGAAAGATTTGAGGGTTGCAATACTCCCTGGAATTGCTTAAGGGTGAGCCAGCAACCTCCTAAGCAGGTGCAAAAAACATTATGTCAGAGGATTTGGGATAGTGTCCAGCCAGACCATCGGCAGATCAGAAGCAGAGGGACCCAGCATCCTGAGACTGTCACCTGGGAAAGGTCCCAGTTTTGTAGCTCCTGGATCTGCTAAGTTTATATACCTTCATCTTGGGCCCAGCTAAACTCTACCTCAGTTTGAGGAAGAACAATGTAACATGGCACAGTGAAATGTTACAAACCCCTGATGTAAGAAAGCTGTTTTGGGGTATTATTCCGGGTCTGATAATATTTAAGCACCATGAGAAGCCAGGTAGTAGGGTATTTTCTGAGCCTTCATTCAATTCCTCTTTGGCTGATGAAAACAGTGACTTATTTTCATAGTGATGGTTAAAAACCAATCTGTTTTCCTGCACAGAAACAGCCAACAGCAGAAAGAACCTTACATTTTTGCACCTACTTTTTATAAGTAGCAATACTAATACCTTACCCCTGCATACTACAAATCAGCCTAAATATATATTAGATATATATACTTCCAGTAACAGGAAGCAAAAATCCATTCTAGATTACAATGCAACATGATAAGTTATACATAATATAGAACCAACTTGAGATCATTGTGCTTCTTAAGCTACCTTCCTGCAGATAAAAATTGGACTCAGCACCTCACTGATAACTCCCAGTCCCACGGGCAGACATAGAAGCCAATTCTAGATGCCAGAACACTCATTTGAATATTTCTATGCTTATTTTATAATGATAGCTTAATATGAAATGGTACATTTTAGCAGTCAGAGAAATGTATGAAAGATTTTTGTATATCTGAGAGAAATGCAAAACATCAATTTCTTGAGAGGTGCAAAGAGCTGCACTCACAGTTGTTCATCAATGCACCATTGCCTTGACAACCTTTGATTTCCACTCCTTCTATACTCAGCACGTATCTTAGTGAAAAATTTTAATTTTACAAAACTGCCATATCTCTATTATTTTTATAAGCACTACGGGCATCTCATACATTGCCTTCAAGTTTGTCAATGCAGCCAGCCATGTGTGTCTGCCTTTTGCAGATTACACTACAGGCTGAAGAAGGTGACTTATCTACTTAAGAGTGCAGAAGACTGCACTTCATGTCTTGAGACTACTTTCCAACACATAATTACATTCTATTCTGTAAGGATAAATAGAAATGCCAGAGCGTTGGCAATTAACCATGTAAAATACTTTTTTTTTAAAGTATTGTTACATAATAAACTTCTGTAATTGAAACAAGACCCTGAATACAAAACATAGTAGTTTTAATTCATACCTATTGTGTTGGCAACAGTTAACCACATGACTAATACCACATGTAGCCTGGAGCAAGAAAATCTATTTTTTTGTCTCTGCTGAGTTAATCTCCATTATTGTATGTTCGTGGTTGATCCATTTAGAAAACAAGAATGTAGAAATTGTTTTGCAAACTAGAAGTACCAGAAAAGTTTGCATTAACTTTTCCTTTTCATAATACATTTATATATTTATTTTCACTGCTTCTAAAAATATACTGTCCATTATATATGCATTGCATAATACAAAATAATCAGTCTATCAAGTTATACCATATTATTTTACCACCAAGCAACTTTACACAGAAATCTTATGCAATGGTTTTTATTAAATACAGCCTTTAAAAATAAGCTCCATTAAGACTGTTTTTGATTACTGATCTTACCACAATAAAATTCAGAAAGGTCATGAAAGGTGTTGAAAGGCGTATCAGCTGACAGTCCTGAGATTTAACAGCAGATCTGCCTTCTAACATCACCTCTAAGCTGCTTACATTATTTTTTCCAAGTGACTTAGAATTATTATATTCCTATATCTTTAACTATTTGTTAGTTGCCTTGAAATATGAGCACTGACATACTGATGCCACCTTGTGAGTGCAAGCTACCACCATTAGTCCAAGGCATCTGCTGAAGTACACATCAATCTGACCCACAGCACCCTCACTAAAATATTGTCACTGGGGTCTTCAGGTGACATCGACTTCACCAATGTGGAAAACTCTTTCAGAACTTCAAGAAAATACTGATATTTATATCACTGACCTCTTGGCAAATGCCAGATTTCATTCCCTTGTTGAAAAAAAAAATAGGACAAATAAATGTAACAGGTGTTAAAACTTGATGAAAAAAAGCACTTGAAAAACTGAAATCTGATGTTAAAAACTGAAAAGTTTTCAGCTCATCATAATGCTTCTTACTTAGCAGTAAGCTCAGAAGCTACTTCTCTTTTTTCAAACTAACAGAACTTCCACAAAGATTTGCATAATTATTGATAAATTGAAGAACAGAAAGATTTGCGCTCTTAAAAACCTGGAAAAGATGGATGATGGGCTGAAAAAGCATATTATTCTGGCATGATATGGTCATTATATGTTTTTTAATAGAAGACTCAACGTCTCCCGTGGTTTAACAAGGAAAGAAACAGTTATCCCTGATGAACAACAAATTCCAGTTGTTTTCTCCCCATTCCATTCCACTAGTATCCTTGAATGGTGGCTTTTGTGGACTGTGATTACAACATGTATTGTGGTATAAATAACAAATAGTTTTAGTTCACCAAATCTGAGTTCTTGATAGTGAGTGTATTTAATTCAGCACCCTCCCAAAATATTGGCAAATTTCTCTTTATCCTCTACAATATACCCATTTACTGGTTTCAAGTGAGCTGTTCAAAGCAAGGTTTTGCTTGCAAAAAGTATTATTTTTCAGTGTCTAAAATGAAAACCCAAGAAATCTCATCAGACAAAAAACTTTGCTAGTTTGTAGCATAGCTATGTCTATAACACGCTGCAGAACAAACTGATGGCTTGGCATTTATAAGCAAAGTGGTCTGCAGGTCATCACAGAATTTAGAAACATCCGTGTTCTTGATATAGCATTAAAATTCAGAAGTCAGAGTAATTCACTAAAAATTCAACATTCATGAATGTTTTTCATCACCCTTCTGTACCATGTAAGACAGCCACAAAAAACACAGTTTTAGAAAAGCACTGCTGTAATTCTTTACTACAGAAGGAAAAAATATTCAAAATGAATACCCAAAGCCTTTCCAATACCTCACCTGGAATTATCAAATATAGACTATATTTTCACAGCCATGTATTATATAAAATGACTGTGCCTCTCCTTTATAGCAAAGGTGAAAACTATAATGCACTAAAGAACCATATTTCAGCCTCCTGCATCTATCAGGAGGAAAGCAGTTTTACGGGAATGATACATTCCTGCCTGGTGTCTGAATTCAAACTAACCACTTTATTTCTATTCATCAGAACATATTCTTATCTACACAGTACAAAATAAAGCAAATATATTTCATATTAAAGTATGATGTGAAATTGAGATCCTATGGAAGATATTCTTCCATAGCCCCATTAGGGGACCCACCGTGTCTTTGCATTAACCTCACAGCAACTAGGATGGCTGATCCCAACACAGCACATGATTGTACACATTCTCAGCACAGCCCTGCACCTGAGATTTTATAAACTTTAGGTTTCTTTCATTCCAAATGTTTTAAATAATAGATGGCAAGCATTATTATTTCTGTAATGAAAAATTGCTATTGTCAGCTACCAGCATGATGGCAACACAAGTGCTCAAATACGAAGTTCTTCTCCATTGTTTTACTTCCTCACACCTAATTGATTTATTAGCTGCTTTGCTTTTGTTTTGAAAAGAAAGGCATGAGTCACAGAAGAAAAACAGCATGTTCTTGGGATAACAATTACCAGCCTGGTTTTGCCATTGCTGCCATGAGTTTTCAGATGGCTTTTTAGTACAAAACCACTGTACGTTTTGACAGGTAAAGAGGTGAAAGAAATACACAGGTAAAAAATATTAAATATCAGCATCATCTTCATTTCACCGAGAGCTTAAAAAAAAAGCAGCAACTGTATCTGTATGAGAAGCTGAAAGGAAGACAATCCTACCAAAGAAGACCAAATGCTGGCACCTACCACACCAGTCCTTTTCCCGTGCCCAAGTGAACACTAAATGTTAAATCACCCACACTGACATGAGGCCACACAAAGCACAGGTTTGCTCAACCTTCCACCACAGAGACGCTGAGATGACAAATACTATTTTCTTCTATAAAATCTGGACTAACACATCGGGGAGGACTCACAGCTGGCTAAATAAGGGATTTTGGTCCCCCTTCTCAGTTTGATCTTCGGGGGAAAGACGACATTACTCTTCAGATACATACAAAACTTTAGGCAACAAAATTGAAGAAAATTACCCAGAGACTAGGCAATAAAATGACCTTTTGTTGTGCAAGCACATTTGTGATTTGCAGTATTTTCATCATGACTTTGCCCAGGGTAAACTATAACCAATGTACTTGTCTGCCTACAGGGATATGAATCCCAAGACAAACAGAGACAGCCCCCTCCTAACATGACACAACTGAGGAAGGGTAGGACTCCCTTAAATCAGTACTGTACTGGATCTAAAATTATATGTGCTGGTCACTCAAACATCCAGTTTCCAGCAGCCCCAGGCTGCCTTTCATGTGAGAAAATCACATGCAAAAATCCAGAATCAAGTCTTTTCTGATTATATTGAAAAGAACAAACCAAAGGTGTCAGTGTTCTCAATTGTGAGACCAATGAGAACATATTAGCTCACACGAGTCACTGGTTCACCTCAGCTGCCAAACAAACCCAGTGGTTTGTCTGAGATTTTCACTAGGGATTCGCACTGAGATTTGATACTAGGGAATATGCCGACCCTATCTGGAAGGAAACAGAAGAGGTAGTTACCCAGGAAATGAGAAGGTTGAGGTATTCTAGTGACCCTTTTGCCTTGGTCTTCACTGGCAAATGCTCCAGTCACCTGCAGAAGGCAAGGCAGGAACTTGGAGAATGAAGAAATACCCACAGTAGGAGTTCAAAAATATGTAAGGAACCTGAAGGCCCACAGGACCTGATGAGAGGCATCTGAAGGTCCTGCAAGAACTGGCAGAGGAAGGGGCTAAGTCACTGTCCATCACATTTGAGAAGTCACAGCAGTTTGGTGAAGTTCCCATTGGAAAAGAGGAAACAACCCCATTTTCAGAAAGAAAAATTAAAAAGAGCACCTCTCTTCTGAAGACAGGCTGAGATATTTAGGGTTGTTAAGTCTGTAGAAGAGGCTTTGTGAAAACCTCACAGCACCTAAAGGGGACTAAAGAGAGCTGAGAGGGACAGTAGTGACAGAAAAAGGGGGAATGGCATTAAATGCAAAGAGAGTAGTTTGGATTAGATATTAGAAAGAAATTCTTTATTGTCTAAAACAGATTGCTCAGAAAAGCTGTGGATGCTCCAACTCTGGAATTGTTCAGGGACAGGTTGGATGAGGCTTTGAACAAGCTGGTCTAGTGGAGGATGTCCCTGTCCACAGCTTGGAACCAAAGATCTTTAAGACCCCTTCCAACCCAAACCACTCAGCAATTCTATGGTTTTCACAGTACATTCCTCTTGTGTAGAAGTTTTGTCATTAGCAGCTGGGTGCAATCGCTGATTGGTGTCTAGATCAGGGCTCGTGCAGCAGTCAGTGGGGAAGATGAAAAAACTTAGATAACCAACCAAGAAAATTACTCAGTTTGGAGGGTTCTTACATACACACTCAGCCAGCAGAGGTTCTTAGCTCCAAGCTTCAGGAAGTGTGGGCACGTAATTTCATTTTGGGCTGCATATGTTTCTTACAGAGTTTGCCTTCCCATTGACCTTAATGTGATCTGGCTTTCTTTCATGCAACATTTTACTAAGCTTCTTTGAAAACTAGGCACTTTTACAGTTAGCTTAGTTGGGCCAAATTGTAACAGGCAAAACTCCCACTGACTTAAAAATTGCGCAACAGGATTACTTTTCCAAATTACATCAAAAGTAGTCATACAGATTTTTTTCCTTAATTCTTTTTTTCAAATCCTCGGCATCTGTACAGAACATGGGCGGACTCCCTCATCATCTTCAACGGGACTGAAACTGTTTATAGAATTAACATTTCATGTGAAGTGCTGTGGGAAAACTACACTAAGGCTGTACAGAAAAGAGAATAGTTATTTACAGTGGGTACAGGCCTTGGACCGTGCACACAGTAAAGCAGAAAATTTCATACCTGTGATGAATCTGCTTCAGATGTGCAGTTAAAGAAAAAAATTGCCCTCTTCTATTCTGCTATAAACTGAAATTTAAAACATCAGAAAAATAAGACTTTTAACGTCTTCCAGGTACTGTAAAGCAATGTCACAGAGCCACTGTCTCACAGCAAATCAGGGACTCCTAGAGCTGTGAAAAGAAATTTAGAGATTGGAGGAAGAAGTTTGTTACAATCCATTCTTTTTCTCAAACAGAAAATCCAGATCTGACCTGTGTTACATGCACCACTTTGCTAGAGGTCTCTTCCAAAGCACAAATTTCTATTTCATCCTTGGACTCTCAACCCAATTCCTTGACTGGTAAACACCGAATGACTGACTGGGAGCTCCCAAAGTAGCAGGTATGCAACTCGTGGGATGAGTGCTGCAATAATAGTATTAGCTTGAAAGAGGAGAATGCCTCACCTGTAACAGACGACACAATCTGTTTATAGATGTAATAGATCAATAGAAATCTTTTAAATGAAGAGTTGATGCCTTTTCATAGTATATTCACTCTTACAGGGTTTGGAATAGTGACTCCTGGGCAGATTGCCTGGTCTGTATTATGCAACAGTGCAGATATGGCCACAGCCATCTCTCTGGCCTCAAAATTACTGAAATGCTGGTAACTAAACTCAGAAATATTTGGAAAATGGTGATGCAGAAGAGAGAAAACTAGTACTTGGGAGCAGGCCAAAAGCTTAACAAGCCACCGAAAATCTTCTTTAGTACATTTTGGTCCCACATTTCCATAGGGGTTAGGCCTAGGAGACACACACAGATTTGTTTAGAGACTGTTTGTTCCAGTTTAATTGTTTCCAGGATCCAGTCAGAAGTATTTGAAAAACTGTTTCATGAGTTAAGAATAGAAAGTAATTACAGTAAGGAACATTTTTTCAGGTTCATGTAAGACAGCTCTGAGCACTTCCACCTTCATCTGGCCACTTGCTTCAGGAATTAGTCGTACCTGGCTTCTCAACTGTAGTCCTACAGGATTTATCACAGCACACAAAAAAAAGTCTGACTGTTAATAATGAATTTTGGCTTGTGGACAGTAGTTGATTTAACATATTCAGCTGCAACTGCTAAATATTAAGATAATGAAGAAATATAATACATAGTTATTATATGTAATGCAGCACTATTAACATAGATGTTACTATAAGTAGGCATAACAGAAATATTACACATAAAAAATAAAAACTTTCCTGAAATTTCCAATCTTTTGGCAAATGAAAAGTATATGTGCTTTTGTTAATTCCTCATATAGCTTTCACCCACACTTTAGTACTCTGCCTTGTACCATAACTTTGAGTCTTTTAAACAACCTCGTTGTATTTTCATCTTCAGAGCACTCTCTTAATAATCTAAAGGCCTCAGCAAAACTGCAACAAGGCAAACTCCTTCTCACCTGTCAATGAACACCTCTGGCTGTGTATTGAAGGTTTTACCTTTCTTGTAAGCTGTTTGTGGTTAGCCTTCATATTCTGATGTCCAAGCTAGAACCTCTTAAACACACCACATCTAAACGACTTAAAATATGTTAAAATCTCACTGTGATCGTATTTAAGCTTTCAAATACCTTTGGACAATTTGACCCAGAGTACTTGTATCCTAACTAACTGTGAATCCTCACAGAAAAACGCAAAAATTAATCGGGAAATTTTCATCTAACAGTGCTTCTGTAAAACTTTACCTGAGAATTTACTGTCTATATGTGATCATCTTACATTTCCAGCAAGAGCAATATCAGCTGTGAAGGCTAAAACTCTCATATTAGTTTGCAGTACCAGCTGCCACACACAGAAGCCTCGTCTGTTCAAAATCAGTGAAAAGGCTGCTTTTTAAAGAACACAAGTTTGTTAAGAATGGCAGAGATGTCAGAAAATCTTACAGGGTAATTAGGTTACAGCAAATTGGAGCCACTGCAAATTCTCTCACAAATGTTTGGCCAAATGGTGAAGCACTACAGATAACTGCTATTTACAATCCCATAACCAAAGCCATTTATACTGAAGAGCTAAAACTCCTCCATGAACCAAGGAATTTAGAAAATTAGCAGATTTCCATTAACTATTATATTTCAATACATGGTACAAAGATTTATTTCAAAGTGAAAAGTGCCATGTAGAAATTACTGCATGAAGAAACAGTTTCTTTTACACAAAACTCACAGTTTTAACCCGCTATCTGATCCAGACTGATTAATTGTTACTGCTGGAGGCTAGATATAAAATCAGCACAAAGTAGTATTACCAGGTTTAAATATCTGAATTTTAAGTGTTCGTGGATAGATATACCAGTTTTTCATTAATTTGTCAGATTACTCCAAAGAAGGAAGTGTTTCTGTCCATCTCTCAGGGTTCCTCCAATAAATTGGAATAAATTAACCTCTATGTGTACCTGCTCACGGCAGAGGGGTTGGAACCAGAGGATCTTTACAGTCACTTCCAATCCAGGCCATTCTGTGATTCTATATGCTTCTTATAGAATGCATGACATCAAACAACAATGTCTGTTCTCAAAAGAGTAAAAATCTTAAAGGTAGATGCACATTTGCTGCTTCTTCAGTGCAATGAACCCTTATGATAAGTTTGTAATCAGACTTCTAATGCTTGATTAATGCTTGATTCAAGAGATAAATTTCAAAACAAATTCCTCCTGCTACTCTTCTCTAAAGTAGAACTTGAAACATTTTAAAAAAAGGTTTTTAGAAAATATATATTTTGTTAAAAATGTAAAAGATTTTTTTCTCTAAGAGCCTTGAATTCTTCTGGTACTGCTTTTGAGGAAAAATGAGCAAAGCCTTAGACTGACCAACTTCTTCAGAAAAATTTTTTTGTACAGGGAATGAAAACAACACCAAACAGTGAGCACAACTAGAAAGCATAAAATCAAGGTGGATTCTTAACTCTAATTAAAAGTCAGGAAAACTCAGAGACTTCAGTCACCTCCAAACCTTGAAAACTTCTTGCACATAATATGTAAAATCTTGAATAAATTTTAGCAGAAGTCTCTCAAAAAGCTGCCTGGTTTTTCACCTGCATTGATACAGATATAGTCTAATATTTTGGCTCCTATAGGTAGTTTTCACTGCTGCAAGTAATCCCATTAGTTCAGGTCACTTATTGATTCAAGTAAGCTATCGTAAAAGAAATCTTGTTATTCTAAAACAATTATAATGAAGATAAAATGGAGCAAAATTACAGTGTTTCCTTCAAAACAAATAAAACATCTTGAACCTAGATGAGTTATAAAATTAAATTTATTGCTGCATAACATACAGATATTTATTAAATAAATTTAGCAATACCAGCACTGCAAGGATTTTCTTTTTTTTTTGTATACACACACTTCTCTGTCAGATTTGACTGCAATTTCTACAAGCTGGTTGAGAAGAGCTAACCTTCTCTTACTCTTCCCCACTGCTGGAGAGAACTGCATGAGTGCATCTTCCACTCCATTGCCATAAGATTTAAGAATCTACCTTTTAACAGATTGCAAGATTTTCAAGTCATCAAGGTGCACGAATACATGTGCTAAGAAGGAATAGCATCTAAATTGATAATATGATATCAGATTATGAAACATTATTAACAGGCGGGGCATTTCAACACAGGTGTTGGTGCTAAGGGAGCTGTGGGGAACTGATGCACACAGCACTGCAGTCCAACATCTCATTATCTGTCCAGTCTGTTGGTGATCAGCCAGAGTCTGCATCCCATGGCACGACACTAAACAGGACACAAGACCAGTGATCCTACCAGAGCACATCTGGGGCTCAGTGACACTGTAACAGGGGTGGGGACAGCTGGCTTGGGGCTACTCCGCCTCCACAGCAGACCCCAGAAACAACACCAGCACAGTTTCAAATGCAGGAAGTGTTCTGCTTCAGGCTGGCTCATACCATGCCAACTCTAGTTCACTTGAGTCTTGTTTTCTGAAGTGCTGAACACCTGCAGCTTCTTCTAATTTCAGCTGGAGTAGAGGGTACTCAGCACTTCTGATAACCAGGCATTATGCATGAGCAGACATGGTCTTAAGAAGCAGATGCTCCACAAAGCCAAAAATGCCACCAATTTCACAAACCCTGTGAGCTTTTTCCAGAACAGAATTTGAAGTGTGCAGCTTTACAGAGAGATGTTTAAATACCTCCTATAACTATGGAACAGGAAAAGAGATTAGAGAATAATAATGCCACCCTCACTACTGTCAGTCTTGCAGTGTTTTAGACATCCAAACAGAATGGGTGGTGCTCGCTCTCTCCATGCTAGCTGGCAGGCAAAGAAGTGTATGACAGCAGGTTCAATGGGACAAATCACTTCAAATTTGGATAGGGCAATTTCACATGAGGTGAATTACTGAAACAGTGTCATCTTACTGAAGAAAAGGAAATCAGAGGAGGGAACTGCATTGTTGTCGAGAAAAAAGCATGATTCTAAAAGCATTGTTGCTTTAGTGGTTTCATAGAAAAGAGATTAGTTACAGAACATTTGCTTAAAAGGCGCAGAAATATAGATTAAATGGAAACACAACTGTCTGAGGTAACGCAACAGCAGCTAGTATTAAATAGCCCATTGGTTATTTTTCATTAAAGTGGACTATTTTCCACACTTTTTGAGTTAAGAGCCAGGTGTCTCTGTGTGCACATGGCCTTACTGCCGGGCTTAAGAAATACAGCTTAGCCCCCTGCAAGTGGCTACAAAATACAGAAGGTTTTCTATATTCTGAAACATAAATATTTTATACGCATTAGGAGAGAGCTATTAAAACCGAAACTAACTCTTACATGATAAATTCTGTAAGGTTGCACCACTTTTTTGAGTCCACTTTCTTCATCATCTCTTCAAAGGATTTTCCACAGGCAGGCAACTTTTCTAACATGAGAGATTCATTGCAGAGCTCAGTCTGTTGACGTGCACCTAGAAAACATCAGATGCACCTTTAGTCACAAACACTGAAATAGAAGCACAAACACATCACTCAAATTTGTTCACACAGTCCAACGTGCCACTTACATTCTCATAAGCTTAACATCAAATTTTCTAAGCAATTTTGGAAAATAGACAAAACACATATTTACATAAATATGTTAAAAACATAACTTTGTATAAAAAACTAAAGGTTACCATATATAGTACTGCCTTTTAAACCTAGCATAGAGGAACCTACCTAATCACTTTTCCAATCTTACTCAGCTGCTACTCATACTAACTCATTACCATCCATTTGCATTTTTATTTAAAAGCTAACTGGATCTCCCAATCCCATATTTCAGTGTAGAAAGCACTTTTCAAGCTTACACATATGCAACACATTCAAGTACCTATATTACTGTGAAATTACTCTAACATTGGAAATATTTGTATGTCTTACCAGGTAAAGGGTGTGAATTTCCACAATCAAAGCTTTTTCTTTAGTATAGCTACTAAAGGAATTGCCTAGAGATCAAGTCCTGTGAGGAGCAGCTGAGGGACCTTGGGATTTTTAAGTGTGGAGAAAAGGAGGCTCGGGGGAGACCTTATTGCTCTCTACAACTTCCTGAAAGGATGCTGTAGCCAGGCGGGGTTTGGTCTCTTCTCCCAAGTAACAAGCATCAAAACAGCTCAAAGTGCCAATTGAGGTTTAAATTAGATATTAGGAAAAATTTCTTCACCAAAAGGGGTGGAGCAGGCTACCCAGGAAGGTGGTTGAGCCACCACCTGTGGAGATATTTAAAAGATGTGTAGATGCAGAACTTAGGGACAAATTTTAGTGGTGGAGTTGGCGCTGTTGGAATAACAGATGGACTCAATGATCATAGAGGTCTTAGTTAACAGTTAAGTTAACCTTGACTTGAGCAAGCCTGTAACTTTTTCAACCTATAATGTCAACTCCAGTATATTTAGTCAGTCAAATGTTTTTCTCACCCAGCACATGCTGCGTTGGAGCACAAAGGTAATATTTTAATATTTGTTACAAAATTGAAATTCTGAAAAAATTCTCCTCAGACTAATGTGTTTGATTTTGATAAGCCTGAAACATTTTGATCAAGCCATTAAATGTCTTGCTTTATCTCTACAGATGCCACTATTTTGACCGTGTACAAAAAATGCATCAACATTGAAAATTACCTGTAAATATATGTACATTAATGTCTTTAATACAAATGCCTAAAGTAAATTAGTCAGAAAAAAAAACTGTGCCATTTTTTTCCCTTCACAGCAGCTCAAATCCAAGAAATGTGTTTACCTGAACAAAACTGCAACCCTAACAAACTGGTATATTAGGGAATCTCCCTGAGAATTCTGAAGGAACAGCTTTTTTTAAGAATACAGCCAAGGAGAACAGACTATTTACTCCTAAAAGAAATTTTCACTGGGAACATATTTACACCAGGGAGAGGAGGTATTTCTTTTGCTTCTATTAGTTACTTTGAAAGCAGGATCCTATCACTGCTGAAAAGAGTCGGTAGTTCTAATTTTGTGTGGTAACAGCCAAACACATTCCCAGAGGCCAACTGAGGTCAAAATCAGGCAGGACTTTGCTTGGTAAGAAGAGAAGTCCTCATGGCCCAATTCCTTACCATCTAGTAAAGAAAAACCCCAAACTCTAAGGCAAAATGACTGGTCTCAAGCTTCACATCACAACCCAGCCATCAGATACTCAGAAGTCTGAGTATCTCCATTAGAAATGAGGCGTGTGATTGTGAAACAGGCTTGAGTGAACATCATTTCACCCAGGAAGGAGCTGGCTCCTTTGGAGCCTGGGCAGGACCACCTTTTGTTTTTACTCCAGGTATCACAGTTGACTCCTTAGGTGGTGGTCACTCTCTCTGTGATGCTGTATGACAAGTGACAACCATCTCATCTGGCCAAATAAACACCTTCCTTTCACATACTTGCCAAGAGCAGCAGGCCCACAACAGGACAGCCTGTGCGCACCTAAAACCATGAGTCTACAACTTCCTAGGGACCACAAACCTCTCCAGGTGTACAGCTCACTCACTGGGACCTAATCCTTGCTGCTCCATCACATCTGACTGTCAGTGCTCTTAAAGTTGTCATGAAGCCTTCATCCATGTGGTCAAAAAGTCAGAACAACAATTACTCACCAATGATAAAAATGGTGAAAATTACCACACAAGGGCAGCATAATTTTATCCATGAGAAGTTAACATGATAACATGGATCCTGCCTACTTAAGTGTTCCTGTCGATTCATCGGGCAGCTGCAGCACTTACCAGCTACACTTTCTGCAGATGAATGCTAAAGCTGTGCAGAATTCAAAACCACATATGAAAATTGCATGGCTCACAACTTAAATCCTGCATGATGCTTTGACAGAAGTTACGCAAAGCTGCTTTTTCTGGCAGGGTATTCTAAACAGACAGCTATCATATGATTTACAACCAAATCCAATTTTTTCTTCCTCTGTGTCATGTGTGCTGACAATTTACTCCAGCCCCTTCCCAGAAGGATGTTTAAATGGATTTTCCATGACATTGGTATTTTTGCTTGTCTGTATTTAAAATTTCAATATTTTGCAGGGTCATAGAAAAAAAACCTCAATCAGAGTCATTTGAGCCCAATCTGATGACACAAAAGTTTCTGTCTAAATCCTTGACCAAAAGAGTTCAAAATCATGGATAATCCTCCATTTCACCATCACTTTAAGGTTCCACCTTAAAACAAACATATTTTAAGAACAATTCTGAAAATCCTGTGTAAATATATTGAGAATTACCTTTACAAAACACTACACCCTCTTGCATGCAGATAATGGATAAGACCAGTTGTAAAAAATGCATGACAATTAACTAATTGAGATGAGACAGGATGGAAGTGTTTCTCAGATGTTAACCATTAGTAAAATAGAAACAGAAGCTTGAATTTTTGAGGTAAGACTCACCTGCGAATCCGAGAGTCATTAGACCATTAACTGGGAAGGGAAAAAAAAAGAGATGAGTTAGATACCTCCACACTCTTATATAAAAGGATTAGTGCAATTACAAGCCAAGTAGAGGATAACTACATTTCAACAGAATATTCAAAATGCATATTCAAACATTAGTTTGTTTTCTTAAAGATTATGTCTGAAAGAAATAATGAACATTTAGAGAACATTATGTTTTTAAATTCCTTTTTATCTATCCTTTAGATGGCTGATTCAGACTTATTATAGGTCTCTATATACCACTCCTTCCTCTAGTTTCTAATATTAAGGATTAGGGACAGGGCAATTTTTTTTTCAAAAATTTTTTCAAACTTCTTAAGAAGCTTGGGTGAAAAAGTTCAAGAAGATAACACACACACTCAAAACATAGGTGTACTGCACATTCTAACATGTAGAGTAAAAAAAAAAATCCTTTCATTGTTAAGCAAACACAACCATAAGTAAGTGTGTACTCTTCTCCTTAAAAGCATGTTGCTGTGTTTAAGTCTCCAGCTTTTGCACAGTGAAGTCACACATTTTGAAAAACATTATTATCAAAACCTAAAAGCTTCTTATGCAGAAGTTCGACTAAAACAGGTATATTGGAAGAGCAACCAAATGGAAACAGACTATACCAACAGAAGGAACCTTCTGATTAGTGATTTGCAGAATATCCAGATGGGTTAAATTAACAGAAGCCCACTGTGTTTGCACAGCTCCAGCCACACCCAGGATTTTGTAATAGCTAAGAGAGACATGGCTTCAATTATTTTGATATCCCACTGAAAAATAAAATTGCTGACAAATCTTTATAGTGTTAACCTCACATCAGAAATTAATGATTTCACACAGATAGGTGCCTCCCTGTTTATACAATACATGGCACCCCAGTAAAACTAATCAAGATATACGTAAGCAGAGTATCAGTACCAATCATTAATCTGGACCGTGGTCACTGGGATGTGCCAAGCTGTCAACTGAGTTAACTGAAAATTATTGTGTACAGGCATAAGAGAAGAATTTAGATCCTTCTAAGGAACATATTTTTCTCCCAGAAAAGCATTAATCTCTGTCTTAGTTACTAATGAGCCAGAATGTACTGTGAAGAGCAGGAATCCACACATCGGAAAATTGTCATGCATCCAAACACACAGAGATGAAACTCCATAATACACTCTGATGGCTGTATCTCTTTCACAAATAGAGCACTTTTCTTTCCAGGCCATTAGCAGATGGACTAATAAATAGACTTGATTCCCTGTGCAGGTTTTTCTTGAATCTTCATTTGAAAATGTGCCTTATTGACTACAGGAGACTGAAGATCACATTAAAAGTAAATGCTTTACAATGAACCCAAACCCACCCATTCTGGGTAAACAGTGTAGGGTGTACACAGATACCCCAGGTACTCCCCCTGGCAGATCACAGACTGCACCCCCAATTCTTATTCTGTCAATTCGTATCATTGTGCTCTAGATCTTTTATGGTTATGGCTGCAGTAATCCTCACAAGACCACAGCAATACAAGAGAGGGTTTACAACTAGAAAGAACCAGACTGCCCCAAGTGCCAGTGAGGAAAGAGTGAAAAACTACTGAATAAAGGCTTACAGGTCAGTGCTCACAAATCCTCCTGCCCCCAACAAAAAGTGCTTTTTGCATTTTTTGATCTGGTGATAACAAAGTAAAACAGGATGTTTTTCACCTATTCTCAACCAAAAGATTCCAGATACCTTCAAAGAAGGGTAAAACAGCCATTCAGATTACCATGCACCACTCCTCTATTTTCTTTGCTCTGAGATACTCAACAAAGATTTAATCAGGACACTACGGCATGCTGGCCTTGACAGTTCGCACAAAAACTTTCCAGCAGCTCTTTTAAGATGGGGCAAGCTCAGCTTTTTTCTTGAAAGGCTGATGCCATGACATCTCTCATTAGGAGATTCGTAGAAGAAGCAAAGTGGGTCAGCATTGAAAGGTGTTACCAAGACCCCAAAATAAAACAGTTGGCATACACTCCCACCTAAACTAACATTTAGGGAGGTAAAAAGAGGTTCAGTTTAACTGTACTAGCTGCCTGAAGTAGCTGCTTACTTTTTTTTCTCCATACATGGTAGCAGCATGTGTGATCATCCCTAGCATCAGCTGAATCAGATGGGAAGGGACCAACCAGGTCAGAGCCAGAGCAAGAGGTAAAGAAAGTATCATCAAATGAAGGGTGAGGAAAAGTAGGTTTGAAAGGCTTTTGGAAAGAACATGAGAAGATAAACAAAGTAGGAGAGAGTAATGGAAAATAAGAAAACTGAAAAAAAAAAAAAAAACCAATTTTTTTAATCACAACCTTCTTCAAGATATTGTATGTGAAAAATCTCATCCTAGACTCACTAGAACCTCTTATTATCTCCTCTCTACTCTCTTTTTATAGCTCTCCTTTCAGTAAAAGGAGAGTAGAGAGCAGATAATAAGAGGTACTAGTGAAGATCTAGGATGACATTTTTCTCCTTTTATGTCATTCTAAAAAAGGAGTTCAAAATGAGATTTACAGCCCTACATAAATTCACAACTGGGATACATGACAGGGTAACTGTCCTGTAATTTTGTCAAGTATATAAGCTTTTTCTGTGAAATGGAAAAATATTTCTCACTGTTTATTTTTCTTCTATACTGTGATTATTCATTGATATTTTTCCCAGAGGCTTAAAAAAAGCACTGAATGCCTGTCTTGCAACTACTTCAATAAATCTGAAGCAGCATATGAATTGCTATGTGTTCTCCCTACTCCACCTTTCTCCAAATAAGTTTTAAGAACAATTCTGAAAATCTTGTGTAAATATATGAGTGAAATGCTACAATTTTCCCTTGACTGAATGTTTCTTCAAGATGCAGATACTGACAGCATATAGTAGGATATTTTGAGTGGCTCCCATACTTTCTCAGAATAATCCTTATTTTAACAGATAAAACTACTGCATGCACCTTTTAACCAGCAACTACAACAGTGTAATACTGCGCATATGTGACGTTTATTCAAAACCTCATTTTTCTGAATCATAATTTTCATAAGCAAAAAGAATGTATAAGGACCTCAAGATAAACCACATGTCAAGAGCCTACCTCTGTATCTCTTTTTAAAGACAATCCTGCCAATTACCATCATCTAATACTTATCTACATCAGGATAGATCTCCATTGGAAATTATGTACTAACCAAACAGCTGCTCCCTGCAGAACTTGAAGTTTCACTGATAGCAGCACACTACTATGCAAGAACTGCCCTGACATACAGCTCACAAAAGCAAGTAAAACCAGAGTTTGAAATGGGAACTGCTGCTCTGCAATCATGCACATATGATCTGTTGGAAACCTAAGAGATTAATACTCTATTATTAATATTATTTTATATATTTATATATATATACATATATATATGTACACATTATGTGTGTATATATGTATATACAAGTATAATTTGTCATACTGATCAAATCTCAATTTGTCATACTGATCTTCACATTTTCTTATAAACCTGATTTGAAATACTGAATAAGCTAATCTTACAGCAGTCTAGGGTTTCTCCAGGTATTTTCATGTTGAATGAAGCTACCTGTTGCACAGGTATCACCAAAGATCATGTTAATTTCAACAATCTTTTATGTAAATCCCAAGTCATACCACTACAGGTGTTCTAGCAGGAATGCAGACACTTCAGGGTACCTAATGCAAAAGACATTACCTGTGGAAATTACTTCTCCTGTGCTCTCACACAATGTCAAGAGGCATCTTACTACATTAAAAAAAATTGATTACAATTGGCATAGGTGTTTTTATTATCTGTTTCCTGGATATTCATAATTTTAAGAGATTAATTTCATTAGGGTCTGTCTGGATAAAGAAGGACAAGATGAGCTAACACAAGCATCACATGGTTGCTTTCCAAAGCCTTTTCTAAAACTGCTCTTTTGGGGTCAAGTCAAATGTACATGGCCAAAACAAGACACACTCTGAAAAGGCTAAGAAATCCTACAACTTGATGGGAAAGCCCAGAGGCCACTAAAAAAGTGGAAGGAAAGGAAAAATAATGCTATTGGTGCAAAGACTAAACCACCTGTCACTCTTTAAATAACTCTGTGCACAATATACATGGCTCAGAAGGTCATTTTTTGTTCTCAGCTACCAACTATCCTTTTGACACTTCATAAGAGGAATGGGATGGGGAGAGGGGAACAGGACACAAGAACAACATCACATACTGTGAAAGCAACCAAGGAAGTGAGGCAACTGAAGTTCACAGAGACAGGCAATGACAGGAACTCAACACAAAGGAAGGATGCCAGGAATAAACAGAAGCTTGCAATAAATATAGTACTTGAAAGAAGTGTTACACTTGCATTCAAAATTGGCCCAGAAAAAAATGTGTCTCAGCGCATGGAGTGGCAGGAGCAAGGTAAATCTGTTGGCAGGGAGCACCGATCTGTCTCCGGGTTCAAGAAGTTTTCTTGAGAGGTAGCATAACATGGAACTCAGCTTTGCATTATCTCCAGCTTTGATGCTGAAGCTCTTTTTAATGCTCTTTTTATCCCCTTGTGTCAGTTGTACAGAAGATGCATATATAGCCATAGAAATATAATATACAAAACTAAAAGGGCAGCTCAATCCTTACTTTATCACAGTTTGAGGCACTACATTATTGTTTTTAAATTGTGAAGGTAATTTCAGACTGTTAACTATTTTGAACATTAGAGTCTTCTTCCTGCAGAGCAAGAAAAGCATGAGAGGAAGCAAATTAAGCCTTTTCATCAGTAGAAATCAACAGGGAATGCATCACAGGGTATCAATTGTTCCGACCCATGCTGGTACAGAGTTCCCCAGGTTTCCTGTGACTGCAAGGCAATGTGACCATTATTCTGAACTCATGCTTCAACTGAAAATCTTTCAGAGTAGCAATACAAATTATTGTCCTTTACATTGTTTTTTGAAGTTCTTAAATCACTGCTGGCAGTATATTAAGGGTGAGGCACAATTTCTGAACAGATTGTCTACTTCCAGAAGTGCTGGATAGGTTTTCTACTACTTTGAAACTGGAATGGTCTATTCAAATAAATATATAACCAGTATTTTATTAAAATATTTCTTCCTTTATTAATAATTAATAATTTATCAAATAAATAATTAAATTAAACATACCAGTTCAACAACTAATTTGTAATGTATGCTAAGATCTGTATTGTGCTGGAAACGGCTCAACCTGAAATGTAACAATGTTTTCTTCAAGCCTTTTCTGTCCCATTACGTTTTTAATGAAACAGCATGTAACTGAAATGTAAAATACTTTTTTTTATAGCCACTGACTTTCAGACAGTGAATAAACAAAATACTCCAAGAGCAGAAGCAATTGCTTGAAGTAAACTTCTTTCACACTTTTACAAAAGTGGAATACACAAATGTGATCCTTGACTTGAGATTCATCCTTCCAGAAAGTAAAACTGAGAAAGGGTAAGAGGAGTACATTTGTTTCTAGACCAGAAAGAAATCTGTGGCATTAGAAACAGTTTAAAGACGACATTTAGCAACAAGCACAACACCACAGCCGGTCCTGGGGGTGACTGTCCCACTCTACTCTGTGCTGCTGGGGCCCCACCTCAAGTCCTGTGGGTAGCTTTGGGCACCGCAACATAAAAAATACATTAAGCTATTAGAAAGCATCCAAAGGAGGGCTGAAAAGATCACAGAATCAGGTAGATTGGAAAAGACTCCGAGATTATCGAGTCCAACCTATGACCTCATCAACTAGACCATAGCAGTGAGTGCCACATCCAATCTTTCCCTAAACTCTTCCAGGGACAGTGACTCCACCATCTCCCTGAGCAGCCCATTCCAATATCAAATCACCCTTTCTGTGAAAAAATTCTTCCTAACATCCAGAAATTCTAACCTAAACCTCCCTGGCACAGCTGAAGACCATGTCCTCTCGTCCTGCCACGTTGCCTGGGAGAAGAGACCAACCCCCTCTGCTGCACCCTCCTTCCAGGCAGCTGTAGAGAGTGATAAGCTCTCCCCTGAGCCTCCCTTTCTCCAGGCTAAACACCCAGCTCCTTCAGCCATTCCTCACAGGAGCCCTCTAGACCCTTCATCAGCTCCACTGCCGTTCCCTGGACTCATTCCAGCACTTCAATATTCTTCTTGAAGTGAGAGCCCCAAAGTCGCACACAGCACTCAAGGCGTGGCCTCAACAGTGCTGAATACAAGGAGAGAATCAATTCCCTACTCCTGCTGGCCACACTACTTCTAATAGAGGATGGCACCAAGCTATCCTGGCTATCCTGGCTCATGTCCAGCTGCTGACCAGCATCCCCAGGTCCCTTTCTGCCAGACAGGTTTCCAACCACTCTGCCCCCACCCTACAGCCCTGCATGAGATTGTTGTGGCCAAAGTGTAGGACCTGGCACCTTGTGAAACCTCAGACCTATTGATCCAGCCTGTCCAGATCCCTCTGCAGAGCCTTTCTATCCTCCAGCAGATTGACATTTGCATCAACTTGGTGCCATCCACAAATTCACCAAGTGTAGAGTTGATCCCCTCGCCCAGATCATGAGTAAAGACACCAAACTGGGTGGAACACTGATCCCTGGGGAATCCCACTAGAGCCAGACACCAGCTGGATGCAACACCATTCACCACACCTCTCTGGGCCAGCCATCCAGCCACTTCCTAACCCAGCAAAGATGCACCAGTCCCAGCTGTGGGCTGCCAGCTTCTCCAGGAGCATGCTGTGGGAGTCAGTGCCAAAGGCCAGATGGTGAAAGGGGGAAGCCATACAAAGGAGCTGCCCAGGTCACTTGGCTTGTTCAGCCAAGTGGAGGAGGCTGAGGAGAGACCTCCTTGTGGTCCACAACTTCCTCATGAGTGGGAGTGGAAGGCCTGGCACTGATCTCTTCTCTGAGGTGCCCAGTGACAGGACCTGAGGGAATGGTCTGAAGCTTTGTTAGGGAATGTTTGGGTTTGTTATTAGGAAAAGGTTCTTTACCTAGAGGATGGGCACTGAAACAGGCTCCCCAGGAAGTGATCACAGCACCAAGCCTAAAGGAGTTAAAGAAACATTTGAACAATACCCTCAGGTACATGGTGTGATTCTTGTGCAAGGGCAGGAGCTGGACTTCAGTGATTCTTGTGAGTCCCTTCCAACCTAGGTTATTCTATGATAAAAGGTGGAAGGAAGAGAGTTCCAGGTGATTGCACACATCAGGAGGTGCCTACAGTCAGCAGAGGCAAGCACAACGTTCCTAACAAACCCAAATCCACTGAATTAACTTCTGTGTGTGTTACCTAGGATGTAAGGCAAAGACTTATCCACCATGTATCTATGGGCCTGTCAAGGCTTTGTGCTCCTGGTTCCATCTCACCCCTGCCTGCAAGACCTGGTCTTCTAAGTCTCAGCATACAGCAGTTGCCACATAAGTGTGTAACATCTAGAACAATGAGACCACAGCTCTCCATGATTTATGACTACAGATAAATACAGTTCTCGCAAATGGAAGTGGAAAATCTATTTTTTCACCCCCTAAACATCTGTACTTCTTCAGGTTCACTACAGCTTCATGAGGTACTGCTACTGAGGTCTCCATTTTATGTGAACTATGGAAATAATGACAGAAGTAGTAAGAAGTTTGTCTAAGGTCACAAGCAGAAGCCAGCATCAGTCATAACTACAGTGTGAGCCAGCAGCAGTCTGTTGCCAGTACCTATTTCATCACTATCTCCTCTCAGAAAATGAGACCAAAGCAACTGAAGAACATGATCTCTCTGCCCAAAAGATAATTGTGAAATGTGTCAACTGTGCAATTTATGAAAAAGGTACGTCAGCTAATGAAATAGCATAATTCTGATTCACTGCCCTCAACACTGAGAGAGCCTGCAATTACTGTTGAGACACGCACACCCCAGAGCACAAGAGAATGGTGACAGCCCCTGAAGTTGGCCATCTGCATCCAGGAGCACAGCTTGACCCTGTATCAGGTGATCCCCTGGATGCACATATTGGATCTAATGGCTGCTCATTATTGCCATCCAGATCATTAGTCGAAAAGGCAGGAAAACACAGAAGAAAATGTGATGTGACGTCAGGTTTCCCTATAATAAGGAAAACAAGTCAGCACAATACAGACTTTATTCCATACCTAACCACCTGTGAAAGAGTGTGAAACACCAGTCCCTCAAGGCCAATAGAGACTCCAGTTTGCTCCTGTGAGGTAGCCTGAAAGAGAAGTCAAGCAATCTTCTTTTTTTTTTTTTTTAAATAACTTTGGGAAGGGGAAATGACCCATGAAGATTTCACAGACAAGGGTCACCGTACACTCCCTCCTGAGGAAGTGTTTAAAACCATGGGATACTTAAAGACATTTAAAGTTACTTCTTCCCTTGACAGGCAGAACATTTAAATAAAGATACTATGATCATAGAAGGCCTGGGAAAATTATTTTTTCCTTTTCATCAGATGACAAAAATTCCCACTCTGCACATCCCCCTTCTCTTGATGCTGCATGTACTCCTCTCACAGATTCCTAATGCTGTTACATGTCACCATGTTGAGGCATTACATCCAACATGATTCCAGTGAAGTCATGTTTTCTTTCAGTTCTATGCCTACTATGAAATATGAAGTTGGCCTGACCATCCAAATGTGGGCTATTTCTCTTCAGTAGTCCAGCTTGACTACCAGGGTTCCAGAGCCCTGGATACTCACCTACAGGATCACAGAATCTTTTAAATTACATGCTGCCATGAAGAGCTCATAAGAACAATGAAACACTAACAAAATTTCAGAGCTTCACATGTCTACTTATACTGCTGTACATGTACCTGCTCATAGTAGGTGTGAGTGGCCTTTCACAACAACACCCTTGCTCCAAGGGTCTGAAAACAGATCCTTGCATGACAGCATGATCCCTCTACATCATAATTTTTCCTAGGTCTATACAGGTATATAGGAAACTGCAAAGCAACAGATTCTGGCATAGGAAATTACTTAGGCCAATCTACTGGAGTAAATCATTCCACCAGGTGCCTATCAAGCCACTCTATTACAGCCCTCCTACGCTGGACAGGAGGACACAAAATATAATTAAAAGCTCATGGGTCAAGGACAGGGAGAAATCGCTTTACAGCTACCATCATGGGCAAGAGACTCAACACGGTAAAATAAATTTAATGTATTGCCAATTAAAACCAGAGAAGGGTAATGAGAAATAAAAATCAATTCTTAAAATACCTTCCCTCTACCTCTCTCTTTTTTCCCAAGCTTAATTTTACTTCTAATTTCTCTACCTCCTCCTCCTCCTGGAGCAGTGCAGGGGGATGGGGAAGGGGGGCAGCAGCCAGTTCATCACACATTGTCACTCCTCCCTCCTCGGGAGGATGGCTCCTCACCCTCACCCCTTCTCCAGTGCTGTATCCCTTCTACAGGAGACAACCCTCCACAGACTTCTCCAACATGAGTCGTCCCTACAGGCAGCAGTTCTTCATGAACTGCTCCAGCGTGGGTCCTTCTACTGGGTCTCAGGTCCTGCCAGGAGCCTGCAAACTTCCCACAAGGTCACAGCCTCCTTTGGGCATCCACATGTTTGGGAATGGGGCTCTCCAGGGGCTGTAGGTGGATCCCTGCTATTGCATGGTCTTTCGCAGGCTGCAGGGGCACAGCTGCCCCACCCTGGTCTTCAGCACAGGCTGCAGGGGAATTTCAGCTCCTGCAATACCTCCTCCTCCTCCTTTTGCACTCACCAGAGCTGTTTCTCTCGCATGTTCTTACTCCACACTTTCATCTGCTGTTCTGCAGCAGTTTTCTTCCCCATCATAACTATGTAATCCCACAAGTGTTCCCACTGCCACTGGTGGGCTCGACCTTGGCAAACAGCAGATTCAACTAAACAAAATTGGTTATTCTCTATATTCACCTATACATCAGGGTTGGTTTAGCTCCAACACAATCAGTGGGCCTGCAAAACAGTTGACCTAAATCTGCCTTTCAGAGTCTTAGAGGTGTTCTAAGGTTAGTATTTTCTATGGCTTTGCTCCCATATGGCAGGCAAACTTTGTCACCTAAAGCCTGAGGGAAATCCTCCTAAGGATTTTGAAGTCATGCAAGAAATAACTAGAAATGAGAGTACATAAGAATGAGTACTCCCTTCCCTCTAGTTTTGCAAATGTGTCAACAATACTTTTACTCATTAAGTCACAAAGAGCTGAATTTATTTATACAGCTGTGGAGTAGTACGCTCTGACACCAGAAGGAATCCCTCACATCTTCCAGATCTTTTGTAGAAGAAGGTGAAGAAGGTCTTACAATAATTTATAGACTAAGCCTAGAACACCTACTCCAAAACAAATATTCTTCATAAAGATTTCCAGTGTACATTTCAAGACTGCAAGAATCCCCCATTTCCTACAAGAGGTGTTTATTTTACATTGTTCCTACCGGCACTTTTTATTCCTTTGACAAGTTTTTGTTTTCTAAATCACTGCATGATGAAGTATGAAGTAGCTGGGAGGAAAATAAAACCTAAATATTGCACAGGCATATTTGGCATGGAACAGCATGAGCCTAATAGCAACAAGCATCCTTATGGTCTTCCAGGGCCCATTCCACCCGTTCTGTACTGCTCCATCAGAAAGGTAAGACAAAGAGGAGTTAGAACCTACCTTAACTAAAACTTGCTGAAAATAAGAAGTCTAAAATGTCACATTACTTCACAGAGAGAGATTCCTCTCCCAGTTTTTAAAAATATTTAAATCCAAGAAAAGAACACTAAAATTTCTTTCCAAAAAATCTTAAAGTACAGAAAGAAAACAAGTATTTTGAGGAGCTTAATTTTCTTTTGTCTTTTACTTTACAATGCTCAGACATTTTTGCTGTTTCTTGTTTACACTGGAGCCAGTTAAATAGAAACTGGACCGATGGCTGCTCCAGGAACATTATCTCTATTTCATTGTGCATCACTGTGTTTCATGGTAAAAAATCCCCACCCCAAACATAGCCCTACAATTATGTTCAGCAGCCACATTTACTAATGGCAAAGGTTACCATCCCTGAATGCAAATTTACCTAGGTCCACTGTCAAAAGTAAGAGATTTACATTATTTTTTAACACAATACAGTAAGTTCTGACTTTGCATGAAATACAGACATAGCTTATAATAAAACTAAATATTGACCTGCTAGCTAAAAATAGAACAGGTATAGAGGCAATTTCACACATACTGAATGACAATTGACGACTCCATGGAAATAAAGGCTTTGAGCATCTCTTCACTGGAGAAGAAAAATTTGTTTTTCCTATTTCTCTTGAAAACATAAGCTTAACGCTTTATCAGTTAGTCTACAATACACATGGTTATATACATTTAAAGAAACCTCTTCTAATATTAAATTGGACAAGTTCTGGCTCCCCAGACAACACCAACTGCAGACAGCCCCGTGACCCTCTCACCGCGTGAACAAGAGAGAAGATTACCCATCAAAGCTTAAGTCTAGGTGCTGAAGTCTCAGAAGAAACCTGAGCTTTGTGTCCTATTGATGACCACCTGAATGACTTCTATGAGGTTCCATTTCCCCTTCCAGTATCTCCCAATCTCTTCACAGCATTTTACAGCTGTGAAATTTCTTCTCCTTTCTGCTAAAGGCAGGATGGCCACCCAGAAAAAAAGCTGCACACTTCAAACTACGTATTTTGACACAACAACAGCAATGCAATAATATTTTATAACTAGTAGAGTCTCTAGCATTAATCTCTCTGGACACAAAAGGATGCAAAAGTGATCTGTCACTTGTGACATTTGGAAACAAAATGATTCCACACAGTAAATGACAGTCACTACAGGGCAGTGTTAATTACACTACTTATTCTGACACTGACCACAGATAATGCTCTGCAAAATAAAAGCAAATTAGTCACATTTATTAGAGTGTTAAAATCTTAAGACAGATGCTTTATTGTAGGGCCCAGTGCTTTGGCTCAATCCTTTGCTCACCCAGCTTAATCTGGTTAGATGCAAACAAGATGTGCTTCCATCAGCTTCCCTAGCCCTGCTAGGGTCTCAGCAGCACCTACCACATCTTCCTCTTCAGGTGAGAGTCCCCCTGGCTCACATCATAGGGGAGCAAGTGACACCCCATTTGCAGAAGGCCATCAATCTGTCTCCATACGGGCAAAATTCTGTATTCCTGGAGACAAACTGAGGCCAAGGGCTGTTATGCAGGCATGTCCCTCATCCAAGACAATATGGTAGATCATGTTAACCTGCTCTGAAGAGAACAAGGAATCCTCTCCACCCTTTGGACCATTTCTAACAGTGCCACTGCATTTTCTTTTGAGGTTTTTAGCAAGGAAAAAAGCTGTCTCCTCTTTTCAGGCTGATTTCAAGGAAGTCAACATATGAAGGGAGATTAAGACTAAAAACTTCTGAAATGGGACCTTTCTCCTATTCCACTTTGCTACTCCTTTCTTTCCTCATATTTGCACATTTTCACAGAAGAGTCCCTCAATCAGCTTTCAGGTTGCTCTACATATATGTTATGGACTTGGCATATATATTCACATTAAAATAATGAGATTTTTTTCGATTTATATTTTCCCGTTTATTTCAACGAAAGCCTGGCTGTGAAGAGATTCTTATTTTAGAAAAGACAGGCTGTTTCCATAAAACACAAAATAACACACTTCTAAATTTCTGTTCTGAAATAAAATGGTTCATGTAACAGCTTTCACTAAACTAAAAGGGTGTGAATTAAAACAGGTTTCATTATACTTGTGAAAATTAATCTCTCTGAGCCCCAAATGAAAGCACAGTTTGCTTTTTTCATGTGTCTCTCAAGTAGTAATTTCAATAGCCAAGACACAGATGGTAGCAAATGGTGTTTTGTAAGGGACCACGCACTGCAATTTTTCCTTGGTAAGGCAAACTGGAAATTGATTCATTTGTCTGCAACTCAAGCCATGAATCATCTCAGTTACCAGTAGATAGGTGGGAGAAACTGAAACACAAATGGTACAAAAAACTACTGGTGGTGCAATGCTTAAACACAACTCAACTGACAAAACCTCCCATAGCTCCCCTGAGCTCAGCTCCCCTTTCCTTCATACCATGCAGTTTGTGTGTATCTGCACTATAGTAGTCCCTGTCTATCCCAGTGTAGAAGTCAATCTCCACTTCATAGTCCCTCGTGATTTGCCTCATAGGCAAAACAAACCTACAGGCAAAGCCCTGAGACACCAAAGGTATTTAAAACCTTAACGAGGATGTAGATAGCAAGGTGTTACTAATTTAGGAGCAAGAGTTTACATTAGCTAAATGGTCTCCAGGACTGCATCTCACTGCTGTAAATCAGGGTTTAAAAGCCTGGAGTTACCTTCAAAAACGGAATGCCATTCCTCCTGAGGGCTGGGACCATGCCAGCTGGAGACAGCATTCCATGCTCTGTGCTACCACCTGCAGTCCACCTGCCACCACAGGGACAGTCCTGCCATTCACCCTCTCAAGGGAACTGGTGTGAACCTATCCCCTGCTGCACGTGTAGGTCTTAGGGAAGAAGCAACACCTTCCCAAGTAAAAGAATTAGGAGACACAAACGGGGTGAAGGGTGGTGGGAAGAATGCCTGGCTCCAACAGCAAATTGGAACACAGGCAGCATTTACCCCAGATGCTTTGCTTTCAGGATGGATGTTGGTGGGGTCTGCTGCCCGTCTTCCTGCTTGCCTAGTGTGGAAAATCCCATCTTTAGAATATGAAGCACCATTTTGGTAGAGAAGTGTTTTTGTTAGAACTCTGTGGTCAGTCTCAGAATAAGATGTTCCATTTTGCAAAGGTTTATTTGTTTTACACACACACTCTCGCCTGGGTCTATTAAATTCAGAACTCCTACAACAGTATTCCCTTTCTTTGTTCCACCCTTTGCAGCTGCAGAACAGCATGATATTTATAAAAAAATAATGGGAAAAAAACCCTTGATTTGGTTTTCAAACTTTAATCCACTAAAATTGTTTCCTGTTGGAATCCAAACTCTTCAGGACTTGCTCGCTTCACACAAGGGGAGCTAAGGACCTTACAGAATTTGGACTTTTATACACAGCTTTTTCATTATTGTTTGCAGATGAGGTATAGTCTTTAAATCAGAAAGTAACCACACTGGGACCAGGCTTTTTCCAACTGTCCAGCTGCTCACCTGTGACTAAAGCACTAAGCTTGACTAACCCCTGTGAAAACAGAATTACGAAATGCAAAAAACTATCTTTGAAATCTGCATACAAGAATTGCTCCAGATAAGGATCCCACCATCTCTCTTGATACGGGTTTATACAAATATATTGAGAAAGATTACTCTAGAATTTTAAAAATACCCAGCTTTACTCTGGTAGCATCTTTTAACTCAAATACTGTGGCAGCAGCTCTCCAGCCACAGAGAGCAACAGACGACTTCCCCAGGCATTGTGCTGGGGAAGGCTGTGAGAAGATCAGAGAAAAGAATGAGAAACAATTCTTATCTCCACTTGCTGCACCTGTTGTTGTGCATATGTGGAATGTGTTATGGAGATTTGTTTACCATATTAATTGGCCAAAGGATGGTGTTTGGATGGATTGACCAATTAGGTCAAAGCTGTATCAGACTGTCTATAAGGGTTACAAGCTTCTTAATAAGTATAGTATAGTATGATATAGTAGAATGAAGTGATTGATCAGCCTTCTGGAATCATGGAGTCAGTGCTAATTATTACCCGGCTGGAGGCCTGCAGCAACAAAATACAAATAGTACCACTGAAACGCAGGTGTTACATAAAGAATGAAGGAGAAACATTTGGGCAGGGATTCCAAAACAATGGCCTGTGTAAAAAAAAACCACTTTGTTAAAAGTCCTGGTCAAGCTCTTACATTTCTTCTTGCCTCAGTTACCACACATAGAAGTACAGTAAGAGAATTTGGTATGATGGTAAATACAACACTATTTCTTAGATTATTTCTTCAATGCTTAGATTTCACTGTTAGTAGGTGTCTTCTAAGTAGCTACAGCTCTGCTGAGCAAATCAGAGATTTCACCTGACAGCCTGTGTTTCCAGCTCCGCCCTATTCTGGATGTCATTGCACTTCACAGAACTGATGGCATGCCTGTGAACCAAGTACCTCAGCTGATCCATTCTTTCCCCTCCACACCCAGCAAATCCAACTTCTCCTACAATCCCTGAACACGCTGCATTTTTTGCCATCCTAAGGATGGACAAAACAAGTAGTTATGCATAGAGACAATGTGTCAAGAATCCTAGGCAGAAAGATAAAGAAAGTAGTCACCTGAGGTTACAGAAGTACAGTCCCACACCCCACCCAGATGGGCTTCCCACTGCCTTCAGTGGGCTTAGCACTGAGGAATGGTGGATCCACCTAAATGGCAGAGGTCACAGCTCTCTGCTTAATCAAGAGAAGCCATTATGAATGATCATTTAATTAAAGTACAAATTCTTCCAAAATAGCTAGTTTTAAAACTGTATTTGTATTCCCAAAGAAGAAATTTAGTTTTCTACCACTTTAGGCCTTTCTTATTAAAAACCCTTGATTTCACATCCTAGAACTCTTAGGGTTTTTCTACTAGGAAATCAGTCTCATTTCATTAGTCCTTGATTATACCTACCCTTTCCAATTCCAAGCAAAAGTGATGTATTATCAGTTAAGAGATATTCTTAAAATCCTTTGTGTGTGTGTTATTCTATTAGGAATGGAACTAGCACAGTTAAAAATGTCTAGCACAATTGATTTATCTGTGCCTCTCTGGTGAAAAATGTTCTTCTGTAGCTTCCTGAGCCACAGGGACACTGTCCTTCACTCTAGCAAATCTCTGAAAATATATCTCCAGTGGCTAATTTTGCTTTGCAAAAAATCACAGTAACATCAAGAAGTCTCCCCATACAAAAGATTATTGCCTAGTTCCCTAAATTCAAGATTGCATAAATCTTTCACATGTCAAGACAAGTGTTGGCCATCTTTTTATTCCTTTTCAGCTGAGGAATAACAGAAATCTGAGCAACTAAGGTAAGATTTTAGAAGTCCTCAAGCCACAGAGAATCAGAAACTTGTGCATGTGACAGTCATTCTTTTGACAGACCAGCTAAGGATGGTGCTACTGAACACTGTCAATACTGTCCATTTTTTTGTGGGTATTTTCATAAAAATATGCGCAGTGTTTACCAGTTTTGTACTTTGGAAGGGGTCTAAGATAGCAAACTAAATTCTAAAGTCCTCAAATACATTTTCTAAAGGTACCAGACCTGAATTTTTGTCCCTTAAGTGTGACTCACAGGGAATCAACTGTATCTCTGAGTTTAGTGTTGAGTGAAGATGATCAGAGCCGACTTCTGGCAACTTTAGATGACTGCAAGACATTACATCTGAGAGCCCTAAAACAATCTACCTGACAAGGAACAATCAAATAGTTTTTCTAGCAGCCGAAGCACTCCAAGTGAAAGATTTGAAGGATACCTGCACTTGATAACTATGTGCTTGGAACTCAACTACTCTAACAGAACGAGCCCTTCAGTCTGCAGGAAAAAGCTTCCCCAACGGCCAAACACACCTCCCCAGAATCCAAGTGGGATCCAAGACGGAAAGCCTGACTAAGGCGAGAAGTTTGAGATCGTTTTCCCTGGGGCCCTGTTCGAGGACCCCCGTCGGCGACGTGGGCGCGATGCTGAAGGGGACCGGCAGCCCTGACGCTGCGCCCGGCCCCGCTGCCCGCCCGGCGCGGCCGGAACGCTCTCGCTGCGAAGCCGCCGCTATGCTCGGGATGGAGAGCCCCGGAGGGAAAGCGATCCCGGCTGCGTCCCGACTCGCCGGCAAGGGAAGCTCGCAGACCCCTTCCCAAAGCTATGCTCTACCCACAGCGGGGGCGCTCCAGCCTTTCCCGAACTTCAGCCCCACGCCCCGGCTTGAAGCACTGCCCTCGGGGATCGCGCACACGGGAGGATGCTCGGCCGGTGCCGCCGCAGCAGTCCGGGGCGGTAGCGGCGAGCCCCACCGCACGCAGCCGGGACGCCCCCGGCCGGCCCCGCCAGGCACTTACCCCAGAGCAGCAGGACCGGGAGGTGCCGCCGGCGGCTGCCCTGCGCCTCCATCCCGGCGCGGCCGGCAGCGGCGGCGAGCGGCCGCGGGGGACGGAGCCCGCATGGGGCGGCCGGTCCGCAGCCGCAGAGGGCCCGAACCCGCCTCAGCCCGCCCGCCGGGGAGGCTCCTCTTCATGCCTCGGCGTCCAGCCCCGGGCGGCGGCGGCAGCGGGGGCGGGCGCGCCGGGGAGCAGCTCCCCCGCCCCCGGGGGCTCCCAGCGCCGGCGGGGCGGACCCGGGCCGAGCCGGGACAGGGACAGGGACAGGGACAGGGACAGGGACAGGGACAGGGACAGGGACAGGGACAGGGACAGGGACAGGGACAGGGACAGGGACAGGGAGGGGTGGGTGTTCTCTGTGCACGGCCACAGAATCACGGCCGTGCCTCCCGCTCTTCCAACAGCCGGGGCAGGAGCGATGCCGCTCCCAACCCATCGGTCTGTGTGGCTGCCTAGGGGAAAGGCACCTACCCCGCACGGGGAAGGTTCTGGTCTTAAGCGTCCAAGGGATTTCAGGGACTCTTCATCCCTTGCCCTGGGAGCCAGAGCAGCGGCTCTCCTCTTATCAGAACATTCTGGCGGTGGGGGTGAAGGCATGAGGAACTGGAGGGACGCCTGTGTTAGTCCACCTGCAGCCCTTGCCTGGCACCGACTTGTTGGTCTGCTCGATATTTACAGCTGAACACGGGCAGCGAGCTGGCCTGACCCCACGCAGACCCAGAGCAGCCTGGAGTTCTGAGATGCTAAGTGTATTTTTATGTTGCAATTTCATCTTTGCCTGTCTCTTTTCAGAGATGGTACAGCTCCTGATTTTCATCAATATTTAAAGGCTGTGTTCCTGGAGCTCTCTCTCTAGGAAATTAGCATCTCCATCAAGAAATACCAGACCGGGAAGCTGCTAAAGGCAACATTTCTTACCTAAAAATAGCAGTATTGCTCAGTAACAAGGACCCAGACTGTTCCTCTGGGTTCATGGACACTCCACCTCAATAATGGCCTTTTAGTAGAACATTAAATCACTGCCATTATTAAAGGTCAAATGTACCATAGAATTTCAAATTTCAAAAGATATTTTCAAGCCACACACAAGAAGGAAGGGTGCTTTTAGGTATCAGTGAGGTTGTTAACATTGACTTTGTATGCTTGCCTAGCACAGTGCTCCAAACACTTTTGGAGAGTGAGACCCCAGCACAGGAGCAGAATTATGCAACATGTGCCTTTGTGACCACTGTTTTCAGTACACAGCCTTAGCCTGATTTATGCTGAAGGAAATGGAAAACTTTGGAAACCACAGAGAAGGCTGGGAATCCAGTGTTGAAACAGCTCTGCAGACATTTAAGTGTGTCACTTAGAATGAACCTCCTATCACTCGTGTGCCACTTCTTCCACTTGGCTGGAAACAAACCTTGTAAAATACCATAAACCATAAATAAACCATAGCTCAGGGAGATCATCCTTCAGCAGAGGGGCTGCCATTTCTGCTTTGTAAGGAGCGTTAGCAAGCTGCCCCTGCCAGAAGGAGCTGCAGCAAAGTGACAGGCGTGAAGGCACATACACCACAGACTTGTTATACCATCTATAGCATCCTTTCTAACAGTAAGATCTTGATTTACATCACAAATTCCATTTCTTGCAAATCTGAAAATACCATTAGTATTTTCAATAATTTGGATTGATTTCCAGGAGGTTAAGCATCATGCTTTATATGCAATATTATATGTTTAAAAAGTACACTATATTATACAGTATAAAGGCAATCTTTTTTGTAACACACATGGACATAATGCTGACAAGTCTTTTTACATCAATTGCATTTGTTTTCTTTGCCTGTTTCAGATAAAAAACTGGCAAAGTGAGTGTTACTTCTTCCAACTCTCAAGATTCAGCAAGCACTTCCCATTTTGTGCTTGCAGCACATAGTTTGAAGGTGCAAACAGTACCTCTGCGGTAGAACAAATAGAATTTATAGGTAAATGCACTAATGCAGCACATTGCACAAGCCAGCTATGCTAGGTGATATCTGCATCAACGTGGTCTAAATTGAGCAAGTCTGATTCACACTTGAACAAAACAGTGACAACGTTAGAACGGTTAGCAAGATGGTTCAAAAAACTTCAGAAGTTTGCAGTTTTTCAGTAAGACTGCCCACCCCCCCCAACCCCCATTGCATTGCAGTAATGCAAACAGATTCACTCCAGAATGACTGCAAACAACCTTTTCTGTTCTGCAAATCTGCCTTGGTAGCATCATGTACCTATACCAGCAGCAGAAATCCAATTCACTTTCAAATAAGAAATACTATGAATGCCCTTTGCTGTACAGAGCTCTGAATCCCATCCCTGACACACACACTAACAGTGACCTCAGAACCATAGTCTGTTTTCATTTCCAGGCATACAGCCTCCAGAGATCACACTGACACCTTCTTAGGTACCCTGATGACAGTGCTACAATCCCATTACTTCAGGTATTTTCTAAAACGCCTAAATCTGCTAACAAGATACTGAGTAAAAGAAAATATAGCAACAGACATGTAGGTAGTTGTTTCAGTATAGCAAGTTCCTGGGGAGTCTGTGGTGAGAAGAGATGAAAGAAGTCAAGCTGGCAATAATACCTGCCCAGGACAGGTATTATTGCCAGCACTACAGGGTTCAGAATGGTGCAGGATAAGGTAATAAACTTTATTGCTCCAGAGTTTAACTGATTCAACAGGAACTGAAACAATTATAAAATAAATTAAGGAAAAGCTGAAGACATTACACTATGGAAAACAACATTTCCTTTCCTTGTCACCTCACAAATTGGCCCAGAGAGAGAGGCTACTTGCCTGTATGGAGGGACTTTGCCCAGTGTCAGATGAAAGCTTTCTTCACCTCTTCCTAGCACAGCAACTTTGTATAAAAGACACATTAAGATTTCAAGACCACATTTTAATGGGATTACTTGCTGGACTGAGGTTTGAAAAAGTAGGTTCAGTTCGCCCGTGGTTTTAAACTAAAGTAGGTCATCCTTCCTATTTAGTGCTCCTAGAAGCGTGCCATTCCTGCTCCAGAAATTTAAAAAAAAAAAAAAGGATCTGCAGGTTATTAAAATAATTCCTCTCTTTTTACCATCAATACAGGAATGTAAAAAATGATAAAACACACTCCCCAGTTAAAAAACAACTTCTTCCTGTGACTCAAAGGCCCCACTATGGTATATTGACTGCACAGAATACCCAAATTTAGTCTACATCAGTCAGATCTGATGAGGTCAAACTCTTTATGCCTACATTGCATGAAGTGAAGGAGGAGAAAAAAGAACATTTTTTTAATGTAAAGATCTGAGACTTTTTGCATAAGAGAAGTCATGGAATACAGAAGCACACAAATATTTTGCCAGCTTCTAAAGCTTACATTTTAAGTCATGTATGGATGTGCTCTGTGATTTCAGCAGGGTTTCTATGCTCAGAGCAAAGCATCTAGGGAATGTTCACATATTCCAGACTGCACTCTGTTTCAAAAGTGCTGAGCTGTGAGTATTTAGCACCTCTAAAACCTTTAAGCACCGCTTATTTTATATACCTAGCTCTGACCTGACAGCCTTCCCATGGCACAGCAGGTAGGCTTTGTTTGAAGGAAGTGGAATATGCAATTAAACAAGGTACTTCTGTACCCTATGCCATCAACACCAACACCTACCAAATAAAAATTAAAAATTCCTCAAGTGTCATGATGCAGGTCAAGGGAAAGCAGGCAGGTTTTATGGAATGATGCCAAATGCCTCTTCCCTCCCTCTGGAGAGAAGCTCCAGAGTCAAGGGTCCTTCACCGAGGCACCCACCCCTTGTTTAACAGCCAGCAGTGCAAAATGCTCCCATCAAAGGACCCGAGTGCAAATATGTAGGAACTGGGATGTCTTGCTCATTACTATCTGTTGTTCTTTTGCCAAAAAGAGTATCCCAAGACCACTGGTGACTCTAAGTCATGCACATTGTAATTGCCTCTTCCTGTTGCACACAACTATTCTTTTTCAACATGAGCCAGAAGCTTTGTTATAACAGAAAATCTTTGTAATTTGGTTCAGGAATGGGAAATAAGTCATGCCTTCATTTTAATGTAAATGTAAGCATGAGCAAAAGGCACACAATGCTCTATTCCTCCTAGACTAAGTAGAGCCAAAACTAATTTTAAAGGTTTTAAACCTTTAAAACTCAGTTATGTTCTAGAGGCCCTGACTTTCTACTCAGAAATTAATTTTGGTTTTTGTGACAGGCTCGCTGAGCATTTCGGAAAATACTGGGAAAGAATATATATATATATATACCATGTCTCCCATACATGGTTATGTCTGAGAAATAACTCAGCTTGGAAAATCAGGGAGAAAGATACTAGAAGCAAAGTGGAAGAAACACTGATGTGTTGGGTTTTCTTTTCCCTTTAGAAACAATAACACTGTTGGAGTTTATTTTCATAAAAAATCTTACAGAGATGAAAGCTGAGATATATCTGAAGGAACATTCAAGGATCATTTCATAACCATCAGAACTCAGCTGACTCCACAGAGATTGGTGGACAGCAACATAAACCTACTGCAAGAGAAAGCAGCAAAGCATATTCGAGTTCACTCTGAGCACAGGATTTCTGATTCCACATGTGGGCTCTGACCAGTGCAGTTCTGAACCAGCTTCCCCTTATATGAAAACAGACTAATTGTACTTCTTAAGTGCATGAATGGCTTTAGGGCTGGGCAAGACAGATCCTAGAACACTTCTTAAATGAGAAATTCCATAAATCTCCCCTCCATGGAAAAATGCAGCACTATATAAAATAGAAGATGTTACTATAGTAAATAGAATGCTATTTGGTGGCACAAAACAAGTGCAATACATAACATTTCTAATTATCCAATCCTAATCCTTTGTATAATTGTCCTTCTAAAGTAAAATAGAAAATAAAAAAATAAATCATAACATGTTTTCATTTAGGCTGAGTTCAACCTGCTATTGCATTCACACATATTTCTATCATAATAAATCATCCTTTTTAATCTTGTCATCTTTACAGCCCCAAGGCCACCCCAGTTCATGCACAGAACACTCACACCTCTGTCACTGACACATCTCACAGCATTCGCTACAAATTGCATAAAATGTGAAGGCAGACACAAATATCACCTCATGCTGTTCCACTTGATCAGTTTCCCTCGAAGTGCCATGGTGCAGAGCCCCAGCTTCCATCACTTGAGGAGAAGACCCAGAGAGCTTCCCCTTCATCATGCTTTCCCTTTATTAGAACTACCTCCCTTACTCCTGACTTGGAAGAAATGCACAATAAATACTTTCACATATTAACTAGAAATCTGGAAAAAGTTTGTTGGCAGCGTGCCTGAAGAACATTGCTGACTATCACTGCCATTTAAAAAGGGGAAGGGAGGAAAGAAAGGTGGTGTTTCAGAGACACCATTGGTTGTGTTTTCCATCTCTTTCATAATTTGTCCAGGATTGCAAATGTATCCATTCACAAGGGTTCTTTCACTATTTGACCACATACTTTCAAGTCTTGGGATTCCCTTCAAATGTTGTGAGTAAAGGAGACCAATTATTTCCCCCACATATGAATGAAACTTCTGTTTGCATTTACAAGTGCAGCAATTAAAGGTTTAATTGTGTTTATTGCACTTGCAGAAAGGAGAGCATCTGCTCAGGTTCTGCTGACCTCAAATGACAGAGAGTATCTCAGTGTGACAAGTGACTGTAGCTCTCATTTGAAAAAATGATGTTTCTCAAACATCTGGGGCAGCACAAAAATAAGAACAGGACACAGGTGGGAACAATGGGTTACAGTTTATCCTGGTAGCACTCACTATATTTGCCCTATGCCAAACAGCAGTGTAGGCTGCTGGGACTGGTGTGCCAAATCTCTGATTCACAGAGAACCAACATAAACTTTAAGGAAATTCCTGTTATTAAGAAAAGTGTGTATTTATGCATTAGTTAACATGAAATAATATCAATCCTCAAATGAAAGTATAAATGATAGAAGAAAGGAAATATTGTCTTTTCAAATGTTTACTTTTTATGAAAGGCTTTGTTCATCAAAAATTTCACTTTCCAGAATATGTAGCCCTTCATATTTAATTGAATTGCTGTGAACATCTCTCACTATTTTTGACTCTAATAGTAGAATTATTTGCATCTTATGGAAGTATCAGTTAAATATTAGTCAGGATCTCTACTTATCATCACTTCTTTTTGCTTTAAATTTAGAGAAGATTTTTTTATAAGTGAGATAACAATAATTCCCATAACAAATTTACTAGATACTAAATTTTTCCATGTAAGGGAAGTGAACAAATAATATAGATAAGAAAAAGTGCTTTAAATAATCTAGATTAACTGACATAGGCAGCTATTTTGCTGGTAGACAGAGATATAAAATATTCCAAAGATGAGCTATCTTTGTCATTGTCTCCAGAGATTTCTAAATCAGAGGAAGGATGTGAGTAAGTGGACAACAGGCACACCAGGTATTGTACCACTGGCTCACATGCACACTTGACATTTCCAGCTACTGTATCAGCTACTGAGTTGCAACTCGATGATTTCAGGTGGAATTTGCTGCTTGAGCTTAGCAGGCATATTACAGTGCTGCACTAGAGGAAGTGACACCTGTCAGAAAATATGAAATCTCCCCTAGCCCAAAAGTCAGACCAAGATTTCAAGTTCACAGTAAAGTCAGTGTTGAGCACATCGAAGGTAGGGGGTTTTTTGCACTGCTATTGCAAGGGTGTAATTTGCTTTAATCATACATTAGAGCTTCAAATAAATATGAGATTCAAAACCATCTCCAAATGGAATAACCTAGAACAACAACAACAACAATTATTATTATTATTATTATTATTATTATTATTATTATTATTATTATTATTATTATTATTATTATTATTATTATTATTATTATTATTATTATTATTATTTCCCAAAAATGTCTAAAGTGCATGTTGGAGAAAAAACAATCCTAAATATTTAACCAAAAAATCAAAACCTGTTCACACTGTAAATTAGGCAACTACTTTTAAAAGAAAATACCTCTGTCCCAACTCTTCATCCAGCAGAACCATCACTGTTAACTTTTTGTCTACTCTTCAGAACACTGGTATTCTAATTCTGAATAAAGTAAAGGCCTGTGACTACGCTTGTGATGAAAGCTGGGTTCATCATTCAAGACAGAAAGTTCATTTCTTAAATGAATAAATTTTCTTTAACAGATTCCTTGTCATATTTCTTCCTTTCTGGAAGAAATTAATAAAAGGATCTGTCCTGGTTTCAGCTGGGATAGAGTTCGTTTTTTCCTAGCTGGTACAGTGTGATGTTTTGAATTCAGTGTGAGGCTGATGTTGATAACACACCAGTGGCTCAGCTTTTGCTCAGCAGTGCTCAGCCTGAGCCAGGGGCTTTTCAGGTTCCTGTGCTCTGCCAGTGAGGAGCTGCACAAGGACCTGGGAGGGAGCATGGCCACAACAGCTGACCCAGACTGGCCAAAGGGATATTCCAGACCATAGGGCACCGTGTCCAATATGTAAACCTGGGAGAGCTGGCTGGGAGGGGCGGATCACTGCTGGGAGATGGGCTGGGAATCAGTCAGCAGGTGGTGAGCACTAGTGCTATGCATCACTTGTTTCTATTGGGTTTTATTGCTCTTTGTCTCTCTTTTCAATTAGAATTGTCAGTAGAAGTAGTAGTATATTTTATTTTGTTTGAGCTATTAAATTGTTCTCATCTCAACCCAAGAGCTTTGCCTCTTCTTTCCAATTCTCTTTCCCCTGGGGTGAGGGTAGCGAGGTAGCAGCTACATGGCTCTTGCTGGCTAGGGTTAAACCACAACAGACATTTTCAGCAGTACCCAGAGGATTGAGATAACAACAGATCTGATCAGAGCTTGTTAAAACAAATTACTTTAAGGAACCATTGAATTAGTTTAATCATTGCTGGTCACCATGTTGTTTCATTTGTTCCCTGCATGTGTGCTCACAGGCACATTGTAGAACACTGTTCCTGATGCACATGTTCCCTGTGGTGATGCTGATTGTCGATGGGGTGTAGGATAAAGTTACAACTCTGTTGCTCTTTGCACGGGTTTATGGCGTGATGGAATCGCTGGTCATGAACCAAATCCTGTCTGCGTGCTCGGCACTGCATCACCTCTGAACCTGGGGAGCCATCTGGTGGGAACTATTAACAATCCCACCTTTTAGCTGTTGCTCGTGGAGTCAAACGGACCTTAATTTCCTGAACTTTTCTTTATTTTGTCCGTTTTGCTAAGTATGAATATAACAGTTTGGGAGATGAGCTCAGAAAGCCCAGGTGGGAGATTTTTCTTCAGGTAAACACTCACAATGATTTACATTAAATCTGTATGTGTAAGAGATGGGCAGGGATGTTTTCTGAAATAATAACACATAGATTTACTTTTCTCAAATATTTTTTCTGGAACCTAAAAAAATGTTAGTTAATTGATAGTAGGGCTTCCATTAAACTCCAAAGATGCTGATCTTAACAAACTATGGAAAAATGTGTTGTTCAAACAGTAAGTGAGAAGACTTAAGCAGGAAAGCATTAATATTATCTAGACATCATATTAATGAGTTTCTTTAATCAAAGAAATCCTTTGAGGAGAATTTTCTTCCCTAGATAAGAGAAAGTAATTATCGGCGGGGAGGGGATGTGGGTCACAGCAGAAAGGATGCCATGCTGCACCAGGGAGAGACACCCCGTGGCAGCAGCCTGAACTGCCATTCCAGCAATCACTGCAAAGAAACAGCAGAATGAATTATATACAGGGATTAAGCAATTACTTATAAAACCGCCTCTTTTAATAATACAGGTAACAACAGGACAGATGCGATGTAAAAGTGGCAATTTTGGTTTCCAACATGCCACTCACAAATGTAAGCTCATTTTTAAGCTCACAAATCAGTGTTGATCTTTCTCGTGCCTTCCTCTTCCTTTGCCTGAGGTGTGACTGTCCATGCAGCTAGAGCTCTCATTCTGTCACATCCCCTATTAACTCAATTCACAATAAACACTTTTGCCATCAGTGCTAGGCACCCCCTCCATCTCATTACATTAAGAGAATCCTACAGTTGTTTTTTTTTTTTTTTTCAAATTTCTTGTCTTCACTTAAAAAAACCTTCAGAGCCCTCCCTGACTCTGCCTTTTGCTGACACCTTTGTACACTTATATTTGTACACTAGAACTCCTAATTCCCGGACAAAAGGATATGGAGGGAAGTCAAGGCTTTCCTGACTGTAAGAGCCAAAAGAACCCACAGCCTCTGAGGTGACTGCAGCTTTGGTCAGGTGTGGTATCGTTGATAGTATAGGAATAAATTGTTTCTAAAATCATGGGATATTCAGGGGGATTGGAAAGAAAGGTTGGGCCTGGTAGGCCCCGGGAAAATGTTGGGGAAAATGTTAGGCTTTACTGGATCACGTGAAACTGCACCTGTACAATCATTTAATGACTATGATAAACAATGTGATTGTTATATGATAAATGATATGATTCTTAAATGTGATGATTGTTCGGTAATTGGATATAATTATTGTTTAATTGTAACAAGAATCATGAGAAATTATGTTTGGGGGGTTTCATGGAAATTACAAAAATCCATGCTTGGATGAAACCAATGTATGCAATAGAACAATATAAGTTTAATAATTAATGTGTAGTTATTTAACGATAAGGGTATAAAAACGTGTTCCTCCCAAACCCATGTCAGAGACAGATTTGGTTTGCACCCCTGACACCCAGAGCTCTTCAATAAAAGCACCTGCATATAATCATTCCGTGATTATGTACTCCTGAACACTAAAATCATGATGTACCCAAGCTGCCTGCTGAGGTCTCCTCAGCTCCTCTGCTCTACTCTGCTGCTCCCACCCAGGGCAGGCCATGCAGCAGATGCATCCCAAGAGGCAGCATGTTAACTGGCCCCCTCTCTATGATTGAGAAAGCAGCTGCGCCCCAGCCAAATTTCTCAAAAGAAGTTCTGCCCTCATCCAAGGAGAGGTGCTGCTCCATGCTTCTCTGCAGGTGTTCAGAGATGCCCCAGAAACAGGAGGATCAAGTAGGGCTGCTTCAAGGTAGGTGATTTTTCTAATACAGTCAAAGGACAGTGAGGAAAATGGGGCATTTTATTCTTCAGAGGGTTTCCTGATGATTCCCATGTGTGTTGGAAATAAACACTGATTGAGGAACTTTTCATTGGATGTGCAGGGTGCCTGTAGCTCTGGGAAGGCAAAAGATAACACTGGTTTATATTTTCCTCCAAATAAATCTACCAGGCCAGCTAAACATGCAGCCGCTCCCTTGCCTGGTTTTATCAAAATGGGTTTAGCATAAATAGTTTAATCTAATGGAGATAGGAGAAGGAGAGGCTAACCTGGATTGTGTTCACAAAAACAGGCTCAAGGACAAGTACGTATACCTTTATATTGGGAGCTCCATTGGACTGAATCTCAGGCTCAGCTGAAACCAATTTAATGGCAACTGAAATACAAAGATAAAGAAAACCTCAACACTTAAAGAATCTGGAAAGAATACGTAATTCTCAAAGTATTAAAAAGGTAACTGAAAGGTAACAAATATATATATTTAAATTTTTCCATTAAATTAGTATTTCTGAACATAAATAGCATCAAGGTAAGCTGCAGTGTAATAAAATCAGATCAAAGCATATGGTTGAGCAGCTTCTGCTGTATTATATTCTACATGGTACTGCTTCCAGGTAAGAACATTAACACTGCTGACTTAAAATCATCTGACTCATTTAACTTAGTGGCTTGGAATAAATGTCCATCATCTTCTTGAACTGAAATGCTAAAACCTCATACATTATTCCACTGACATTTCTTATTTTTACAGGCAACAGTTGCACACTGAATATATAAGCTTTCAGCTTTCCCTCTACTGCGCAAACATTTAAAAAAAAAAAGGAATAAATAATGTAAGGACATACTTACAATGTAAGAACATGCTTACTTCATGTAAGGACATACAACAAGTTAACTTTTGTTTCCCCCTTGTTGAGGAGCTAGGTTTTGAGCTTGTTCTCTTCTGATATCCAGGAATCAGGCATTACGAACCCAATCTTGAATTACCCTGGAGCACAACACCACAATAGAGGAAGTGGCCAAGCCTTACTGAATATTCCTTTAAAAATTCAGTAGAATGCACTAGACTTAAATATTTAAAGAACTTCATGCAGCAGTCACACTATGATGAGGCTGTATCAATATGCTTTGATGTACATGTTGCACTGGTGAACAGCTCCCCTATATACACTATACCAAAATATCAAACTCCTGCAGAAAACAGCTCCAAAAGCACTTTGAAATACACAAAGTATTCCAAGTGGAAACAGGACCTTATGTTGGTTTATGAAAGAGAATGAGAACTTAAAAGAATGAGTGAGGATTGATACCAACCACACACAAAAGAAGTGTGTGGTGCCATGAGGCATTTTCCAAAGTAGGTCATGCATCAATGACAAGCACACATTTTGCCTTCCAAAATGTGCTCTGCCACTGTGTATCTTGGCCAGTGATGCATGAAAAGCACTCTAGTGCTCGCCCTGCACTTGTATTAGACACAGGGAGAGCAGCAGTGAACTGTGCAGCAAGGTGGGAGTCCTTCCAAGTCCTTCCTCTTTTGCACAAGGAAGAACCTCTGGGGGAATGGAGCCAAGGGAACAGCAGAGCTTGCTTCCATTCCAAGCTTGCAATGGGCAAGAGAGCCAAAATATCAAACCACTGCAGAAAACAAAAAGAAACAAACAAACAAAAAGAAATACAGCTTTTATTAAGCATTAATGAAGCTTATAGTCCTTCTTCATTAGGAACATGTTAGCTGGTGCTCAAAATAAAAAGTAAAATAATGATAAGCATAGCCAAGGTTGTCTTTCAGTTTGTAAAACCTTCTACAGCAAACAAAGAAAACTCTAAGTAAAGACAATGTTGTATGATGGATCTGAGGCTAAGAGAAACCTTCAGCCCAGCGAAGAAAAGCATGGAAAAGGAAAAAGCAACAGCTCAGTGCATGATTTCCCACAGTTCACAGCAGAGGCAACAGGAACAAAAAATCACTTCTGAGCGAAAGATTGAGAAGGAAGAAAAAGAATTTTCTCCCTCTTCATGATGAATTCCCAGAACAGATATGTGTTTTAGATGTTTGAATATTCTCAGTTCTGGAATTTAAAATACTTTAAAGTTGAGAACAAGGTGGAGAGTTGATCATCTTCCACAGAGAGAAATAATTTTTCTTTTTTCTGGACAGACGTGTTCTGTTCCCCTCAAAATCCTGTAATCCTATGCTGCATAAAGTCTGCATATTCTGCTTGAGATTTAAACTATCTTTAGGATTATTTTGTAAAAATTTCTTGGGTAAAATTAAGCAATATCAATGCAGCTGTACCTTAGACAGCAAACTATCTTTCCCTTAATACCTGGAAGAATGATAGACAAGGTCATGCTGGATGCTATTTAAAGACTTTTAAAAATAATGCAATCATCAGTCACAGTCAACATGTTTCTTCAAAAGTAAAGCTTCTTTGTCTAGGTATAAGACTATTTAAAAAGTCTCTACAAAATAATGATTACAGTTGCTGCTTGTAGGATTAACCAGAGGCAGCTTTGAATCTCCGGCCACACGTTCATTGAAACAGGTGTTAAATTTACGTCATAAATTATTATCCTAGACACAATAATTTTCACACAGGGTACTTTTACTTGAAGGCAGTATGTGGAGAGCATTAGGTACAATGTTCCTTCCCTTGTTTCTTTGCAAGTTAGTTCATACAGTCCTGCTGTGTTGTTGACTGATGCATATTTTAAGGAGAGAAAGAGGAGCTTTGTAAGCAAAGGTCATACATGTTCAGAGGAAGTGACCAGTAGTCCATAACTTTTGAGTTTAAGAATATTAATTTAAAAGGTGTAGGATTATGTTGGGGAGCTTGTTTCAGTTTCATGTATGACAACTTTCCTGCAACAGTAGTGTTTATTTGCCTTTTTCTATTGATAGGCTTTTATGTTGTTGAGATGGCTGTCTCCAAGTACAGAGTTGCTGTGCTGCTTCTTCCATAGTAAAAATCTTACTGTCATCTTTCTTCCCGTTGCTTTTTTCAACTGCTCTGTGGCCGGAACAAAATATGACTTCAATTATGAAGAGATCAGATCTAACAAAAGTAATTTATAAAGATTTTTTGCCTGTTCTTCAGTTTCATGAAGTTTGTCAAAGGAGAATATTTATTTCCTATGTACGAGGTACTTCACTGAATTCAGTTACTGAATATGGGAGTTTAGAAATTTCAGCAGCAGGAAGCTCTTCTGGCAATTCTTACCCCTGCAAAAGAGAAAGATTTGCAAGTGACTGCTGCTGAACAAAATGTGTCCCAGCAAATGAAATTAAGATATGCTAATGAATAAAAACGTACAATATGGTAAATAAAACATGGTACTGCATAAAGCATGTTGAATAAAATAAGAATTTAGCAGTCTCTTTCTTTGTATAAAATTCAGCCTTTAGCTTCTCTGTGATACTCGTTATTGCATTTTGTGTTTAGAACATTTGTTTGATTATGGTGAGAACGGTTTTGGTTTTATCCTGGTTTTGTTTTTCATCCTGGTTTTGTTTTTCAGGGTTTTTTTCCTACATGCATCTCTTCTGTGTCTTTCACAAATAAACCTCAAGTGACTTTGAGTGTTCTTCTTCAGATACTTAAAGGAACATCATGAGCAGATGTGGTAGGAGGGAATTGAATTCAACTCCATTCACAACACATTGGACATCTTCACTCCACTGACAGCTGTGTGGTTTCAGTGTTGTGGTAACTCCTGTCCTGTCTCTGTCTGGGCAGCCTTAACTGGAGCTTAGAAGACTGTCTCCCCTCAAGGTGGTGTGTAGTTAAGGTTTTAGACAGGTTTCTGGATAGACAGTACAAATGCACTTGGATCCACTCCAGTCTGAACCCAGTGAAGCTGACAATAGTCCCGTAAGGAAGAAAAGGGAACACCAATCAGTATCTGTCTGTACTTGCAAAGTATAAGGTAACTTTGTATGGCTAGGTCAATGTAACATTAATCCTTCTTCTCTAACAGCTGCACTCCAAGTCCCACACACATGGAAGAAGGAAGAAACAGCAGGTCCAAACCAAAATCACACTGCTGGAGCAGAAGACGTACAGGAACCTGTCTGAGACAGGACAGAAATCCTTGTTGCAGTAAATCAGGCAAACACCAAAATGCTAAAGCTTGACCTGCATTTAAAACCAATGATAATAAGGGCTTAAACCTAAAATCAACATAATTAAGAAAGAAACTAAAGGGAAAAAGGTGAGATATCTGAGAGCTAAAGCTCTAAAATAGTCATAGTGATGATCATCACTTTGCACCAAAACAAAAGCTACATAGTTCTGCTGGCCCAGGGGCCAGCATATAGACACGAGACTGAAAATGGAAGAAAGGCAGGAGTTTGTGGGGTTCAGAAAAAGGAGGAAATAAAGTAAAGGGGTAAACCATGGCAAGAAGGAATGAGAAGGAGAGCTACACAGACAGCAGACTTTATAAGGCATCTAATGATTCTGAAATAAGAGCTGTGTATTTTGTGTGTAGTGAAAAAGGCAAGGACTGACTGTCGTACCACAGCATGTTCCAAAATGGCCAGCCTTCATCTCCAGGTGCAACCTGTTAGATTGGAGGGGGGAAGAATCACTACACTTTCACAGCTAGAGTACAGTGTTCTTTCCCAGCAAAAGCACCACTACTCATCCCAAAGAGGTAGACATTTGGCATAGCAAAATTCAAGTAACTTAAATCTGACTGAGAAGTCATGGGTCGAGTCTGAGATGGAAAGAATGGCGAGGTTGGAGGGAAGAAAAGGTACAGCAGAGGCAGGGATAAAGGAGCATGTGGAATTCTGTCAAAGTATTCTCAAGATCATATGGGACGCAACTGTCATTTACTATTACCAATTCCTTAGCTTAGCAACTTAAATTACCTTTTTATTTTTCAAGTGCTCTGTAAACATAAACAGGTCATGACCATTCACTTTCAATTTTACCATCATATGTTTAATCAATAAAACATGTTAGAATGTGAGCTGACGTCAAAAAAATAATTTAAATGCATGCTGTGGAACCTGTAAGTTCTGCTTAGTACTCAGTCCCTTAATTTTTGGTTTGTTTTGGGTTTTTTTTTAAATAAATTAGGTTAAGAGTTGCTTGCATATTCCTACTATAGATAAACAGAAAGCTTAACAAATCAGCACTGCCTAAATGAAGAAAGTTTTTTCCTTACCCCCAGATGATGAGGATCAGTATTATTTCAAGTAAACTGTCCTGGTTATCTTAATGATGATCCTCAATACTACAGCAACATTTCAGCTCCTGCTACAAACATTCACTTTCTGTCCTGTTTGAACAAGTTTTCATGAACTATTAAAGTACATTTATTATATATTTTTTAAAATATTATTCTATTTATTTTCAATTACCTAGAAGCTAACCAGGTCTCTAGTTTTACAGGTGAGAAGCTGAGTAGCACCTGTTTACCACTCAGGCCCCAATTATAGTACTCCTCCCAGATGTGTGTCTTGTGGCCCTCACTGTCCTGACATCCAGTTGGCCCCTTTACCTATGCTCCAAGCTGCATGTGTGGAGTCTGGGATACTGCTTACTCTGTCATTCTAATACTTTCCTTGCACTAAAGTTAGACAAATAAATGCAATTTTTCCTGATACTGGTTGCAAGTCTGTAGAGAACGCACAGTCCTGACAGAAAACCAGCAGTGTTTTACACTGATGAACTTCTAGTTACTCAGCAACCAGCCTTGTCCCTTTTCCACATTTTTTTAATTGGCATTGGAATAAATTTTTTTGCATGTCTTTTCAAGACTGGTCTTTTTTTCAGTACTCCCAGAGTCCTAGACTTTCTTTAAAACAGCTAAAAGGAGCAGGGTACATTCTACCAGCCAAGAAGCTGATTCCAGAGGGAGTATCTTGAGGCACTGACCAGGCACATGACAGGCATGGCTGTGCAGCACTGTCCTGGTCTGCCTTTCTAAAATACACATTGCAAGAACATCAGCAGAGTCCCCACAGACTGCTTAAGATTGCTGGGTAAGTGGGATGAGATCCCATTTGGTTTGTTGCCTCCTCAGTATGGAATTTTACTCCTCACCAAGTGTATAAGACAAATTCTGTTTATTGCACTTGCCTCTGCAAAAGAAAGAGGCACATGGATATGGAGACTGTTACACATTCTCCATTATTTGGAATATGCTACATAAAACACAGATTGGTAAATTCTGGTCATGAGCAGGAAAAAAAAGAAATCAGTTTAGGGAGCCACACGTGAGGATATCTGCACAATCTTTTGAACATCCTGCTGGATTTGACAAGGACTTCCCTGTTTTTTCTGCAGGCCTACCAGATCAGCTGACAAATCTAAGGGAACCTGTAGAAGAAATCAGCCAAGCTTAAACACCTATTTGATTTACCGAGAAAAAGTGCATTTGAATAAAATAATGCACTAATGATACAATTATCAGTCCTCTCCTCTTTTGTGAGCAAGTAGTGCTTGTGTAAGGAGTATGCCAGAGATATAGCATAAGTTACAGTACCTCGAGTGATTAGAGGCTATTCAAATAATAGCTGAAAAATTAAAGAAAATTCACAACTGATGATTGAAGGTGCAGATCTAGAAAAGACTAATTTAAGCTCTGGTTCGGCAGATCATCTCATCATACTTTACAATTTTACAAATTTAACTCATTTGTTAAATGAAGAAGTGAACTTCTCTAAAGTCTCTTTGAAGGACTTGATCAAGTAAGCTCCCAGTTCGTTGTTTGTCTCCTGAACAGCTGCATCATAACTTCCAAAGAGTGGTGTTGAAGCCTTCACATCGTCTCTATTTGCTTGGAGTAAAATGAGGTTAAGCTCCTCTGCTACCCTTTCATATTTTTGGTGATCAAATCTGCAAACACTGGCATCATCAATGGGGTAGGTGATGCCAATAGGGTAGCAATCCCTTGGAACTGGGAACTCCACATTTTTCAGCATTGGCAATTCACAGAGAAATGCGAAAAGGTTTTTAAGTGCTTGGGATGACAGCGGGTTTCCAATAAACTTAAACTCCTGCAGTTTCCGGCAAGAGCTTAAACCTAAAATCAACATGTTGACGTGAGTGTCTTGGATATTACAGTCCTCCAGGGTAAGACTCCTGAGCACCGAAGAGCAATGGCTGAGGAGCTTAAAGAATGTTGATGGGTAAAGCTCAGGTATATCGTGACCACTCAGGTCCAGGGCTTCCAAGTGATTGGCATGGAAGCTATTGGCTAAAAAGGCCATATCAGCATGGTTCAAGGAGCAGTTAGAAACATCCAGCATCTTCAGTGGAGTTTTTAGTGGGCTGCAGAATTAAAGAGAAAAAAAGTGTTATGGTACAAAATGTTGAAAAGCTACCTTTACAAAATTTCATGCATCTAGCTACATTATGAATGCAGCTATCTTCCACATTATTTTTTTCGAACTTCTCTTGAAAACAGAAGCATGTGCCAACATTAGCAAGTATATTTTCTTCCTGAAATTAGTTCCATTAATTACGTCCTCCTATGCATGACTCCTCTGTGCTATTTTAATGGGGTTTAATTTATTAACATTCTATGTATCTATTTTTTAAACAGTTATATATTGTAAAGTGTCTGTGACTTGCTGGCTTTAACAGCAGATCGCTACTAACATAAGAGCATTGGTAGCTGCTTCTTGTAGAAAGCTGCAGTTGTTCCAGAGATTTAGATAATTTCCATTAAGGAAAGATTAATTCCAATATGAAATCATTATTCTGACATGATGTCTGCTTTTGTTTCTAGCTGTTTTTTCCTGCTACAATTTTTAATGCCCAAGAGGTTTACACAATGTAGTGTTCTGGAGTTGCAAAGAGACATTCTGATGAAGAAGGCTGGAAGAAGTGTAACTGAGATTATACTCGGATATTCACATTAAATATGAAATAGTTCTGACAAATGAAAAGCAAGAGATCACTTTCACACTTACTACATCTTAGTGAGACTTCTGCCACAGGGCTCAGCTGGATCAAGCTTAGAAACTTGCAATTCATTTCAATTGTATCAATCAATATATGCAGTATGCTTCTCATAAATTTTAAATAAAATGGCTTCTTGTATGGGAAGAATTTTAGACCAAGGTCATTTGTCTGGATGAAACTTATATCTGCCTTTTTTTTTTTCAGATGCTCTGAAAAGCTTACAATTAACTTATTTCCTCTTCCAATATGAGTACTGGTCACTGGTAGTTTGCTAGCTTTTTGCAAATTTCCAATTTTCCACTGGAATTCATAATGAATATTCACATATCAGCTTAATTTGCAGTACAAAAACCCATCAAATCTCTCTTGTCTTGACATCAAGAAACACAACAATTAATTCAAATCAAAGTCTCAAATGAAAATCAGCTATTCCCCTTATATATAGTATCTGTGGAAAAGCATATTTACTGACTGCTCTTTAGAGGACAAACATTCACTAGATACTCTGAAAAATACTTGGAATACAACTCAGGACTTGCACCAAAGGCCAATGCAAGCTGATTAATACATAAGTTCAAATTTAAAATGTCTGGGTATACCAGTTTCTTCTGTGGTAGCTAAAAGTATATTCTCACCAGATGGACTCTGGAAAATTAATCAAAATAGTCAGTTTTTCCAAGTGTATTAGGTATACACTGGCTCCCCATTCTCCCCAACACATAATCTTTCCTGGCTTCCTGCTGCCCCTTCCCACACACACCCCAAGATACACTCACTTCCCTTACTCTCAGAGATTGCCAGCTTGCTGGTAGCACAAAGTGCTCTTTTTTACAGTGTGACTGAAAGCAGGATGACCACGTTACCTGAGAAGTTTCTGTATTCTTCCAGTGAGTATAGAAAATGACATACTCAGCTCAGTAAGCTGTGTCATTTCACCCATCTTTTCGCCTATGTTAGAAAGCGTCTGTTCATCTGTAGCCGTGAACCTCCGCACATTAAATGTTCGTGCTGGCAAGGTCAAGGACATCAATAGAGGGAAGTGGATACTGCTGAAGAGCATTTCCAAGTGTTCCATTTCCAAGTGAACATTATGAACTATTTCCAGTTTGCGCAACAAGGAGGGGTCGGTGAGCTTTATGATATAGAAGAATTTCTGCAAGGTCAGGTTGTCAGATCTGAATGCCACGCAGCAGATTTTCAGCGGACAACTGCATTTCTTCAACAGGGCCTGAACGACCAGCTCAAAGTTCCGCTCTGTAACAAACAAGTCAATTAGTACATTGATACTGACTTCAAAGGTACCTGGATTGCACTGTGCTTGTTGCAGGTAAACCAGGAGGTCTGAACAAAGCTTACAGAGCAGCTGTGTCCTGGCCCACCTGCCCATCGTCTTCTTGCACTTACAAAACTGAACTTCAACATCTTTTATACCCGTCAGGTCGACCACTTTCAACTTTTTCATGTAGGGAGAAGACTGATTCAGCACATAGTCTCTCAGCCCTGTCAGACAGCTTTCCAAGCACACTGAGCATGTTCTATGGCTCAGGTCTTCCTCGTAGTCCAGAGTAGCTCCCAAAAGTTTTCCCATGTTAAAATCAAAAAGTGGCCAGTTCTCTACCAAGTCGTGAATCACTTCCCCTTGCTCCAGTAAATAGCTGGCTTTAAAAAGAAGCGGAAAAAGATCATGGGCAACAGCCCCGAGACTCTTCCTGGCAAACTCTGCATTTGACACGAATGCTTCGGCGCTAATGAATCGCAGAGACTTCATTGTTGTCCTGGACTCCTTACTGTCATGGAGAGTGACTTCTATATTTAACTAAAGATCCTGGTTGCTTACTACCTTCTATTTTTATCTGCTGTTTGCTGCTAGCGGGAGCCTGGGAAGCCAGAGTGAAGAGTCACATGCTGCTTTCTATTTTAGAGCTGCACTGTGAGTCTGCAGTAATCATCTGTGAGATCTTCAATCAGAGAGCTTTTATGTCTTCATATTTATATTTAAGATAACTCAAGTAAATACAGACTGCTACCCAGCAGGAACAGTAAGATCAGTGCAGCACACATACATGAGAGTACTGCTGTATCTTTTTTCTGCCCTACAAAAAAGCACTCAGAGTTCTACTTAAACAAATAACATGATCTGTATTCCACTTTTTTCCCATGAAAGATGCTATGCTGGGGATTCACATGCTGATTTCAATGGGGATGGTTTCCCAGAGTTAGCATTGAGCTTCTCCTAGAAACTACAGCCATAAGGAAAGACTGAGGAACTACAGTCATGGAACTACAACAATGCCCCTCCATTTTGCCTGTGCTGTCAGCAAGGAAGAGCTAATATAGTTGCTGCAGTGGAAAAGACAAAAGACTGGAAGAGCTCAGAGCCTTGGTGACCAGGACACTTGCTTGTGGTAGGAGACTGAATGCTGATTGCAAGACAAGCTGAACAAAACAGAGCACTGCTAAAACTCTGTCATAACTTCCCAGGCAAGCGTCTTAGTGCTCTTGCTTTGAGCAACAGACGGTCTTTTCTTTCCTGTTATTTAAGAAATGATGGTTCCATTGTGGTACTGAATGGGAAAACATTCAAAATCTCTCCAGGGTAGGAGAAAAACCTCTGTCACCCACCTATCACAAGAGCAGAGATGATGTTTCTTTCAATCTGGCACTTCCTCCCAGGGGAAGCAATGATGAACACCTCCCTTACCTCTCATGTGTTTTGCTAGGCAGCCAGTGGGATGGAGACTTCCTTCAAGTGTGCTGATCCTGCTTTTCCAGATAATTCCACATCTGTTTTGCTGTGAAAAATTTACACCACACTTCAAAGTTTCAGGTTTTTTTTTCTTTTCAAGTAAACTCCTTATGGAATATTTTAATATTTTATCGAAAGCAAAAGAAAAATCCCAAATATGCTTTAAATTACAGGGAAGGGACATCTTTATTAGATTGTGTCATTCTGAGGAAGCCTTTTATTTTTGCAGACTTTTGGTTTGTTTTAATTTTGCCTTCAAATAGATGAGTGGTAAAAAACATGCAAGGTGAAATAGATAGAACTTGACAAGGTATTAAGTGTTTTCCTTTGTTTTTAAACTCCACTTCATGCATATCAGATGATAATGAGGTAGGTATTACAGTATTTTGTGCAATTTAATACATGCTGAAAATGGCCACATATAACTGATCCCTGTATGACAAGAAAAACGCACAAATTGATTGAAACTTTTGTCAGTTTAGTTTTATTGCCTTTCTAAATAGAATAAGCTAGTCATAAAGTTTTTATCTATTTGCCTGGTACATCTGGACCTCTTTATCTGCTTACCTGGTATATCTGGACTAGCGGTCCAAAAGTTCCAAGATAAAGTATTCTACTATTGTCCCAGATTTTTATTAAAATACAGCAATAGGAATGCTGCCTGGTTGTGAAGAGATGGGGTCAGAAAGGCCAAGGCTTGGCTGGAGCTGAACCTGGCAAGGGAAAGAACAATAAGAAAAGCTTCTCTAGGTATTTCAGCCAAAAAAGAGAGGTCAAAGAAAGTGTACTCCTCTGATAAACACAACTGGGAAACTGATAGTAACAAACTAGGAGAAGGCTGAGGTACTACTGTTTTGCCTCAGTCCCCACTGACAAATCTCTCTTCCCACACCTCTCAAGGCAGGGACTGGCGGAGCAAAGTTCCTCCCACTGTAAAAGATTGGGCTTGTGACCACCTAAGGAACCTGAATGTCCAGAAGTCCATGGAACCTGACAAGATGAATGCCACATTCCTGAGGGAATTGGCTGACGCAGTTGCCAAGCCACTCTCCATGATACTTGAAAATTCATGCCAGTCAGGGAAAGTCCCAAGTGACTTGGGAAAAGGGGAAACATTGTACCCATCTTCAAAAAGGGTAGAGAAGACAACTGTGGGAACTACTGGCCTGCCAGCATTACCTCTGTGACCAGGAAGATCCTGGAACAGGTCCTCCTAGGAGCTGTGCTAAGGCACATGGAGAACAGGGAGCTGATTTGGGACAGCCAGCACAGCTTCAGCAAGGGCAAGTCCTGCCCGACCAACCCAGTGGCCTTCTACAGTGGAAAAGGGAAGGGCTGTGGCTGTCATTTGTCAGGACTTCTGTGTCAGGGACCTTTGACATGGTCGCTGACAAAATCCTTCTCTTTTAATTGTAAGAGATGGATTCGATGTGTGGACTGTTTGGTGGATCAGGAATTGGCTGTACAGCTGTATCCAGGAAGTATTGGTCAAGAGCTGAGCGGAGATCAGTGAGAAGTGATGAAGTGAGAAGTAGTGTCCCTCAGGGGTCCGTATTGAGACAAGGACTGTCTCAGTCAATGACATTGTGGCAACCAGTGCACCCTCAGCAAATCTGCAGATGGTATCAAGCTGGGTGTTACAGTTGGCATGTGCAAGGGATGAGATGCCTTCCAGAAGGACCTGGAAAAGCTTGGAAGTGGTTCAACAAGCCCAAATGTGAGGTGCTGCACCTGGGCTGGGGCCACTCCCTGTATCAACACAGGCATGAGAGGATGGAGAGCAGCCCTGAAGGGAAGAACTTGGAGTGTTGGTGGAGATGAGCCAGCAAGGTGCACTCACAGCCCAAAAAGCCAACCATTATCCCAGGTTCCATCAAAAGCAGTGAAGCAGCAGGGCAAAGGAGAAGATTGTCTCCTCTGGAGACACCTGACCTGGAGTCTAGACTTTCAGTATTTACCTGTCTAGGAGCCTTTACATCTTTATTCAGGCATTTCTATATGAAAAACTATCCAGCTTTAGCAGTCTGTCTAACCTTGTGTTGTGGTTTAAATTGAGATGGCAATTAACTCCCATGTGGCTGCTCACTCGCTCCCCGCTCCCCAGGGGGATGGAAAAGAGAATTATAAAACCCAGGGGTTGAGATAAGAACAGTTTATTAATTGAAATAAAGTAAAAAAGGGGGGGAAAGGCAATTAAAACCAAACCAAAACAAAAGATAAAAAGAAACACCCTCCTCTAAACAAGACCTGAGCCACATTCATGGCTCCTAGCAATAGGACCAGGCTGGCTTCAGCATGCCAAGAATATTCAAGTCTTTCAAAAATTCCCAAATGCCACTGTAATTGGCCTAGAGAAGCAGATGTGGGATAATATAGGTGTGATTGTTGATACTTCCCAGCAGATGGCTCCCGAGGTTCAGAGGTGTTGCAGCGCCAGGCAGGCAGACAGGATTAGGCGCATGACCAGCGCTTCTATTACCTCACAATCCATTAATACAAAGTACAACAAAATTATAACCTCAGCCCGGGTACCAAGGGTGATAAACACCACATCAGGGAACACATACTGCAATAAGCTAAGACATAACACAACTCTGAGAACAAGGGCAATAGCCCTGCCACCAAATTAGGCTTACATATGCAAGTAAATAATTTTGTTAATCTCTTTCCTAAGAGTGTTTACTGTGAAGCTCAGATCTCTGCTACTTTCTACGGAAAATTTCTGACTTGCCAAGCTATCATGAAAAGTTTCAAAAGTCCATGACATTTGTGGTCTTAGAATCTGATCTGTGTGGATGAGATCTTACATCAGATTTATCTACAAAGAGCTGAGGAAGTTATTTTTTTATGAAAGGCATAGTTGTGCAGGAAAAGAAATGCTAATGATTGAAAAAAAAAATCATAGGTTTTACAGAGTATAACATGAACGTCATAGCAACTCTTTTACACGAGAGTGAAGTAAAATAATGGTTTTCACTACAAAAATTGCAATTAAACTTATGAGAAAGAAAAAAAAAAAAAAAAAGGAGCAATTAAGTACCACACAGTCACTCATGCAAATTGACTGATTTTTTTCAGCTCAGCCTTCCTCCTCTCTGTTAGAATGATTATGTTACTCAGGTATTAATCAGGTATTTGTTAAGGATTTGATCTTTTTCTTCCATGTTTAATGAACATGGCACTGGTTGTACTCCTTTATTGTAATATTGATGTTAGAGGAGAAAGAGAAAAAAAAATCCAAACCATATTTTTTGCATGTAGTTTTTAAAGTATTCTGTTGTGCTGAGTTTTTTAGTTTGGATTTGGGTGGGTGTAGAAGGAAAGAGAACATCCCCTTTGCCTTGTCGGTTAAAACCTGGAAATCTTGCAGCTTTCTCACTTCCTCCAATGAAAGTCCTCCTTGATCTAAGGAGCCAAGATATTTCTCTTGCTCATTTGCAAGCTACAGTTCTATCTGCATAAAAATGCAAAAAAATTTGTCTCCCCATTCAGCAAATCAAACATACACTATTCAGACATAGGGCATAGAAGTGAGATGGTTTGTTGAAGTAAATTAATGTACTTAATTTATTACCTCATATATTTCTCTCTTAAGAAATTCTATGTCCTTACATTACAACTGAATTGGGCCAGTTTGACATATTGACCTGATGACAATATTTTGTTTTGCATGCTCATAAATTGCTGACATTAATATTGATAGCACTGCACACATAATTGTCTCTGAAGCACAATATGATAAAGATATATATAATGTCAGATAAATTCAGCTATTTAAACAGAGAAAAAGATATTTAAGGCTGTAGTTTGTTTAATAAATTCCTTAAAAGTAATGATGACCTGGTCACTACCTTCCTCCAATTTTCATGCTTCTCCAAGACTCCCCAGCTGCCAAAGGCATTTATGGGACAACAGCAACATGCCATGGACTTCCTCATCTATTTGATTATACAATTTGGTTACAAATTCCATGCTATCTCTTTTAAATGGGGAGGGAAGATCAACAGAATTTATCTGATGTGGACTTTGTCAGAGAGTAAACTGCATCCTTCAGGAGGCATCAATCCCTATTTTTTTTATTGAATGTCACTGCAAACAAGCCAGTAAGAACAAAATATATTACTTTATTCAAATTTTCAAATTAAAAAGTACTTCCCCAGAACCACATTCTTTACTATGTTTGGCACATTTATCACTATGAATATCATACTCTCATTTGTTAAGATGCAACAGAAAGAAGTTCCTCTGTTTAACTGTCACTCAGAATAAAATCAAGAAAGCAAGTTATTTCTCCCAAAACATCTTGGTTTATTCAGGACATCATGTCAGCCCATAAATTTCAGGTAAATTCCAGGATGTTAAAAAAATTCCTACCAGAATTAATGCCCACTTACAGAAGTAAATTTAAGTTTTACATAAAATCATTTATTCTAAATATTTATTATTTCAAAGTACCTTAGAATATCTCCTCTTACAAATAAAAAATAATAACTACAATCTCTTCATGCAGCTTTAGCTGAATTTAAATATAAATACTAGTTAACAACATGAAAAAATGTCATATTAAGAACTACAGATGTCTCTTAAGATGCATCTTACTTATCACTACTACTACTATTTTTAATACTAGTTTTCTGTAAACACCACTGTTACTGACACCTTTATAAGTACTTTACTTTTCTTGAAATAACAGATACTAATAACCAACACTTCCACCCAGTCCTACATACATTTAATAACACAGGGATGCCATATAATGCAATTAGTAATACAAAAGATGTTAAAAATTGTTCAACAAGACATGCAGCAATTCTTCTCTGACTATATCGTGTTTGGGTTCTTTCAATGTCATACACTCCCATATTGTGATATGAAAAGCTATACTGAATATTTGCAGTACCCAGTGTTCACAAGCCACTCTTGGGTTTCAGAAATAAGTATTTTACTAAAATGCAAAATTTAAAATAAAGACTGTAAACTAATAATTTCATGGATATATCCAAGATCTTATTTCTCTTTTTACCTACCAATTATATAACCACCTGGATACAGTCCTGAGTAATGTGCTCTAGGGGAACCTGCTTGAGCAAGGAAGCTGGACTAGATGACTTCCAGAGCTCCCTTTTAACCTTACCTAGTCAGTCATTCTGGGATTCTGTAATGTAGTTACATATTCACCTATTCCTACTAGTTGCTTTAGAGCTAATTTATGCATTAGACTATGATCTATGCTTATGCAATGGCACAAGAACAGACAAATTCCATTTCAGATCAGGAGAAAATGCTCTTTCTTGCTTAAAAAAAGAAAAGGAAAAAAGGTGTAAATGCAGGAATTTCACTATGTATATTGAGTCCGTTTAATTCATGTTATTCATCTCAAAAACAATTACTAGACTATTTTAAACATTTTTGATTCTGTAAGCATTCTAAGTTTATATAAGTCTTCTCACATTCTGGTTGTATAAATCAGTGAAGAGTCTCTGAAAGTCTGTTGCTCTGACGTTGATCCAGCCACACATTAACTAGTGGGAAGGCAGGGGCATGGAGTTTACTGCTTAGGAGACTTAAACTCTTGACCTGAGGCTTTGAGTTTTTTGTTTCCATGTACTGCGTCTTCATTTGGCCTGACCATCTACTGAGAATTTTACTGGTTGTTTTCACAATGTCACTCATCACTGATGCAACAGCCTTCCAGAAGAAACATGCAGAAGTCTTTGTGAGCTTTAAAATCTATCCATCACCAAGTGCACCAGCATCCTCCTTTCTTACCAGCCTCATTCAATAGTTTCTAGATCCTGTATCAATCTTGATGTCCCTGTTGCAATAGATACTAACACTAGAGGGTGACAGCTACATGTAGCATAATCGAAGATAATGCTGGCCACTCCAAGCAGGTTGTGATGACACCAAGGCATTCATAAACCAAATAAGCTAGTGAATAAGGATGAGGAAAATATTCTGTAAAAAAAGATTATATTCCATCATCAAGAGAAGCTCCTTTTTGATCTCTGAATGCAGGGAGACAGAGTTAACCAAGTTTTCACAGAGAAGGAAGAGACTGAAATCTGCCTGCAGCTTTGCAGTTCTGGAATCAGTATCTCAGAGTAAGGCAGTAAATACTTCAGATTGCACAGACAACATACAACTCCCACCGTAGCTGAGGAATCCTGCTATGTTTCTGCAGCCAAGAGACAGATTATCTAAAATACATGATGGAAGCAGCACCTGTAGAAAACCAGGCCAAAGAGTGTCTCTATCCTTTGTGGAAATCTTGGCAAAGATAGCAGTGTACAAGGAAAACACTTTCCCATTAACCTGAAATACCAAAGAAGAAATAATGGCACTTCATACTGTGTCCATCTATAAAAAGAAACAATGAAAACTGAATAGCTAGACAGAACCTTAACTCCTAATGAAGCCTTGCTCCTACTGTCTATGCTGGCTAACCATAGCTCTGAAAAAACTTAGAAGCTGGGCAAAAATAAGATATCTAGTCAGGTCTCACAAAGATGTCACATTTCTGAACATTTTCATTCCAACAATAGTCTCTTATGCACTAACTAGAGCCAAAAACTAGATCTGCAGTACTCCACTTCGTGTCTTTTTCTTGTTTTCAATAACCACTCATCCCTGTTACATCTCTGTTTTAGTTAACTAATCTTTTCCTCTAGCATTTATTTAACTTTATTGATTTGGCTTACCTGCACAACAGGATGTGGTTCCCGTACAGTAAGAGTACTGACAGAGAGAGAGCTCATCTTTCCTGATCTACAGCTGTGTATTTTAGCTGGCACAGGAATATTTGAGTGGGTGTGGTTTTCAAACTCAGGAAAAAATGCTTTCTCATATTCAGTGGCCATAGTAACTTCTCCAAGCAGTGCACAGGGCTACATTTCCAAGTTACTAAAAGTCAAGGGTGCTGCTTCGGTCCCAGGCAGCAGAGCAACTATACTTACTGGTACTCCACAGTCTTATCCTCATATCCATGGTTCATTTCAGAGATCAGTCTTCTGTAAAAAAGGGAAGCTGAGCATAGCAGTCTGTAACTCTTCAAAGAGTCTCAATAATGTATTACTTTGACCACTATCTTCTCTCCTGCTTTGAGCTAACATGACAATGTGCACTTCCACATCCTGCTTTTTTTTGGATCATGCATTAGAGGCAAAAGAACAGTAAACCAGTGACACTGAGCAACAGAGGACAGGTGAAGGACAGAAAGAGTTTTTCCTGGAAATGTTATTAGGTAAAGCAAAGAACTCAAAGTATCACAGCTCCTCCCTGATTCCCTGATATTTTGCTGTCTCTGGGGTTTTTTTGGGAACCTGTAGAAGGAACTGTCTTCTCATCTAGGCTGTGGGACAGACATTGAATAATTTGGTACACTGGCTGATTACCTTGAACTAATTTGGCCAGAAAAACTTGTTCCATTTCATGTTCCAAGGATCAAAGAGAGAATGAAAAGATGGGTTGTGCAGGCTCACAAGATTCCAGGCTCAAAGCTGGTGGCAAGACCAAAAACAAATGCTGAAATAATTTGCAAGGGAAAAAACTTGGAAAGTTTTAAAGTAGCTCATCATCCATGTCCTTTATTTTGTCTGAAAGCATATGGTCTAGGCTTAGGCTGTAAATAAATGTTTATAGCCACTAAGTCTCATCACTAACTTACTAAAAATGCTATATTCCCACTTACACTGTCTGCAAAAGATATCCAATGACATGTCAAGTTTAAAAATTCTCTTCAGCCAGATTCTGCTTTTAAAGGTAACACCTGTATATGGCTTTGTTCTGCATGACAAATAATACACACTTCAAATAGTTCCACACAACTTTCCTAATATAATTTATGTATTAACATACCCATTATTTTTCCTCTCATTTGACATACACGTGATTTTTAACACCTATTTCCAATTACTTTATTGCTTCATCATACTGGGAAATTAATCTTAAGTAAATCCAAATAACATAATACTTTATCCAGAGAGTTTAAAGTTTGTTTGTAATGTTGCACATTTATGGCATCTCCTAATGCTCTTTGAATTCAAGTGAGAGCAATGGGTCACAGTATACAGAATGATTAGGGGTGGAAAGGACCATAGGACTAAGTGCCATGGTCCAGCTGTTTCTTGAACACCTCCAGGGATGGTGACTCCACCACCTCCCTGGACAGTCCATTCCAATATTTGACAACTCTTTCAAGGAATAACTTCTTCCTGATGTCCAACCTGAACCTCCAATGACGCAGCTTAAAGCCTCTGGTGCTGTTGCTGGCTGCCTGGGAGGAAAGAATGACCCCCACCTGGATACAACCTCCTTTCAGGCAGTTGTAGAGAGCAATAAGGTACCCCTGAGCTTCGTTTTCGCCAGACTAAACAAACCAAGCTTCATCAAATGCTCCTTATATGACTTACCCTCCATACCTTCACCAGCTCCACTGCTCTTCTCTGGACATGCTCCAGCACCTCAATGACTTTCATGGAGTGAGGGGCCCAAAACTGTACATAGGATTTGAGATGCAGCCTCACCAGTGCTGAGTACAGGAGGGTTATCCCTGTCCTGGTCCTGCTGGCCACACTATTTCTGATACAAGCCACACCCTCTTGACCTTCTTGTCCACCTGGGCACACACTGGCTCATATTTACCCTGCTGCCAACCAGCATCCCAGGTCCTTTTCCACTGGGCAGCTTTCCAGTCACTCTTCACCCAGCTGGAGCTCTTCACCCATGGAGCTGCATGGGGTTATTGTGATCAAGCATTTGGTCTTGTTGAACCTCATAAAATTGGCCTCAGTCCATCAATCCAGCCCATCCAAATCCCTCTGTAGAGCCTTCCTACCCTCCAGCAGATCAACACTCCCACCCAACTTGATGTAATTTGTGAACTTACTGAGAGTGCACTTGATCCCCAAGTGATCAATAAAGATATTAAAAAGGACTGGCCCAATACTGAGGCTCAGGGAACCCCTCCAGTGACCACCCACCAGCTGGGAGCAGCACCACTCACCACATCTCTCTTGGCCCAGCCATCCAGCCCGTTCTTAACCCAGCAAGGACTGCACCTGTCTAAACCATGGGCTGACAGCATTTCTAGGAGTATGCTATGGGAGACAGTGCCAAAGGCTTTGCTGAAGTTCAGGCAGACAACATCCACAGCCCTTTCCCCATCCACCAGGTGGGTCACCTGGTCATAAAAGGAGATCAGGTTGGTTAGGAAGGACCTGCTCCTCCTAAACCAATGCTGGCTGGGCCTGAGCCCTTGGTTGTCCTGCACACTCAAGATGATCTGCTCCATAACCCTCCTGGTCACCAGGGTCAGGCTGACAGGCCTGTAGTTCCCTGGATCCTCCTTCTGGCCCTTCTTGTGGATGGGCATCACGCTGGCCAATCTCCAGCTGTCTGGGACCTCCTGGCTAACCAGGACTGATTATAAAAGATGGACAGAGGTTTGGTGAATCTTCCATCAGCTCCTTCAGTATCCTTAGATGAATCCCATCTGGTCCCATAGATTTATGAGTATCTAAGTGGCTCAGCAGGTAATTTGAGTAGTAAAGAAGTTTTTCTTCACATTCAGGTGGAATTTCTTGTGCATTCGTTTCTGCCCACTGCACCTTGTCCTATGAGCTGGCACCACCGACAAGAGCCTGGCTCCATCTTCTGGCTCTCCTCACTTAGATACTGATAGACATTGGTGAGGTCTCCTCTCAGTCCTTTCCTTCTAAGGCTGAACAGGCCCAGCTCCCTCAGCCTTTCCTTGTAAGAGAGATTCTCCAGACCATTGATCAACTTTGTAACTCTCCCCTGTCTCGGAAGATTGCCAAGCTTTGCGAACCCGAGATGTGCTAAAAGTCTCTGTTTCAGCCCACACATTCAAAGGATGAGTCGAAGCTCTTCAGTTTTCGGTCTTGGAGTTGTTTATTAAATCTTATCTATAAAATTTTCCTCCTGCCCAGCTGAAGTCTGCTCAGCAGGACAGCCAGAGGCACTCTGCCTGCCCCCAGGGCGGTGTTATCTTTATGTACTAAAAACTACATGTAACATGTTTACAATTATTTTCCAATAGCTATCACCTATTTTAGACAGTGAGCTTCTACTCTAAACCAATCTAAACGTGCCAGCATCACCACTGAAGATGGAGGTAGAGAAGAAAAAGAAGAAGGGCTAGACATGCCCAAGTTCCTCCATCTTGTCCCCAAAACCCTCATACTAAAAATCCCAAAACCTACATTTATACCCTGTGATAACTTTATTATTACACTATTTAAACTGCTGTGGCTTTTAGATCTTCATGTAAAGCTGGCAATTTGCTCCACGGTTCGTTATCGAACCCACAGGTGTTCTGGGCTGTGTGCCAGGGTCTCTGAGCCCCTGGCAGGGGTCATGGCAACTCCAGACTCCCAAAGGGATGTCCTGAGTTCTAGCACCCCTGGAACTGCTCCAGAAGCTCCATGTCTTGTCCTCAGGAGCACAGAAGTGGGCACTCCATGTGGTCTCACCAGGGCTGAGAAGGGCAGGATCACCTTCTTAGCCTGCTGGCAATGCTCTTCCTAATGCACCCTGGGATCCCATTGGCCTTCTTGGCCACAAGGTCTCACTGCTGGCTCATGGACAACTTGTTGTCCAACAGGACCCCAGGTCTTTCTCCATAGAGCTGTTTTCCAACAGTCTGCCCCCCAGCCCGTACTGGTGGTCACAGTTACTCCTCCCCAGGTGCAGGACCCTGAATTTGCCCTTGTTGAATTTCTGTAGGTTCTCTGCCCATCCCTCCAGCCTATCAAGGTCCCTCTGAAGGGCTGCACAGCTCTCTGGGGTGTCAGACACTCCTCACAGCTTTGGGTCATCAGTGAACTTGCTGAGGAGGCATCTGCATCTTCATTCAAATCACTGATGGACAAGTTACACAACACTGGGCCCAGCATATAACCCTGGGGGATACCACTAATGACAGGTCTTCAACTAGTTCCTGTGTCACTGATCATGACCCTCCAGGATCTGCTGTTCAGCCAGTAATGAATTCATCAATTCCAGGCTGGAAGTAATGAGTTCTCCAGCCCAGCCTTACAGATGTTTCACAGAAGAGTGAGCTTGGTCTGGCACTGTAATGGTCTGATGAGTTTTACAGATCCCATTTTAAAGTCAGAAGACTGGACCACAAGCAGCAGAGTGACCCAGGATTGTGTCCCCCAGAATATTTTTCAGTACACAGAGTATGCTAGAATTTGTTTATTTATTCATCATTTCTTGCTTAAAATTTAAAGGAATGGATGGTGTTATTCATGTGGAAACAGAGACCATAAAGAGCACCTGTTCAGGAAGCAATTGTCTTTAAGCAGTTGCTAAGATTCAGGATCTCTCTTCCTTAAAGAGGAGCAAACAGTGATCCTGAGAGTGGTGCCTGCCTCACAAAGACTCACAGGAAAATATAAGAATTTCTTTAGCTCACTTTCCCACTAGCTCACTCACCTGGAAGCAGAGGAAAAAGGAGACAATCACAGACCTCCCAATTCCTTTTGGCACATTGTACTTATTTTCATTGGCATGCGTGCCAAAGAATTCCACACAAAATTGGAGTGTACTGACTTGAGATAATCATACAAGATTATGCCAGCCTCATATTTCAGCAAAAACCTTTATAGACATATACCAAGTACCAGTCAGAGAAACACTTGCTAGTGTTGCTACACAAACTTAGCCTTTCTCTAAGCACAGTGTTTCAGGTACTTCCAACCCCTTTGATCCATCTCCTCATCAGCTGCATCTTAGAGCCTGCCTTTATCTCAGAGTTAATTGTAATTCTGTGTATTTGCTAGCAACAGTCATTTTTGAACCTTAAAACCAGGCTTGATCTTGAGACAATAGTTTCCAAAAGAAAGATCCTTTGAGGCAAAAGAAATAGCTTGATTTTTTTCTAGAGTTAAATCTTAAGCCGTTTTTACAGCTATTTCAACACATACTTTGAATCTGAAAATGCACAATATAGTATTTGAGAGAGAAAATTAGATTTTGATTGCCTGACTTTTTCAATCCACTTAGCCTCTATTCTACAAGAACGTGTAGTTGCTTCTACCTGCTAGCACCAAAAAGCATAAAAAACACTCTATCAAATACAATTCACTTGAATAAGATTCACTCACTGCCCCAAGAATTCCTTATGTGTCAAAGCAGTAGGAATTAAATTTGGTTCACCAGCTGATTAAAGCTCAAAGGCAAATAAGACAAATAAGGTGGTAAGTTCAGTCTTCATAGCAAGACATTTGTTCAACTCAAAAAAAAAGTTCAAAATGTTCCAATTGTCTCTTGAATGATCTACTGAACTTAAACTTGTCCCCGATGCTGAACTGATTTTGAACAGAGGGCTCACAGAGTATAACCACTGAACCGAGTACTGCTGTACCTGGACTGTTTCTCAACAGGCATGACAGACAGATTTTTTACACTTGCTACATGTTGTCTTCCACATTGTGTACCAGATGAAGGTGAAAGCTGCAGAGCTTCCCTGTGACCCCACAGAAGATCACTACAGATATTCTTTGCATTTTTATTTAATAGCAATTTGCTTATGGATAAAAGAGCCTGAATTTTCCTCATGGCAAATATTGTATATCAAAAATATACAAGCCTGAATCAGGCTTGAATTCACTATTTATGTGACAACAATAAGCACTGAACACTAACAATGTTTTGTGAATTATGGGGATATAGCAATAGAGTTGCACTACAAGACAAGTCAAACCACCTAACCAAACAATGAATTTGTTCTTTAAAATTTCCTCCTTAACAGTAAAGTTTTTTGATACTACCAGCACTTTCTTTTCCTTTCAAGCATTTTTCTGGCATTATTTTGCTTACACACTTTATGCACAAACTTTAGAGAGAAAAAAAGCACATACTTTTCTCCAACAAACCTGTGTAAATGCATCTGCTGTTGTATTCCAAATTTGAAATGCAAATTCTGGCAGGTTTGAGTTAACCTATATATACTAAAATCTTAAATATTGTTGATTAGCTATCATCATTTACTGAAATATCACCCAATCCAAGCCTTTCTCAAAAACCTGCACGCAAGTAACACTGTTGTATTGTTCTGCTCCAGTAAGTCATACCTGTTTGTTAAGCCAAATGCAAAGTTCCCCTAGTAATAAAACACAATGGCTATAATTGAAGTGTGAGAATCTCCATTTTCTTTTTTGAAAGTGAGAAGCAGCCTGCTGAATGTATTCAGTCTAAAGGTGAGGGAAAAAGGCAGAAGGAAGGATGGTGTGTTGACCCTTTCCTCAGAATTTACCTACAGGGACCAAGTAACTCTTGAAGAATGTGAATGTTTACTCATATTTATTTTATTTTTCTCTCATAGGAGAATGGAAACATGGATCCAAAATACAGGATTTATCAAATGCTACCTGAACCTCTTGATTGCTTATCATTGTCATAAAATTATCACCTACATCCATCAAAACATTTTTTGTTGTCCCAAGGCCTTTTTTAAGGGCACACACATCTGCTATCGCTTCCCTGACTGCACTTGCATTCAACATAACTTTCTACATCAACAGCTGTCAACACTTGTCTTTGGAGCTTGGGTTTGGTGATGCATCTTGAGACTTACTCCATCCTGATTGCAATGCAAAAAGCAATTGCATAAGTGGCACTTTGTCAAGACAATGCAAGCACTGATATCCATGTCACTCTAAATTTCGCTTGACATGTCTTTCAGCTCACACCACCCTCCTTTATATAGTTTTATAAACACTAAGTGCTCCCAGGAAACATTCCTCATTGGCAATCACACACACCTCCACTAGATTAAAGTAACTGCTCCCCAATACTGCAAAATGCTCTTCTATTGCTTCATGGTGCATGCTGAGATAATTTTCTCAGTTACAAAACAAAACTCAAAAGGAAAAAAACCACCACAGACAAACAAAAACAAGACAGCAACAACAATACAGCAAACAGGTGTTCCACTGCCTGGCCAGGAGATAAAAGATCCATTGGGGGATGGATAGTAGGGCGTAGGCTAAAGGTAGGGGAAGGCTAAAGGCAAAGGGATAGAGAAAGGGGAGTGTGAAAGAGAAAGGGCAGGGGAAAGTTGAGGGGGACGGGAAGAATAAAAGAATCAGTTTGGCCTCGAAATGCAAATGTATTTGAAATGCATCTGCACGTGCAGACCTCTGATACACATATGAGTTAAACATGGCCTCAGGCGGGAATGATACAAAAATCTTTCCATGATCCAAGCACAACATAGCAATCAGAAAATGGAAGATAACAATTTTCACTATCACTAAGCCTCTGATTTAGTCCATTTTACAATCATGACTAATATTAAGGCACAAGGTGACGAGTTGGATTTTATACTATCAGTATATGACAAACTCTAATCTGAAAAATTTGGCCAGCGTTATGAACCAGTTATCCAGTCTACAAACTGAGCAATTTGATCATCAATAATAGTTTTTCTTTTGTGTGAAGGCAAAAAAGTTAATCAACTTTATTTTACATTTTTTTTAAGCTAGAAGCTTGATGTTAGAACATAGAAATAAAGCAAATCCACATCATATCTGTAACCCACCACTGAAAATTTAGTTATTCTAAAATTCTGTTAGTATTCCTCTACAGTCTCAACAAACACTATTTGCACATAAGATTGGCTTCCTTCCCTTGCACATCTAAGTGACAAATGTAACTGCACTTTTAACTCTTTAAACTATGTAACATGTTACATCTACACGTATCACATTTTCCTTTGGTCAGGGACTGCTAAACTTCACCCTTCATCAAAATTTTTACTCTTTTATGACACAAAAAGTAGTGAACACATAACATCCTCCTTAAGTGTCAATGGTATGGAACAGAAACAGATTTGCATGACAATATAAACTCATTCTAAAAATACACATCAAATTAGTCTATGAAGTTTTACTTTTTGGAAAAGGAAATTAAAATTTTCTTTAAGACTATTCATCCTGTTTATAATATTTTTTTAAGAATTCAGAAACAAAGTCTAACCCGTTGGCAAAACCAGGATGCAAGGTTACCATTCAGGAACAAAAGGGACATTATCATCTAAGAAATAAATGTCTGGGAGTTTTAAAAAATCCTATTGCAAACCAGCACATGAAATTATCTTGTATTATCCTAAAATTAAGATCCTCCCTCTCCACACCAAGTGTGTGAATGAATAAGTAATATATAATTACCCAAATAAGTAATACATAATTACCTCTTACAGTCCCTATCGTAATATCTTATTCCATAATCTGATTTTTCACAATATAGATACCTCTGTTTGGTCTTTCATGCTTTTACCACTCACTACTTACCACTTAAGATTACTTCAAGGCACAAAATGTTTCAGGTTTTCCAGATCATACCCATTTGTTTGTCAGTCACTGGACATATTCATTTTGCAATACAAAAATCTACAAATTCAGGCAGGTTTTAGTTAGTCCTTTGAGCTAACCTATATATACTAAAATCTTAAAATTCAACTGTAATTTAACAGTTCAAACTTTTAGATTGTTTTTAAAAGCATATTCTATAGTTATTTTCCACGTAGAAGACACTAAAAATAAAAGATTTATTTGAATGAAAGCAATCACATACATAGGTTATACAAGAGGTTATAAAAACTTAAATATGCAAAAATCTTTTACCCCTCAAAAAAGGGGTGTAAAAAATGGGAGGAAAGTGATTATCTCATAACTGCATCACTTCAGAATGCAGAATGAAGCGCTGTGATCAATAAACTTCAGCATTATCAAGTTTCAGCAAGACAAGGAGAGTTTAGAATGTGCCATGGAATGCAAAAGCTTCAGGCAGAGCAGAAATTCTTGCAGTGCAGAAAAGTCTTGTGTGTCAAAAGGAACTGTGGTGTTTTACTGACAGCTTAGTAAATTATTAACATCCTGGGCTGCTGCTCAAAAATATATTATCTATTTTTACTAGTCGAAGGTATGTGATCTGCAGCTTCTAAAGAGGTAGCTCTGACTCGACTGAAACCTGTGGGCATGAGATGCAAGCAACAGGTAATCTGCCAAAGGGGAAGAGAAATTAAAATGAAAATAGCCAGGTTATGAAATATTTTTTTAAAAAAAACAAGATTTGGCATTCTCTGATTTCTTGATTTTCACAGTTTAAACAGAAGAATTAATAGCCTTGAATCTGTATGTTAAACTTGAAGGTGTCTGAAGAAGAGCAATGAAATTGTTTAAAAGTCTTGAGATCAAGTCTGATGAGCAAGTGAGGGAGATGGGGCTGTTCAACCTGGAGAAAAGGAGGCACAGGGATCATCCTAATCACTCTAATTATTGAGCAAGGCATGTCTAGGGGTCTTTTTCCAAATAAGAAATTATAGGATGACAGGAAACAGCATCAAGTTGCACCAGGGGAGGTTTGGATTGGATATTAGGAAAAATTTCCTCACTGAAAGGGTTTTCAAGCCTGGAACAGGATCCCCAGGGAAGTCAGTGGTGGAGCTGCTGTCTCTAGAGGTATTTCCAAGACTCACAGGTGTGGTGATTTGGGACATGTTTTAGTGGAGTGGAAGTATTAGGTTTATGGCTGGACTCAGTCTTAAAGATCTTTTCCACTCTAAATTATTCTCTGTAAGGGAAGAAAAAGTTAATGTTATTAACTAGCAGTTGGTGAGCAATGTTTTTTGTAGAACACAGAATGATAATTCCCCAAAGCATACCTTTCAGGGGTTTACATTATGAAGAGAACTTTGTTTTCTATAGTGATGTCAGCATAAAGATTGGAGGTCACGTTGTTTGTAAGTGCAAGTGGTACCATAATCATGGCATGTGGCTCTACTTTAATATTATAATTGGAGTCCTTTTCTCCCTCAGGCACTTGGAGCATGGGAGAAAGGTGTGACCTTATATTTTTTCTCCCTAACAAAAGGCCATCATACCATAGTGCAAACAGCTTCCTAAATATATTACATGAAACTGTAGCTGTCAGGGAGGTTATGTTCGTGCCAGGGAAATAAGACCTCGGGAAAACCTAACAATTCGGTGTGAACACCACTGCCTTCAGGAGCGCGGTTTAAACAGCAGGTGATCTTTGGAAAGCCCCTGGAAAACACTGCCCAGGGAAATTGCTAAACAGGAGCACAGGGGCGGTTCGAGCCCTGCCATCCCTTTTTCTATCAGAGCTTTGTAAGTTTGAAACCCTGCCAGCTAGGACAAGACGGTTTCCTAAAACTTGCTGATCCCAACCCTTCCAGCGCCTTTCTGGCGGAAAGCGGCGAGGAGCAGCCGGAGGAGGCCGAGCGGGCCGAGCAGCGCCCAGCGGCACTGACCGGGCCGGGCGCCGCGGGGCCACGGCCGGAGGGGCCGGGCCGGGGCGGCCGGAGCCGGGCCCGGAGGATGCCCTCAGCCCCGGGAGCACAGCGGAGCGCCCGGGAGAGGCGTGGACTCCGAACAGCCCTGCCCTGCCCTGCCCTGCCGGCGCTCCCCGAGCCCAGCCCAATCCGTCCGGGACGGAATCCCGCCTCTCTGGGCCGGAGCCGGGATACCGCTGTAAAGCTTCACCTCTTTTAAAGAGCTCATCTCGGTGAGCAGCAGGTCCAGCAACGCTTCCAATCTAACTTAGTCTAACCTAAAGTAATCTAATCTTATCCTGCGGCTTGGACAGGAGCACTCTTTGCTGGGTTAAGCACTGGCTGGATGGCCGGGCCCAGAGGGTGGCGGTGAACGGCGCTGCATCCAGCTGGGACCAGTCACAGTGGTGTCCCTTGCTGTGATGGGGCCAGTTCTGTTCAATATCTTTATTGATGACATGGATGAGGACATTGAGTCTTCCATTGGTAAATTTGCAGACGACACTAAATGGGAGTGTGTGTTTGTTGATCTGTTGGAAGGCAGGAGAGCACTGCAGAGAGATCTGCAATGGTTGGATGGATGGGCAAAGTCCAATAGGATGAGGTTTAATAAATCCAAGTGCCGAGTCCTGCGTTTTGGCCATAATAACCCCCTGCAACATTATAGGCTGGGGACAGTGTGACTGGGCAGTGCCCAGGCAGAAAGGGACCCGGGGTGCTGGTTGGCAGCCGGCTGGACATGAGCCAGCAGTGTGCTCTGGCAGCCAGGAAGGCCAAGGGCATCCTGGCCTGTGTCAGGAACAGTGTGGCCAGCAGGAACAGGGAGGTCAGCCCTGTTCTTGGCACTAGCAAGGCCACACCTTGAGTGCTGTGTCCAGTTCTGGGCCCCTCAGTTTGGGAAGGACATTGAGATGCTTGAGCACATCCAGAGGAGGGCAATGGGGCTGGTGAGGGGCTTGGGACACGAGCCCTGTGAGGAGCAACTGAGGGAGCTGGGGTTGTTTAGCCTGGAGAAAAGGAAACTCAGGGGTGACCTTATCACTCTCTACAACCTCCTGAAAGGCGGCTGTAGTCAGGTGGGGGTTGGTCTCTTTCACCAGGCAACAATTGACAGAACGAGAGGACACAGTCTTAAGCTGTGGGAAATATAGGTTGGATATAAATATAGGTTGGTTAGGAAAAAGATTTTTACAGAGAGTGATAAAGTACTGGAATGGTCTGCTCGTGGAGATGGTGGAGTCACCATCTCTGGATGTGCTTAAAAAAAAGATTGGATGTGGCACTCGGTGCTATGTTTTAGTTGAGGTGTTAGGTCATGGGTTGAACTCGATGATCTTCCAACCTTGTGATTCTGTAATCTAATCTAGTCAAATCTAATCTGATTTTGTAATCTAATCTAATGATTTTTCATACAGTCTCCTGTAGTAAAATTCTGTTTGCAAGGCAAACTGAAACATAAACTTGAAAAGCTACTCAAAAAGTGTTTCTCTGAAACTATCTGTCCATGGATTGCTAACACTTGTCAGATGCTGTACTCTGTACTTGTGCAATGTTCCCTTGTCAAGGGATCTTGCTGTCTAGGCCTCCCAATTGCTCAATACATATTTATCATCACTAAAAGTAAGCCCAACTAAAAAGTCCAATAAGGCAAAAGAAAACACTGACAATGAGGATGTAGAACTAGGTTCGTTATTTGCAGAAAAGTCTAAGTATTGGTTTCTTTACATAAGCTAGATGTAGGTAGTTTCCTAATGCTTAACTGCTTCTTATTTGCCTTTTCAAGGATGTTTGAATATGAATGTAACATGAAGTGGACTCAGAGCTCAGGTGGGTCAGGTGAATGCTTGAAATGTGCCACTATTTCCTCATTAGGTATGGCAGAAATGTAGTCAAGAGCCTGTATTCTCTCATGACAGATATTTAAGTTGATAATTTGCACAAAGTACTTCTGGGTTCAGTCCGAGTCTTTTTTTTTTTTTGACCCTGCTGTACAAAGGTTCTTACAAACTGTCACAACATCTGATTTACTGGGCACTGGCTATTCAAACTCATTATTCCATTCCTGCAAACTGGTAGTGTTGCTAACAGCTATAGGTATTAGGAATCCTAGTGAAATCTAGAAAAAAGGGCCTACTGGTCACACTCAGTTGCTCCCAGAAAAGTAACTGCTTATCTCTTCATATATTTACCACATGTATACCAAATGTACCATTACCTTCCTTCATAATAGATTTTCTTTTCTTCTAGGCCTGTCCAGAGTGTATGCAGATCCAACACAGCGGGACAAATTCATTCAGATTTCTTTTCAGGTGGGAATCACCGCATGATTTGGAAATTCTTGAAGATATTAATTACATGTTTCAAGGTATGAAGAAAGGTAAAAGAGGGGAAGACAGCCACCCCTTTTCCACCTTACGAAATTAGTTGTCTAAAAGGGCAGTGCTTGCTTGGGAAGATAGGTTAAACTATCTCTGTACTCCTGACTATTTCATGTTAGAATTAAGCATCATTCTAACATCAAGCAAAACCAGTTTCTGGTGATTTCAAAACTGTCATTTAAAAAAAAGGTCTAAATGCTTTACAGTGCAAGCCTGTTAAAGAAATGAAACATTCACAACACAAAGTTGTCCCCTAATGAATTGTGTAAGAATTAGAATTTCTTAAAAGCTGTATTTGTTCCAAAACAAGAAGGAAATATGCAATGTAAAAATTGGATTAAGAGCAGTAAAAAGACTTGCAGCACTGGAAAAAAGGATTATCTTCTCTCCAAATTAGGTCCATTTTTGCATCCATATGGTAATCCTTATCTATATTCTCAGTATTTTGCTTATTCTTGTATGATAAAGGCTGTTTCACTTCAGCTGTTTCTTCAGCTCACTTACATCTATTGTTAGACCATTCACATGCCAATAGCAGCCAAAAAATCTATTTTTCAATGCTCCAGAAAGTTTACCTATCCCATGTGGTTCAGCAATCACTCCAATGATGAATCTAACACAAATCTTCTTCCACTGACACTTCTGGGTGTTGTTTATGTCCTGTGAAATATATTTCTACAGCAGACCTACCTGTGTTATGGCATGAGACTTTACAGTCATCCTACACATGATGCTCTCCAACATATCTATGTCTCAAACATTTTTTAGCTTAGCTTTGTGGCCTCATTCCTCAGTGATAGGACAAGTGGAAACAAGTTGCCCCATCAGGCTGCAGATTGGAAGTTTTGATTGAATAACTGGAAAAATTTCTTCATTGAAAGGGTTGACAAGCACTCACACACAGGGACTGTGCAGGGAAGTGTTTGAGTCACCATCCATGGAGGTATTTAAAAGACCTGGACATGTGATTAGGGACATGGTTTAATAGTGGGCTTGAAAGTGTTAGGTTAACAGTGGGGGTTCTTCTTTACCCGAAATGATTCTATATTCTGAATGTCTGAATAGCTTCAGTATCTTAAGAAATATAGGCAGTGTTCAGGGGATTAAATTTAGGATTGTACATTACTTGTCAACTCGATCTGGCTTGTAAACTTGTCAAAGAAGTAGGACTTTGCTGGAGTGATGTTATAAATAGCCTTTTTAGATAAGAGTTTCAACAATACTAATTGAATAAATTATAATGGCCATTTTTTAAATGATGCTGTTATTCTTTATGCATGTCATGTGATGGATAGAATTCACCAATTTTTAGCAGAAAAAAAACAGTTTGGTGCAGGTAACACTATTTATCTTGATAATCCCACCAACTCAAAAAATACTTTTTATCACACACAAAACCTGAGCAGGTGGCAATAGAACTTTTTTTTCCCCAGAAACTACAATGAAGTTGTTAGATTATGAAACACAAAGTCCATCCTCACACACACAGAGGAGCACAGAGAGACAGTGATGCTCAGGAAACCATTACAACTGGAGAAGAGAAACTGGTGCACTCTAATCTGGCTTCTTCCAGGGCTGTCACAGGAGGACAATCAGCCTCCTTGTCTGTGTGGTGAAAGCCATTGAGGTCAGTCGTGTGGGTGGGCTCTGTATCACCTTGCAGAACAAGGAGGGTTACTGCCTATGGGATAATGGAATCTATCTTGGGATTCTGCAAGACATTGTATAAGATGCTTTGAATAGGAAGCTAAGACAGGGAAAGGAGGCAATTAAGGTGTTTTGAGGGCGAACAACTCTAAGAAGATAGAGAGATGATGGTATTTAGGGGACTGGTTCCATGTGAACAGGTTGCTGGTCAGTCTGCTCATCTGGTCATGCCCTTCAATTGGTCACTGCATTCTATCCTGTCTTCTCAAAATCCATTTCTATTTCCTAGGTGAAACTCTCTCTACTCTATACAGTAAAGTTCTGAGCCAGTGAGTATGGGATGACTGCAAGTTGTGTAATCATCCTGGTGTTTCTCGGTACCTTCCTGCCATCACTGGATTAGTGAGTTTATGTGCTTGTTTAAAGTTCTGTGAATTATTTTTCTCACATCTTGGGTTCTAGATCCAGGATTATTTGTGACTACATTATTTGTCATTTCTACTGCTTTTACACTGAAGGAAATGTTAGTATTAAGATGTCAGCTAAAATTGCACTTTATAGAGTTATCCTTTGAAAATATGTTTGTGTGGGTAGGAATTAAGCATTGGTTATTAGGCAGGTGATATAGGTGTGTTTTGCACCTCTCTGTTATCTTCCTTTGAGGTCAGTTTTACCCATTTCAGTTTTCATTGTTTCTGTCATGAGTATTCACATGTACATAGTTAGCCCACATAAGGTTTCTCCCCACTCTTAGCTACTCACACCTTAGGAGCACTAAAGTGATCCTTCTGCTTCAGACTTTCTTCATTTTTTCAGTCATGAGTACAGCTACACTGCCTCCCAGGATTCCTTTTATGCCTGCAAATGTGTGCTTCCTGGAAGCACTGCAGTATTCAGTGATGGGTCTGAGCAGCCTCTTCCTTGTTGATAACACTTGGAGGATCACACTTTAAAATAAACTATAAAATAAACTATATTTTATATAAAGGATCACACTTTAAAATAAACTATAAAATAAACTATAGAGCCAGTTTATCACTTAGCTTTCCTGAAACTTTGATGAAACCGATGAAATAACTTTCTAAGACTGGTCAGAATTTTCCTTCTATGATGTTGAATTGCCCCAATCCACGTGCATAATAATAATAATGAGATGTCATATGTCATTTGTGTAAAATTTAAATTATAAATTGTTGTTATGATTACATCTCTATACATAACTTGACAAAATATGTGCCTTTCTGCTCTATGGATGAAAATAGTGGCTTATAAAGTCAATTGGAATTCTGTCATTGACTACAGTGAGACTAGAACTATTCAAAAAGTGTTGCAGCTGTCAGAATGAGACTCAGGAAATCTACCAGTTTTGTTGCTGCTTTTAATGATTTGTGTTTTATAAATGACATGAATTATCAGCAGCACTCCATTGTCCTTTTTAACTTTGATTTGGGAGCAGAAATACATGCTTCTCAGAAGTCTTGAATGCAAAGTCTTTTCCAAGTGTAATAAATAAATTATTTTCTAAATCACTTACCAAACCAGTGTGATTCCACCAAAGTGATACAATTTATTGCCAAACTTCTCATTATGATATACTATTAAAACATTTCTATAAAGACATTAGCAGAACAACTTGACTTGTTTAAAAATATATGAAGTAAGTTGACACCTTTTGGAAAGTACACACAAGTATGTCCAAACAGCACTCCAGAGAGTGACAATTTAAGGCACGTGATTGTTTTGCAAACTTTCTCACATAAATCTCTGACTAGACCATGTATTTGTAAAACATAATTTCATATATTTCAATAACTAGGTTCACAGCTCAGAGAGACAGAATTCGCCTCAATGCAGGCAACACTTCTGGGGGTTTTTAACATTGCTAGGTCATAGTGCAGCATAATAAACATTGTTAAAAAGAACTTTATTTGTGGAGCAAAATATGTAGAAGGAACAAAATATATTTCTTCGCTTCATGTTTTTGCAAGAAGGTAGGCCACAGTTACTTATTAAATAAATAACAACTGTGGAATGCCAAGCTTCCCTTTTTCTGACAGAGCATGTCACAAAAAAAATTTAGAGACAGAGTTTTCAGGGAAGTAAGAACTGAACTGGCCTCATCAGAGGTGAATGAGTTGTCAACTGATCATTCCAGTCTAATAAACCAGGGCGAAAATAGCTGATACTTAGAGCTGTATCCTCAGCAGCTCTGAATTTATATTGCTGTGATAGAAATCAGTGGTGCTTGACTGATTAAAGTGTGCTGAAGAAGTAACCAAACACTTTCACCCACAGGTTCACATACCACAGGAAATGTGAATGCACAAGGAAAGAGAAAGCAAAAAAAGAAAAAAGTATGACAAATGATCAACTGTTATAACTCGCTTTTTTGTATTTACCCTGGTAGAGAGTGGGAGTGTGTATTTATCAATTGCCCTTGATAAAAAAAGGAATTATAATCCACTAGTATGAGTATTATGAATGAGTACATTCTCAAATGTGGAAACTGGGGGCATGAAAGTTTTTTTTATCACATTTCAAACTGAGAAATTATGACAAGCAAAACCTTGCTGTAGAATCAATTCTACTAGAAAACCTCTTCCAGGGGCAGAAGAGCTTCAGGAATTAAGCAAGATATTCCAGAGAAAGGTCTCTTTGCTATCGGAACGGCCCATTTTATCCTATATTTGTTGAGCTGTAGTTTTCTATATGTTGAGCAACATATAGAAAATGCCTAATGCCCTTGAAACAGAGAGATAAGCCCTTTGTATATAGTGCCTTTCCATTTCTACTGTTTGAAATGGTGTGATATTCCTCTGTTTTATAATACTACAGCCCACAGCCCTCAAAAACATACAGGGTCCTGCTGACTTTTCACAGAGACTGGTATGTTTGTAAATATGGTGATGTCTATGGATCCTCTTTTCTTTAGCCTAAACGCTTGCAACAACAATAGAAACATATGTGATTTTCAAAATTGCATACTCTTGTCTGTGCAACAGTTATATGGTGAAAACTCCCATCTGCTGATGACAACTTACAAATGTTTCTTTGAGGTTCCTACCTTTGAGGTACACCTTTGAGGTGTACAAAGACAGATTGGTAATGGTCTAACAAGCATGCAGGAAACAGTCCACAGTGTGGTTCTCTGCAGCACAGCAATGACTTCTGTATGAGGCCAATAAGAAATGAAAGTTTTATTTAAAAGCCAACACCTGATGAGCATCTTGCCAATTTTGGTGTTGGCACTTTAGCATTATGCTATGAGACAGAGGGGTAGATTTTTGGCACATTGCACTTTACTTGTACTAATATTTGGGATCAGTCACAGTCCTGTTACATATCTATGCCAATTACTAAAATACTTGTTCCAATTATAATATCTAGAATGGCATTAATATGCTCTACTTCATCAAAATAGTATGTTCACATGTACTCAGTTTCACAAAAATTGTATTTATATTATTGAATTTTAACGAGAGTAGCTGTGGGTGATGAAGCTTTCCAGTCAGGGACCCTGATTTGAATCTTTGCCTACAATGACAGCTAAACAGGCAGCTGCTTGTGGCAGCTGCTACCAAAAGAACCACTTCTCTCTGAGTCTAGTCTCTAGAGGTGTACATTTTGTATCTGTCTAGGTTTGTATATGCCATCACATCTCTGCAATTTGCAGCAGCCTAACATACAGATTTTGGGAAGAAGACAAAGATAGAAAAAGGATTTAGGCATGAGTTTTCACACATTGCTCCACTCTTCTTGGGTGTTTGGGTAAATATCAGTTTTGATATCTTACACAGAATCATCTCAAACCCATTCAAAATCTGGGTAGGTAGAGTGAAAAAATCATTAATTACTATAGATAAAGTAAAATTTACCACATAAAGCCACTGTCCAGGATCCAGTCTTAAACAATTCAGATACCTCCCTGAAGGTGACAGCTCATTTACAAATAGTTTACACTGATATTAAATAGAAAGTAGGAACACATTAGGACCACAGAAGTGGCTAAGCACTCTCCTTCTATTAATGTCATAGAACCTTTACTATTTATACCACTGAAGATTTCAAGCCAAAATTTCAAGACTGGAATCATCCAAGGCAAAATGGCCAGAGGACTATACATGTAGTATTATACATGTATGAGAGGTCTCAGAGTTTTCACTTTTATTTAGTCTTCATCTGAATTGGCTTTCACTGATGTCTCCATCTGTCTTCAAGGTGATGTAGATCTAATTCATATGCAGTAAGTGTCTAGTGCAACCATAACTATCATTTGACAGAAAACCACATACAAAAATAAAGGACATTCCTAAAGAAGTAGGTATATACATGCACAGTAGCCAAACTGCCTCTGTACAATACTTTGAACCATCAGCATCCTGAGTCTTTGTGGCACTTAAATCATGTGGCAAAATGCAGAACACCATCTGAGAGCCCACTATCCTGATCAGCTATTGAAAGTGATACATAAATTAACAGGATAATCTAACAGTACTTGGAAGGTCTCTTCCAAAGCAGCAGTAAAAATGACAAATATTTACACTTCTTTCTGAGTGAGGCTATTTAAAATAGAGCAGCTTAATTAAGAATATTAAATTAATTGCTTCTGACCACACAAATTATAATTCTGAGCTAATTCTGGATGTTCTTTCATTCCAGTGCTAACGAGTTGAGGGAGTGAAGGTGAAGGAAGGAAATGGCCCTCCTGGAGTACTTGAATAAATTTCAAGATTCCAGGACTTTCCTCTCCCTGGAAAGTTTTACATGAGAGTCTGTATCCACAATTACTCAGTGACACAAATATTCAAGAGCAGGAAAATATTTTTCTGTAGCTTGCACTTATAAAAGGCACTGATCCATTTCAATCAGAGTAGACTTAGCAGGGAAAAGGCTAACCATTGGCTTCTTTTACTTTAATCTCATGTAGCAAAAATGCTTAATTCCATTACTGAAGCAGCAAATGCAGCCTATTCCTTTAAATGTATTTATGGCATAATGGCATAATAAACCATGTCCACGTCAAAAAAACATCAAGGATTTACCATTTGAAAAGATTCTTGGTTTAGCCCTCCAAAAATAATAGATTATTTGTAACAGTCTACGTGAAAAAAAAACGAGTCATAATTCCCTCTCACTATGCACCCTTTCATTATGAATAAGAACTTAAAAATGTAAGTGCAGCAGAAAAGCTCAAGTGTTTCTGACATCACAGGACCCCACTCCCTTTCCATCTGAAGCCATCCTAGAGCAGATCCTATGACCCAATAGGTTGCTCTCTATTTTTACAAAAGCCCTTTGTTCATCTTCTTCTTTCAATTAAGTTCTGGCTCACAGCTGTGTTTCCTCCTGTTCCAAGGAATGTGGAGGGACATGGCAAGATGCTGGAAGAGATGCCAGCTTCTGAAGCTTAGGGTGATGCAGAGGTTTTGGCCTGTGGAAAGAGCGTCGGCTTTGTACACGTCTGGCTGCAGCAGACCTGTAATTCCCTTCTATATCAAGCAACATTTTCTTCTCTTGGGGCTCCTTCATATAAGAGTCTTCCAGCCCTTCAAACATAAGCAGAGTATTCTCTTCTTGTGAATTCTCCGACTTGAAGCTAACTTCAGAACAATAACCTGAGTTTACTGTCTCTTTGTTATTCATATCTGTACCCGATTCCCAGAAGAGATCAGGTACATTTGGGTCACATGAAGCAATGTACTCAGAGACAGCAGAAAGAGATATATTCCCTCTGTTTTCCAATGAAGAGTAGTTTTGTGTCCAAGGCATTTGAAGACAAGAGGGGAAGAAGTGGAGGGGATTCACTGAAACACTTCCATTTTGGTTTAGTTGATCATCTGAAGAGGAGTATTCTGTCATTTCAACGTCATGGTCCATATCACCTAGAGAGCATAATTAAATAGAAACATTTGTTTTCTATTTGTACACAGTTTGTCTGTTAGTATGCTGGCTATTGGGCTTTGCTTTTGGCTATTTTTATGAAAGTGAGTGGTTAAAGATTATTTTTTTCCTGAAGAACTCTACTCTGTATCCAGTTCTATCTTGGACAACCTGAAGTGAGTAAACTTCTTATCCTTGCTGAATGTCAAGCAAAACTTAATTCAGTGTTTAGATGAACAACTGCCTGTTTCAGATAGTTAGGAGATGGAGCCATCGTCTGGTGACTAAGGTGTATATCTAAACAGTCCTGATTCTCAGCAAAGAAATATTTCAGAAATTTTTGAAACAAATTGTACTCTTTCAATCAAATAGCAGAGGGTTTCACTCCAGGGAATCAATCTCTTATTGATCAGAACCTATGATCAGTTTTCTGTATACATTAGGTATGTAGAGAAACTTAACACTTCCACTCTTGGCTTCTAGTTTCCATTTTTTTTTAAAACCTTTTAATTGAGATTTTACTATCATTCTCCTATTGGGAGAATTTTGTTAAGGAGATCATTCAGAGGACTGTTTCAGACAGTAATCAAGGTGTGTGCTTATCAGCTTGGGAAATCTAACTTTGCAAAACACTTATTAAGAAACGCACTAGTCAAAAATCCAGTGATTTTGACATATCAAAGATACCCACAAATGAACTTGCACATACCACTTCCTAATAATAAAGTAAATTATAAATAAAGCAATTAAATGGAGGAAAAGAACAAAGGCTTGCAAGAAAAAGTTCAAAAGTTCTGCAGGTCATATGTCAATATTCTGTGACAATGTTCTCAGTGGGGAAGAAAAAGTGAAGAGAATTTCAATGTGGATAAGTGTCAAGGTGAAATTTTCCTTTTGGAATGCTGCTCATTGTTCACACTTCTCATCAGGATATTGGGCTGTAATTCACAGTCCTTTAACTAATACAGTGTTTATTTTAAAGCATCATTTAAAAAATAAACAAAGATGCATTATTAAGAAACACAGTACTGAAACCAAACACAGACCTACAGGCCACTCCTGTAAAGAAAGTGATGTGCTTCCTCTAATTACCCTTGAACTAGCACATCTTCTGAAGGGACAGAAGCCAAAACAGAAGAAAAATGGAACTACCTTTTCTACTTCTTCTTAAGAGGCATGAAATACTTCTTATGTCAAAATTAACAGTATTCACTCTTGGCCTGAGGTGTTTGTCTGAAAAAGGTTTCATCAACCAGCTACAGAATACTTTCAACTCACTTTTTTTGTTGATGCACACCAAGAGGACACTAAGACATATTTGTGCCCATGGATTCCACAAAAGTGTATTCACAATGACACTGACTTTTGTGTTTCATTGCACAATCCCTGAAGTGCCCTGTGTTCTATTCAATTACATCTGAACTGTGGACCTGACCCACCTCGTTTGAAGCACTACCTGACTTGATTATAAAAATGAAAGCTATTTTATGGTGTGGAAAATTTCCACACAGCAGAAGTTAAAGGGCAACTGGGATATTAATTTAAACCCAGAATCAATTTAATTTTAAGCCTCTAACACATTAGAAACAACAAATTATTTGCTGCCTCAGAAAGCTAAGCCTTTTTCTAGTTTCAAAATAAGGTATGGATTAAGGTAAATTCACAGTTTAAGGATAAAGCTCTAAATGAAATTCTGCTTCTCCACAATTCTGTTGTGTAATTATCCCCACAAGGAGACTCTGATGCATTTTAGTAAATACAATTCATTTTAAACCCCTTTCTTATGTAAATTGATGGTACATCAGTAGTGTCACTGAATAGTTGCACTGTAGCATTGGGGCATTTCTTCTTCCTGGACACTGGATAAATAATCTGGAAAAATGTTCAGCTAACTCAAGGCTTCTTAGCAACAGGGTCAAAAAATTTTATTCCTTTTAGGGAATTCTGTTACCAATTTTATCACCTAGGACTGACTAACCGGGAAACCTGAAGCCTCTTGAAAATGTATGCTCAATATTCTGGTACTTGGAATACTATTTTCTTGGCATTAAAAATATTCGAGTGAAAACAAAGAGAGGGACCCTTGTCTGCTGTAAAAGTAGCAAGGCATTGGACCCCAAATAGTTGAACAGTTCTTCTGCAGAAGGAAAATAGAGAAGTGTTCTGTTAATTAAGTCAGAGGGAAACAAAAGATGTTAAGTTGTACGAAGAAATCAGGAAAGAAAGACATTTTCTGAAAGAAGAAAAAACAAGAATAAGTTTACTTCTCAGGATTGATAAGAAGTCTGGGTAAAAAATAAAGGTGATAATATCTCTTAAAATATTACATATGTGTTGATTCTGGGAGAAAAGATCTGGGTCGGTCCTCTGGGCCATCTGCTAGCAGGAAGGAATCTGTTGATTTATTGCTGAGCCGGATTGGAGTGAGCCGTTTGAAGTTGTCTGGAGAATATGGGAGCTGCACTCGGGCCCTTTGTGAGGGTACCACAGTGTCTTCACCAGATAACCATGGTGAGAACTTCATGTAGATGCTTTGGTCATCATCAGCTGAAAATACTGGGTTATCAATTCCTAAAAAAAAAATTCACGAGTGACAAATAAAAGTAATCAAAATAATTTCTTGATAATACAGCAAGATGCTTTATAAAAGGAGAAAGGCTGTTGGAAAAAAGGGGCTGATACACTGGTATGTGTGTGACTAAGTCAATATACAGACCATTGCACACATATGTATCTTGGTTATAGCTAGACATATACTGGATTTCAATAAAGAGAAATATTGGTTGTCACATCAAATTTGCAATGAAGTTAGGGATATCTTGAGACAAAAAATAAAATCAATAAAAGAATTAATCAGTCCTGAAGTGTTAAACCAGATGGAAAAAAAAAAACCACAGCATAAATTAACTGCAGAAATTTCAGATCAAATGCATCAAAAAATGTGAAAAAACCCTGACTTCACCACTCCATAAACAGATGAGTGTGAGGTAGCTATGGCAGGCCATGAAGCAGTCAAAAGTATGATACAGGAGCCTGTTCATACATTATCAAGTTTGACAAGCTTTTACATAAACATAAGCTTCCAATCTAATATTTTGGAGTCTTTCAGGGCTAGAAATCAAGAGCATTGAGTGCTCCAGAAATGCTGCAGTCTGCCCTTTTCAGTGACTTCTATAAGCCTGTAAGGAACTGATGGGATTGTGAACCTAAAAGTAGAAAGCTTGCCTGAAATAAGAAGAACAAAATTTATCACAACAAAGTTCCAATGCAAGTGAAAAATAATTCCAGAGGACTAGTATTGACTGGTCTTGTGAAGTAAGACAATTCTAAAATAACATTTTCTGCTGCTAGAAATAATTAGTGGCTTTAAAACTGGTTTAGGTAGTCATGTTCACAACTGCTGTCAGTTTCAAAAGTGGTGCTCTCCATACCTCCAAATATCAAAAAATCTGTATGTTAACATTAATATTAAGGAAATGTATTTTCAGATTGAACACATAAAATCACTCAAGCAAAAAAAAAAAAACAAAAAACAACCCAAAAACAACAAAAAACCACAAAAAAAACCCACCAGGCTAACTCATCAGCATTTCTAGTACATTTTGTTAAATTTGAGGGGAAAAAAAATCTTTGTAGGTAATAAATATTTTTACCAGCAGGTGCATCTGTGAAATTTTGTTTCGTCACATTAGCCAGGAAATCAACTCCTTTGCCTAGATGCAATGTCTCATAATCATTATTTTCTTCTGATTCAGAAAACTCCAAATCTAGGGGGAAAGAAAAAAAAATGCAATTTCATTACAGCTTTGTATCAGTTCTGATAGAAATTGCTATTTCCTACTGGTTTGATGCTGTCATGGTTATACATCTTTAACAAGGATGTTCATCACTTGACACGGTCAGCGTTAGTATAATGACTAGTTTCAAACCTAATGAGGTCATTGCTGCTTTTACTGCAGTAGAATAAGTTTTACAATAGCTGCTAAACCGCTTGCTAAGTCTGTCTTCCAATTAAACTTTTTTGGTGTTAAGTAGATGATGACATCTCTATGCAGAGTTCTTTAACAAGACAATATTGAATGACCTACTAATGAGTATTCGGAAGGCTCTTCCCAAGCAAAGTAGTTCTAGAATATTACACATGGGGAGCCAACTGTACTGCTCCTCTCAGTCAAACAAAAATAACACTCAGTAAATGATTCAAAGAAGGTACATAAGGAAAAATATATTTGCTTGGAGCTACTGAGAAAAGATAAATCCCTCTCTATTTTACTTGAGTTGTCTTTGAGATCAAGGAGTTACAGGCATAAACAGAGGGAAGAACACAAATCAAAGTTAGTTCAGCAGCTTTTAACCACATTTCAGTTTGAAGTCACACATATAATTTAAAATTGTATAACAAGCATGTTAGCACCCATCACATCTGGCAATGCCTGACACCAGTGCCCAAAAATGGCTAAAACGGGAAAGAATTTTGGGCTTTATTTGCAAGACCAGCTTTTGCTTGGGATAGTCCCCAGGCTGGTCAGCTTCCAATTACACTTCCAAGACTGATCCATGTGATAGATCTGCTCATGGAGGGTGAAGCAGTGCTGGAACTGACCTCTGACTACACCTTCCTTGAGTTATATCATACTTGCTTAGCCTCAGGTCTGATTCAGACCCTTCTAAAACAGTGGACTTTAACTCAGATAAGAATGCAATCTCAGCTACTGAATTTTATATGGCTGATATCTTAGGTAGACATATCCTGATGTGACGAAAAAAATTAGCAGCTCTGTGTACCTTATCCAAACAGAAGCTGAAATTTCATTTATATTGTAGCCACTGCATTGTTTTGTTTACAGAATATAAATGTGATACTTTTAAAATGTGAGCAAAAAGGCCAACTAAATTTTTTTTTGTCGTCCAGATGCCTAAAAAACCAACTTCTACACACTACATTTAAGCATGAAGCAGATCACCACTTCAAGTTCTGAACTATGACTAGAAGCCCCTTTTTACTGTCAGATTTGCTGTGGCATATCACAAAATCTTTTAGTGATGCTTTGCTGGCAGTGTAGCTGGTAAAATTCAGTTAATGAAAACAGTCTAAGAATCTTTTTACCTTTTTCCTTCAAAGCAAAATCTTGTACTGGATTTTCTGAAGGAATGTTTCCATTTGGTATGACACTGCTATTTCTCTGAAAAGAAAGCAAAATGTGACCAAAAATGCTAATGTCATCAGGTAGCACTGGCAGTGATACCCTTTGAAATGATGAGTTCAGCAGAATAAGCCTAAAATCCATTGTAATCTTTGTTTGAGGCTCAATATTGATGCCACTCATTTCCCACCTACAGATGAAGAGTGGACAGACAGAGTATAAAAAGAAACTTTGGCTCTTTTTATACTGTGTGTTCTCTCTTAGTTTCACACAAATTTGGTTGAATGCTCCATCCTATCCTGCTACCTCTCTCCTGCAAAATCTCTCCACAGTGTAGTAGCATGGTCCAGGGTCTGTTGTTTTTCAAGTGATCAGAAACCTCTCACCCAGAAGAAGAGTCCCAAAGCATAGAGAAGTGCAGAATGTGAGAAGAAGCCCCTTGAGTTACCTCCTAATTTTATCTCTTCTTGCTTAGGTCCTCTAAATTCATTAAGTTCTATAGGACAGAGATAAGTGCAGGACATAGGACCCTTCAGAGTCCTCCCTACCCTTCCCACCCATTAGTTTGTATAATAGGTGGCTACATCTGGGTCCTTGTGAAAGTATTTTTACCCTTTTTTGGCCCCGGTCTCGTTTGTGGATTTTATTGAGCTTCTTGGAATGGTTTATTCCTAGTTTGGTACTCTTGAAAGATTCTAAGCGCTTCCTCATTGTCCTATGGAAAATCTCCTTGTCTTGTTTGTCATCTTCACTGTGCATGATCTCATGTCGACTGTACAGGTGTTTGTGCTGTGGCCAGGAAGGGAAGACAATATTCACTTACTGAGAAGTACAGGTGAAAGCCCTGAATCAATGCATTCAATCAGTGTCACGAAAATGTAAACAACTCCGTAAGAAAGAGTGAACTAAAGATTAGCGTGAAGGCATAAATGAAACTCCCATTTTTCTTTTTTCTTCATGAAACAATTCCAGGATTTTTAACTGTGTAAGAGTGGACTGTCATTCAAAGTAAGCTTCTCCCCTGTAAGTGTCTGAATCCCTTCAGTTGATACACTTCATTTAATCCTGATCAGAACCTTTGCTGGACACAGTTCTGCATTCCACTGTTCCCAGTGATTTCAAAGGCACTAGTTCTTTTAAAATGCCATGTTCTTAAATGGGAAATCACACAAAGAGCCTATCTTCCTCAAGGGTGCAGATTTTGCAGTGGGTTCTCTCCTTTTGAGTTTCACTCGCAAGTTTTGCTTCCTATCTCCTCTTAGTTTTAGACTGGAAAACAGTCCAGTGCTAGCCTCTGGCTCTCACCTCCTGCCTGGGTTTATACAGGTACTGCTGTAGGGTGTGATGAGCAAGGGTATCTTCTGTGTCCCGGATGCTTTTCCTTCTCTGCTCTAAAGCTTGCATGTCAAGGCAAACTGGTCCAGCTTTTTCTCTCCTGAAGAAAAACACAAACAGTGGTTTTTAAAATCAGTGATTGCTGAAAAGGAAGAAAAAACAGGAAGACAAGGAATGAAAAGGAGAAAACAAGATGAAGTTAAAAAGAAAAAAAAAAAGGAAGAGTAAGAACTGGCTAAAGCTAAATTACGATGGCTGAGTAAATGCCTAATGGGAAATGTGAAAAGATCATTGGTTTTTGTCTTTCAGGGGGATGTAGCATTAATTTATTTCACCGTTTACATGGCACATGGTCTGTTCAGTAACAGATTCATCAAAAAGTTAAGGAAGGGGCATTTTTTTTCCTTGCCCCTCTCCTTTTTCTGGAGCAAACACAGAAATAACATCTAGCCCTGTATATAATAGTTGGTGAACCAAAGGCAAATGAAACAGCCCTAATGGGGATGTCTGCTTCATATTACCAGACTTTACCGAAAAAAAAATGTGTGTAAAATATGACATTATAAATCCATATATACCCATTTTCTGTGGGAGAAAATATTAATTAAAGTTCAAAAAGTAGTGACCAAAGGCCCTGTAATTTGCATTTTTCAATTTTTTTAGCAGTGTTTCAATTTCCTCTCATACGCCACCCCGTCAGTCCACATTACTTACAATAAATAAGAGACAGAGCTTTCCACAGTGCTTGGGAGTGGAGTGCTGAAATCCACATTTACCATGTTGTCTGTACTTGGAGAACGTATAAATGCCAGCGAACCTCTACGTTCTCCCTGGTCATGGAAAGAAACAAGACATATTACAGCTGTAAAAACCTAGGACAAAATGCGTATCAGAATACAGATAATTTGTGAGACTATTTATGCAAATGGCACAAGAAGCATGGGAGGAGTTGTATCTAGGTAACAAATAAAAACCATTTTTAGGTTTTATGGTTTCTTTACGTTGAGTGACATTATCCCAACAAACGAAGCAAAGAGAAAATCTACTCCATTCTTAGAAACTGATTTTGAAAAGTGAATGATTTCCTGTGCCTCAATAGATTTGCAACTTTACTTTGTAAAATGCTGCAAGCCAAGACCATAGGAACATACATAAGGATGTTTATGCTTCAACGCATCAACACATTATCAGAAACATTTTCAAAGACACAACATGAAGTTTTCTGTTCTCTACCAGACTGGAAGCAGCAAATATTAAGTGGGGATAGAAGTCTACAAGACTATTAAAAAGAGATTATGACATGACAAGATGAGATATTGAAGAGATGAGATTTTCTTTCTGTTTTAAAACTGGTGTCACAGAAGTGAACTGCTGGAAAAGCTCAGTTTTATATCTTCATACTTTTCCCTACACTTTAAATAATCTCTTGTGTAGCTAAAAGGTATCTGTTGGGTGACATTGCGGTTACACAGGCTGAAAACATCTATGATTTTGAATCAGTGGAGTGAAATTACATAGCAGGTCTCTAGATTTTAAGCAGTAATAATCAAGAAAAATCACCTCCCTTGCAGAACAGAGATGTTATCTACATTTCTCCAACTTTAACTGTACTGTGTTTCCTTTACATTTTCATATTCATGGAGCGGACAAAAAAAAGTTTTCTTTTGATGTGGCAAACCACATACATATCACAGTGTGTGGGTTACCAATGGCATTAATAAATACACTGGGGCCTCTGCAGGCAGAAAACTTGAGGTTAATAAAATTGAATTCTGTGAGAACATTGTCCCATCCATTTTCTTAAGTGAATCTGACTTTCTTTTCAAATCAAGTTTAATGTTTCATACATACATCATACCAGATCAGCAGTGAAGGTATTTTAGCCAGAACAAATTATGAACCATGAGTATTTTAAGTCACTTCCCTTCAGTTGCTCTGGGTTATTTTCATTTTTCTTGGCTTAGGTTCTCCCCTTTCAACTGTAATGAATTTACTTAGATAAAGACTTAACTCTCTCAATTCATATTTATTATATAGATGCACCCCAGCAGCAGAGTTGAACAAAGGAAAAGATATAAAATAATTTTTAAACTCTTCAGTTTCTTGCAAGTAAGAAGAGAGTGAGTAGCTGGGGGAGGCATGTCTTTACTTATCCTGGAAGCAATAGCTTCAGTTTCAATTTCATCTTGTAATTCATAGATATTTAGTTCAAAGATATACTTGCAAAGTGAAGTTTTCTTTTAATACATTCTTTTGATACATTGCTTTAACAACTTTTTCGTTGTTAAGGCAATGTATATTGAAGACAATATTAAAGTGAGAAAGGTGAAATGACTAGGATTCACAGCTCATAATTAATTTCTGCAGGAAGAAAACTTGTTGCAAAGCTTCTGTAGAACTTGGAGAATTTTCAATTTTTTTTTCTATTATTATCAGATCAGTAGACATTTGCCCAACAGAATTTATCTGCAAGAAACAATATACACAAATAGGATTTGGACTAAGGTAACAAAAAGCAGTTCCCTTGTGTTTCATTGCCTAAAAAATTAGCAATCTAACTTTTAGAAATCTGTCTTTACTATATGGGATCAAAGATATTATTGGCTAAAAATTCTGACTCTAAATCTGCATGTATTAGTGATCTATAAAGCCCTTTGCATTTGTTAAAGAGAAGAAACACTGTAATGAATCTACTGAACAGATTCAGCAATGAATTTGAACATGAGTTTCGTGGTCATCCATCTCAAAGTCATTATCCAACTTTCTTCCTCTGAGGTGTGACCCAGAAAGAATCACAAGAAAGAAAATTAGTTCTTGAGTTCAGGTGGTCTAAAAATCAAAAGGATAATTTACAAAATCTCAAAAGGAATAATTTGCTTGTCTTGTTGAACTATTCTCCATCTTCCATGCTAACATAATTTCTGAATTTCATTTTGTTTTCTGAATTCAATCTCCAAAATTATATGTTTCATTTGAAAAAGACTGCCTGGCTATAGCTCATTAAAAAAAAAAAAAGGAAAAAGAGCTTAGCAGTAGTAGTAGTAGTATCAATGATAGTAATAGTTTTTATTTAAAGAAATTAACTGATATATCACCTAACTGTGAAAAGTAATTCAATTGGAGATTATGAGCATTGATAAATTATAATTTCAAAAATCACTTTTAAAAATATTCCATTTAAAACTGTCCTTTACCCTGTATCAGTACTGCACATTCATGGCTGTTTGAACTGAGCTGACTAGTTTCATACTGAAGAAGATTAGGAACTCTTACACAATCAGGCAACATTGCTGCACTACTCCTACAGAAGGTCAGAAACTTTCTTCAAATCTCCTTTAAAAACTTCTCCTGTTGCAAGTTTTAAGTTTCCCTAACTTCACAATTCTTTGTTTACAATTGATATTTGTAGTATATTTTACCCTAATTACTGAATTGTGCGGCTTATGGTTCCACTGAATTAAAGTTACCCTTTTCTTTTTTTTTTTTTTTTTTTTTTTTTTTTTTTTTTTTTTTTTTTTTTTGGGTGCGTGTTACAGTGATCTGGCAGATTGAGATTAGCAGTCCCACACTTCGGCCACATATGCACATCATGTGAGAAGTGAGCTTCTTCAAATCAGATTTGTCATCACATAGACCCACTATCCTGCAGGAGCCAGACCCTGTTGACACATTTAGAAAGACAACACCCCTCCAGAATTACAGTATTTTTTTCAAGTAATGAATATAGAAACAAAGATATTCAGTAGAATGCAACAGAAATGTATGCTGAAGTACAATATACTAGCATTTGGCGATCAGGCACAATGTTGAGAACTACAGCTTCTCAAAACAGCAATACTGACACGCAAAACACATTAAAAAAATAAATAAAAGCAGAGCTGAGATGGAAATAGTTTTCCTTTAGGCACCTCCTGCAACAGATCAACTTTAGGTTATAGTACAAATTTTAAAAAAACAAATTCCAAATGATGCTATAATATGTCAACAAGTGTTCATAAGTACCTCAGCCACATAGCTAATTGCATCCTTCAAGTTGAGCTCATGGAAAACATTAAGGATTTGGTCCCTTGATTTTTGAGCAGACCTTCTCATCAGTATTTTTCTGAGGTATTTCCTATCAAAATTGGACCACCTGATAATTTAAACAAACTGTGTTAATGGCAACAAGCAATTTTAGTTTCAAAGCATTTTTACTTTAGTATAAATTATATTTTTTTAGCTAAACACTTTGAAAAAAAGGTGAACGGTGGAATGTGAGGGATTTGTGTCTTGAAGCTTTTCAATCAGCATGGAAAGAAAGTCAAGGAAAAGCCTGCTACAGACTTACAAAGGTGTCACAAAGCATTTAATCAGTTCACTTACCCAACACTACTATACAAGAGTGCTGTGATTACAGTAGCCCATTTCAGAGTCAGTAGCACATTTTATACTTTTGGATGTTATGCTACCTTATTTTTCCACTTCTGGTTACGTTAAATTTTCTTCCCTTGTTGAGAAAGTAATCTGCTTTTCCCCAGGTGTATTGTAAGACAGCCAGACCATCAGTTTTGAATGACAGTGCCCTTCCAGAAGCTCTGCCACATCATGCCACTGATGTGCTCTGCTCTGGGGATAGTAGCCATATGTATTTTCAATGATTTACACTTCCAAGATTGTCTGAGAGTAGAATATCTGCCCTGTCATGTTTAGGGTCCAAAAGATTAAAAGCTTTTGTACTTTCTTCTAACTTCCTCAACACTTCATCTAAAGGGCATGAGGCAGCTTTGGAGACTACTGCTCAGAATTACTCTATCCATCTCACCCAATGGCCAGTTTTTGATTCAGATTGCCTAAACCTTTTTGTGTTAAATATTATTCACATAATTGATGACTATTCCTCTTCTCTGGCCAGAACATCTGACCAGAAGGCTCTAATTCAGGTTTCCACACCTGAACCTATCGGTGAGGATGCTAGGGGTTGCCATTTCATTATGGAAGCAGCACTTTCATGTACATAGAGTCCAAAAGGCAGGCTTAAGATGGTCTCATTCAAAATATATTGGTCATTAAACCACATACTCAACCATGACTCTACATTAAGCTATTCCTTCTGTTCTTACTCAAGGGGATTACTTTCTGACATGCAAGGAGTCACATGTTAATCTTCCACTTTAAAAATATAGCTCTATCTTTGAGGCAATCTCAAAACTGGAGATGTATTTGCCTGTATTATATATAGCCTGTTGAAATTTATTCCCAAAAAGGAAACTACAAACTTAGACCAAAATAAAGATTTATTCTCTCTGTAGTGCCTCGGGAAAATTTTTTACTGCATAAATAAATGAAGAGTAAAAGGAAAGGAAGAAGATTGTCTCTATAACTGGATGCAGGTGAGCAATTCTGCTTGAGTTCCAGTACAAGCATGCTTCAGCCTAAGAATTGTATTGTTTTGCATGATAATGTTAAACCTAAGCTAACAGACTCAGCTTCTCAAAAAGCATTAGGGGTGTGCTCTGCAGAAAGCTAACACAACCACATAGCTTTTGGATTGGAATTGTCATGTTGAGTCAGCAAGAGGTTAGCAGGTCAAAACTGTGACAGTTTGCACCTATGAAATGACCCGACTCCAGGGAGAGAATGGCCTAACTTGAAATAACATTCTTAAGGAAGTCCAGATTTAATGTCCTTTTTTCCACATTTATTCATCTAGGTATGGAAGTGTGTCCATCACAAGGGCAAATCTTCACATGTACTTTAAAGGTAATGGTGTATCTCTCAGCTGAGTAATTCTGCTTCTCTCTAGATGAATCCACTATAAACAGAGGAGATGGTTCACTATTGGTTTCAGGCTAATAGGCTGACACTGTCAGAGCAATTTCAGAGCACCCTCTGCCATAACTTTCACAGGTGTTAAACACATCCTTGCAGAGATAGGATGAACAGCTAGCATAGTTGTAGCTGAGCTTTTTTAGTGCCTCCACACATAAACAGTATTCATGAAATGTAGTAGTACAAAGAAAAACCAACATTAACATTCTAGATGAAAATTTCTGCAAATAGTCCGTTTTCTAATCTTGAGAGAATGACCCCTGTATGTGAACTGAAGCACCTTCAAAGGCATAACCTGAACTGTGGAAGAGAAAGGAAAGATTCTAGTTGTAAGGGGCCAAAAATACAGTTTTGACATTTGCTGTATTTCCAGTATTTTCAGTATGCAACCTCTTTACTACATTTAGCATCCTTACTTTCCCTAAGCTCATAGGCTTAAAAAGTTATAATGTACAGATAATATTTCCTAGCAGTATTTCCAGATTCTAAATTGGTTACTACTTACTTGTCTCTCAGATAATGATGCCCTATTTGTCCAGAAATATCTTCTATAGCAGAAAGAATGTGATCAAAGGCCTAGGAAAGTGAGAGTGGAATTAATATCTTTACAGAAATAAAAAAGCATAATTAGAAAATAGCCCAATTTATTTCAAGTTGTACCAGGTGACTATGCAGAATAATTTTTTGGCTGTTATAAAATTTTTCCCCATTTACAGAAGTACTAACTATAAGCTTTTCTTCAAAGGTCCTGAACTTTCTAACCAGTTCTTCATAAATTCACTGAGTGTTCTTGAATTACAAGGGTCTCAACGAGAAGGTACCATTAAACCCCCATTTTAACATTCAATTTTAAAACTTTTATGGACTCATTTTACCATCTCCATTTCTGCCCTATTAAGTAAATCTGCCACTATTAGTGTGGGTGATTATTTCAGTTGAGTAGTTTCCACAGTAATTCTTTTTAGATGTTTCAGGAGTTTATACTCCCCTCAGAGTAGAAGTAGGCACCATTCTTTTAATATCTAGGGCAAAATTTCATACTAAGTATATTATCTGGCTGATAGAAATCTGGAGGCTTATAACTCTTGATTCAAACCAAGGCAGCTGCAGGTACAATTTGGCCTTTTTCTGTGTATGGTTATTAACATTTCACTCTGAACATTGGAATGATTACTGCAGAATATACAGTGCTATGTTTGGAACAGCAGGACTGACGTTAGGCACTGGTGAGCTGTATCTCTAGTTCTGTGTCCAGTTCTGGGCCCCTCACTTCAGAAAGGACATTGAGATGCTGGAGCGTGTCCAGAGAAGGGCAATGAAGCTGGGGAAAGGTCTGGAACACAAGTCCTGTGGGGAGCAGCTGGGGGAGCTGAGGTTGTTAAACCTGGAGAAAAGGAGGCTCACTCTCTATAACCACCTGGAAGGGTGTTGTAGGCAGGTGGGTGTTGGCCTCTTCTACCATGTCTTAGGTGAAAGGACAAGAGGAAATGGTCCTCAGTTGTGCCAGGGGAAGTTCAGATTAGATTTCAGAAAACAAAGTTTTCCCTGAAACAGTGGTAAGCACTGGAATAATTTCCTCGGAGAGGTAGTGGAGTCACTGTCTCTGGAAGCGTTCAAGAGCTGTCTGGGTGTGGTACTGGGGGATATGATTTAGGGGTGACTATGGTGGTGATGTGTTGATGGTTGGACAGGATGTTCTTGAAGATCTCTTCCAACCTTGATGATACTGTGATGTTTTATTGTCTTCCATCCTTTAACCTATATTTATATTGAAAGGTTATGTTTTCTTTTACTTAATGAAAACTTTATTATGTGGTGTGAAAGTCAATTGGAAGAGTTTGTGTTTCAAAATATTCTAAAAGGGTAAAGAAATCCTGGTACACAACACTCACACTGAATTGAAACTGTTGTCATTGGTCTGGAATTTCAGTATATAATTATTCTGTACTAGGCAGCAGAGTATTTTTCTATGTAATATGCAAGCTACAAAGCCTGCTTTCTTACCTTTTCCAAAAATTAAGTTTTTGAGAAGGAAAAATAAAAATTTTTGGACATGCTTTGCCCTAGCAATTATCAATCATCCTCCTCTTTTGGATGAAGACAAAGAAGCGTATTCCATCTGTACTGTTTCCCCAGTACTCCCAGCCCCATTGAATTCTCAAGTGAAAGACCAGAACTTGCATATGAAAATCTTCTCACAGGACTCCAACCAAAGAGAAACAGCAACGTACAAATAACTTTTGAAATGTTTGAAGGATTTTGCTCTTGAAATTTGATAGCCCACTCCCTTACAAAAAAAAGACATTTTCACTAACAATTTTGTTTTCTCCTAAGGTGCTCTGTAAAAATGCAAGATACCATGAGGTTTTTTTAAACATCTTACTCTGCCATGAAGTTTCTCATTCAGTTTTGGTTCTCTGTGTTCAGTTTTCTTCACTTTCAGCCACTGTACCAAAGGTTTGATAGTCAGTCCCTAAGGATTGAAACAAGACAATAAATTCTTGGAAGTCCTCTTAGACTTTCCTCCAGCTGGTTAAACAGAAATAAAGCACATTTGTGTTTTATTTAGTGGTTCTCATACTTTCTCAGTTGATTTCTATTCCTTCTAGAAGATAAAATAATACAGTACCCTCAGCTCCTATTACAAAGGTTTGAAAAGACAACAGTGGAAAACTATATAATCTATAGGAAAAATATGGTAGTGGAAGAAGTGTTTTTATGCCACTGAATGTGGTATTTTCTCCGCAAATCAGGAGTTTGTGAACACAACTAAACTTTCTGTAATGCAGTTTAGAAAATATTGCAAGATGCTACCTACTGACATATTTTCATTTAAATTACTTTTTTTTAATCCAGAAAGTGCTATTTTGTTTGGACGTTAAATACTTCCTAGTCCCACTGCTTGCTGCTATATTTTAAAACAAGGACTGAAACTCAGGTAGATCAGCTTAATGACTGTATCTGCCCATTAAAAGCACTGTTCCCTATAGTTATTCGCATGAGGTGAAGGATGTTTAATCAGATATTAACTTGGCACTATTAATACCAAGCAGCTAAGACTGAACAATTTTTAGTGCAGAGGAAATTGTGTTTTGCCCCATGTGGTCCCACATGAAAACATAAAATAGGATCTTTGTTACTAAAATTACAAATTCAATTATGTTTTCAGTTCAGTGAAACAATATGCAACCTTCAGCTGAGAACTGCTTTAAGCATTCAGTACATTTGGGGGACTCCTTCTCCTTGCAAGAAGCATGCTTGAGAAATTAAATTACCTGGAATATAACAGTAAAAAACACAACAATGATGGTTGTGCTGACAAACAGCTTTCTTTCTCTCACTTTATCCTGATCCAGAAGTGCAACAAGAGCAAAAGCAACTGCTCCTCGTAGTCCTCCGTAGGACATCACCACCTGGTCTATTATCTCCAGCTGGACAGTTCTGTAGCGGTTAAGAATCCAAGTCTGTATAACGACACCTACAACAAACAAATGTCAGCACGTCTAGAAACACCCTCATGGAATGTCAATATCCCAGCTGTGAGTAACAGAAATGGTGCCACCAGACTGCCTTTATAACAATCTTCACCATCTACTTCCCCCCTCTTATCACTGTGCTGCCCACTTGGTGCCTTCTCATTACGTCAAGTCGAAGGAATTAGGTGAAGCCGCTTCTGTGAGCCAGCAGCTCATCTGAGAGGGCTGGCCTCTGGCACAGGCACTCCAAGGAAGGTTCTGCCATGTGCTGACCTTGGAAATTCGTTAAGAAAGAATATAGGTTTTGTAGCACCGTAACCAGTGATATGCACAGGGTCAGTTAAAACAAAAACAGGTTAAAACAGCACTGATTTAAGGAGTAAGTGTTGTACCCTTTGCAAATCACTGAAAATTACATTTAAGTCATTGTCTTATGAAGGGTTGTTCAGTTATGCTGACACTGTCTCCAGACCTACAGGTGAGATGCTGCCTGCTGCAGGAGACCTAAGGCTCTAGCTATCTCAATGAACTCCCACCATACAGAGGGAAAGAGCTTCACCACTCGTGTGACTGGTAGGGCATGTGTTTCCCACTGCAGCAGACCAGGGCTGTTAACCAGCACAAAACAGTTTCTTCTCTTTTAAAGAACTTTGAACTTGTGCCAAGTGTCTTGTCACTGTAAGGAGGGCCTCCGGAGGAGGGGACCTTGGAAATTCTACCAATCTGACTCCTCCAGGGTATGAGAGCTGCAATTATGTAAGGCCCAATATCATCTGGTATTTGGTAATTTGTCAATGTCCAAGATCAATTACTTTAGTGGGTGCTTATTGTTATTGCTGAATATTTACTATTTACTTATCACATCTATTACAGGATTGTTAACCGCCCATTTGAGGAATACAAAAAGTGTCAAAGAAAAGACCCGGAAAACTCTTCTAAAACACCTCAGGCACATTTGCAGTTACTGAAAGGCAGCTAAATGAACAATGCTTGCAGAATATTTAGAAAAGGAGGGCAAGGAGTTAGGCACTTCATTCAGCTCAGGAGCTTCTAGAGAGAATAAGAGCACAGAATCTAGGAAAACTGCCAGCTAGATAGATGTGTGACCTGTCATTTGAATTTAAGTCAAGACAAACAGGCAAATAAGCTGGTTTAATTTATTCCCAGGCGTAAGTACATAGACCAAATTGCCATGTGTGTTACTCTCTACAAGTATTTCATTCTACAGCTCTTTTGCGATTTTAGCAAAACTATAGCAGAACTATGTAGCTGGACAAATCATCATTGGTATTTTGAAATGTTTGCAAACTTATATAAACCCAGTAAATTGACAGTAGGTAATCTCTACCTGCCACTGCCTTATTTACTCAGTTTTTCATCAGTCCCTGAGAATTATTCCTTAAGCCAGAGAACCTGCAATGTAGTTCTGTATGGTCCGATATCACTGTGTGCCCAAAACCTGAAGTCAACCATAACATTAGCTTAAGGCAATCTCTTTAGTGCCAAATTGAAATAGCTGAAGGAAAGATACAGCTGACAAGAGTCACATCTTTTGTTAGGCTGCAAATTAAAGAACAAAGTCCATTTTACTGGGAGATTTTTGCCAGTGCCATTTACTGGGTCAACAAAGTTTAGCCACTGAATGATTTGTGTTAACTGCTGGCTACTCACATTCTCAAACATCATCAGAAATTAAATCCTGCTATATTTTCAGCAAATGACAGAATTTACTGTAGAGCTTGTTCTACTACTCTAATCCAAATCCAACAATAAATTCAACTAACATAAATGGAATGTTTTAAAAGGAGCAAACCTAGAACTCCAAATATTTTTTGGGGATAGGTCTAAAGAATATGTGATTGCATCAGCAGTACAATGCAAGAACAGGAAGGTCACTCTCTTACCAATAACTCTATATACTGAGATGAAGAGCAGAGTCAACAGAATAAAAGCCGTATTCCAATCCCAGATCTCTGGATCCACAGCTGAAATACCCAGGAACATGAAGATAATAGTTTCTGCTCCACTGGCTAGCATTTTCATAGTATATCTTACAGTTGTAGAAGACTGTTCAGATATGTTAGCTGTGACATATTTCTGACAGCAAATGCCACAGAAGGTTATCCTAGAAAAAGATGCAATTGTTCAGAAAATATGCGTTGCAACATTTAATATTATTTCCATCTGTCTGTCACATAGTGATAAAAACTCACTATTAATTCCTAAGAAAAGATCCATTCACAAGTACTTGTGGAGTCTACTCTTGATAAAAAGCATACCTCAAACATACATGCTGATGTGACCTCAAGTGGCCTGAAGACAGGATTTCATTAGAACATAGCAGCATGTAATTCTCTTCAGATTACCATACTCTTTTCAATGCAAATTTCTAAACCTTGTTTACATTAGACATAATCTTAAACTAATGATCTGTTTGCAGAAAGATTTTCAGAACTTGAATACACTTACTATATCATCTACAAACATGACAAGAAAAACTGGGAAGAAAAGTATGCTGGGAATCAATGGAGACTAAGAGAAGAAAGACCACAGAAGTACTCAAGCCAAAACAGGCAACATTTAGGCAAACCTTAATGGCCAGCCAAGACAGAGAGAACAGAGAATCGTGACATTTACACAGTGCCTTAGAAAAATATTGCTTTAGTTTCAAGTTATAGGGAGAGATGTCAGCACAAATGGACAACAGTTGAGTTTGAAGTATTATTAATAACAGAGAGGAAAGAGTCATGTCTGTATTTTGCAAAGGAGTTCTCGTGTTGCTCAGCAGATACAGAAGAACTTGCATTCCTTTTCAAGGCTGAATAACAGGATTGGCAAACTATAATCTAATGCAGTGTGAACATGGTATTAGCCAGCATAAACTTAATGAGTGTTGTATTCTATAGCTGTTCCATATAATTTAGGTTTTCCTTTCTATGTTTTTAAAAACCATATTCCCTTCTAATCCCCTTCGTAGGCAGTTATAAAAAGAGACTTACGCTAAGATGGCAGAAAGAGAAAGCATCTCTGCTGTGAGGTAGGACAGGTAGGAAATTATAAACACAAATCCAGGTTCAATGATCCTCACGTGCTTGGTGAAACGACTGACAAATGAGAGCAGGAATGCAAAGAAAATGCCAACCAGTGTCCCACCAAGGCTCACCACGAAGAATGACACTGAAAAACAAAACACCTAACACAACTTAAACCACAGAAATATAATGGTTTGAGCTAGTTCTCTTCCAAAGAGAGGACAGCAAATGGCCAGTAAATCACAGAAGAATTTGGAGGACATGTCAAATTCATTTCTAGGCTCAAGGCTTTTGAGCACTTGGTGCATGAATATAGAATTCTGTAGAAAAACAAGGCTACTTCTGTTAAGCCTCACCATTTTACTCTTATTCAAACCCACTGCATTTCTTTATGCTATTTTTCCCATGGTCTGTAAACAATTGTTCTTACAAAAACGTTTTATAGAATATGACCAAGTCACTATTAAAACATTTATTCATAAGATAATTTCATTTTACTTGGAATGGGAAATAGAGACTAATTTTTCAGGGAAAATTTCTTGATAGTTACTGGCAAACATTGCTTGATGGTGATCAGTGATAAGGAGTGGCAATGCCTGTATGCAGTATGGACTTTCCTGGAATGCAGGGAGACCGTAGGCTGAAATTAGGGAAATGCTCTTAAATACAAAGAAAAGATATATATCTGTCAGGTTTGGTGTTCTCAACAAATTGACTCCACATCTGTTGAGTCTTCTCAAAAGAAAACAGATCTGATTAAGTTTCCCAAATATTCAGGAATGTTTATTTATTTATTTTCTTAAGACATTTGCCTATGCCAAGAGTGTGTGAATATGAGTAATAATGAAAAGGGCTAAAAAATAACAGTTACCAATAGCATAATAGTAATATTTTGTTTAAAATACTGCATATATACACCAATTGTGTGATACAGAATTCACTTCTACGCACCTATGCCTTTGAGACATTCAATCCCCGTCACATTCGCTGCACCTATCGCAACAAAAGAGTCAAACACATTGTACAGCACCTGGAAAGAAAAGTAGACTAATTTAATAATTGCTCCTGAATTGAGCCTATTAAAATAATTTCCTTAGGGCCCTCAATATTATGAAGTCTGAAATTGAGTTTGACTGAAGGAAATTCTGTCACAAGGGTGAATTTTATATTTTCTCAAAATAAAAGAAATGCAGTAGGCCAAGAAAAAACAATTTTTTTTAAACAAAAAAATAACACCTCACAGCAATACATTTCTCCCTTCAATATGTCCCCTAAGTATAAGAAGCATTGTTACATATAGATGTGTTTTCTAAAGCACTCCTGACTGTAAAATCCAGGTATTTCAAAGATTCATTTACTCACATGTATAAGATAAATAAAAGACAATAATAAGATGCTAATAATGAGATACTGAATTATGTTGAATAAATTGAACATAAAAGAGAATATAATGATTGTGCTAAAACTTTTTAAATAATTGACTAACAGTGATTGAGCTGAAAGTAATGAATTCACCTTATCCATACCTGTGCCTAAGGAGGTTTACATGAGTATCATTTTTGAGACATACCAGTTTATTCTGCTCTTAGTTTCTCCAGTGGTGAATAAGGACTTTACTATGGCTTTCTCAGCATTCCTTGTTGCAGCTAAACTTGATAATTCTTATCATCTTCACCCAGTCATGGGATATAGACTACTTTTCTTCTGTAACAGTAGTCTTTTACATATTTATGTTTAAAGAAAGCTATACTATCCACTTTCTTCTGTCTTCCAGTCTTTCATTTTTCCAAGTAGTAACTCCACTGTTTCAAATTTCCCCATACGCTGCACTTTCTACCTCTGGACCATACTTGCTCGTCTGTTTTATTATCAATGAACAATCAAACTTTCTTTTTTTGTAGACTGTTTGATGTTGACACTTGAATTCATCAGAGGTTTATTTTTATATTTGTTTCTGGCAATACCCCAGAAGTACTAATGATACCAATATCCAGGGGCAATTAGGTTTCTCTGGAAGCCATACTGTCACCTTCAAGCTCATGTGAACAGTTAGGCTGCTGCCGATGACCCTGGAGTGCTTTGCTTCCTTGGCTGCAAAAAGTTAAGTCGCTGAGCCTCATGAACATGTCTTACCCTCCCTTGCAGATAGGCAGGAGCAAGAATTGTAAATGATCCAAAAGTGAACTGAAGCTGCACAGCAACTTGGTTGCATAGCATCTTTATGCCTTAGGACTTCCTGGTTCCTGACCACTAGCACTGGGCTACAATATTATTGACAATTTTATTCAGGGGAAAAAAAAATTTGTATGAAAAGTTGTTTCAATTAAAAAAAAAAAATCAGTATAATCTGGGATTCTGCTACATCTATTAAAGCCTTTTTAAATTTAAAAAATAATGGGGGTTTTTTAAATAAATCAGAAACTTTCTAAAATGTCATACAATTTTTTTTCTAATTTGGCTCTTTGTCCTATATCTGTTTGATAAACATCTGATCAAAGTAAAACTAAGGGAGCAGGCATAAACACTTCGAAGAGTATTCTCTCTCTCACTAGCTGAGGTATGCATATAAATTATGGGCATAACACAAATATAGAGAAAAATGCATGTGCATTAAACAATAACAAGCAAAGGAAGGCTTAAAATCCCTGGAACTGGTTTCATTAAGTCATCAAAGCCCTACTTAAACAGCAAAGGCAAATAAAACATGCAGCCCTGAAACTTCATTCGGAATGTCTAACCCAGGACTGCGAGTTTTATGTCACTTACCAGCTCCAAATAGCTGTAGTGCTCAAATATCTGATGTTTGTAAGCAAGACAGAAAACACCATGAGCTGCACTGCAGTAGCCCATGAGTAGATACACACAGAGAATATAGTGTTTCTTTAAAGGGGAAAACGCACTTCAGAAGAAATCCCCTTGAGTTAGATTGACTTTGGGATAGTTCATTTACTTACCACAGTTACAGCATCATTCAGAAGTGATTCTCCAAAAACAATGATGAATAGAACCTCATTGACATGGACTTCCTCAAACACTGCCAGAACAGCTACAGGATCCACAGCAGCAATTAAGCTGCCAAAGAGGAGGAAGTCCAGCAGCCCAGATTGCAGTTCACCTTCAAAAACAAAGCAAACAAATTACAAGCAGAATGATCTCTGTATTATCAATAGCAATGACAGACTGGGATATTACAGATAATGCCAAATACTGGAAAATAGACATGCCAAGGTATCAACTTGAAAGCGTGTTACAGTAACTACTTAAAAAGTTCTGCACTGAGTCATGTTGTGTCCTACAAGTTTTGTTGGATTCAGCACTGGCCCATGTGGATCAAAGTTACTTCTGGGAGCAGGACCAGTACTGTTCTTGTGACAAGACAGTTCCAGGTCTAAACTAGCTTTCTATTTGTGTGTGGCATGGTTTGTCTAACTTGACTAAATTATCCCAGGATAACTGAGAAATCACAAGATGTTAAGAGGACCATACCAGCTCTTCTGAAGTAAATGTTCCAAAATATTTCATGTCACAGGTCAAATGTGACTTTTGGTTAGTAAGAACTGCTACAGTGGTGTTTAACTGCACTCAGTACAAGTGAACACCAATTGTGGCCTCCTTACTCACTGATAGGTGTGGTTAAGCTACTTGTTCCCAAATTAGGATTCATGAGGCTGTTAAATTGTCTGCAAGTAGACCATAAAAATAGATGAAGGACCAAAATGTACCTCAACATGTTTGTGTTGTAGCCCCTAAGGAATTTTGGCAATGATTTCAAAAGTTTTGAAGGTACAAAACTCTGGTGACAATGTAACCCGGTATTTTTTTTAACCTGCCTTTAGTTATTAATGTTGTTTTGTTCAGTTATGCAAACAGACCAAGACAAGCATTCGCTGTCATTTTAAAAGTAGCAGAAAAAGAGAAGCAGCATAGCCACAAAAAATGCTTTGCTCAGCTTCCTAAATACCTAGCAAAATCTATCATCTTCATGAAATCAAAAGTGGAAACCTAGTCATTTTTTTCTAGGGAAAAGATTTCTGAGCACTAAAATTCCCTTTGTGTTCATTAATGGATGGAGGAAGCAAGGTTTATGAAGAAGTGATGTTGCTAAAAATTATATGAGGAAGAGCCAAGAAGGAGCAGGTTGAGAATTCATTCATTAAAACACAATGCAGAGGCCCATGCCCAAAATTATCAGATATGATTTCTACAGGTAAAGAAGAAATTCATCTAATTAAATGGTTTTTAAGCACGAGTCAGACAAGGACAGTCAGTAACCATACCACAGGATCAATAGTGCCTGTAAGGTACTTCCAGAACAATATGGCCACCCCTCTAGAAAGAACACTGAAAGGTAATTTTTCAAATTCAAAATGGTTTGTGCTAAGAATGTAAATGAAACAGAAACCAAATTCCAGATAGTTTTGATACAAAATGGCATAGGCTTATTTACTCAAGAAAAGGATACTTATACGGGCAGTCAGAGGCAGGAGTAAACAACTCCCTGTTATATGTGACAATGCCCAATATTCTGGTGGAGCTGCAGATGTATATATTCTCTTAGCTACGATCTGCCAATCAGATTATCTACAAGGTTTCCAAACAGTTTGTAGGGATCTTGGTATGGCCCTGAAAACAGAAATTCATAGCTTGCACAGATGTATAACTGCCTAATTTTTTCAAGAAGATAAATAGTCTTGTTCACACTTGGACCTATGGGGCTGTGAACAAGGACTGAGCCTATCGGTTTTAGCGTGCGAGTGGAGTTGAGGCAGTGACCTTAAGTCTGTGCCAAAAATTCTGACAACAGCCTTGAACCTAAATCCAAGCAATGGTTCCACCAAATGTTGTCCTTCTCAGGCAGGCCTAAGGAAGGAACAAGCCCAATGACAATAACTATCTGATATCAGGGTATAATAGAACGTAAGGTTTGAAAATAAATTGGCTGACCGAGATTGCTTATCTTTTTTATGTGTTACCAATTATAATCATTGGTACATTCTTTGAAGACTTGCAAATCTAGTAAGCAAATATTTATGGGGAGATGAGGACACATCTATAATTCCTACAAAGTCAAGAGGCCTGTAGTTTCTAAACGAGACTTTCATCTGAGTGATAATAGCTGTTATTTTTAATTGGTACATGACCATGGCTTCCTCCAGCACATCAGTGACACCTGACCAAGATATGTTCACTGGGCCCAGTTTAAGACCTTTGGATACACTCAGCATGTTGCAGGTATGACCTAGATTGTACAGGAAAAACTGTTATAAGAACTAGTCACAGCCACAATACTGCAAGTGTTAGTTCTCCAGTGGATTACATAATTCTTCCTGTTCTGTGCAAGCAGACTGATACGACTAATGGTTAGCAATTAATGTGCTAATCTTTTTATTTCAGTTCTAAAGAAGGATTTCTTCATCACTACCACCTCCTCCATTTTCCTTCTGCAAATTATTATATCTCAAGGGTGTTGAATGCCAACAAAGACCTGTTTTTATATTTATTTATGTAGGAAATCTATGCAATCCAGTTTGGATTATGCATTCTTTTATTGATGGACAGTACTACAAGCCCACTGAACAGCAAAGCTAGAAGTCATTTGGTTTTAGTTCCTCTTAGTCTGTTGTGGATTTACATTTCTACATTTTATAATATTACTTTTATCATTATTCACTCCAATTGTAGAATAAATGGGATAGAAATAAATATGAGCCATGGAGCTTCAACCAGAAGGTACTATGAACTCTTCTAGAAACTGAGCTACTCAGCATTCTCCTATCTTCAGCAAGTAACAAGAGCAAGGCTTTTCACAGTGTGGTGGTTAAATCTTGTTGACCTCTTGGAGGTCAACACAATAGATTTAGTGGATTAGTAAGTCTGTGTCATGTAGATATTTTAGACTCCTACTCAGCTTTGCTGGAGAATGACATAGTTTGAATCAGGGACAGCCTTGTCTGGCCTTTTTCACAGCTGGAATTAGAACTCTAGTAGGTCTTCATGGCAAAGACAGGTCCCCACAGTGCACAAATACTGCTCTTTCTAAACATCAAACTTTGCCAGACATGTCAGTTTATTGTTTGCCTTTATTAACATCCCCATATTTCTCTTGTAGAGCTTTAACTGTGACCTGTGGTAGGGGCTGATTGATCTGTGTAGCTGTAACCTCAGAGTTCTAGTATGCATTGTCACTATCACTAAAAGATTCTCATACTGATGAAGCAGAGCATATAACCATCAAACCCAGCTTTTGCAGTTAGTCATGAGTTGTTTACAGATTGGGAGGAGAAGAATTATTTGAGTGAATTTTCCTCCTAAAATAATTTTTTTTGAAAAACAGCCAACTTTTCTATTTCATATGTTGTAAGGAAATCAATCCTTTCCTTTTAATGACTTCTAGCAACATATTTTAAGAGCAATGATTATAAATTATATTTCCAAGAACAGGTTTTTTTAGGAAAATATTTTTGGTCATATTTTTAAATTGTTCCAAGTATCTTGGATATTTAAATATAGAAATCCTTTTCCAATCTGCAATAGAAATATCCCTGTCATATATCTTCTTTCTGAACAGCTGATTTTAATTATAAATGTGATATTGTGGATTAAATATATTGCTTAAAGCACAGTAAACCTCTTATCTACCTAAAAAATGTCAAAGATTTTTGCATCTGAGCTGTCTCCTTTGTATCTTCTTAAGAAAATACTACTGCTTCTAAAATAAGAGTTATAATAAGGTAAATATCTAAAATGTATCCATCATAGCTGTCTATATTACAAACATCTACAATTACATAACATGAGTCTTAAATGAAAGTAGAGATTAAATACTGCTGTTCTGTGCCTCTTCTAGCAGCCCTGTGCCCTTACATCACAGTGTAATTAGGACAAAGTGTGTCTTGGAATCACAGAATGGTTTGTGCTGGAGGGGACTTCTTACACCCTCCAGTTCCGCTACCTGGGACACCTTTCACCAGACCAGGTTGCTCAGAGCCCCATCCAACCTGGCCTTGAACACTGCCAGGGGTGGGCCATCCACATCATCTCGTCTGTGGAAAGCACAAGCAATAGGAAGCCCTCACTTTTTGGATTTGTGGTCTAGGAAATTGTGCATCAGCCACCCTTTCAAGCCCCTTTGGACTGCTCCCATTAACATGGCTTCCTTTTTTTTTCTTTTTTAGTAAGGCATCTGCTACTTCATTCTGTAAAACTTCTAGATCTTCCGTTACAATTTCCAGACTCAGAAAATGCAAAAGAGATGTGTGGATGAGTCATGCATATATACCCACTCAGTAGCCACTTAATATTGGATAGCACTTATTATAAATAGCACTTAATTGCATTAATAACATTAAATACAATAATAATATTTAATATTAAATAACAGTAAAAATAATACATAATAATAAAAGCTGACTTCAGGAAGACACTTTCATTTCAGAGTAACTTTTAAGGTTTCTATCACAGCAGAAACAAACAAGCCCTTTAGTGTGTATTTTTGTCCAGATGTCCATTAGAGAAGGAATCCTGAGCTTTATCCTGAGATTTGTGCACCCATTTAGAGCAGGACAATATAACAGACGTGGATTCAAGAAGCTTTTATACTTCTGTTAGGGAAGATTTTTCTCTAAGGAAAGGGTCATTTTTAAATTTGATAAAGATATTACAAATTGCTCCCTTTAAAATTGAATTTTTCTGCTGGAAAGAGTTGTTATATTGTAACATCACCCATCTAACAGTTTATGCAGTGGCATTCATAACTGTGTCTTCACAGATCAAACTTACCCATTATTCCAGTCAGATAGACACCATAGAGAGATAAACCAGTAGTGGCAGCATTCCAGATTGTCCCAATGACAGCATACAAAAGGATGGAGCCAAGATTTCCGAAGAACAATCTATTTGGCATAAAATATCCAGCATCCAAAACAATGGGGGGCAGCAAATAGAAGAAAAATACAGTTGGTGTCAGGGAGAAGGAGGCAAGGTGATCTGCTGCCCATACAATGCCACCGAGGATAAGACCAAGGACAATCAGCAGAGCACTTTCTGGAACCACCCGAGTGACTTTGTGGGACAAGTGGAAAACTGCAAGGAAACACAAAAACAGTGAGTCAGAAATGAAATGGAGAAACAATTTGAGCAACAGCTGTTGATAGCTGGCAATTTTGACTCCACACAAAGTTTTTGCTTTCACTGTGATCAGACCCAAAAGTATGTGTGGGATGTTTGGGAAATAGACACTTATAGAATAAAAAAAAAGGAGTTGATCTTCAGATTTTATCCAGCATATTTTAACTTATATAGAGCCAACATTCCAAGATATTTATATCTTTCATTGGATTATCTTCTCTTAACAAGATCTGTTTAGGGAAAGATGATGTTCTGTGCAAAGCAGTAAGTGCAAGGCTGAAAAGCAGTGGAGAAGTCCTGGAAATGTATGATATTATGGTTTGTTTCTGTCACTAAAAATACAATCCAGCCTCCTAATTATTGTCTTTAAAAATTATTGGAAGATATTATAAGGATGCTGCAAGAAGAACTAGTTTCAAGACAACTCTTTTTAAATGTATAAATATTCTGATAATGCAGCCTGCAGCAGGAAAAAAATGAAACTTATATCATGGGAGATCCCTTTTGAGCCTTTTCTTCAAGACATCCCTAATGAGGATTTCTCATAATTCAGAGGCTTTCTGATGGAATTGAGGCTTTAGTGGTTCCTTCAAATATGTATTTGTGTGAAATGGTTCTGCAGTAGGTTGCTTTCTTTTGTATAAGGTGTCACAAAAATTGTATATTAAAATAGTCTGTAAAATCTGTTAATAAACAAAGAATATATAGTATCTATAATAGCAAAACATGTAACTGTATGGTGTGGCCAAAGTATTAAACTAGCCAATGATTAGAAGGAGGGAAAATTACTGAGTTCCGTGAGCAAATCTAAAGAGACAGAGAGATGGCACAACCAGACAGAAAAAACAGGCTGTTCAAGGTGACAGAAACACAACTAAGACTGCCAATACATGTGGCAACATGTATTTATAGTGCATTTGATAGGTATCAGATAAAAGAAAATAAAAAAGCAGAGAGAAGAACAGAGAGAATTCAAGTCTACAAAGAAAGATGGAACATAAAATAGGAGGAAGAGGCAGAAGTGTTTGATAATAAGTAAGGACGGGTGGTTTAATTGACTTTCTTAGGTTTTCTGTAAGCTTGTCCTTCAGTTTATCTTAAGTAATGATGTGTCCCAGATGGCCTGAACCCTGGTACTTTGTGAAACTGACCCAATAAATGTGGCTTTACTTACATAGCTTTGTGTTGAAAATGCAAGTTGCACTTCAGGAAGGAAATTTTAACAAAAGCCACCAAGCGTCTCCTGGTTTGAACATCAGCTGTGTTGAAGCTGTTGTTAAGCTAACGCAATTTAACTAAACTAACTAGCTTGGACAAAAATCCATCATTATGAATTCCAGACTCTTAAGCCATAGTGGGAGAATCTTTCCAATGACCATGCAGAGATCTTAAACCAGGTTACTTTACTGAAAGACCATTGTTTTTCTTCCCATCCAAGTATTTGTCCTTGTCAAACATTTACTAGTTACCTTTTAGAGTGTTTTAAGGGCCCTACTCCTGAACTCTCAGCTTTTGCCTTGGTTGCATCTACACAGGCACGATCCATCATTACAGCAGCCCCACAATAATGTGCTTCCTTAAGCTATAGAACCTTCATGATCTCATCAGAATAGAAAACATGAAAGTGACCACAGCCTCCCTATGCCAATAATGAGCATGAATGTTGATGTTCCTGAGTGTTTGCAGACAAGACTTGAAAACATGTTGGAGCACAGCTAAAAAGAGGGATTAATACAAAAGCAACCAGACATGAAAACAAACTGCATTCAGTGAAGCTGACTAAACCATGCCAGCTTTCTATGTCATCGGTGTCATGTAAGAAGAGATAAATGACACTTCACAGAAAAAAAACACTCTGATTTTTCTGTTAAGTTTCCTCTCTTTGTTATGAAATCCCTTGGGCTTGCATTAAAAAAGAAGAAGAGAGAGGAAATTAAATGAAGAAAAATAAACTAGCTACTATTCCATGTGTACAAATTGCGGCATTTAGCTTCTCAAAAGTCCTTCCTACTAGTCATTCTTGATTCCTTGAATTTTCAGTCCGTGAATTATCAACTAATTTATCACTTCACAGAGAGGGGATTATCTCCTTATCCCTGAAAATGAATGCTGCTGAGCTAGTCTTACTAACCAAAGTCTGTTTTTCCTACTCTTACATTAGCAGATAAGCCATGACTACAAGAAGTTAAAGTTAAAAATTTAAAATGAACCTGTGAAGACTTTTCAAAACTAGGCATTTGGAAAAAAAAACAATGTCCAGCTAAAATTTTGTATTTTGTAGAATTCTCTCCTTTACAACCAAAACCAGTTTTGAATGCTGGGAAAAATTGTCTCCTCCTAAAAGTTGCATTTTCCCAGCGAATCAGCTCTGTCTTATCTGTCTGGGTCCCCTTTAACTCCAACCCACTTGTTATCTGTGCCAGATTTTAATACTATCAGCAATAAATTCTTCTACTCTGTTAGTTTAAGGATGCAGGCCATAGACAGGAAAGTTATTGCATGAATGGGGTCTAGAGAAGCCTCTTTTCATTTTTGTATATGGCCCAAGCAAAATCTGAAAACCAGACTATATTTGTTTGAAGATAACTTTTTAGCTAACTCTTCAGGCAGATAGCCTGCTATATGATTAACAGAAATATGTCTATAAGCATAGAAATAAATAAAAGGAAAATACCACAACTGATGAAATTTAATAAAATAGCTTTGCACTGAGATGCAATTGGAACTTAGATTCATGTTTGAGCTCGTATTTGCACCTACACAGATTGATTTTTTTTTTCTGGCTATGTGTATAAAATATATTTAATCAAGATTGTACATTATGAGTAGTTATTCCATTTGTGGAATTTGATAGAGATAGGTTAATTCTAAATTCATTTCTTAATGTTTATTTTTGTAATTCATTATTCTGAAGCAACGTCTCTGATATATTCTGAGAGTATTACAATCCCACACCATGATAGCACTTCTGTTTCATAAAGTTTGCCTTTACTTGTCTTAAAGAGATCCAAAAACTGTTCCACAAAATTAATTGTGTCCCCATGACAAAGTAGAACTGGAAGCTTTAATTACACCTAAATGTCTAGCATGACTAGGTGTTTCACCTGACTGAGGAGCAAAATACAGCAAGGTTTGTAAACACCTAATGGACAAAGGGTTTAGTTTGATTCTGATGTGGTAGGAATTTCAACTATCAGGAAGGATGGCATGCAGTGCTGCTCAGATAAATTACCCTGTTACAGACCCAGAGATGTGATTGTCTCCTTTACCACTGTTAATATATTTTAATGAGGAGAGAGAAAGGGTAAAGGAGGAACACCTGTAGACAGTTCATGGCATAAAGAAATAACTGTGCACAGGGCAATTTTGTGATCCATAAATTTTGATATATAACATTTTAACATTTAGCATTTGGAATTCTTTTACCTAGGTCCAGATACAGTATTTAAGAAAAAGTTAAACATCTGCCTCATTTCCAGTACATGCTATACCTGGTTTGAAAGTGGGTTGGACTGGCTACTGGGTAAACTGGGTTTAAATTCAAGCTGAGCATCACCAAATTAGAAGCTTTCTACAAAATTAAGAAACAGTTGCACAGTATAAACATCCTGTGATTTTTTTCAGATGCTTCCTTTGAGATCCAGGAAAAGGGCCTGTGGCATTTAAACTATCTGATGAGAAAGACAAAACAAATTAGCAGTCTATGAATGTGGTGACTGGAACCACTTTCTTTTGACATGAAGAATGAAACATACCTTAAGAGGTAAATTGGGATTTATGGCCCTTTATGAATGCAGTAACTCAGATTAAATCCTTCAGTGGAATTACAGCATTTAGTGAACTGTCTCTTGCTTTCTAAGGCCATCTGTGACTGGTTTGGAAGATGTGATTCAACAGAATAAGCTTTTTCTCACTTACTCAAAGAAATGAAGTCAGGAAAACTGGTTAAAAGCAAGAAAAAATTAATTTAAACATAATAAAAAAGAGATACTGTAAAATTCATCTTCAAGTTGTAATGTTTGTAGACACCTAAAAAAATTCTGAAGTAGGGTTTTCACTTATTTTTTTTAATTATCTCTAACAAAACCAAATTTTAATCAATACTGGTTTTTTCTTGTCAAAGGAAATATTTTAATTTAGCTAGAGCTAGGATTTTTTTTTTTTTGCATTATTTCCAGCCAAAATTAATAATTTGAGATAGATTTACAACCTTTTGAAAATACACCACTGCAAAAACAAAAATCTGAAAGTACCTATTTAAAATACTGCTAAATTTCAGGATTTAGGCAGTCATTTCAACACTATTTCAAATGAATAATTACATTTCTATTATCTTTGATAGGGTAAATCAAGTCTCTGAAAACAGTGAAATTATTTTTGCAGCTAGTATCACTGTTCTAGTGAATCACAAAACCTACCACGTGCACAGTACACAATGTGTCATCCAGAGAAATCAAGAACTGACCTATAATAATGTTGACAATTCTCTGATGACTTTTTTCCATGTATCTTTGGATAAGATCCAAGGACACATAAAATAATTTAGAAAACTAAAATATGATCAGCCTATCATTTCCATAGTTTCTGCACAAGCATAGATATGAATCCACAAACATTTCTGAGCTCCTCCTATCAGGGTTAGTGGCAGGCGTGAGGTCTCCTACATGCATTTTTACTAATGGTTCAAATATGCACTGACACTCCCTTATTAGTCTGTTTCCAGTTCTGACTTTTTATTTTCACTTATAAAGTTGAAGCTGACATACTTCATCAAGCCATGGGTGCTTCTCTTTGGAGCTCCAAGACCTGATTCTCTGCAGCTGGTGAAAACCCTTGCCATTGACCAAAGTGAGAGCAAAACACAACAAGCTCCTCTGTGCTTCTTTACTTTTCAGAGATGCAACTAACAGGATCTCCAAGGCAGCACACAGTAAGATTTTTTTAACAGCACAAGAAACTTCTTAAGAGAGGGCATAATAAATTACACAGAAGAATATTCTGCCCAAAGAGAACTCTTCCCTCTAAATATCTTCCAGCAGTTGGACACTGACCGGCAAGCATGAAATTTTTGTATCTTACCTTTTGTACCTGTTCACATTCTCATTAACATTATAAAAGAATTCAATTCAAAAACTGTTCTACCATTTTCACAATTTTTTCAGTGGTGCCTCCTGCAGATATATGTTATTATTTAACACACAAAAAAAACCCCAAACCAAAAACCAACCAAACAAACAAACAAACAAACAAAAAACCAAAATAAAAAAAACACCACCATTTCTATAGCGTCCCTGGAGAAAAATCTGATTTATCTTGCCTGTAAAATAGCTCACAGTACAGTCAAATACCAGTTTATGACCTAAATTGCATCAACTGTAGCTGGTCAGTAATGTAGTTCAAAAGAATCCATTGCTGTTATGCTGGCCTACCTAAGACATGGCCAAACCCTCTAAAATATAATATACAGCATGCATTTTCAAGACAGGATTGTTTTGCTTCTCCCATGCCTAAAAGTCATGGATCCCTGGGCACGCTCTTGCTCCCTAGCCCCACACTTTAGTTGCAGAGACATAGTGGGTCACAGCTCAGACTGACCAGCTGCATCTGCCACACCAAAAAGAAGCTGCAATGCTATAGAAATACGTACAGCCAACACACACACCTGCAAGAGACTGCAGCACTCATGGGGTAGGAGCTGGGACAGAGCCAATGGTGTATTTTCTATGTCTGTTTTTTTATAGCCTGCAAACTCCTTTAAGAGAGTAGATTAGATTAGATTAGATTAGATTAGATTAGATTAGATTAGATTAGATTAGATTAGATTAGATTGTTTGGAGATTGTATCCCATTAAACTGTTTAAGTAGGAGTCCTGACATCCAAAAAGCAGCTGAGCAGTCACTGTTTTAAAGTGACTTCTCACTCTTGGTTTACCAAGAGTCTGATGTAATCACTGAGTTTAATTGGCTTCCTCTGGTGTGTGCTGTGGTCCTCTCATGATACAGGAGGGCAGTGTATGTCAGTCCCAGTCTGCACATCACCTCATCCAGTCTAACAGTGAATTTTTCTTATAAAATGGACAGCACAAAATCCTTAGCAAACTTTCCCATTGCAACATTCCCCATTGCAACAAACTTTCCCATTGCAATTTAGAAAATTGCTTAACAATAATGATAATTTTTGGTTTCATTTTTAATCATGTTGGCAGTTTTTAAAAGTAGTTCTCTTCAATGCTACTTTCTCTTCTGTTTATTGGGCCAATTTATTTAAACTGCCACTTTAATCTTTAATTTCTCCAGAAGTTTTGCTGATAAGTCTAATCTCTGCTTATTCCGTTCTTTACTAAGAGAAGGTTTTTGATACCATTTCCTGTTTAAGAAATTTTACTTGTTTATAATTCTCCTTTTATTATGGCTCCCTTTACTTCTCAACAGTCATGCCCACCTACTAGTTTCCCAATAAACTTCCTGCACATGCTATAATTGGTTTCTTTATACTCTCAGGTCTTCCATTTTCTGGTCTATCTTTATAATTTTTATTATTTTCACAGATGCACCAGTTTTGCATCCTTCAGTGCTTTGACCTCAGTTGTACTGGATCTCTTTGTTAACATGTCTTCCACAACTTGACTTCCTGAGTTCCCTACTTTAGCAAACACAGCATTTTTTGCCTACATAGCCATAGGCACACCTTTCAACAGAGTATCTGGGAATTCTCATCAAGAACCATAAATACTAGAAGGGCTATTTGGCTGTTTATCCAGACCTTCATTATCACACCATCATATTTAATGATCCTCATCTCAGAGGATTATTGCTCCAGCTAAGTGTATGTGAAGGTACACCACCAGCACTCATCACAGTTAGAGACTTCATTCTGATTTCTAGCCTGAACTTGTTCACAGATACTTTATGTCCATTTTCTTTTGCAGAAGTGATATAGATTTTCTTAAATGCTGGTTTGCCCTAATACTAATTCCTTAATTTCCTACAACATAAGCAGAGAAAAAGCCATGTTTTGTTGCTTGTCTTTGGTTTTTGAGAGCAAACCACTGCTTTTCAGGCTTCAGTTCTGTCTATTTCAATCTGAGTTCACCTTTGTGGATTCAGAGCCATCAGAAATATAGATTGCATTCTGCATGAGTCATAGTAGAAGCAGGTCCAACAACATTAATAATTTCCTATCATAATCTATAGTTCAGCTACATCCTGGATTCTTTATCACACTGGTGACTCACAGTCACCTTGAATTCACTTTGTACAGATGTACCTCTCTTCTCCTTCCCATTCTCATGGCAGTTCGTGCCACGGCCTCTGAGTGAAACTGCCCGTGCTATTATTGTATTGCACACCTTCCCCTAGTACTCAGGATTATATATTTTTCCTTGTACAATAGCCAGATCTACAAGAATACTGATAATGCCTGCAGAAATGAGTAATCAGAAACCTTCAGTAGGAAGGCCCACATCTGTGAAGTGGTAAATCAAAAAAGAGCAAAACCAAAGCCCTGCATAACATCTGTCCAAAAACTAAACTCTAGTGACTTCCTGTGGCTGAAAAATAATCCTTTTTTAGTTTCATACTTTTATCTCATCTTTTCTTTTTCTACACAGAAACTATTTTACCCTGTCTCATCTGCAGATTAATTTAGACTTAAATTAAAGAAAAAATGTCTTCCATTGTGTCATGAGTGGTTCAGTTGAAGCAAAGATTCAAAGCATTAGGGAACTGCATTTCTAGTTTGTCCAGGAAATGTTTGGACAGACTTGTCAGAACTGAAGCTGATCATTATTATTCTATATTTGCCTTTCTAATCTTTATCAACAAAGTGTGCTCAGTTCTTTTTTTTCCTGCTCAGAGCACTGACAGCATATTTTATAGTCCCTTGGATTCTGTTCTGTGGACCTTGCAACAAGAAAACAAGTGTTGTGAATTGATGTTGCCATTTTGAATTATTTATACACAACAGGCAAAAATCTCTTAAGAAAACAGATTTTAAGGATTTCTTCTATCAATACTCCTTAGACAGACATGAAATTATTTTATTAATCAGTACCTTATGCTTTTACCCAATCTAGAAAAAACAAGAGATTTATTGAAAAAAAAATTTGAGTTAGTTTATATCTGAAGAAACTCAGAGATGTATCCACTTTTAGTATTGGATCTTGGTACTGCCTTAAAATGTACTACGTGGCCATGTCTATTAATATTATTTTTACTTCATCTTGGACATATTTTTCCTAAGCAAGACACAAAAGTCCTTCATATGGACGGACTGGTTTGGGTTTGGTTTAATCCAGCTCAAGAAAGCTTGCTTTATTTGTGGCACATGTAATGGTCACCATTTACAAAGTGCACAGCATTGTAATGAGCTCATTAAGGAGGAAATTTTAGGTAGCTGGTCTCTGTAGGTGAACAATTAACAAAATATGTTAGCAATTAAAAATGTAACCAACATACAGGTCAAGGTTCTCAGCTGATAGGTCATAACATAGTAAGATAGCCTCAAGCCAAACTCAAAGAAGTGTGTGAGTAAGCAACTATTACCTCTATAAGCACTTAGAACATAATGAAGCTTAAACAGTCAGGCACAGTTTATCATAATTATGTGAAATAATTCTTTTTTGAAGGGGCAGTCCCACTGCAGTGCAAGTGTGGTAGCATTTGGCCCTTATGGAACTGAGCGGCACTGAAAGAAAAATGGGAACAGTCAAAAATAATATTTCAAAATGAGAGCAAAGTACACATTAGAAACACCTTGAAGTATAGTAGAGGATATAAAACAGGACAGTAAAAGAATCATAAAACTGCTTCACTTGCTATGTAAAGGTATTATAATTAAGTTGTAATATATTGCAACTGCTCCAGCTTTAAAATTGTCTTCAAAGATTCACTGAAAGTTATTGACAGATAGTGAAAGCATTTTTTTAGTTTTAAAATACCAAACTATTTTCCAGTAACATGGGTTAAATAAAGAAATGACAAGAGCTGAGTTTCACACTATGAATTTTAATTTTTTTTTTCTTTCAACCTCCATTTTAATATGATAAATTAATTGAAACTAAGACATCCTCATGGGAATTTTTTGGCATCTCCTCATAAAAAAACTGCACAGAAATAGGTTACTTGTAATATAGGAAGCAGTTGTTCTGTTGTATGATAAACTGTGTAAGGAATTACTAAAGCCTGAATAAGAACCAGAATCAGTTCTCCCTGGTTCAGGTCTACAGTAAATGAAGAAAAAGAAGATGAGGAAGAAATCATTTCATGAATACCAATAGTAGGCTGAAACTCTGAAAATGTCCTTATATGGTAGGGAAGACTTTGTCTTCCTCCCCTGTACTGCTTCCAGCAAGGCATAGTAAGGATTGTTGCTGCTAGGAAGGGCATGAGGGACATAATTAAACCCTAAGGGCTAGGGCAAATAGCTATGAAGGCTGCTCCAGGTCATGGGGTAGGAAAGTACTTTTTTCAGGCACTGGCAGACTGGCTTGCTTCCTGCCCCTTACATTCCACCCCAGTAAGATTTTAATTAATACAAGTGGAATAGCATGGAATTACAGTGGAAGTATTCCTGATTACAGCAGTAAATTAAATAAGCATTATGGTATTCAAATTCCCTAGCAATGCCCACAGACAAAAAAAAACCCCAACCAAGTAAACACACATATATCAAGCAGCTCTTGCTTAAAACTGAAAATGAATTTAATTTGAGAGAATTTAAAAAATATGCCAGTCTACTTTCCATTGAAAGTAAATAGTACTGCACCCCCTGAAAAGCTTCAAAGTTTTGCCAGTCATATGTTGGAGGAGAGTCTCCAGCAGCTTGATAAGAGAAGAGTTTCATGGTGGACTGCAACTCCTATACATAATTTCAGAAACTCAGATATATTGTTTATGTGTGCTAGAAATTAGGTCATCTCAGATTTTCTAGGTGAGATTTTTAACCACAAAGTTAGAAATACTTTAAAGATAAACACTCCCTATTGTCAGAAGATGTCCGGAATGACAAGAGATGAAGTCTCTTCCCAAGCTCAACACAATTCAGCAGTGTACACTCACAGCCCAGAAATCCACTAGGATCCCAGGCTGCATCCAAAGCAGCATGGACAGCAGGGCAAGGGAGAACATTCTGCCCCTCCACTCTGCTCTGGTGAGACCCCATCTGGAGTTCTGCATCCAGCTGTGAGCTCCCCAGCAGAGGAAAGGGCATGGACCTGTTCTAACAGGCTCAGAGGAGGCAACGAAGTTGATCTCAGGACTGGAGCACCTCTGCTACGAAGACAGAAGGGGAGGGTTGGCATTGTTCAGCCTGGAGGAGAAGGCTCCAGGGAGACCTTATAGCAACCTTACAGTAGCTAAAGGGGGACTGCAAGAGAGCTGGAGAGGGACTTTTCCCACGGACACATAGTTAAAGGACAAGGGGAAAACGGCCTTAAGCTGAAGGAGGGTAGATGCTAGGAAGAAATTCTTTGCTGTAAGGGTGGTGAGGCACTGGAACAGGTTTCCAGAGAGACTGTGAACTCCCGATCCCTAGAGATATTCAAGACCAGGCTGGATGCAGCTGTGGGTAACCTGGTCTAGGGGAAGATGTGTTTGCCCATGCAAGAGAGCTGAGAGAAAATGATCTTTAAGGTCCCTTCCCACCCAAACTATTTTATGATTCCACAATTCTCTAATTCTTCAGGGCTTTGGAGACATCTCAGTGAATGGTTTATGACCCCAAAACTTTGTCAGAAAATGGAGAAGCAAGTAAAAACTTTTGTCTTTAAGAATGCTCTAGACATAATGTATCACTTACTTGTTTCTCCATATCCTGTTATGGAGAATACATTATGGAATTTACTTCATGACAGAATAGCTCTTTTAACATTACTAGCACTAGTCAGAAAGAGTATGGTAAAGAAGGGAGCAAGGTGATTTGTGGGAAACAAAGAGGCAACAATTCTCATGTTACAATAGTTACACAGTACTCTGTCTATTAAGAAAACACCATTTTCACCAATCAAGCCTGTAAGTTTCTGGGTTAGGCAACAGAAAACAGAAAATGTGACATGCTTTGTTACTGAATGCACTCATTCCTGCCCATAAGAAAGTAAATTTGCTCAGAAATCCAGATATGTGATTTATTTCCCTTGGAATTAAGGGCAAGATGCATTTTAGTTTATATAATATATATAATTTTAAACCTGCAAATGGCTCTGAGATACTGCTATAATTCAATGTGCTTTAACTTGACTTTTGATTTTTATCCCTACAGGTTCTCCAGTTAAGTAACACGTTAACTTTCATACCTTCATTATCTCATTTGAGAGGTGATGGACACGATGGCAGCAGCAGGAAAAACTGCAGTTTAATTAGGGTCCTTATACTGCAAAATGTAGTACATGGAAAATAGCTTTGATGTTTTGAAATGCAGTAGGAAGGTGGTAAGACAGATGGTTTTTTAAGTCATGCATTTGTGTTTTGTACACAAATGCACAGGCAAAATGAGAAAGGACAGTGTGCAAAAAGAAGTTCACAAGGAGATTAGTTTAACATTACTTTCCACAGTGGAGAAATAAAAAGGAAGGGAACTGGCTAAAGCTCTATTTGAAGGCCAGCTCACAACTCAAATATTCTGGGTACTTAAGATGACTGTTTATTACAAGAAAAAAGAAAGGTAGAAACCAGACACAAATCCCTTCCTAAGTAAAAAAAATCCCTGAATGCCACTGAGACTCAGCATTATTCTATTGTATGATATATAGTATAAAGTCATATCAACATAGGATTCTTTTCATTGTAAAACATGTGCTTCGTATAGTTAGATCCCTTTCAACATAGGAAATATTCTGCATATATTCCTAAAAATATCTGTGCAGAAATAAACTTTGGGAGGAGTAAGAATTCAGTATGAAACAAATATTACTAAGCTATCCACAGTAGTGCCTCTTTTTTACTTTTATTACCACATATATGAGAATTAAACTTCAGTTGAATCCCAAAGTAGTCACGATTTGAAGGGACTTTTGAAGGCCACAAGCTCCAATCCTCCTGCAATGAGCAGGGACATCTTCAACTAGACCAGGTTGCTCAAAGACCTGTCCAACCTGGCTTTGAGTACTTCCAGAGACTGAGCATGTATTACCTCTCTGGGTAATCTGTTCCAGTGTTTCACCACCCTAGTCATAAAAAATTTCTTCCTTCTATGTATCCTGAATCTTTTAGTTAACAACCATTAGTCCCAGTCCTATCCCAGGAGGCCCTGCTAAAAAGTCTGCCTCAGTTTTTGTTTTAGGCACCCTTTAAGTGCTGAGAGACAACAATGAGGTCTCCCCAGAGCCTTCTCTTCTCAAACAACCTGAATGCTCTCAGCTTGTCTTAATAGGAGAGGCGCTCCCACCTTCTGTTCATCTGGGTGGCTTCTTCAGGACCTGCTCCAACAGATCCCTTTCCTTCCTGTGCCAAGGACCCAGAGCTGGACACAGTACTGCAGGCAGGCTCTCACCAGGGCAGAGCAGAGGGAGAATCACCCCACTTTGACCTGCTGGCCATGCTGCTTTTGATGCAGCCCAGGAAGCAACAATAAAATAAAACAAGGAGCAATACCAATGCCAGAGCGGTAAAAGAAAAACAGTGAGTGATTCACACACCGTGACTGATTGAATTATTGTCCACCCCTCACAGAAAACCCCTGTCAATACCCTGACCCCACTCTGCCTCACAACCCAACCCAGAGTGGGAACCCTCCCCAGAAAATGACTTAAGGGGTACAGAATCACCTCCTTGCCATGCCCCTCCTGGCTGCTGCAAAAATTAATCCTGTCCTGGCTGGATGCAGGATTCTGTGTTTTAGGCACTACAGCAGAAACCCTACTACTGACAGTAGTACTTCTTCATCTCCCTATAACCAGAAAGCATTTATCACATGATGGCATATCAACAAGATTCTCCTGACTTTCAACGCATTTGAGGTCCTCCAAAATGCAACAGACAACACATGCTAGACCAAGTAGCGAGAGGAAAATGTAAGACCATTCCCCTTCACATTTGCATGGGTCTTTTCTGACACAAGCACTTCAGTACCCACACATAAGCTGAATTTCCACTTGCAGTGGCTGGTTTATCTTGGACTGCTTTTAATCTTTACTCATAAATGACAATAAACAGAAGGAAACTTCATACTTCCTCCTGCTGTTTTTACATCCTCATACTTTCAAACACCAAACAGCATTATTCAAGGGAACATGCCTTAAAAATTATGGTTTTTAGTAAGGTCAACTGTGCTGTATTCCTTAAGAAAGGCTAAAGAATTAAGATGCCTTATTGAGTGCTCGAAAGTAATAATTTTGGTTAAAAAAAAAATTTAGCTTATCCCTTAATTACCATTTTCTTCAGTACAGGTATTCAAGACATGAAAACAACATATTCTTCTGCTTACTGAAAGGCTCGGGAACATAAGGTTCAAATAAGATTAATGTATTGTGTACTAAGGAGTTGCTGCTCCCCTTAAGTCCATGGTAAATGTGACAGTCCTTTTTTTTTAAGCTCATATAATAACCTCACCCTCAGATCAGAGATTGTCTGAAAATTGATTGAATTAACTTGAGCAGAGGAGGGGGAAGGTGAATTACAAAATTTTATTTTTCACTGACTTCAGTGACATATCTATCATACTGAAAAAAAAAATGAATTTTCTGAACTTATGTTCTTAATTTTTAACAAAAATTTTGGAGGATTGTTGACTTTTTTGAGAAAGTAACAAAACCTGCCTTCCTTTTCCAGGCACTTCTACTGCATAAGTAGTGTAAGTTTTCACTGGTACAAGTTTCAGTCTCTGTTAGAGATGCTACACAGCCACTTAGATATGTGGCCTGACTGAGCCACTAACCTATCTTTTATTCTTGCCTTCAGGACTTTGCTCCATGCAGCAATTGGCAGCTCCAGCTTCAAATACCCCAGAAGATTTACAGAATTTCTGGGAGAAGGTAGAAAGGTGGGGCCCTCATTTGAAAGAATACTTAGCAGGACAATGAGCTGAAAAAATTGATACTGAGTGATTTGATGCCTATTCATCCTCTCTAAGAAATGCTGTCTGTACAGCAGATACACTGTACTGCACGGGATTACATGGAGAGCTACTGGATGAGTCCTCCTGAGGACAGATTGCCCAAGAGCAAAAGCAATCCTCTCGAAGATCTATAGAGCAAAGTCCCAAAAATCTTACATTGCTAACTCATGATAAGACATTATGATTAACAGAAGTCTTGATAGAATCTATCAGGCAGTAATTTGTGACAAAATCCTTTCAATGAATAGAAAATATTTTAACAGAAAACCTTTAATGACAGTCAAATGCTTATCTTTGTGATAACAAAGAAACAGAAATTGAGAAATTAATTAATTCATTTATGTGTTTGTTAGGCTTTGAATGTAAATATGGAGATTCTTTCTGCAGTTTTTCTTGTTCTTGCACAATCTAATTCCAATGTTTTTATGCTTACATAATAGCACCTTCATCTGTAGCCTCCATTCTGCCCTTCATCTCATACCTTTTATTGTACTTTTTCATTCTTGGTCAGGCCACTGCTCAGTCCAAAAGTGTTCATTTTTTTAGATGTAGACTATCTTTCTCAGTTCATTATACCAGAAAGATTGTGCATGCAACTTCAAATACTTTTTTACCTATAAAGTTATTTGTGATTTCTTTTCTACATGGCTTCTATGTAGCAAGTGAAACAATGGAGAAGCATGAGAATAAACACAGCATTTAAGCAGTAATTCTACTTAGAAAAAAAATACGCGATCCTCCAGTAATGATCATCCACAGCAGTTGATCTGACCAAGTAACTGAGTTCAAAATATCTTTATCTACAATTCAATAATGTTTCTTGACAAAATACCAGTTCAATAGTTGAAATGTTCTCCTTTCCAGAGTCAGAGTTTTCACAGTCCTTGGTGAAGTGAAATGAAGTTAGCTAAATGAGTATAATTTTGGGAAGGAATAGAAGACCTTTATGGACATAATTTAGGGTTCTTTTTTTAGAAAGACAAAGACAGTCTTCTTGAGAAAAGCCCATTAAAAATGGACAAGCTGAGACAAGGTTGCAAAGTGCCAGTGCTGCAAGTGGAAGATGCAGCAGTAATAACTGCATAGTGCAGAGGGGAGCCACAGAGGTGTGCACTTCTGGCATACAGCTTGTGAGCAGGAGAGGGGTTTGTACACTACAAGCACCACCTCTGAGTTTACACATGCTCCTGCTGACTCTTTCAGCTGCTGCTACAGCTTGGTACTACCAGTTAACTGATCTCACTGCCCGTTCCCATCAAGTAATAATAATAATTCTCATTAGAATATCAGCTCATCCTGGAGAAAGCTTTGGCTAAAATAGAGATGAAACTCACACTGTATCAGGTAAGAGAAGGCAGAAGGGTGAGTGATGTATGAGTGAAAGCCATTCATAATAGAAAATTGAAGGCACTCTGATCAGAGAGCACCTAGCTTAGAGGAGAGATAAACTGTGCTGGTACTTTGTCATTCCTGTATTTAATTCATGATGGCATGATCATGTGGCCGCTCTATGAACACCTGGTATTCTTCTCTTCTCTGTAGTGTGCAATTTTGTAGCAGCGGACCAAAGCTTACCGACTGCATACAGAAATGTTGCTTTCTTTGACCAGGTAAGATGCAGATAAAGACCCACCCATGTATGACCACTGCTAATTCAAGGTTCTGCAGAGCTGACAGAGCAACTAATTGGGTAAACAGACCCATGAGGGACAAGAAATTTCTCAGGAGGAGTCAGCATGGTTCACTTCGTGAAAGTGTTTGACTGACCTGATAACAACAAAGTGATGCACATGTTAGATGAGGGGAGATCGGTGCCTGACGAGTTTCTAATGAGCCGACAATGAGGCCTTTGACACTGCCTCCCAGAACAGCCTCAGGCTGCTGCTGGAGGGGCTGGATTGGAAACTGGGTGAATGGACAGACCTTGGGGGTGGTGATCAGTGCTGCCAAGTAGAGTCGGGGGCTGGTAACTGGAGGCGAACCCCAGGGGGCGGGGGGTTGAGCTGAGTCCAGTCCTGTTTAACATCTTCATTAATGGTCTGAATGATGGGGCAGAGAGTACCCTTAGCAATTTGGCTGATGACACAAATTTGGAGAGGCTGATAGGCCAAAGGGTCGGGCTGCTATCCAGAGGGACCTTGACAGGGAGAAATGAGCTGACAGGAATGTATGGACCTTGTATGAAGTTTGGCAAAGAGAAGTGCAGAGTCCTGCAGCTGGTGAGGAACAACCCCCCACACCAGAATATGTAGGGGCCCCCCAGCTGCAGAGCAGCTTGGCAGAGGTGTGAGTGTGTCCAAACACTGGCACACAGGCTGCCCTGAAGGGTTGTGGAGTCTCCATCCGTGAAAAATAATCAAAAGTTGTCTGGACATGATCGACAGCAAAGAGCTGTAGGTCACCCTGGGTGAGCTGGAGCATAGGACCAGGTGTTGCTCCCTCCAACCTCAACAAGCCTGGGACACTATTATTTTATGATTCTGTGAACTATATAGGAGACCCAGTATCAAACAGTTTTCCCCAGTTCCCTACAGTCCCGAATTCATTCCCAGAACTAAATAGGATGGAATAGCTTAGAGCCAGCATTATTTCAACAGAAAATCTGGATATTTAATTCAAACCAGGTCTTGGAAAACTTTAAACTCTAGACTGTGCACAGACAGAAGAGGAAGCATTCAAAGACTGCTTCAGTCATTCTGGAATGAATATTTTAACCACTTAAACCACTAAGTAGCATTTATTAACTGAATTTCCTAAGCATGTATCTAAGCTGCCAAGGTCTGAAAATTTACATCTAGATATTCACTAGTCTGGTATTTCACTGGAGTAGAATGGTAATATCTCCAAACGATATCTATATTTAGTTTTATGTATGATCACATAACAACTCTACCTCCAGTACAACTGTTAATGTATCAATAACATAACACTAACATAAAGCTATTTTATGCTAACTGGTATCACCTAGTCCCTGGAATATTATTATATCACCAAACCAATGAAACAATATTAATTTTAATAAAGGAGCTAGCAAGTCTCTCCATCAGTTTACAATCTATTTGCACCTGGGAGATTTTCATTGTGAAATTTCACAGTCTCAAGACCTTTACTGGTTTCTTAATATTTAATATTTTCCTCAAAGCTTATCTTATGAAACTGGCTGAATCCATAAAGACACTAGTTCAAACTTTTTCCCCCATTTTTAAAAATTGTAATTGAAGCAAAAATAATCATAACTACACGTTTTTGAAAATCAATCTACAATCTACCCTGAGATTTTCTTCCCTGGTGTGTGACTACTGCTATTTTACATTTGGCTTTGGCAAAAGCCAAGGCTTTTTTTTCTTTCAGTAGATAAAAGCAGAACTTCTCTCCTAGACACATTTTAATGAATCCAGAATTATTGCTTCTATTTTCATTTAATGGAAGGAGAAAACTCTCCAGATCCAAGTACTTAAAACCCCTCTTAGTGTGCAGGCCTTTCAGAATACCTTCCAATTTTCTTCTTCCATGAATGAACATTAAATATTCGTGCCTTAATTAAAAGTGTTTCCACTTGATGTCTTGCTTTCCGTCTTGGTCAGCTCTTCCTTGTCAGCCTGTAGTTTCAGTATTTATGACTTTACAGTGCTTTACATAGCAGCCAATTGGGTATCAAGTCACTCCTTCCACAGCGGTAAATACTCTGCAAATTGCTTTACAAAAGGAAACAAAGTGTTGCAACACAGCCAATCCACCATGCTCTGTGGTTTACCGAGACTGTTTTAATGGTCTCTAGTTTTAAATGGTTGCCACTTGTCAACAAACCGAATAACAATTAAAGACTCTAGTCCTTCAGGCCATTAGTCTAACTTCACTGCTGCAGAGAGAAGAGAAAAATCTGAGACATTTTCCTGAAAGAAAAAAGAATACTCAGATAAGAAATATTCTTCTATGACTTTGGACTCAATATTTCATCTTGGAATAGAGCGAGCCATACAATACAGAAGAACTAATTAATCCACTAGCCCGTTCATTCAGAGCAATTAAAACTCTAGTAAATCGGGGTGGGAACTCTTTTAGTTGGATTCCAAACATTTCTTAAAGCAAACTTGTGGTAAAACTACAGATTTTTTTGACAGGCTTCTGGTTGTACATGTCAAACGAGGTAATAATTCAGGATTTCCAGTGCCAGCTTCCATACTAAGCATCTCTAACACACAAAGGTCCGCAAAAAACAAAGGGGCACCTCGGAGCCTTTCACTTGAAGAACAAGTGTACACCTCCTCCTGTGCACCTAGAAGGATTTGCTCTTATTCCCTGTGGGGCTGTGGTCTGCAGCATTACCACATGAGAGATTTGCAGTCACTTGGGGGTTCCTAGATCGCTCTTGGTAATAAGTGCCTTGAGCTCTGAAGACAGTAAATCAATGGTTTCAACAATCCTAAGACTACAGTATTAAAAGGATTCCATTGTTCTGCAGAGAACGCCGAGCACTTTGCACACAGGTGCCTGAAAGTAATTGATGGCAGAGATCCTTCCTTAGGTATGCATGCCTGAACTGTATTCAATTCAGGGCCATTCTCAAAATGCCATTGTTTTCTTATGTAATTCGCACAAGTTGCCATTGTACATTTGCTATTTGCCAGGGCATGTAATCTGAATCTTGTCAAATTATACTATCCTGATATCTTCTTCCCTGCTCTAAATAATTAAGACTTGAGACTTGCAAGACTTGGAGGGGGAGGGGGAAGAAGATAGATGTGTGTTACAGGGAGACAGGAAGTACAGGAAAATTATGAGTAAGGCACAAGAGTAAAATGGAATTAAAATGTGGGAATAGGCAGTCACAGACGATAAATTTAATAAAAATATGGCTCACACAGTTGTTCTTAGCATTGGAAATGCAAAGCTATTATTCAGTTTTGGAAATATTCTTTTCAGATGCCTAAAACTTATAAAATGTTAGATACAAAAGGTAATTCCTTAAAAGATAAGAGATTTTACAGTACTTAACATTCCTAGCTCACAGGTATTTTAAACAGCACGTTGGTAAAGGAAATAGCATCATACAAAAATGAAGACACCACAGATATGTAAGTTTGCCAGCAGAGTTTTATACTGTTTCTATGACTATCCGGGGAGAAAATGCATATGCCTCTGTTCTAAGTGTGCTAACCTGTTTCAGCTTCTACTGACTTCACAATAAAGGTAAAAGAAGCATCTTCCCCTTCTTATCTTTGTCAGGATATGGGGGAAGATAGCCAACTCCAGACTTCTTAAGTCACAATGTAAAGACTTTTTCCATATTATCACTTGCTAATGAAGGCAACTTTTAACAAGATCCACAATCATGAGGAGGTTTTAAACTTTGCAGGATCTGCTGATATCATCACCTTTGAATCTCTGACGCCATTTTCAGTTAAATACACCCAGTAAAGTTCTGCTAAGCACCCTTCAACATTTTTTCTATGTCATTTACTGAAGAATTGACAATAGAAGAGCTAGTCTCACATTTTTTATTTTATTAAAACAATACCCTAAATCGCTTTCTCTACATAACTGACACTTTTCAGTAGCTAGAGTGCCAGGAGGAGAAACCTTGGAGTCAAATGGGCTTTTGTTATGACAGTTTGCTTTGGAAGGAGGGTTATTGATTTCTTCAAAGAAAATATTGCCCCAGGAGTCTAAATTAGATGGGTGGTTAGACCTGCCTTTCACAGTTCCTTCCCTAGCCCATCCCTAACATGCTTAAAATTCTCCACAGCAATTGTTTGTGTTAACGAAATATTCTAAAGAGCTCCTTTCTCAGGGTAGTTGGAGACAATGTGAAGGAGCCCAGGCATGCAGAAACCAGACTGTTTGTGGGGACCCATATCTGTAAGCTTAGAGATGCATTGTGTTCTGAATCTCATGTCCTGCCGAGGTCTCAAGAGCTGATGGACTCAACAAGTCCATCTGACACAGTATCTTCACCAGCCTTCTCCTATGTGTTTGCCCACTGTTATTGAATCATTTCTTCCCCCTCCTCCAAAGCATTGTGGCATTCCTGAGGACAGATTTACCAGCTGCCCTGGATTCAAATTTCACTCCCACTTTTTAATTTCTTATATAAAAGCCTTTAGAATTTGTGTGCAACTACACAGAAATTAGGGGGGGGGGGGGGGGGAAGCTTTTGTGACATTCTTAGACTCAGCATAACCTATACCAACAAAAGCAGTTGGCAAGAGGTTTGACTCAGATAGTGAAAAGGCTGTGTATCCTTCCTCATTCCTGTTCATAGTCACTTACTCTCCCACTATTTCTTCCAGTTGCTTATCTGCATACACTGAGCAAACCCAGGGGGCCAGACAGACAGAAAGGCTGCTTTGAAGGGTTTTTTTTTTTACTTTAGGACAATTACCTATTCTTCTGTAAAAATATTAGAGTTCAGAAGGAGATTTAAACTGCAAGAAGGAATTTCACAATTTCCCCAATATAACCTCCAATGAAGACATAAGTATAATCTCTCTCTTTCCTAGGATTCTGAACAAGTATAGAAACATGTACTAGATATCCCTCAAGTAGAAAGCATACTTGTTCTTTTTTTTTTCTTTGACATGGCCTGAGAAATACTGCTGCAAAATTGTATATAATGTTCAGTGTTAAAAAAATTCTTCTCTTAGCCATTTTTTAGCTTCTGAGCTCATTATTCTTTCCCTTCTTCTACTTGTTTCCAAAGTTTTCTGATCTTCCACCCTCTTTCTGTAGAGCCTTTCCTGCTGAAATATTGTTTGTGTCTTCTATGCATCTGTTTATTCAAAGTTTATTTCCAAGATGTTATCCGTGACAGACATATAAAGAAGAAGAGCACATGGTCAAGTGAGCTTAGAAAGAACATGAGAGTCTGGTCAGCCTACGAGTGTCTTTCATCTTAAACCAGAACTGCATTGTGTAAGCATGTTGTTTAAAAATGGTACATCCTTTACCTACAGCAGGAAATGTCTGTACTGTCTGTAGCTATAAATGCACACATGTGTGCATGTGGGGGTTATTCTTTTTCAGTGCTGTTGCTTATTTCATCTGGAGCACTGAGATACCAGGACGTGGAACTCCTGAAGTCCACCAGGAGGGTCCTCAGCTGTACTTCATGTACCTTCTTCATGTAGATAAGATGATTGTCTGGCTTAGATTTACAAATGTAAGTAGTTTATTGCCCCTATCCCACAAGGATACTCCTCTGTAGTGATAAGACAGCCTACCAAGGGGAAATAAAGATCATTAGCCAAAGCAGAACATTATGAACCTTAAGAATGTTTCACATGAAGTGGAAGAATGAAGAATTGGAATATCTCAGATGAAGCGGGTCAAATCAAATAAATTAGAATATGTTAACCAGTAGACCAAGATGCATCAGAAGTTTCATGGAAGTTTTTTATTTTCTCTAATGCATGAAAGCCAATTGTATGAAGACTCTTTTCCACAGTAGTAGCAGTATTTAGTAGCAGTATTTCATTTGTAGCAATATTTAGAGTTGACCAGTAACTAGACCAAACTAAAACTGAAAAAGCAGTTTCCTTCTCCAAAAGCCCAAAACCCTAAGCACTTCCTCATGTATTTGGGACACTTATGGGATTTAACATCCAATAGTTTATGTTGCAGAATACCTTGTACACAGAGAATGAACATCAAGCCCCAGAAAATCTGCAAAAATCTCCTAATAAAAAGTGCTCCCCTCAGTCATATAACACCATGAACTGAAACTTGTTTTTTACAAAAACCCTGAAATTCCACACAAATGAAACAAAACAAATCCAAAAAAACCTGAAAACAACAAAAATCCAAATCAACACTAAACCACTAATGCTATTCCAGTTCTCGTATACCTTTATCCCCAGGTACCAACTGCAATTCCTAGAACACTTTCTGCTGACCCAATTGTCTATCATCCATCAGTAAAATAACTCCCAATCCCTGTAGCCATGGAGAAGTGAGCTTGCATGTGTAAGAACAGCTCCTTCCCTGCTGAAAAGCCCACAGCAAAACCAGCACTTCACTACAACTGACCTGCTTCAGGTAGTAAAGAAACCCAAGGACAGATGTTCTATATTTTCTTTCTTGTCTGCTTTTTGAATATGTAAACTTCCTTTGATGCAGCACAGGACTTTTGCAATTCAAAATCTTCCCATAGATTTCTGACCTACTTTCCAGAACCCTTGACACACCAAGGCAGACAGAAGGCTGAAAAGCTATTTTTTTTTCAGTTCCCTTTCTCACAGACTGACATGAACACCTTCATGATTTCTTCATTAAGAAGGTGTTGAACAGTGAGTGTATATTCTTGCTTTTCTGTGTGTTATTTGTGACTGGTCTCTGGGATGGAAATGTCACTGGGAAAGCAGAGACATTCATAGGCTCTCAGGGGAATACAGCAGTTATCCATTTCTTCTTCAGAAACTATGTCCAGAGAAGTATAGGTTCAAAAATACAAATGTGAAGAGAGAAACATACAAAGCTTGAGAGCCTCGGGGAAGAAAATTGATGGAGCTGATGATAGGGATGATCTACTAATAAGTGACATGCTCTGTGCAACTGTGAAAGAAGTACAAAGAATTTAAAAACCGAATCAGCACCACTCAGCTCTTGGCAGTAAGCGCTTTATCAAGAGTTTATATCAAGGACTTCATGGTAAAATGGCTCATATTAATCTCAACTAATCTCAATCCAGGCCATTGCAATTTAAATATAGTACAATCTAACTGTCCTGTTCTTGGTTCAGTGGCTTTAGACACAAACTGATATGGTTGTGCACCACTAATATTACACTGCACAACTGGGCCACATGTACAGAACAGCAAAGCCTAAATAGCACAAGGCCTTAATAACTATACTTGCTTAGAAGACTATCTCAAAAAGAAGTTTCAAACAAGCAGCCTGTTTATTACTTTGTTCAGCACAATTTTATAGGTACTCATTGTTGTCAGTTGTTTCCTTTTATGGTTTCCCCAGCTTTCTAATTGCTATAACTCATCAATAAAAGTCAATTAAAACATAATTGTCTGTTATGTAATCTAGGTGATGCAGCAACTGTCTGAAGACAATCTATTTGCATAATGTAGTCAAACAGGTTCGGATAAAGCTATTTAGTTATATATCCATGGTTAATCAAGTAAAAGCCAAGATGCAAATACTGCTGGAAAATTATGTACAATATCACCCCAACTTGTAACATACTACTCCTTTTAAAAATACTTTTTTGGGGTTTGGAGACAGCATTTTCCATCCAGGTCTTACTCTGCTTCTCTTATGTGCTAGAGAGAATATACCTAAGTATACCTTTTTACATCTTTCATTCTCTGTGGCATGAAAAATCTATGGAATGTGATTCTGGTATACCAAATTAGTATTAACACTACAAGTCCAGAAAAGTCTTCAGTAGGATTTTCAGCTGACCTTCTGAGATGAGACTGATTATAGAAAAGATTAATTTTAAATGAAAATGACATTTACAGTGTCAGCCAAACTGGTGGTGTGTTTTTAGATCCAAAGACAAAAGGTCTGAAAGTAATAGCATCAATCAAGTAACATACATTCTAACTAAACAGTGACTTTTCTCGTTCAGCAAACTGCATTATTGATACAAGATCGCTTTTGGAAAAAGTCACAAAGTTCAGAACACAAGAGTTGGAGCATTCATATAAATTCATTTAAACTACGCCGAAGTTAGGCTAAGTCCTGGCTCTTCACTTGTTCCAATTTCTAGAAGAAAATTCTGGGTGCTCTAAAGCTTGTCTTTTCTTCAGCTACATCAAATGGTCTGATAATATGAGTTACCTTCCTCTATAAACGATGCTCTTTCACTCATCTAGCAATGCGCTTCAAAGCAGAGAACGCTAAATTCATATGCGCAGTTTGCAGCGGCTGTTTTTGATATTACCGACTGATACAGCTAACAACCATAGGCAGGAGAAAAGCATATGATAAAGTGCAATAGATATTGTGTAAGCAGTAAGGCCCGATTTCTGTTTCACTTTTGCAAAAAAGTTTTTCCCGGGATCAAGAGGAGTGCAAGGTCTCAAGGAATTGAAAGGGTTCACAAGGAGTCAGATGCAGAAGCCATAGTCGTGGGCGGTGAAAATGAACCAGGTAACCCCTCGAGGCTGGTGAAAATCACACTGCTAAGCACCGTGTAGGGCAGTATTATGAAATCAGGACAGAGTACAGTAAACCCCCTGAAAACGGGTCAGCGGACCTATGATAAGCTTTCTTCATTTACGCTGGGTGGGAGAAGGGCAAGGGGGGAGGGAAAGGGAGAGGACATGTATTAATATGTAACTCCAGACTCACCGATTTTGGCCAAGCTGGCCACAAGTATCCAGAGTACAATGACATACGGCTCCTTGACGTGATCCCATTTGAAAGAGACGATGGCAAAGCTTTCGTTGCTATTTTTAGGGCTTTCCGAGCTTCTCTGTCCCAGCGCCGCCGGGAGAGCCATCAGCCCCAGGAGGAGCGCCACTCCAGATACCTGCCTCATCTTCAAACCACACAACAAAATCCTGCTTCCCCTTCCCGGAGAGATCCCGCCTCTTCGGAGGTCCTTGGGGGCGAGGTCCTCGTCCCTTCGCAGAGAGCGCCCGACGGCTCAGGACGGCGGGACAGCGGCGCGCCCGGCCGGCGGCGGCAGGGTCCCCTCCGGTCCCGTCCGGTCCCGTCCCGCACCGGCTGCCCCGGGCTTCGCCTGGCGCGGGGTGGCAAAGGACGGGTCAGGGGCTCCGCGCACCAGCGGATGCTTCGAGCTGGGGTCCCGCTGCTCGCCCGCACCTGCCTTTATCAGGCTGTTCCCGATCGGGCGGAGGCGGAGCCTCCCGCCGCTCCCGCAGAGCCTGCCGTGCGGGGACGGCGATGCCCTGACTGACAGAGCGCCCGGGGGTCGGCGGGCAGCTCCGCTCGCCGCGGGCCGGCCGCGGGCTCTGGGCTGTGTCCGTGCGGCCCCGGGCAGCTGGGCAGCGAGCAGCGGCGGCCCGGAGCTGCTGGCGCTCGGAGCCGGGGCCGGGACGCTCCCGCGGGCACGTCCCGGGGAGCCCGGGGTCCGCGCCCACACCGGAGCCGGGTGCGCGGGGCATCCACAGGTCTCCGTTCGGGTGCTTTGGGTGCTTGTGTATCAGCCTCCCTCCCTCAGCCTCACTCTCCCGACAGGTTGTCACAGAGCAAACGCACTCCTTTCCGCTTCTCAGCCTCGAGTCCCCTTCTGAGCCCGATCTAGCTCACCGAGGGCGCAGCAGCACGCTCCTCAGACCAGCTTTTCCTTCTGTCCACCAGAGAGCACCTCTTCCCACGGTGCTCGGGGAAAGGACAGCAGCATGCAACGTTCGGCTTTCCACTTAGGTCTGCTTGCAGCTGCTTGTTAAGATGTGCCGTATTAAAAACGCTATCTGGCTTGTGTTTGTTTGTTTGTTTGTTTGTTTGTTTTTTAATGCTTACACCGTGAGACCTTTTAGGAGGTTCTACTCTCCCCCTAAAGCCTGTTTTCCTGCTGAAAACATTTGCTTGCTATCCTGCGTGGTCCATGATATCACGGGACCATGGTGCTGCGGGCAGACGGACCCATGAAATCATCACCTTGCAAAGCATCCTGTTCCCGACGGGCAGAGCTGAGGGCGCCCTTCCACACACATCAGCAACAGCAGCAGCAGCTGCTCTCCGCTCTTGTGTGCTCCCAATCTGTGTGCAGTCCGCTCCTCCTGTGACTTTCTGTGGAAAAACACTATCTTTTTGTTTTCCTAACAAAACAGCTGGTTTTATTAGAGGTAAAACATGAACAGGGCTCCTTTAACTTCTTTAACATTATTGGAAGGCAGAGAAATTATTTTTATTATTTCAATCACCAAGGAGAAAACCTACACACTTTTTCATGGTCATCTGTCCTGCACAGACACTCCATAAATAAATTAGCTAGTTAATTAAATCTATAAATTTCCATGGGAAGTTATTGTCATTATTACCTCAAAGCAAGTGCAGGCCCCAAACTGGACCAACTGTCTTCAAACAATGAAACATCTTGGGGACTTTCTTTCCTTCTTCGTTATTTAAGTGAAAGGAAATGATGTGGGAAGTTCTTTAAGAGGGAGCAAGTCTGAAGACAGAATTGGCTACTCTTTTTAGGAAGCATGACAGACAGCAAAATAGCTCCTTCACATTCAGTAAATGTTGTAGACAAAGACCTGAAGAATTCTTCAGTGTCTAACAACAAATTCTATTTACATTTCTTTTATCTTTTTCAGAGCATGACTTGGGCGCCCAAATGTTGTTTAGAATTTGCTCCTAAGTTCTGTGACTGTTCTACAGGGGCCTGTAGCCAATGCCAAAGTAACATTTTTGTCGATAGGCAGTCAAGAGAGAAAACTGTAACTGGAAGTAGGTAGCTGCTGATCATCCGTGTAACCTGTTGCTGAGCCCCGTGGAGAGTATTAGTTCCTAGCCATGAACATGAGTTCTGTTTGCTTGCTACTATTAGCAGAACCACAAACTTCAGCAGAGACAAGCTGTCAGCAGTGTTTTTGCTGTTGCAACTTATTCCAAGTATGCTCACAGCACAATTAAACATTTCAGCTGCAGCTAATGAAAGGGCACCAGTGCTGCCAGTGTTCCATCTAATATTCGTGATTCTTCCCACATCTGGTTCCAAAAAATGCTGACTGATCATAAAAACTCTTTCTATTGAAAGTGCTGAAGCTAGCCATGTTGTCCAGATGGTTATTATTAAATGTGTCATGGATCAAGAATACCTGCAGCAGAGCTAGAAAAATGAGAAAGCCTTCTGCAGTGGATCTTTTCTAGAGATAAGCAAAGGCTTGGAGGAGCAGCAGCTGAGATCACACCTCTCATTGCCTGTAGGCAATGTTCTGCCCATGACAACAGGAACCAAAGTTACATGCCAATTTTGAGCTTGCTGGTGGAGGAAACCAGTATTAGGGAAAAAAAGTTGCCAGTACCATCTTCTAAAAACAAGGTTTAAAACTCTGTTAAAGTGCCAACACTGTATTTCTTTTAACAACAAGGAGTTATTAGTTCAAAGTGTACTTGCGACTGCTTATGGAATTTTTTGAAGTTGGCAGGGTATCAAATGACTGTAGATATCAGGGAATTGTTGTGTGATTCATTAATACTTCAGCAGGACAAGAGAGGACAGAGGAGGGGACTGTGTATCATGAATTTCTTATAGGTACACCAATACATGTACAATAAACCAATAATGCACTGAGTATACATGAGCTCATGTACAAAATATGTACTTGTACAAGAATACATTTGCATATATGTATTTATTATCAAGAGTCCATTTTCTTGTATGTCCTTTATGGAACCCTTACATAGTCTCCAATAACCTGAGTCTGTACCAGTAACAAAAAGCATCGGTTGAGTATTATGCTTACAATAAAGATATCATATCACACAACAGCTGATACTTCCTGACTTCCAGAAAGATTGCACAAGGAAAATTTCTACTTACTGAAAAAATAATGGTTATGTGTCCTGAGCCTTCTTTTTTTTTTTTTTTTTTTTGGCAATTAACTGAACTCCAGCATTGTAATTTCTGGAAATATCGTGTACATAATGGCTTAAAGAAAAGAATTATGAGTATCTTAGTGTAATTGTTATACAAGTATCTTCTATACCCTCCACATGACCTGTGTCCTGTAAAGATTACTTCTTGGCAATTTTTTCAAAGCTGAGGTAAAAGACAATTTCAGTTTAAAAAAATCCCTAAAATTGTATCTGCTTTCTCCTAAAAGCGCACACAGTATTTCAGTTATGCTAATATAGATGTAGAAGCTACAATTAACTTTTAACATTAGCATTTGCCAAAAATATTAAAAATAAGGTTATATGAAATTAAGAAGCACATCCCTGTCAAACTGAGAAATCTCATGAAAGGAAAAATAAATTAATAAATAGTAAATATTTGGCAAGTGAAGTGTGAAAAATCTCCTGATGCAACACAAACTATCATAAATCACTTCTTATCGCTCCTGTCTTTCCTCAAGAAAATGCACTTTTTTTATATGAATGTCTATTAAATGCATAAGCAGGTTAAGATTTGAATGGAATTTGAGTTCCAGTATATAATTTTATGCCATAATACCAACTGTATATGAAGTTAAATAGAACAGTAATTATTGTGAATGGCATTGTGTCAATAAAACTGCACAATTTGGTGAAAATTAATGCAGATGAATGTAGAACCACACAAATTTATAGTGAATTTACTTGATTCAACAGCTGACATTTTGCCAACCACTCTCCAAGAGAAATGAGTGCTGCTGTGCCAGTCTATGCTGCAAGGAGTTGGACAAATACTGCTGGACTAAGTGGTGTTGCAGAGCACTGTGTTACAACATTATAAATATGAACCTCTGAAATTACATTAGAAAATATATTAATTCAGCCCACACACATTACTACCAGTTAAGGTGAATAAGATGAAGACTAGGGTGAGAATGAATTAGACAGGTAGTTGGAAATAGATTTGTCTGGGAAGTAGGGTGGAAGAGGAAATTAGCTGAATTCTTCATGACTAATTTCAAGACAAGACTCACTTTAAGGATAGCAAGCAAAGGGGATTCTTACCAGAACCTTCATTTTTAGCCTCAAATATTTTTGAAACTGGAAGAAATTTTAGGCAGATTGTGAGATTTTTTTGGTGTGTTGTTGTTGCCATTACTGTTTTTAATGAACCCCCACATTATATTAGATTAGAAGCTAATCTAGTAGGAGTAGGACAGTACAAATGACAAACTGACACAGCCTAGGACCTTCACTAAGGAGAGTCCCCCCATAAGGGATTGTATCTATGTGAGCTCTCAGTGCCATGTACAGTGAAAAGAGAATTGGACAGAAAAAGTAGTTCTTACATATCACCAGACACCTGATACTATTTATCATCTGTGTTCAGGAAAAAACTCCACATATTTTTATAAAATGCCATGTGTATTAAAAGTACTCTTTATTTCAGTTCCAATTTCAAGGAAAATTCTTCTATTGTTTATTAGGACTCTTCTAGGCTTGCTATTAGTCAAAGATGGCCACAGAGATATCCACCTGTGACAGTCTGCATCTTCCACACTTTCTGTCTCACCTCATTCCCATGTTGTACTCACCTCATTCCCATGTTATTGGCATGCCACTCGTATTTCTCTGTTCTTTGTTCTCCTTGTTTCTGCTGTCTTTCCTTTTCCTGCATACCTTCTGTCAATACTCACCAAGAATCCCTACTAGTGAGATCTAAGGAACACTCAAAATGCAATTTGTGTGTGATGTTTCAACCCAATACTTAAGATTTGATCCTCTCTCTGTCCCTTCCAATTCAGCTTTGTCATTTTTCACCACATATACCCCTTCAGGGTACTCACATCACCCTGACCAATACAAATGTTTACACTAGACACAAGACACAAGTGATTTCTCTAGCCATAATGAGATTGCATTTGCTGATCTTTAAAAACCATCATTTGGTTTTATGCTAAAAAAGCTGGGGGGGAAGACTGGGACAGAAATGGTAACCACAGATTTCAGAGATCCAGTGGGGGGGAAAAGGAAAATAAAGATGTGTCTCGGCACTGTTTCTGTGTACAGGTATTCAGCTTCCTGAAGCTTAACCTGAGAGGAAAAGCAAAACAGATTAATTTCTTAGGAAAACTAGGAAGACTCTTAAACAACAAAGGCAGCTAAGTAGATTATTTCAATTGCTAGCATGATAATTTTACACTTGTTTCTTATGTTATAAGTAGGCTCTGATGTTTCTTGGTCTTAATTTTTGGCTGATCTACAGGGAGGGAATCTTTCCTTTTCTTGATTAATGCCTCTGTGAAATCCATCTCTCATGCCTCCCCTGCCTAGCTAAATGTGTGCATGTTCACGTGAAAAAGTTCAGCTGATTTCACCTAAAGCTGCTCCAGACTCAATACACCATCCCCAGTGCTCCTGTTTTGGCAGGCACTCAGATTGATTGTTCAAAATCACCTGTGACACCTGCAGCTGGAGACACCCTGCCAGCCTGGCCAAAGCCTGTCCTGCTGTCCCTGCCCTCCCTGAATTATGGGCTGAGGTCTGCCCATGTGGCAGCAGCCACTGCCCCGCAGTGATTCATGCTTGTTTCAGCTGCTAGGGCATGGGGTGGACATGGGCAGTTTAACCAGGATGTGAAAACCAGCCACAGGAATAAACTTACCTCCTTCTTGCAATCCAAAGCTAATCCCAGCAGAAGGTGGCCTGCCTACCTGGGCTTGAGGGCACTCAGCAACCTGTGAGGACAGGACTTCCTTAAGCATCTTGGATATGATGATAGTTTAAAGCTATTCTGATCTTTAGGATGCTTCCCAATGTCAAAATGCCCAACCTAAGCCTCCCCTCTTTCATTGCACATAAAGGAATTTTTCTCTAAAATGTTTCTAAATCTCAAGGCAGTTGAGATTTTGTGAGAGCAAAATTTCATATGTTTTTTTCTTTATCTAAATTATGATAAAGGGAAAAGTGAACCTTGGCTGAGGAGCAGCAATAATCTTGCAATAATTAGCAATTCCTTTGAACTTAAATCACATAAATCAAAGAGTCAAATAACTAAATTAATTCCAATGCCAAAATAAAAAAATCTGCCGACACAATTTATGGCTTAAGGTATTGATTATGGCAATTTTATCAATACAAAAAGACATAAATGGAAGGCAATACCACTTTGATGTTGACGTGTTCTTTAAAACCTGTTGCTATTTAAGAATGATGCATTAGAGGTAGTGGGGATTTTGGTTAGTTAATTCCAGTTTACTAAAATCCAAACATTTAAGTGGAACATGTATATTTCTATGAATCTTTCCTTTGGATGTCTTCACATGATCAGAATGGCATTCCTGGCTAAAGTCCCAGAGGAAGGAGAAACTTAGAACTGACAACATCAAGGATCTGCCCAGTTTAGTGCCAAGACATAACCCTGAATTTCATATATTTCAGGTGAAGGCCCTGATCATGACTCAGAAGATTTTAACATGGTTCTGATTTTATTTTATTCTGCACCAAAGCAAAGCTAAAATTTCAATTTTTGAGAAAAAATAAAAAGAGAAGCATTTTTCCTCCAGTTTGGCTTATTAAAAACAGTTATTATATTATTACACAAATTTTCACTAAAAGTTACAATCAATTTGGAGAAGTTGCAGGTGCTATTTCAAATATCAATTTAGAAGGAATGCTGTACTTGTTTAGCAGTCTGCTGGGCAGTAGTGGAGCAGAAAAAGAAGAGAAGGTCGGTCTGTCGCTACTGGTGTAAAAAGTGACAGAGATTCTTTGAAGTCGAAGGGCACTCCACTTTGAATTGAGGGAATCTGAACTGGACTGCTGCTTATCTCACTGAAGTTCCAAAGGCCACAAGGTGCAGAGTATACCTAGCGTGCACTTCCACATTACCAAAATAGCAGCCATAAACTAACCGACTAAGGTCAGTAAATGGGTAAGTAAACAAACAGGAAGAGGGATGTTGTCCAAACATGCAAAATAACTTGACACTGTTATATTTTATAACTAACTACATCACTCTGCTATGACAAATTTTTTTGGCCTCTGGAAGCCTTGATTAGAAATATTATTAGTGAATTTTCAAGAATACTATTTAGAATCAAAACATGATAACTTTAAAGTGAAAACAATATAGGAAATTTTGGGAAGGTTACTCTCATGAAGCTGCACAAAAAAATTAGGCAGTGTATCCAGGCTTTGTCAGACTAATGTACTTTAAACTGCTGTTTCCTACAAAGTCTCACTATTGGAAATACAGAAAAATAAGCTGAACAGTTGCAGAGAAGAAATATCAGTTTCATCTCCTACATGAAAATAAGAATCCACGTAGTAAAAGCACACATCGGGAAACCTTTCTAAATTTTAACTGTTGTACCACCTTGTTGACTCTGTTTGATTTGATGACACAGGCATGCATCCAGTTTTGGAAGCTGCTGGAAACTTTGTTCCTGGGACTAAGAATTCAATCCTACCACTTGGCCCCTGGGTGCACATTCTTACAGTTTTCCTTCTATTTCCTTTCTAGACCTTTTGATAAGCCATTTCTCACTGCAGTGCTGATGTGAGGGGACACTAAAACCAGAGGTAATTGTTCTGAAAGGCTCTCACTAGTTTAATCTTGGTTCAGGACATCATCAAGTTCTATGGACTGTACTCTCATTTTAAAATGTGAAAAGAAGCCCCACAGAAATGCAGATAATACTGAAGAGAGATACATGATGATGCTATGAAGAGAGATAACAAGATGAGACTGTGAGCACTGTCCTGGCCACTAAATCCAATCTCCTGGGACTACAGGCATCCCGTTGCATATTTCCTGCATACATTTGCCACACATTGTCTTGAAAACCTTATCTCGAATAATTTCTGTTGGTTAAGCATATTCCTATAATTTCTAGTATAAACTTAATCAGAAAGTTCATAACATATTTATTCCTGTGTTTTGTCCTTTAACACTGTTTCTTCTGGTTTTTTTTCACCTTTAAAAGGGTAAAAATACGCTTCAAAAGAAGGATTAATTAATCCTTCTTGAACAGAGCCAACCAAGACACACACAAATGAAGTTTTACTGGCTTTGTAGGCTGGCTGCAATACTTCCTCATCGCAAAAATACGGCCTGAAGCACAAATGAATGGTATTTGTTTTCAATGGCTACATCCCAGAACTTATCACAATGCTCACCCTGAAATCCAATAATATAGCCAAGTCCTACTCTTTTTGATGGATTCCAATGAATGAACCTAGAGCTAGCTGGTTGTATTGCTATTGTATATCTTTCTTTTCATTATATTAAAATTACCTGCGTCCTCAGTATCACCATGTCCTTTCAATACAGTCTTACTCTGTATGGATGGAGACTCCAAACTTTGCATTATCAGCAATCAGTTGTGGATGCCAAAAGCACTAATGAAAACATGAAACAAGATGGGCAGCAAATTGGATAGTTGAGATATTCCTCTTTGGGCCTTCTTCCAGCCTGATTCTCCTTCTGCTTTTTCAACAGTTGTTGCCCCCACAGATCCTTGCAGTCTACAAAAAATAGCTCAGCACCTTGAGAAGATGAGCACTGAGAATGTGGTGTACCTCCATCAAGCTGAGGTAAATATTGACATGTCCTAAGCATATTCTCTGCACGAGTGGGAAATCAGGATCACACTCGGGCATCAACAAAATTCTACTTTTCCCTGTGCCTCTTGTCTCATAAATGTCTCTTAATTTTTCCTTCTCTGAATCTAGATTTCTTAAGTGTCTTTCAAAGCAAGCATCAAACATTATTTCAGAGATCCAGATAAATCTATAGACTTACTGTTCCTGATATTAATATGAATATTAAGACAGAGTAGGAAACAGTGCATAATTAAACTTTTCATTTTTGCTTCTGCTCATTTATGTTTCACTTAACTTTTACTGTGAAAAAAGGAATCACTGAGAAGTACTGCCAATGTCCCTTATTGAGATTCAGTAAAATAATTTTAAAACATTTTAGCTATGATCTCAATATTCTATGTGCTTTACTTATTTCTCCTCTTGAACAAAATTAAAATTTCCTTAATCTATTTCTACATGCCCAGTTTTGCCTTCTTTTTTAACTGCTTGTTTGAGAGAGGCAAAGAGACAGGGAGAATGCTACTTCAACATAGCAGCATTCTGTATCTGAGGAAACCACACAAGCCAGAAGTATTTACTTCCCTATTGCCTCGTACAACAACTATGACAGTCCATCTATTAGGTCAGGCCATAAATCTGGGTTTATTCTAAATCAGTTTGCATCACCATGCATCATCATATTCTGTCCCACTAACCTTGCAACAACAATCCTTATCCTACTCCTCCATGTCAGAGCAGGGGTGAAAATAACCACGGCCATGTTAAGGCAACAAGTACCTTCTAAAGCCATGAAGTAAGCAAGCCCAGGATCTTTAATGCACTAAAAACTGTTGTCCCATGTAGATGCAAACACCTGTTGCATATTAAAGTTTTCACTCTTCAGCTAAATCTCTTTGAAAACTCAAGGATGGCATACTTGTTAATCAAAGGACACTATTTGATTTTCTGGCCCTACACGCACGGACATCTCACATTGCTAAGAGAAATGATGATGTCCCAATGTGTATGTTGTATTCCTTTGGGAGAGTCCTTATATACAACCTTAGAGGCACTAAAAAGCAGATATCAATATGTAAGTAGTGTAAGATGAAAATGTACCTCTCTTCTACATCAAAACACACGTGTTAATTAATTTGGATTAATTACTGGTTACAAAACATAGTGCATAAGGGCACTATGCATCCTTGACTACTATAGGCTGATCACCAAATTTAAGGATGAATGAAACTGCTTATCATATAATCTCTTTATTTATCCTGGTATATACAGTCTTTAGATAAGATTGAATACTCTGGATCATCAATGGTGGTAGATCTACAAGAAATATTAGTTTCTTCTGTTTCATATTTTTCTCTTGAACAAATGTGTTTTCTTTCTCTCATATAATAAATTATGGTAGATTAAATGTTGCTATCTTTATATATAAATAGGTTTATCATAATTTGGCTGATATTAATATGGGGCACTATTCCTAAAATCATATTTATTTTTCAGTTATATGAATGGAAGTATGTTTATAATGATTTGTAGGCTGTGGGAGAGAGGAAAGAGGAAGAGGCCCAAATGTATTTCAACGGAACTACGTAATTAAAATTCTTTTAATATTCTCTAGACTACAAGCTACTGAGAAAGAAGTCAATCCCAGTCAACTACTATCAAAGCACCTTCAAAACCTGCTGGCTGCTCAAAATTGTAATAGGAATTGGAAAACAACGGTCAAACAAATCCCCAGGAATAAACAAACAGTTTCCTTCCAACAAGAAATCTCATTCTTGAACTCCTTACTAAGCAACAGGTACTTGCCACTGTAAGAGAGCTAAGTGCCTGGTTTGAACCAGGGTGACCTTTCTCATATTCTTATATTCTTATTCTTCATATCTCATTTAGCTCTAGCAGTGGTGCTTATCAGTAACATTCAACATGAAGCTTCATCACCTAGAAAATAATCTAACAAAGGAAAAAGAAGTTAACAGAGTCAGTTTCTCATTACAGGGGATGTTTCTGAAAGGTCAGAAAGTTTCCAAAATAGAAAGTAGTAGTGTATGAGCAATACAGTTTAAAAAAATTTAAATCATCACTAGGGGTTGAGTCTAGACAATATTTTTGAATGATTAAACTTTACATAAGCAAGATGAGTTTTTAATAACTTTAATAATGAGTTGTAAAATATTTAAAAGACAGGATTCATATTTACAGACCAGAGCATTCAGTGATTTTATTATTTACTGGAAATAATGTGAGTCATGCCTTCAAGAACTGATTAACCTCTTTGCCACTCCTACCTCTAATTATTAGGATTGTAGTTACAGACTGAGTGATTTTTTCCTGTTCATGAGTTTTGAGTTTATTATTCTACAATTTCACAGAATATTTCCTTGTTCCTGTTATTGATAGGAAGAACAAAAGATTCCGCAGTCTTGTTTCCTGTGTTATTCCACCATGTGTCTTTAGCATATACACCCTTACTCACTTTTCTCTTAAACCATATAATGCTTTGAACCTTTTCTTTAGATGCAAGTATTTTTGCCATGCTTCCTAAATTCCTCAGTGTGGCTTCATTCTGAATTATGATAGCAATATTTTGGAGCGGGATACAATTTAATTTAACCTTATGTTACATACCTCACTAAAGTTTGGACCCTACTCACTTCAGCATTCCCTAATCAATGGAAAGATACAGGCAGTACATAGGGAAACTCAGGATATTCCAAAATAAAAATTAACTTCTTTCTGGAGATGCCTCTCAATGTTAAAAGTAGGGTTAAGTGGCCTATTTTCATAATTCAGCTATCTCAGTGATACTCTTATTATGTGAGAACAATGTGGACTGAAGTGACAGATAGGGAACAAAATATTCCAAATAAGATTGTAATTTCTCTTTTTCTTCTCCTTTTCCTATTTTTAAAAATAATTCCAATTTCTGTTACATGCTTGCCAGGGTTGTTTCATTTGTTGGTTTGGGAGGTGGTTTTTGAGTTGCGAAGAAATGATTACATAAAACCTGTCCAGAAGATAATAATATTTACTTCAGAATTTTCTGAGTGGTTCCTCATAGTTATGTCTTTCCCTGACTAGTTTCTGTAACATAATGTCACTAGGATATTTTAAAGTGTATTAAATTGGACTTTAAGTATATTTGAACTTAAAGTATCTTTAATGAAGGAGGGATTGATTTCAACAGGCTTATTTTCTACTGTTACAAAAGTTCTTAATCAATTGCTACAAAGAAAACCTTAGCAGTTGAAAACTTGAAATAGAAAGCACTATTTGCAAAGCTAAGATCTCTTTGCATTTTCATAATTATATAAAAATTACTTGTATTTTCTTTTGAACTGATGAGAGTATGATCCTATTTTAGATCAAATAAGACATTGCTTTAGTTTGCAAACTAAACTGTAGTCCTCAGTAAACTCAAATGTTGGCAATGTAACAAGTGCAACAACAACAAAGCCACTTCTACTTCTTGTTCTTCCTTGCAGCTTTGAGTAACTTCCCATATATCAAACACAAAGCCTAATATAATCTTGGTCATTCTTCTCCCTCTTGGGGGTCTTTGTAAATAGTATTGCTTTAGGAAATTGAATACAGTAACTACCCCACCAAAGATATCACAGAGGAGTGGGAAATACACACTAAGCAAAAAGATCTCTTTACCTATAGGACTTCTTTTTCCTCCTACATGTTATCCTTTTGAAGCTATATTGTTACCTAGCATATTTGAAATATTTTAGCAGAAACCGAAAGCTCCCAATCAAAAGAAAATTCAGACTTTACTGTTACATTTCCTCAGAAAAAGTGTTTCATTGCACTTAATTTTATACTGTATATATACACACACATGCATATTCCATCATGACCATTAAAATACTTTTAATAGAAAATACGTTTGAAAACGGATTGATAGCTCATGGCAGGAAAGCAAATTCTGCACTTGGTACTCTGGGAAGGCAGACAGCAGTATTTTTGCTTGTAGCCTTTGGCAATCTTTTGCTTGGGATCATAAATGTATACAGAAATTAGGGCTTTTCTCTAGTGGCTACCTTTGAATTTCCCTTAAAAAATAATCCATGTCATATTTAACTACAAATAACAAAGATGGAAGTGGTCAGCATTTATAAAGTAATCATTCTATTGAATTGCCCTAAAAATTTTTTTGAAAACAGAATTAATTTGTTTTTATTCTTTTCCTGCCATGAATGTTAGCCTTTTGGTATCTATCTATCAATAAGATAGATTTTGGTTACAAACTTATGCCTGAGTAGGACCTAGATTCCATTTTCATTTTCACCAGCTGTTTGTAAACATTGTGGGATAACTTGGTTGGAAGCTGACTGCTCTGTATTGAGTTCATTTTTGGCAATTAAAATCGATTAAGAATCAAAGTGTTCCTGTATTATTCCACTGGATATAGTAGAAAATGAAGTTTTCCTGTTATTGACTGATTGTAGTACACAGGAAAATAAATGAAATTTCACTGATTAATAGAAACAGTAATGTTTGGAAAACAAACTTCTGTTACATTAATTCCAAATGTTGATCCCCCAACACATATCACATAATTCTTACAGTTTATGATTTGCTCTCAAGATGTAGCCACAGGATGCTCATTTACAAAGCTTCTAAGAGTGAGAGGAGACACAAATGAGAGAAAGTCAGAAGCCTGGTTTTCAGCTATTAAGGGAAGGTACAGTAGAAGCAGTGTGAGTAGTGAAGAAAATTGGAAAAACCTGAGATGAAAAACAGGGACATGAAGAACACAGAGCAAAAGTAAAACGCTTGCCTGGGACAGCAGCAAAATGGCCTGAAATAGGAAGAGGTGTGTGTGGTGGCCCAGGGACCATGTTTCTGGCACACACTTCACATCTTGATGACTGTCCATAATTTGATCTCCCTGGGAAGCAGCTTTATAGCGATTCTTGTACCTGGAATGGCTTTCAACCTCTCAGCAGGTCATTGATGGTAAATTTTGCAATGCTAGAGACTGAAGCTGAGAACAGAGGCAGACCCAACAGAAAGAAATGGTTTTTGCCATTCCCTTCCTTTCACTGTAAGGTTTGTGACGCTGTTGTCCAGTTATTTCAGCTTGTTATAAATGATCACCAAGAAAGCCGAATTAATAAATGGGAAAGATTTTATTTTCGCGACCAAAATACAGTTCTCAAAATCCACAGTCAGAGACGGCGTCGAGCCCGGGATCGGCGCTGCGTGAGCCTGGATCCCGCTCTGTTCACCAGCGCCGTGTCCGATGGGGCTGTTCTGTACATTTCTTTATGCCTGAGGCAGGGGTGCCCCGACTTCTGGTGTAACCCCGCATGTGTATGAAGGTTTCTTTTCACTGCGCAGGGTTGGACAGCTGCTGTTTCCTGGGTAGTGGCGGCCGCTGATCGGGTCAGGGGAAGTCGCGTATTCAGATGGATGTTTCTCGAAGGCTTCGGTTATCTTGATTGATGATACTTACCAAGTGCCGATCGTCCTCGGGTGTGCCCTGATGGTTCCAGGGGTAGCCCATCTCTGCTCCAGCCACGTTCTTTTATTAGTTAAGGTGGCATTCTTCTCCTGCTGCCACCAGGAGTTTCCTAATTCCAGTGTGGTAATCTGTCTCCAGGTGGTCCGAGGCTCGTTGGATGTTAAATCCATTTTACCATTTTTATTTTATACATTTTCTCCCTTAAGCATGAATTACTTTATAATATATATTACAAGCTGAAGGAGCATATCACATTATCAGACTTCGATGGAGGAAAGAACAAAAAAAAATCTACTTTTTTTTTTGGTTGACTTTTACTTTATTTTTTTTCTTTTGCTTCATTTGTCATTAATGTAAATGAGGAGGTGAATATCTTGGCAGACTTGATGAATCCTGCGGTCCATGCAAACTCTCTTCCAACCCAAGAAATCATACTCTTAAAGGTGCTAGCAGGATTCAGTAATCCAAAAGTAGTCTTCTACTAGGAAAAGTTGTATATTACTTCTGATACTCTATAGGAAGAAAAGCCTTCTTCAAAAGTCAACACATACATATTTGATTCTTTCTTTATATTAATTTGAGCTTACTGTAACTTCATTATTTTCAGGAGGGTGGATCAACATGCTGTTTTATGCTTCTGTTTGAACTACACAAGTAAGCTTTGTTGACTGTTTCTTCTGCAGCTGTGGTGCTTATCTAAAGTAGCTGAGGAGCCCATTAAGAGCAGCTATTAACGAAAGCGAGAGAGTTCAGCCATCCCATTCACACACATTGTATGTTGTGAATGCTTTACTCGCATTTGGGACTTCTCAGCTGGCTTACTCATAGCCAGGAGAACACATCTTTAGCAAGCATTGTTGTTTAAACTCCTTTTAGCTGCCACTCCCAGAATAGTTCAAACTGCATATCTGAGCACCACAGCTATCTGGTTTTGTCAGGTAGACATTTTTTGGACAGAAAAAAATTACCTGAGTAAACGATTTCTAGACAAGAACAAAACAAAACAAAAACAGGACAGCATCGATTATAAAGGGATCAAGACAATGAAAGGATTAATTTTGTATTAGTATTAAAAATTGCAAAACCGAAAAAGGAAATTACAAAAATAACACTAGAAAATTAAAATTATCCTTCCTTCTATTATTCATTGATAAAATAAAAAGGGGTCTTACAGCATTCACAATACCAAGTGCACATATTTGCTGGTCACTGTTCACACATCAATTTCAGTCTAATGGTTTTTCTTTTTAAAACTAGCTTAAATTTCCTTAGGCAAAGCCTGCACTATGTTTTTGCTTTTCCAGAAGCAAACTTTGTTGCTCCTGAGACTCGTCCTATTCATCTGACATCTCCCATTCATCATAGTCAAGTCAGAATTTTGAAAAATAGCAGTAGATAAAGAAATTACTGTCACTGAAGAAAGAGAGGTGTGTACGTGGTCTGCTCCAAGAGAAATGAAATAGCTCTAAGAACCATTCACTTAAAGCTTTTTCAGCGGTAATGTTTCCCACCTGTTGTCATAACAGATTAAGAGCTCAAATAACCACAGTCTAAGTCAATCTATCTTTTAAAACAACTTTAGATGTATATTATGGAAGCATTCTAATTGGACTGAGATTTTGAGTGAATTACTTCGAATCAAGTCTTTTGGCTCCAATAAGCCTAGACAAATAAAAGCACTTTGATGTTGGTATTCATGTACACTCAAACCCTTCCTTAAAAATAATATGTAAAAGTATCTTGACATATTGCAGGTGTGCTGGGAGAATCTGCAACTGAAGAGGAGAAACTTTTTCTCAAACTGCAGAACAGAGAAATACTGACAAATGCTTTTACATTTGTGAAAACAAAAAGGAAAAACATGGTTACTGTCAGAGAGACAAGCCACGCAGCTGCTTGCTTTAGAACACCATTTAACATCTGCACAGTTTCAGGTGTAGTTTCTGAATCTGTCGATTATGAAAGCAACTGCCAGTGTTCTGCATCTCACTGGGATAAGCTTCCTGAAGTGAGCCTTCGCCTTGCTTTGCTCCAGGGCTGCTGCTGTCACTTTCTGGCTTCCAAGGCCGAACAAAGAACAAACTGGATGAGCCAATGCTGCTCAGAACTCTCACTGTACCCCTGCACTGTGCTGCTCAACACATCTGCTTCCAGCACTGTTGGGTGCAGGCAGAACTGCACTCCGGCACAAGCAGAGTCCATTTATTCGGGTCCTGTGCTGTACTTCATCTCCAGTGCCATGTATCCTGCTCCTCTGAACCACTCATTAACAAACAAGTGGGAATTACTTGTGAACATCTATGGTTGTCTTTATACTGTGCCCAGGAGGAAAACACTGCCGTGCATTTTTTCTGCAGGAAGAGAAGTACACATAAACCAGACAAAACACATTGCTGCATTTCTTAATACCCAGACCCTGGAATAAAGATCGGCAGATGCCATGTGTTCTTCCAGTACCCATTAGTAACTGGTCAGTAACTTGCCAAAGGAGGATATTAAACCATAGTGTCATTGTTGTTAAAACACATTTATCTGTTACTAAGGCTCTTGTGGAGTGAATCACTTCTAAAAATTACTCCCGTTTTGTAGACAGGCTCACATTCTTCCTTGTGACAGGATTGTTAACAGACAATTTACAGTTTCTTTTTGTGTGGGCTTCTGCCAGTGTTTCAGCAAATCTGCACAAACTGGTACACAAGATATACATATTTGTCATTTACTCTCACCCTTTTCTATTTGTGGGCAGACTTGATAAAAAGACCATTGGCCAAATGGGGGTACTTACTTGTTTAATAATTATTCTGACATCAAAGTGAGGCAGAAGAATAAAAAATTGCTCTCCAGCTGCAGTAAAAGACCAATGCATGGATATTCCCATTAGGGACTTGTCTCTGTTTGTGTATTATCACCTACCACTGTGCAGAGTTGTTTACCACATCATTATCTTCTCTATTTCAGGACACTGGAATATTAATGTTGCCAATGAATCAGGGAGTCCTATTGGCCATAGCCTATCATTAACCAGGGGGAGCAAAGGACCATTTTTATGACCTTTGGCTCCTTCCTGGGAATCTCTCTCTGAATACACTAACTGAACATGTGGAGGCTTAATAACAACTTTCAGGAAGTTCTAGGATGCTAATTTTCATATTGATTATATCTATTTATATCCCGTAAGTTCCTTCATTGCTTAGTATCAGAAGACATGACCTTATGTGAAATCCTCTCCAGCCTACTTCTCAAGAAAAATACTTACAATGTGCCCCCTAAAGACTATGCCTGGTAGAGATGTACAAACTGAAAAATACAGAGTATTAACTCCACTGCTTTCAGTGACCATCAGCTTAAGACATCCAAATTGACAGTAACACTGCAGATATTAAGCCTGCTCCAAGCTATACAGTAGCTTTGAAATACAGAATAAACAAAATGAGTCCTGAAGCAAGTCAGATCCCTATACGTGCTGTGCTTCCTAGTTTCAGGCATATTTTTACACAGTAAAATTCCTATAATGTAAAATGCCCCACAAAAAACCTTGTAGAAAATTATGGCAAAGAAGTAATTACTACTCTAAGTAACAAATAGAATGGGAAGAATTCGTTCACATTATTTTTGAGCTTTATTTGGCCACATATACAGTCAATCAAAAACTCCTAAAGGATTTCCCCCATATGTGATGTATTAATTAACATCACTATACAATGGCACTAAGATATACTACAACATCCACATCAGCAGCCAAATTAAAATCTGAGAAAGTACTGGAAAAGTCAAGATACTAAATAATATTTAGCCTCCACCACCACATACATACAGGAAGCAGAGCAGAATCAAAAGCCCATCAGCCAAACCATGAATGCTTGATGCTTTTATTTATGTATCCTATAGAGAATATGTCTTAGAAAGGGAAAGTTTTCTGCAGCCCAGGTTGCCACCATCATTTTGCATCAGTTATCTGCCTCTGAGATTCAAAGCTCAGCCCACGTCTGGGAAGGCCAAAGCAGCCAAAAAAAAAAAAAAAGGCAGTGAAACTAAAATGTCATCTGCATCTTTAGGAAGCTAGAGCTCCAGAAGCCACAGCATTTCACCCACAACCAAGGGCAATGATGCAAAATTGATTCAGGAGTATCTGAATACTGGTCAGGCTTTGCTGTCACCCTTACAATCAGCAGAATATAGGGCTGCCCTTCCACTTCTTGGCCGACCAAAAGCCTGAATTTGCTTCCAAAAGATACCCTCGGGCACAGCCCTAAGCAAAGGTTGGTGCTTAACCTTCCGGTGGGGTTCACAGGAGGTAAAGTGTCCCAGAGCCACGCCTCAGGGGCCAAACTTAAATACATCGTTTCCTCATTGCTGCAGGGGGGTAATAATTTACTACTCAATCAGCAGCATTGCCCATCACCGTGTGGCATGCTTGATATGAGGCTTAGAACATGCTTCTCTCCCATGTTTTCTGTCTGTCCCTAGCTCTGAGAAGGTGGTGGATGTTGCCATGGAAGGCTGCCTGCACACAGAAAAGAATGCAAGTGTAAGAGACAGTCTTTCTCCCACAATTACTTTTGCGAGTGCCTAGTCCAGATAAGTCACCAGAGAACTAAATCTCCACCTGAATTTATTTAGACATTTTCCACAAGATCTGGCATTTCTGCATGGTACTTATTCATCTTTTCTATATAATTTACATTTACTGCTTCTTTGTAATTCCTTATTTTACCTAGCTGTAGGCAAAGGAATAGAAGGCAGTATTTACACCCTGGAAAAATGTGATCAAATCTTGGAGGGAAGAAAAGCATACTTGCTCTGCTCCTTTTATTTGCTTCATATAAATAACCTCAAAAGAATTTATATGTTGGACTTTATTTTGTTATGTGTAAAAATAGTCATATCTTAGGAAGAAATAATTATTGAAAAATAAAAGAGAAAGCTTATAAAAGGTTGCATACACCTCTAGAACTCATGAAATAGTTGAAATCCTAGAAGTATTGATTGTATTGATTTAACTAAGGTTTTTTCCAAAAAAAGCAGATACTTTAGCATCTAGATATTTGCCTTAGTTTTTGTTTTGTTGGTTCCTTGCTTGGTGTTCACTTTGAAATTCATCAACTCATAAAAATTCTCATGCCATAAGAAAAACTTGCTTCTATTTTACCAAAAGACAGTGAAGGTACTTCAACTCTCTCTGCTAACCTGAATTACTTATTTTTTTTTTTTTCATTTGCTGCAGTCCACTTGCATTATCATCTTATCATCTCTAAGTTTTAAACTAATCTGAAGAAGGAAAAGCAAAACTATTCAATTAAGTTTTAGCACAAAAAAGCATTACTGATATATATCAATTTTCCTTTAAGAAAAAGCTGACTTTAGGCTCCCTTTCTATCATGTTTTACTGATTGACAGGGTCAAACTCAGCTAAAGAACTGGTTTCTCTGACTTGTTTCTACTACTGTAAGTTTTGATAGAACTCAACATCTGCCACTAGATTCAGAGTTTCTCATTCTCCTGAACTGCACTTCCTTTATGGATGTGCAGAATGTGTTCCTGGGCAAAATTTAGCCCAAATACAATGGGATTAAAGCTACCATTGCTTCTAGTCTCTTGTGATAGCCCACTTGGAGTACTGCCTTCAGCTCTGGGGCCCTCCGAAGAGAAAAGACATGGATATGTTGGAGTGGGTCCAGAGGAGGGCCACAGAGATGATCACAGGAACAGAACACCTCTCCGAGGAGAAAAGGCTGAGAAAATTTGAGCTGTTCAGCCTGTAGAAGAGAAAGCTTTGGGGAGAGCTTGTGGCAGCCTTCCAGTGCCTAACTGGGGCCTACAAGAAATCTGGAAAGGGACTTTTTACAAGGGGATAATGATAGGACATCAGGTGATGTCTTTGAACTGAAGAAACGTAGATTTGGACTGGATATTAGGAGGAAATTCTTTGCTGTGAAGGGTGGTAAAGAGCTGGAATAGATTGTCCAGAGAAATTGCAAACACCTTATCCCTGGAAGTGTTCAAGGCAGCCTGGTTAGTGGAAGATGTCCCTGTTCATAGCAGGTAGATGGAACTAGATTATTCCCAAGGTCACTTCCAACCCAAATTATTCTGTGGTTCTTTTAAAGCCCAAGTAGTTCCTGAAATTTTGGTACACTGCTCTTGTCTCACCTGGGTGTGGCCCCCTTCAAGATGCACTGTGTTCACTCACAATTATACAGAAGGTTTTAGGACTTCCTTGTTCTTTCCATTGATCCTTTTCATTCTCTTCCTTATCTTGTTCCTATCTTTTGAAACTTGAAAATGGCCGATGAGCTAAATAATGCAGAGGGGGCATGAAATCTCAAGTACGATATGGCAGGATGTTTTAAAGTTTTAACCTAACAACACATGGAAAAATATATGGTCTGATATTACAATTTAATTTCCTTCTAAATCAGTAAAAGGAATAGAATTGTTATGAATAAAGCTGGCTTCATTTGGTCATATATATGTTCATATTTGTACCAGAACAAAATAGACTTCAGACTGATGGAAATTGCTGTTTTACCTGTCATACAGACTTCATGGCAATTGAATAACAAGTACAATTATGGTAATGCAATAGGAATGGAAAGTTGTGCATATGTATAATAGTTATGAAAGGGATTTGTAACCAATAGGTGAGGACAGGCTTTATAATTAGGTAATTTAGGATCTTGTTTTTTTAAAAAATGTTTCTGTAGACTGCTGACCTCCATTAACAACAATTGAGGATGGACACTTTTATTTATTTTCAAGAGTTCACCAACTTAGCTGAAGTGGGAGAGCTTACAAACCTGGGCATTGCTGGAGTAGGACCATTCTTAAGAATTGCACCTTTAACTGATCCAGTTCTGAAACTTTTTAATTTCTCAAGTAAAACATTGACCTCTTTCTGAGCGTAAAATGTATACAATACACTACCATGTAATTCATGTGCAGTATAGAATCACAGAACAGTTTGGGTCGGAAGGGACCTTAAAGACCACCTCATTCCAACCCCCTGCCACAGGCACGGACACCTTTCACTAGACCAGGTTGTTCAGAGCCCCATCAAACCTGACCTCAAACACTGCCAGGGAGGAGGCATCCACAGCTTCTCTGGGCAACATATTCCAGTGTCTCACCATCCTCACAGGAAATAATTCTTTCTAATATGGGGAAAAAGTCCCTCTCCGACTTTCTTGTAGACCCTTCACATGATGAAAGGCTGATGGAAGCTTGTTCTGGAGATTTCTCTCCTCAGGGCTGAACAACCCCACTTCTCTCAGCCTGTGCTTTTTAGGAGAGCTGCTCCAGCCCTCTGATCATTTTCATGGCCCTCATCTGGACTCACTAGCACTAGTGTTATTGTGCTCATACCAGTGACCAGAAAAAAGTGCAAAACAGTCTTTATTTTGGTGTCTAATTCACTCCAGGTATAAATCTAGATACAAAAAGTACAGTTGGATGAGTGGAATGTTCTTCCATTTATTTGTCTTTCTACAAGCACCTAAATTCTTTCCCCATAACAGACTTGGTGCATGACAGGAAGCAGTAGATTAAACTTTGCCTGATCTGATAGCACACAATGGACTGGTAACCTTGAAACCAAGATTTTTCCATTAGGTAGATCATCATATCCTTGTCCAAATTCCAGTAAGACAGAATTTTCTTTATTCATTTGCCATCTTGAGATGAGCAGATGTCAAACTCCAACCATTACTGTTCTGCTTTAAAGCTCCTCTCTTACAGAGGTGTAAAAGGGAAAACACATTGTTAGGCTATAATCACTCTACTATTTGGGTTTCTTTTTTTTTCTTACCTGGCTATCTGCCCTACAGGATACAAGATCATACCAGTACACAGTGGGACTTGGTCAGGCTCAAACAGATCTGTCCAGCACATTTCAACATAAATTTACATCCCTCTGTTAAATCTGCCTGCTCCTCTTCACTTCCTAGTGATTTTTCTGAAGTAAGGTCAAAAGTCCCAGAGTTCTACTTAGATCATCTGTCACTGTCTGTCCAAATGTCTCACATGTAAGGGGAAAACATACTTTGTAAAAAAACCTTATCTTATAAGCTCATCATGAAAGAAAACTAATAAACAAGGGCTCAATCTCTTTTGTATAGAATAGTCCAACGCAGGAATTCACTAACTCATTACTTAATTAATGAAGTTTGTAACTCAGATGTTATATAAATCATAACTTGTAACTCATGCACCCATGAACAAAGTAGTTACCTAGCTGATAGTGAGAATGCTCATCCTTCCTCCTTCCCCATGATGTAGGCACTCCCTATATTCCACCAAAAAGCATGAAAACTTTGGAAGCCCGGTTGCTGCTGGATCCATCTCAAATTTTTGGGGGGTAAGCTGATGTATTTATACCTTCCAGTTTGGAAATCTGGTCTATTTTCATGCATTTTTACTGGCTTCTGATGAAACTTCCAGAAAAGTGCTAATGCAATGATTCTGCAGGAGATCATAAACTCTGGGTGATAGTGGCTGCACAATTATCTTTATCCATTTCTGCCTAATCATACCCTGCCTATGTGTTGCCCTCATTCTGAGCTTATGGCACTGCTCCCAGCACGGCCTTAGCACGAGCTGTGTGACAGCCAAAATTTGAGCAAGATTTGAGTGAACAGTCACCCTCTATTTAGACATATTTTCCTGATCATTATTTTGCTGTCAGTGGTTGGGCTACTCAAAGAACGGTCTACATATTTCTCTACTTCAGACATAAAAATGATTTGTGAAAAAAAATTAAAAACAAAAGTTCTGGAGATCATTTTTAGAAATGGAACTCCAGCAGACATTCTTCCTTTTTCCTAGAGAACTGTACTTACTCTTTAGAAACTACTCTTTAGAGTCTAGCAATATGCAGCCTAATTGCATTTAATTCATGCTTATTTTCATTACCAGTTGGTGTTGGTGAGTGCAATACTTGCAATGCTATACATAGCAGATGTAGATGAAAATACAGGATTTTAACCATATTAACTGCAAAGTTATGTGTAACTTTCCTCCAGAAAAACTGGGTTCAAACTGGCCTGTTCTTAATAATGATTGTGACATTGTGCAAATTTGTTTTATAAATTCTCAAGCATGCAAGTTAAAGAAATGAGAAATGTGCATTAGCGCACGCTCTCTTGTCTCTGCAGAATCATGATTGTACTTGCAGTCTACTTGTATAGCTAAATATGGGGGTTTATTACAGGGAGCCAAATTAATATTTTTTTCAGCACTTGAGATATCTCACTCCCCTTTTCCTCCATTTTTCTTGTCTAGTGACACACTGTTTTCATCTTCAGTTAATGCTGGCACTTGTCTGCTTACACTGTGAACTTATTCAAGATAAACACACATATTTTTGCTCAGTTAGTGAATTGAGTCATCTTAGCATGTGATCAAACAAGTAGTGCCAAAAGCTGGGAAAAGGCAACTACACAATTTAGAGTACAGACACATCAGGTGCAAGGTGATGCCAGTTTAGACACACACATAAACACACACAATCTCCATGAAAACTTACTCTTACTGAACTTCTTATTGTGGGCAAAGTTATTACTGGAGCAAAGCACTGTGTTGTTGTTGATTTTCATATCACACATCATGGCTACATAGTTTCTGCATTAAAAAATCTTGTCTTGGATAGAATTTGTTTCGTTTTCTTTACAGCAATTACCAACAGCATTCAAGTTGACCCCTGCCAGTTTATTTTGGAATACACTTCATGTAATCCAGTACTGTGTCAGTAATTTTATTGTAAAAAATGGGAAAAAACTTGTAGTCATTTGTGCTGATTATAGAGAGCTTAGGTGGGGAAAAGCAGAGGGAAAGAGCTTTTATTGTTAATGGAAAAAACTGTCAAAATAAATATTCAATACAGAGAAGCAGAGTTACACAAAACCACCAAAGCACCCATCAACTCCCTTGGCTTATTAAATAAATGCACATGAAATACAACAGTTAACAAGGTATTCAGTAAGTGTGTCTTCTGAATTGATAACCAAATTTTCAAAAAGAAGATAATGGGCTAAAACTCTTCTTTTACCTTCCCATAGGTGACTTCTTAAAGCTCAATCCTTTCTCCTCTCCAAGGGCTTGAGGTCAAGGTCAACTTTTTATATCTTTTAAGTGCTGTACATGTCAGAGTGTAGCACTACTACTGTACTATTTTCGGGGCAAAGAGCAGAGAACAGACCTGTGCTGAGCAGTGAGGAGATAGCAGGTTGCAACCTTAATAAAATTAAGGTAGGCTCTGACCTTCCAGGATTGTGATAGCTGAGTCCATGCTGTTCCTGGGGAAGAAGAATAATTACTTATTTACCAGCACTGACATGAATAAGCATGTTCCTTAAGAGATGCATTCCAGGAAATATTTGAAGTCTGAAATTACAAGCAGATTTGGATTGGTTAGGGAAGGTTTACACTTTTATCCCATATCCTCCTGAGATATATGCTCAAAAAAACAAGATGACACAATATATAAGCATTGCAGTATAGAATACCTCTCTGCAGCACAGGGAACAGACTTTCCAAGATATAGATTCTAACTGAAAACTAGTTGGCCAAGGGGTCAGAATTATGGCTACCTCGGGGTAAAGCTCTCTTGTTGTGCAATTATTCTAACTGGGAAGCACGGAGAGAGAGTGGAGTCTGAGCCAATGTCAGCCAAGGCTCACGTTTTTGTATGGCACTGAGCTGCCCTCTGTAGACACACCAGCTGACTCAAAACTAGCTCCAGCTTCATGTGTAAAGCTGCCCTCTGTGAAGGAGACATACCCAAAGTTTCAGGTTTTGGACAGAAGGTCTGCTTTACCACCCAAATAAGGTTCCATTGCACAGAGCTGTTTTCTGGGGGAGCCTGTTGCCCACGTAACAAGCCATTTATTAAGTACACCATGGAAAGCACCATGTTGCAAGTTCATCTCAGCCCAAGCACTTAAAAGAGTCCTAAAGGAGTCAGGGACTCACTAGACGTGAAAGAAGTCATGTTGCATGTATTTACTGGTAATAACCAATTATTCAGTCAGCATTAACTTACTCAGAGTTGAGATAAAGCAGATAAGTGGATGGGCACAGCATTTCAAAGAAGTTCTCATAGTCCACTAGCTCAGCACATTACTCGTTCTGGTAGAATACATGAACCATCAGTCCAGTGCAAATATAAGAGATATAAACCATGGAGGCCTGAAAGCCTACTGCAGAGAGAGCAACAGCACTGCCCTGGAGAGATCACCTTAAATTCCGGGCATTCCTCACAGCTCAGGGTGAGGAAAGAACCTTTCCCCACGGTGCTCTGCAGCCCTATGTTAATTTGTCCCAGTTCTGTTCTCTCCATTGGCCCTTGGCCTTCCCTACGCCTTTCACCCTTATATGTTCATGTTCTAGTAAATTCTCCACTCCCTGTAATCCCATTGGTGTGTAACCCCACCCAGCCACCCTAGCATTCCCTATTAGTCCCTTCCCTGTGTACCGCCCCTGGGCCCTCAGACCATTGGATCCCTGGTGCTCTTCTCCACCCCCTCTTTTCCTGTATTTATACCCTGGATCCTCCTTTGTTCCCTGTCCTTGGTCCCTGGACTCCTTCAGCCTTGGACCCTAATAGACTCTTGTTGGAACTCCATGCGTGGATCCTCCCATGTCTTCACTGTTGAGTTGCTCCCTCTGTGTGTGTGTCTGTGTCTGTGTCTGTGTCTGTGTGTCTGTCTCTGTGTGTGTCCTGGTGCTCTCGTGGCTCTGTTGGCGCATGATGCTCTTGAGGGAGGTTGCACCCATCACTGCTGCAGACCGCAACAACGCACTATAATCAAGGGACTGAGAAGCAAAGAGAGAAAGGTGGTTTTAAAGCAGCCGTTCTACCATTAAAGCTTACAGAACTGTTGAGTAAAAACTGAAAAAAGGGGCCCACTGCTCATTGGAAAAAAAACTTGGAAGCTTTGATAGAATATCTAGCAAAGGATATTTCTGGTGTTCAACCAGAGAGAAATCTTGATAGTTCTTGTTGCACAAAAGAATAATGTACAGGATACAAAACTCACAACAAGCTGAAAACAGAGATACTGTTGTTGTTTTTACTGAATATTAAACATGCTGTTTATTAGCAGGAATTCACACTAAGAACATTCAAAAAATAGGCAGCTCACCCCAACAGCTATTTTGGTTTCTTTTCAAAAGGCATTATTCTGTGAAGTCCTATAGGATGGACTTTCAGGTCTATGGAATTCAGTCCTTCAATATCATCATATCCAGATGTATAAAGTGTCTTGTAGGGTTTTATCAGGGACACCTGATAATAGAATATTTCCATGGGAAATCGTCAAGTTAATACAAGTTTACATCCCTTCACTACTGTTTAGCATTGCTGCAAACTTTATGATGAAGAACTGAAAAGATGACAGAAACACCAGGAAAACCACACTAGACCTAGATTTTGTATCTATCAAGCACACTTAGGAAATGCTACATAAAAGGAAAATTAACATGTTAGAAATAATAGACCAGATTCAAAACCAGTCAAGACATACTCAAACCCCCATAATATAATGTCTAAAAGGAAATTCATCAACAAAAAAAAAAAAAAATAGTTTGCCAGGCACTAACATACAAGCAAAGACATAGCTCAGGTGGCACATCAGGTTTAAAAAAATTCAGTAGCAGCATTTACTAAGTTATTGTTTTATGCAGGAGAAATAATGTATATTATGTTCAATATATTTTAAATGCCATGTCTCAAAATTATGCTTTTCTCTCATGACTAAATTGAAGTACAATAAAAGACATGGGTCTTCTTTACACATTTGCTGGCCAGCTATTTTTTTTACTTTACTAGAAAGTACATGAGTTACTAATAGTTTAGAAAGTTTTAAGAAAATTTTCCATTTTTCTAGATGAATTGCACAATACTCCTCACCAATACATGAATGAACAAGAATTTCAAGTTCTGTTCATGATCTAGGTTCTAGCACTACACATACAATTACTGGCAATAATTTTTTTTTTTTCAAGCTTGAGCAATACATGATTTTTTAAACTTGAACAAATTATTTCTTGCAAGGTTATATGTATGCCATGGCTTGTAAATGTTTTTTTATAAATGACAAGCTCTTCTGAACACAAGCATTTTCCCATTCATCATCTGCACACATGACATCATGTTTTAGCCAAATTCACATTACAATCCGATTAAAAATCAAAGTTTTAAAAGTGATCAATAAAGAATCTAAGTGTCTGAGTGATATGTTTCTGTCTCTGCCTATGCCTATATTTCATTTAACATAAAGTCCCTGGGATAAAAAATGTCTGTGATTGCCGTGATGAGCATACTTAGACCCTGGGAACAATACTCTTACTTAGATCTTATATGGAATTTGTTAATGTTGTGGAAAGAGGTCTAAATCATTGTCATTTGCAAATCAAGATGCAATGACATAAAGAAGATTGCCTAAATTCACTGGCTGCCTTAAAAACTGAGCTGAGAGCAGACCAGCCCTGCCCCCTGTCCCAGTTATTGCTTATGAAACTACAGGTCCTAAGGAGGGATGGCTGCATCCAGGATGTGTCTGTGGTCTTAAGCAAGGCAGAAGCAAAACCCTGTCATCATTTAACTTCATGCAGGACACGTGACAGGAATCCCTGTCACCAAACGCAAGTGAAACCACATCCCTCTGCCATTACTATGCACCTTAGGAGAGCCAGCCAAGATATTCTGATAAAGTTATATTGCCTGAAAAACCGTGTCTAGAACAGGAAATTGTTTTTTACTTTTTCTATAAAAATGCAGTGCTTCAGCCAGCTTTCAGATGTGGATGAATTCTTTGAAGTCTGACCTTAAGTATGGAAGCAGAGGTGCTCTGTCACAGTACACACAATGGGGAAAAGCTAAACTGTCTAAGTGACCTAGTGACAGCAGAGCTGTGGGACCTCTAACAATTCCAAGAGATAAAACAATTTACAAAAAAGCCACCATTGTTCTCGGTTTGCTGATGATGTAAACACAAAAAACCCCATCTGTAAACACAGAGAAAGGATTTCCCGCAAGTTAGGTGGGGTATTCAAAGCTTGCATCTGAAACAAATTGAGCCAAAAATGGAAGAATTCTTAGGGCCTTTAGACTCTTATACAAGGGGATGTGCTTGTGTCTCTGTGTGCACATGTGAGTAAAATCCTAAGTGCTTCCTACCTCTTAATTGTTGCAGACGTTGTGACAGTGTTTGCACAACAGCAGTTTCCTGTTTCTAATATTTATGTATTTTCTTTTTGAAAGTATTAAACTCTGGAGCAGGTTTTACAATCTTGGTTTTGCTGTCTGAATCACTGAATGTGCTGCCGATTGTCTTACTAGACGTTAGTAAATCACATTTCTGGTACTAGCATGTAAGAACATATTCATGTTGATATTTTAACTAACATACCCTGTGGTCTCCAGAGAGTACCCTGTAACAATTCATACAGCTTGCCATGAAACCCTCAGATCAGCAGGAGCTGGTCTGTGCAGACTTGGCAATGACTGAATGCAGTTCATGTGGAGGTTTAAAAATGCATTATCTTTTAAGTTAGTTAAACACATATTAAATTGAACTGAATTGTGTACTTTAGGAGGCCTTTTAGTAAATGGGAATGAGAACTTCCTCAAATACATGATTTTATAAGATGACAGCATAGTAGGGAAAAACCTTATTTAGCCAGGATGGCTTATCAGTTCCCTCTTTCTCAAATCTCCTGCCTTCTGGCTGCAGATGACCAACAAATTTCCAGCACCATGATTCATCAAATCTCATTGTGGGTGGAATGTTTCCATTAGGATCCCGAGTTTCTGCTAGAAGAGATGTCTGGACCGCTGGATCTCTTCTGCTCAGAGTACCAAATCAAGAAGTTCTGATTCAAAACCAGACATCTGACACAGAGAAATGCTCATAAGACTTTTCCTGTTGTTGAAGGATGGAAAAATAATGGTCAAAATCTCAAGTTCTCATGAAAAAGTCCGATACCAGGTTTGTTCAGCATTTCTGTAATTATGATCTTACTAAAAAATACTTTGCTAAACAAAACTAAAAATCATACATTTCACATCCACATAGAGATGGAGACAGACTGTCTTTAAACCTTAATGTCTTTCCAATCAGTGTTGCAGCATTGTGAACATGTGAGTCTCACAATTAAAGAAAAGCCCTAACTTATAGCTCAAGCAGAAGCCCTTGGCTGCTTTTGGATTTAGGAAACTAAGTTAATTACTTAGCTAGTTGAGTTGAACATCAATTCTACTCTTTTTTTTTTCCTTTTAAATAAAATAACCTTTTGCTCTACTGGGGAAAAAACAAAAGCAGGAATTTTCCTTAACTCCTGAAAGGATACAAGTTAATTACATGTCTACATACCTGACAAATCTATTTTTTCAGGAGTCAGCATTTGCCTGAAACTTGTCTCCGTAGTTTCTTTGCTGACAAAATACCATATCCTCACAGTTATAGTAACTGATTAGTGAAATATATTTTTTATCTGAGGGAAATACTCCTTTTCCTCCCCATTATTTCATTAAGTCTGGAACTGCTGTCAGCTGAGCTATTTCCACTTGTTTAACACCTGCTGAATCTGCATTCAAACTGAACGCGCAGTCCTGAAAGACAATGCTCATCTCTGAACTATCCCAAGTGAATTCTCTGTGGTCAAGAAAAAAACGGGATTAGATAAGGCTCCAGATCCATTTGCAAGGACTGTAGGAACTGCTCTGCCTTAGGAATTGTCAGTTTCCTGGGCCAAGCTCAAGCACCTCCAGAGTTCATGACAATGAAGGAGGAACAATAAAATCTTAATTACTCTTCCCGCTGGTCCCAATGTGTCTGAATAGGTTTTTAAAGAACTATGTGACGGTAAATAGCACAATTAACACATATATAGAGTTCACTACTGAGTGCTTCCATCTGCTGAGACTGTGCTCTAACAGAGAGCAGCAGATTATATCTAGATACATCACAGGACCCTTGCCTGCCTCACAATCACTCAGAGATCACAATTATTTGCAAGTTATGCCCCATAGAACTCTGGTATGCTCATGCCCTTTACTCAAAATATATTAGAGAAAAACTGAAAAACACTTTGCTGAGGGAACTGTGTACATCTGTACACAGAATGACAGAAAAACCTAGAACCATAGAATCACAGGATATGCTGAGTTGGAAGGGAACCATCAGGGTGATTGAGTCCAACTCCTGGCCTGTGTTGGAGGCAGAGGCAAAGAATGCAGTAAACACTTCTGTTTGTCCCTGTTTGTGAGATGACCATCCTTAACTTTTGCCATTAACATATTTGAAAAAAACTCTTTTTATTACCCCTCCACAGTTCATCTCCAACATCACCACAGCTTCATCTCTAACTGAGCCTTGGCTGCATAAATTTTCTCCCTATGCTGGCAAATAACATCCCTGTATTCTTCCCAAGTCACCTGACCTTGCTTCCACTGGACATAACCTTCCTTCTCCATCTCATTTTCAAGAGAAGATCCTTGTTCAGCCAAGCTGTCCTTCTGCCTCGTCTGCTTGACTTGTGACATTTAGGAATAAATCATCTTTCTATAGCATAAAACCACTCAGAGCTACCATAAAATGATTTTTTTTTTGAGGGCAAAGAAAAAGGACCAGAATGCATTTTTCAAATTACTATAATGAAACACTTCTGTTATTTACACATAAAGCAAGGATTTATACACCTAGAGGAATGTGTCATCTCCAGAGCAGTGCATTCCAATAAAGTTTACGTGTATTCTAAATGTTCCTTCCAGGAAATCAAGCCTTGTGTATGCATGAGATAAATACTTACCTAGGGTGGGAAAGGTCTGTGTGTTGTGGCAGTGGATAACTTCTTGGTGTCTGCCAAAGCTTAAGTTCTCTTTGTGTTTCAGGAACTTGACATTGCCAGTGTCAGGAAGGTCAGACAGCCAACTATGTAGAATGTGTGTGAAAGGACTAGTCTAGAAGCCAATGACCTGTCATATTTTTAGTCCAACAACAACTTCAAAGATACAGTGTTCACTAGAAATATGTCATTGGCACTGAAATATTCATCCAGACTGGCAAGTTGCACAGGACTTAGAATTGATGGAGTTGTAACGGAGCAAGGTCACAGCAAATCATTTTGACATCTTGGGCAGGTTGCCAGGTCTTGCCTAGGAGAACTTTTGCTTTCTACAGGCCTGCTTTGAGCAGATGCAAGGAGAGTTCAAGGCAAGGCCAGCACAATTTTTCTACCTCCTCTCTATCTCTCCACTCAGAGAAGCAAATTGTCAGCACTGTGCATGAAGCAGTAGGAGCAAACAAATCCATGCTGGGGATGTGGAAGATACCTAGGAGAGTGGGACAGCTGGTCCAAAGCCAGACTTTGCCTTTACAAGTGCAGTGCCCACATGAGAAGGACCCATTACAGGAGGTGCTCTCCAGTGACCCACCCTGTCTCTGCCATGCTTACCAACCACAGCAGACGGGGCAGGACACCGTGTGATATGTGTGTGACCATTGGGCTGGACTTTACTCAGTTTTCCTTGTCTGACTTGGTTTGTGCAAAGCTTGTTGTGCACACTCCCACTGCCCAGTGGGACAAATTCATTCAACCTTGAAGCTCCTCTGTCATTAGCAAAGTTTCCCTTCTATTAGTCTTATTGCCCACTTGGTTCTATTAACCTTTTTTTTTTTTTTTCATAGTGAAGAAAAGCAGTCAGGAGCAAATTGTGATGAGCACAGGTAGTTGTTGTCCACATATACAAAGTGGAGAGTAACTTGTGAATCAGGATGACCTGCAAAGGAAAGCAGTGGCTTCAGGCTCAGTCAAAACCAAATCATTTTACAGAGCTGGCATTCTCTAAATCAAAGAAGTCTATTGATTGTCAAAATGTTTGAGTTTTTTTTTTTTTTAAACTGTATACCCCAATGTTCCTAAACAGAGAAAAATATTCCTCTGTGGTATAGCAGTGTGTGGTCTGCATATGGAAAATTCACCTACAGTAATGAGATATGTAGGAAAGACCAAGATGTAATACAGTGCCACATCCACCAGACTGAAAGACCAAGATTCCAGAAGTGAAAAGGAAACACCCATGTTCCCTTTGATTGCTGCTGGATGTGCTTTGCAGAAGCTCAGGAGAGCAAGTAAGAAAGAACCTTGCAAAAGGAGTAGAAGAAAAGTAAGCCTGGTAAGTCAGAAAGGAGAACTCAATAAAATGAGACAAAATCAAAAAATGAGGAATGTATTGTACTCACATACTGATACTATAATTTCAGCTTTTCATCAGTATACATTTTTTCATAGAAGACACATCTTAGGAATGCTGCATTTCTTCTTGGCTTAGTGTACTGTTTATTATAGTTTATATATTAGATTTGATAAGTGTTATCACATTTAATGTTCTTTTTCTGCACATTCATGCAAGTTTGTAATCCAGACCTTGTATCAAGGTTGACATTTCCATGTTATTTCAGAGTCTTTGAATATGTTATGATGATGAAATAAAAGGAGGATCAATGATCCAAAACAGTCATCAAATCTTTCATTCATCAGATAGCAATACAAAAAAAATAACCCATAAAAATCTTGTCATAGGCTTTCATAGCCCTATGTAGATTCAAGTGACTACTTCGGTATGTGTGTGAAGAAGCTGCTGGCCTTTGTATCATCATTCATGACCCCTTCCCGCTCCCCACCCTTTCTTTTCCATGGCATTAGAGTTATAAGGAAAAAAGGACAAAAAGTTCCCTTCCTCACATGCATAGCTACTCCCCAGGCGTGATATGAAGCTTCACACTGAAAACTGGTAGCCCTGCCAAGCCCAGAAATTAATGATTCTGATAAGCTGGAGGCTTCTGTGAATATTGTAAAGATACATATTGACGGTGTATCAGTGGAAAGCTGAGTTACCTGTGCTCTTTGATCCTCTCAGAGACATCACTCACCTTCTCTCTAAGTCTGTCTTTCAAAGTGTCACCTGAACAACACTCTTTTTCAGAGATTCGGAGTGAACTCGGCAGAAAGGAAGAGATGAAGCACCACGGTCTGGGGCGGGGTGGGACACTGTTTCTTCTAGTGTGTACTTAGAGAAACGGGGAAGTGCCCACAGGTTGTGTGCAGAACAGCTGAACAGAAGCCAGGATGCAGGCAAGGTAGTAGGCAAGGCACCTAATCCATGAAACTAAAAAAGGCTGGAAAAATGGGTTAGTGCCATTAACTTATTTAAAACTCCCTACCCTCCTACACTGAAACTGAATATCACTGTAGCAATTTCTATTTACTGGGTTTGACCCTGAGCATTCATTTTGTCCTCTGCTTGTGATTCAGGTTGATTCTTCAATGTTTTCCAGGGTCTTCTAGTTCCCCATATCTCTTTAGGGGTCTCTGAGATGCGGTGTGTTTGACATTCTCATGTTTGTGTTACTGAGACCGCTAACGCCCAGTTACCAAGATATCATCAAACTTTCCATAAAAATACCAGATCACTGTAATTCTTATCCAAAACCTACTTCTAGATATTTGTCAAAACCAGATTTAATCCCATGTCTTCCTTCATCTGTATAATGGTGACTGTTTATACAACTGCAGACCATTTAAAGTACTGCAGGTTCTCTCCAAGCTTCTCAGAATATCACTCCATCCAACATCGTGTAAGGCAGATGAAGCACCAAGAGCTTTGGTTTGTGAACTCCTTATGAATTCAGCATGACCACATAAAAGTCTTCTGATCACTGTTTAAACAGCACAAAAACAACTTCTATAACATGTCTCCAGGTCAGAAAAGGCAGCATGGATGGACAGAAAGCCTAGCAGAAAACAAAATAGAAGAACAACGGTAGGTTTTGGCAGTCTTGCAGCATGACATGCTTTGCAATGCAGAGTCATCCATACTGATTTTGGCACATAATATTATTTGGGTAAAATTCCAATCACAAAAGCACAATTTAATGTCAGATAATTTACAGTAAAGCATTTTAAGCTGAATGTAAGACATTGTAAAATTATCAGCTCAGAGTAACCCACAACAGTTTTCAAATGTAGGCATAGTCCAATGACCTCAGAATCAAGCACATCTTGAGATTTATTTGCCCCTAACCCTTTGTAGCCCTGTAACAGCTTTATTAGTTTTATACTATCACACATTTCTAAGCAAACAGACTCAAAAGGAAAAGATTTCAGAAAAGATTCAGAAAATATTTCAGCAAAGAGGTGACTCACTAATAACAGACACAATTACACATCAGTTGTGTGTCGAGTACCTGCATAGGAACATATTTGGGTTTTAGGGCTGTATGTTCATACAGTGCACGGTGATGGTGTTCATTCATCGGCCAATAAGCGGCTACTGCCATCTACTGGAAACACTATTAAAATACAAAAATTACATTATACCGCCAGCAAGGGATCTGGAGTACAATATCCTTTCTGGAAATAAATTCTCAACAAGTTGTTGCATATGAAAACTGCTACAAGAATATTATCAGGCACTGTAAGCTTAGATCCAGATACATTACAGGTATGAAAGTATAAATGAAAGAATTTTAGCTTAGCTCAATTCAGAACTGTTGTTAAAGTTTGCTTCTAAAATACCAAGTGCTTTCATACCCATGCTCTGTCCCACGCAGCTGTGCTGACTGCTACTCTGTTGCCTATCATCCCTGTGCTTCCACTTGACTTGTGACACTCAGAATCTAAATTTGTAAATGGAAATGCTGCAGGATCTTAAGTATCTCATGTTACAGTATTCCCAAGGAAATCAATTTATTAATTTACTAGTTGTATGATGCTCATAAATTGGTTTCTTTCTAGTTATAAGTGGAAATTTTCCAGTTGTTAGTCTTACACATAAGGATCTGATTTTAATTTTTTATTATTATTATTATTATTCAAGATACACTTTCCATTCTCTGATCAGGTTTTTAACCAGGACTTTGGTTTTGCTTGAGGAAAAAAAAAACAAAAGAACAACAACAACCAAGTGTCCTGACATGGCACTGTCTGATAACTAACTGGAACAAAAGAGCAGCATCTGCTGAGTAACCACCACTGCTTGCTACAGCATTTAAGGATGTTTAGAGATTTCCTCACAAAGGTCCAATCCTGCCCAATCTTTATTCATTATCCCAATAAACACCAGAAACACCGTGAGGTTGAATGCAGTGGTATGAAATTATTTAATTTGCAAACAAAAGCCAGTGAACTCAGCACGCCACTCAGAGTTCAGATTACAGGTTCAATGCTGCACAGCCTCAGCTGAGGCAGTGCTGACAGACAGAGTGCATTAACACTCCTGGTAATGATGTCAACACTGAGCTAAACATGCAGTCCTGTTGGCTTGGATGGGAGCAAATGGCCTGAGCAGACATCAGAAAAACACCTCTCTCATGTGGAAGATGAGACTGTCACTACTCACAAATCACTGTAGCTGTGCTTGCTAGATGGTAGGTGCAGCAGTTCTGCAGAGTAGAATGGTGAAACTTGCATGAAGAAACCGAAATTACAAACATTTATTTGAACCTACTTTGGATTTCTTGATTGTTGTGCAACACAGGATACCTGTAAAACCTTATTACTGAGATTTAAGAAATTAATTGAAGTGACTTTACTTTTCAAATGTTACAATTTTTCAAGTTAAGAATAGTTTTCATCAAGTCCAGATTCCTACACTTACAACAGACTATCCTTGCCACAAGGACCACATGATCCAAGCATTTTTAGTGTAACTGATTCTAGGGTGACATTCGTTTCTAACCACCTATTTCACAATTCCAGCAAGAAATATTTTCCCATCCCATTCTATCTTGAAGCAATATGGCACAAAATGTCTTATGACCTGCTTTAGTTTCTTATAAATAGCCTTAATTAGCCGACAGCTTCTGTCAAATTACTTCAAAAAGGGAGTAGAAACTGTGGTATGCTGCTGATTTGGATAACCAGCTCCTTTGGATTTTATCTAGTAGAAATATTTAGAAAAAAAAATCTGTAGAAATACTCCAGTTATACCACTCCTTTCTGGTTTTTTACACTTCACTCTTCAAAATGTATTCAGTCCTTTAAGCAATTTAATAAATCCTGACTTCATATTCACCAAAGTATTTAGAATTTCATTAGGAGTTATCAAAGTAAAGTATTATCACTGGCAGGCAACTGAAATTGCCAAAGAACTCAAGAGAGAAAACAACAATGAAAAGATATAAGGATTTTATTGATTTATATTTACATACATCTACACATACATATTCATATAAAATATATATGTACATACTAGAACTGAAGTCAGAATTTAATGGAAATTGGTGAATTCTAATTTCCTGTATGATTTCAGCTATGAAATTCAGATTTTTAAAGAGATTTTTAGATGAATTAGGCATACTACACTTATAGAAATAAAAAAAAAAAAAAAAAAGGAAAAAACCACCTCACTTTGATTTCTAACTAATTGTTTACCACAGTGGAGAATACAGATCTGAACTGAGAATTAGTCCCCAACATCCCAGATTTTTTTCTCTCTAGACACCCAACATAACACAGTAAACTATACACTTGGCTTTGCAACTGGAAGATTTTAGAATTCTAAAATTACTTCTCAAGTCTCTAAATTATTTTTTGCACTGTATCATTGACCTGCAAAAACATCCCTTTTTATTGAAATGAAGGCTTGTATCAGTTGAGTCAAGGAAATGTACTGATACTTAAATGAGGAAAGATAAGAGTGCTGGGATTTAGTTTAGCAGAGAAGGCACAAGGGAGATCTTATCAGGTGTTTATGTATATCTGAATAGTGTATAGAATCACAGAATGGTTTGGGTTGGCTGGGACCTTAAGGACCAGCTGCTTCCAAGCCCACTGCCTTGGGCAGGGATGCCACCCACGAGATCAGGTTTTGCCCCCCCCACCCAAGCTGGCCTCCAACACTTCCAGCAATGGGGCATTCACAACTTCTGTGAGCAACCTACTCTAGTGCTTTACCACCCTTTGAGTAAATAATTTCTTCCTAACATTTGGTCTAAACCTGTCCTCTGTTAGTCCGAAGCCATTGCCCCTTGTCCTGTTACTGGCTGCCTGTACAGAGTCACAGAATCATAGAACCACAGAATGATCTGGGTTGAATGGAACCTTCAGAGATCCAATACCACTCTGCCAATGGAAGGGACTCTTTTACCAGATCTGCTAGCTCAAAGTCTTGTCTTTATCATTCTTATTACCCCCTTTATATATTGAAAGGTTTCCCTGGAACTTTTTTTTCTCCAGGCTGAACAACTTCTTTCAGGTCTTTTTTTTTTTTTTTTTTTTTTTTCCCAGAGGAGAGGTGTTCCATCATCCCTCTAATAATTTTCATACCCTCTTCTGGACCTGCTCCAATAGATCCATGTCTTTCTTGTCTTGAGGACTCCAGAAGTGGGTGCAGTACTCAAGTGGGATCCTACAAGACCAGAGCAGAGGGGCAGAACCACCCCCTCAACCTGCTGGCCATGCTGTTTTTGATGCAGACAAAGACATGGTTGGCTTTCTGGCCTGCAAGTGCACATTGCTGGGTCACATCCTATTTTTCATCCTCAAATCCTTCTTCACTGGCCTGCTCTCAATCCCTTCATTCTCCAGACTGTGTTGATATTGGGGAATGCCCACACCAAGTTGTAGGACTGGGTCCTGTTGAACTCCAGGAGGTTCACAGAGGCTCACTGCTCAAGCCTGTCAGGGTCCCTCTGAGTGGGATCCCTTCCCTCCTGCATCAACTGCAGCAGTCAGTCAGCTTGGTGTCATCTGCAAAACTGGTGGGTGAGAATCCCACTGCATGTAAAGCCAGACTCTTCTCAGCGGTATCCAGTGGAAGGACAACGGGCAAGGGACATAAACTGAAATTCAGGAAACACCATTTAAACATAAGAAAAGACCCCTCATTGTTATGGTGAAGTCAAACACTGGATAAGGTTGCCCAGAGAGGCTATGGAGCTTCCATCCTTGGAGATGTTCAGAAATGACCAAAGTGTTAAGGAACTTGCTGTAGCCAACCATGCCTTGAACCAGGGGGGATGGAGGTTGGGCACACGGCCTCAAGAGATCCCTTCCATGACATCCAAGAAACAGCCTCACACAAAGCAAGGACTGGCTCCTGGTCCGGTATGGCAAACCTCAGAAACAGACACAAGAGGGAATTCCAATCACTTACACAATCCTCAAAGTTGCCACATGCTGTAGCATGATTTTATGATTATGTAGTGTCAGATAGCTTTAGATGCCCTTAATCTCCCTGTCTTTCTTTTTCCAACCCATATTGGTAATTGTTTCCTGGAACATGAGATGCCTGATCAAAAACATTTTAATGAGTTTGAAACTGAGGTAACACATTTGTAGCTGTTTTAATACTAATATTTTCAATCCACAGATTTTTTCAAACACATTTTGTAGACTTTTTTAACCTTACCTTCCAATTATCTTCCAATTCTCACTTTTTCATCTGGTCAATAAATCTGGGGTTAGGATCTTCTTAATTTTTCCCCTAAATTAGACTCTTAAGAGAAAAATGTAGTCTTTTATCTTGAATACAGTGTATTTTCTAGGTTTACTATAATTCCATGCAGAAATTGTTTTCATGTAGGCCTTCCACAGGAAGAAATTCTTTGGGGCACATTTTTCAAAGGCAAAAACAGCAGGTAAGAAATCAATCATCAAGAAAAAATATTGTCCATTGGGTCCCACTTCCCAGCAATGCCTTTGGAAATTTCCTTGCATACACTTGCATGAGACCTGCAAACAAATGCTAGAATAACAGACAGAGATTCATTTCTAATGGCTGTGCATCATTCTTGATGGCTGAACATAAAATTAAGCACACAGGAAATCAGCACTTCATGAACTGCAGTTGTTCTGAGCAGAGGGAACATGAGCACAGCCAACAGCCAGTTATTTTGGGGCTAAGATAACTGACTCTAGAATGAGATGTTCAGATGGTGAAAATTAAGTAGATAATATGTTGCCTGCAATAAAAAAACTCTGACTGTTATAGGCAAACAGTCTATACTGCTCTGAAAAGTCTAGCATTTAGCACTTGGTTCAGAACTGTGTATGCTTGCAAAAACACATTTCCCACTATGAAAAAAAAATCTTCCCAATGCATGGAAATACATTACAATGTCTGTTTTAACATAATCAGTTCTCCTACGTAATTGTTGCAGAAATCCTACTAAAGATAATATAAACAATCCCAGACATTATCATATTAAAACTATATTTAAAGATAAACTTTTGAACACTGGCAGAACATCAAAAGACTTTCTCCTGTGCTTCCTTCACAGAACAACAAGCATTAATTTCTTTTAAAATCTGCATTATTTGTACAGCTATGATTAATGAAAAAAATCCCACTGAACAGAACATGGATTAGACATATTAACCTTTCAGTGTATGAGCAAAATGCAATGTCTACACATATGCAGGAGACTTACTATTTTGAGTCAATCTAGAAATAAAAGAGAACTCTGCATAAAACCACTTCCTTTTTTTGTGATTCTTGTTTTTCCTATCAGCAACTTTCAACAGCTACTCAAAATCCTCTTTTGACTGTTTTATTACAGGGACTTCTTAGCAGCTTTATATGGAGTGGGGTTTGTTTTTAATTGGAATGTAAAGGATTTGGATGTCAAAAAGATTTTGGGAAAGTAACATTTCATTTCCCCCTGGTTAATGTCCAGTTGAAAGTACTCTGGGAACTCTACTATTTTAAACTTGTCAGAGTAGCTTTTGTTTTAACTAACTTGTATTGCAAAATTCTGTAGTGGTAGAGATATGTTACTGTTCTCTTTATGTTTAAACAGTATTAATTTTAAAAATATTTATGATCTGAAAATTTCTTAGTTTTCATATCCATTACTATGATGAACCATGGAAACAATGAACATAAAAAAAACTTATTGAATTAGCATTTCCACTGATGAAAAATCAGATCTACATTACATGATCAAGTATTGATGAAAATCAGGAGACCTGTAGAAGAAAATGCTGCTGATTATCATACCCAGTATACTTGGTAAATTCACTTATAGTCCTTACTTTATAGAATCTTTCCCTCTCAATCTGGGCAAAATTTGTATGGTTAGAATAAAATGGGGGAAAAAAATACACCTAAATTTAGGGTGAATGGGCAATGTACATAGTAAATACACTTTCTCTTTTTAATCCACTTTAATACTTACAGAACTTGAATTGAGAATAGCATTACACTAAAATCTGGACAAAACTTTGACAGATCTATGCCAAAAGCCTCCTGTCTGACTTAGTTAGGATAGACAGTGATCTAAAACTGTCATCCAGTCTCTGAAAGTTTTCCTTGACCTTAAGAAAAGAGAAGAAATCCTTCCCAGACCTACTAGCAAAAAAGTGTCTGATTGGTTGCTTTGAAGATGATAACATGAAAAAAAAACCTATCTCTACTTTCAGAAGTTATTTTAAAGGCAATTATATTTATTGGACCCTGCTGCTTTTCAAGTTTCACCTTTGAGCTTTTGTCTTGCACACTAATCTTTAATAGATTGCTGACTATATTCTGTTAGCAATAAAATACTATCCAATTTTCATAAACTGAACAAGAACTGAGAAAAGCCTACATGCATAGTCAGCCATATATTATAATGGTGACAAAATTAGGCCCTAAACAGCAAACATAAAGAATGGCAGGTAGCCCAAATTAGATCAAATAAAAAAGGTAAGATGTTTGAGCTACAAAAAGTCTTACATCATAGAGAACAATTATGCTTACTATGAAAAATGAAAATAAGGAAAAAATCTCCTACTAAGCAGAAAGAATGCTAGGAGACAGGATGCAAGGAAATGGCATAAAGCTGTGTCAGGGGAGGTTCAGATTGGGTATTAGTAAAGAGATTGTCACTTTGAGAGTGGCCAAGCTCTGGCACAGGCTCCCCAGGGAGGTGGTCATGGCCCCAAGCTGTCAGTGCTCAGCAAGTGTTTGGGCAGCGCTCTGATGTGCTGATCAGCTTTTAGGCTGCTTCCTGGGGAGTCGGGAGCTGGACTTGATGATATGCAGTGATTCTGTGGGTTTAGATTTGCTAGACAGGCATTTTGAGTGACATGAGTATAATCCAAATGAAGGTGCTATTTAATGTATAGGAATTGAGAGAAGAAAAGCACATGAGTCAGGTGTTTAACACCATGATGGATATTCGTGTTGCAACTACTTTGCTATTTTGAGTCTGTTTTCTTCCTTCTTTCTAACATCCCTTGAAAGCCATAAACAGCCAAAGATACACTATATAACCCACACTTCAAGTTATAGAGGAATACAGTAATAACCCATCTGCGCATTAACATAATTACATACATTCTGGCCCCCTGTCCCAATTCACAGTACCTCTACAGATTTTACACTTAGCAGTTCTTAAGGCAGAAGATAATGTGGGAAGATCAGATCTTGTAAGGAGATTTGCTTCCTTTTCTATTTAAGAAATTCACCCCTACTCAGGCTTTTTATCTGTTCTTTATCATTAATCCAGTTCCCTTTAAACCAACAGAAAGACTCCCTATTAATACTGAAAGAAAATATATCAGATTCATAATCAACATGATGTAAATATTTTGGGAGGATCAACAGAGATAAAGCTATTTAGAAAATCAGTGCTCAAGAGAGTTAGTCTTTATATCAATTTTTTTAAAAGGCTGGCAGTACGGGCAGAGTGAAAAACGCCAATCACTTGTTTTTAAAATTTTAAAGGTTTAATAGTAATAAAATGGTTATAAAGTAAACAATACAATTAGAGTAATAATAATTTGGACAATTTGAATTAGGACAACATGAGGCAAAAACCAAAGAGTTACAGACGTCTGGGTGCTTTTCTCGGGGCAGCACAGGCCCGGGAGAAAAGGACACACGTTAACAAAGGATTAACCCTTAAAAACAATAACCTGTTGCATATTCATACACTTCATACATGATGCATAAATTCCATTCAAATAAAGGATTCGGTCTGGTCATCGTCACCTTCTTCCTCCTAATCCTAACAGCGCCTTTGAGCCAGGAAGAAGTTCATTTCTTCTGATAAGAGGGCAATAAATTCTTTTTCTCTGAAGGAGAGTCCTTTCTTTAAAAAAATATCTTACATAGCATAGTTTCTATTTTAACATTTTGTTATAACACAAAACTATATTTAACACACTACTTAAGAGAATTAATACTGCATTACTTTCTAACACAACACATATAATATTCATTTTAATATTTGCGAAAAGCCAATCATAAAATATGCATTTTTCACAGACAGGTAAAAAGACAAGACGCTTTCAAGGCAGAAGATAGTAATGCAACATGGTTACAGTTTAGAGGACATTACGGACTTCCCCACAAACACTGGGTGCAAGTTTGCTGATTTAAACTGAAACTTTGTAAAAAACTGATCAGCTGCATTCACAGACCATACACATATTACAGCTCAAAATGTCCTCACAGCAGTTTAAAAAATTCAGGAAAGCCATCAGGTTAAAACATATTTTATTTTCTGTCACAATGCAACTTTACACCAGGATGCAATTACCTTCTCATCACCAATAAACAGAACATTTCAAGCGAACAGTTTACGAGGGGTAGCGGTAAATGTGCAAACGCGTGCCGAAGGGTGGACCAGCGCAGGGATGCCTCCGAAGGGAGGACCAGCGCAGGGATGCCTCCGAAGGGAGGACCAGCGCAGGGATGCCTCCCTGCTGGCGCCGGCCGCAGTTTAACTGGTGTCGCTTTCCCCTGACCGGCAATTCATGCATTGATAAAATGACACCGCAGTGGTTCATGTCAGCAGGGCATTAAACCTGGGTTTGGGGTTTTGGCACCACAGATAACTGTCTTCCCTGAATATTTAATCGTAAGCACTGTTTTGTGTTTTGCCTACAAATGCCTCAAGTAAAATGTGTTCCCATACAGAAGAAAATACAGATAGTGTTTTGTTGGTTGAGTCAGCAGGAAAAAACCCCAACCACGGCACAAAAACACGCTGATTTTTAGCTGCTGTGCACACCATACGCCAGAATAGCTACAGTTTGCTGATCCAAGTCCCTTGTCACCTTGCCTTTTAGGTGGTAGTTTTTTTGCTCAAGGGACATAAATCTCTACAAAATCAGAATGTGTAAATCCTTAGTCAGATGTACATATATCACATACAAGTACTGGAAGAGAGAAACATGCTCTTAAATTTGATTTCTTAATACGGCAAATTAAAAGGTAGTTGATATAGGAGAGTGTTTTGGTTTTGTTGTCTTTCCTCATTGCTCTTCTTTCTCTTTTCCTCATTTCTAGTGCTGCATCTCTCTACTTTGCACCATCTCTGGTGCTTATTATCTCATGCAGTATTACAATTAATTTGGTAATCCAGCAAAAAGTTCTTGCATAATTCTGGCTTCATTGTCTGTTATTCCATGAAAATTTATTAAATTACTACCAGAGTCAATGCAGAATAAAGAAGCAGAAGAACATACCTGGAAGGAAGGTTGATATGGGAAGAGCAGGATTTAAGTTTCCAACTGTAGGCTGCAGGTAAAAACCCCTCAGGTTGCCTTATCTTTCTCCTTTAAATATGCCAGAAGGCTTGGAATTCCTGCATACGAATTTCCATTGGTTCCCAAACCCCTTTCATCTCTTTGCAGATAGTGGCAGCAGCTGTTACTTGTTTTGGCTGAGCTGACATTACCTTTACCTCTAATAGTAGATTATGGATCATAGAACCACAGAATGGTGATGGTTGGGCCTTTAAGGGATGACTTTTAACACCCATCTACTCCAATACCCTGCAAGGACCAGGGACATCTGCAACCTGACCAGAGCCCTGCCCAAACCTGGCCTTCAATGTTCCCAGGGGTGGGACACCTACCACCTTTCTGGGCAACCTATTCCAATGTTTCACCTCCTTCATCATAAAAAATGTCTGGCTTATATGTAGTCTGAATCTACCCTCTTTTAGTTTAAAACTGTTCCCCCTTTCCTATCACAGAACACCCTGGTAAAAAGTCTGTCCCCTTTTTCTTATCAGCCCCCTTTAAGTACAGAAAGGCTACAAAAAACTTTCCCCAGAGCCTTCTCTTCTCTAGCTGAACAACCCCAGCTCTCTGTCTTTCTTCAGAGGAGAGAGGCTCCACCTCCCTAATAATTTTTGTGGTCTCTCTCTGGAATCACTCCAACAGGTCCATGTCTTTTCAGGGCTGAGGACCCCAGAGCAGCACTCCAGGCGGGACCTCGCTGGAACAAAGCATCACCTCCCTTTACCTGCTGGCCACACTGCTTTTGATGCAGTCCAGGATGCAGCTGATTTTAAGAGCTAACTGAATTTAGATGTGCCACTGACATGCTGCAGTAAATTTTGAATTATTTCTTGAACTTTGAGTAATGTGAAATACTAAGTGTTTTTCATAATTCAATGCTTGAAAACTGCAAATGATGTAATGCTCTAACATCCCAGGGTACTTGGAAAGGGCATTCTCAGATAAGGAAACTAAGCTCATTAAGCCTTATAAATTCTTCAGAAAAGAAAATGCTACATGTGGAGTTAAAGCAGGGGAGGGATAAAGGTAATGCCTGATACACAGAGTGATAGTAGGAGTTCCCAGTTTAGAAATTCATTCTTTGCTTCTTGTATCCCTGCTAGATTTTACTCTGGATGCTTCCTGTACTGCATTAATGCACTGTATTAATTTTCTTTACAGTTGTTCCTACAGAAACACTGTCATAGAGTTCAGCAGAGATAGGCCCAAGACCACAGCAAAGCCCAGGGAATGCACAATCCACTTTCTCTCTCATAAATTACCTCTGCATTAAAAAAAAAAAGAAAATAAAACAATATATATAACTCATATGACACATCTAAAATGTTCCTTGTAGGCAAGACCCTAATATCTTTAAAAACAGAGATTTTATTATTCCTTAGGAAAAAAGCTATTTTTCCTAAGGAATAATAAAATCTCTGTTTTTAAATCACTCTCCTGTACAGAGAGAACACACATCAGGTACACAGATCTGAGTTTGATCTTCCTTAGGAAAAAAGCTATTTATTTAAAAAATAGAAAAAAAGCTTTTTTAAAAAAATAGCTTTTTTCCTAAGGAAGATCAAACTCAGATCTGTGTACCTGATGTGTGTTCTCTCTGTATAGGAGAGTGATTTAATTTGTATAATATGCTTCTGCTATAAATACTTGTTTTCAAGGAAAAGTTGGAAGCATAGAGGTTATTTTGTCCTGGAAAGTAGATATGCAGGGTATTGAGCAAGGGCTGATTTCATATTAAGTGGCATTTGAAAGATGTAATAGTTCTTTCTAGCATCCTTTTGCAATGGTTACCACATAATTAATATTACTGGTTCTGCCATTTAAGAAACCACCAAAAAAGCCCCTCAAACAGCAACAGGAAATTACAGTTTCCTATTTTTGTTTGACACCAAATTCTTGATATACTGCAGAACAGCTTCATAATGCATTTTGTATTAACCCAATTAAGTATTAAAATGTGTAGACGATATTACCTGCCTTTCTTATAAATATGCTGAGGTTATGGATGTTCCCAGTCATGCCCCCACCCGGCCTGCCCTTCTGTTCTGAAGTAGGTGGTGTGACATCCTTGCTCCTCTCTCACAGGAAAAAATGACTCCTTTTTGAAATTCTCTGAAAATAATCAGTCACCTGAAATCCCTAGATCTCTCTGGTAATGCATTGGTTAGTTGGGAGGTAAGGATGTTGGTTGGTTGGTTGGTTGGTTGGTTGGTTGGTTGGTTGGTTGGTTGGTTGGTTGGTTGGTTGGAGTTTTCTTAACAGCTAGGTTAGGAAAGATGTGACCAATACACACCAACTCTTGAAAGCCTATGGAAGACAAGGTTAGAACAGTGTCAGCTGTGCAGAGCAACATTGCAATAGTGACATTTTTGAAATGAGGGACTTTCAGTGCCTAATTCTAGTTACAACATATCACTGTAAATAAGGTGGTGATTCCTGAGATGTGTATCCTAAGAAGCGGGTAGGTTTCATGCTGAGGTGGTAACCGTACTTCTGCACTTGATCCATCAGCATCTAAAACTTATTTTCCTGTAGCTATTCAAAAGGCACTTCAGAATGCATGCATGGATTTGGTCTATTTCAAAATGAGCACCCGAAACAAACCAACCTTTGGCAGTAGTCTGAGTGAAGTAGCCTTAGAGCTTGGGTGAGTATCTCAAACTTTTTTTCTTTTGCAAAGACCATATTGCACCTGTGGGTGAGCATGTGGAAGAACATTCTGCCTCTGCATGTTGAACTGACAACACTTGAAGGAACTTCTCTTTAATAGCAAATGTGATTTCACAGGAAGTCAAACACAGCAAATCACAGAACTCTTGGTAGCATCATGGGAATCCCAGGTGCTTCCATGGGGATCCTGAATAGTTGTTTTGATGCCATGATGATTTTTTGCCTTTTTTAAAATAAATATTTTATATACCTTTTTTGTATCTTCAGCACTCTTAGCATGCATACTTGTAATTCTTTAAGTCTGATAACTTAGCATAATCCTGATATTCTGTTAGACCAAACATCCCAGAGGTCTCGCAGTTGGCAGATGGAAGGTCCTACGCTGTCTTGAGAAACCAAGCAGTAAAATACATCCTGTAAATTAGGATTAGGCCCCTCCAGGGGGAATTCTTCGGGATGGGGAGATATCATGCTATTCATTCAAGCCTCGCATTGAGGCATCTTTATTAAATATGCTAATTTGCAAGGTCTACAAAACTGTATGCATGTTTTGTGGGGGTGTGCATTTCAACACATTCCACCTTGGTGAAGTGGTGCACCATAGAGATCCTTATTAAATACTGGATGAAAAGCCCTTTACTCCTTAACCATGTCTGACTCTTAAGTTTTAGGACCAAGGAAAAGGCACCAGTTTCTGTTCTAGAGCCATTTTAGCTACTTAAGTCTTTTTATTGAAACAAAGGCATCACTATATTACTACTTTTGAAGTTTTTCTGACTCAGGTGGGATAGCAATTAAGTCTATTTGTGAACTGAGGCTGACAAAACAAATGCATCTGCTGCTTCCTATCACAAACACTAAGATGTTTGTATTTCCTGAGTTTTGCTTCCTGAAGTAAAGGAGGCTGAAGGCTGAAATAAATCTGAAAGAATTTATATATACATTTGAACCCCAAAGAATACCCCAGTTGGTTATCTTTCAACTGGATCAGCTTTCCAGTTAATTGTAGTGATATAACACCCGACATATTCAAAAGATATAATGTAAAAAATGGTGTGAGAATTTGAACAATTGACTGGAAGTGGCAAAGGAGAAATAGCACTTAGGTTTCACATGCTGCTTTAAAACCTGGTTGTCATGCATTACACTAAGATTTTTTTTTTGTAATTAGAATGAAACTTGCTAGTTTTACTTCTACTTTTTGTAGCTTTTTGCAGTGGTAGCACAAAAATGAAACCATTCTTTTTTCCAGATTTGTAACAATGATAATATTTTCATGAAAAAATGAGTGAAATGAGTGCCTTGCTGATGCAGCAAAGAATAGCTTTTATTCCTGTATCCTCCTTGTCATGGCAGAGATCCTACCTCACTCCCTGATCCATGGCTCCTGGCCACATAGTCCTGCATATTCCTTTGCTGTCCCTCTGGCACTCATCAGACAATTCTCCAAGTCAGTTCAGTTCATTAATCTAGCAGAGAAGAGAGTCTTCTTTTTCCTGATCCACTTGTTTTCTGGCAAGTTGACATTTGACATGAGCTCACGGAGGAATCCAGAGAACACAGCAGTTTGTGCAAGGTAAAAAATATGTGCACTGGCAACCTCTGATTGGAAGCATGAAAAAGAGAATGAAAAAAACAGGGGGAAAGGATTGTCACCTCCCTCTCTTTCAGGGTATGTGAGCTTTTAGATCAGGTCATCTTGACACGTCACAGTCTCAGGTTAATGAACGCCAATATTAAAGGAGAACAGAATTTGTAATTCAGTCCTGTTTCTCTTCTAACTTTATGCTCATCTAAATTAAAAGGCTCTTGCTTTGGGCTACTCTGGCTTCTGTAAAATACCAAATTCTTATTACTCCAGATTCTACTCTGGAAATATAAAATTAGTTCAGACTACAGTTGTTTTGAAGTAGGCATTGAAGTAAAACTCAGGACATACAAAACAGTACTATATTTTGCACTTAAGCTTTTATAATATATATATATATCCATATGAGGACATGATTAATTCACAGGTATTCACAGTAATACACAAATCTCACAAATTGATGGTATACACAAATGTTTTTGAGGTGACAGCTTTATTTCTTTTTCCTTGGAAATGTTGTCTGATCTTGTGCTCACAGTAGCATCAAGGAAGAAAACTAGATTCTGTTTTCCCTGGGAAGCTGGACTGTTTTTAATTGTCATTGGAGCTGCAAAACAAATTGCCATATTATTGCTTTGTAAACTTCCATCTGTCATCCATATTGTAGTTTATTGCTTTATCACTGATATCAAAGGCCACAGTGAAGATAGCTACTGCTATTAATAGTTACTAGTATAACTAACACTATTAACTGACTAAACAATATAGCAAGAGATATATTTGGAGTGGAAATCAACTGTGAAACCTCCTTATGTTTTCTGTGACTTTTGTAAAGTTATTTCTGTCCTATTTTTTGCAAGTAAACTTCATTGCTCAATCTTCCCTGTTACCAACTTCAAAGCAGACACTTTGCACGCTTACCTTTGTATGAATGATAACACATCATTTCATGTGTAAGACTAAGTTAAAGGACAGTCATCATATTCAAACAGTATTCAGAAGCTTTCCTAGTTGTACATGAAGTACCAATGCTACTGACATTAGTCATCAATTTTGGGAATAAAGCCTATTGCTAAAAATTCTTATTGTTCAATGCCAACCTAAATTTTCTACATGCCTTGCTGTTGCATGTTGCTGCTCCAAATCTGTCATGCTTTCTTTGTATTCCTAGATATTCTAAAAGTATCATTAACATAAAGTCAGCAAGTTTGCTCCTAATGCTTCCTTTATAGCTCTAACATGTGCTGTCAATGGGAGATTTCAGCAATTTATATAACATAATGGATTTTTTCAAAATGGCCATCACCAAGTAACCTTTTCCGGACACATGAGTTTAAAAAAATTCTTCTTTCCTCTGAAAAATGGCTAGATTTACATGACTTGCCAAGGTTTTGTATACAGTTACTATGTCAGCATTGATTTCACGTCCTAAAATGCTACCTTGAATGCACTTACTTTTTTCTTTAACATTTATTACCCACCTCAGTACTGATTCATGACATTACTGAATTAAAAGACAGTTTATCAATCAAATCTGAAAGATTTTGTGGCATTGCTCAAACTTCCTGATTTGAACACTTGCACAAGTCTTAATTTTATAATTTCCTTTTGTAGATGATGGTCCAGTGAGTGATAATTGAGTGAAATGCATCTTTGGTGCAATTTGGTACAGATAATGCATTAAAATTAGGTTTTCCTGAGCAACAGAATCAATTGAAGGTACAAATGCATTAATTGAAACTGTGATATTGCAATGCTGTCACAAAAGTTTGAGCTTCATTCAAAAGTGAATAGTAGAGTTAGGTGAGTTCAGGAAAAACGTGTAGTGAAACACTTAACCTACAAGACTTCACTCAACATTTGAATTTTGCCTAAATATTTTGGAAATATCATTACACACACAGTACTGCAGCCTTGCAGTGTGGTGAACTGGTTACATACAGCTTCATGCTTCAGCGGCTGGAATGTTTCTGGTACATCACATGTCTCATTTAAAAATAGCTGTCTTGCAGCATGCTCAGCAGCACAGAGAGAGCAGAGACATCTAACAAGTCTTGTCAGTTTCTTGTGCATTAATTTGCTTTTGGAGGCGCCTTTTCAGCTGGCATCCCATGTCATCAGTTAGTCTCTTGGCATTCATACATCAGTGGTGGACTCGTTAAGACATTAATTTTCCACACTAGCATCCTATGTTCCTGCTAGCTTGTTTGGAAACCTGGAACGGGTTTGCAAGCATTTTGGGAACTGAATATCTCTAGTTAGCATAGAGGAGAAAGGATTTCTGATGTATTCAGAATGGGTCTGCTGTTTTGAAATACCTGGTTTGAGTTTTCTTTGGTCGCATTTAAATTTCCATTCCGTTGGTTCTTTGTGTTTATGTCACTGCACATTTTGCCTTTAAGCACCATTTTGTCAATAAAACCCAAATTTATTTTATGTTTTGAAGGTTAGCTTTGGTACTATCATTTTGTTTTGCCAAGATACAGTATCAGAATATATTAATTACAATTACGGTAATTTTAGGTATTGTTTTTAATGTATTTTTGTGAATTTTTGAAATAATTTTATCTTTTTTTATATGTATGTTCACATAAATACAGGCACAATATCATTTTTAGCTTGCCCAGTGTTTTCCAGTTCAGCAGTGCTCTGTTGTCTCCTTCTTACCCAGCAGATTGAATCTTTCTGAGCTTTTTTCAGGCAAACCATGCTGCCATTAACTGGTCTAAATTAGCAGGCTTATTTTAGCCATCTGATTTTAATTGTGGAGATGGCTAACTCATCAGGCTTTTAGTCTTACATTTTCAAAGCTCTCACAATGATTTACTCGTAAATAAAGGCCTTACATCATTTTTACCAGACATGTCACTGTCTGAAATACTTTTATCAGCCTCCTTTCTGTAAAGCTGTGGGTAGCATACAGACAGTTAAGCAATATAAACCTTCTAACAAGAACTTGTGTTGTATAGTTTTTATGCAGCTGAAATGTCTCTCCAGCATGTGCTGTATGTAGAATTTGCTCACATGGAGAATCCATAGACTCTAGTATCTCTATTTCTGCTCATCTTAGGAACTTGTTTTTCTGGACATGCAGCCAGAAAATTGTGGAACAAGATAAAAACACTGTCATTTACTGAAATTACATTCCTCAGCCTGCTCAAACTTAGGTGTCTAAAGTGGACTCATCAACTTCTATTCAGGGCCATCACCTTCAGTTATAACTGTTTTTTTTATATGATCATGTGATTCTACAGACATCTTTAAAAAGGTGAGTCAATAGAGCAAGTTATTCTGAATAAATGTATTCTGGGTAAACTTATATTACTTTTCCTATTCCAATCCCAAAGCAACAAGATAACTTCTAAATTGCAAGGAGATTTGTGTTTGCAATTGTACAGCAAAGAACAAACTGGACATGGCTTACTGTTAGTAAGGAACTTAACCAAGCTTGAGAAGTTAGCAGACATAATTGAGGTCAGCAAAGAGAAAAGCCAAGTGGTACCTTGGGTAGAATAAACCCCTGTAGCAGGTGCAGGATCTGACAGGTTATGTACCAGCTCTGCAGAAAATTTGGGCTTTTCCTGGGTAATGAGCTGAACATGACTGCAGTGCAAGTTGGGCTTCCACACAGGGACATATGGAAAGATGAAACCAGATTTTCACCAACTCACACAGTAAAATGACAAGAGGCAGCTAATGTTTCCATGGCAACAAAGACAATTCCAGCTGGACATAAAAGAAGGATTTTTTCCACTGGTCAAGCACATAGAGGTGACTTTGAAATACAACTCAACAGAACACTGTGCAGCAGCTATGTTGACATTGAAGTTAGAGAGCTCATTTAAGCATAAGTTGGACAATTGAGGATGTGCAGAGGTCCCTTACAGCCTGAGTTATTTTATGATTTTAACTAAGATACAAGCAAGTTACATACAGTGTAGTATTTTAAAATTGATTTCTTCTCTGAAGATGGTGTTGGAAAATTATCAAATACATAATTGTCTTTCATTTAAATCCTATTCTGAAATTGTAATATGGATTAGTGGAGTCACAGGCAGAACTGTGGTGAAAAATGACAGCTGTAAGTCAGAAAAAATTCTTATTGATGTCTCCAATTTATAAAATGGAAATTGCAAACACAGAGATGACCAACACAAGAAGAGTCATAGAAATTTCTGATAGTGTCTTTACTGAGGATAAAAAGGCTGCAGTCTTTAGTCATTTTGTCATTTGTGTATACCTGTGGTAGGTGGCTGGCTAAGTTTTGTGCATGCTGGCCAAAAATTGCCTCTTGCTTAGCAAGCAGTGTGTGTGTGAGAGTGCTTCCAGGGCACAGGGAGGTAATGGCTTAGGTAAACATAAGGGAATTTAATAACTGGAGGTGCTGTCGTGGAGGAAGACATGCACATGGGCTGCACAGAAGAGTATCTCGAGGTAATACGGGACATAAAGGACACACATCCTGCAGTGGAAATGACAGGGAACTGATCCACAAGCCTTTTCCTTCCTCCTGTGTGATAGGAGAAATGGATGTGACCTTTAGGTTTCAGCTCAATGTCATGCATTAGGTATTTGGTAGTTCACACTTGCCCTGCTCTACTCTAGCAATATCATGTTGTGCTGGCTTTAGGACAAAAGGTTTTGTCTTTTTAGCAGTAAGGTTTGGTTTTCTTCCAGATGTAGTCATTGAATCTGCATAGAAATGCAAGAAGACTTTCATTGGCAAAGTTAAATTTGCTTGTATCTTTGACTTCTCATTGAGGCTTTTTATCAAAGGTTTTAAACTTTGATTTTGGGGTTACTTTCAATTCTTTGTGATGACTCCTTTTTTTAATTGAAAACAGCTTCTAGGTGGCAGTTGGGTCTCCAGAACACTGCCTGTCTCCCCTATGCCTTGTGCACCACCTACTGGATTCTCTTTAACACCCTGCCAAAGACTTATCATTTCACAGGTCTATGAAATACAGGATTTACTTGTTTCCAAAAAGAAAACTCACAACCCCATTACTTGGGTGAAAAAATATGTCTTACTTATCACAAATAAGGCTTAATTCATGTCTTCTGTTCAACATCCAGTTGTATTTAGCAACATCATAAAGGGTTCTTACTTTAACATATGGCATTAATAATCATAATTAATGGCATTGTGGTTGGTGTAAAATATCTGAGGAAAACAGCTACTTATTCAGTAATTAAACCAAGAGTTGTTATATGGTCTACTTCTGCAAAGAAGTAAAAATTTGGGTTAAAATGAAATTTTTAAGACAATCTCATATTACTTCTAGAAAGAATCAGAAACACCACTTGGTCCAAAATTATCTCAGGTAATGTTTAAATGAGATCAAGCTAGGGCCCAGGAGTATGCAGAAGCCCAGATGCTAAGGGGCTGATGTGTATGTCTCAAACACCAGTAACCAGACAGCCATGGGGTTTTGTGCCAAGAACAAGATTTGCTTGGAGAACAGGACCATGTGGAGGTAGAGCAGGGACAAACATCCTTGTTCTACTCCCTGGAGGCACAACAAACAAAAGACAGCATCAGGGAAGAAATAGGCATGAACCATCAACCAAGAGCCAATCCAGCAGGAGGATAGGAGACCACCCAAGACCCCTATGACCCTCCAAACTATGTCCAGATAGGTCTGAAAGAACAGTGGGCAAATGATAACTAATTTGCATAGAAACAAGAAATCTATCCTCAGGGCAGGCAAACCTGTTCTGTAAAAAGGTATTCACATCAGGCCCAGGCACACCCCCAGGACTCTGCACATCCCACTGGCCAAAGAGATGATCTCTCTCGTTCTCTTCCCCTCTGTAATTCATCTCTTCCTTACTCTCTTCCCTCTGACCCTACCCCTTCACCCAAAACCTACTGCTGGCTTACAGAGTAGGTCAGGGACTAACATATCAATTTCCATGCCAAGTGTGTAATTTACTAATAAAACTTTATGGGCCCTCTGATTTTTGTCATTCCTTTTGACCACAAGCATTTACCAATCTTGGGTGCTTCCTTGCCCATACAGTGGGACATCACAGGGCAAACAGACAAGAAACTGAGAAGAGCAGAATGAGACACAGCTCAAGATGAAAGCCATTGTCAAACACTGTTTGTGAGGATGATGAGAGTGAGAAGGAACATAGGACAAAACGCTGTGATGTGATTTAAGGCAGACAAGATTTACTTAAGTAAAAGATTACATCCTCCAGGATTATCTGTGTCATGGCAAATAGCTAAAGCAGGATCCCCAAATTAACATACAACATCACCTCATACATTGTGCTGGCAATACCTAAGAACAGAGATGGAGTTTCAAATAATGGGAAACATTTTATACCAATTTCAATATACATGTATATATATCTAGATATGTAGATATATAGATATGTTTTACATATAAAGATATAAGAAATTTTAATCTTATATTTTCAAAACGGTATTTACTTTTCATATTTTATACTCCATCTGGTCCAATGATGTCAATATATGAAACTTACTCTCACTGAATAAATGTCAATGCATAACTACAAGAATTTTTCTGTTAAGAAACTTATAAGAAATGTTCCTTTAAAGCGTTTGCTTTGTAGTAAAAGTTCAAATTAGTAGTACTAAAATAGAACAAACCTACCAAAATACTACTGAAAGGAAATGTTAAAAAAAAAAAAATTAATTTAGATGGGGTAATGAACAAAACTGTTTGCTTGAATTGCTTTAATGTAAAGAACTTTCTATCAAGAATTAACAGACATGCACATGCCTTGAGACTCAATTTGAGCAATTTAATGGGAGCTATGATCAGTTAAGAAACACAACAAATCAACATTTTTGTAACAATACAGGCAATAACAGATGTTAGTACCATTGCAAAGAAGGCAAAGTTGTTTCATGAAGGTAATGTTGACGGACAGAAATCCTCCACACTTAAACAAAGCCAGCACCACCAAAAAGACAAAATCAGTTCCAACAACCTGTCTATGGCTGACCAGGATGAAGGGCTGCCAGCAGGAAACACTCATATATTTAATGAGGTTCCCTCCAGCCAGCCTATCCAATGGCTAGTGCCTAGATCACTATTTTCTCCTGCTGCTGCAATCTGGACACGCAAGTCTATGAAGATCACAGCTACACTTCATCTGCTGGTACAGTCCCATCTCATCATTCCCTTCCCACCTAATGCACACACTGGATCCCTTGAGCAACCGGGATTAGATGTGCAGCCAGCTGAGTAACTATCCCACAAATTCTGTGTGCGCACAGTCACACACCATCAGGCCCTGTAGCTCCCCAGTCGTTGCTACAGATTGCCTGGTCCCTCTGGTGTGTGCTTGGATCTGGCCCAGCCAGAATGCCTTGGTAACTGAGCTAAAGCCCCTGCTTGCTGTCTAGGTTCAGCTCAGTATCTGCTGGCAGCCAGCTGGTGCTAGACATGCCCTCACTTGGCCCAGCTGTCAGCACCACAGGCATTTGGGCTCCTGTCACCCACAGAGGCCAGTCCAGCTGCTGGCACCACAGGTGACACTGGCTATTGTGAACCATGGTATGACTCCAGCTGGTAACAGTTAGACCTCCACAGGCACATATGTACACAGAACAGAGAACTCCCTCACCCAAGAAAATAGGTACACATTTAATTTAATAAGACAGGGCAGCTGGCACTTAGGAGATCCAGTACATCACCAAATAACTGCAGGGACCAGGGACTAGTCCCTTATCCCTCTGTTTTTCTGAGCTTGTTTCTCCCCAGACCACCTACATCCCTGCCTTTGGTTCCTTCCACACACATTCACTATTGTTGTGGAGAAGAGATGACTGAGAGGGGATTTAATGAATACTCACCAATAAGTATGTGACCTTTCAATGTGCTTGGGTTATTTCACATTATTAACACAAATTGGCGCAGTGAGTTAAATAGAAAGCTAAGGAAATGGGAAAGAAAAGGCTAATTAGAAGAGCAGGTTAAATCCCCTGAAGACTCAGGTTTGGCAGAGGTAGCCTTTGCCTCCACACATCTGTCTGTGCAGTCCTGGCCGTGGTAGAACAGCTTGACAGAGCCAGGAAAAATCAGCCTGCACGGGACGTACGGACACAAGAGCAGGAGTGCGTAGTTACGGCAAGAGTAGCTACAGAGACTGAAAACTAGCCCAAATAATCGTATTCCTGGAGTAAAGAGAACACATCCTGGCAGAGGGGGGGGGTTATTTTCATTTTAAAGTCATGATGTGAAAGTGGTCTGTGCAGGTGAGTGGGCATTTCTAGAGGCCCTATAGGAAAATGATAAAAAATCCTTTTTTGAAGGAAGAGGGAATCCTCTTTTGAAAATACAGATCTCAGTGTCTTATAATCTCATAGGGCAGAAGAGTACTATCTTCCCCTATCTCAAAGGCTTTTTGAATGGTAAAGAATTTGATTTTTCCTTTAGGTTCTGCTTCACTATGTTTTTTACAGCTTCAGTACCCATACATACTAAGAGTTAAAAGGAGTATAGGAGGCACAGTCCATGGTCTCTATGCAGGAAGAAAAGCTATCTCAGGACACAGCTGTATTAGGTGTCATTTAAAAGGAAGTTCTAAAAAGGTTGTCTAGTGTGTGAGAACAAGGAATACCATTTCCAGTTTGAGAACAACTGGTAGCTGTAAACTGTTTACTTATGTCTCCTTGCAGTTGCTAACCACTGGATTAGCAATTGACTGTTCATTTTGTCAATTAACAATTGACACTGCTACATTTCTAGAGCAGCACTCTGACTTTTTGTTTTAGTCACATTATTAATTATGCTATTACAGTGTTGTGAGTTAAATACTTCAGTCTTCTGCTTCTTGAATAAAATCATGGTATTTTTGCTACTGGAAAGCTGAGTGATGTTGTTATTTACAAACAGAAGGTCCATATTTGCTTGTTCTATGTAGCAAATTACTTTCTTTCCTTACAAGTAAAATACTTTCAACACCACTTAAAGAATCTGAGAGAAGTAACTCAGGCTTTTGCACAGAGGATCAATCTAAGGTAGCCAGTTAAGAACAAATGGCTTCACTGATGACAGATCTCATTTGGTGGATTACCATTATGATAGCTATTCAAGCACCATACAAAAATCCTCAAAATATTAATGGTCAGCTTTAGTCATTATTCAAACTAGGAAAATAAATGGTAAAGAAATCAATTCTGCTCAGACCCAGACAGCTGAATGTTCAGAGAGTATTTTCATGTAATTTATAAATTCATCAGCAACCAAATTAACATCTAAACTGTAAAATAACTGTTGCTTACAAAGTTTATCAACAAATACCATTTACTCAATAAATCCCAGAACTGATGTAGTAACACATTTATTGATCACTTTACCAACTAAAAATACAATTTTATACAGTCAGTCAACAGCAGTAACATACTATATGAGAAGCTATGCTTTAACGAAATGGTGTTTAAAATATGGATTTCACTATAACTTGTCAAGCCAAGCTTTTACAGTGCTAATCAAAACAACTGCTGCACTTGAGTTTTTCCTCTAAAACATCAACAATAATGTTGCAGACAAAGTAGCTTTTCCATTGTTAATGTGGGTTTAGAATTTAACAAGACAACTTCAAAAGGTTTAAAACATCTGTAACATTGTCATTACTTTAACATTCACACAGATAAAGTGACACATTTAATACTTTCTAGCATTAATAAACAGTGTAAAAAATATATTGCATATATATATATATATATATATATAAATTTGTTTCCTTTTCCTGAAAAAACCTAGTACAAACTAGTAGTATATGATCCCCCCTTCAAGTTTCTTTTACTTATTTTAAAGATTGAAGAGTAGTAGTTTTAAATTAACAGAAACAAAGACATGGAAATAAGAGAATCACTGTTGTGCTTCCCCATAACCTCTTGTCATGGTTACTAAGCATATTAACCTCTTGGCAATGGTGGTTCTATTTTTGCTGACACCAACTAGGATTTTGGAACTGGCTGCAGTGGGGATAAGATTTTGTCCAGCGTGCTTTGCACTGCATGGTGCCTGGCCCCCTTCATCAAGCGGTTAAAAATCTTTGCTTAGGACATGTTTTCCTACTACAGTTAAGATTTAGAAATGCTATGCTCAAGTTGTTCTTTTGCAATAATGAAAAGAAGATTCAGTGTTAAGTTAGTGAGAAAAAGTAAACTTGTAAGGTTAAATGATCATGTAAAATTTTTTACCGTGTTGAAAATTTCACAGTGAACACAGTAGGCTAGTACAGCTGCATGTTAATGTTTGCAATGCCTGCAATTATAAATATTGCAGGTAATTATTAGCACACAGCAGCTTCCTGGTTGATGAAAGACAAATGAAAATAAGAACAAAAACTAGTAAGCTTCACTGAAGGTTTCTATCATAGTGTACAGTGCTCCAAGGAAGACTATGTCAAGACCTATTTCCATATCCCAACTGCTTAATGATTAAATTTTAATTAGTGCTGTAGGTAATCAAAGACAAAACAGTTTTGCCTTCACCCTTTATGATCAGGTCCTGACAGCATGCACATCCAGATTTGTGCAAATGACAAATCAAAACATCGAAATCAAATTAGAAATGGATGTTGGAACAGCATGGACTGATAAACATGCTAGCAAAGGAATAAAGCATAATGTGGATAAATAAATGGTTTATGACTGAACAAAATCAATCTCATTCAAAAATTATACTTCTGTATAAATATATATTTCTCCTCTAATATTTAAATCTGTGAAACATCACACCTTGCTAAGAATAAACTTCAGTATACTTATCCAACATTGACTATTTCTCTGCTTTACAGAATGTAAAGACAAATTACTTTGTATTATAAGCATTGTACAAAAAAATTTCCCTGCTGCAAGAATTTGCCAAAGCTGATATATTCTGAACCCAGCACAAAGATTAAAAATAAACACACTTTTTTGCACCCTATAACTTGGTTTTTCCTATCATCTTACCTTTTCATACACTACAGTGCTAACAAAAGTAGCTTGCCAACATGATTTTATACAGGACATCAGTTTGTAGGTTAACTGACTTTACACAAAGCCTTTGTAAAGATCTAGCACATATTTAGCTTGAATATTACAGACATACACAGCATTTCAGTTGCATTAATATAACCCTATTTAACAGAGCCCAGGCTGCATTATTTCACATTATTTAATTACTTTGTTTTAAAATAGCATTTGAACAAATGCAAGCATACAGAAACTCATCTGATGTAAACTGGAACTTAAAATAATTTACCACTGTGGGGATTCAGACTGCCATAATTTTTCCTTATTTTGTTGTTCCATCTATAGAGTAGCTCCTGATCAAAATGCAAAGATCAAAATGGATGAATTGAATGTATTTTTAGGGCCACATTTTTAATTTAGTTGAGTGTAGCTTTACTCATGTTTCTGATGTTTTCTGAAAAATGTGCAGAGTTGTAGAAAAACCTTGCATAAAGATAACTGGAGGTAAGGGCAAATTATCATAAGCATTATCTTTGAGGTCTTTGCAAATGTTTACATCAAAACTCACTTTGTACAGTGCCATAAGCTTTACAGTAACTCACAAAAAAGAGATGCTGTATATCAGTATTTGAAAATTAATTCATTGGCTATTTAGCTGCAATGGAATATGATAGTGGCTTATCATTTCTCCAAATCAGGTTAGTCAGTTGGGCATTTCAATGTCACTTTCTAAATGCAAGGTTTAAAGAGAAAAAAGAAGTCTCTTCTGTAGTTTTTCTGTAGTTTTGCCCTCATGTATATCCATGTCCCCAAGCAGTGCTGGTATTCATGCACGAGCACATGTGCATGGATGCAAAAGATAACTTCTTCTTAAAAAAATTGTTTCAGACTACCAGAACTGCAAATGTGTGTCAAGAATGCTCAGCCAAGAGGATGGATTTTCCCCCCTTATTCTTGCCAAAGTCTACCTTGAGTGGATGATCAATTAGATTGAATGAAGTAAGCCAATTCAAGTGTTTTCTGACAACAAAGTCAAGAGTGGTATCTTAAACTTGTTTTGAAATCCACCTTCTCCATGGGGTTTTTAAAGCAGTATACCAAGGTTAATACACTGAAAAACATGAAAAAAACCCCCAAATATATTAACAGATATTTTTTCCTGCAAGAATAAATTACTTGGACAATTAAGACGTGGAGCTTCTATCTGCAATATTCTTTTACTTCTAGAAACATTATTATTAGCTGGGACATCATTCAAAGCATTGATTTTGAGTTTAATGAGCCAGCATGAAAGCAACTACAGGTTTCTTAGTATTTCTAGGATTCTGAAGACTTAAAAAGAACAACCCTGACCATAATATTAAGTAAGCCAAATGGGCACTTTGGGTTGCACAAAATGAGCAACTGAATGTTAAATGATATTTTACGGGCAAACACTCCAAATACAGGAGGCACACATGTATTAATTTGAGGTACTCCAGACTTTAAGAATTTCACACAAGTTTAAGAGCTGTCATTATGCTTCTGGTATTTTAATTGTATAAAGGTTCAAGCAAGACATGAGTCCAAAGGCAATCCTGTATGAGACTCCTGTTTCCTGTTCCCATCTCATGGTACCACAGCTTTATACTTACTAACAGATGATGAACAACTCTGTGTTTACACAGTGAGTGTCACCGTGCTTCACAAAGCTGGGGCAAAGGGCCCCTGCAGAGCATAGTTTTAAATGGTTTCTTAAGAGCACTCAGAGGAAAGCTTTCCCTCTTTCTCTCTCTCCTACTTCCTCACCATAGAGAAACTCCTCTTGTCACGCTAAGTCTATGTCAAAATTGCTGAAGAGTGATTTCTCTCAGAACAGGGTAGACAGGTAAAACCATAAAAGCCTCCTTAGATCTTCACCTTTATGGTATGAAGGGAGAATGACAACACCCCCAACCAGCCAAGCTGAACAGCACTGGCTGCAGGACTGGACCTCGGCCCTAATAAGATTTAAGTTTTCCATCAACATTTATACAGTTTAATTACTTAAGCTGGATCCAAAGAGCATGTGTACACACACACAAACCTACACAAGTCTTGTGCATTACATTACTTAATACCAACTAAGTGACAAGCCAAGAACATAATATTCACACTACAAACAACATACACAAAGGTGTAGTTATTTTGGCACACACGCAAGGCTGACAGTCAGTTAAGAGGGCACACACCAGTGCAACGTTACATTTGCTCTATCATGAAGGTAAAAGGTTTGCTCTTGGCCAGTGCAAACAGAGAATTCTTAGTCACAGATGACAGGCACGTGCCCCCAGAACACATGCATCCCTGAAGGCAGGGTTATGTTTTGACTATCATACATGCAGGCACAAAGAATTAAAATTTATTTCATAACTATGAAAAGTCTTAAGGAAAAAACCTATCAATTACAACTTTAAAGTTTGGTTTTGGAGGAATATACATGAGGATTTTCTCTACAGATGGTTACAGATGGCTGGGATATCTATCACTTGCAAGTCAAACCCATAGTAGTCATTTGCCTTTTTGTTCTGCCTAATTCCAGCTACTATAAAAATATTAATTGAGCCAATAGAGGGGAAAAAAAGGATGACTGAAACAGTACTTTGTGAACAAAGCTTGTAAAATGCTAAAAAATTGTCAGACTTTTAAATTTAATTGTCAGAATTTTTAGTTTAAGGTCAGTAAAATATATACTTCAATTCAAAATATCTTTGAAAGACAATCTCCAGGATGATGAAAAACGTAAGTAGATGTGACACATAAGTAGTTTTCAAATCTCCCTTTCCCTTCCCTAATGAAAAGGAGGTAAGAAGTATAATAGTTTTAAAAAATAGGGGCTAAATTTTGGCTATAGTCTAATATTCAGCATTTCCCTTGGGATTCCACATATTTGACTACAATTAATTACAACTGTTCATATAAGACCCATGAAATTTTATGTGTTTTTTAATGTCTGCTTCTCAGTAATGCTATTGTGATAGCTTTGATAACCACAAAGAGCAGGACAATCATTTTTGGTTTTGATATTTCCATACTAATAGTTGCAATACTCTTAGCAAAACTCTCAACTAAAGCTCATGGAGTGACTAAACAGAATTAGTAAGAAAGCCCTAACAAAAAAATTCCTTTTGACTGCTGCATATTTTACTTAAAAACAACATTATTTCTAGAAAATTATTTGTAATGACTATTCATTTGCCTCAGTAAGGATTTTAGTTTCTTGCCCTCAGTCTTGTCAGGTTAAGCTTCAGTAGACACACAGGTAAGGACTGTGTACGGCCACAGTATTTAAATTAAATTTGAGTCTGTTCTTTAAGGCAGTTATTTCTAAAAGCTATCTGACTTTCTGATCACATTTCTTTTGGTAGCATCTACTTTAGTAATGAAAACAAAGATAACTAGGAACACAAGGGTTTTATAGAAGGTGTCACATAAGACAGTGCTACATAGTGGAAGATGCTGAAAATCAAGCTGGAAATTTAGATGGAAACAATTGAGATGCTTCCCAAAAAGGAGACGACAGTAAACCTTATTAGGTTCCCATGTCCTTGCTTCAGACACGACATTTAGTTACAGTCTGCAGCATGGTGCATCGGAAGAGAATATGCTCAACAACACCCTAAGGGCTGAAAATGGGGCACCTCCTCAGCTATCCCTTCCTGTCATCTTTGAGGTATAAGCTGTACTTACTGTCCTGAGAGTTGAGGGAATAGCAGATGTGTAAGAAAATGTACTTTGCCTCATTCCCAAGCAGGCCTGGAACTTAAAAGTTAATAATCAAGCAAGTATTTAGGCTTTTAATTTCCTACCAATATTAGTGGAATAGTAAGAGCTTAAGTAGGTAGTGAACCCCTAACACACAGCTGCATAAGATGCTTTTATTCACAGCCATTATCTTTCACACCAAGCATAGTAAAAGAGAGAAACCCTTACTAAGTACTATCTTCCCCGCAACAACTTTCCTTTGTAACTGTCACATCAGAATGACTTATTTTCATGTATCACTTGGAGGTTTAAAACTATCAGACTGTAGAAACAAAGAAGAACAAAGAAATGTGTTCCTCAAAATAAAATACTGCTATCTGAACCATCTTCTCAGGTTCTGATCCCAAGCTTACTATGGCATTGAAAGTATTTCAAATTTTGCATCAGGTATAAATAAAGTGCTTTGGTTCATGGCAGGGATTTCATACTGCACAAGCAATGCAAAGTAAACTCTGGCAGAACCTCTGCTCATTCCATGAGCCTCTTTTAACTCAATTTCTAGACAGTGTCAGCTTGGATCTGTTTGCACTCTCAATTCCCTTGCATGCCTTCGTGTGCTCATCTCTCTCTCACTTTGAACCAACAGTTTAAAACCTGATTATATCTTAAAATCTTCCTAACCAATCCCTCCTCCTGTATGGAAATATTTTGGCATTACAGACTCTGTACTCTGAGAAAGCCTATCTTTTGTGTTCCTAGAAGCAAAGTGTCACCCAATGTGCCAGACAACAGCTAGCAACAAACACCCAGGTCAACAGTGTGCTCTCAGACTCTGCAGTAGGCTGGACTTCACCCTTCAGTGAGGCTGGGTCCAGAACTTATCAGATACCAGTGAGTTATTAGTCAAGTCTTAAAGGAAAAAGGAAGAACAGGGACACTGATTTTACATGTAACTCAGAGGAAGGATTCATCAAGAGTTGTAGGCTCAGTCTTTTTATTCATTAGAAAAGCCAGGACTACCCTGGAGCCATCTTCAGATGCACAGGCACCAGTGACAAAGAAGGCTCTTACATTTAGACAGTTCACTACCATGCCAGAATAATTTAGCTACTGTTGGTATCAAGTAACCTCTTTTCTACTTTGGAGTATGACAGGCCCCCAGTGCAACACAGTAGTGGAAAACCTTACACTCTTCAAGAACACTGGGTAATTCTTGGAAAGGGCTCACTTTGCATCCTGAGCAGCTCTACATACACCTAAGCTCTTCACAGGTAACCAAAGCCATCTGTGGGAAAGCAATTTAAATCTTTAAAGGAGCATGTGCTGTGTTTTGGCAAACTTCCCTCCCACTTAAAAACAAACATCAAAATGAATTATAAACAAACAAAAGGACGTCCAAGTCCACAAGGAAGCCTTTGCCTTTTGTTTGCTATTGTTTTGGTTTTAGGCTGATGTATGGGCTCAAAGGGTCACTGAGGACAAAGTTACAGGACAGGCTACCACACAATGTCAGCAGAATAAAACATGAACAGTTTAAGGGCTGAAAACCAGAGCTCTCTTTCCATACATTGGCCAAATACAGACAGTTCACCTGCATGGCACATGGCAGCACACACTGCTCACCCAGGTTTATGTACTCTCAGTGGGATGCTGGGTGGAGGGAGAGCAATACATCTATTAACCTTGATTAAGAATTGAACATGAAAATCAGGGCAGAAGCTCTTTTTGAAGGAAAGCAAGGCAGAACTGCAAAGAGCTGGTTTTGAATACTGAACATCCTATCTTTCATAACTTTAGAGAAACAGAGTAATACATCAAGGTACTTGTTCAGCTCTTGCAGAAAATTGGAATGGCCTTTTCTCTCCTTTTCAACCAATATTAAAAAAAAAGTTATTTTTATTCCAATTAATTTCTTTTGGCATTCTGGACCCTAGCTAGGTCACACTCAGCTGCCTGTACCTTAAACCTGTGGGACTGGTTCTCCTGGTAACATCGAAAAGCCATTCCCAGCAATACTATTGCTGCCAAGTCTGGTAGCAAAAGTGAACAGAGAATCAAATCCCTTGGATTCAAACAAATCAACCATTAGATGTAGCCCAGTTTAAATGATTTGGGTTTTTTTGTGGGAAAATTGCACCTGATTACATAGATATTAATTGTAAATGTCCTTACTCAAGAGGCCATAAGCTTTCCTTACTTATGTTAGAGCTTAAAGGGACTATGTGCCAACATATGTGCAAAACAACGTTCATTTAATAGGAATCTGATTGGCAGTGTTAAGTCATAAACAATATTTTAAAGTATTATTAGCTTAATGCCCTTTCACTTCCAATGTGAGGCAGTGCAAACTTGAAAAGAGACTGTGAAAATCCTTAACTATACTTTCTTAGTAATGTCTTGTTCCTCACCTCTCAGGTTAGTACAATAGCTCCATCCAAATCCAGCCAGTCAGAACCATGCTACAGGACACACAAGAACAAGCACAAAGTATAGACAGGAGGAAAATAAGGGCTGGTATTTTTCAACTCTTTCTGTTGACATAAAATACTTTAGAGCCTATATTGTCCTAGAAATAGCTTTTGTTTTTCGGTTTCCCAATGAGTAGTATATGACAACCACAGGCTAGAACCTAGTATATTACTACCTCTTACTTCCCAATTGTTTATTTAAGAAAAGTGCTAGATCCCATATAAGACATTAAAAAAAAAAACCCTAAAACAATAGTCAAATGAAACTGCATAAATAATGGGATATTCTTCAGAAAGACTGCTACAAAAGACTCTCTTGAAAAGAGGTTCTCTTTGACATCATCAGGGCAACTGAACACCGAGGAATGTTTGAGTTATTTTGCTTGAATTGACAAAGTGTGGTATAACTGCTCTTGACTTTGGCTTTGTTGTTTGTTGGCTTGGTTTTTTTTTTTCCTAAAGCTCAGCAATATAATGTATTTTTTACACCTACATATTTATTTATTTTTGCCAATATATGCATGAGGAATGTAATGAAGTGGCATTGTGCTGCAAGTAGCTCAGCAGATGTTGAAATCAGTTCCAGTTCCTGAAGACAACTTCTTGACAACATAGTCTCAACATTCACAATAACTGAAACATGTGGGATTCATAACATCATCCTTACAAATATATACTCTATACCCCTCTGTGCTGTAAACCCTCAGCCTTACTTGTTTCCTTGTACTTTATGATCGTATGTGCCTGCATGCTTATAACCAGATACATATCCTGAGTTATCCACCAGATCTTCTCGGCCAGCTTTGCCTTTTCCTTTCCCACTGGCATCAAACCTCTCTTTGTGAGACCCCGTGAATTTTGAAGTATCTGTAAGGCGTGAAACAGTTGGAGATGAAACGGTTTTCTATTGGAGGAAAACAAAGAAACAAAACAAAAAGACACATCAGAAATCAGCTCTTCTTAATACGGATACTTTTACATGCTACCAAGATTTAAATCTTTGCTAATGACAAAGGCTATGCAAATACCTACTCCTTCCCAGCAATAGGATACAAAAGATGTTTGTTTCTTGCCATTATATACAGTGACAATAATAATATAGCAGAAAAGGCAAAAAGGAAATAGCACAAATTATGTCAAAACCTTTTGGAAGAGACTTTCAGTATGAGATACTTTCGATTAATGATCAAGTTCGAAGCACCAACAATATGAAGAAGTTTCATCTTGATTTCACATTTTGAACCATGTTCAAAATCCATTATGTCAACATGAAAGTATAAAAGCCTGGCTCCACCAATATAGAAAAAGCATTCCAATAAAACTAGAATTAATTGCTTCAAAAGACAATTTCATTCTAAACTCTAGGATGCATGAGAGAATAACAAACTGGAAGGACTGAAAGTACTTTCTAGTATTAGGAAATTAGCAGTCTATGAAATGCCACTGAGCAAAGACTTTTCTTCCACTGAGTCATATCAGGCTCTTCAAAAATCAGTTTCGTTATCATCAAGACAAAAAAAATTTGACTACAGAAACAGAAAAAAATTATTTCACAAAACAATACAGAAGCATGTAACCTCTGTGCTTGGACTAGGAGCAGCTTCTTTGATCCTTAAATTTAGATTTTAATTTTATTTATTTATATTTATTAATTCAATTACATATTAACTTTATTTATTTATTTAAAATCAGGTGAAGGAAAAACACACAAGACTTTTGAGCTAAAATGAACAAAGATTGCTAAAATCTGGGCATTTTTTTATGTGCACCATCTGTCACTATCTGAAAGAAAATGACCACTGGAGCATTCTTTGCTCAAAACAGCATAAAACAGCATTGCTAAATGACCTTTAGGGACTTCTATCTTGCAGTCTTAAGAGTACTATTTGCAGAGGTGGTTATTTTTCTATACTGAAAAAAAAGGTATCAAGACAATGCTTAGGAAGAAGTACTGGTCTAATATATACAATTTACTTGTTCACATTGACCTGGCAGCACCTTTTATCAAAGAAAACTCCAAATCCAAGACAAGGGCAATATATTCAATATGGAGTTAATTAAACTTAAATCATATTTGCTTTCCTTGTATTTAAAAACCATTACTTTACAGAAAATCAGTTTTGTCTACAACTGTATACACACTCTATCATCCCATCCACAGAGAAGTCTCAGAAACTCTAGCTGACTGCCCTTTCCTTTACCAAATTCATTCTCAGGACAGACTGCTATTCTGAGTATTTGTAATGGTAAACTTAATTACTATTTGAAAAAGAAAGACTACAGCTTCTGCTCCTCTGTTTCAAAGGTGTGCCATGAAATGTATGAAGTTTTCCTCAGTACACAAACTACAATAAAAACATATGAGAATTTTTGTACAGCAACATATTTAGTAACATACATACTAAAACTTGTGTGAGTGGATGGAAATGCACACATATTAACAGGCAAGAAGAAACAGTAAAACAATGATTAATAGAATGGCTCATGTCAATAATGAAGGATGTTCCCAGAAAACTATTCCTAGTGGTAAACTTGAGAAATGTGGTGTTTATATCAAGACATCTGCATTCCTATAAGACCTCAACACACATGACTTATAAGGTGAACCTTTACAACAAGACAGCAGCGTGCCACACAAGCCCTTCCTTTTCCTATTAATTTCAAACCAACAAAGAAAACTGAGGATGGGCAACAGCTTGGCAGGTAAAAAAATATTATATTTTTGTCCCAAAAAACAATTCAACAAAACCTAAAACCACAGCACAAATCCAAAGGAACGGCACAAATCCAGAGCAAGAGCAACAGTGATCCCACATCAGGTGGTATTTCAGCCCAAGATGGATCAGAACACTTCCTGAATCACAGGAGTCATAATATGTGAAATGAACATTAAAGGCAGTCGCTGCAAGGCAAACATTTTTTTTCCCAATTGCTTTTTGCTGAGTAAGAACTGCAGCCTTTTCCTAAGTTGTATGTCAAGTCACTAATGTGCCCCTTCCCACATATGACAGATTATTACAATTGAAATCCTGTTGATTTGCTGTTGGCAAAATTCCTATAAAATGGGAGGCTCACCTTGTTTCCAACAATACAAAATCCAAGCAATGTTAATTCCTTGCACGTTATGCTCCCACTCCCTGAATTGATGTATTTGTATAAAAGATCAGAGATGAGATGCCACTACAAGGCTATGCAGAACACCTCATATCTCCTTTTCCTTTTTTTTCCATCATTGTTATGATGAACATGTATATATTAAAAAGAAAATACTCCTTTCTTTTTAAGGCGGGGTGAACATTTTTAAGCTTGTGCTAAGATGCTTTCATCCAAAAAACTCTTTGTAAATACAGAGTAGAATATACAACTTCATACCCATCCTGGGCTCCTCAACCAGAAGCAACTAGTGGTACTATATATCACAGAATCATAGAAAAGTCCTGTGACAGCACTACTGAAAAAAGCCCTGCTCCATCATCTTTGCACCTTCCCTTCAGGTATTTATATACATGGATATGGGATTCACCCTTGAGCCTTCTCTTCTCCAGGTTACACAGTCCCAGCTCTCTCAGCCTTTCCTTGCAGGAGATATGCTCCAGTCCCTCCATCATCTTAACAGCCCTTTTCTGGACTCTCAGCAGCTTATCAGTCTTCTCCAGGGGGCCTAGAACCGAATGCAGGACTTCAGATGAGATTTCACCAGTGCTGAGCAGAGGGGAAGGAACACCCTGTTTGCTTGGCAATACTTCTAGTGCAGCTGAGATACCAGCAACATTCCATACAGCAAGAACACCTCTCCGGTTCATGTTCAGCTTGGTGTCCATGAGCACTCCCAGGTCCATTTCAACCAATCTCCTTTCCATCTGCATGGCTCCCCGCATTCTTATCAAAATGTTTTTTTCTGTTTCTGAACAAAACCAACTATGCAGATTAAACTGGGTATTGAGCAAAAGGCAAAATCAATTGAAAGGGTGGCTGTGAGCTCATTCTCTACAACCTATCTGCTCATTATTGAACAAGAGTATGGGGAGGCAAATAAAAAAAGTGAGGGGTGGGGGGGAGAAAGCTGACCATCCTTCTTAAATAAAGGAACATGTAGGAGGAAACACAGTGAACAGCACAAAGGGCTGGATGAGAACAGTTTCCACAACAGCAAGTTACTGCTTTTCCTTCTTTTTCACAATGAGTCACATACAAATAATTCTGCCCCGTCATGCAGCAATTCTGCTTGAACTGTTTACTATCTAGAGTAAGTCATATAATCTCTCTACATTATTCTAAAGGAAATAAATTCCTTGGGGCCAATCTGCTCCTTTTTTTTTTTCTCTGAGACCATAGAAGCCTTCATTTTCCATCTCTTATTTGCACATACAGTCAACAACAAAGTTTGCATATCAGAAAGTGCCCATGAACTTAAAATATTTTATTTTAAAAAACCTTTGTCTTAGGAAGAAAGTTCTACCTAGCCCAACAGAATCAAACATAATCATTTAGTGTTCCAAATTAAGTTTATTAATTTTTATGCACATTTTTTCTTAGAAATTCAGTATTTTTCCTCACTGTCTGCGTCTACAAAGAAGTGCTGCTAAGATAGCAAGGGGCTTGGAGCATGTGACATACATGGAAAAGATGATGGGAATGTGTTTACAAAGACTCAGAATTAAAAAGGGAGAGACAAATCTTATTCCTGTCCTCAACAGAGTGGTTATATTAGAAACAGAAACAGTTTAGAAGTAAACAATAATGGGCATGATTTGGAAGACATGAAATTCCAACTAGATACATGAGAATTTTTCACCACTGTGGTTGGTCAAGCCTGGAAAGAGTGGGGGATTCTCTGTTGCTGAGGATTATCAAAACTTAAAATGACTAAGTCACAAAACAATTTATGTTGGAAAGAACCTTTGCATATGAGTCTTTCTCTAGCATAAGGCCCTGCTCACAGCAAGGCTTATATAGAGGCTTATATAGAAACTTCTCCAGTCAAGTCCTGAACCCTTCCTAAGTCCCACAGCCTCCATGGACAACTTGTCCCAGGGTCTGACCACACTGCAGGTAAGTAAAAAAACCAAAACAATCCAACATCTCATCCAAATTCCCTATTACCAATAGTGCAACTTCTGTCTGCAGAGGCCTCATACCAAAGACAGGAAGTGAAAGCTGCTGTCTTTAAACTCTGGAAACCTTAACAAATGCCACATTCCTCCCTTGCCCTCTCTTGAGAAGACAAGTCTGCAAACTTACACAGATTTTGCCTGCTACCTCAAGATAACTAATGAATCAAGGACCAGTTTACAGGGCAAGCAACACAATCCATTTCGTTATATACAAGAATTTGAATTAGTTGCAGAAATGCATTATCAGCCCTTAGGAAACAGAAATGAATTACTGTAAAAAGGAAGCAAGACCACAGAAGTCAAGAAAATTAATTTGGTCTACTGTATTACAGAAGTTTAGCAGCTTGCCAAAGAAAAATATATGAACTGAAAGCTCTGCAGCTGCACTGGCTTGGCTTGTCTGCACCAGAAAAACTGTATGAATTTTATGGACTCAAAAGACCCCACAAAATCAACTCTTGTGTCAAAAGGCTAGAAGCATCACATGAAGCTAGTGAAGCCACAATCATGAAAATAAGGTAACAGTGTGAGGCTGGAAGATTTCCCACACTTTCAACACTTTTCCCTCCAGAACAAAGCTGAGGCTAAGAAGAGGAAAGACAATTCAGTGCTGCCAGGGGAGAGTTCCTCATTTTCTGTCAGCACACATCACCATCCCTTCCTCAAAGCTCACAGGTCAAGACCCAAGCAAATGTCACAAAAGCTTTGCACCCAGCACAGTGCAAAGGGTCCCACGAGCAGGGCAGTGCAGCACACACTCCTGCACTGCACAGGGCTCACTCCTGCAGCACCACGGCCCCTGCCAAGCTTGCGGCACCTCCGCGCTGGGCAGCTCCGCACGCAGCACGGCACCGAACCAAAAGGCTCTCCACAACCACTTCTGGCAAGGAAAAGCACCGGGAAAACCTACTGGGCACCAGCAATATCACACCTTCCAAACAGACACCGACTGCCCTGCCTTTCACAATGAACTCTTGGCTCCACTCAGACAACTTTGCCTCCAGGTATTTTCCACTGCTCGCCATCCCTAACAAAGATTCCGCCTCGATTTAAAGCTGCTCCACAGCTCAGGCAGAGACTTCATGATGCAAAACCCTGCACTTGGGTTTTCTGCTTGCTTCTCCTTCCTGCATTACAAATGCCCAGCTAGCACAGAAACAGCCCCTGCCTGCCTGAGGGACTGACCCTGCTGGGAGTGCCTGCACTGCCAAGAACACTGGGGACAGGCGGTCGCTGAGCTGCTCCTCTTCCTCCTCACCAGAAGGGTGCAACACCTCAGCCACAGCACTCCTGGCCACACTGCCAGCCCCAGCCAGCTCTCCTCGCTGAAACTGAATGCTTTCCAACATTTGCTCCTTCAACCATAAAACTTCACTTTCTAACAGCACATCCTCCTAGAAAAAGTTGCCATGGAGATTTCTTTATGCAATTCAAATGTTCTGGAAGCCTGCAGAATCAGCACCAACATTCATAGTCTCAGCAAGGTTTTGAAAATAATATGGTGGTCATATCCACAACCTTTGTAAAAATAAGAAACGAAAAATGAGTGCAACATGGAAAAAGGATTTCAAAAGGAGAGTCTGCCCTTTTTGGGGGTGGGGGGCATTGTACCAGAACTCCATAGCAAAACTGTATTTACTTTGTTTTTAAATTCATGGCAATACATGCATATGCATTAGATGTCTGCAGAAAGCAAGAGAGATCAAGCTTCAAATAGAATTTGGATTTCATTCATGTTCCTTTGGTTTAGGCACCCGCAAGGGCACACCCACACAAAAGTAAACGATAAGCAGTTCTACTTCAGCAATGCCAGAAAGTAACACCATTTTAACTCATTCTGGGGAGAACTTTCAAAGGAGTGGTTCCCAATAATGCCACTCATGATACAGCAGTGCAAGTCCTTATTCTATATACATACCTAAACCTTCTCACTTACTAGGAGTCCAGCCAGAGACAGAGAAAACACATCCAAAAGGTGCCTTATATGTGACACCACTTAGAGCAACAAATCCACATAAATCTGCCTGACCCAGGTCTAGCTCCATCAAGAGAAGACCATGTAAATCCCAGCTCTAAGGGCAGATCAGGTGTTATTTGGCAGCTACAAGAGACCCCTTCCTTTCCTCCTCTCTAAGATTAGCCCCTTAACTCCCGTTCTCCAGCACTTCAACAGTCCACGTCTCTGCACGATCCCAACTCATGAGATCTAGCAGCCTGATTAATATGATCTCCTGCAAAAACAGTGTGCCAAACACTTCTCTGAAGAGTTTTTCATTCTTGTTGGTGGTGAAGACAAAACAGAAAGGGATATATATTATAAAGTCTTTTTCTTTTTTTCAGTGAGGGTATTGCTGAATCCTTCTTCAATTTAATGTTACAACCAGTCTTTAAAGAGACTTGATCCAAAGCTAGATACTGTCAACATAAGCCTTTACATAGACTACCATCCCTCTTCCTGATTTCTTTCATGTATTTCCTGAAGAGCCTCTATTCATCCAGTGCAGCACTCCAGTCAGAAGAGCTGTGTTAACACACCTGCACAGTCCCAGTGAATCACATCCCTACAACTAATGTGCCCTGCTTTCCCCATACTGCATGCTTTTGTGTGCAGGTGTTAGAGACTGACCCCAGGTCCTGCTGCATTTATAGAAGGGCAAAAACCTCCCTTGTCAGGTTTGTCACCTAAACACATCTGCTCTGCCCCTTATGATCTTTTATCTTCAGCTTACAGCAACCTTCCATACCCAGTCTAACAGTCTCCTCAGCAGACCAGTAAGCTTAGTTTGTACAGATACTCTTGTTCTACTTTGTTAGATTTATTCCATGCATGCTGAGTAGCCCACATTTCTCTGGTCCTAGAAACCAAAGCCCCATCTTCAAGAGAAGCCATACAGTCCACTTCTACCCAATCTGTCCTCCTCCTGGGATTGGCAAGACGAGATCTCAGCTCCTTACCCATCACCCTCACCCCTAAACCTCTGTAGTTCCCCTTTATGTGCCAGGTTACCTCCAGAGCAGTACTCTGAGTACCCACAAGGAAGAGAAATAGAAAGAAGAGGTTCCATGTGAGGAGGCTGGACAAATCTTGGCCGTGCATCTACAACAATCCCAGATCCTGGCACCTACCAAGCAATAAAGCTCCTGAGACATCAGGTGAGACCAGAAAATACATGCCTCAATCATCCACAAGAATCTCCACCAATTCTCTGTGACTGGTACCCATTACTCCTGACTCATGGTACAGCACTATTGCCAGAGTATAGTGTCACCCATCACGGAAATGGGAAGTGTAATTGCACGCGAGATATTTGGGATGGCAAAATTTTCTGTGACTGTTCATTCAACTCCTTTCCAGATTTTCACTAATAAACAGCTCATGCTAAGGCCTGATATAACTACAAATCTGTGGCCAGCCAAGGATTCATTCAAGCAAGGATTCTTAAAAGAACCTGTCTGTCCCCACAGTGTGAGATAGTGCTGGTCAACATTATTGCTCATTTTCCCCTTTTTGTGTGAACACTAAATTCAGCTTCAGCTGACTGATGGGTCTTGTTGATCCTCACCATTGCTTAAGATACTACATGTATTCTGAAACTGAACAACTGCAGGTGGAGCAGATCTGTGACTTTTTGTTGCCGGAATCCACAAGCTTTCAGCCTTTTCTATCTCAACAGTCTCTGTCCACTTGGTCTTCAGCTGTCCCTCCTTCCTCCTACACCTTGTGTAGCTTGGGTTTTCCACATGTACCACGTCAGTCTCCCCTGCATCTTCTCCCGCCATCTGGAATCTCAGGACCTCGACCACAGCACATCTCCCACAAGAGTGGCCACCCCCTCCCTGACCTCCAGGAAGACACAGGAGCTCTCTGAAGCATTCCAGGTGGATATAGGACTTCTTCCTCATAGAGCCAAGGACTCATCAATGTGCTAATGGCAGTTCTGTAGACTTCTACTTCTTAATGGAAGTCCATGTGCTGGACAGCATCTCCTGCAGCTTTTTCAGATTACCACTGTATAGTCTTCAAGCAGATCCACATAGTGGAATTCCTAAGCTTCTTTGCACTTCAGCTGCAACAACTGTTCTGTCTCATTTACCACACTCTGTGGGCTGCACTCTGGCTTCCTTGCTCTTGCCCTAACAGGTATGTTTTGGTGAGAATATGATCTTGCCCACATCAACATCTCCCTGAGCACCCATCATCCAGCTTTTAAAGTGCTGTTGCTGCTGTACTGCCCTGCCACCCATGCTCCTCTCACTGTGAATCCCACTGGATTGAGCCCTGAACAACCTGATCTGGCTTTAAGTTAGCCCTTTTGTGAACAGAAGGTTTGAATGAGATCATCCCAGATTCCTTGCACTTGAAATTGTTCAGCATTTCTATGTCAAGGACCCTGATGAATATGCACCGAAGTTCAACTGGGTTTATTTTAACAGAAAACAATACCCAAAGTAAGGATCTGTTCCCCGGGAGGTGTAAAAATTCAGCATTGCTATGGCATAAAGCCCTTGGTACAGGAAAAGAAAGAACCTCAGTTTTTCTCTTTGTAACCTTTGTGTAGGAATGAGGACAACTAAAAGGCCCCAGACTTCATTTACGTGTCTGTTTACAAGCTGCCAAAGTTACACGACCTGCTCTGTATATTCTATTGCAAGATCACCACCAAGTGAGCTAATAAAGCCAGTGGCTTCATTAACCCGTATCACTTTCCTGTGTTTTTCTTCCTCTGTGACAAAGTCAATCATATATGTTCTGTTCCCAGATTAGAAAGCAGCCTAAAATCCACTTGGTTTCAATGTCTGGCTGCTGAGCCTTCTCAACCACATCAACAACTAGCAGGGATTTTTGTAATTCTATGACATTCTGAAGAAGAAAAAATAGGAGATAAAAAATCTTCTATCACTTCTATCCCTTCTATCCCAACATGCACTAAAATCCTCATTGTCTGATGTGAAGGTAAACTTTCCAACTGTGCTGCTGAAGGAGTGCTTTCGCCAGGCTGCCATTTAGTCCCCATACTGCCCCTGCCCCCTACCTCCCCACAATATCCAGTACAGAACATGAGAAGAAGCTAAGACATAAAATTCCCCATGTGCTGCTGAAGTATTCTTATCCACAAGCTTCACTTAATCACACTTTTGACTCCTTCCCCAATATGTTTAGAGTAATGTGTCAGCAGTCACATAAAGTTTTCTGTCTGCGACCTGAACCAAATCTACATGGCCTATAGCAGAGTTTTACAGAGCAGGGCACACACTACATGGCACGACTGATTTACCTTAGAACTTTTAAGAAAAGCTTAATGTAGCTTTATCTAACCATACAGAAAGCAGCACAACTTAAAATTTCCACAATATTGACTTCCCAAAGTAAACAAAGCATGAAAAGCTTGTATAGAGAATTCATATCTGCACTCCTAGGTTGCAGGAGGAGAGTGGTCACGTATTCATTTATTTATTTTAATGTCTTTAATTGCCAAGTTTGTGGGTCTTTTTTACCATCCAGGAACTAAATTAGCATGAGAAGACAAACATGAAATTTGGTTTTACATCCACACACGCATACACTCCCAGCCTGCAATCTCCCTCCTTTTTAAGCTCTGCCTCCTGTCCCTTACTTTTCCAGGTAGCAGAAGAAGATATTCTGATGCCCCTTTCTTAACTTCTCAACTCTCCCCAGAATGGCACATATTGAACAGCCAAGCCTCAATCTCTGGCTCATATTCCCCTACACTCTTTCTCCCCCTGCTGCTGGCACACTCATATACCTCTGCTGAACCTATGTGATACTACTTTGCATCTGCAAAGCTCTCTCATCCATGCACCCCACACAGAAAGAGACTATTCCTTTAGTAGCAGACACTGCTCATTTCAATGTCTGCCTGCTGAAATACCAAAAAAGGAATCAGGAGTGAGGCCTAGAAGAATGTACACAATTTGAAGGAAGAATCCCTGAACAGATGAAGAAGTTATTCACATTTATTAAGGAAAGTGAAGAACAAAAGGAAGGGTCAAGTTTTAAGTCTGTATCAAAATTACCACTTGTTTTAAATGAGAGTAGAAGAGCAATAAAATTAAATCTTGCAAAAAGCTGACTTATTTTACAACTCAAAAGAGATCTTTCCATTTGATGTTTACACCAATCATTTGTAGAGAACTAGTTTCTGGAAAGATTATATTTTCATTCACAGCTTTACAGGCAAAATTCAAGAGGATCATAAATTTTAAGCAGATGAACTAAACTGACAGAACTATTCAAGCTGATAGTAAACACTCCAGTATCTCCTAAAATACTGGATAAAAGCTTGCCTAGCCTGGGCATCTAAAAGGACAACCAAGCTAATGTATAAAGCTATAAGTATGCTTTATAGCTCCCTTTTCACACACAAAGCTTAACACCAGTATTTTAAAATTAAAAAGAAAGAACATTATAGCTCTGACAGACTTGGAACAAACAAGAAACAAAGACCGGACCACATGATAATTATTCCCAGATTTCCAGTGTTCTGGGATTCACACGGTGTAATTAAATGCATTTTAAGATGCCTTCGCTTTTTGGTATTTCGCAAAACATCCTAAAACTTTTTATTGAGGCTCTGATGTCATTACACTCCTTTAGATTTGGATACACCACTCTTCATGAACATTTCATTGTTCTAAGCATGCACAAGAGCTCAGGATATTCCTGACGTGCTACTACGTGGTGGTACGATTCCTAGAAGGAGCAATGACAGTGCCACACAAGAACACACAGTAGCACAATACTCAGTTGTTGCACGGTCTTTGCTCCAATTCTGCTTTGCAATTGCTGCCTTCAGGCTCACAGAGAAACTGTCTTTGTGGATTGTGGAGGGAAATGGTGAACATAACAACACTGCAAGAGAACAAAGGACAGGTAGAAACAATCTGTCCATTAGAGCAGTAACCTACCGTTACTCCAGTTAAACCTGGGCCTTTTCCTTCAATTAGTTTATATATGTCTTGAAGTGCTTCCTCATCACTTTTGCCTTTAAATCGCTTCTTGGAGAGTTCTTGAAGAGCTTCCTTAAACTGCTCAAAAGTAATAGTTCTTACAGACTTTCCCCTGTTGAAACACACAGCAATTGAAAGAAATTACAAGAGAGCACAAAAAGCATTTCAAGAATAGCAGAATGGTTTCAGTTTACCACAGTGAACAACAGAAAACTGCAACAGAACAGGAAAGCCCATGCAGCCCATTTATGGTGTCAAATAAAACATACCCCAGGAATATCACTTTATTTTTATATGCATATCAGTAGGACAGCACTTCACAGACTTCCCTCAATGAATGTTCAGAAAGAAAGAGGAAACAAAGCGACTGGGTCTACTGTCAAAATGCCTGCAGCTCATCAAATTAAATACAGTTTCATTTGGTTGATCACTTATAATGCCTCCATATATAAGACAAGATCTGAAGCATCTTAGGTGAGTCTTTTTATTTACTACTTTTTATTCCTCTTTAAATAACTTCATTATTTATAAGTCACTATTCATGTACTCACAAATAAATTAAGAATTACTCTGCTATTGTGTAAAGCAAACCACTGAAAAGCATTTAAAAACTTGAAATTCCTTCTCAATTGAGGACTGACAAGTTTTTAAATGACACATTTAAATTCAATACCTGTTTTCCTTTGTAGACCATCATCTTCAAAAAGCATTTAAAGGTAGGCAGAGAACACAACATAGTAGCCTGGTAAACTCACAGGTTTTGCTGTACAAGTGTGTGGTGCAAATTCTGATAATGGGGAATTCACACTTTACAAACACCAGTTTATACTGTCATTCCTGCAGATCTTTTTGGTCCATCACACCAAAGGTGTCAGTTGATAGAACTCTTACAAAGCTATGGTTAAATATATTCACTATGGTGATATATTTAACCAAAAGAAGGTTAATGCATGTCTGTTTTCTAGCATTTTAAAATGTTCAGTTTAGGCAGGAGATAATGTTGCAGAGCATGCACTGTTCCACTCACTTCCCTAATATTAACCTAGTTTTAGTTTCCTCATTTTAAAATTCAGGTACGAAGCAACAGCATCAGTGAGTTTATTCACCATTAAACAAAAGCCAACTATTTTTAGTTGTTATGAATTACAGAAGAGACAAACCACATCTTTTCCTGTATAAGTAAACTACGGATTCTCTGATCTTTAGAATAAGAATTTACACCCCAAAATTTAGCCATATATTTTGAACTAAAATTTAACAGATCAAATAGAACCATTTTCGAAAAGATGTTTTGATCTTATGCTGCTATAATCTTAAATAGTGCCATCTTCAAAAGCAGAAAATGTTTACATTACAAAACTCTCAAAGTTAAAGTAATATTTGAGAGTCCATGTTGCTGGGAAACACGCTACTACACAAGTTTTGTTTGCTGCTTGAGCATTTATTTTTATGCCAATTTAGAGAATATTTCAAGCAAATCAGGGGAATAAAATAACCAAGCACCAACACACAACCCAGACCAGTCCTTTCAACAGAGACAGCTGTTTATATAGGAATAAACAATAGATGCTAGGATAGAGAAAGTGTGCACCATCAACAGAAATCTTGGGCTAGAAAAGCAGTACGCAGAGATCTAATTTTAATTCAAATGTCAAAAAGACTATTGTGAAGAGCAATTCAGCTATACAGCATGGATTTATCTTTGATCTTCTTTTAGACACCTTCAGTGGTCAAATCCCTCTCAGCTGGGGGATGCCTCCACTAAGGAAAAGGGGAAATGAGATTTCTGGTTTAGCAACCAACAGTTAGAAAGTGACTCCTACTTCAATTAACTAAACAAAAATGAAATTTTATTCTAGGCATTTAAAACAAAGAAAAACCACTTATTCACAACAAAATTCAACACTAAGGGAACCCTTTACATAATTGTTAATTACTAGCATTCTTTATTTTCAATGCAGCCCAACATATGTATCAAATGTCAGCAACCAGTACAAAATAAACTTTATGTGTTTTTTGACCAAACTGCTGTTTGCAACCACTTGTCAGCTTTAGGTAAAGCATGCGCTGGAGTATCTCAGAATTAGCTGGTAAAAGAACATCATGACAGTAGAAATAAAGAATATAATGCAGCATTTCATTAATCAGAAAGACAGGTGGAATAAACTGCAATTAACTACCTGGAATTTCTCCAGGATTCTCATTAATAGGATTAACATCCCTCTTCTGATGAAACAAGTCCAAGAACTTTTAAGTAGCACAAGAGGTCAAGACTTCATTTTGTTTTGCCTCTCATTTAGAAAAAGAAAGCACTGTCAATCACTGCAATCACTGCTGAAGCATAACAACACCCTCTACAGACTCACAGCCTAGCCTAGCATTCAGGCCTTGCCAAAGGCACTTTTCTGTAGCACATAGGTTTAGCTTGGATCATCAGTCAGGATCATCACAGTGGGAAAGAGAATGATCACTTTCAGCAAAACCGGCCAAAATTCATGTTGACTCGTTATTTTTCACAGAATATTCTGAGCTGGAAGAGACCCACAAGGATCATCAAGTTCAACCCTTAAGTGATCAAACCCATGACCTTGTCGCTATTAGCACCACGCTCTAAGCAAACAAACTGATCTCAAGGTTTTATTAACACATGAAGAATTTCTGCTTGCACACTTATTAAGTAGAAGAGCATAACTGTTTTTGTATGAATTAAAAGGAAAAATACATAAATATGGCTGCCAAGAGGAACAAAGAACATTTGGTCTAAGATACAGGTATACCTACCTTTTGCATTTCATCTCTTCCCTGTCACTTACATGGGGCAAGGAAATGAGTGGATTTTTCCCCTGCAGCTTAAGGTAAAATCACAAATTGGACACATATATGACCAAGGTACTGTTGCAGCTGAACCCCAAAAGAGAAGCAAATGTGCATCGTAGCTGATGTTCTTTACCAGACAATAACATTAATTGGAGTGATGTTAAAAATAGGACTGGGGGTGAAGGAATTTTTGCAACTATATTCCACGTTTCCTAATTAAAACAGCTTTCATTTTGAAATCTGTTATCTTTTTCTACACTCAAAAATATCCCCTCTTGCTCCCCCATGTATTACCAGATTATCAAATCCACTTGTAATGCATCATAATTAACTCCAAAACTCTACAGCTGCAACCTATGCCAAGTCTTGTGGAAAACCCTAGGGACACAACACGTTCTTGCACATTTGGTATGTGAGGTATGGTACATGTATGCCATGTACCAGCATCTGAATTACCAAGCAGCAATCCTACACCCCTCCTCTCTCCAGACACAGGTCTTGAAGAGCTCTGAGCAGTTGCTGTCATCATGATTACTAACTAGAGCAGCACGCTCCCCTCTCCTCTGCCTGTACAGTCATGGGTTGAATGCATAGGAGACCAGTGACTGAGTAGGTAGAAATGACAGAGGAAAAGTCTTTCAATGAACCTTGATTTACACACTCTCTCCAATCCAGGTCCACAAAAACACCCTAGGGATAATGACTCGCAAGTACTATTGCATGGAAAATTGGACGTGAGCCAGCAACATGCACTCCCAGCCCAGAAACCAACAACTGTATCCAGGGCTGCACCAAAGGCAGCACGGCAGCAGGGTGTGGGAGGGGATTCTGCTCTGCTGTGCTGAGAGCCCACTTGGAGCACTGCATCCAGCTCTGGGGTGCCCAGCACAGGAAAGACACTGACCTGTTGGAGCAAGCCCAGAGGAGGCCACAGAGTTGATCAGAGAGAAGGAACAGCTCTGCCATGAAGACAAGTTGGGAGAGCTGGGGCTCTTCAGTCTGGTGGAGACATGACTCCAGGAGATGCTGCTGCAGCTTTTAGGGGGCTTACAAGGAAGGATGGGGGCAGGCTTTTTAATAGAGTTGTTGTGATGGGACAAGGTAAAGGCTGCAAACTAAAATAGGGTAGATTCAGACTAGACATAAGGAAGACATTTTTAGGGGGGTGGTGAAACACTGCAAGAGGCTGTCCAGAGAAATGACAGATGGCCCATCCCTGGTCAGGTTGGACGGGGCTGTGAGCAACCTGGTCTCATGCAATATGTCCCTGCTCTCTGGAGAAGGGCGAGGTGGTGGTATTTACCTAGATGACATGTAAAAGGCTCCCTCCAACTCAAACTCTATGAAAAATTATAATACTATGAACACAGCATAACACACAAGGCTGTCACCATTTTTAATGTCCTGTTCACAGACAGGAAATCCCTTCCTTGTACCAGCTTTTCAGACCCCATGAACTTAAGAAAAAACCCCAACCCATAACCCCCAAAATAAACTAATTCCTTTTTATTAAGCAACGGCTACAAAGAATCAGCCTCTTTGTGTATATTCGTAACTTGTTTTTAGAAGCTCATTATAAATATCTCGTTTCCATGGGAATAACAAAACAAATATATTCAATTTCATTTTCCAAGTGTTACAAGTTCAAACAACTTGTCTACAATTAAGTATGCCAAGGGTGATCACTCAGCTCTTAACACTCATCTCTTAGGTTTAGCATTCCAGAAGTTAGGATAGAAAAATTAAAAACTGTATATTGAAAAAAAAACTTCTAAATCAAGGCATCAGAATGAAAATTAAAACTGACCAGAAAATAACACAAAATGGAAAATAGCAACAAACAAGGGAAGGTAGGAGGGAAAGGGAAAAAAGGTTTTTACAAAACTAGGTGTCATAAAGTTGGCCACTTCAATGAAGAGAACAAAATATATGAGGGACATGAATTATAAAAATTTTTAAAGCCCTATACTTCATTATGACACAAAGAAACCTTTATGTTTAGAAAGGATACATTCTTACATACCATTCTATTTTAAGCTCTGCTTCTTACAACAAACAGAATTACTGTAATGCATCATCCTTCAGTGGCGGAAACCGTGTTCATGGTACAATAATGACAGCCTCCTGTATCTACGCCTACATTTGGGAACAGAATGAACATACTCAGAAGAATTTTAGGAAGCTTCCCCTTACTTCCCCTTCCTTGATAAGTCTCTCCACATGTGGCTACTGCATAATGGGAGATTCTGAACTGAAGTTTGAAATCCTCAGTTTGCTCTTGGGAGCCCTAGCTATCAGTTCTGTGTCTGGACATCAGCACAGTAAACAAAGTGCAAAGTCTCAATCGTTGGCCCAAAGTAGATTGGAACAGCAAGCGATGCAGCTTTCATTTGCAAAATTACTGCTAACAGTGCCTCGAATTCTTAAACATGAAAGTGTACTGCTGCAAGTGGATACCATGGAGTTGAATACTATTTGGATTAACAGTTGCCCACAGTTTCATCTGAAAAGCTACACAATTACACTCCATATACCCGACACACAAAATCCTTGACTGGCACTAGAGATCTTTATCTCCAGAGCACTAAAACAGCTCAGTGTTAATAGAACAAAGTCTACAACTTAATAGGTCCTGCAGCAATCTCCAATCTACCAAAAGTCATCCCAAATTCCCGTCACAATAGGATACTCTTCTATTTTCTTACACTGAAGATAGGAAAGAAAATGTAGAATTACTGAGAGAAGCTTCTATTTCTGTTAGTATGTCAGACAGGATTATGGCAGGATACAATAACCAGGACTGTTCTGCTGTGGAAATTGTCATCTACGGCCTAAGGAGCATAGCAAGTCTCACAAAGGTCTAAAAACACTGTAACTAGAAGTGGGAGCCCAACAAATATTTTTGCATAAACTCTAACAGAAGGAATTTTGTCTGTAATTCTAAATTCACCAGGGACTTGGGTGTCTGATCAACTAAGCAGTCAAACAAAACTCAACAGCATCTTTTCTTGTAAATTAGAACAGGACCTTGGGTACTTCCTATATTTATTCCCTTCTAAGGCAGTCTCATTCATTCAGAAAACAGAATGAAGGACCAAGCTGGCAAGAGAATGCATGAGCAGCTTATTTGTCACTGTTTCTGACTTACTGGCACAACAAGCCTGATCAGGCTATTTCTGATTTGCCACAATTGCTCCCACATCTATGTGGGCAACTACTAACTAATACTGAAACATTTCTTAATTATCACAAGTAAACACTGAAAATTATTCAAATTAATCACATAAAGGCATCATCACTGAGAACAAGACCATTAGTCAGGCATTTTATCCTAAGGACTAACTAAAGACATATTTCCTAATAATATTTAGCCCCGACTTCACACTTTAGCTGTTTCTCTTTTATCTTAACACGCCACACCAAAAAGTCACTTCAGCTGAAACTTACTGATTTTCATATGAAGATTTTTCTTACTTTCCACTTTACAGCAGCAACTGTATTATTATTACTGTTACAGCCCAGAGCATTCACCCCTCTTTGTTTAGTAGAACAGACACTTTCTCTTCCTTGCTACTTCTAAAAACACCAAGTCATCATGATGTGGTCTATAAACATAATGTATATCAACAATAATTGCTAGTGGTATTTGTACTGCACACCTTGACAATCATAGGGTACCACATACAAATTCAAATTCCTTGAAGCAAAATAGGTTTGTTTGCAGGTCTCTGCAAAACACAACACTCAACAGATGTATTTTTTTCCAAGAATGTCTGCTGTAATGCTATCATCACAAAGAGTCCAAGGCTGTGTAACCAAGAAACAGATTATGCTGCAGGGCTGATGGTTTGTTTTTTTTTTTGGTTTTTTTTTTTTTTTGTAGTTTACAATTTTCACTTTCTCCTCTCTTACAAGCTCAGAATTCTGCAGGCTATCAGCACAATTCATAGCCAAGAAGTCCCAAACTAAAGGTAGGTCCCTGGGCAGCTAACCAGGCCAGTAGACCTTGCAATCTAGTGGAGTATTAAAAATATCCTGTGAAGGTCTGTTTTTCACTATGTATCAGTCAAGAACAGAATAAAAAACCTCTTAAATATACAGTGCAAAAAACCCCTTAAAAATTAAAAAGAGAAGATTTTCTTGGAAAAAACTGAATGATGTATAATTAACCCAAACACAGGCTTATGTAAAAATTTTAAAAATAGAGCTGAGGATAGATGAGCAAGCAAAGAAAGCCACTTTAATACTATCAGGGTATTTACAATGTACTAACAGCTCTAAAGAGATATGGTTAAAAAACCAAAATTAAGGTAACAAAACTTCAGATATCACCTCACATCAGACTTCTGCCCAATTAATAGGTAAAAATGCAATACTGAAATTGGACATCTGTATGCTGATGCAAGATGGAGCAATTTGACAAATTGTGAGGAAAGACGCATTGACAATATTTTCAAAAAAGTGACCTGACCCTAGGAAGAAGCTACAACAGAGATCTTCAGCTAAAGTAGTGGTCACCTCTGGAACACAGGCACCTTTGAATGCATGGCTATTTACCACAAGTGGGTTCTTTTGACTGACAACGAAGACATCCAGATGACCTTCACAATAACTCTCTCTAAGATAGATAGCATGCTGGCCAAGTCACAGAACAGCAGCTGGACTAGATGGCTTCATATACCCCATGACCACAAATGAATGCCATTATCAGTTTTCTAGGAAAGAAAAACAAGACAAGCACAATGCAAAATGCAGTACAAAATTCTCTCACTATATCACTGCAAATAGTCTTCACTTACAGAAACCTCTCTGGGAATGGGCCACAAGGGCAGAACATCATTTACTCAGGAACTGAACCTGGAATGGTCAGTTTTCCCTCCTGGTGCTTTTTGTCTCATTAAGGAGCAGGGGTAAAGCAGAGTATGCCCAGTTTATTCTAAGTGTCTGAAACTGGGACAGCTGCTAAGCAAGAAAAGTAGAAAGCAATGAAAATCCAAAGCAGGAGGACACCAATGACTCACTAAACCTGCAGTGGATTGGACTTCATTGCAACTTAAATATTTAAGGCCCCTCTTATGAAAACTCTGTCTTCTGATCCTTGAGTTAACACGTCTCTCCTCTTGACTTTTTTTGCTATCCTATGTGCTTCATATGTGCCTCACTCATGGTGAAAATTTGTTTCCTTTAAAATAAAATCTGAAATTCAAAAAAAGACAAACCAAACAGCTATGAGCCTATCAGATGAAATAAGTGTTGGGAAGGAAACAAAGGGGGACTGGAGAACGAATATGACTTGGCAAAAACATTACTAAGTAAAGGCTTCCAAAAGAAAGCAAATCCCAGAATGAATTAAAGGGGTTAAAGAGATTTAATGGGATTTACAGAGGATGAGGAAAAGAGAAAGTCCAAGCAGACAGCAGGTCTGATAGCTATATACAGCTTAGAGGAATAGAATAAATTAGCTAAACAGAGTAGCAGAATACAATTATTTCACATTCATTTGAGGTCTTCTTCAGCTTAAGAGAACAAAAATAATGTTACATTTGAACATTTAATAATGAAGATTCATGTAATGGTTAGCTACTGATAAGAAGTACTAGGAAAACTCCGTGAAGCCTGAAGAAAGCACATGCCCCAACTTACATTAAAGGAGTTTGCAAGTGTATTTGCCATGAGAGGCACGAACCAGAGTTTGGAAAAAGATAGAAACGTGCTACCAAGTAGTCTGGGAGTACTTCAGCTTTTCCTTGTTATAGAAGGGAGATATCCATCTTCTGGTTGTCAATCCTGTGGACTCTACCCAAATTACAGACACACCAGATAGAAGATAATTTTATCACTCCTTAGAATGCTGTCTACTCCTGTGAAAGAATCCAATAAATGACATACAACTTGCAGATAATGTTTGGTAACACAGAAATCCATCCTTGGGTGTATGTAGGATTGATATCGTTTGACAGCACAATTTGGGTGGAAGTTAAGACATTAAAGGACATGGAAGGGGTGAGTGAAACTAGCAGGAATAGTGGTCAAAGTACAGAAATAGGTAGGAAATTAGGAGCAATTCAAAAAAGAGGCTGCAGACAGGTCTTAGATACAAATGGTAGGGGACAAAACTAGTGCTGAAGCAGAAAGATAATGCCTCAAAATCAGGCTTCTGGCATATACGCTTGTTTCTTCTCTAGCAGCATCAATTTATTTGCTGTTTTCTTTGGTTCTTGTCATTTAAGGATATGCACTAGGCTAGGCATACATATAGACCATAGGGGAAAGGAGCAGAAACTAACCACAGTGTAACAACCCAATACTGTGCCCAGCTGCCAGAGACACTGCTGAGCACATCCAAAATACAAAAATCCAAGAGGATGACGTCATAGCGCTCATTAAGTCAGCTTCAAATAGATAAATTAAAGCAGTTAAGAATAGTTGAAGATTTACTAAGCATTCTTAAAAGCTAATCACTTCATCTGTCTGTCTTCCCCAGGCTGAGCTTACCACACAAACTAGTGGTAAGAAGCTTTTTTCATATAATAATACCATTTTATCTTGAGAGAGCTGAAAAAGCTGATACAACCACTGCAGTTTCAAAAGCTCTTTCTGCTGTTGAAGTGCAAGGGCTTAAGGCAAAGGCTTTACAGCTGAGAGGACAGGGCAAAGAACCAACATCACCTGTACTTTCTCCACCAGTTAAAGCAGTGCACATGAACACACTGCCCGATAACCCTGGGAAAGAAAAGTAGGATACACAGATAAGACATCCTTCCGCAGCTCAGCAGCAATCCCACGTGAGCTGACATGTCTCATTCACGTCCCAGAACAAAAAAAAAAAACCCTAAACAAACCAGCATTTGGGTTTATTTTGATTCTCCTTCTTGATTTCACACCTAGTGTGATTAAAAATGAGACAAATCAAAGTATAATGAAATGACACCAACACAAACACTGTTCTAGAACATTCTGACAAGCCGTGACCACGAGTAAGGTCAACGCTCCATGGCCAAACATCTTCTAAGCAGAAGTGAATGCATTTTATCCCAAGCAGTTAATAAATAGAAACTATACCAAATTGTTCATAAGTATGACTAGAAAAATATTCTCAAGGACAGCTTTCAGATTACTAGCTATTTTTCAGGACTTCATTAATATTACTAACCTGAATTTATAAAAATACATGGCACTCAGAGATAGGAAAAGAGACACAACCTAATGAACTTTCAAATGAGCAACCTCAGCCTCTTGGTAACCAGTAGCCTTCCTTACTGCTTTCTCTCTTACATACAGTATCAGTGCTTTGACTGAGTTGACATACAGGGAAGACATTACCATTTTTGATGAGACCAGTTAACCAAGAAGAGGACATGATATTTGACAGGGGAATAAAAAGTGGAATTTTCACAATAGAAAACAAGAGTTACATAAGACAGTGCTGTTTTTATTAATGAGACCCAGAACAGAAAAGCTTCGTAGCTAAGAACTAGATATTGAATGGTTATATGGAATGACATCTTACTTGATTTAGAGAAAATTCAAACTCAGGGGGACAAAGAACAATGGCATTATTAAATAGGACTGGACATAGTAAGATCTTAACTCCTTAAGTCTCAAGATACTAGAACTTAAATTATGCTTTCATTGAGAACTGAACTGGACTTTGAAAGTAAACCATTGCATAAGGGACAGAATAATAACTGAATCCAAATCTTTATTATGGGAAAACAGTGAGCATCCAAACTTCTATCTCACAACTTATTACTCAAAACTTTTCCTCCTCTCAGTTTTTCCTTAAAATTACATTAAGACAAAAACCCTAATTTTATGTGCTACTGACTTTGCTGGAATTTCTTTCTTATTTTCCTCCTCAGACACTGTGATGCTTCAACAAAAACTCTAGCTGTGTATCCTTACAATGTCTAATATTATGAGGAATTTTTAATTCTCAGACAGGAATTTAATAACTACCAAAATTTTTAGCCATTTTTCCTACATTGAACCAATCCAGATCAGAGCAGCACACAAAGCACAATGCAAAATGGTGGCAAGGCAAAGGGTGAGTTTTGTGGGGACATGCTTTTAAATTACTATGAAACTCAAAAAAAACACAAGTAAAACTTGAACATTTTATTGCTTGTTCCTATGGAGAAAGGTGTCTGGATCACCGTTTCAGTGAGGCCTCAGACAAAACTTCCATCCAACTTCAGAAATTACACTGGTCAATATAAAGAAGTCCCTGGCTGATGACAAGAAAAATGAAGGAAAAAGAATGAGTAACACAACCTTGAATTCATATACAAGATATTCACTCCACTGTTCAGGCATGGCAGCTGTTTGTTAATCACCATACTGCACCAGGATACAGCAAGTTTACTTGTATTTCTTGGCCAAGAAATTCAGAAAGCGCTGTCTGATAGCTGAGGTAACCAGCTCCAGGACATTCCTCCCTACCCTCCAAGTAAATATTTCCAGTTGCAGACTGGTTTTCAGTGAGTTTTTTGTGAGAAAGCTACAATACCATTTAATATTATACATAAGAAATATTGTACATATTTTTCAAAAATAGTTTTGCATTGTTATTTCTGAAACATAATTTAAACAAAGCAACACAGCTTCATGTATTTGGGAGCTGCAGCCAGCTCAGCAGACAAGCTCAGCAGAAAGCAACTCATTGCTTACTAAAATGCAGCTATGGAAGCCAGAGCAGCAGTCCTCTAATCCAAGGTGGAATTTTCCTTTAGAGTTTCATTACACAGAATTTAAAACCAAGATTTTTATCAGATTGTCTCACTAAGAAAATATCATTGTCAGATGGTTCTACAACAGAACCATTCCAGTTTTTCAAAGGATTTCACGGAGCTGGATTGTTTTCCATGTCAAATCACATCTAACCACGAAAGCAATTTCTGAATCCAGTGACAGCTCAATGATAGGGAACTCTCTAAGTAAAAAAGTATGTGCTTGTGGGAGAGGTTGTTTCAGTGATCCTGATGACAGAGAGAAAACACGGATGTATGTATAACTGCTAACATTTTTTGCTGGCAATATGAGAAGGTGGCAGCATTAAAAATAGACAGCTGGTGCTAACTGACGCCAGCACGATCTCAGTGTGCAAGAGTCATTGACCATGGTTGGAGATAGAAAGGTGTGAAATCAAGAATGACACACCAAGTGAAAAAAGAGAAACAAACTACAGTGTTAGTCCATATCCACAGGTCACATGCAAAAATTGTTTGCCATAACCAACGGCCAAGGACCAAATCATGACCTTCAAGAAAGGAGAATCCAGACTGCAGCTATGCACAGAGCAGAAACCAAACATTTTCTCTTTCAAAGAAAACAATAAATATAATAGAAATAATGAAGAAACTGCATATTTCTCCCCTACTGGAAGATTGCCTTCCCATATGAAAGGGAAAATTGGATGGTGACAGCAAAGTTCTAAATATACAATCCCCAGCCTTGGAGAATTTCCCATTCTATGTCCGTTTCTTGCAAAGGAGACCTCATTCTATGCTAAAATGACAACATCCACAATGATGTTCTGCTCCCCATGTCCTTCTTATCTTCACATCTTACAAAACAGCAATTAGAGATGCAATTATCTGCATTGGCAGCATTCTCATTTTACAAGACAAAAAGCAAGACAGAAGAATAGGTAGACTGTGGCCAAAACAGACTCTCAAACAGTTTACAAATGAGAGTAGGAGAGCCTTTGAAGAGGTATCCACTTGAAGAGAACAATACTATTTTTAAAAAGTGCAGATGGGAAATGTTAAGGCTAAATTATAGAGCAGCAAAACCCCCGTAACACTTATACATGAGAGCACCACTTTTCCACTACAGATCCACAAGCTAAATCCATATGTCTGCTACTGCCAATGCAGAGAATATTCTTTAATAAGTTCTTCTGCCATGCCTTTATCACTTCTTCTGTTATGCCTTTGTCCTTACCATAACTTGTGGAGATAGGCACCTACCTTTGCAAAGCTTAGGGAAAAAATAGCAAATGCTTCTGACCAGATCTTTCATATACCTCAAGAGCAATCTCTAGGCACTTTTCATCTCAGCACAAGGTTGTTGCAATTGACAACGTAAGCCTCAATCTGAATGAAGATCCCCTACTAATCATAACCAAGGACAACTGCATGAAGCCCCAGCATACCTCACAGGTAATTAGGGCATGTCTGTGAGCTTAGAGACCAAAATAATTGAACATAGACAAAGCACAGACTTTTATCCATCTTCTCACAAAAAATCCCTGACTCTAGAGAAAGAGAAAGCCTGCCAAACAAGTAGTTACAATAAAGCCACCTCCAGCTTCAAAAAGAAGCCACTTTGACTCGTTGGGTGAGAGAGACTGATCCTCTCTCTCTGTGTCCAGAGCGGGGAACACATTTTCCAAATGGAACTTTCAGTTGTGCCACAGAATCTGCAGAACAGTCCATGCCAATAATGTCTTGGCACTTTGTGAAAGCTATAAACAGAGAGTGACCCAATTCTCTATGGGGATCCATCACCTCCCCTGGATTAAAGATCTGTATATCAGTCTTTACAGTGCTGACTCATGTGCATCTGAAACCAATCCAAAAGAAAGGCAGAAAATTATGACAGTTGATACCAACACAGATATTGTCTATTCAAAACATGCAAAAGTTTACAATAAATGGAGGTTTACCCATCTAATGGAGGTTTACCATCATCACAAACCAAAATGATAAGGAACAATCGGGAAGACTCCAAGATACTGGAATGAATTGTGAAAGCAGAGAGGAGACTATAAAAGAGCAAGCATATACTCTTTTGGAAATCTGTGACTTATTTATACCAACACCTACTGAACGAAGGTATTGAGCCAATGCTGGCTAAGATTTGCTGCCCTCTTGATTTTTGCTTTGTGCAAAAGGGTGCTTTCATCTACAAACACACGTTAGTACATTCTTACACTAGCAATCTCCAGCAGCTCTCAGCTACTTACATTCAGAAAATGAAGCTTCACATTGATTTTTCTTGGATTACTATCTCAATTCTGAAAATGGTTTTCTTCAAAGCCTATGATTTCACCAGCAGAAGCAACAAAGTTTTGTTCCAAAGTGTCATCCACTGACATGCTGGTGCAAAAATATTCAATATATCTATTCCCACAATGTTTTGTACAGAAGGGCAAGTTTTCTAAATAGTGGAGAGTGAATGATGCAATTATTATTAGACTTCTGTGCTCTTATCCCAATGCATGTCAGAAAACTGTCTTACTTTCCAGGTACATACTAACTTATTTGTGGCACAAAATCTTCAGCATGAAGACCACTGATGAATTTCCATGGGATCTAACTCAACACACAGGGGTCTTGCCTTCCATCAGCACTGCCAATAGGGTAGATGCTGTTCATAAGCAAGCCAAGTATATCCTCACAACCTGCAAAGCACAAAGCAAACTGGCCCTTGCAAGAAAATAGGATGGTACAAAACCAACAGATTAACACAATGTTAACACAGCCCAGCTCTATGTTTTGTGTTGCATGTACCAGCCTGTGCAAGTCTACTCTGAAACCTCCCAAAACACACACTGACAAACATCTTTGCAGCTTTACACATTGGCCTTTCTTATTACAGAACCTCTACATTAGGAATGTTTATTGAAGTAGTCAGTTTAAACTAGATTAAGTTCTGATGGATGTATTTATGGTTATTTAATATCTCATAGTAAGGACAGCAAAACCAGCAGAAATTCAACAGCAAACATTTCAGGCAAATGCTTTCCTTCAATTACTTAAAGTTTCACCGGGTTGAACACAATCAAAGAAAGATTTATGCACTCCTGAACATCTTATCCTACACCTACAGGGTACCCTACACCTACACAAACAAAGCTCTGAGATCACAGCTACAAAAACTATTAAGTCTATGTCTTTCTAACCTGCAGCACTTAGAGTGTGTACACCCCTTAGAGGCATTAGAAGCCAAATCCTCTCACACTTCAAAGCTCAAAAAACCTCCAGATTTTCAAATGGTGCTCAATAAAGACAACAAGCAGAAATTCTGGCCCGAAGTCTTCTAAGTACATACAAAGCAGGTATACTCCATATGCTTCATTTTCTAAAAACAACAGCATATGACAATTAACAATGCTCTTGAGAGGTTAGTCAATACCAACCCCTTTAAAAATTACTATGTATGTTGCAGAAGTTGTGCTCTTCAGCAAATGACTTCTTCCAAGATTAAGAGATCACACCTGGGACAAGCACATATAGAAATCTATTCAACATTTGGCCTAAATTATTTGGGTAACTGTCTCCAGAAAATACGTCTTGTCATCATCTTTATCTCAAAGCTTTGACAAATGGAGTCAAAAAGCTTCCAAAAAAAGCAAATGTCATGTCAAATAATATCAAGTCAATGCTCCTAACATTAAAGAAGTCTAGCTTTCCATGGGTAGTCCTTAAGTCTGATTCCATACCTCTCCTGTTTGTCTCAGGTTACCACCACTTCACTGTCCGCCTGGACTATGGCTTTCACAGATAGTACTCAAAGACAAGGAAGCCAATGACTGGGTGACACAGAGAAGCATGTAAAAGGGAAATAAAAAGAACAATCTTCCAAGCATACATGAGAGTGTATTGTTGGGCAAAGCATACAAAACTACATCAGGAAAGGAATCATCAAAATTGTTCAGAATGGCCAATGTTGACTGAAGCTGCAGTCAGCTGGAATTGCAAGTCAGACTCAAAACTAGAATGTTAAATCCGAGTTCATCCTATTCGGTACAGAAGCAGGAAAACTAAGCAGCTTATTTAACTGCCTAGTACGCTCTCTACAGCTTTCTCCACCTGGTTAGAGGAGTCCCAATAGGCAACAGTCAGTTGCCTTGAATAAAAAAAAGGGACAAGCTAGTTCTGTGGATTTTAGTTCTACAGATTTCCCAGCTACGATGTCCACTTCAGCATCATGTAAAGCTCTCCCATTACTCTCAGCTGAGGTGAAATGATGAAAGAAAAAAAACCTGTCTGAAAGAGGACAGCACAGCTCCAGCTTTTCTGTAAAGGTAAGGAGTAAGGAAATAATTTCTATTTGATTTTACTACAAAGTCTTGGAAAAAAATCATGCTATTTATGTTTTTTTAATAAAGGACAAATTGCTGAAACACGTGGGAAATGCACTGGCTCTCTAAAGGATCTACTAAACGGAATATTCCTCACTGTTCTTTTTAAACGAGTACCCGGACTTACTGGGAACAAAAATTATTTAATCAAATTATAGTCATTAATTTTAGATTTCCATTCACACCACTCCATTATCTCTAATAATTAGCATTAAAAATGTCCTGAACTCAAATTCCAGACAGTTAGTTCACCACCATTTTCATCTGACATCTAGAATTAAATTCTTTATTTCTGGATATACACAGGACAATCACCTAATAGAGTGGCTACTGTATGAGATACATAATTTTTTTGTTACTACCTTTCTGTACCTTCTGATATTGTTCTGTTAGACTTGAAACCTATCTCTAAACCTACAAAGCTCTTCAGACTAAAAAAAGACAGAACCTATAAATGCCAAATTACTCCCTTTTTATTATTTTTCCTATTTATAGGCTCTTTTAAGAATACCAGCTCACCTGTTAAATTTTTTGCTGAAAATTAAAAAGGTGCCAAAAAAATCAAATAAAACATCCTCCCCTAGAAACCTTCTTGTAGAGCTGAAAACATTAATCAATGCATACTGCTTAGAAACCTACAAAACCTTCTGTTGGCACCATGCCAAATGCAAACAGTTTGACTCATGCTGATCTCCATTTGGATTACAAATGCCCCAGGCATCTATTTCCATACAGCATCCATGACAGGAAGAAAATGTAAACAGCCTAAATTTGGAAGAAAAGTTTCTTAGTACCTGTTTTGAATTGCAAGACAGGAAGAAAGCCCATAAAGGAGTAACAAAATAGGACTCCTTGCGTTCCCCTATTTTAAGTGTGCAGCAGCAGTAGCTGCTGTGCACAAAAAGTGATGGGAGAGCTGATGGTAAATACTGTCCTCCTCACCTTTTGAGCAGCCCATACCACAGAGGCTTGCTCTAGCAGAAGCAAACACTTAACACCTTTTTGTGAAATACAGACTGCATATGATGACAAGAACTGCCCACCCTCTACTCTATGATTCTCTAGTCAGTAGCTTCTTGTATTACTCTCACACTGGTCTGGGTCAGATAAACCCTCCATTCTCAGCACTGTCAGTTCCATTCAGAAGTTTAACAAACATCATCCCACAGAGAGTAACAAGCACCTCAAAAATCACAAAGCAGCAAAATCCTTGGTTAATTAGGACTGCACTGGGAATCACAATGAGTATATCTGGAAATTCTGTATAACTGAGATAGATTCCAGACAGTAAGCACAGAGCCATTTTGTTTTCTCATACAAATTTTTCAGTTGTGCTGTAATGAACTATTATTGTGTTACAGTATCACTGTATTATGTGTCATTAACTGCAAGAAAAACCACTTCTCTTGTACACAATTATAATGATATAAAAACTATCAGTTTAATCTTTTACATACCATTAAAAACATCATACTGACAGTACAATAACTGCTTCTTAGTTTATTTTCATTTTTAAACAATAATTGCAAGTGAAGGGCATATAATAAAGATCCAAGACATCTGGGCAATGAAGCAAGTGCTGTCATGTGTCATGAGAGTCACAGCCTGGTGCCAAAGATCACCAGTGTTCTGCAGCTGTTTATGCCCATGATCACAAATGGCACTAAGTGGTACAATGCTCTCCTGTATCAGCAGAGACAAACAGATGTGCTGGCTCCTGCTCACCAGATGATGGTGGTGGCTTATCCTTTTCTTCAGAGTCTTCTATGTTTCTGTCTAGAAGAAGAGCACTGTAGAAAACTTTTAGCTGTTCTGAGCATTGTAGTGACACAATCATGAGAATGTGGTAACAGAAGTATATAGCAAAGAAAAATATATGAACTGAAAGCTCTGCAGCTGCACTGGCTTGGCCTGTTTGCACCAGGAAAACTGTATGAATTTTACGGACTCAAAAGACCCCACAAAATCAACTCTTGTGTCAAAAGGCTAGAAGCATCACATGAAGCTAGTGAAGCCACAATCATGAAAATATGGTAACAGTGTGAGGCTGGAAGATTTCCCACACTTTCAACACTTTTCCCTCCAGAACAAAGCTGAGGCTAAGAAGAGGAAAGACAATTCAGTGCTGCCAGGGGAGCGTTCCTCACTTTCTGTCAGCACACATCACCATCCCTTCCTCAAAGCTCACAGGTCAAGACCCAAGCAAATGTCACAAAAGCTTTGCACCCAGCACAGTGCAAAGGGTCCCACGAGCAGGGCAGTGCAGCACACACTCCTGCACTGCACAGGGCTCACTCCTGCAGCACCACGGCCCCTGCCAAGCAGCTCCGCACACAGCACGGCACCAAACCAAAAGGCTCTCCACAACCACTTCTGGCAAGGAAAAGCACCGGGAAAACCTACTGGGCACCAGGGATATCACACCTTCCAAACAGACACCGACTGCCCTGCCTTTCACAATGAACTCTCGGCTCCACTCAGACAACTTTGCCTCCAGGTATTTTCCACCGCTCGCCATCCCTAACAAAGATCCTGCCTTGATTTAAAGCTGCTCCACAGCTCAGGCAGAGACTTCACGATGCAAAACCCTGCACTTGGGTTTTCTGCTTGCTTCTCCTTCCTGCATTACAAATGCCCAGAGAGCACAGAAACAGCCCCTGCCTGCCTGAGGGACTGACCCTGCTGGGAGTGCCTGCACTGCCAAGAACACTGGGGACAGGCGGTCGCTGAGCTGCTCCTCTTCCTCCTCACCAGAAGGGTGCAACACCTCAGCCACAGCACTCCTGGCCACACTGCCAGCCCCAGCCAGCTCTCCTCGCTGAAACTGAATGCTTTCCAACATGTGCTCCTTCAACCATAAAACTTCACTATCTAACAGCACATCCTCCTAGAAAAAGTTGCCATGGAGATTTCTTTATGCAATTCAAATGTTCTGGAAGCCTGCAGAATCAGCACCAACATTCACAGTCTCAGCCAGGTTTTGAAAATTATTGGTCTGCTGGTCATATCCACAACCTTTGTAAAATTAAGAAACGAAAAATGAGTGCAACATGGAAAAAGAATTTCAACGGGAAAGTCTGCCCTTTTTGGGGGTGTGGGGTGTGTTGTACCAGAACTCCATAGCAAAACTGTATTTGCTTTGTTTTTAAATTCATGGGAATACATGCACATACATTAGATGTCAGCAGAAAGTCAGCAAGAGAGATCAAGCTTCAAATAGAATTTGGATTTCATTCATGTTCCCTTGGTTTAGGCACCTGCAAGGGCACACCCACACAAAAGTAAACGATAAGCAGCTCTACTTCAGCAATGCCTGAAAATAACAACATTTTAACTAATTCTGATGAGGATTTCATTTCCAGTCTTTAATGAGACTTGCTCCAATTCAGTTGCAAAAAAGTCCTCCTAAGCATCAAGAAAATGGAAAGAATAGATCAATCAGGCTCTTCAAGTCAAGCCACTGTTGTTTTTTTAAGGAAAGACAAACAAAAAGGTTGAAGAATGATAAACACCATGTCAGATGGAGCACACTTCCATTCACAAACCTCAGATCCCAAGCAGACTACATATAAATTGTTTAAGTAGTTTTACACACATAGGCAGATTAAATATATATAATTGCAATATATATAGTATATTAATCATCTTTCTGAGATGAAGGATTTCTAGCTCACGTCTGCTTTTAGGAGTAAATAGCATCCATACACACACACTTTTTTCCCTGCAAAATTTCCACTCTAACTTCATAACAGGAAGTTAATCTCTACTGCCTACACAGGAGCACAAAGAAACTTACACTTATTCCTCGTGTCACCATGTACCACAACCAGCCCCCTGCCATCTTGGTGGCCATGCACCCCGCCTGTTCCAGTGCATCAATCTATTTCCTGCACAGGGGAGCCTCAGACTGGGCACAGCACTCCCAATACAGTCTTACAAGTCCAAGCTGCATGGAAGGATGACCTCCCCAGACCCGCTGACCACACACTGACATGCAGCCCAGGATGCAGCTACCCTTCCCTGCTGCCACAACTCACATTCACTGCAAGGACTGCTGTCACCTCACCTTCAGAAGCTTCCCATCTGTACTGGTTTTGGCTGGAGTAGAGCTCATTTTCTTCACAGTGACTAGTATGAAGTGGTATGTTGGATTTGTACTGAAAACAGTGTTGATAATATAGAGATGTTTTTGTTACTGCTGAGCAGCACTGAAACAGCTTCAGGGCTTTTTCTGCTTCTCCTGCTGCTCCTTCAGTGAGAAGGCTGGGGGTATGCCAGTTGGGAAGGGATACAGTCAGGATGCTGACCCCAGCTGACCCATGGTACATCCCATATCATATGGCATCACGCTCAGCATACAAATGTTGGGAAGGAGGAAGTGGGGGATATTCAGAGTGATCATCTTTTAAAGTCACTATTCTCCACGATGGAGCTCTACTTTTTTGGGCATGGCTGAACACCTGCCTGCCCATGGGATGGGGTAAATGACTTCCTCAGTTTGCTTGGCTTGTGTGAGTGATTTCTGCTTTTCTTATTGAATAGTTTTTACTCAACACATGAATTTTCTCACTCTTATCCTTCTGATTCTCTTCCCCATCCCACTGGTAGTAGAAACAGAGTGGCTACATGGGGCTTATTTTCCAGCTGGGGTTATTAAACAACAACACTGACACCATCACCACCTCTAGAGCTGCCCCCTAGACTGCTGGCTCACTCTCCAGCCCATGCCTCACCAATTTGGTGACAATGTGACTGGAGTCAAGTCCTTGCCTTGATCAAAGTATACTAACTACACCCCTTTACCCACAGTGTCAGTCATTTCATCAGAGAAAGCAATGAGGTAAATCAGGCATAACTGGTCCTCGGCAAGCTCATGCTGGTTGCTCCAAATCACCTTCTTGTCCTGTGTATTTTAAGAAAGGACTTCCAAAAGGATTTACTCCATAACCTCTCCAGGGACTGAGGTTATGCTGATTGGCCTGAACTTCAACTTTGCTCACTCTGTTTCTTCATGCATGGGCTTTATTCCTCCTGTCCCTGCTTCCGTTTCTTGTGTACCTCCTTCTCGTGGTCCAGCCCCGTCCGAAGCTCCATGTTTATTCTTGCTAGCCCGTTGCTGTGCTTCCTGACTTCCTGCACATGGGAATGAAACGTTCTTGTGCTCTGATGAAGCTGCCTTGAAGACCAACCAGCTCTCCTGAACACCTCTACTCTCCAGGGCAGCTTCCAGAGAGAAAATGCAGAGGCCAAGATCTGCCCTTCTGAAGTTCAGGTTTGTAATTCTGCTGTTAATCTTGATTATTCCTCTCAGTATCTTAAACTTTACCATCACCTGGTTGCTGCACATAAGGCTGCCTTGTCCTCTGTGTCTTAATCATCTTCTACTTCAATCCATGAAATCAAAACTGATATTTAACAATCTGGAAAATACTTGCCTGTTACTTAGTTTATTTAGTCAGTAAAATTAAGGCAGATTTCACATAGCTGCTTCTATAAATGAAAAGCTGGTAGTTTTAAATTATGGTGCAATAGGCTGACCTACAAAAAAAAAAAAAAAAAAACAAAAACCAAAACAACAACTGACTTCTACTCTAAGCCAGTAAAAGTTTGTGTTGCACACATGTGGAATAGGCCACAAAGTGTGGCAAATACCAAGCAAGCTGCTATGTATAGCACTGTGTATGACATCATGTAGCATTCTGTATCAGCTGGGAAATGAATCACTCACCACCTTATCTATAGGTTTTCATGTGATGTCCCGTAAAATGGTGTTTTTAAAATCCTAATCAGCAAACATCATTACAGGTACAAAATTTACCCATTATATATGCATAAAACAAGCCTGTGTTACAGCAAGTGAATTTAAAACCGTCTCCCTTCTCATATGCTATCACTGTTTTACTTTTAGAATTTATGCCTCTTGGCAGAAGAGAGAGAAGAGCTGCTTTGGTTTTTTAAATAAAAACCTTTTGAAGGACAAAGTGCAAATGGCAACATTACATTTGGCTCTTTAGGCAAAAAAGGCAATTGGCTCTTAATTTCAATTAAAATATAGATGTGGCAAAAAAGAGCACTTTCTGTTGAAACTTACCTACATTCCTACCTAAAAACGCACTGCTTCACAATTTGCCTGAGACTTACCAGAAAAGATTCTGCTCTACATATTGTTCTATATCCACTTAAAACTTATTTCCTGATGCAGGCATACTAAAGTACAAAAGTTAACTGTTATGCCTACTTCATGCATGAAGTAGGATTACAAAAATCCTTTTCTACCACTATCAAAAGAATGTCTCCAAGAGGGATGTAAAACACAGCTTGCAACTACTAGGTACTTCATTTATATATGAAGACCACTTCATACCTATTTAAGTACTTGAAAAAATTAAGAGACTTCGGTAAAAATCTCCATTAAAGACTATTTACTTCAGAGAAACCTCACAGACAGATATTTGTTTTGAATGAGCTCAGGTGTCATAGTACTAGTCCTTTCAAATACAAAAAAAAAGCAAGAAGCATCATACTTATTCAATACAAAGAAAAGACAGCAATTATATTACAGCTGACAAATGGGGAAAGCACATACTCATTCTTGCCAAGAGTTTTCTGGCCAGCTTCTCAGAGCAAACATTACCCATTACCCAAGTCTTGCAGCATGGTGAACTACTGCTGCATTAAGCTGTTCTCAGGTGGAAGTGCTCCTGCAGAGACCTGAGTGATCCAGGCTGTGGGAATCAGGCTAAAGAGCCAAGTGTGCAAGACAGTGAGGACAGTGCATGAGTGGCTCTGCTCAAAAATCAGGGCACAATAAAGTGTATTACGAAGATTCTCCATGGGAACAAAACCTTCTTTTCTCAAAAAGATGGAGGAGAGTTTACTGGGCTTTAAAATACATGGCTTCCTCAGCAACAAGAAAACATGTCAAAGCAACATCAGGGACTACTAATGGAATTTCAGAAGACAATTATGCTTCCACTTGATCTTTTACCAAGAATATTTTAGAGGGCAGGGAGTAAGGTATATTTACAAAGCTTCTGTAGCTTAATTAATCTTCAATAACAATCCAGTATAGAACCACAAAAATTTGTTTAAAATTTAACACATAGTAACATCAAAACAAACAAATGTTTCCATGGAGATGGCTACCTAAATAAATGCTCACAATGGATCCAAGGGCTGACGTCACCCAGGCCTGCCTGCAACCATAGTAACATGCCAGTGTAAACAGAAATATTTTTATTTTTCTATCTAATAATGTCATAGAATTAGCAGTTTTATGGCAGTGCTTAAAGCATATTCTTGCAGTGCTGAGTGGTAACACTTCTAAAATAAGAGCAGAGATATTTATATAGGGGCTATTACTATGACCATGTTAACTACATACAACAAGTGGAGTATGTGTACAGCATAGCTAACATATCAAATTTCCCAGAGCAGTTGTTGACCCTCAATAAACAAAGAAATTTAAGTTCCTAAGGCAACATGCCGGAATGCTGGTAAGAGCTCAGTAGCATCTATTATTCTTGGGTGTTCTGCTTTCCTTAATACAAAAATCCTGAAGTTCTTAGACTGCTGCGTCTCACCGTCTTGCTGGAATAAGAAGAATGCAGCCACATGTTGCTTTTCATACCAAACGCTGAACTCTTCAGTGCCCTTCTCCTCTGTCACCAATGACCTTGCTTTCTCCAAGGCAACAAGATTCACTAAATCCATACTTGCACTCTGCAAGCAAAATACAAGACACACAACCTACAAATTTTTGGAACTCCAGAAGCGTACCAGAAAAGAAACATTTAATGAAGAAATTTTCCAAGAAAGCAGGCAAGTGTGTCAGTGACTGCAAAAATGCCCATGGAATTCCCACTGTCATGAAAAACATCCATCTTCAAATACTATTGCATGCCTGCATATTGTATGTCTCTAAATTCAGTGGGTCCAGATTGCATTATTGCTTTTCATTAAAAAAATATAAAAGAAAGATGTCTATATAAGGCTCAGATAGTATGTGAAAAATTAATGCTTTGAATGATCTAATATTACTAAGATATTTATACTGAACTCTTACATTTTAGCAGACACCTGAGCTACAGGGAAATTGAAGATATTATCATAACAAAAGAAGTTGGAGTACTAGTTTTGGTCCTGTCACAAACACTATAGCTACAGTAATTTACGAAAACTACCTTGCCCACAGAATATGACTGTGACTTATTCTTTGTCTTCAAGTATGGCAGTGAATTTATGGACCAGTTAAAAAAATCACTTCCTAGGAAGTATTTTCAGGCTTTTTTTTTTTTAACAATCCCATAAGCTATTTTTTCTGAGAAGAGGTTGCTTCCTTTGCCATTTACAAAGAAAATGTTCTCCTGGTACCAATTAGCAGAAGGGACTTTTACATAACTTTAAGCAAGTAACTTTAGGCTAGCTTTGAAATTAAAATTTACCCTGCATCTGGTGTTACTGCTTTATGTAGTCCAAGGAACATATGAAGAAAGGGGTACAACAACTCAAGTTTTGACCATGAAACTACAAAAAAAGAAAGCTTACTGCATAATTACATTTACAGTTATGTACATTTCTGTTTGCTTTGGTGCATTTTTTAACAGATTTCATCCCATAAGATATAGTAGAACTTTTGTCATTCACTCTTCACAATTCCTTTTGCTCTTCCAAGTACAGGACTCATGGAAAGTTAATGACATTATAAGAGATAGCTTAATTGTATGCTTTATAACCTAAAAAATAAGAAAAGTTCACTCTTCATTACAGAAACTGCAGACTATTCCAACTGCATAAATGCAATCCAAATATTTGGCATAAATGCAGGTGTTTTAACTCTGCTCTCTAGGGAAGCAAATCATAAATATTCACACATATGGCTACTCTCATCGGCGGGCTTCAGCTTTTCACTTCAAGTAATTCCACTGCAAAATTCTTTTTCATTTCTTGTATTTTCTGAGCTAACAATTTTATCAAACATTAATGTGTATTACAATCCACCAAGTTGGAAGGACTTGTGGGACCCTACAAATTACTGTTACACAAAAATATTGGGGGGAGCAGGGGAGAGATCACCCAATTTAATAATTAAATAAAATTTAATATTTTCTTACCAAAGAATGCAATTCTAGCAATAATTCTTTCATGTCTACTACTGTGGATCCTTTGCATTACACTATTCCTTCTCTTATCCTCAAATACATATAAATGTTGCACTCATATGAAGGCCTTCAGTAGACCTTTTATGCAAGATAAACAAACTACCTTTCAGTCTGACCTGACATTCTCATGCATTCTAAACTTATTTTATTATTGGTAACAAAGGTTCAATGGAATTTCTTCAACCTTTATAACAACACTAAACTTAACTTCAAATGAACTAATCTCTGAAAGACAGACACGTAGGTCCCAGCTTTCAAGAAATATCACAGACTATTTAAAACTCTCAGAAGTTTTGTCCACCTGGTTTGGCAGAGGTGGAGAAGGGGTGTTAAGTCTACAAAAATGTTCATTGCCTCCGAGGTAAAATCTCTCCTGGAGCAGAGCAAGTTGCCAATTGGTGAATAAAACATTATCTTTCAGCAGCTCTTAAGTAAACATATCTCTTATTAATTTTCCTTGTTACTTTACCCTATCAGCAATGTTTAGTTCCTACCTATTTTGCCAGTATCTACTAGAGTAATAAATAAAGCCTGGGAAAGTTAGCAAGACAGCAAATGTGGGCTTTATACATAGTAACTCATAAATCCAAAGAACATTTCTATCAGATTAATTATTTTCTAGTGCCTGAACAACATGTGCCATTGTCATAAACTCTAAGTACAGCTTGCTAGAAAACAACCCTGCTAGTACAGTGGCTTCCCAGTAACAGAATCAGCAGAAAATATATTTGGAAGTTCTACCACAATGCTAGATGTAGTTGGGTATGGCAAACATTTTTTTTAATGTTTGTTGTGCTCCCTGGCCAGCCTACAGCTGCTAAAATCCACCAGCCCCATCCCACTGAACCATCACTTTGGCTGATCATAGGAATCCCAGGCTGAGGCTAATCTTGTGAGACACACTTTAGCTCAAGAGCCCAAAATCAAGAGTGATGCACAAAGCCTTCTGGTAACCATAAGGAGAATTCTTACTGAAGCATGGAAGCTGCACTTTGCACTTTTGGAGGGAATTGGAAATTCTTCTATAGTGGTTAAGGTTTTACATTTAACATAGATAAGAAAAAAACTTGGTTTGTCAAAAAACCACAGAGCTCTGCTGGGAAAAATCTGCTTGTCAAATAAAAATGAGTGCGAGTTTATTATGTGAGTATGCCTGCTTTGATGCATTACCAAAACTATCATTATCCTTGAGCTTAGGGTTAAATGTGAAGGAAAAGAGAAAGCAAGGAAAAACAGCTGTCTGAACATGTTCAAGAAATCCTGTATACCCAGCTTATGCTTAACCCTCCTAAGTTAAAGCATATTACTGACACTTAATTTCCTACAGCCATTAGATCTTCCCTTTTTAAAACTTAAAATATTATTTGTGAAATAAATGTGATCTAGACTAAAAAGAATTGCTGACACATGCACTCAGGAATAAAAATGTAAAAAAAACCACAAAACCCCAAGAGCTAAGAAAATGTGGAAGTATACTTACTGAAAGCCTACATTCAAAAAATACTGACCTTCCTAATAAGGACAGCAATTCTCAGCTCCCATATGCCACTTAAGCAATATAATTTAAAAATAAAATAACTTTAAAAGAGAAGAATATATAAAATATATGTTATAAGTATATGTACATGTTGAGGAATGAACAAAAAATGAAACAATTAAAACTAAGATACTTTTGCATTTGATACAGTTATCTACTAAGCTATTAAATACTGGAGTGCTGGTTTCGGCTAGAGTAGAGTTCATTTTCTTCACAGTGGCTGGTATGGGGCTGTATTTTGGATTTCTGCTGAGCACAGGTTTGATAATTTAGAGATGTTTTTGTTATTGCTGAGCAGGACTTGCACAGAGCCAAGGCCTTTTCCGCTTTCCATACTGCCATGCTGGCAAGGAATGTGGGGGTGCTTGGGAGGAGACCCAGCCAAGACAGGTGAAGTGACCCCAGCTGACCAGAGGGATATTCCAGACCACAGGACATCATGGTCAGTAAATAAAGTGGAGGGAGGAATGAGGAAGGGGGGACATTTGGAGTGATGGTGTTTGCATTCCCAGCTTGTTACATGTGATGGGGCCCTGCTCTGCTGGGGATGGCTGAACACCTGCCTGCCCATGGGAAGCACTGAATCAATTCCTGCTTTTCTTTTGCTTTTCCTATTAAACTGTCTTTATCTCACCTATGAGTTTTCCAGCTTGCACTCTAAATTCTCTCCCCAGTGCTGCTGGTGGGGGAGTGAGCAAGCAGCTGCATGGGACTTGGCCACTGGCTAAGGTTAAACCAGGACAACTGGACAGAGGAAAAGATGGTATGCCTCTTCCAAGAGAAATGACAACACTTAACAGTGGTCACAGGAGCGAGGTCTGAGAAACTGCTGAGCTAGCCCTCCCCCTCAAGGGCCAAAGACAGGATCATCCAAGCTGAGCTGGGAGCATTCAACAGCAGCAAGGGTATTTGCTAACATTTCCCAGGAGGCTCAGGTACCTGCCACCTTACAATTCACTGCTGCCCAATAGGATGGGATTCCTTCTGCCCCAGTCACCAAACCCAATGCTTCTTTATATCTGCTAATGCTGCACATCTGTTTATGCCATATCATGGGGTCATCCTGTCACTAAAGAGCCCAGAAACTGATATGAGGAAATAGCACTAAGATTATATTTATCTACAGGAAATAATAAAAGAAAATTTTAAGCTGATGAAAGTCATAGAAAATTTGAAAATATCATAGATCAAGAAAGAAACAAAACCCTACAACCTAAACATCCATTTCAAATAAGTCAGCTCTCAGATGGTATACCTAACTCCATTCAAGTAGGGACTGATAGAAGGACAAGAGGGTGGGAGTGTGCATATGTAGTGTTTTCAGTTATCTAGATAAGATCCCCAAGGAGAAAAGGAACAAAGAAAGAAATCAATCAAATAAACAAGGTCATTCTAGCTATATATGTTACACTGACAATTTTCAAGATTAAAGGTCTTTTCTTCTCTGCCTTCCTCCAGTTTGACGCAGTCTAAACGGTCAGTGCTTGTACCAAGATTTTCCAACTACCTTGTAAGCAATGCAGTTTGCATGTTCTCCCAGCATTACACCACAACAGTTGAGTGCACAAGCCAAATAAGTGTTCCTATAGGCTACAAGTACAATTAAGGGACCCCTTTAAAAAGTATATCCCTCAACACAATGATGTGTGAGACAATTTAAACAATTAGTATGGTAATAAAAAGCAGAAAAGACAAGACTATCATATCAGATGCCAGGAGAATACGAAAGGTGAAAATAATAAAATTCTACACATAAAGCAAAACCAAAAAAATTATTTGGGACTTCATACAGAACATGACATAACAGATTAATTCCTTGTTAACATATTTCCTTTAATATCTTCCCTTAGGTTTGACAAGTTTCTGACTAAGCCTGCCTAGGTTTTTAACTGGGGACAAAGTTACACTAAAGCTCCAGTCACAAAAATAAGATCAGATGACCAAGACAATCCTAATTCCTCATAGCCAAGGGTCACCATCAGTCTGGCATGGCCCTACACTTCAGACCTGAGGTGGTGTTGTGCTGTACATTATGACTGCTGTTAGAATACTGACTTTTAGTACATATCCCACCTTAGCCTCCATCCTCTGAGACCAAGCTTCGGCAAGATCATCCTGACATCCTGACTTCATTCAGATATCTTTCAGGAAATACTGACAGCACTTACTGCAGACCAGTTTATTGGAATAGCCTGCATGTATTCTGATCACATCATAGTCTTTGAATAGTATAATGCCCGTGAAACTGAAGTCAATTTAAGATAGTAGGTCAGAAGCTGAAAGCTGTATCTTCAGGTCAAGCAAGAAAATTTTGTAAAGGAATAAGAAAGAGATTGATTTTGTCAAACACTGTCTCACAACATCAGAAGCATCAGAAGGTAAATTTAGATGGTATCAATAAAACATGGTGGGGGGGAGGGTGGGGAAAGGGAACACAATAAAATTATGGCTAAAATGAACTTACTTGATTTTACTGAAGACGATGTCAACATCTGTGGTTGTCACATTCTTCCCATCTATGATATTGCAGTCCTTACATAGCTTTGACCAGTTCTTCCCATGCATTTCTTTTCCTGTGGCTCTTGTATCACCATGGACGGCAAATTTTCTAAAGGCCTCTTCCAGAGCACTTATTTCTCCTGCCGTAGCGCCCTCATGGGAGTTTGAGTCTGAGGATAACCGTTTTGCTGGTTTCGCCGATTTTTCAGCCATTGTGCTACAAGGAAAAGGAGGGTAAACTTATTGCATTAATTTGCACTAGATTACTCTCTGTCAATCTACACGCTAGAGTTCATGTCGCAACATATGAAATCTATAAGAAGAATAAAAATGGTCTATAAAGTCAGAAAGAACTCACTACCCTCACTACCCAGTCTAAACAGAGAACTATATAACTCTCTGCCCACCTGGGAAAAAAAATTCTAGTACATTTAAAAAAAAAAAAGGACAGCAAGAAACTAGGGACACAAAACTAGTTTCACCATCACTACATCAGCCATCAAAAGAACACTTAATATTTGCCTTTTTTTTTTTTTTCTTAAATGGCAATCATCATGGTCACTCTGTTATTTGAATAGAATATGTCCTTTACACTGTAGGCATTACTATGTACTTGGATTTCTGAAGGAAAAATAAACATCCTTTATTTTCTGGACTTCAACTTTTAATTTTTTTTTTTACTGAAAAATTAATATTTTTGAAACACAACAAAAATATTAATGTTAGAACCCTTATCTTACATTATGTAAGGGCTAACAAGTACAAGACAAGTATCCAGACCATTTATTTCTCAAGTTTATGCCCAAAGAATTGTAGCTGTGGAATTCATTGGAATGAACACATCCATGATGGAGGCATACTGAGAAGGGATGTCATTACTGCAGACAACAACTTTGAGACTACTCCAAATACATATAGTATAGGTTTGCCTTTTAAATGAAACCTTAAACTGTGCAATAGAATACTATTTTCAGGTGTCTTCACAAAAAAACCCACACCCTGAAGGGCCAGAAGCACATCATAGAAACCTTTATCTTCTGCCCATGCACTCTTGGCATGGCAGAGGTAAGAGGCACTAAAAAGCCTAGGCACTAAGAAGCCTAGCACAGGGCACACTGCCTGCCTGCCCCAACAAGCTGCACACAGACTGTCACCAATTTTTAACCCATAAAGAGATGGTTACAGTATCAGAAATCTGGCAAATGCTAGATAAGGGCTGGAAAGCCCATCATACTTACCCAGCCTTTCTTCTAAAGCCCCAGCTGTAGGTGGGATGTGATTAACATAGGCAGAGATGGGTAGGTATTTCTAGTTAAGGTTTTATTTCCTCATCAGATAGGAAGCTCTTTTGGCTTATATACTGTACATCAGTACAAATGCCTCAGCAAGGGAAAGGATTCTAAAATTCTATTTCTTCCTATATTCTTTAAATTCTGACACTCAAACAACCATGAGGATAGGTTGTTTGTCTTCCCTGCACACTGTAACAGAACTAAGCATAGCTACTTGCTACACAGCAGTTATTGTCGAGGTTTTTGATTAGAAAGAATCTTTTAATTAAAAACATACTAAAAGGACCTCTGTCCTTCACACTTGAGCAAAGACAGCATGGCCAAAGCACTACTGCCTTTTTTGAAAACATGTAAATGCTTAAAGCCCTTGCTGTATCTTAAACCAGGGGATCCTTCTGTTTTGTTTACACAGACAGCACAAGTTTTGGCCAACAAACCAAAAAGCTAAACTAAATTATTATGACAGAAATTTACTAACTGTAGCCTGAGAATTGTATGTGCACCTATGACTTAAAAAGTGAAGCACAGAAGGGGAAAACGAGTTTGAAAATGTCAAGTTCATTAAAAAGTTTAAAAAGTAACCAATTCCCATTTCTATTTCATTTGCATCCTGCCTACTGTCCAAAGAGGAATTTTACCTTAAAAACCTTATATGAAAGCATCCCAAAACACTGAAACTCTAAAACGAAAAGCTTGCACAGTAAACTGAAAGCTACTGCAAACATTAAGACACACATATCTTTACCAAAATGTGTCTAGATCAAATCTTCTGTTTCATCAGGCTACATTCTTTTGCCACCAAAACAATAGTAAAAGAAAATAAGGAAAAACCCCCAAAAAATACTTTTGACATAACATATACAACAGAGTATTTCATTAACAATCAGATCATGAAGATCTGTGATGTACCTCTACATTCAAGGAAGCTTGACTTCCAAAAGCAGAAGTCTCTTCTAAGCTTGTAGCATTTCAAATCAACTGGAGCTGAAACACAGAGCCAGAAATTTTCCAAGCCCATACTAACTGGCTAGAGAAAGAGAGTACAGATCAGCAAAAAACAAAGCCTGTGTAGGATATTAAAAACTAAATTTACCTTCGTATGCAAGAAACAGGACAGGAAAAGGCGGAAATTTGCAATGGTAAAGTATGTACAGTTTGCATCAGTTTGTAATTTTATCTTGTGGCAAATAAATTTTCCAAGAAATTTTCAGGGATAGCTCCTGCTTGCTCTTAGCAATTCTCTTAAGAAGCTATACTCAGAGTGAGTATCTTTAAAAGATACAACCATAGCACAGTTTACAAGCTATAAACACAAAAACATCTGCATCACTCTGTCTCATCTGAAATTGGAAAATATAACCACATGCCTACATTTTTAAGTATCTCTTGAACAAAATCTTTCCTTAGCCAGTGTCTGTGCCTTGCTGGCCAATTTTGCTTAATGCTTTGTTGCGTATAACCATAAATCAACTTTGCACAGCACAGCAGAATCCTGTTTTACTATCTTATACAGTCTTTAATACTATAGCTGTATCAACTGAAAGAATTTTTTACTTACTTTCAGTAGCTAATAAATTTAAACTTCATAAACTTGCTATAGGAAAAATGCTCAGCAACATATTTGGCCTTCAGAAAGATAGTTCCATATTAACTTCTATCACTCATTAATAAATGAGCTTTGTATTGGGGTTTTTTGAGTAGTTCTGGACCTGGCAGAACAGACACACTACAGAAAAGGCTTTAGTTTTGAATGGTGAAGTCTGGTATGCAAAACACACTCATTTCAAATAAATCCTCGCCATCTAAAGCGGAAAGTCAAGGAGAGATTAAAACCAGAGCTCTGCAGTGGTTGCCAAATATTATTATGAACACTCCTTGTTGAATCATAATTACAGTTTACTTGTTAAAATCCTATGAAATAGCATGAAATATATATTAAAAAAAAACAAACCTAGATTTATGAAAAAATTATCTAGTCTCAATTTAAACTTTTCTTTCTTAACACTACAAACAACACTGTGTGACGAGAACTATATTTGTTAAAATACTATAATTAGAAGGTAAAGAACTGCACGACACAGGATATGAAATTACACTTTGAATGGGGCCAGCTCCTTTAATTTTTTTTTGCGATTAGAGATAAGGAAGGAGATCATGTCGTGTTGAAGAAAGGATCTCTCAAACAGAAATAAAGAATAACCTGTTGGACAAAAATTCAAGATCAAATGCTGTTCTGAGTCTTCCTTACCCTTTTTCGCTGGACAAAGGAATCAAAAGGTGCTTGGTAGATTCTGCTAGAAGTAGAAATTATGAGTAATTTGGGGCAGGGCCACAGTAAGAAGATAAGTGAAAGACGAAAGAAAGTGATTACTCTAGAATATCAAATATAAAACAGTAAAACAAAATCAAGCCACTGTTCAAAAGTGTGAGCTGTGTAGATGTTGACTACAACAACTACAACTAACCAAAGAAATGCCTTTCATCACCATCCAGAAAGTCTAATATGTATACAGTTAGACAATACCAATTTCCAGCAGAAAGAAGGTGGGACTAGCCACCAATACAATCCTCTCCAAATACTGCATGTTCCAGCCAAGCAGGTCCACATCACCAAAAGCAGCCAGATAAGACAGAGGTACAAGCAGATGCTAGAGTTTAGGAGGTTTGCAAAAGAATAACTATCCTCAAAAAAAAACAAAACAGAGTTTCAGAAGCCCACAGAATACTTAGATAGTTAGGTGCTGTGTTCTGAACTGCTAGGGTCTGTGTCCTTCAGTAGCATTAAAAAACAGTTCTTGTCCCGTCCCTCACTCCGCAACAGGTAAATAATACAGCACGTTACACAGTGAATAAGCCAGGGATCAAACTAACTCATGTTAACTGATGCCAGCCACTCACTTCATTACTATCTTATGCCAAATAGACTGAAAGTGCAGATCTGTGTTCTCAGCCCATGCCTAAGCAACTAGAAATATCATCAAATATCATCAAACTTCCTTTTAGCCAGAGACTAGAATATATACTCACCTGCAGACAGACAGGTGGGAGGCCTCCACTAGAGAAAGTCACTTATTAACCTGGATTAAAAGAAGTAAATGTTTCTGTGAATTTCAGTTGTCAATTTCTAGAGCTGTGTGAATACCCAAAGCCTCAGTACTAACCAACTGCCAACTCTGCAGAAGGACTTATATTAATTTACACTCTTTCACTTATCCACACCCTCTCCAGGTGTCAAGAAACTTCAGGAAATCTGGTATAGCATTGATTTAAATTTGTGGGAATTGCTCTTACAAGTAATCCATCTCTCAGCAAAAAGGAAGACTTACTAAGTCCCAGAGTATTTTTCCAACAATTTCAGGAGCTTATGCAACTCTGAATATGCATGTGTCCTAACAGGTCAGAATTCATCACAGCACCTTCACTGCCCCATACCTGACAACTAATTCATGGCTTATTTGCTCAGCAGAAAGCTTAGTATTTATAAAGCAAATTATCATCACTGCCCTGCCATGGATAGAGAAACCAAAGGAGAGGGACAAAGAAACATGTCTATTCTGTTCTGCAGTATTCAGAACATCATGAGGACCCTGGGACCCATATTTTACCCTTCTTTAATTATTAAGGTCACATAAAGCAGATACATGAGTGTAATGACTACTCTAAGAGCCAACATTCTCTGACTTGATAAAGGAAATAAAAATATATTCTCACTAGCTGCAAATCTATTAAACCCCTTTAGGATGTCCACATCAAAATAACTTTTCTAAAAAAAAAAAAAATATATATATATACACACACACATACACACAGAATCACTAGGTTGGGAAGAGACCTTCAAGATCATTGAGCCCAACCCATGCCCTAACACCTCAACTAAACCATGGCACCAAGTGCCACATCCAGTCTTTTTTTAAACACACCCAGCGATGGTGACTCCATCACCTCCCCAGGCACAACATTTCAGTATTTTATCACTCTTTCAATGAAAAACTTTTTCCTAATATCCAACCTATATTTCCCTTGGTACAGCTTAAGATTGATACACATTTCAGCAGGATACAAAAATCTGAATGCCTATTTTTTGGTGCTTTTTCATGTATTTTTTCATGTGCTTTATCTAGCTCACCTCTAATAGCTTTCATCAGCAGGAAGTTTTAAACAGTGTTAAAAAACAGTTTTAATGGAAGTCATCTCACAACATCAACTGCCACAGAAACAAATATGAGTGTAACTGTCTGAGACAGAACAACAAACTAGAACATTGCAGCATTATTACCACCTCAGATACATTCATGTTAATGGAAAAGGCAGTGTATTTTAAAACTGTTTGTGCTTTAGAATACTTATCAACCAAGAATTTGCTAAAACGAGGCCAAAAGTCTAGTGTGAATTAAGGGAAGCTTCCAATGCACACTTTTAAACAGCAGAGTCATTCAAGAATCAAGCAGACCTCTGACTGCTAAGACTGATGAATTTTCAGAATCCGACAGCACAATGGCACAGCTGCAATGCAATAATGGTACTGCCAGCATCTCCTCTTTCCTGTAACACTCACCTTTGCCCAGGCCAGCCTTATTTCTCAGTGTAATACCCGCAACACGACAACACAAAGTTATGTTTACACTGAGCATCAAGGCCATCATCTAGCCAGTAACCAAAGTCTGCAGTGCAAATTCCTCAGGCTCCTACAACCTAAAATGCACTATCTGCTCAGGGTCCCAGTCTTAGCCCTGATATCTCCCTAAAATCTTAATCCTTTCTACCCTACGGCCCAGACAACTAATTTATATGTTCAGTGTTACCTGTTTCTACCTTCCATTCTCCTGCTCATTTTTCCTGCCCACCAAATTTCAGTAAGCATGCAGGTGCTTATGGCGCAATTTTTATCAGAATCTGTTACTGCACTGTTGGTAAAACTCATCCAATGCACCACAAGCAGTTGTCATCCAAAATTTCTTAAGACCTTCTAGCCAATCCAAGTAAAAAAGAAGGTAACTTTCAAATGAGCACAAGAGGTGTTATTTTTATGAGTAAATTGAATGCATAATGAATTATGAAACTGTGCAAGGCATTTGAATTTGTCTGACTGCATCTGGTTTATTTTAATACTTGATCCATCTTCCCCTTGTTATAAAACTTAACCAAATTGCAATGAAAGGGAATTCTCATTTATTTTCTCTCTGTAATTATTTATGCCAAATAAAAACAGCGGAGACAAAGTCCAGCAGATGGAATCTTTTTCCCACATTTTTGCATAAACATTCAAGCTTAGGGAAGGACAAACAGATGGAGAAATGCAACATCCTCCTAATAAAAAGCAATGCTTTAGACCACTCTTAAAGCATCCTTCACAGCTACCTGCAGGAATCAGAGGTAAAGCATTTCTCGTCAGAGATCTTCTCTGGTTATATTTCTCCACATGTGATGCTGAAGTGAATGACAGCCATCCATTTTCCCTAGCATACAACACAAAAGGCAAATGAGCAGAGACTACTGCAAAACAAGGAAAGCTAACAGTTCTATCTACAGTTAAAGCCATATTTACCTAAAGAAAATTAAATCCTTTTGCAGGCTTTATGAAGAACTGCATGGCTGAACCTCGAGTTCTCTTAACAATATATATGAATTTAGCACTACGGACAAGGGCAAGGCTGGCCAGATCATGCAGATACATTTAGACCTTCAGCAGCACACACAGAGTAACAGAAAAGGTACCTACTTAAGCTGTCCAATGTTTTTCCTCACCAAAACAGTATTTCAGACTGTGAACATATGCCATCACATATGCCATTAAAGGATCTAACTTAGAAAACATATTATCCAGCACAAAGATTATTTTGACTGCTGACAAATTATTGTTACTGTTGTATTTCTAAAAACTATTGCTGTTCAGCTACTTACTTCTACAATGTTGCTTGAGATACAAACCTAAGTTTAGTTCTTAGTAAATTACACTCCTCCATTTCAAAGAACCACTTCATAAATATCACCTCTTCATATAAACAAAGCATCTGTACACAGACACACAAACCTTTATCAGCAACAGATCCATTGCAACTGACTTATTTCAAAAAACATGACAACACTCAAAAGTACACAAAAATTCTCTATCTAGCTAATTCTTATTAATTACCTCCACAATAGCTCCTGTAATACCACCATGTCACTTACACAAGGTTTTAACTATGAAGGTAAAAGCATAAATAAGGCATCCACAACATAGTCAAGTACTGGCAAACCCATATTATGGTGTTTTTTTTTTTTTTTTTCATTATGCATTCAAAGTCCATTTGGGAGTTTCACTTTCTAAGTACTCCCCTAAGTTCTGCCAGGCTACTGTCATTGGTAGATGAATAATCTGGACGCAAACATTCTGCAGTTTCATACACAGGCAAGGATACAAGCCAGTGTCTAGAACCGCCTTCACAGGAGAAAGTGAATATGACACCAACCAAAGAACACCAAAAGAGGAGACTCAAGTGTTTAGATGAGGCATTTTTTCATGGTGTATCAAAAAAAGACTTCAAATCACAGGTCCAAAAAGAGTGGAAGACAACAGCTGCTCTCCACAGTAGTCATACCATTAATTTACAGCTCCAAACAACATGCTGGGCCTGTCATCACTTTAGGATTAGTTGAGTACAGGTTCCACTACAATTGTAGAGCTTGCTTAGCCTCACTTCTTCACACACTCTACATTGTATCTTCCCACCACCCCCAGCCGGACCAGACTTTACTTGGAACTTCCACAGAACCTGTACAAAATACTTCTGGAAGAGCCATGAGAAACCAAGATCCATTCCATGAAAGCTGATCAAAGATTGTACAGAAAGGGCACTTCAAACTCCATTAAGATGGGGGACTTTGAGTACCACCCATAAGTAAAAGCATCTTTTATTGACAGCGACAGAATTAAATCTAAGAAAAACTGAGCTAACAGAGACTCAAAAGCACTGTAAGATTTTGTAGTCACAAAGCACCACCTCTGATCAAAGAAAGGAAGATGATACAAGAGATGCAAAATCATGAGACAGGATGGTTTATCATAAGACACTTTACAAATTACATTGGTGGAATTCCTGAGAGATCCAAATACCTCTGCAGAGAAACTGAATCACCTACTAAATGGCTCTTTACTACCAAAGATATCAAAAAACCCAGCAGTTGAAAATTCAGGCAATGCCAGTGCAAATTAGAAACATGACTTCCTTATGAAGAGACAATCAACCATATCAGGTACTAAAGGTAACTCCCAAGAACAGCTGCAAATACTTCACATCCTCATGTCCACACATTACACTGCCTTTAATACAGGAGATCTATTTAGTCAAGTATCTCTGAAAGACAGACTTTTACCAAATCTAGGTTATTGCTCTCAGATAACTAACTCAATATAACCAATACATGAATCAGGCTAGACCATCTAAAGATCCCTTATGTTCTTAAAATCTGCAACTTCACTTTTGTCTGAATCCACAAAAATAAACTAACCATTAAGTACAGATTTTTTGCAACCACCCACAGCCTGGTCCAAAATAAGAAGGGAAGTACTTAATTTGCTAAATCAGTAAGTTCTTTCACATCTATAAGAGCTTCTAAGATTAAATGTTTGGGTACTACTCCTTCCAACACTCAAATCAGAAGAGACAGGCCGAAGCAGGTTTTTAAATTAAACAGTGTCATCAACAATGTAAAAATAATTTTGTGAGCAAGACATTTTAGCACTTTCACTACTACTGCAAGAATTTTCTTAGCATTGATCCATTTAAGAATTTGAAGTAGGACTGCAACCCTCAGAGACTCAAGCAAAAACTGTTACCTCATTGATTTGTTTTTCAAGTTTCTTCGTGCTCATTTTGTCAAATGCTGCCAATATATAAACACTGACACAGAAGCGTATTCCTGAGATTAGCCAAACTGAGCAAAAATTAACCTAATATGATTATTTCAAACAGTAACACTGCAGATTCATTTTTATCATTTCATCAGCCACATAATGCATTGAACCTTTGATCTGTAAACTCTTGGTTGCCACCTCCTGGGTTTCCATCCAGGACAAGGTAAACTCATACCACAAAGGCAGGACACTATGAGGCAGGAGAAGGTTGAGGAGGAAGAGAAAGAGGGAACCTTAAAACAACTAGCAAGAGTAAGAGCCTAAGCTTCTCCACAGCTGCCTCCGAGTCCTGACAGAGTTAAGAATCCCTCTTAGCAGCAACAAAGCGAATTGCCCACCCACCACATGTAACAACTAACAATAAAGAAAAACTTCCCAACTGTTTTGATGGACATACCACTGTGAGCCAAGAAAACTGAGTAGCAGAGAACCAGTCTGTTCTGCTCTGTCAGCACTTGAGATACACCCACTCAGGAAGAGTGTCCTGAAACCTGAGCAGGATACACACACTTGTCCTCTAACACATGTACAGCCCTGGGTACTTAAAGACCATATTTTTATAGGGGTATTTTACCAGTAACATCCTTTCACTGTACAGTTCTTTTCATCACTATTTCAAAGTACCCCAAAAAACAGCCAACAATGAAAAGGGAAATTCTTGCAATACTTCTATGTATGGGCAATTTGGGGTGGGCAAAGTGATGCATTCCCTCAGAAATGCCTTTTAGCTGAAGGTACAGTTATTATTATGTATTTGGGGGGGGTGTTAGGCACATGAGGGGGATGAGACGAAGAAAGAGCTAGAATAGCTTACAGAAGATACTGAGGAAAAGGAAAAACAACATGAAATACAGGAAAACCATTTTTTTCCTGTACAACTGAAATTTGAAATGAAAACTCCATTTCAAAATTTTAAAATATACCTTGGATTTTAAAAAACTGTAAAAATTAGACAGTCCGAAGAGAAAATTTTTCATATTGGGCTGATGTAGATTGTTTACCTTAGTTTTCAGCATTTAGTCAAGTTAGATGCATTTCAAAATCCCCCAAACCCAAGCCATTCTCATCTCCCAAGGACAACCCTCAGAGAACAGTGGCAGTCTTACATTATGTTCTACAATTCCCATTGCTCTTACATGAGAATGAGAAAGTACACAGCTGGATAGGGCACACACATACCAATGTATCCTTCTTAACATCACCTTGATTTCTCTTTTGCACCACTCACAGTTCTTTGTTCTTTATTTTAGATCATATTTAGGGGGGCATGCCCAAGTTTTTGTTCCATTATACTGGACATAACACATTAGTAAAGGTCCCCGACCACAGCTTCCAGACACTATGGCAATGCAAACAGTAAGCAAAATATTTCCTTTCAACTAACTGGCAGAGACTTCTAGAAGTACTTATGCCAAACAGTAGTCATGCCAGTATGGCAGAGCAACAGCAGGTGTGGAAATTATATACCTGCATTTAATTTCAGTTAGGCACAGCATGAAAATAGGTTTCAGGGGGAAGACAAAAAAAAGCTTTGCTGCTTGCTGAAGAGAATCCATTCCATTTATCCAAGCCTACAATCAGTATGCATGTACAAATAAAAAAGGACAATCATTCATCATTGAATGACTGACTACGCCACAGAATGACTCTTCTTGATGTAATATATCAAATATATACAATAATATGTAAACATAGATAGATGCTTGTTAGTACGGTCACATCCTCACACTGGAGACTTACATAATTAAAGTGAATAAAGCAAGAAAAACATCTGATATTATTTTATTTTGTGTTTTAATTTATCACCTGAAAGCAAGTTATCAAGGTTAAGCATTGCATGGCTTATTCTCTGAAGTGCTATGAGATACATTGAGTACAATTAATTGCTTTTACCTATAATGAGAATACTTACCTTAACATAAATTGACATAACAGACTGCCTCACTCCTTGAAAGACCCTTATTTTATTTTTTCAAATGAAGCTCAAGATACAGAAAGCAAAAATACCTTCTACCAAAAATACCAAATACCAAAATAATATAAAAATACCAAATACCAAAACCCCTACAATCACAGCTGCCTCCGGAAAGTAACTGGAATGAATGTATCTACTATAAAAATTAAATTAAAAGACCTGTTTTTTTCACCACAGTCAAGCCACAGATTAAATATGACACAGAAAGAACTACTTGCTGGATGTATATTTCCATTTATAAATATCTTTTCTTAGATTTACAAGGGTCAAGTGCAAGCATTGCAGGAGATTCCTATGTGAACTTTATCTGCAATTTGATCCTTGCATAGCATGCTGTCTAAGCATTACACTGTACTATAATTTAATACTGGACATCCACTTCAACAGTTACAAATGATGCACTATTTAAAAGCATATAACTGTGACCCAGAAATGTACAAAGGCATTCAAAATACAATTTTATTTTGGACTGGGGAGATGAAAGGTCGAGTTGGGATATGGTCTCTAAAAACATAAAGAAGTGGCTCATCACTAAAGGATTAAAAAACATGGCCATTGCCATTTAAAAAATAAGTTGCACAGGTTTGATAAACAGTGATGCTATTTTAAGCCTAAGACTATGAAAATGTATAAGCATCTCTTTGGTTTTCCCCAAAGTTTTCACAGCACTAGAGGGGAAAAAAACCCATACCTTAATGTTTTACTACCATGCTAACCCTTTCCAACCTGCATAAAGCATGCTATTTAATGATGCTAGCAGAGAAAACAGCGGGATGGCTCAGTAAAAGACAGTCTCACATCATGTGTTTCATTTCAGGCTGGGGCTTTGGTTTGCTCCTCCTCTTTCTTTTCTTCAATAAACATGAGGAGTTATGCAACCCTCTGTAAAACCGAAAAAAATCTGTCCCCTCCCAAACCTGCCCTGTGTAGAGCCTGCAAAACACGAACAGGGAAACTGGTTGTCAGCAGCATCTCCTACACGATTTGAAGCTGTCAGTGTTTAAGATGCTACTCACACGTGCGTTCGGCACCTTGTAGCATACACCCAACTTCCCCTTGGAATAATTTCACCAATGTACAAGAGTTTTTACCCAGGACTGGAGAAATATTTTACACCGATGGTGATCTGGCAGAGGAGGGGTTGTATTTATTTTCAAACGAGCTAGCCGGGTTTACAGATTAAAACGCAGGATTTTGTACATGGCTGTATACCTACGGGTATTACCCCGCAGGCGCTAAATGGTCTCCCACACCTGATGCTGGTTTTGTGGAGCACGCTATACAGCATCTGCTCTTGAAGACGAAGCCCCTCCAGCTACCGCTTGGGGATTTCAAGACAAAAAAAAAAAAAAAAAAAAAAAAAAAAGAAAAGAAAAGGCAAGTAGGCAATTAGCCTCTCCGCATCGGTCTCCATAAAAGGGGGCCGCTGCCTCTACACGAGGGCATGAAGCAGCAGCAGCGTCGGCCGAAGCTTTGTTGTTGACTGCGGCGCAATTGGTGTGCGCGCAAGGTGGCTCCTTCCCGGCTCCTCCGGGAGCCGCCCGCGGGCGCAGCGCGGGGCTCGCCAGCTGCCCGCAGCCAGCCTCCCGCATCGCCCAGCCACCGACCTGCTGCCGCCGCGCCGCCGGGAGCCGGGAAGCCGCCCGGGTCCCACGGTGGCTGCGCCCGCGCGTACCTCCTCGATGGCCATCGGGGGATGCGGCTGCGGAGCCCATCCCCACGGCAGGGAAAGGCGCGCAGCTCCTCGCCAAGCCCCGCTGCTCGCCGGTCCCCGGTTCCCGGAGGGGAGCGCAGAGCATCGCGGGGACTACACGGAGGTGAATCCCAAGGAGGGACGCGGCGCCGCCGCCCGCAGCCCCCCACGGGCGTTACATAACGACGGCGGCGGCCGCGCCGGGCTGGGCTCGGGCGCCCCTCCGGTCGGGGCCGGCACCGGGAGGGGGCACCGGAGCCGTCAGACCCCCGGCAGCGCCCCTGCCGCCCCCTCCCCTCGCGCCATCGGCAGCCGAGCTGCGATGGATTAGCGGCGCGATGGGTAGGAGGGAGCGGGCACTGCACACGACACGCACCCCACCCACCCACCCCCGGCGGAGCGGTGCTCGGCCGGCCCGGGAGCGGCGCCCGCACACTCACCGCCGGCTGCGGAGGGCGGCAGGTCTGGCGGGGCTGGCCGGGCTCCGTGCGGCGCGCTCGGCGGCAGCCGCGGGTGTCCGCAGCCGGCGCGGCCGTTGCAGCGGCACCGCCCCCCCCGCGCGGGCATTGGCGGGCGCGCGGCGCCGCCCGCCCGCCGCGAGCGCCCATAGGCGGCGCGCGCCGTCCGGCCGGGGCCGCGCCCGGCCCGCGGGGCGGCTGAGGGGCTGCGCGGCCGGCGCTGCCTTACATGGCCCGCTGGCGCGGCCGCGCTGCCGCCCGTCCCGGCCCGGCCCGGCCCGTCCCGTTCCCACCGTTATTCCTGCCATCCCCGTTTGCCCCGTCGCCCGAAACGCGCCGGCAGGTGCGCTGCTGTTCGCGCATCCTGTGCCTCCCGCCGCCGGTGCACCGAGCGGTACCGGTCTCTCCTCTGCGTCCTGCCGCGGCCTGGCAGGTCTGGGCGTGAGGGGGCCCTCGGCTGTGCTTGGAACTGCGATCGTCGATGTAAATGAACGCCGTGTGAAAGACTGGGCTGTGTGGTGCAGCGGGCGCTCAGTAAAAGCCTCACCTTCCCTTAGCTTGCTTCTCGCCTGGGAGCAGCCTGAGGCCGGCACAGCGGAGCGGCGCAGCCACAAACCTACTGTAGAGCAACCCCATCCAAGCCCTGGAGCACAGACACAGTCCAGGAGTCATCAGGAATCTAGTCAGCCGTTACGCACCCTCATCTGTGAATTTGTAACCAGAGTCCAATGACCCTGCAGAGAATCCTTGGTGGATTTTAACTTGATTTCTGCTGTGCTGAAATGAAGTTAAAACAACCGACCCACAGTCGTGAGGGATGGAGAGCAAAATGCTAATGTGCAATGGATTCTCAATTTTTCAAATGCAAGAGATATATATGGCTAATTTTTTAATTAGTTATATACCTATATTTGCCTCAGGATACAGAATAGTTTACAAACTATTGTAAAATTAGCTTATAAACTCTGATTTCAGTAACTCAGGGCAATTATTGAAATGACCCAAAATGTCATAAAGGGACTTGAAAGGACCCTCCATGTTAGGGTTGAGTTTGGCTGTAGTATGAGTGAAGATTTTGTGCTAGTGTAGGGCACTCTCATAAATTGTCATCTCTCATAAGAGCAAAATCAATGTCTGCAAATTGATCTGCAAACACCTCCAAGTCCTTCTCCCCAGGGCTGCTCAAAATCCCTTCATCTCCCAGCCTGTATTGGTACTCAGTAGTGAAATGAAAACGTGTTTTTTATTGTATGTTCTTTAACATACAAACTCACTTCTACAATACATATGTGCATACACATATGGACAGCTACGCAGATCAGTACAGCCAGAAACACTCAGCACTCACACAAGCACTCACAGCACCAACAGCCTCATCTTGTTGCCCTTTGGCTAATCAGGATGAAAGTGTATTATTAGGAAATATATGCTCTGTACAATGTGGATTCCTCCAGTAGCTGACCTGAGATACTCAGTCTACCCCTGGATCCACAATGTGCCCCACTGCTGTACCCTGGACAAATGAGCTCCTAAGACTTGCACTCCCGCTGTATTTGCTCTTCGCTCGTCACCCACAGACACTCACCATGGTCTGCTGGAACCTGGATCCGATCTTCTCAGCTGCTGTACCTTCACAAATGAACACCTCTCCAAGGGCTGGTGCAGCCCTTCTCACTCACGTGCACCACGGTTCTCTCAGTAGCTGGGCTCAGACACGTAACTGGCTGTGGATCCCAGGTCACACACTTACTGGCATCTGGACACACTGTTCCCCACAGTCCCACTCCAGCTGCTGGTACAGATTTCCTTGCATGCAGCAGCACATAAACATGCACACTGCTGATCTCTCCTGAGCAAGCACCACCCAGTATCTTAGGCCCTCCTTCCAGCCTGGATCACTGTTGTCCCTAGCTTCTTCCCACACATGTACACACACACACACAGAGACACATGCAGTCTCTCAGCTGACCTTCAGATTTTACATCCTCTCCATCAGTTGACATGGACTTCTTGGTCCCTTTGGAAGTCACCTTCTCCAATTGCCTCACTTTCAGAGACATACTTCCTTCCCAAGCCTCTTAATCTCTTCTCCACCTAGTTTGGCTCGATATTTGCACTTTCACTTGGTCCAATTGCTCACACCACAGACACACATAATCCCTTATCTGCAGGGCAGTTGTTGGTGCTTGTTTTTACTCGCTTCAGTCCCTTCAGTTGATGACTCTGCTGATTTGCAAGCCCTATAATCCCTTGTCCAATTTCAGATGCTGACTCTTAGACATCCATACAATCACATCCACACAGAACAGAGTCCACTCATTTAGGATAATAGTTAGAAATGGAATTTAGGAAGAATGCGGGACAGCAGGTGATCATTGGGTGCAGATCATGGCGAGACAAGTATACTGCCCAGCAGCCTGTTTACACATGGGCAACTGCTTTTGTCCTCCTAGCCCTCTATGACCCATTTTCTCCAAGCCGAGATAAGCCCTCCCTTCCTCTGCCTTTAGTTTTATCCCCTACACCAGCCAAAAGACGTCTTGTGTAATTCTAAGATTCCCTGAATGTCAGGGGAGGTTCAGACTTGATACTTGGAAACATTTCTTTACCAAGAGGATGGTTATTCCCTGGAACAGTCTTCTGTGGAGGTTACTGATGCCCCGTGCCTGTCAGTGTGTGAGGCATTTGGAAAATGTCCTTAAAAACAGTTTTAACTTTGAATCAGCCCTGTCACAACCAGGCAGTTGGACTTGATGAACATTCTATTCTATTCTATTCTATTCTATTCTATTCTATTCTATTCTATTCTATTCTATTCTATTCTATTCTATTCTATTCTATTCTATTCTATTCTATTCCCTTGCATCCCACAGTGTGTGTTATACCCTCTAGATAGTGTTGCCTTTTGCCCAACCTGGAAATGAAACTCAAGATAATTTTAGTAAGGAGATAATATAAAAGGGATCTTTATTTGAAGGCCTTCAGGGGCAGTTATGGAAAGATGCCCACAAAAGCCCACCCACCCTCTCCCAGGGGTGAGTACATTTTTACAGGTCAGTATAATGGATAAAAAATACCAATTAGGAGGGCAAGTGGTGATGCCACTTCTCTGGAGCCCCCCTTCAGCACTACTTGTACTTTGTCCATGAGATGTATCTGGAAGAGTTGTTTTGAGCCTTGGTTCCCAGGAAGAACCAAGATAGCATGGAGCCTTGTACCCCCCAGGGCTTGGAGCTCTGGAATTTGTTTTGTCTTTCTGCTTAGGGAAAAGCCACCGAAAATTACTGGGAAAACCAGCTACTAATACAATAGGTGACATAGTTACAAATATATGTGTGAAGAGTACAGAGAACATGTAAAATAAAAAAAGGCAAAACTCAAATGGCATCAATTGTAGCCCTGACTTCAACTCCTAAGTTTGTCTGGAGGACCTATCCAGAATCATCTGGTGTGTTTCAGAGCTAGATGATGACCATCAGTTCTCTTTTGTGACACTGCTGAGACTGGGACAGGGAATCCTTCTTCTGAGCTCCCCGTAAAGGTGAAGGTTCCCCTCCTTGATATTGTTGTTCTGTGCTAAATTGAGCAAGTCGAGATGAGCTTTTTTATCAAAGAACCTAACAACACTTAATTTCTGGTCACACTTTGAAGGCCTTATATTCTCGGATGGAGAGGATTTTAGAGATTTAATTTAGCAATTTAATTTAACAGAATTTAGTAATTTAGTTCCCAGTCCTGGAGTCCTGCTGTTGAAAATGTGGCATCATGAAGTTTTGGCAAAGACAAATGAGTCACAGAAATAAATCAGTAATACCTCAGGCCATATATGTGCTGCCAACCTAATCCACACCATCCTCCTTTCCATCCTTCAGTTCACAGTCTACCAAGTAGCTCCCTCTCAAGTGGCCAGGATAGGGATGAGACAAAATGTTGGAGCCTTTGTTGAAGATGTTTGTATTTTACACCTCCCAAACTAATTTTTAGAAAATTCTAGTATAAAATCACAAAAGCCCATTTTTGGATTATCCGTATTCGGGTTACATGACAAGTTTTTGGTAGCAAGCAGGCTACAGGGGTGGCTTCTGTGAGAAGATACCAGAAGCTGCCCCTGTGCCAGAAGGAGTCAGCTCCAGCTGGCACTGACAGACCCACTGTTGGCCAAAGCTGAGCCTGGGGGCAGCACACAGTGACCGTGTATTTAACAAGGGGAAAAAGTGCTGCACAACAGCAGCCAGTGGGTGAGAGGATGGTACAGACAACTCTTCAGACCCCGAGGTCTGGAGGGGAAGAAGGAGTAGGAGGAGGTGCTCCAGGCACTGGAGGAGAGATTCCCCTGCAGCCTGTGGAGCAGCCCGTGGTAAGGCAGCTGTGCCCCTGCAGCCCATGGAGCAGACATCCACTGTGCAGCCTGTGGAGGATCCTATGTCCAAGCAGGTGGATGCTCCCTGAAGGAACCTGTGAACCAAAGAAGAAAAAGCCCGTCCTTGAGCTGGCCTCTGACAACACCTGTGACCCATGGAGAGGAGCCCATGATGAAGCAGGTTTTCTGGCAGGACCTGTGACTCCATCTGGGAACCCACACTGGAGCAGTCTGTTCCTGAAGGACTGCACCCTGTGGAAAAGACCCACACTGGAGCAGTTAATGAAGAATTGCAGCCCATGGGAAGGACCTGTGTTATATAATTTTGTGAAAGACTGCCTCCCATGGGAGGTACCCCATGCTGGGGGAAGAGACAAAGCATTAAGAACTGACCTGAACCCCTATTCCCCATCCACTGTTCAGGAGGAAAAAGCAAAGAAGTCAAGAGTGAAGTTGAACCCTTGAAGGAAGGACCAGTGGGAGGAATGTGTTTTAAGATTTTGTTTTTATTTCATATTATCCTACTTTAGATTTGCAATAAATTAAACTAATTTACCCCCACTGAATCTGTTTGGCCCAAGACGGTTATTACTGAGTCATATCCTTACCCTTATCTTGAACCATGAGCCTTCTGTCACATCTCCTGTTGAGGCAGGGAAGTGGTAGTGGGATTGGTGAGCGCCTTGCAGGCTAGCCAAGGTCAACCCAATGTATTTTCACACTGTCTTAATAAAGTAATATAACTTTGGGTTCATCGTAATCCTGTATGGAAATTAATTTCTTCCATATTTTAAAGCAAATTTGGCAGTTCTTCTTTGTCTGCATTTATTTTAATTTTTATCTTGAGAATGCCATGATTGGGTCCTATATGTGTGCCTTGGACATTTTTCAGAAAATGAAATCATGTGAATGCCATCATGTACGTTGTGGATTTCTACAGCACTCAGTACACTTATGTTACATAATCCAATTACACTGTTACGAATAATTCCTGAGAGTTCCCAGAAGCCCTCTCTCATCCTTGCACAAAGAGTGATTTTTCTCAGTCCAGAGAAGAATCTATTCAGTTGTACACTGATGAGACAGTAGTGCTCTGCAACAGAACAGGGCCTTGCAGAAAATCCAGAGAGTAGTCGAGCCCTTGATTATCTCAGTCTCCTCAGGAAGTCTATTCTCTCACAAGAGAAAAGACCCTTGACCACAACCTGGAGATCTCACTATCTTATCCTAAGATTAGCTGCATTTCCCCAGGAGGCTAGTACACAGTACAGCTGTGTTTGTAGGCTGTTGCTGCGGATGAAGGATACCATCTTTTCTTCTCAGCACAGCCAATTGTGTGCATCCCATGAGACCTGACCTGATGATTTTTCAGTGTGACCTAGCATTTTAAATTCTCTTTTGCTCTTCTAAACAGACTAAATGACTGATCAAATGTCATTGTCTCTGACACACTCTCGTTAAATACTCCCAAGCTACTGCAGCAGGAGTAGATATCCTTAGAACCCAGGAATGGAGCAGAGGGCAGGCACTGCATATAATCTGGGTCCCACTGGGACTTTCAGAGTACAAAATTCATATTCCTAGAAACTGGAGTTTAAGGATGAACTTTCTTGCCTCTCGTCTGATGGCAACAGATATCTTTCTACAGAGAGTAGAAAGCTTGCTCTACCTTTTTCCTTTCCAGAGCTACACAGAAAGTAAAGCACAACCAGATTTCGTGTTGAATTCAAGAATATTACTGATTTTAATTAACACTGCAAAAAGAACACAAATCTATTCAAAACAAAACTGTACATATTTCCCTACTTCATTCTCTCCATCAACTAACATGCCAACTCTTCTGTTTCAAGACAAAGTCTTCTGGAAGGGATGCAGATCTCTTTCCTGCATTTGACGCAGCTTCTTTTCAAGCTTCTATACTTACTGCCCATCTCTGTTATTTTTATGTCTAGCGTCATAAGGATTTTTGTTCAAAGGTTTTGTTATTTTAAATTTTTTTTTGCTACTTCTTCCTTTCTTGCCTGGTTCTCCACAAGACACAGAATTCTTTCCTGCTTAGACAGCTTCTTTGCTAATACATTAAGCCAGTTCCACCAGAGTTGGAAAACTTTGCGGGCAACATTAGTTCCCAGATTGAGAGACGTGATGTAACGGTGACAAAATGTTAGATTACATAAATCTTATGGTACTCAGTGAATCAGAAGACACATCCTGTCTTGAGCCAGAACTGGTAAAGAGTAAATAAAAGGATTTCTTGAGCCATCAGGCCTGGATAGGAAAATGTATCACCAAGATCACATAATTATTATTAAAGGTCACTTTAGTTCATTTGTAAATTTCAAGTATGATAAGTTTTAATTAGAAAACTGTGTGAATCAAAGAGCATTAATTTGGTTGAAACTTCCATCAAAATTATGGAGTAATTCTGAAATGCCTAGTCGTCACTTCATTTAGAAAAATAGACGTCGTTCAGATTTTTCCTTGTTTTAATCACTTGGTGGAATAGTTACAGAGACTGAAAATCCATCAAGCCTCCTCCATCTTGTGAGTATTATGTACAGCTTTCCAGGTTATACCAATAGCCATAAATAATGTAATTTGTATATCTAAGTGCAACATACATATTGTCAATATGTTATACTATATTACACACAGTCAGTTTATGTACAACTAAGAGTATAGTCATAGTCACTTTTCAGAAGGGCAAAACTAGCTGCCTGCCAGATACCCACTAGCAGTGCAAATGTGTTTCTAAATATATGAAATTTCAAGGAATATTTAATTGCTTGAAGAGTGGGGCGGAAGTTCAAATTGGTAGGCAAGCATAAAGAGCTATTCTTACACACAGAAAGTTTGATTTAGGACATTCTGTATTTTGCTATTTGCAGTCCTGTAACATTGTATAGAAGCTAATCTGACTATATTTAAGGAATCAGGACTGCTCATCACTTTTACTGAAATATAAATTATTGATAAAATCATGCAGATATGGAAGCTGGACTGCAGGAGATGTGCACATCTATTAATAAAATAACTTGATCACTCTAACAGTACAGAGCATAGTCCTACAAATGACTGACCGTGATAAAATTTTCATTGCTAAGCCTTCCCTCAAAAATTGTAATGAAAAGTTAAGTTGTAATCAGAGCTTCAGAAGCTGTAAGGTTTAAAACACCCTTTCTCACTTAGTCTTCTCTGTTGCACATAAACCCTTTTTGGGAGAACTCATCACATGATCTTTCTCTCAGATGGAATGCTGTTTCAACTTCTCTTACAGTCACTTCCCCAATGCCCTTCCAAAAAGTTAAAAATTAACAGAAAGTAGGACAATGCAGAACAGCTGTAGGAAAGGATAAACTTTGCAGCACATCCAATGCTTTGGATCACGATTTAAGAAACATGGATCCCACTAGTGTATTTTGTACAGGCTTTCCATGGAGAAGCTACCAACATTCTCAGTTTCCCTCTGCAGCTATTTTGCTCACATAAATTTGGGATAGTTCATTTTACAGTAAGGAACTTGAGCAACATAGACTATTGTAGCACAAAGTCATTACGTAAAGGAAAAAAAGTCTTATTAGGAAAGCATTCAGGGATATAAGGGTTAGAGGTTTTAAGGACAAGACAGATCTTTCATCCACTGAATATCTTAACTCTAAGTGACACTGTAGTTAAAGCCACTGACTTTGTAGTTGAAGACAACACATTCAAAAGCCAATACCGCTAAGTATATAGATGTACTAAATATCTATATTCCATATAATTTCATACAATGGACAAAGACTGAAGTACTTGCTGAAGCCTTAGTAATTCTCTGATTTCTTTCTTCCTCAGTTAATCATTGAAAAACATTTTGTTGTCCCTTTTTGGTGGTTTATTCAATTTATCATGTATAGTCCCCTTTTCACTTTATCTTTGTTAACATTTTGTACTCTTTTCAAAGCCCTAAAATACTCTTAGGAGGGCATATAAATCACACTTCTCTTTTTGACAGGAGGGGAAATGGCCAGGAAGTGGAACTGCATAGAGGGTAAGCTGCAGTGAAGCCTTGCAGTTAAGACTTGTAAAAAAGCTTGATGAAATTTATATGGAAATGGCCATGCCATGCTGTTTCTGTAGTGCAAGGCTTTTTCAGCACTTATGTGACCTACATTTTCAAATGTTTCAGGAGGAGCTGGGAAAGTCGAAAGAGGAAAACTTTAGCAAGACTGACCACAGAGCAGAAGCTTTCTGAAGAGGTACTTGCAGCAGTTCAATGCTGGAATCTGAGACACTGAGTATTTTTTTGTTCAGTTTAGCTTTAATTACTTTGTGTCAGCAAATAACAAAATATATGAAGCATAGCTCAAAGTCACCTATTTGTTCATCTCAAATGTTGCTGACTGCCCCTGGCACTAGATTCCACAAGTATTTTCTTTGGGTGAAAGGAAGAATTCTTTTACTGTGACATTTTTTTAACAGACAACTGTTAACAAGTGTTCATTGATTAGGAAATGAATTGATAAGAGATGTAGATTTGTGTTAAAACTAAATGATTGTTATCCAAGCAGCTACCACATGTCATCTTATTTCTTGTCTAGAGAAAATAACATGAGCCTATCCAACAGACTTATTTGTGTTACTTTTTTTTCTACTGGTGTTAAGACAAACAGATCTTTGTCAGAGCTCATCTGATCAGTGTGAATATGTACTGGCACCATAGATGGATTTATTGAAGCTCAACCTAAAATCAACATGTGAAGTTCTAGCCCCATTAAATTTAAGACCCTTATCATTAACATAAAAGGAGATAACATTTGATTTGCAATTCCCTTACTTCTCAGTTACTGTTACTTTAAAAATATTGGAAAACTCAGATTAAAGCCTGAATAAATGAAACCAAAACAAACCACATCAAAACATAATCTTTTCAGTACTGCTTAAGACTGTGGTTCAATGTGAAACAAAGGGTCAAATACAAAAAAGGTTCTCAAATTCTGAGCTGTTTTTGATTTAGGACTAATATCATATTTGGTCACTTGGTGCTTATTCCCCAGAAGCATCTGAATAGTTGCATCCCACTCTTAATTTAGGTCTTCATCTATTGCAAATAAAAACCAAGCAATTAGAAAATATGAAGTAAACAGTCAACTAGAGTAAAATCTGATTACTTTCTGGTCAGTAATTATGATTAATACAACGTTTTCTAATAGTCAGTGGAATTGGAGGCTGTTCTTTCCACACTAAAAGACACAGGCACATGCTCTGTAAACTTTACTGAAGCTGATCAAGTTATCCTTGTATTCAGGTGTTTAGATTAGACTTCTTCAACTTGTCTCACCACTGTAACAGGATGTCTGAGTAGAGTATTTGCCCACATGTCAAACAGTAAATTTTATACTTTGATGTGTCAAAGTACTGCTACAGGTAGGTTATTTTGTGTCAGACTATGAATGGGAATGCCTGAGATAGGAAAAAGCACTCTGCTACTTCTACTCTAGGAATGTAAAACTCTTGTGGTGAACAAGAACAAGTTAGTATAAGGAGGAAAAGAACTCAGGCATTAAAATGGGGTTTAATCAGGCATGCATTGCTGGAGGACATTCAAAGCCTCAAATGCTGAAGTATAGTCCTTGCTTTTTTTTTTTTTGGTGGTGGGGGGAGGCTGCTGTGGTTTTGTTTGTGTTTTGTGTGTGTGTACACATGGAGCAGCCATACAAGTCATGTCAGACAAAAAACAAAGCTACACTGGGGATCGGGCTTCTCCTAGAATAGTAGTCTCAGTTCACATATAAATGCTCATGGTTGAATGATTGCTAAAATCATGTCAGTTGAGTTACTCAGAGCAAACATGATGTGTTTTGTCAGCTTTGCACTTTTACATTGGATGTATATCCTATTTAGGAGAAGAACAGTAACTAGTTCTTTGATTGCATCACAGAGATGCGGAACGAAAATACTTAATGTGCCACAAGGGGAAAAACTCCACAAAAATCAACAGAAACCCATCCATTAGTACTAAATTATCAAACAAAAAGCCCTTCAACACTGGAAATTCATTCAATGCTTCTACACTCTTTTGTTACAGTAGAAGAACTTCTAATATGAGCCAGAATAATTAATTTGTCTCATATGGCAAAGAGATGTGAAAATATCTGGAGTTAAAGGGGCAGCTTCTTCAGGTTTTTAAGGATGTCAAAGTCCCTAAGGCAGTTGACTACAATGTACTCAAAGCTGTGATTTAGCAGCTACCATCTCAACAGAGCTCTAGCTCAGTTTCCAAAGCTCTGGTTCTGTGAATTGTTACATTCATAAATAATTGGCTTAAAATAATATTGATTTGTTTTATTAAGTATAGATGGAAAATATTTTTTCAAAGCACTATTGGTCTACCAGTTGGGTAAAACAGAAAAGTGCTAAGCAAAAAAACAAAATGAAATACAAGTTAAGGGTTAAAAAAAAAGCATCAGGCATGATAGAGAGTAATCTTTGTGAAAATTATTTGGTAAAGGTTTACAATGTGTAACATGGTCTACCTTTATTCCCAACAAAATAAGCCTTCAATAAAGGCACTAAATTTTGCCCTGCCATTCTTCATATATTGAACTACACCCAGAAGCAACTAAAAAAATCTCAGGTTACATAATGACTGTCTCAGAACACCTCTGTCAGTCCATATCCAGAATAGTATTTTATAAAATAAATCAGAGCACTGTGTTTCATGGCCACCAGTCTGATAACCCAGTCTTGTGCTTCCTCTGATGGCAAAAAGTTTTTTAAAGTAAACCACTTCTCTTACCTTTTTTGAGTCAAAGGGGGAAAAAAGCACTGAGTGAAAGAGACAGAATTTTCCACTATACTTCTGGGGGCAAGATACAAAAGCAGCATTGCAGAGAAACAGAAATATTGGGACTAGTATGAATCATGTATGAATGCAAATACATAACTAAACACAGAGAAGCAAAAACAAACAGCGAGTGCTGGTAACACCTAGATCAGTGGGCGTGTTTATCCTGCCTGGGAAACCACTTGCTTTAGGTAGAGGAGCTGGTGATCCACATTGCAGCTTGCATGAGCAGGCACAGAGCTGCACTGTGCTGTGCTGCACGCCCAGCAAAGCCTTCAGGCTGTGCTGTGCTGTGCACACCAGTGTGGCCCCCAGGCTGTGCTGTTCTGTGTGTCCCCATCTCTGCAGGGTCACTTCAGCAGCTGGCCGCAGCAGAGGAGCCTGCAGACAGCTCCTGCTCCACCTGTACATCTTTGCCCATGTCCCACAGTGCAGCCTGAAGTTCTCACCTCAATTACCTTCAGGAGTAGAGTTGCTTATTTGTAAGTATATTATGAATTATCTTGAAGGACCAAACTCTGTCCAGAGACTGTATCTGCACAGCATGCTGTGCCTAAGTCTGCCCAGGGTCCACCTGACACTGTGTGCATGTGTTCTTCTCAGCATCTGAAGGGACAAAAGGTTTACTCCCTATCTATATTCCTGGTTTTATTCTGTCTTATTTATTCTATCTTCTTAAAGCTGCTTTTTTATGTCAGGTCTTTCATACTGAGCTGCAGAAGGTGCCCTGCACCTTCTTTCTAACCTCATCCACACTCCATACCTTGGTGCAGAACAGCAGGTCATCACAGTCTCAGCACATAAGCATGCAGCTTATCAAGATATCTAATTAGGCAAAGAACAGACTATTGTTAGAAAAGGAGGCAAAAGGATAATTAATAAAACTGTAATGCTAATAACACTCAGAGGTAAGACATGATGAAAATAATGAACAACAACAATAACTGTGAACCTAAAAAGGTACAAAAAGTATGTTCAGGAGAATCAGGATATGGTTACTGATAATGAATAATCCAGGACCACACAGGATGTATGCTGAGGACTTAGTAAGCAGTGCCCCTTGTTCTGCTATGTTGTGGTTTAATCCCAGCTGACAACTGAGCACCAAGCAGCCAATCACTCACTCCCCTTCCCCTTACCCCCACACCATGATTGGGAGGACAATCAAAAAAAGATGAAACCCATGGGGTAAGAACAGTTTCATAATAAAAATAAATTTAAGTGTAAGAGTAATTAATAATAATAATGAAAAGCGAGATAACAAAAAGAGGGAGAAGAAATGAGAGAAACAAGTGATGTGCAATACCATTCCTCTCCACCCACTGACTGTTGCCCAGCCCATCTCCTGGCAGTGATCAGCCCCTCCCAGCCAACTCCCCCAGTTTAAATACTGCACATGACATTCTGTGGTCTGGAATATCCCTTTGGCCAGTCTGGGTCAGCTGTTGTGGCCCTGCTCCCTCCCAGGTCCTTGTGCAGCTCCTCACTGGCAGAGCACAGGAACCTGAAAAGCCCCTGGCTCAGGCTGAGCACTGCTGAGCAACAGCTGAGCCACTGGTGTGTTATCAACATCAGCCTCACACTGAATTCAAAACACTGCCCTGTACCAGCTACTAGGAAAATAATTAACTGTATCCCAGCAGAAACCAGGACATGTTGCCAGAAGTAACCCTGGCCACACCACTTGAATATACACAGCTTGGTTCTTCTGACAGAATGAGTGAAATATAAGTGAGTGAGCTAAGTGAGATGAGCTTTAAAATAAAAATCACCATCCCATTCTGTATGGTTGCACACAGAGTTTTCTTACATTATATGCTACCTTAATTGGTCCTCCACTGAAATTTGCCAATTTAGACATAACAAGATATAATAAAAAATTAGCACATATCCCCAGCCATGGAGGTAGGAAAAGAGAACAGATCTAACTGTGCTATACATGAGGGAGTGTCACAATTAGAAAAAACCAAACCGGTTTCAAATCATGGACCAAAATACAGCAACAATGGCTGCACCATTCTCTTCTGGCCAGAAGCGTGCCTGGCCATTCTAGTGAACAAGTATAGATTGGAAATCCCAGGCAGTTATTGCATGATACCAGCCACAGTGCCTATACAGATCTGTTTGAACAAGAAATATAAATATCTCAAGCCATTTCCAACTTACTTCTCTTTTAAATACATAAAAAACCCTTGATAGCAACATGAGAAAGCTGCATTTACAAGAGGATGGATTCCGCCTGGGATGTAATCCCAAATTCATTCTCTCATTTAATTTATGCTGAATTTCATTCCTAATTTACTGGTCAGCTTCCCCATCACCTCTGAACAGTTCACTCCTTTGGATCAAATGGGAATACATTAGGGTACAAAGGAGTATCAGAGCTCTAAACTAAATTTTGGAGGGAAAGCAAAGCTGCAATCAGCACACCAAAGCAATAGAGTACCAAAAATCTTGGCCTGAAATGAGAATGAAAAATGGCATGGAAATTAGCACTTTTAGAAGAGCTTTTTAGCTTCATGTGAGAACACAGAATGGCTAAAAGCTCTGTTCTTGAAAACACTTCCTCCCAGTGCCATATTATCTGCCATTAGAAAAATCTATGCTACTTTCTCATAGGAAACTATGTCAGAGAATATGCTGAGTTGAAAGGGACACACAAGGGTCATGGAGTTCAACTCCTGGTGTATTTAGCTATTTAGCTAATTATGCTGATAATTTAGCATAATTTTGCTAATCAAAAGTTATGAAATAGTAAAATCTTAGCAATGAAGTTGAAAGCTGTTTTACAGAAGAATCTGAGAAATGCAAAGCACCACCCTAGCATTTCTCACAGGAGCTTGATTTCCACAACTGTTTCTCTTTAAAAGTCACAAAAAATTATTTTACAGACATATTGTTAATAGTTGCTGCATTATTTGCAGGGGAATTATGTAATTTCTATTAAAGTTTCTCAGTTGTTCTCTCACACTAAAAATATTCACAAGACTAAGCTTAAAATAGAGTAAAATGAAGTTTTAGGTGAGAACAGACAGGCTTATGGAGCCTGTTCTAGAACCAGTGCCAAAGTGCCCTTTAAATTGGAAATGGAATCCCCTCTTCAGATGTTTTTGTACTACTGGAAAGAAAAAGCCGCAGTCCCACTTATATGTAGGTCAGAGACCCTCAGCAACCTGACAGCAGGCAAATCCTCTCTTTGTGGTTGATCCTTTGGGTTTTTTTTTTCCTTTGACCCAACTCCGAAGTGGTTCGAAAGCACATTATGTCATACTCTAAAGCTGCTGTTCCAACAAACTGTTTGGCTGCCAGTCTGTGACAGTCTGAGTCCTTCCCAAAGGCAACAAAGCAGAGAATATAATCTGCTTCATCATGCCCTCAGCATACTAATGTTCACTAATAAAATAAACATACAAACCCATGCTTATTACTTCCCCACAGAACTCCTAAAAAACCACCCATTAAACCCACAAAGACAACACTGACTGCAAGGAGAAAGCAGCATTTTTCTCTCACACATTGACTTGAAGGGGGTTGACAGACCTCAACAAAGTTTTTCTGTCATTTCTGGGAACAAAGAACATGCAGTGTGGCACAAATCATAATAGTTTTGTCAAAGATAGTGTGAACAAAAATTTTAAGTAAAAAGTGGAGCTGGGAAGTGAAGAAGTATCTCACATGGAAAAAAAATAGAGTGTGCTTTACCACAACAATATCTCTTCAGATAAACCCACTTGAGGGCTTTAGACACTTGTACAAGATTTATACAGTTCTTTATAGAACAACCCTTTATCAGTGGACATTATTATAAGAGCGTTCTTTTGGAAGTCTGCATAATCTTTCCAACCAGTCCTAGAGGGATGCCCATGAATGTGTCTGGAAAATCTTGGGAAAAAAAAGTCAGCAGGTGTGGAGGATAGGAGAGAAGAAAGTAAATTACCATTGTCAAGATTGCTGTATTTTCACCACAAGAAATTAGCAAAAATAATGTGATATGTTCACTTTTCAACCTGGTACAAGTTCTCACCTTGTTTAGTTGGGTAAGTATTGGTGTGAAATAGGATCCACTTCTTCCCCTTTAAAATATGGATAGCTAAAATTTTAGACATCATTTGAAGAAAGATGTCTTGCTCTTTTAGAGCTGTGAACTTGTTCCAAGATGAATTACACAGATCCTGCTTAATCATTTTTGTGCTGTATGTCAGGAAAAATATCAGAACAAGCTTGCTTGTTTAGTTTGACAAACAATTCCTGATAAGACTAAGAACTGGTAATGTCAGCTATTTTTAGCCGCATCTGTACAGACAGGAACTCTTTTGGAATTTAATTTGGTAATTTAACTCCTCTGTTACCATATTATTTGACACAGGATTGGTTTTAAGCAAGTGGACCATTTTAAAGCTAAGGATTTTAAAGCAATTATAAGAACTTAAAACTTCAGTAGCCTTCTTGCAGAATTGCTACTTTTTGATGGTTGTTCTTTCAACTCCACTTTTTCAGAGGAGTATTTTTTCAAAGACTATGACTACTGGTCACTTAAATTTTAAATTTACCTTTATATTGCATACATACAGCTAAGAGAATGTGTGAAGTTCATTTACAGGCATTTTATATTAATCTAAAACAGGAGCTTGATAAGTCACTGATACTGGTGGAAGCTGGACCCTATACTTATCCATTAAAGGGTTTTTCTTTCGAGTCCCCACCGCAACTGGGACCATATGTAGGTCACATTATGACTGTAGCCTGTTATTCATCCCTTCAAATAGGTTTTAGTTGTCCAAACAAATGGAAAATCAAAAGGATCAATGGTGCCCTCTAAATGAAATGTGCCCAGTATGGCAGATGCCCAACTACAAACTTACTAACAGTCTGATACTATCTGTCCTTTAAAGTGATGGTATGGAGGTGATAAACCACCTTAACTCAAGTGAAGAAAGTCACTTCTTGGAAGGTGACCAGCACATGACAGCTGCATCATAGTTTTTCTTTCCTGGCCCCGTGCTTTGACATAAGAAGAAAAAAGAGAAAGCACAGCCAAAGAGGCATAATAAATAAATAAATAAATAAATAAATAAATAAATAAACAAACAAACAAATAAATAAATAATTCTTAACAGCCATTTCTAGAACATTTACTACTCATGTAAAAACACAAGAATAACCCTGAGATTGTCTTGTCACAAATAATTAATTTGGGGCCAGTATGCTCCCAGAACAGAGGAGCACTAGGAAGGTAACTGGATGTTTTTGAAAATCTCTTTTTAAGACAATATCTTTCAAAGAAGGCTAATTTATTGATGAAAATTCTTTATGACAAGGCATCAATGCAATGAAAACTTGAGAAACTCATTAAAGCATTTTTAATCAAAAAATCCAATCTTAAAAAGGCTGATTGCATGTGTATTTCTCAGCTTTATAACAGCCCCAGTCTTGTTACTTCAAAGTTTCAAGTACAGTGCATGTCACTGCACTGAGGGATTATAACAAGCCAGGGAATTTACAGCCCAGACTAACAGCAGTGGGATTTCTTTGGGAGTTTAAAGCCCTTTGAGCTGTTCTGGTCCTGACTGGTGGTAGAAAAAGAAATAACAGCATGTCACATGCATCTAGGCAGCCACATAGCTTAGAATACAGCCAACAGCTGGACTAATGAGGTCAGGGAAGGATTGATTCAGCTCATGGATTGTAAACAAGATTTACCATTGAAAACAATGGGATATAATTACCAAGTAAAGAAAACTAGAAGTGCAAAGGAGTATTTTGGTAACTCGTGAATAAACTTGTGATATTTTCTCCAACCTCTGATTTCTTTTCCTCCAGACACAGGTGTTAGTGTGTTACTTTCTTCCTTTTTGTTGCTTTATTTGTTTAAGATAAAAAGCATCAGGATTTTTGCAGGAAAAACTCTTGCTTTCTTATTTTCTGCCGTTCTTATTAAACCTTTTGACACTAGTTAATCAGTACCAAGGAGATGTTTGAGCCAACTGAGAAGGAGCAGTCTTCTCCCACCTAGTAGCATAGATAAGGGCAATGAGACGTATCATCCAGGTGTCCAGTGACTACATGGTTAAATGGCTCATGCTTTTAATGCAAGACACAAACAGCCAGCCTTGTTCTAAAGAGCAAAAGCTTCCCCTTTCTGCAAAGACATTGTTCTTACAGCAGCAAGTTATCACACTGAAGGACATGTTTCCCCTAATTAAAGTCAATAAAATGAATGCAAGCAAGGCAGGTTTTCATGTCTACCTCTCCAATGAGTCATTCATGGGTTTAGCAGTTCATTAATGAAATCCACCATCCTGATGATTACATGAGCTTCATAAGATCTTTTTCTCTGAGCATTAATTTTCTGAGCTGGTTCTAATCAGATAAGTAATGAGGGTACAGTCTTTAACCTTGTTGTCAAGAAAAGCAAAGATAGGCAGACCGTAACCATGAGACAGGGTTATACGCTGTGATATCAAGCACCCTAGCAACAGGGATCTACAAACAGCAGCTGGAAAACACATTCTCCTTGCTATTTCTCTGAATTATTGTGGGATTTTATACCGAGACTACTGCATTCATTTAGAAGGATTTTTCACCTCCCCTCCCCCATGTAAACAAGTCTCATTACAAAGCTCAAAAGACAAATATTTCAAATATAGATGAACAATTTGCACTTGGACAGCTGCCCTGTAACGATGCAAGAGAACACAAGGCCTTATCTCTCTTGGATAGGGAGTGATGTCAACAGTAGCTGTGTTAACAAAGAGGTCAATAATGACTAGTAAACATAACCCAAACAATTGAGTAAGTGAAGGGTAAGCCATCAAGGGCTGCTGCAGAAGAGAGGCTAGTGCTTTTATAAGGCCTTTTAAAAAATTCCTCATTTATTTGTTTCAGAAACACACAAAGCAGGAGCAGACACTAAGCTGGACTCTATTTTAATATCATAGAGAAATTGTCATTATCTTTGCATACATTGCACAGTGGTCCAGTTCCAGACACTGCTCGGTAGAAAACCCCAACCATTCAGTTGAAAAGACTGTCAAACCGGTCTCTTGGAAGAATAATATCCCCAGCAGCATTTTATGAGAGACAGTATGTGCATACACAAGAGAAAATTAGCATTTCTACTGAGCCAGTAAAGGGCAACTATGTAGAAACATACTACGAGCTAAATAGGTCAAAATACAATGCACCAATAAACAGTTCATTAAAAAATCCAACAAAACTGTAAGCAGTTATTTGTTTGCTTTCAGGTCTCCCTTGAAAATTTTGTGAAAATATTTGTTAGCTGGCAAATTTTACTTCATGATAAATAAATATTTTTTTTACTTCTTGATAAATAAATCTTCCTTCTATGCATATTAAAACTACATATGCTCCCAGAGGGTACAGAGCAAAGGCAACTTTTAAGAACAATGCTAAAAGATGTCAGGGATCCTCATTACTGCTCTGATTATGGGCTACATCTGAAGGCTATGAGAACTATTCATAAGAAAAACTTGATGAGTCTCTATTAAAACAAGTATTAATAAATGTCACAACTGAAAATAACACATCTTCATTTTTAGATTTGTCTGTCTTCTTTAAGGGCTTTATCAATTAAATTGTTCAGTACTGCACTTGCCAGGTGCCTTTCTTTATAAATTAAAAACAACCTCTAACAGTTGCCATGCAAAGATGTTTTGACATCTATATGACACATAGCTTCAAACTGCTGAACACACCTTCTTAATTCAGCTGTTATTTGGGTGGCTGTGGTTTAAACTCATTCTGGAATGATAAAATCTACACTTCAGTGCCTCCATGTTTCTTTACAAGCTCTTCTGCTTTTATCTAGTTTCCAGGCAATATTTCTGAAGCAGAAGTGTACTATGACAAGAAGACTGTGAACCAGCTACCACTAAAAAATAGCCTTTAAAACCAGTATCTACTCCATCTCAGGATTTTTCACCCAAATTCTTTAAAGGTGCTCATTATTTTTTGGGTTGTAGAAAACATGAGTGCTATCAGTTGAACAACAAACTTATGATTCCATTATGTATTTACTTGAGATACTGCCAGAAATCCACACCTTGCACTAACAGATCTGACTCACACAGTACATGGGGAAAAAAAAAAAAAAAACCAAAAAAATGAATGCATGAAAAAAAATTATCAAATAAAATTTCATTCTAGATGTTGAAAACAAACACATTAGTAATTTCTATAAAAATAATTAAAGGAAAAGACATTAGAAAAGGAACTTATATGTTTGTTCTGTTGTTGTTGTTGTTAATTTTTAAAATAAGTTCTTTCCAGTGTAAACTGTGTCCTTAATCTTAGCAGATCCTGCATGAAATACTGCAGTTAACCAACCACCACAGGTGTTTACAGCAAATACTTAGCATATTTAAACAAACATTGACAGCAGTTTTCAGTTCAGTGAATATTCCAGCCACTTAGAGCTTGGCAGAAAGCCCTGTCAAAGCAGATACAAAGGCTACAAAAAGCAGGGCAACACAGAAAGTACAGTTTTTGCTTACATTCCTTTGGCTGTTACATGATCTTAGTCGTGTAGTAATGGTGTAAATATATAAATAGACATCAAAATGGTGACAAAATTAATCCAACTCCAGACCCTTATCCAATCAAAGTGGCTTGAACTGAGAATACTGAAAGCAGTCTGTCACCTGCTGACAAATTCTGTGCACCTCACTAGCACAAAATGTGCAAGTGACTTCTGCACTGATTGTTCCCCAAAACAGCATTTAACTGGGGTTAATTAGGACTTGCTAATCTTATCAGTTTTGGAAAGACAGTAGAACATCAAGGAATTAAACATAAAGGAAAGACCCTGCAAAGTAACCTGTTACTACCTTATTCTTAGTTTGATACCCTCGGATCTTTCTCACTGAAATATCCGCTTGCTCCACCCCATTCCACTCAGCCAGCAGTTCTTGCCCATGTATGTGGCAAAAGTGACTGATGACAGGTAAAGTGTTGCAGAACCCACTAAAACTTTTAATGCTACAAGATAATTTCAGTCAACAGTTGAATGGTCAAAGGAGGACAATTGCTGAGGAGACTTCCCTGTCTGACCATCCAGGAGCCACTCTGGCATCACCTAATCTGGGACCAAGGCCCCTTTGCAATTATACCCCCATACTCCCAGTCAGACCAGGATTCCTTAGGGGCTCAATCCCAGGTTTCCTCTAGCAGAGTCTCTGATGCCCAGATCATTAAAATAATTAAATCTTGGAGCAATAATGAAATAACAGTTCAAGCTGAGTGCCTCCAGGAAGGGACCCTGAACAAAGGAACCCCTGGGCTTTTATACCCTCACAGTCTAAACATGGCAAGTCTGGAGTCATCAGCTCCTGAAGTGTCTCTGAGTGTCCAGTCTCCTGGCTGGGCCACAGGTCCCTGGGCAGGTCATGGCCTCTTGCCTGGGGCTTTGGCAACCCAGAGCCCAGCCTACAGCTCCAGCTGCAGCTGCACTCCGAGCTGTACTCCCTACACGAGCACTAAATGTACTCCTCAACACACTGACCACTAACAGCTCCCCATATTTTAGGCATATTTAACACAGCAAACTCTGCTATTCATCTGGTGGTGGTCTGGCTGCAGACAACAACATTTAACGTGGGAGAAAGATGTACAAATCTATTCCTTCATTCCCACAGCAGTTACTTCCCAAGTTATAGATACTGGAACAGATCGCACATGAGTCCCTTGCTAAGAAAAAGCAAACAGAAATGTCTACTTCTGGTCCCACCAATATTTCATCATGGAAAGAGCATCATTATTAAGGCAACAAAGCTTGTATGGCCCCATGATCACCCTCTCTCTTTTACATGATGTTTTAATGAGGCTCAGGAGAGGCTGAAATGGCTGTGCTGGTACTTAAAGTCAAGCAGAGAAACCCAGTATGTATCCTCATAACACAGAGGTTATGAACCATTCCCCTTGGTTCCATCACCATACGTGTTTGGAATATAACAAGCAGCAGGAAAAATGGCAGACTGAACTACAGGATACTCTCAAAGGTGCCTGATGGCTCCATAGTAATTTTGTAATTGCAAGCTCTCACTACTTTGACAAACCCTCTTCTAAAGTAGTTTACACTTACTCTGATTAACTCTTAATTTATACTCAAGACTGTGAACTGAAAACCAGCAAAGCATGTGGTTCTTGATCGACAGCAAAACAGCCCAAACCAGGGCTCAGGGAAGTGGACCAGTTGCTCCCTAGCCAGCCTTCCTACTATTCAAGTTCTTAATTAATGAAGTGCACTAATTTAAAAGTGCATTTGTACCTGCTCAAAGCTCTTACTCATTGGGAATATCAATCATCAAAGTGCACTCTCATTTCAGTGTGGGCCAAACTACACTCGGTTTAGGTGAGTGTGCATGAGCACACCCACAGCTATCTCAGCACCCTTCAGGCAAAACTGGAGACAGCCAAGACAGTTCTTATCTTTTACAGCAACCCAGGTGACAAGAAACAAGTTTGGCCACTTCTTTACACAGACATTTGTATTCTCCTGGGGGAACAATGCCCCACTCCCCACAAGCCACATGGAATTTACAGGTGAACAAAACAACACTGAACCAGATTGCCGACTACAAAAGGAACCTTTTCCTCTCAGAATTCTGTTTGCACTACAGCAAAATACCTGTGCAAGCACTTGCTGCAACTTCAAAGTTAAAATGACATGGTCTAAATTGAAAGGGCACTTACAAAACTTTATGTGTGGGGTCTCCAGAATGAAGACTTTTTCCCAAATTAAGATTTTAATCTTGAATCGGAGATCTGGGAAGAAAAGAGTTCACTTGTTGCCTTGTAGGAAGACTATGCAAAACCTATTATAGTTCCACTGGTTTAAAATATGTATTTTTAAATGCTGTCATGAAAGCAGAGTTCAATGTTTTGCCACTCCTTACATGGAAGCCTTCTTTGTGGTTGTTTACGTCTCATTTTAAAGCAATTTTTCATTTCTGTATGTCTTGGACCAGGCAAGGTAGGAAAAACTTGATATAAAACATACAATTTCTCTTTCTGAAAAAAAAAAAAAATTGTGAAACATTTCTTCAATTTAACAAAGGAAATTTCAAACATTTGCCAATAACCAGGTGCAAAATAAAGAACTAACAAACAAAAATGTATCTTCTGAGATTAGAAAGATTTTGTTTTGTTGGAATACCTTTGTCATGAAACAGTCACGACAGATCCAAGAACAGTGTTTTGGAAAATACCACTGTAGTTAAGTTGATTGCCAGAGCTTATCAATGCCTTTCACTTTCTGTGGTATGAAGTGATTCCTTTAGGCTGAGAGGCTCACTGAAATCTCTTGCATGGGCTAAAAAAGTGTTTCCAGGCCGTGCTGAACTCAAGGATTCTCTAAATCTTTCCTGTAACACCACAAAATACACATTATTTCCCCTGCAGTGCTGCTACTATTTTTTTTTTCTAGTAAGAATAAAATCTAATCTAAATTTTGAACACAATTTCTGAACTTTGTTCCAATTCTCTTTTGCCAGGATGCAAGAATGCTTTCACATTTTGCCCTCTTCCTCCTGCGCTGCAGATACTGGGACAAACTTCTTTCTAAGCATTGCCCCCCACAAGGCCAGTGCTCATCATCAAGGCAGCCAAGAAGAATATTTATGCTTGCATCAAACCATCTTGGTGCTGTAGGTACAGGGGCAAAAAAGCCCCAGCAGACTTATGTCACTTAATTTTGTGACTGATATGTTCAGCTTCAAGTTCTCTGAAAATGGATTTAACACCTTTCAAACACTTCTGTTAATACCCAGGTGATTTTCCATGTTTCTCTTACCCTTTACCAAGAGTGTTTAATTGAAGATAAGAGTATAGTTTGACAGTTTCAAACCTGTTTTTTAACACAGAAAATGACTAGACATTTTGTCTGCAGTTTTCCTTTGTAGCTGTAGACCTCTAGAAATTATTTTTCAGACAACACCTAACCTATTGAAAAGCAAATCTGTTCTTTTCACCAAAATACGGGTATGTGTCTCATAAAAATGAAGTAATTCTCAGTCTACCAGAGACCCAGTAACATAAAAACTGCCTATCCATTATTTCAATTCTATTACTGTGTCCTCATTAAATTGCCTCCAAACTGGCTCGAGATTTCCCAATGGCCCAGGAGAGATTGAAGGCAGCTGTTCTAAGGATGAGCAGAGTGGGTCTAAATTGCTCCCACAAACAGCAAAAGGAGACAGTGCAATATGGGGCAAACCTGTGGCTAAGACCTGGAATGCTTGGCTTCGTTTTCCTGCTGCTTTTTGGGAGACAAGGATACTAGGACAGCTGGCAACTACTTGCTTTTTCCTTACCCTTTCCTTGCCATGTCCTATTCCTGTGCCACTCATCTCAGCTGTTCTCTCAGCAGCAGCCAAAGGACAGATCCCCAAAGACCAGAAGAGAGAAGGAACAGAAATAAGGTCAGAAATGTTCATTACAAGAAGATATTCAGAGAGGTACACTGCGTTTTTCTTTAAGATTAAACTGTTGAAGAAAGTGTAATGCCCTTTTGTCAAAACCAGTTGCCCACTAAATCTGTTGTAAATATAAAAGTTTCAATGCAAGATCTGGACACTTTCCCTCCAAATACATTTACCTGGTCTCTCCCCCTAGACAAGAAGCTGCAGCATTCTAGGGCTAGGACTAGGCAAGGCTGCTGCTTTACTGAGACATGTATGCTGAATGATAACAATCCAGGACATCACGTCCAGTCTGCAGAAGGCTTTTGTTCTGATTTTTGGATTGCTTCCATGGCAGGAAGTTGATTCAGTTGTTGCATTAGAGTTTTCTCAGAATCACTATAGCAACAGAAATAAAACCTTAAAGCAATTAAGGTTTCTGGTCTTATTAAAAATATTCATTGCATTATTGTTTTGTGCAATGATCACGAAGTTATAATGAGATCATGCACATGTTTCCTACTAGTTTCATTTCAAAATGCTGCATCAGTTTAAGGAAAGAAAATACAGATTGGTTATTTTTCTATGCCATGTAAGGTTTTCCTTTCCTGTAGCACATAGTTGAGAGCAAAATAAAAGCTGAGCTTCATAATCTTGTCAAATGTTGAAAATAGTTATTTTCTTCCTCAAGCCTACTGTAAACTGTATTTACAAAAACAGAGTGCTATACTCTGGAAGTTAAACAAAATCACAGCTTACAAAAAAATTCTACCATCCCTACCAAGAAAAGCAGTATTTGTCTATCTCTGGCTTCAGGTTTTAACAAAGTTAAACCTTTGGAAAACAGAAAATTGAAAGGGATGTATGGGAGTATATTTACTTTTAAGAGTCAAATTTCATTCATTCTGTTTAATGGAAAAGAGAGTACCAGATCAATTCATACAACTGGAACTTTGCTTTAAAGTTACATTTCTATTTAAATATCAACATAAAACCTTCACGTTATCTAACTGAAAAGTAAATGTTTTTGATTTGCATCAAATAACAATGATAATAGCAATGTCAATTTACAGTTAATCTAAGATCTTGCTTTTTCCTCTTCCCATAAAAAATAAACACTAACAAAATAAAATAAAAATGCTCTAAACCCCATTCCTTTTCTGTTTGAAATTTCAAAAATTCTTCTTCTTCTAATTAATGAAGATTAATGAAACACTAATAAGTTAAAAAAGAATATTTTGTTGATATATTTCATATATATATATTTTTAAAATTAAAAATTATATTTTAAAACACACATGTATATGCTGTTTTAGCCACATATTTATATAGAATTCTAAGCTTACATCTTGACTTTTCCTACCAAGTTTGTGTGTTGAGTTTTAGTGTTTTGCCGTACTGCAACTGGAGATTTTCCTGAAAATTTGTCATACCAGCCCCAGATTTAGGTAGCAGTTCAGCAAGGAAGACTTAAAGAGCTTCCAATGCTCCTGTATCTCAAAATCAACAAAATTGGGATGTATCAGCACTCAAGAGCTCTAAAACTCTGATTTCTAGAAGGAAATACAAAATGACAGGGAATTTTTAAAATTATTATTTAATGACAAAATAATCTGGAACTGATGGCATGAAATCCTCAGAACAGAGTGAAAGTCATAACAATTAGGTTTTAAAAGATCATTTAATATTAATACGTTAAACTTGGAAAACAAATGCTTATAGTTATGGTTTCGTGGTTTGTTTTATTCACGTCCTGAAGAAACTGAACACTTTACTACAAAAAGTTTGTTTAAATTCTGATTTGGTTTAGAAATGTAAAAAAAAAGTCATGCTTTCTGCTGAGTTTTCGTACAAGTGTGTGGGACATGTCTAAATCTCATGTTAAATAATTTAATTTATATCTTCTTCTCACTCTCTCACCACAATCTACACCCCACTACCACCCCACTTCCTTAAAAAAATAAGCACTGTCTAAACTGAAACTTCTTTCTTCATGTTCATAGATCAGGAATTGAACAAATTAATTTGATTTTGTTTGCTATAAAATGGAAATTGATATCAACTTATGTAATCCAACAGTCAGCCAGTGAATCTATCCGTTTGGGGAAAATATTAGCAGTGCTTAGTTAGCTTCAAACATCTCCATATCCCGTGTCTAAAATACATTTGTTGCATATTTTCAAATAAAATACTTTTCCCAATTTGGACTGTTCAAGACCATAAAAATACAGAGCTCATTAAGACATCTTAGAAGTAAATAGGATAAAAATTTAAAATAAACTACTGAGGAGCATAAATTACTCAGAATATGGCAAAAGAAATCTGGTGGTAAAATAGAAAATGACACAGGAAAGATGAGCAATATATGACAGTCTGCAGCTGCAGCTTTCAAGATACATATCTGCAGGTTGAAGTATTTTACTTCACTTGAATATTAATGAAAATTATCTTATCTACCTTCAAGCCCTGACATTTTACTCAGTGACCAACTATTCTTCCTTGCTGTTTAGTTTCTCTGACCTTCAACCACTGTAACTGATTCAAACCCTCTGGCAACAGGAGAAGGATCAGAGGACATGACCAAAAGAATAATTATCTCAGGGAGTATATAAATAATGATTATTGTAAAAAAAAAAAAAAAGCTTAGCACAAAGGGCACTGAAAGATATTCTTTGTGTGGACACATGAGTGGATCATCAGGTTATATGCCTTGAGGTGACTCGTGGAGTGCAAAGCCTTCTGTGGCAGCCAGACCAGCCCTGGGGAAGTGGGTTCATGGTTCAGCCCAACAGGAAGTATAAAACCCAAGCAAGTGATAAAAACCTGTTTTAATTTGTGCTCATTTTCTCTTGTCCTGTCAGTAGGGTGAGAAGAATCGGGTCCCTCTTCTTCACTCCCTCCTGTCAGATAATCACACGCATTGATGAGCCTTCTCCAGACCAAAGAGTCCCATCTCTTCCAACCTGAGGTGCTCCTATCCCCTCACCATCCTTGTCAGCCTGTGCTAGGATTGCTCCTGGAAATCCTCCTCTCACTGGTACATGGGGAGACCAGAACTGGACATGGCATTCCAGATGTGTTTCCCCAGCACTGACAGAGATGTTTTATGCAGCCCAGAACACGGATGGCTGATTTAGACATGAGGGTGATTGCTGGCTTATGGGCAACGTGTAGGCCACCAAGGATGCCAGTGTCCCCTCTGCAGAGCTGCTTTCCATCCAGTGGGCTTCCTGCACGTACTGGTGCACGGGGTCATTCCTCCCCAGGCTGCAGGATTTTGCATTTCACCTTGCTGAACCTCATGAAGTTCCTCTCTGCCCAGTTCTCCTGCCTGCCAAGATTCTTCTGATTTGCAGCATATCCTTCTGGTGCATAACCCACTCCTCAGAGCTACTACATATCACCTGCAACACTGCTGAGCTTCTCCCTGTCCCAGCATCCAGACCTTTAATGGAGATATTAAGCAGGACTGGGCCCAGTATTGATCCCTGGGGTGCACCACTAGCAACATGCCTCCAGCTGGACATTGTGCCACTGACCACAACCCTGTTCCAGCACTTCAGGACCTTCCTGTTCACTTTCTCTGTCCATACCATGTCAGTTTGTCTACAAGGATATCATTTGAAAGAGAAGGTGAGCAAAGCTATCCCGGATTATTGCAGAAAATGAGCAATTTTGATTGAAAACCAAAAATTCACTCGTAGGGCAGGCTTGTTCTTAGCTTAATAAAGCTCAGAGCTGAAGAACTTTAGTTTCATCTCATAAGACATTTTCAATAATATGCAGCAACCCTGCACATAAATATTACCAAGTGAATAACCTGAGAACTTGGAGAGAAACCCGTAAAGCAAGCAATGACATTTCTGAAATTTTGGTACAGCTGGCACCGATCTTTTATTTGGAACTGGCTCGATCTTTAAACATTAGAAATTTTCAAGAAACATCTCGTTTCAGTCTGATTTCATACAGCACCCCTAATGGCACATTGGTTTCCCTCAGCTTTCTGCTTAAGGCTACAAGATTGCATTTCTAGGTGGAAAATATTTTTACATAGAAAGCACCATAGTAGTATTATTTTTTGAGTGAGGAGTGGTCCCAGTGTAGTAATAAATACACTATTTGTACAGGCAATTAATTTATGACATGTCACAGCCCAAGAGTGAGTAAATGCCTTTGAAGGACACAACAGCCTTTCTTGATTTCTTAATGATGATTTTAGGGGCTCTAGTCTGCAGGTAGAATATCGATGCAGGGTGCTCCCAGCCAGGGAAATAACATGCTCTGACACCATGATTCAGAAGGCTGAACAATTGCTTTATTAAGCTATACTATTTTACAGTATATACTATACTCTGTGCTAAACTGTATCATACTAAAGAAAAACCCATGACCTTTTCCAGACAGTCACGACACAGCTTTGACCCAATTGGTCAATCAGCCCTAACAACCATCACCAGAGTCCAATTAACAATTCCCTTCTTTGGTAAACAATCTCCAAAACACATTCCACATGGGCCAAACAACAGGACCAGCAAGTAGAGATAAGAATTGTTTTCTCTTCTTTCTCTGAGCTTTCTCACTGCCTTCCCCAGGAGAAATCCTGGGAACATTTTGCCTGCTGCTCTCTGTGGAGAGAGCTGCAGCCACAGTAGAAAACTGAACATTACTGCAACTGCCATGACCCACATTGTAGAGGTCATACTCTTAAGAGACACTAACTGATAAAATTTTCAGGGCCAGAAAACATTAAATATGGCAACATGAGAAAAATACCTGTTGTATTTACCAGAACACTGATAGAGTTCCTAAATTGAAATCTAGTTCAGAAACTGCACTAGTCTTGTTAATTTTCAGATATTCAGTGTACCAGTAGTACCAGCCAAGGGTAGTGAGATGAGGCTGCTTGGCAAATTGCAAAAACCTAAGTAGCTGGGCCTCCAGAAGTACCTGAAGTAAACAGACAATAATTACCTACTATGAGGTGTAAAAAGGTCCCGCTCTAGGAGGCTTGTGTTGTTACTATTCCCTTCCTTTCCTTCACTTTATAAATTAATAGAGCAGTCAATTTAATCAGTGCTACAGTCTGACTACAGAAGTGCCAATCCGCTTCTAGAGAGGAATAAAGAAAAAAGCTTTCATTTTAGAGTAGTATTAATCAAACTCTACCGTACTTATAGTTCGCTTACTTACTGCTCTGCAAGCACATTGCTGTGTTGTCTTCCTCTCAGAATTATCCTAGGAAATCTTTAGCAGCAAACTACAACCTATCATATCATTCAGAAAAAAAGAGGTGTCTCAAATTATCCTTCAGAACTGGATACTGTAAATGAAATAAATCTCCAGCTAAAAACAATCATGTATTTTTTCACAACTGCTACAGTTGTAGGGTTTTTTAATGCACTAGATAGTGCTTGATTGTGTAACAGTGCGAAACAATTTTAAATAAGTGCAGGTGGTGTTTAATTTTTAAGGGGGATTCACAGCTAATACTCTACAAAACACAGCTCAAGTTTACTGAGATACTAATACCTACCTCCTAGGCGTAGGGGTCAAAAAAAAAATAATCTTGTGAGCTTTAAATTAGAAAACAGAATGTGTTTCTCTGATTTATCTGCAAGCCATAAAAAAGGAAGTATGCCTATATTTTTCCATCAACTAAAAAAGCATTAATGGAATACATCTCTACTCCTCTCTCATGAGACTCCATCTTGTGCACTACGTCCAGGTCTGGCGTCCCCAGCATGGGAAGGACATGGAGCTGTTGGGGTGAATCCAGAGGAGGCCACCAAGATGACTGGAGGGATGGAGCACCTCTCCTGTGAGGAAAGGCTGGGACAGTTTGGATTGTCCAGCCTGAAGAAGGCTACAGGGACACCTGACTGGGGCTTTCCAGTACCTAAAGGGAGCCTGCAAGAAAGGTGGAGAGAGACTTTTTACAAGGCCAGGTAGAGATGGGAAAGGGGGAATGGCTTCAAAGTGGAAGCAAGTAGAATTAGATTCTTTGCTGTGGGGGTGGTGAGGCACTGGAAAAGGTTGCTCAGGAAAGATGTGGATGCCCCATCCCTGGTAAGTGTTCAAGGCCAGGTTAGATGCAGCAACCTGGTCTAAGGGGGAGTGTCTCTGCCCATGGCAGGGGGTTTGGAATGAGATTATTTTTAAAGTCTCTTCCAAGCCAAGCCTTTCTAGCATTCTACAATTCTATGAAATTATAGACATATCTAATTTCTTTAAAAAAAACCCCACAAAATACCAAAAAAAAAAAAAAAAAAACCACCCCAAAAAACTAACCAAACGAAAACATGTAAAAACCCCCAATACACAAAACACAAATAAGAGCAGCAAAAGAAGTACTTTAACATAGAGAGTCATTTGCATTATTCTTTGCCTGAAGTCCACACACATATACTGACATATATACTGGCACATACACACACACACATGTACATTGCAGGGTTTCATTTAGAGCGTGAAGATCCACTAACTCAGTCTGTGAGAAATGATGTCTGCAGCTTTATGGTTTAGTGCAAACATCAACAAGCCTTTCTGTGCCCATCACACCCATAGGGTTATAGCTTCTTCAGTTTGTTTCATCCTTAAATCAAGTTACAAGGCTGTCCTGAATCACTATAGGAATACTACTGCACAGCACCACAAGTCACTGCAAGCCAGTTTGTTTAGTAGTCAACTTTGAAAATGCTGTAGTCCCTGTGCATCACTGACCACGAGATGATTTTTTCTGAAGCCTTTCATAGCACTTCTGGCTGCAAAATAGCGTGGTAAGAACAGAATGCTAGAGATAACCTCCTCTGTTATCTCAGTTGCTAAGCTATTGCTTGAGTCATTTAACAATTCAAAGGCCAGTATAAATATTTATATTTTATTAACATTGGCCAAGCCCTAAGACAAAGGAAGCACCTTAAAACAGAGAACCTAGAGAAACAAATAATTTGAAGCAGAAACTTCATATTACTGCTAAAGAAAGGTTGTGCACACATAAACTGTTCATTCATTCATTGTCATCACCCAGAAGATTTTGACTTTGTTTTAAAGGTAAAAGTGAAAGTTAGTTCTCCCAAAGTTAATCACTAATTTTGTCCATCAGAAACAGTGTTACAAGTTTGCTGTACGTCTTACATCAGAAGCAGTTTGACCTGTATTGTGTGAGCTCAGTGGGACAGGTTTCACACTGTAGTTCAATGACCAGGAGATGAGAACAAAACCCTCAGAACTCTGGCTCTGAGACAGCAGTAAAAGAACAAGAAAATGGAAAAGAACAACAACCCAAAAACCTTCAAAAATATTGAAAGCTTCAAACTGATTGTTCTCAAAGCACAAAAGAGCCTTTGTTAGAGCTTCATTTAGTATATAATGGCATGGGGAACTATTGTTTGGAAGATCTGACGCTACTTTCAAAAGGTAGAACTTCTTTCTGCCTGATAAATGGAGTGCAGTGTTTTTTGTTCAGAGATTTCAAAATGCAGCGGAACTATTCCCAGTTTAGGGTGCGGATGTGTAACTTTGGGGTTATTTACCTGGATTAACCAAACTGACAAACAAACAGGTGACCTGGAACCGGCTTTCTCTACCCTCAGTGGTGCCCACCCAGCTTGGCTAAATGTATATATGCAGCAAAAGGCACACACCCAAAGGGTAGAGGTCCAAACATGGCCAAGGAAATATACAAATCCACATGATCTCAAACAAATTTGAGGAGTTATCATTTCCCTTCCAAGTGTCAAAATGCAAATTCCAATAAAATAATTTCAGTTCTGCCTTTACACAACATGGCAGAAAAGGGTGACTGTTCACTGCTATTTTACCAAATACTTACTCTTTTCTCTCTCCCTCCTCCCTACATTTTTTTATAACAGCATGAATTGCTTTCCACAGTTTTACTCTTTATTTGATTTTTCAAATATCAATCCTTTAAATAATGGCCAACCGAGATTTTTATTACTTTAGGCAACTGCTGCTCTCCTTACATGGAGGATGGGCAGTGAGAGAGAAACACCATCTGGCTGTTCACAAGAAAAATTACTCAAACTCTTCTGAAGAGAAGACCAAGGCATATCCTGACCTGTTTTCCATATCAGAGGTTCCTAATACAGCATCTTCTCCTCCTTTCTCTTGCAGATATTTTCAAATTCTTCTGACCAGCTTCCTCATACTGTTCATAGTCTGGCAATAGATAGAACACTCTAGATACCTGCAGCAAATTTTGCCTCTACTTAAATAATTTTCTCTGTGATCAAGATTTTGTCCACCATGTTGTTAGAGAAAAAAGATCTAACAAGATACAGAATATATAAGATACCATTTTCAACTATTTGCTGTTCATACAAATCTTGTCTGTGGACCTTTCACAGAATATTATATTTTTTCTGTATTAGATTAGCATCCTTCAGTAGAGTGAAAAAAAGACAAATATCGCTCTTCAAAAAAAAAATTGCATAAGATATATAACAGATGTTTCAATCAGATTTTAAAGAATGAGTCCTGTAAGCAGAGATTTTTAGATCCAATATCATGCATACTCTCGGTATAGAATACAGAAAATTTTCCAGTTTTCTCTATATAAACCAAATGTATACATGAAGTTACAGGCAGTCAGTTTTAGCTTTGTTACATTACATGCATTCAACATTCAGCTAACTTAACCTTAGAAGTTCAAATGTCATATTTCTTCTGCACCCATGCTAAAGGCAAGATTGAAAGGCAAGTAAAAAAATTATACTTGAAGATTTGCATGGCTCGAGGAGTGCTATTATTATTACTATTATAATTTCAAAAAGACTTCCATATATGTTCGAGAAAATGAGACAGAACAAATATTGTATAGTGCAGGAAAAATGCTGGGGGGGTGAAGGAGGTACATCCCAACCCATGCCTAGTTGATACATTCCATACCATTGTGACTAAACCACACTGCTGAGAACTGGGGCAGGATGAGTGTGATCTCCTGGGGCACAAACCCAGCAGAGTTTGTCCTAGTCTGTGTGTTTTCACAAGGCGCTGGGCTCTGCTTAGCTGGGTAAATGTGAACCCTTGCTAGACAGAAATACAGAGCCTCTTCCTACTTGCAGGACTAGGAGGACCAGGGAAAAGACAAGGCTTTGAATTAAACATTTGCTTGAGAAAACCAATTCCATCAGATCACTTTTGTACTTTCAAGTCCGTTCTGTAGTCCCTGCTTTTCAGAACAATTAACTCCAAATCCTAATGATGAATTAACAGTATTCTAAAACAAATCAAAGCCATTGGTACCTAACTTAATGATATTTACAGATAAACCAGAAACAAACTGGAAGCACTGTAAGAGCTGGAAAATCCTGAAGTTTATGTGGAAGGGAAGTGAAAATTTCAAAGCTGATTTCTTTATAAACTACTGAAAAAAAACACTTGTGAATTTGGCCTTCGTTTAACAAGTATAATAAAAACATGACTAAATTTGAGTCAGTTTCAAGGCAGCTACTGATACCGCAATGGCCTAATTCAACACATAAGAGAGTGTGACAGATTCTAAAAAAATTTGTAGAGATCCATAAAACAGATAGAAGCAGTGCTTTAGCCAATTTTGTACCTTGAAGCAGCAACATTATTTTTAGAAAAGCACTTCTAAGCATTTAATAGCAGAATATCATCTCTCTCCTTGTGAGTATACAAATTGTAGCAAAAGGTTGCTTTAATAAAAGATACGGGATGTTATATATATATAATGATTGTACATGTATGAACAATTAGAATGATTATAAAATTTTATTAATATGGCCAAAAAAAGGATAAAAAAATATAATATCCCTAAAACCTTGAACTTGTTTCCTTAATCTAATAATGTATATATTGTCTTTGCAGAGATAAGTACTGATTCTTGATGACATGTTCATGTTTATTTCTGTCAAAGACTGGAACAGAATAATTCAAGTTTTTCTTAGCACATTTTTCACTGCAGGGTAAACTGTAGCAGAAACAGGGTGAGAAAATAAGGTGATGACTGGAAGACCAGGGATGTGTTAAAAAAAGTTAAGAAAGCATCCAATGTATTAATGACAAAATTGCTCAAAGGAGAACAAACTGTGATCAAGTATGTGTTCCTTCTAGCATAGTTTTCTATCAAATTACTTAAAATGTTTTTTTTATTGGGTAAGAGCTTCAGTATAAAAAGAGAAAATGAAAAAAATTATCCAGCATAGCCTATCTTCTTCTTGTGCAAGTTAGACCTATGTTCATTTTGCACCTTTCCGTCTCACTGGCAAGAGTAGATTTTCAATGTTAAGAAGGGACAATATTTTTTTCAAAATTTTTAATGCATACTGACTGAAAGCTAAATATCACTCTCTACCCTTTCTCAAGTTTTAGGTAGTCTGTGACATGCCACAGAAATGAGTGGGTTGAAAATCAAATTATTAGTATTTGGAATGAATTAATCCTCCATTACAATCTTCTTTCTTCCACATTTTTGAATCCTCCTCCCTGGAATCAAACCTAAATGTGGCAAGGTCAGCATGCTTTCTTCAAAACAGAAAGTAACTCTACACTCTAGAAAACCCCTCATGCTCCATTTTCTTTCCAACTCAGTAGAATTACATGCTAAGAGAATAATTTACTATTAAATGCTCCCTAATATTCAGAAGTAGATGAAGAGCCTTCCTCAGGTCATTTCTGGGCACTCCTTACAATTCTTACAAGTCATTAACTGGTACAACGAAGGCAGAGAAAAAGAAGATGCATGAAATACATTAAATGTTTGCAATAAATTGTTACTGCAAAAGCCCAAGAACAAAGTTACACATGAAAGCTGTGCACTCTTGGTTCATAATTCGCCTCAACTCCTCCAAAAGTGTTCCCTCCCTGTCAGCTTATCTCACCCTCCTTCCCACTGCTTTCTTGGCTCTTTTGCTGCAGCCATCTGAGGAACCTTTTTTCCCTGGAAGTTGCAGCATAACCACAGCTTCCTGTGAATCTCCTTTGGTCATTTTTGCTTGGTTCGTCTTGTGCTAAAGAACACAAGGGCTGGTATTGCCAGAGCCCCCAGAATTCCATTGCCAACCAATCCTGGCTGCAGAGGTGTTCACGAGTCGTGCAAACAGCTCCTAGGAATAAGATGATCACTCTGCAATGGTTGTCCTCTAATTCCCCTCCTACCTTTAAGTCCATCTGCCTGAAAAAACCCAATGTAACAAACCAAACAAAACCAAATCAAAACAAAACACACACACACCTGGAACATTGTTCAGAAAAAAAAAATTAGTCATGCTAGACTTAAACTAGAGGACATCTCTTGTCCTGATTAAAAACTGAAGTGTTTTACAGCCAGGAGAGATAACACATGTGCAAAGCTGAAAATAGTTGCCACACCATGTTTTTGTTTTGTTACCATGACAGCAATTACCAATATTTTGAAGAGAATGACTGCTCACTGACACAACACGAGGACAATGGGAAGGTGTGTTTTCTTCACTTAGTCCAGGAAGTCTCATTGTGTGCCCAAATGCAATTATTTCCTATGATGTCTAGGCAAAGTTATTATTCATCAGAAACAGAACCACAGCTGAGCTGGAGAAAAAAAATCTAATTAAAAAAGGGCCAGTGTAGAGATACAGAAGTTTTAGGATTTTGCCTCTTCAAATATTTGCTAAAAGAGGCAGAAATTTAAGGAAAAAAAGTCACAATATTTCTTGTATTTAAATCCTCTATCAGCTAGAACATAGAAACACTTTGGCAAATAGGTGAGAAATGCCTGTTTTGGCTGCCTTTTCTTTTATGCCTTTGTCAGTGTTAGAATGGAAACCTCTTACTACGCTTTACAGCTACATCATCTGTCATCTCTTCCAAGAATTCCTGAACAAGAAATGCAGCATGCTGCTGGATTTACAGGTCTCTGTCTTCCTTTCCTTGATCTCTCCAGCGTTGTAAATGGTTATGGGACACAACACAGCTGACACACATGTCCTCAGCTGATAATACAGAGAATGCAAATGACAGAAAAAACACAACTGCAGGCAGATCAGAGCTTCAGCAATGGTGTTAATCATCCATAAAGGCATGATAATCATCAGCAACCTGTTTTTTTCCAGGGTATGTTCAAAAGAAGCAAAAACAGGCACACAATTAAGACTGCTTTCTTAAACACATTGCAAAAGACCTTAGGCATTAGATCTACAGCTGTGCTGACTGCTCAACCTCTGTTTCAACAAGAACTACAGTGCTGTCATAAGAGTGCTCCAATGACACCGTACCATTTCCTAGCAACAATCTATGTTTTGTACATAAAAAAACGAATGAAATACTGCCTATCAGTGTTTTCTTTCTCATTATGCTGTTAAACCTTTCTCCCTCTCCCACGTAAAATGAAAAGTCTTATTTGGACATTATGCAGAACTTCAGACTCTGCTCTGTAATGTAATGAACTGCCAAAGAAGCAAACCTAATATAAAACAAGGTATTTCATGTTATCCAAATTGACCCTTCTGAAAATCAGCTTAGTTCATAATTCCATGAGAGATTCACCAAGTTTTAATCCTGCAATGATGGACTTAATACTCCATAAGCAAATGGAGAGCCAGGCATTCTGCTTCTCACAGGGCTGTTCCTGAGGGGTCTTTCCTTGCAGAAGCAGCATCTGGTCTTATTTTCTGAGATTTATAGTAATTTCTGATCATTCTGGGAAAAATCATTCAACTGCAAAGCATCGCCCCCTAGCTTCCAAATATTTGTGGCTCTTCTCACTCTCCCACCCCTTTCCCCTTTACTTGCAGCCACCACTTCGTGTCTTCAAACACACAATTCACATTTACAGTTACATACACGCACACCCTCCCGCAACACAAACCCAACTCATCTACATAAACTGAGTTCTGCAACAGTCAAGTGAAAGTTGAAATGCACTAGGGATAAATGTCATCCCATGGAGACACCCTAGCCTTCCTTGTGAGGTGGATGGGCTTTTTCTCCCCTCCCCTTAGCAGCACACAGACCAGCATTTATAACACATATTCCAAGAAAGATGGTAGAAGGGCAGAAAAAAACAAACCAGAAAAAGCAGCGCATTTCCGTCCATGTGGAAGCAATGGTGCGCAGACTCCAAATCCTGCTGTGGCCAGGTAGACAATCACCAGCAAAGCAACAAACACAAAAACGAGTGCCATGGTAAGAACCAGCCCTTCAGTCTGGAATGTAGGGGTGGAGAAATCAGGTTATTTCTGCTGGTCAGCTGTTCAGGTCTCATCTGCATAAATATCTCATCATAGCAAAGCATCTGGCAGAAAGCAAAAGAACTACATGGCTTTAAAAATGTCTCTGTGCTTTTTCCTTTTTCTTTTCTAATAAAGAGCAAGGAAGGAACAACAGAAAGATTTTTTTATTTTTATTTTTCACCTAACATTTTCAGGTAAATTCTGTCCCTGTACTTGTGTATCTCAGATAATGGAATAAAGTTGCACCATGCTGAATCCTTGTTTACAAAGATGTTTGCTATGTGTGCAATACAGTCTCAACATTCCCTTTGCTGCCACTGAAGATGACTGTGCTAAAACATGAGTTCAATGATAGACATACAAAAGAGAAAAGAAAAATCACAGTTATTTAGACCACTTTACATTTTCATTGACATATTTCGAAGTTGTGGAAGAACTGATCTAAGACTTCTCTTAACATTGCTTACATCTTTAGTGCAATACACTTTTTCATACAGCAGTTATTAGGGGGAAAAATTGAAAAAATGCATTTAATTTTCTCAATTTTTTATAGAAACCCTGGGTTAATTTTACCAAACAGCCTAGGAATTTCCCCTCTGTTTCAATGGCAGCATATTCCAACCAATGGGAACTCAGCATAAAGTTAATTGACATATGGTGCCACCTAGCTAGAAGATGTTACATGTTATGTATTACAGATTTAAACAGGGTGCCAGGGACACAGAGTCGTCTCCCAAATGAACCAAACAGGAAATATCTATACAGGAAGTATCAAATACACTAGAAAGGAATAGTGTTTATCTTGGATTAAATAAATAATGATATATGTTATAAAAACTCACAGAACTAAAACAAGTTTTTCAAATTCTTAGTATTTAAATAGGACCATAAGATTAGAGGCCTTCACTGGTTAGTTCAAAGTTTTTCTGTGTGTATGAATTTACCACCTGCAGAGACAAGAGCAAGTAAGACATGGCTTAGGGAATTTTTTTACCCTTCAATTAAGTAAGGAAAGGACAGGCAGATTTCTTCTTAAGGCTTTTCTTCAAATAAACCAGAATCATTTGGAAGATGCAACAGTGTACCACTGGTACAAGCATAGGCACATACACCAACAACAAAGAGGAGCAAGAGATTCTCTTTTAGCACAAGAATCAGTAAAAATGCACTGCGACAAACAAGTGACTGAAAGACATTACTTCAACCACTTTAAAATTTTAGCCTTTTTTTACCAGAGACTGCAAACTCAAGAGTCCAATCTTTCTATAAAATTTAGAAGAATGAGATTTCTCAAAGAAACATGAAAGCTTTTCTTGTGACATTTAGTGAGCCTAATCATGTGTCTCAGTACATTCAGCAAACAGGTTACAAGTCAATGTCTGCCACTTTTGAGAAGGCACCACAGCAAAAACATTTGTATTTGCTTCCAGGAAGAAGTTTTGTCCTAAAAGCATTTTTCCCCTGGGGAATGGCAGGGGCCTAGTGAAGGGATTGTCCAGCATCCATGGAACAGCAGTTGGAGATTGCTGTGCATAACTAACATTGCTTAAGGGCCAGATAGGCTGAATAAATAAGCAAACCTTCCTCAGGCACAAAGTGCTCTCTGCTACAGTAATGATGCAAACAACATCCAGCCTTTTATACAACCAGCTCATGGAGCCCATAAAGGCTGATCTACAGAAATTCACAGAGTTTGAATGCATTCTGCTTGAAATCCAAGGTGAAGGTATAAAATCAAATACTGCACATTATTTCAGTTTTCAGTAGTAAACACTGCAGCTCAAAAACCAGAACAAACCAGCACATTCTTCTAGAGGGGCATTTTAAACATTCTCCTGTGGAATTTTATTCAAGAGCTAAGGCAGGCAATTCAACAGCAAGTGTTTCAATAAAGATTTTCTCACCAACTGTAACTATAATTTAGAGTCTATTACAGGAATCAATTTATATTTACTGTATGAGAAATCAGACTTACTAGAGATCAAAAGCATGTTAGATTTAAAGACACTTTTCAATTGAAATAGTTTTGGGAAGCTGCAAACCGACACAAGGCTGGGTGTCCATGCAAATCCTCGCCAACAACACTGCCACAGGGCAGCAGACCATGTCACTTCCAAAAACTCACAGCCATGATGCATCAGAACGCAGGAGCGGCAAAGGAGCCCAAGCACAGTGCCACACACATTCCTAACAACTCCCAGACAGAAAAACCTCTCCATGTTCTTTCTTCAGCACTCCCACTTAGAATGAAACGATCCTCCTATTTAGAATTTATCAAGACTTTACTACCAGTTATCTGACTTCCTTAATGTTTCCTAAAAACTGAGAGGTTACTAAAACTAAATGGTTTTTTTGTTTGTAGCTACATGTGGCAGATGAAATTAATCTTTTGAAGCAGCACATGAATTCAACCCAAAACTCTCTAGTATTTCAGACTTAGTATAAGGAAGCAAACTTCTCCCTGGCAAGAACAACAGATTTGCTATACATCAAAACTGCTTTTCTATTTTTATTAATATTTACAAAATAATGTCAATTCATAACATTTGTCTGCTTGCAAATAGCAATAGTACAAAACCCCTCAGTTTCAGTATTGATGTATTATAAAAGTTTTATTTTGGAATTACTGAAAAGCACACCTCATCCAGTGTTTTTTTTTTTTACCCTATGAGATATACACATCATATTAAAAAATACAAGTATTATCTTTTCTTTGTGTTTCAAGATACAAGGGATCACAAAAATGTACATCTTTTTCAAATCCAGGGTAGAAGTTTTGTAAATGAGCATTCTACCAGAACTACCAAGTACTGTTACTCTCAAATTAAATGCTCTCTGCAGTGATTAAAAAAAGATTTTAAAATATGGGGAAATGTTTAAAACAATTTCTACAGATTATTAGCATTTGGAGATGGAAAACACAATAATGATGCCAATTCATGCAGTTCTTTGTGCTTCCTTGGAGACGTTCAGGTCTTAGCCTGAACAGTGGATAACAGAACAATTATCTACAGAACTAGTTGATAATTGTACTGCAAACATTTAACGACTGTTGCCATGATTCTGGGACTATTATCACTTTTCAGTGTCTATAAAATATAAATTTTTCTAACACATTATTTGCTGCTTTTCAGTCAAGATTCACACACCAGTAAATAACACTCTCCCTTAACGAACAAAATGAAAGCAGTTCTTGGCACATTGCTAACAACATGATGCACTAATTAGTTTGGGGTTGGGGTTTTTATATGTTTGCTTGTTTAATCCTGTATACATGATAATATTATACAGCAATCCTCATAGAAAAGAGGACAAAAATGCAGTTTCTGTCATGGACAAAAACTTTATAAAACATAATACAATTAAAATACAAAATAAATATAGTACATGTCAGATTAGTTACTAGTAGCATTTGAGGTTTCTGGAGACTGAAGAAATTCATAGGGATCATGAACCATGTCTTGCTGTTCTCCAACACTCAGATGAGAGGGGCTTCCTGTTGAATGTGGAAAAAAAAATTAAAACTTTAAAAGTACAGAAAAAATTAAGAGATATTTATACATATAAGCAGGATGGTTATTTCACATGTTCCTTTTAGACTTTTAAAGTAAGACAGACATCTAAGTGATATTTAAACAGGAGATTATGAAAAAGAAATCACAAGATTCTTAGGAATTTAAATTATTTTTGGAATAGTAATCATTATGCTATTACTCTGAGTTAATTATACAAAATCCAACTGACTATCATGCATCCAACATCTTCTACCTTCTCAGAAATGGTACCAAATTGTTAAGCAGTATGTTATGCTATCATCCTGTCTTATCACTGAATTTTACAGTTGACAATTAAATGCTGTTGTAGATTCCCACTTGTTACTTGCTGAACACAACTATGCTAAAGTAAAATAATCATTATATACTCCTTAGTGCAACTTGAGGGCATCAAATGCAAGTGCTTATAGGAATTTGCCACTGAATTATCAATTTACTTCACAATTACTTCAATCACATCTAATCAAAAAATAGGAAATGACAATTAGTGGTTTTAGTTCTGGGGTTCAAAGTATGTCTTGTTAGTTATCTCTGCCAGGCATATTTAAAAATTAAAACATGATCAGTCAGCACACTGTTTTATCAGAGCAGTTTTCCACAAAGATTTATATAAATTACAATGTAAGTTTAAACCAATTCCAAATAGAACACAAATACTGGAACTTCTGTGACACAGCTAACTGTACCAAGATGATGTTGGTCTCTTTCAGAGGTATTGGAGAGGGAACTCAAATTGGATGATGGCCGGGATCCCACTCTGTCAGCCTGAGCTTCATGAAGGTCCTGAAGCAGTTTAGTTGTTTCATCTAGATGTAGATGATTATCATCATGATCAAGCTCCTTCTTCACTTTTCCTAAGAGCCACCAACCAAAACCCGTAATTAGCACATGTACATTGACCCATGAATTACCAAGCCGCTATAAAAAAGTTCTAAAGTTAATCAACACAAGCATTGTCTATACCCAAATTACCTCAATCTTGCATTTTCCCTCGCATTTCTAAAAAGCAACAGCTGCAGACCTGTGCAGTATTGGAAGATGAAGGAAAGTGCCAGAAGGAAATGGCTGAAACTGAACTGACTCCCGGTATATAAACAACTGCAAGAGCTTATTTTGTCTCTCTTAGCTGTGAAATGCCAGATATGTACAGACTGGCCTGGGTTGGAAAGGACCTTAAAGGCCATCACGTTCCAATCCCCCTGCCGGGGAGAGACACCTTTCACCAGACCAGGCTGCTCAAAGCCCCATCCAATCTGACCTTGAGCACTTCCAGGGACAGGGAACTCACAACTGACACAACTGTGTCAGTGTCTCACCACCCTCGCAGTAAATAACACATTTAGTTTGTGGCAAAACAGAGTCAGCAAGCAGATAATTTAAATATCTAACTCAAAATACAGTTAAAACAGAACATGGAGGCAAAGACATCCCTATCACAGAAGGTTCTAAGAACAATATCTTCTCCAGCTACATTCATTTTGTAGTAAGTAGAAATAATTTGTGAAACTGGAAAGAACTGGACGTATGTACCAATATATGCTATTCTTTCATATGAAGACCTAAAATTAATATCCTCAACTTTAAACAGGAAGATAAACTCCTTCCCTTCTCTTTCTTTAATGTTAACTTTGCAAGAATTATGATAAGAAGTAATTTCATAAACTCTCTCTGGAAGCCAACTAATCCAGCAGTATGATTATTTACAGAAAGGACAAAGAAGAAAACATAAGCAGCTTTCAGTAGTGCATGAAATTTATAGTCATACTGATATGTCTAAACATTATCTATAAAATGGATATTTATTCCTTTTTTACTGAACTGCAATAAAATTAGAGTGAGACAGCATAATCAGAACTTACAATTGCTTTTCAAACTGCACCTATGTGAGAAATTTGTAGAAATCTATTTTCCCTTTAAGCCTTCAATTAGTTTAGTTGTGTTTTATAATAGATAGCTTGGCCTCTTTCACATTCAGAACTAAAAGTACCTTAAAACATAAGCAAGCTGTTTGCTTGGATGACCATTTTGAAGACATTTGACTAGCTCAGCTGCCTGCAGAAATGGTAACAATACCTGTTGTGGTATTTACAGGATAACTATCAAAGGCATGTATTTGAAACAGTATCCAAATTCTTTCACACAACTGAAGATGAAGTCTATCCAGTGCCAGAATTTTCTTCCCACTTTTGTTTTGGGATATTCCAAGTAGCAATATGATTGGCTTTCACATACTTACCTAATACTTACCAAGTTACTTTAAAAGACATTATATTAAGCAACATAATTTCTGAGTGGAAACTTCACACTGATTCTTAACATTTCTATTACTATGAACACAAGAAATACAAGCAAAGCTATCAAAATAGTGAGGTACAAATACTTTGTTTTCTTCAGTTGTACAGGAAAAGTTAGCTTGTCTAACACCTGGATGTCTCAAAGGAAAAACAGAGCAAGGTTTCATTTATCAGCCCTAGACTTTTACCGTAGTCAAGTGTGTATTTATTACTACTTTTCAAACCCTTTTTCTAATTTTAGCAAATCCTGCTGTCATTTTCTCTAAATGGTACAACTAAATTGTAACATATAATGTCTTGTATATTTAGCTACTTACCTAATGAACTTAACATAGAAATATCAAGAGATACATCTGAATACGGCTTCATGGAGAGAAAATCCAAGTCAGAAGTGTTACTGTCTCCAGCAGATTCTCCAACCTATTAAAATACAAGAAACAGGAAGATTAGCAAGAGTGACAAGCTGTGATGCTAACTTCTCAAAGTTTAATGCACAAATCCATTCTCCCAGAAGTGTCATCTCAACATCTGAGACTGGAGCATCCATACACATCTTGGCTAACCTGAAATTCAGAGACAGCTAAAAAAGATTCCTGGACATGAGTGGCCAGGGATGTGCTCAGTAGTCCAAGTCTTTTATCTCATGATCCAGGACTGCTGAAACTCAATTACACACTCAACTCATCCATGTCTCAAGGTAGAACCCTAGCAGGTGGAAGTATTACCAGTGTGCCTCATCTTCTCTGTATGTGAACCCCGGATTTACTGAAATTTTGCATACAGTGGGCCTCCTTCTTCACAGTATCAGCTGGAACTGGCTGCTCTAGTATTTTTCCTATACATTTGGATAATGAAATATAGCCTACACTCTGCAACTCCTTTTCTTTCCACACCCATTGCAATATTACTAACGTAATGGCACAAAGGGAGAAATCAGAGTCACTAAGCTTCAAAAACTGTTCTAAGGGAAATCTCTGAGGATGCCTGATCTAGCAGGAGAAATGAGACACTCAGGTAAACATACAACCAGATATTATCTTTTAGAAAAATGAAAATGAAACCTAGCATGTACATGAAACAACCAGTCACCTTCTAGAGAAATTAACACCTTTCCACAAAACATAAGGAATATTTATAAAACTATGGTTTTTTTTAGTTGCTATAATGTGATCAGTATAATTTTTATGTGAATTGCATGGAATGTAGTGTGTGTTTTCTGTTGTCACAAATAATTTGCAAGATAAAACCAGTACCACTTACAGAAAGATTTGATTAGTAGCTGTAAAAGCATAAGATATGCGTTATTTACTCATACTTTCTAACAGACATATTCAATGGATATGGTAAAACTGATTAATATTAATGGGTTTTTTCCAATTCTACAGCAGGATAGAATTGGAAACCTCAGATATTGATCAGCAGATCATACTGAACCTCAAATATTGATCAGCAGATCAAGTATCTTTTTCATATTCCTATGTGAACTTTCTGCCTCTGAGACTTAGTTATGCATGCTGAAATAAGCTGAAGAACAACAAAGCCACAAATGAAAACAGACTGAATATCAGAGAATTCATTTTCAGTACTGCAACCTTATTCCAGATAACATAATTTTAATATTCTACCTCAGATTGTGCACTGAAACAAAATAATGTCTCAATACTACCTTTTTGTTTCTGTTCCCCCCCACCCATTTTACCATAATCTGTTTGGAAGAATCCAGACACGTATTGCGCAATTTGTGTTCTTCTTTTATAAGAACTGGCAGAACCTAAATAACAAAGAAATACTTTAGATCTTAGCATTTCATACCTAATATTTACTAAGGATGTTCCCTGAGAATGTTTGTATAATTTATGGTTTTCCACAATGAGGTCCTGGGCCATCACAGAAAACTGGCACATTCTGTGATGTTTGATTAGAACCTTCACAAAAAACTAAACACCAGCTCTTCTCTAGGGCAATCATATACAGTCATGCCAACAATTTATAACTAACCTGGACAGCTTCTCCAGGAATAACCTAAAGCCTCTCCTTTCTCATTTACTCCACTTATCAATCTTTTCTGTATTACCATACAGAACAGAGGCACATTAAATAAAATAAAGAATTGGAATGTTGCAAGCTCAGAGAACGTAACTCTCTCTACTTTAAATGCCAAAACACTTTTCCTGGTTAAAAATCCCAGCAAGTTACTTACTTTAACTTCATCCAGTGGTTTTACTGGGATGTTTCGCCTCTGGAATGAAAGAATACCAATAACTGCTTATACTGAACACATGAGAAAGACATCTTTCTTGTACTATCTCAAGTATATTCAAACCACACACAAAAGGAGGCTAGAGACAGCTAACTTTTTTCACATATCTGTAACATAATTAGAATGTTGTTCTTAAATATTTTAATATTATGCATTTTAACTAATCTTTGAGTCCCCTTATACTATTTCTTCTGCTCATAAACTTTATATTCAAATGCAGCATCTTTGTCATTACTTCAGTAACTTCTGATCACAAATCATTCAAGGCTCTACTTCCAGAGATACTGATTCTTACTCATATGCAGCAGTATATAAATGCTCAAGCATAGAACACCATGTATATGGACCACTGAAACATATGTAATTGTGTAAAATCAGTGTATATCCATATATATCACAACTAAACAGCATTTTCAAGTGTAAATAGCCATTGACCATTTGGAAGGTCCTCAGAAATTCTCACCTGGAACAACACTCATGGAAAAACATGGTAAAAGGCAAAGGCACAGTTTATTTTAATGTTAAATTGACTATGTTGCATACACACATTTCTATATGTAGAAAAGTATTCAAAATATTGGATTTTAACTTTTTGAACTAATCTTTTACATTCCTTCCTGTTATATGTACCATCTTTGTCTGTAGGGAAAAAACACCCAGAAAATTCTAAAGGATCGTCAGTGCTTTTTATTCCACTGTCTCCTTATTTCCAAACACCACCCACCCTACTCCACTTCTAAGTCTGCAAAGATAATCTCATTTCCACCATGTCAGGAATCCTAAGTACTTTCCATCTTCCCAGCCTGCCTCCCTTTCTTTATTCTTCAGTCTTTCAGAGTGTCAGCATTTTAAATAGCAGACAATTCTTTCAAACGAAGACTGTCTTTGAAACTGAAGATAACATGAAATTTATCTTCAGAAAATTTGCTTTTTTTAAGGTTATTTTGTCTTGGGAATGCAAACATTCTCACTAGAACCATACACACTTCTAAGAAAACTCTCTTCTCCAATCTTAGCATGCATCTCTTCAGGAAAGTGCTTTTGGAAATAAGTTAAAAGCTTTTCCTGTAGACACATTACATGAATGCAAAATTTAGCACTGGGGGGTAACACACACCTGGTACAGTGGCAATTACTCCGTTTTTTAACTTTACTTCCATTTTCCAAATAACTAATCCTTCCATGAGAAATATATTTTGCTTTTCAACTAAGAAAAAACCCAAAACTTTAACAAAAAGATTGCAATGTAACTCAGAAGTCTGTATGTAAGTCATGACATTGAGTGACAAGGCTGCCCAAACTCCATCCAGTTGGTTGGACCCTGCTATGCTGCATCTCCTGTTTCCTCCTTTCTACAGTCACATAGTGAACCACATTGGAGAACTGATCTAGCCAGAGGAAAGGATTCCTCCTTCATTGATTAATTCAGTCTCTAATTTGGTTTATGGTTGCTTGAACAGCTAGGCTTGCACTGCTTAAACTGGCAGTGGAAAAGGAAGCATCGCACACAGTACTAAAAAGCCAATAGGTTCATTCTTATTCTGATGAATTTGTGACACTTCAGTGCACCCAGGACACACCTGCTTTAGCTGATAAATAATTTTGGAATGGTCACCACTAGTGATCTGGTCCAGAAGATCATCAACTATTTTCTTGCTGTAACTTCCAGCATCCTTCACAAATTCTTGTAAGCTAGCAGGAATGGAGATAAGCATTACAGAAAACATTTACTTTCATAAAAACTACTTCAACTTAAAATGTTTTCCCAAATACACTGAGTTACATCTACATTTTCTTTTTCCTTTAACTCTTTTATGCTTCTTCAGGAAAGTAATTAAGGTCGCCAGGACATAGAATTTTTCTTTTACTTTAATAGTAAGTAGGTTTACAACTTGTTTTTCACAAGTACCAGTAAATTTTGTCTTGAACTATCATTGATGGTAGAGTAGTGGGTTACAAAACAAAACACAAAAGGATAAAAAGCTTGAGATTATTTCTCTCCCTCTAAGATCAACAATTTAATGATAAATGGCATTTTTCTTTTCAAGTAGCATTAACTCTTTTCAAACCCACTGAAAAACATAATTACTTTAAAGCCACTGAATTATACTGCTTGCCTTTTAAAATTATTTACTGCTGGGTAACACTAAATCTGTGGCAACCTATAACATACTGTGGTTAAAGACCCTAATAACGAGACCCATAATAACCTTGCAATAAAATAGAAAGCTTAAAAGGCCAAATGGGAAAACCCCTGAAAACTTTCCCCACCTCCAAAAACACAAAAGCAAACAACCAACCAGAAAAAAAAATACCATGCCAAGAAGGATGAAAGCTAGCTTCAAATTTTATAGTGATTTATTTTAAAAATAAGTTTTAGAAAAAAATCAGGATTTGGAGGCTCTTAGTTGAGATTTAGTTTAAATTGCTTTGCAAAAAATTGCTATGAGAAATTAGCCTTCCTAATGAGGAAGGCCTTACCTTAAGGCACACTGGATCCCAGTTTCATCACCATATGCTGAGTATAGGAGCTCCATCTCATCTGGTTTCAAATCATGAAATATAGAGTTGTTTTGCAAGGAAGGTGCTGTATTGGCACTGGTAAGAAAGGTTACTACAGAGGTAAAAGAAACAACAAATGATTAGCACAAGTGTCAAAGATCACTTGGGAAAAAGAAAAACCAAAAGATTTTATTTTCTGAAACAGATACAGAAAGTGACATGTATTTTTTCCTCCTACTGAAAGCAAGAGCAGCGTCTCAAAGACACTTCCAGACTCTAAAATCAGCACTATTTTAACCATATAAACAAACATACTTATACTACTGAAAAATCAAGAATTAAGTTATCCACCCCACTCCGAGAAGAAAAAGGTTCACAGTCACATTCCCTTTTATATTTCTACATTTTGTGTGCATCTACATGTTGGTTGCCAGTCAGTTTCTGGACAGCAGATTAGAAACTATTCAAAACTGTCAACAATACCAGGAAAAAAATCCATAGTCTGCAAAATCTTTGTCATATGTTGCAAAAATGGAAATGACTGGAAGTTGTTTTTCAACTGTAAGCGCAATTACTATGGAAAAACTATTTCCCCCAGAGGAAATGGACTACCATTATTGGAAATCTTCTAGTGTGGCTATAACACTAAGGTAAAATATTAATACATAAACTGCTAATTAAATTACGTTTAATAAGCAAAATATTCAATTTAATAAAAGCTGCATTCTGCTGTTAATGGAATTATTATATATTATTAAAATAACCAAGCGAACTTTCATAGTATAAACAGGTATAAACTGAAATTATTTTATATCAAGTAATTGCTTGAACATTAATAAACACAAAGTTATAACACTGTCTTTGGTAATTACCTTTATTTCTTCGTTCATCTTTGAAGCCCAGTGTAGTGAAGCCAGGTAATAATTTGCTTGACAGTGAACTCAGATCCACTGGGTGAGTTTCTTCCTCTAATAATTTGATTTAAAAGAAGGTTTAGAAAAGCATTTCATGTTTACAATTTATGACAAATAATTAGAATTTGCTATTTTAGAGCTGTAATTAACATAAAGACCACATGTTTTTTAAACTATATGTTAAGAATAGGTACTCTAATTCAGGTTCTCCATTTAAATTTCAACCACAAGCTATAAATATACTTCCATGTCATATTCACAAGATCTATGGCTTACTTAAGTAATTTCACTTTTAAAGTATACAGCAGCATCTGTAATTATTTTAGTAGCTGATTCACAAACCTTCAAGAACCAGATATTACTAAAGTGATAAAAGCAGTCTCTGGCAGTCTCTTATGTTGACCAAGTAGTGTTTGTTTATAGAAATCCATTACCATCACTCTTTAAATTTTCAGTAGCATAATTTCAGAGGCATTAAATCCCTTTTTTGCTTTTTTAGAAATAGGTAATAGCCATGAGCAGCCAAAAAGCTAAATTTCATTCCAGAAAAATTTACTACCAGATGAAAAAGAATTTAGCAGGCCTGCGTCTCTCAATGTGATCAGTCAAAAGCATTTATATATTCATCAGTGAAACAACAGGAAAGTTGTGAAAAAATTCTAATCTCAAAAGGTGCAGAGAAGGAAGTGCTAAATCAACGTGACACTCCAAAAAATGATGACATTTTATTCGTTACAAATTTTCAATACTTCTGCATCTTGAGCTTGAAATTAAAGCAAAGGGAAAGCATTAAACAATATAAATAACATAACAGTAACAGAAAAAAAAAGATAAATTATCAAGGAACTAAGGAAAAAAAATTGAGCAAAATCTCAAATTTAAAACTGAAATTTAGCTAATGATTGAAATTAGGTTATAAAGAAGTAAAAGATTATTCTAAATTTGCATCTGTGCATTGCATATTTACATAGAATTGCAGCATCTTCATTCACCTTTTGTCATTAGGTATTAACGCTACAGTGTACTTGCAGTAAAAGCTTGTCTTCCAAGCTCTTTATAAAGTTGTAGCAATGTGTAAGTGCTTATAAGGAGATATTTTATCTTCTCACTATTGGCATCAATAAAACAAAGCCTCTGAAGAGCGAAAATATGGAAGGCAAACAGAAACACCTTTGGGGTGTTTGGGGAAATGGTTTGGAAAGTTAATTCATGAAAATAATAAAAATTTTTGAAAAATTAAAAATAATTTAAAAACTCATCTGTACTATGCAGGATCTGTATCTACAGTTAAGACTTCAAAATCTGTTAGAACATTCAAGACTAGAAATGTTTGCTTGAAAGAGTACGGCTTTTACCTTCTGCTTCTGGATCAGATGAATTTACTACACTAAACAATAAAGTTCCATCTCCATTTTTTTTCAGATAACCAATCTGTGAACAGAACCAGAGAGATACAGGAGGAATCATTCAAAACTGTTCACACTCAAAGAAGGAGCTGCCCATTACAGAGAAAACTATAAAAAGCATTTGTAACTGTATTGCACTGCACTTTGGTATTCCCTTTTTCATACAGAGAACCTTGGGTCACAACTATTTAACACCACGTAGCCAGTGTTTCAAAACAGAACACTTAGGAGGAGAAGGTCATAGATCATATATACAATGCCCTATTCATCTTTCTAAGTCAGATCTAAAGTTTTCACCCAAGAAAACCCAATTCCATTGTCATTAGCACAGAGCCAGCCTTTCTGACTGCGAAGTCCAGAACACACATTCTTTTTAGAAGCAGAGCTCTAACTCCTATCCACAAACTAAGTCACTGCTTTTTTTCAAATATAGATTTAACTGCTTGTTTTCATGTCTCACCCACAACCTTCTCAAATTAGAAGTACTTTTATTAACACACTACCAAATTCTTGAAGAGGAAGAAGTGCTGTGACAGACCTACTGAAGCAGACAAGCACAATGCTAAAGACAGATATGAAAGACAACAGAGCACACCAGGGTCTATAAAGATAGAGCCAGAGCTAGTGCAACAAGCAAAGCTAATGTCAGAAACAAACTACATATGAACTGAGAAAAAAAATCACCATAACCTCTCAATATAAAGGGAAAATGAAAACTGTTCTCTCCCTACACAAGTATTAGTAAATACTTCTGAGGAAATGAACAACAAATCTCTCCTATTGTTTTATATCCCACTCCATCTGAAAAAGTTTAAAACTCTGTCCGTACAGGAGGCCAAAGCTAATATTGGCATATAATAAAAAGAGAGGTGAGAGGTGCTGGAAAGAGAAGGAACAAGAACAATATCTTCAAGTGATGGCAAAAGTGAAAAATGGCTGAATTCCAAGAACATGTCAGGGTTACACAGACTGTGTGGGACACACAGTGGGGCTGTCAAGCTGACTTAACAGCCTTAGCAACTAAGAGCTGCACACCTTGAGAAACTTCCTTGAACAGTGCAAAACTGACTGCATTAGTCAATGGTATTGCTTTGAAGAGATTTAAAAAGCCACTCTTACTTTGGAGGCTTCAAATGGACTTCAATTCTAGCAAGTCCTCTCATTATCCAAAGAAACAGAAATACATTTGAAACGAAGCCTTTACCCTTTACTCTCTGCAGTTTTATTTCATAAGCCAGTTGAGCCTAAATTGACTGCATAATCAGGGCCACTGCTCAAGAAATGGACATTTACGTTTGAAGACACACCACCACTTTTGCTTCAAAGTTTCTTCTTTTTAAAGAGGTGGAAAATGCAGATGTGGACACATCCTGATTCTTTTCTCGACTGCAGTGACCACTAGAGTGACCGATGAGAAATGGGAGCAAAGGTGGGAATAAGTCTCCACAAAATTCAAGGGAAAGAGAGTAAAGGTATCTCAGTACAGACTTCTAGGGAAAGCCTGGAGCATTCACTCCAATCCTAGCACAAGGAAATGAAGGAATTCACCACTATCATCACAGACTTAAAAAACGCACAGCTAAAAAAATTGATCCTTCAGAGAAAACTGCACCAACAGCACCACCAAGCTCGTCCTTGGAAGAGCACAAAACCCAAATACATGGAATAACATCAGCATCACATTTAGGACTGTAAAACCTGCTATCTAAACCTAGTCAATAAAAGATCATTGTATTTGGTACTCATGCTACAGCTGACAGCTATTGCTTGTAAATAGCAGCCTAACAGTAAATCCTGTTTCCTAACGTGAAACAAAGCATTCAACAGTCAGGCACAAACTGGAGCTGCCAACTGCCATGTGCAGTAGACCTTGCTGTTGGGTAGATATCGATTGATCCTATCCCGAGCTTCATCTGCTGCATGTTCCACTAGTGCCAGGACATGTTCTTCAGCAGTGCTGTCTGTCAGGCTGCATGCATTCCCCTCAGGTTCAAAAATGCAGCTAAAAAAGAGAAGAAGAGGAGCTGTAGCAATTAAAAGCTAAAACAAAACAAAGGGCTGAATTCTGGCTTTGCTTAATAGAACAATCAGTCCCACTCTTCTCCCAGTGCCAGTCTACTTCAACATTTAAGTGGAATTATAATCATTATACTCATATAATCATTATAATCATATTATGAAGTTTTGCAGCAGAAGCTGCGAACAACCAAACTACTAACTTCAAAAATTTAATTGTTTCTGTGTCCAAATGAAAAGGAACTATAAAATGAAGTACAAAACAGAGATTGGGAATAAAACTGGCATTAATACAAGGTGAATGCTGTATGCATCCTTAGTCTCCCACATGCATGTATACGTTATCTTCAAAAATTGCAAACAGGAAGATGCAGAAAATAAATTATGTAATGAGAGATAGAAACTGTTGCTTATCAGAGAAAAAACCCAACAGGCTGCATTTATGATGATTATGTCACATAGCTGCTTGCAGAAGTAGGACCCAACTCCCAGTCTAAAAGGGAGTCCTTTAATTCCTATGTTTTTAGTATTGGCAGTTAGCATTCCTAATCTGTATCAATCACAAAACTGCTTGTAACTGAAATTACAGAACTGAACATTTATCTTTTAGTAGATCCCTTTTCGTTAGAGCTCCAAACCAATAAAATCATAGCAAATAAGCATACCCAAGGATGGAACAGGACATAGCTATCACATAAAATCAGAAAAAGGTAGTATCATAAAGAGAAATGTGAAGATATCATAGAATATGGCAGTCTTCATTATATTTTATATATAAAATAAATGTGGTAAATCAAAGTATTTCAGGGCATTATATGGACATTAGACACTAGGGCCAAACACCTTAGGTACTGGGTAGAGCATCTCCTCACACCAAATCCATTTCTCTCTCCTGGGTTATCTTCTTCCATTTGCTTAGCTAAGAATTTCTCTCTGTATAGAGATTCAGATCCGATACACAAGTAAGTTTTGCTATTAAAGACAATAAAAAGATCACAGGATCATACTATTACGAGACAAACGGATTATACTATTTTGTTTCATTGAAACATAAAGAAAGGGTGTACACAGCAGGAAACTCCTCAACAACTGGCACTTTCTATCACACAGTACAGAATACTGAAAGGACAAGAATTTTGAGAGAATGTTCAGAAGATTGTAACATCCTAAAAAAAAATTTTCAAAAACTATTTAAACATTAGGATGTTCAAGTGATCAAGTCACTTTTTCCTCTGTATAGAGGTCTAAGCTGCTTTAACACTTTGCAAGCATTGACTTCAACTCCTTCCCTGTGTGTAACCAGGAAATATGAAGGCAAAAATATCTGCTATTAGGTTTGATTTTCTACTCTAAAGGTCTTATTCTTCATCAAAAAATACAATATCTATCCTACAGATGCAAAAATACAAGTATTTAAAAGTTCACGTTACTTAGGAAAAAACTAATTTCAACTACTAAAGTTACACAGATATTGACAGGAACAGAAAAGTAGATTTATACTACATCTGATTGCTGATAAACTGGTACCAGGATAAAATTAAAGGTCATAATTTTTAACTGTCTGATCTGTATGTAAATGTAGATGGCAGTCTCAATTTCTTGTTCTGTGACAAAGAACAAAGTTACTCCTGTGGCAGAGTTTATGCAAGAAGCAATGTCGGACATCACACATACCAAATTATTTTGTCTTCTAAAAAAAAAGGAACAACCAAAAAGCAAAGCACCTTGTTTACAAAAAGGTGTTTTCAGTTGATTTCTATCCACAATCCATTAAACAAAGGACAAATGATACGTTCTCAATTCTCTATGATACAGTAACAGATTAGTTTTAGAATAGCTTCCACCACAGATAATTACTGTTTAAAATTATTTTTGAAGTTATATGCTGCAGTCTACTACTTCCAAAAAACCCCTCAATTGGAATACCATTTCTTCCATCAGCAATAAGGATTACAAAAATGCTGGAAGTGTAAAAAATGAAAAGTGGCTAATGAGAACTCTAAAGCTCACTTTAAAAAAAACATGAAACAAGATATATTTCACTTTTTTAACTTTGAAGATTTAAAAAGAAACCTGCAGAACATATCTACATGATCAGATTATTTACAACATGACTAGTGATGCTCTGGTGCAATATTTTTTCCCATAAAATTCTAGCTGATATAATGCTTTACAATTTCAATTCACAGTCTATCTTTGGATGCCTATGCAAGAATACTGAAAAATATAAGTTGCTTGTATATCGTGGTTTCTGCTAAAATCTCATAAAATAAATTGACTAAATTCAGATTTTAAAGAAAAATATTAACATTAGATTTTTGCTATAAAAATATGAATTTGTGACATGGGGGTACCCATTAGCTGGAGGATTACTATTGCACTAGCAATGTATTTTACCGAGAAGTTTAATAAGATTTCACTGGGGAGATGCTATCATCTGCTCCATAAATAATCTCCTGTACTTTCATAACCTGCCAGACAAGGTTAAAGTTAAATAAAATCACTCACTGATCTGGGGCCACTTTGCCCTCCTGGGAAGAACCTCTTACATTTTGATGAGGCTACTTTAGGAGAGGAAAAAAAGGAACAAAATGCAAAAGGTATTTGTAGCTATATCCAAAATAACATTTTAAACCATCATGAGAAGAAACCACTCATTATTTAATACAGATATAAAGAAGAATTAAAATATCTCTATAAATATTAATTTTAAGTGTTTGAAAGAATATGCAGTCATCTTTTGAATTGTTTGCTTCAAGTTAGGAATCACTGGGTTATTAAACAAGTTCTATAAATAAACAAAGAAAATACAATAAAATTGCCCATTTATCCTATGGACCTCAAGGAAAAATGCTGAGTTTTTTTCCTCAGTTCTTTCCTGCTGTGTAATACTACAAAAGCTGCAACAAACCAGTAAGCATGCCTATTAAAACCTTTACCTAATAACTTCTTTATTTTGCTTTTTTGATTTCTTGGTAGTCTCTGCTTGTACAGGAACAACTTCAGGAACAGGTTCTTCAACTGCTGTGTCTTCATCACCCAAAAGAGCTGCCTGCTGAGAAAAATCCATGTCCTGCATAAACGACATGCTGCGCTTCAAAGCTAACAGCCGTTCCTAGAATCAGAAAGGACAGAGCGGCAGGGACTTAACCTTTCCCTCATAGCCAAGATGCTATGATAATGGGATGGGATGGGATGGGAATGGCCATGGCCTTATTTTGTTCTTAATGTCTCGTTTCCAATGGCGATGCAACATGATTTGGTCATGGTAGCATGGCATCAGAATTTCTGCAGCCCAACTATCAAGAGAGAAACAAACAAACAAACAAACTGCATATGCAAAAACAACTATTTTACACAAAACTTACCATCACTGTAACACACACGCGCGCGCACACACACACACACACACACACACACACACACACACGTGCACACACAGACCAGCTCACAAAAAACCTTTTTTTGACAAGCCAACAACTGTATCTGAGTAAAAAGGACTTGTGTCACCTCTGAAAACTCCCCAAGACCCAACACCTTCAAAAATTAGTGCTTTCTTGTTCACACAGAAATAAAATTTAAATGAGATCTTGGTTCCAAAGTTTCAGCCAGAAGTAGGATTGTTCCATAAAGTTCAATATATGTGGATTCAACTGCTTCCACTGAAAGAAGCTCATACAGACTTCAGTGATGCAGGTAAGGTTGAGAGAGAAGTAAAAATTACTGGGTTATAACAAAAATGCCATCAAGCCCTTAAATACAGCAGCACTAGCTGGCACTGCTGTAATTCATCACAGATGGATGAAACAACGTTTACCATTGTTACTTTGTTCCTTTTAAGTATGATAACATAAAAAACCCCAACATTTCTGCTTTTTTTTTTTTAATAGGTCTCTTACTTTGCTCATCATCTTAAAGCCTGTGTGCAGTATCTTCTTGGCTAGCTTGTAGTAAACAGTATCTGGTCTGTTGTAAGTCATTGCATTATCACACATCAGTTTAAAATCGGCCTGTAAAATACAAATCAAGAGAACTATAAACATTTCAGGTACTTTGTTAAATGACTGGAAGATACCACTCCATCTTGGCAGCTCTTTGAAGAACACAGTAATATTCTAGGAGCACGCTCATGAACACAAACCAAAAGCAGAATTGCAAAGGTTTAAGCCTCTTCTACCTCTCCGAGATGCTCAGTTTCTTTTGGAACTGGCTTTTGGTTATAAAAAACACTCTCTTTCCTGAATGCCAAACATAACACCTTCTCTTTAACCAAGTGGACCAAATGGACCAAACACTGGACCGATCTACCAAGGTGACATTTTTACAGCATTACAAGCCCTCTGCCTCCAATTACCAAGACTATGGCAAAGACAGAAACTGAGAAGGTGACATGGACGAGCGAACTACGGCCCAAGAAGCAGACAAAGAAGGGCATATCCAGTGACGGCCTTTCAAGTGCTGCAGAAACAGCCAGTCTTTTGCTTGCCCAACTTTGAAGCAGACCCTTTTTTTCCTGTAGCAAAACGAATGAGTGTTCTGCAGAAATTGCCCCTCTTTTAAATGCAGGACAGAGTTCTTTCAGACTCTACTCTTAGACAGATCATTTACTGTCTTGCGACTTGCCTCAGCTAGTTATATCAGACAGGTCACCTTTTGTTTCTGAGATTAAAAACCTACAAACTTCATTTCTGTATTAAGGTTATGGCTCTGTAGTTCTGTGTAATTAGGTACCCTCATGTATCTAGAAAGGGAGTCCAATTCCTTTTCCACTCTAACATGGGCAGACTTTAAGCAAACTACCTTCAACTACCAGAAGAAGCTAAGTCCTTGAGGAAAAAAGAATGTCAGTCTAAAAAATACAGCAATTTTCTTTTTTTTTAGGTTTCTATCCCACCAGTTTCAATACTGCAACCTTGCCTGCTACTTAACAGTCACAGAGCTCCCACCCAAACTTCCCTTTTAAGCTGTTGAATAAGACAACCCAGCAAGACAGAATTTAGAGACCTGAAGGCATTGCTGATGGCAATGCTATCATGAATCCTTTCTCACTATTTCCTATAAATCTCTAGAACATATTTAACAAAACAGAGTAATAATCTTTGTCAAAGTATCTGTAAGAAATGTAAACCATTATTTGCTCACCTTGCTGAACCTTTCAAAAAAAGAGATTAACCCTGAGAAACAAGCCAATGCCTCTCTTGCCGAGACTACCATCTTATCAACATCAGTCTAGGAAAAAGCAATTCCAAAAGCTGCTAATAATTCATGACCTTCACAAATCAGTTAAGGAAAATGCCTCTCCTTCAGGAGCTAGCAATACTATGAAAACATTTCTTACTGCACTGTCTGTAAAACCATGATGCATCTAATAAATTATTACAGCAATAACAATATGATTAATTACTAAGTTAAGCTGCAAATAAACTTGCCAAGTAAGTTTCTGCCAGAAGACAATTTCAAATGAAGTTATATAAAAACCAGAATAATTAAAGATAAAAATATGTAATTGCTATTTACTTGTATACAAGATGCTCTGGTATATCTGCAGGTTTCTTGCAGACAGGGCCAAATTACATTTAAATCAATCTAACAAGGCCTAGATTAAAAAAAAGACAAAAAAAAGAGCTCAGTGGCTTAAGTCTGTGATAACCTTACTCCTGTCGAAGTTTAGCAGCGTAAATTCCACAGAACTTTAGAAGATCATCTTGGTTTCCATAGTAATTTATAGAAGATTGCAGTAGAATTTGACAGATTATTTGTAACACACTGAATATACAAAAAAGTGCTCAGTTCTGAAAAAAATGAGCATTAAATAATGTAACAAAGGCTTCTACAGTTAAAAAGAATCTTCAGTTTCTTACTAGTTGTGAAATATCTAAATCTTTATTAATTCACCTTGAATTCAGTGACTGATTTGTATTCATTTGCTGCAATTTTTTCCTTCATTGTACCAAAATCCATAGGGTGTTTTATTATCATGGAATATCCAGGAGCAATGGCATCCGTGACTGGAAAAGCAAAAAACCCATGAGGATCTTTCCTAAAAATAAAAACAATAAATTTAGATTTACAGCAGCAAACAAAACAATGATTGTTTTTGCATCACATTAATAACACAACAGTACTACTAAAAAAACAAAAACCACTAAAAACATTCTCATAAAACAAATGCATGTTTGAAAAATTTCCTGATAAGGAGAGCATTGTGATTTCACATATGTAGACTTCTTTGAAAAAGAAATTGTTGAAAATTTTCATTAAAATGTCTTTCAATTCAATTCAATGATCAAATGATCAATTCAAGCTAGTTCTTGTATATTTTCTGTGTCTATACACTCCAACTTGGTCTTTTGGCTTCATTGAGGAAAAAAGCTCAATTCTTCTTGTTCATAAGGTCCTCTAAAAGTAAATATGTTTAACTTTTTAAAATTGGTTCCAAAATCAGCTTAATGATACAAAATAAAAAAGGAATGTTTTTTTTTAAACAGGAGGTGCAGGTTTAAGAAAACAATAAAATAAAAAGCCTCTCCCAATTTAGAAGATTATTAAGTAACCAGGTCTAAATTTGCTTTGTATTTGACAGTGGACACTGAATAAAAATTTAACTAAAACAGTACAGTCTTTTAAAGTAATTTAGAATTATAACTGGCTTTTAATCCCTAAACTAAGTCATTAATATCTAATAAATTTATAACGGCAATGTATGACTTGCCCAAAACACTTATTTCCCTGCCCAATGCTAGAATTGCAAACTTGGTAATAATTATCCTCAACTTATCTTCAAAAACAATCAGGTCTGACACAGTTGCAAAGGTTAACAAATCTCTTACAGTCAGTTGCCAGGCACTACTTTCAAACAGAAAACCAGGATAAGAAGTTGCCAGGTAACACATATAAAAATGCACCAGACGTGGCCAACACAGCTGAAGATACAAAAACATTTACTACCTTTGAAGCTGGCGAAGGAAGTGTTCCAGTAATTGCTGGATTGGTGTGCTCTCATTTTCAGCTGCATTTTAAGATGAAAACCCAGATAAGTGCAATGAAACCACATACGCGTATATTTTTAAATTTAAAAATATAAGTACCAGAGAGAAAATCTCACTACAAGAACAGCTTGTACTGATGTGAAGCTGACTGTATGAACACAGATTTCAAAGCAGAAACACATCAGATATCTAAGCACACAATACCTATTTCTTCTTCCTTTATTTTCTGAGCTTTTTTCCTTATCACATTAAAACCCAGTACTCATTAAGTCAGATGTAGTGCTGAGTTTAGCAGCTCTAAGAATATGTATTAATAAGATTAAAATAATTACGCTACATATTTCTGCAGAAGCTGCAGTTGGGAAATCCATATTCTTACAACATGCTTGCTATGCAATTTTCATGGTTTCTTCACCATAAACCCCATGCAATTCTATAAACCTTTCAATCACAGAGTGACAAATAGATGCAGATTTACTGGCAAGAGAGGTAACAATTCAATTTCACTTCCTGTACAGATCAAACAACAAACACTACGTGTAAATGACCTGTTACTTCAGAGAGACTGGCTTTAAGTGACATCTGAAACATTAATGAAGCATCAAGATTTGAAAATCCAACTCTCCATGATAGAGGAAAGAAATTTCCTTTCTTAAACAGAATGGGTCAGGTAATTTATATGCATTTTACAACCAGATGAAAAGAGAACAATAATGGGAATAGTTTTTATCTTACCAGTTTTTAAGGCTCCTGACTACCCAGAGACATAAAACTCTGACCTGAAAATTTCAGTTACCTTCTCAGCTGATGGCCACTATTCCTCAATTTAATGTGTGGTCACAATTATAAAATTCCTTGGGATTACTTGACTAGACAAAGGACAGTGTTCCAAAGACAAGACTTAAATATTCCTAATGATACAATTTCTTGCTACTAGGTTCCATTTTCAGGCTTATGTTTAACTGAGATCATGATGTACTTGAAAATTCTCTAAAGTAAAGGCTTCCTCTGAGCAATGCTGAGTTTTAATTATCAAGCAATGGCTACAGGCAGAAAAAGCGAGGCAAAATCTGAAAGGATCAAACATGCAGAAGTTGCCACATACAACTGACAAATATTTTGGCTGGTAATAAGAATTAAAGAAGCTTTGTAAATGAAAAACATGGCTGGTATGTGGTGTCTACAGTCTTCAGAGATACACTATCACAACTTCCTTTCCATGAGAATAGAGATACTAAAACTCCAGGTAGGTTAGAAAACAAAAAAAGGCAAAAACAACACCTAAGAAGTCTCCACAAGAGTTTTTTCCCTTGAACTAAATGAAACCTAGTTTCAGACACTCTGATCACTATGGTGTAAATGCTAAGGAGAAGGAATTCGGGGAGCACTACGTGCAATAACATGTTTGTAATGAGGTTTACCCTGCAAGGAACAGAGGCCAGCGACAGATGTCCTCGGCAACATCAGTCACCTGAAAAGAAACCTACTAAAACATGGAAGCACCAAGAGGAATATTGACTTTTCAGATAGCAGAAAGTTCTGGATGTTGGAAAAAGTAAAGTTCCTATATTTCAGTAAATCTTCAAGAAAATTTTACCTCTGACAAAAGCTTTGTTTTGTGTGCTTTTAAAAAAAACCAAAATAATTTAATATTTCACACTGTTCACCTGGCTGAGTTCTGCATGCTCTGACAGGACGATCTGGAGGAGGTTCAACCTCCACCTTTTTCCCAGGATCAAAGTCATCAGTTTCTCCTTCAGTGTCACATTGTTCCTTCTCCCTTTTCCTCTTTTTCTCTTCCTAGGACATCAGAGAGAAGACATATTTTAGAGGGATGTACTTGGAATGTGCAATCCCACACATCAAAAGGTAAGAAACAGTGATGTTTTTAATTTGGAATACTCATTCAATATCCAAGTCACAATACAGTTTAAACAATACTGCATAAATTTTCACTATCACTTTTTCAATTTTCTTCTCCAATTAAAATTGTTCATCTTTTGCTACTTTGTATTTGATACAGTATTGTTCTATCATTCCTGCATGTTTATTAAGAAGACAAATTCTGAAGCTATTTATATGTAAAACTGCATGATAATAAGATACACCAGAGAGCAAGGAAAGTTAATTTACTATTGAGTAAAGATCAATCTTTGGCTCTGCTCTCATCAATGTATTTTTGTTGTTTGTCACATTAAACAGAAATGAGTAAAATATATGACAACTCAGCCGACAAAAGAACCATAAAAATCAGTGGTGGCAATTAATGATCTCTTCCTGATTTCGAAAGCAAAGGCACACTTAAGTCATTCCTGAAATTCCACAATCATTATCCACATTTGTCCAGAAAAGCACACTTTCATTAACCTTCCTTAGACTATGGTTTTATTACTTAACTATTCATTAGCTTATTTTGAATACATTAACCATGAAGTTCTGTGAAAAAAATCCAAACAACTCCCATCCCACAACTCAGTAAAGGCAATTGATACTGCAAAATCTTCTATGAAGGACAGCTGGCTTTGCTACATTTCAAGTCCTAGCCTGAAACATCTGCACTAAGAAAATTGTGCACTGTCTGTGCTGTATTTAAGAGCTTCTGAACAATCCTATGAGATCTGTCACTTCCAGATGATTTTTTTGTTAGGCTTGTATTACCTGGACAGATGTTAGCCACAAACACACAAAGTAGCACCAAAAAAACTGTCACACAAGAACAGTAAAACTACGTGACAGGAAAGAATTAAAAAAGCAGAAACGTCAGAGAACCATTATTACACAAAATAAATACTCTTAAAATTGAATTGTACAAGTAACTGTACTGTCAATGCCTCACTGCTGATTTTAAACAAACTCCCACACGTTCAACACAGACAACTAAGGTTACCACCCTACTTGCTACTAACAAAGTCACAAAGCCCAGCACACAGGTTATTCCAAGAGATAACGATTTAATGTACCACAGTATTCAAGAGTTCAGAAGCTGTTTTGAGTAAATATATCAATTTCAACCTCCAGTAACTTAGCACATCTTCAAAATGTAAACACAGCCTGGATTTGAAAAGCTGAAAATACCCTCCCTAAAACGGTAGCAAAACATGTTTGTGACCAGGCTAAAATACAAAAGATCCAACTGAAAAACAGAAACATTCATTCAAATAAGGCAAACAAATAAGGAAAATTAAAAGTAATAAGAAGGAAGCTTTTACTTTGCTCACAGAATCATCACAAAAGGTATCTCCTGTAAATGGCAGAAATACACCAACTCACATACAAGGGTTTTCTACATTTCTGAAGTGCTATCTCCAGACAATAAGCCTCTTGTAACAGTGATTTAAACAAAGTTCTGCACCAGATTTCAGACCTGATTAGCAAGCATGAAGGCTGGTGTGCCTGAATTCTAAAAATCACAGCTTACCTTTCTCTTTCTTCTTTCCTCATCATCTAGATGTTTTTCTTTTTCCTTCTCTGACTTTTTCTTCTTTTTTTTCTTCTTTTCTTTGTGTCGTTCTCGCTCATGATCTGATCTATCATCATAGTAACTAGAGTCATGCCCTGACCCAGAGAGTTCAGTGACTTCACTGCCTCCAACTTTAAGAACCAGCTTTAAGGGTTTTTCCAAAGGCTTGTCCACATAATCTAAATTAAAAAAAAAAAAATTAATAAACGCACAGGGAGCTAACAGCACACAGCAATTACATAATCAGTCTCAATTAGGTCAGAAAAGCCCACTGAGATAAAGTCCAATCCATGACCAAACACTACATGTCAACTAGACCATGGCACTGAGACTCACATTCAGTCTTTTCCTAAGGACCTCTAGGGACAGTAACTCCAACACCTCTCTGGCAGCCCATTCTAATACATAATCCCCCCTTTTGTATAGAAGTTCTTTGCCAATGTTCATCCTGAAGTTCCCCTAGTGCACCTTGAGGCCATGTCCTCTCATCCTGTCAATGGTTCCCTGGGGGAAGAGGCCGAACCCCACCTGGCTACACCCTCCTTTCAGGCAGCTGCAGAGTGACAAGGCCACCCCCGAGCCTCCTTTTCTCCAGGATACACAGTGCCAAAGCTTCTTCTAGAACTATTGTTTATAAGAATTCGCTGCAAATCAAAAATATACACAGTACATTTGGAAAGAAAAACAATAGCTAAGGCTAACAAATCCAAGCTAACAAACAGTCATTCTGCACGCCTTACGTTGTGATGTTCCACAAACCTGGAAAACATAAGGAACCGGCTCTTCGGCCTCCCCTAAAAACGTCGCAAGGTCCTTGCAGAGCAAGGTGAAATTAAGCATCACTAGAGCACCGCGGCGACCGGATCCCCTCGGGAGCGGCCGTGGGAAGCACGGAGAGGCTCCGGCTCACCCCGCACCACCCGCCCCGCGCTCCTCGGGCCGCCCCCGCCGCCGGCAGCTCGGGCACTCGGAGCGAGGTCTCTGCCCAGGCCCCCCAGCCCGCGCAGGGACGCAGGGCCCCGCCGACAGCCGCGCCGGGGGAAGGGGCGGGCCCGTCCCGGCTACAAAGAAGCCCCCCCCGGCCCTTACCGCTGTAGGCGGTGGCGGAGGTAGAGCGCCATTCTGCCTTCTCGGCTTTGTGCTTCTTGTGCTTCTTCCCCATGGCGGAGCCGCGGCCGGCCCCGCCGGAAGCGCTGGGGCGGCCGGCCCCCCCTCCCCGCCCGCCGCAGAGGAAGATCCGGGTGAGGGGCCGGCCCTGCCTCGCCCAGCGCGCCCTTTACAAACTGCGGCTGCCGCAGTCGGTGCCCGTGCCTGCGGCTCGCGATCCCCGGCGCGTCGCTCCCGAGGCCGTGCCTGCCTGAGGTGATTCCCCGTCCCCAGCGCCGAGGCGGGAGCAGCCGCCCGGCCGTCCGTACGCGCGGCCGCGCTCGCGGCGTGTTCCCGAGCCTGCGGTCGCCATCTCCTGAGGGAGGGAAGTGCCCGTCCCGATCCTGGTCCCGATCGCGTACCCGGTCTTTGCGGGGGGCGGTGTGCACCTGGACGGGGCACCGGGAAAGGGCCGTCCGTGCCGTGGGCGTGTAGCAGGCGCTGGAAGTCGCTTCTCTTTGGTATCGCTTTTCCCCTAGGAGCGGGAAAGATGGAAGACGCTGCTGGAGAATTGAAGCAAGCGCTCCCAAACGTGTGTGACAGCGTTCAGATCCATGTGGAAGTTCACCAGAAGTCGAGCAGGTCTCTGATCAGAGCATTGCTTGCTGCCACTTGTGGCTGTTTCCTCTCGGCCGTGTTTCCTCCAAGAGCCCGCGGCTCTGCCTTCTCCGCTCTCCCGGGAGTTTCCTCACCTGTGTCTTTTCCTAAGATTGAACAAATACACTTAACTCAGTTTCATCTTGTGGGTCATGTCATCCAGTCTCATAATGAAGTTGTTGGCCACATTCTGGGTTTGCCCCAGTTTATCCTTGTCTCTTTTGTGTTGGTGCTCACAACTGCTCACAGTACTCCAGATGTGGTCTTACAAGCCAGTGGATGGAAACACTTGCTTTGCCAAATATCTGCAGGCTTGGTAGCACAGCCTCAAATGAGGTTGTCATCATGTATAGCAGGGACACACTTGATTTATTGCCAACTTGCCCACCAGTACCCACATGCCCTTTTCTGCTAAACAGCATGTCATCCAGTTGGCCTCTGATCTGTTCTGTTATCTGGGCAATGGATGGAGAGCTAAGATTTCATGTTTACCTTTGCTGAACATCAAAAGTCTCCAGTCAAACCGTATTGCCAACCTGCAGAGGAGCCTCTGAACAGCAGCCCTGCCCTCCAGAATACTGAAAGCTCTCCCTGCTTTGGTGATATCCATAAACTTGATGCAGTCACTTTCCATCCCATTGTCAAGGATGCAAAAACAGTGCTGGTCCCAATGCTAACAGCACCACACTGCCTTTCCCCAAGTTACTGACAGCTCTGCTTAATCTTTGTACTAATCAGACCTCTGAGTTGGACAGTCCAACCCTCCTTGACCATTTATCGAGTTCTTATCTTGCCACTTTGGATGTCTGAAGGATATGGGACCGCATGTGCGAGGTGTTAGAAAATCAACTTGTAAAAAACTGTACTATTTTTGCCAGGCTTAACAGAGAACTGAGAATTTGCACTGGTTCTAGATGACTGAAATTGCAAAATTAAGTTAAATCTTCAAATGGTATTCCTTTTCCAGTAGTTTTTGTCTCTTCTGGAATTCTCCCTATATTATGTCCCCATCTTGATGTTTCAGCTGTCTAGAAAGTATAATGGAGCTTCCAAGCTAAGCTTACCAAATTCAGTCTGTGGCTTGGCTCTGAGTCTGGGTTTCCTGCTGAAACACAGATTGCATAACTGCTTTCCATTCTTGAAGTCTTCTAGATGTCTCATTCAGTATCCCCTGATATGACCTCAAGCAGAGCAAATGGTATTATTTGGATTATATCTTTTAATGCACAAATTAAAAACAACAGTCCAGCTTGTTGCTTTTGCAGACAGACTGAATCTTGCAGGTTCTTTTTTCCTGTAGGATGTTGGAGGAGGGTTGAGTGGGTTTGGGTGTTTATGGTGTTGGTTTTTTTTAAGGATTGGGGGGTTGGTTGGTTGGTTGGTTGGTTGGTTGGTTGGTTGGTTGGTTGGGTTTTTTGGTATGTGTGAGATAGAAGCTGTTTTCCATGAAAGCCTCATGTATGAAATAATGCTTTCCAACACTAATTCAAATTGCCTTATAAATGTCAATGCCATAAAGTAATGATGTTTCTTTCTTGTTAGTGTGGCCAAGAAAGAAGATGTTAGGATGAGTGTCTTAAAACTGTTGAACAGACACAACATTGTGTTTGGTGATTACAAGTGGACAGAATTTGACGACCCTTTCCTTACCAACAACGTGCAGTCTGTGGCAATTGTGGACACGGAGCTGAAACTGAAGGACAGACAGGTATTCCTGGTCAAGAATGTGCACCTCTGTTTATGTGCCCCTGAACTAGTTGTAGGTGTACTCGTGGTACCCTAAGGGCAGAAGCAAGACAAGGTCTACAGGATGATGTAGTATCTCTTCTTAGGCTGACTAGTATAACTAGGAAAAAGTGGCTAATTTTTTTTTTCACGCTTATTAAGGTCTGAAACAGATGTAGTAGGCTTCAGAGATAAATGCCAGCTGAGAACTGTGACTTTCTTTTGTTCATCTAGCTTTGAATAAGAAATATGACAGGTAACAAATCTTTTTATGTTCATTCTAGCCTATTGACCTGAGCACAAGCAGTCTTTCTCTTCATATTTTTCATCTGAATGAAGAAGGACCGACCTCTGAAAACCTGGAAGAAGAGAATGATGATATCACTGCAGCTCACCACTGGGTGCTACCAGCAGGTACCTGTGTGGCATTTCTCAGAGCTCTAGAGCAATAAATAAAATATTACAAAGGCTAAAAGTGTTTATAGTTACCTATAAAGGTACTATTTGTATTTCTTGTTTGTCTACAAAACAAATATGTTTGGACTTTTTCCTTTGTGGTTTTGACTGTCGTGCTGCAGATGATTCCAAAACACATCCTTTATTTCTGTAATATCTGTGGATGTGTGGAAATAACTGGTCTTGTGGTCTGAAACATATAGTCATAATCAGAAGCATGCACGTTTTTAACACTGGTGGTTGCATTCCAAGTTTTATTTAACTTGAAGACCTACAAGAGGCTTACCACTTAAAATATTCATTTTCCAGAGCCCACTGCTGGGTTCCAGCCCCCATGACAGTACTGCTCTTATACCTGAAACAGACAAACAAAGTAAGGAGATTTAGTCTTTGTCTTCTAGAGAGGAAAAGTCAGGCTTTCCTCTGTGATAGAGCCAGACCTGCCTGTTACTGTCTTGTGCTTGGGGAAGTTGGATTCTCTGCTTGAAAGGAAAAGCACAGGTGTGAGCTTTAGCTCAGAGACACAGTAATTTTGAAACATTTCCTACTCTTTCCATGTTGTGAAATGCCTAATTATCCATTACATTAGTTTTCAGGAAGAATTAAATCTGCTACATTGACATTATTGTCACGGTGTGCTAAAATCAGGGTTACCCGGCTCAGCAACAACGGGTGTGACTGACCCCCTTTCAAGCTCTGCAGAATCCCAGCTACCTGTAGAGGTTCGGTGCAGGAACAAAAAGTTCGGGTCCTGGGGTGGAGCTGGGGTGGCTTTGTTTGGTGGTAATTTCCCTTGAGTTCAGGACTCCAAACACCCAAGACCTGGACTCGAGGTTAAGAGGAGTTTTTATAACATTTCTTGGGAGGAGGGGCAGGGAGTGGCTGGGTAACAGAAGAACTGACACTTAACCAAACTGAATAATAATAAGAGAGCAAATCTGAATTTAGAAACATGAGATACAAAATGGGGAAACTGTGCCACTCCAAAGGCAAGGGGAGGACAACACAAAGGGATTGTAAAATCACAAATTAAATAGTGAGCCTGCCAATAAAAACTAAAGAAAACACACTGCAGCAATTATTGCCACAATTTCATGGTTTATAGTTGTTCAGTCTTTTATGCTTTTCTTTGCTGAAAGTTAGAAGCCAACAGCTAGGAATGGTAGATACTCAAATGACAACTTTATGTTTTTATGCATTATTCAGCTATATGTTTTTCTTGGTCCTCTGCATCTTGATGTTAAAAAAAAGGCAAACTTGAATGATAAAATTTGCCTTAGAACTCTTCTCCTACCATTAGTTTTCATTGCTCCCTTGGTGAAATGTAAGTTCATCCTCTACTGAGAATGGAAGGAATTATATTTTTCATTTCATGTTAAGAAATTAACATTAATTTCTCATCACAGTTATTGGAGGAAATAGAAGCTGGGAAACTGTTGAATTTGTCTGTTAGAAAGTGGTATTTGCATTTTGAGAAAAATAAGTTGAAAAGTTGAAAAACTTTTTTTCCCCCACAGATGCTTTACGTGCTTTCATATATGTGTTCTTAATTCTTAATTAGAGTTGAGCATAATTTGAAAACTGTTTTGCGCTGCAATGATGAGGTACAGGTTTCCAGATTGATTTATACTAAACCAGTATATAATATATTGCTTTTGCAGCTGAATTCCACGGCCTTTGGGAAAGTCTTATCTATGACACTGAAGTAAAATCAAATGTAAGTTGGAAATGAATAACAATTAAAATTACTTAAGGAGAAGTAAGAGTTGAAATTAAACCTTTTCGAAGTTTGCTGCGTTCTGTGGAGATATGGGTGCAGGCTGGGCAGAATGGAATGGGAGTTTAACTTTGTTTCTGCCAGCAGCTAAACAGTTAATGGGCTTGGCAGTAATGTCGGCAAGCACGGTTAATGTTCATGCAAATAATTGTTCAATGATTGGACCAAAGCTGAGTGCCCTTACACTTGAATGCTGGCAAGACATTGGAAAGAAACAAAACACTTCCCCGGGGTCATTTTCTAGCTTGAAGATCCTGTGCATTCATCAGAGGTTGTGATGATAACTGCCAGAGCTTGTAGAACAGTAATACTGTAATATGAAATTTAGTAATTGTGATGCAAATAAAACCCACAAATAGTTTAATTCAGCTTCTAACTGAAGTTCTTGGACACAAATAATTAATTCATTAGCTTATTTGTAATACCATAGATACAGTATTCTCACTTAAGTCTCTACAACCAAATACAGAAAAGCAAACATTCCAGTGATGGTACTTCTTAATTTATAAGGTAAATATCAATTAATACATCCACATTTGTGTAATTTATGGAACAGTTTTCAAAGTCATCTGTGAAAGGACAAGGCTATTTAATTAGACTTGCTGGTGTACTATATAACAGCAAGCTGATCACTGTTGAGTGTAAGTGTATATGGGTAGAAAGAAATGGTTGCTTTTAATGGCTAAAACTTCAACTACTACCATAAACTTGTGATAAATCTTCCTTCTTTAAACCATGGGAATGTCTGAGCATGTTTTGTTCTATGGGTTCTGAAATAGTTGCTGTGAATTTTCAAAATAGCACAGGGAGAATTTTGACAAATAATGTGGATTAAGTTCAATTGTTTTTGCTGTTGTGTGATTGCTCCATCTCAAGCATGAGATATTGCACGAGCATCACTGTATTGTCCCATCAACATGCAGGAATCTAAAGCTCATTACAGGTAGGAGCAACAGAAGATAATGTGGTATTAGGTGCTATAGGTAAAAGTCATGATAGATTCACACCTGAAGTTCATATTCATTTTATTGAAAGAGTTCTCTACTTCCTAATTCTAGATAATTCTAAAATGAAACTGCAGTATTTTTAGAAGCAAGCATTCCAGGAAATAAATGCAATTTCCGTTATTTGGAGCAATGAATTAATCTACGAATTCCTTGTAGGAGTAAAAAGGATTCAGTAATTCAGTAAAAAGGAAATAAATGTGACAGGAAATGCTTTGTTTGGTGGGCTAACTACAACAAACTGTACAAATGTATAGCTGTACAGCATCTAAACAGGATCCAGAATCTGAGTCTTTGATTCTCTGTGCTTAGGCAGCTTGTGTTTTATAGACACATAGTACGTGGGACAATGAAAAATGAAATCCATTTTCCTTCCTTCAAGCATTTAATTTATCCATTTAAAAGTTCCGGAACTTCATTTGTGCCAAGTACATGCTATTCTTATTCTTGAGGGCAGGACAGAAATGAATTCCCATGCTTTGCAGAAATAAATTTCACTAAAAGAGATGAGCTCTTTTTTTTGTTGTTGTTATGAGTACACAATAGACATCATTAAAGATTGATTCTATTTGTGGTTATATTTGCTGTTATGTCTCTAATTTGTGTCTTTCTATCTGTCCTCTTCATTTAGTTACTCGATTATGTGACGACGACATTATTGTTTTCTGACAAAAATGTTGACAGCAACCTGATATCATGGAACAGAGTCGTTTTGCTGCATGGTAAAAATGATCTGTTTTAAACCAAGTAGATACACTGGCCAGCTGTTTATACTTTCCTTCTGAAAAGACTTGTACTGCAGTCCTATGTAGTGAAATGAGGTGATATGAAAGCAGCACCTCAATAATACCAATTTGGATGAAATGTAATGCTAGAGTCAAATCAATGTTCACATATTCTGTTTTGCATGATTTTAAATTCTAAAGCTTACAGTGCAGTGACAACTGGATTTCTTAATTTTAAGTGATATTGTTGCGTTTTTACAGAATGAACAAAAATAATGCAGATACTGAAGATACTAGGAGGCATATATTAGTTAAACTTCTATTACAGTACAAAATATTTTGTTAGCTACAGGTTTTTAAAAACTTTGGGGAAACTGGGTAGGCAATCTGTGTTGTGTTGTTGACACTATGCTCTGTTGCCAACTCTTGCTAGTTTAGTTACTGTTATTTTAGTGAAGCTGAAATCTTCAGTCAGTTCTAGCTTACTGTGGAGGTTATACCACAAACGAGATTAGCATCAACTGAAGCCATTTTCTTGCAAAGTGCATCTTGCATTGATTTTGTCATCAAGACTGGTATTCAAAAATAAAAGGTCATAGTGGAAATATTTGTTTGTTGTACTTAAGTTACAACTGTCAATTTAGAAGCTTCTTTTTTAGATGTTTTTGTTTGAAAGACTTTATTTCAGACTCATACTCTGGTAACTGTGCTTGTACTTGCCTCTTTGGAGGAAGTCTTTGTGGCTCTTCCATGGGATATTAAGTCAGATCCAAAAGGTTTGTCTCAGAGTATAATTCTCAAGATGATCTGGATTTCCCCAAGGAAGAAATTTCTGGGAGAGTGGACAGCTGATCAAACTGATTGTGATATGTTTCTGTTTTCCATGTTAGAAGAGTGTGTTTCAGGAAGATACAAGTTTGAGCATAGCACTGATTATAGAGAATGCTGATGAGGTTTAGCCCTGCAGGGGTGATACTGTTTGCTTCTCTGGCTATTGAGTGTTTTAGCTTTATAGTGTCTGCATACATGTAAAATCCAGCATTAGCTCTAGTCAAGGAAGCAATTTCCTCAAAATACTCTGGTGTAGACAATCATTATCTGCCGTGATTTTACTCTACAATTAGTGCTGTAGTGAAATAAAGTAGTTAAAAATCTGTTAGATGTCATTAACAATCTAATGCAGACTCTGTGTAATGTATGGATCTGATTTCAAATCAGGCCCTCCTGGAACTGGAAAGACTTCTCTCTGTAAAGCATTGGCTCAGAAGCTGACAATTCGACTGTCATACAGGTGATATTTTTTTGGAAATTTTTCACTTCAGCTTACTATACTTGGTTTTTCTTTTTCACTAGCCCAAGTATATCTCATATTTAATTTCAAGTAACTTGTACTTAGTGCTAATGTGTCTTCTTTTTTATAATACACCAGGCTAGCAATAAAATTGATCTGCTGGACTGATTAGGATATTTTAAGGCCTTTTGAAATGTCTAATTATTTGTCCTGGGTGTGTAAAAGACATTCCAGTGGCAGTACAGTAATTTTTGCCCACTTTGTACATCATGAGTAGTAAAGGGCAGAGGATCAAGGAGTATTTTGGTTTTTGTAACTTCATGTTTGACAGAGCCTGGTTTTATTAGGCAGTGATTTTTTTAAACTAATTCTTTTGTGCTTGGATTGTCTGAATGCTGCAATCTGCAGAGGTCAGTTTGTATATCAGACAGGTCATAAGAAATAGCCTAAAAGTTCATAGCAATTTAACAAATCTATATTTAAAAACAAAGTCATATAAAATAAATGGTGTAGCATAAATAATGTGTAATTATTGGCATGATCTGACTCTAGTCCAAACTGAACATATGAAAATCATAGGCTGTATAATGTGTGGTTGAGATACTTTGTCACTTCTTGCTATACTGAAGAAAATCTTACACAAAGTGAAGAATGAGGCAATTATCATGGTAAGAGTTACTTACCTGTTCTAATGAAGAAATTCTAATAGCAGTTTAATATAAGAATTCTAGTTACATTTTCAGCAATGTGACAAGTTCCAACAACAAAAATAATATTAGTAAAACATGTATTATATTTTGAAAGGTAAGTAATTTAAAGTACTAATCCAATTCCAGGGTCAGAATGTCAGGAAGAAGACTTACAGAAGTTAATGATATCTCTGATTTTTATTTAGAATGGAGTTGATACTTCTTTTTCTCTTCCTACTTTAGGTATAGGTATGGACAGTTAATTGAGATAAACAGCCATAGCCTTTTCTCTAAATGGTTTTCTGAGGTATGTATTGATGTACCTAATAAAATAAACTTCGTATTTTAGAAATTACACTGTAACTATTCTTTTTAGCTTGTTTCCTAAATATGTGCACCAGAGATGGTTCACAGTAATTAATATGTTTGAGAGTGCTTAAAGAGAAGTTTTATTAGAAAGTTGTTTTAAAACAACCCAGGCATTTACACCTTTGAATATGGTAAGCCCTATAAAGTTGTGTGGTAAGGAAATAGTTACATATGCATATGGTGTCTTTCTAGAGTGGCAAGCTTGTAACCAAGATGTTCCAGAAGATCCAAGAGTTAGTTGATGACAGAGATGCCCTTGTATTTGTACTGATTGATGAGGTATGATTCTAATAGCATCGTTGTACATAAAATATAGCAGAAAGGAGATTGATGGGAAGGAGCTGCAATAGTGCTCATTCATAGAGAACAATAAAAGCACATTTACGCTATTTCATAAGCTACATGATTGTGCAGATTAGTCTTGACTGCTGCAGATTTGAGAGGTTTGGAAGGACCACAGTGCAATTTAGCATGCAAATTCCAGCTGAAAATGAATTGAAACCTTTCTTGGTGGAATTTCCCTTCCTGCTGTATGTTTACAAGTGGAATATTGTTTTAAACTTCAAAGTAGCCCAGATTTGTATTATTTACATTTTTTGTAAAGCTCTAAAAACCGTGAATATGGTTCAGTTCATTGTTGTTAGATTTTTTTCAAACTTGCATACAAAAGCAATTTAGTATGTATGTACCTTATTAGCTTTTTCATATTGGAGTTCCTGTGGGGAATCTCACTCTAAATTCAACCTATTCATTATTCTGGTGGTGTCCCATTCCTCCACCCCCAAAATTTAAAATGCAAACCAGCCTCCATTCTGCTGTCCAAAAAGGAATTCCCCTCACTACACTTTGCTTCCTTAAGATGCCTTTCTTTCTCCCTGGAAATTCCTACCTCACAAAAGATTTTGGAGAAGTTTTACATAGTAGGCACAGGAATCTGAAGGTGTGTTGTGTGGGTTACCTGTTTGCTGCCAGGACTCCGAAAGTGCAATCTTTTTGGGTTTTTTGCTGTTTGGTGATTTTGTTGTTGTTGTTTTGGTTGACTGGTTTGGGTTTTTGTAGGTGGAAAGCCTCACAGCAGCTCGCAGTGCCTTCAAGGCAGGCACAGAGCCTTCAGATGCTATTCGTGTGGTCAATGCTGTACTGACACAAATAGACCAGATTAAAAGGTATTGTTTGCATATTATTGCAACAGCAAAAGGTAATTGACGGTTTCAGTATTCCTATTCCTGCTAAATTTCAATTCCTACTTGAAATACTAAACCAAATTAATTAGTGAATTCTTTGTTCGTGATGCTAATCTTGAAAAGAAATAGGAGTAATTCAGCAGAATATTTTACGTGTACCTGGGTGGACAATTAAATCTATGGACAGTATGCTTCCCCTAAAGACAGGGAGAGAAAAAGGACAGACATCATGATGTCTGCTTGGAGAACAGACATCAAAATTGAAATGTAAAATGTTGATTAAAGGTTCACATTTACAATTCTTTTCATAGTCTTTTTTGGGTGTGTCAGAAACTATGCCAGTAGGTTCTAGGTAGTTACCATCTATCACTTCTGAAATAAAATTAGAGGAACTGTAGACACTTGAGAAACAGCTGAAGGAAAGAGACTATGCATTGAAATAGTCTGGTGATAACTGGCCAATAGCTTCAGATCATTTAATGTAATTCCTGATTGACAAGAATGATGTGACAGTTTATCACATAAGATTATTTGAAGCATAAGAAGGAAGGTATCAACTTGCCAGTCACAAAAGGAGATAAATCTTTTACATGTGACCTAAAAATCTATTTTTGTCTTGAAGGTATCCCAATGTAGTTATCCTGACTACTTCAAATATTACAGAGAAAATTGACATGGCCTTTGTAGACAGGGCTGACATAAAACAATACATTGGACCTCCATCTACTGCAGCAATATTTAGAATATATCTTTCTTGCCTGGAAGAACTGATGAAGGTAATCCTTGAAAGCAGAACTGTAAAATGCCATGTTTTAGTAAATTTTGCGTTTTAATCATACTTCCTAAGTAACAAAAATACGTAAATTTAATTCCTTTTTTGTATTTCCACTCTTACTGTAAAATTTAATTTTGAATGCATTTATTTTTTATACAACAGTGTGTAACTCTTGTTTCTAGTGTCAAATAATATATCCTCGACAGCAGCTTCTGACACTCAGAGAGCTTGAGATGATCGGCTTCATAGAAAACAATGTGTCAAGGTTAAGCCTTGTACTGAAAGAAATCTCAAGGTAAGATTCTGAAATGCTACTTTTTCATACATATATACTGAGTTATGGAATGATGTGTAAAAGCAACCAAATTTCCTAACAACTGGAGATCTGAAACAACTCAATTTTCTTCTGTTTGGGGTAGTGCAAAAACCTTCAGGGGACAAAAAGTGGAAGCAATCACAGTTTACTAACATTTCTTAGTCTCAGATCCGGCTTGGCCTAGTGCTGCTTCTGGTTTGTGCTCTGCCATTTGAAGTCCCCTTGACAAGCTGCTAGCTGGATTAGCCTTAGTTTTCAGTGGATGTTGGGAATTGTAATGTGCCCTAGCAGAAATAGCATGTGCCTTAGGTCCTGCTAAGAAAGTGTGTTGAAATGCCTTGCCATCTGCTAGATCAGTATTTAGCTTGGAAATATAAGTGGATAGAAACAAGGGGGAAAGGAGTAAAGTGTAAATAGATAGTGTTGTGGTTTGCTGAGTATGCTGGTAGAGCAAATGGTCTTTCACTGCAGCATAACAGTTCTTGAAAGAACAAAAAATATGTTCACATTATCAAGCAATGTTTTTTTCCAAAGTGCTGGTCTCTATGGAACAAAATAATATTCATAAAGTCTGCAAAGTGTGGTTTTTTTCTGTTCCTGAATTATGCAGTCTTAACCAGTGAGGAGTGAAGTAAAAGCAAGTAAGTTTTTCCAGGCACAGAGGTTTGCATCTTATGTACACAGAGCAGTGCTTGGAGAAGATGCTAACAGATACAGAGTGGGTGCAGTGAAGGAAACTGTAATGGTGGGTAGAAGCAATACCCTTAATGTTCTGCACTCAAACCAGTTTTTTTCCCAGTCCTTCCAAAAGTGGTTGTGTCCATACCACCCCCCAAACTCATGAGATTGGCACAACGATGTGAAGGGCCTGACATAAGCATTGGCAGGCAGCTGTGCCTGTGCTGGTGCTGTGTACTATGCTGTGTAGCCTCCCACAAACAGAATTTGTCTGTTCACTCCCTGCTCCTGCTAAAAGAGCTGCAGGTGACCTCTTGAATTGTCATCTGAAGTTCTTTTAGAGCAACTTAATGGAGAAACACAGAAAAAAGAAAGGCCGCCTTTTAAGAGTGGATATTTAGCATTTAAGCAGCACTTGTCTCTCTTTTACTGCAGAAAAAGTGAAGGTCTTGGCGGCCGGGTCCTGAGAAAGCTTCCTTTCCTAGCACACGCACTTTATATTCAAGTAAGTTTATTATATTTAAGTGAGTTTATTCTGTTCATTATATTTTGGGTTGAGTTTGAGACAGGCAGGAAGACATCTGAACACTGCCTGAAGTGAAAGATTGGTCCAAACCTCTCTTTTAATCTAAACTGCACTTGTTTCTGCAGCTTTGTAGACTGAGACAATTATGTGTTGTCCATAATTTAGAATGGGATTGAAGAAGACAGGTGGGATTGATCTGTCCAAGAGCATTCTACTTTTAATTAAGTAAATGAACATTAATATTGGTGCTCTTATAATTTCTTGCTGGGAAAAAAACCCCAAACCTCTACCACTTTATAAATAATAATCTGTTAAAAACCCTTTTCTAAGCAAATATGCAGTATTGTGACTGAAGACTTTGCACAGGTTGATTTTGACTTTATTGTGCTAGCTGATTTTAAATAAACTTGCAGTTTGGTTTATAGCATTTTGCAATTTTTGTAACATGAAATTAAAATATTTCTCTTTTAAATACTGTGATTTGTATGTAAGATACTATGTCTGCCTATTGCTGTGGTGTATCTAACAAAATGTTCTCTTATTTTCAGTCCCCCAGTGTCACAATGACAACTTTTCTTCAGGCCCTTTCACTTGCAGTAGACAAACAATTTGAAGAAAAAAAGAATCTTGCAGACTGTGTGTGATACGCTGCTGTTTTGTAGTCCATTGTATTGTTATATTTTTTATAAAAGTTGTGCTATTTTTATGCATTGGTAAAATGAAATGCATTTTTATGCATTTGTAAAATAAAATGCACCTTAAAAACCTGGAATGCCTCATCTGGTTTTTCAAAATATTCATTAATAAACAACTAAGGAAGTTCATAACATATTTTTTGAAACCTTTATTTCAAATGTCAATAAAAGGATTGTAAATGGTTTTTGTTTTAAGTCAGTTTCCATCTTTTGCCATTACTGAAAGTGGGCAGGCTTCTGTTCCCTGTTTTTAATCACCAACTTTCTATCCATGCATCTGAAATTACAGGCATGAAACTGGGAAGAATTCAAAATGCTCAGCGAGAGACCAGATCTTTCATACTGACATCTCTTTATCTTGAAATTGAATATAAATTATTATGGGTTTTAATTACATCAGATTCAAAAATTTAAAATCAGGAGATCATGTAATTGTATTTTGTAAAATTTGGGGTTTTTTTTATGTTTTTGAAAGGATGTGAAGCACAGTGGACCATGTTTTCTCCATGAAGTGTAACTACAATATTTTATCTTTAAATGAAAATATATTTTGGTTTTGTTTTATAAAAAAGAGAGACAGGGACTTTTTTACTGGAGTGTGTAGTGATAGGACAAGGGGGAGTAATTTTAAACTGAAAGAGGGTTGGTGTAGATTAGATATTTGAAAGGAATGTTTTGGTGTGGGGGTGGTGAGGCACTGGCACTGTTGCTCAGAGAAGCTGTGGATGCTTGATCCCTGGAAGTGTTTAAGGCCAGGGTGGATGGGGCTTTAAACAACCTGTACTAATTGGGAGGGCCCTGCCTATGGGAGTGGTGTAAGTTGGAACTAGATGATCAAACCATTCTATGCTTCTGAATGTTAAGGGATCTTCCAGAATAGTTTTTTTAAGAGAAAATGGAGAGATTCAAGTTGGTGGTATCCAGTTCAGAGATGCCTCCTAGCTGTTGGTATTGACATACTTTAGTATTTTATTGCTTCTTTGTTTGTATCTTTTAAATCAATGTTATATTATACATTCATAAAAAAAAGTATTTTTATCCTGAGTTATAGTTATGAATGAACACTGGGTTAAAAAATTGAATTATACCTGTGAAGTTCTATTAATTTTTCTCTCTTAAGCCTAAGTGTCTGTTCATTATACTACTTTTGGAAATAACTTGTTAAATATTATTTGTATCCACCCCACAAAAATAGAAGGGAGGTGGGCAGCAGGAGAGATCTGCTTGGATTGTTTTACAAATTTCCAGGACTGCTATAAGAAAAGACACATTGGACATGAGGAGTCCTCTGCGTAGCCTCCTCCCCTCAGTCAGTGCTACTCCATCCCACACTCCAATGCAGGAACCTCAGCTCTCCTTTTCACAGTCTCAGTGGCCACACATTAATCCTGTTTTCTTTCAGTGCTCATTTAATGGTCATGTGGAGGGATTAGTCCTCTTTTCCAGGTATAAAATTTTTTTTCAAATATAAAAATAAATTAAAACTGCAATCTTTTATCAAAAACAATAATTTTCAACTTTGTCATTAGTAAATTTCTTTTAATTCTGTTCAAAACCACTAGATGGCAAAAACGAATCCTTGAGATTTAGCAAGTCATGTGAGAATGGGAATGCTGACTGAAAGTTTCAAAAGCCCTAATGAGCAAGACTTTGGGGCAGCGAAGATGCCTCTTCAAGATGTAATGTAAGCTGCAATGTAATGTAGCACCATAGTATTGCTCTGCTTGGCCTTACAGAAAAATTTGGGAATTTAAAATGTTTTTCCTAATAAAAGGGAACTTGCAGAATTTGATCCAAAGATGAAAAGCAGTGAGTTCTCTATGCTGCAGCAGAAGTTATTTTGTAGTGTACTTTCACCATCTCATCCACTGGCTGGTGGGTTTAGAAAAATGTCTGGGACCTAGATCACTATAAGCATAGATGATGAAATACTGAGCCTGTTGAATGCAAAGACTTTCAGCATAAGCACATTAAAGTGTGGGATTTTAGAAGAGTTAAGTAATCCTGAAATAGAAAAGTGAAAGCTTTTTTCTTTTTCTTGGAAAAAGCAAATATAGACTGAGCAAATAAGCTGAGCACAGCTTATTTTTATGAGCTGTTTCCATGACTAATGTTTTTCCATGCAGTGAAAATTGTTCATTTCTGATCCAGATCCTATGACATGATTTTAAAAATTGGGGTAGAGGAGGTTGAAGACAGAAGGATTTTATTACCCAATTTTTTCACTGGAAATTATGCAAAGACAGTGATTTTTCTACAATTTATTTCAAAGGTGAAATAACTCTCTGAAACTTTGAACCTGCAGAAATACTAATTTCCAATGATCATACTTTCATGGGTCTCTATGGGTGCAGCGTTGCACCTTTTAATTCTCAGTTCAGAAAAGGATGAGAGCCCGGGGTAGGAGAGGTAAGAGAACAATAGGATGATTTTAAAGCAAACTTTTGGAAATCAACAGAGGCTTGGTATTGCAATCAGCAATATACAGCAAGCTAGGCTGGGGAAATGCTGTTTTCCAGGAAAATTATCCTTCTCTCAGATTTCTTTTGTCATGGCACAGAAATAAGTTGTAATTATTAGAACCACAGAAATATTTGTACAGAAGTTTGCTCTGGAATTCCAGCTCTGAAGTGAAGAGATGCCATGGAAATATCTTGAAGGAGTTTTGCTGCTGGAGAGAATGATCATCAAATTAATCCATCTGAAGTAATCACTGATCATTAAATAGGGTATTTGCCTTATTCCAATTGATAATCTCTGAGAACTAACACTAGGCTGGTGGTCAGCCACCTAAGCAATCCAGATATGAAGCAAAAATCACTCTGCTCCCAGGGAAGGCCCTCATCCTAAAACTACACAGCTGTGCTTCCATTCCAGAGGGCTGGAGAACGACACTCGTGGGTGTCACTGTGGCTTAGGATCATCACAGCAAACGCTGCTTGGGGGACTGTGGGCTGGCACTTTCTCATTCTAACAGAGCTCAGCATTATCTTAAATATGCAAGAACCCTGCAAATATGTGGTCCTGGTGTTAAACCAGGATTTGGGCTCCACAGCCTGGGGAGGACCAAGAGCAAGGCAAAGCAAATCACCAGCTGAGGACACTCTGTTACAAGGACTGTCTGGTTTTGACCATCTGCTGCCAACAAAACTGCAGAACCCCATTTTTTCAAACATCTTGACATCACATAGAGCTATATTTCTATATTGCTCTATTTCCATATTGCTATATTTCCATGTAAAATATTGCTATATTTCCATGTAAAATTGAACTTAGAATTACAGATAGATCAAATAAACCAACTACACTAGCTCTGAACTTTATGTGTCTTTCAGACTATTGAAGGCTTATTGACAACAATAACTATTAATCAAATTCCCTGCATACTTAGATTAGGATATTCTTATAAAATAGGGCATTGGTGGTGAGAAGTGCCAATCAGTGTTGTCACTTCTCATGTTGAGGGAGTTGGACAGGATGACTTTTGCAGGCCCCTTCCGACCCAAACTGTTCTGTGATTCTCCAGTCTCACTGAAAGACTGAATATTACTGTGAGGTTCAGGTCATTCTTTTGATTACATAGAGCTTTGCAGTAGGGCTTGGTTCAGAGTTTCTAGAGCTGTCCAGTAAGAGATTTTGCTTCAAAAGCTTTTGAGATTTTGCTGGCTTTCCTTTTGTTATTTTCTTGATTTTTGTTTTTTTGGGTTTTTTTTGGTTTTTTTTCCCAGAGTAAAGACTAACTCTGGAAGAACAGCCTTTCTTTGGAGGACTGGGAAGTCATCAAATGAGCCTTTCTTTAGAGGACTGGGAAATCATCACATTAATTTGTTAAACATTTTGATTAAACTCATTCTAAGACATACTTACTGCACAAACACAATTTCTGGGACCTGTCATAAATAGAAGTGCACCAAAAGGGGAACAATTCCCAGCTAATATTCCCTGCTAGAAAAAAAAAGTGTCTAAGGGGACCAAGTTTGTCTAAGAAAGTAGGCCCCAGACTTCATGACTGTAAGACTGTCCTGACAGCTCTTCTAGCTGAGTGAAATGTAGAACAGACTTTGAAACTAACTCAAATATGTAGCTGTTTAGTAAGATTTGTTATTGCTTTTTTGAGACTTTCCAGTTCTACCAACTATTTTCATAAATATATTTTATTGGTATAAAGCTGGGGGGTCGATTCAGTTTTTGGAGGGCAGTTTAAATAATCTTGCCTTTAAATTCTGTCTAGTCTGTAAGTAACATGTAAGTAACTAGTAAAGATACTAGTGTGTACTGATCTATCCTTCAGCTGAAGGATTCAGATAGAATGTGAATTCTATTCACATAGAAGATATTCAGATAGAGCCTGTGTACTCATCTTCCTCAGATTGCAAAGAGCTGTCTATAGGGTGGGGTTAGAGACTTCTGGCAAATAGCTTTAAAGTAATAAAAGGTTGGTGATGGGAACACCCCAAAAGCCTTGATGGGTTCCAGTCCTGAAAAGCTCCTGTTTGGAGCACTTCAGTACTTTGCCTAAGTCCCTCAGAGATGCAGGAGACTATTTCTCTGTTTATCATTTGGTGCCAAAGTCAGGGTTTTTAAAGAACATTGGTCCAAATACTGTGACTGTCTAAAAGAGTTTTCTTGCAGCAAATTTTCTATAAGCAGCTGTTTCATCTATTTAATCCATCCACCGTAAAGCATCTCATCTGAGCTGCTCTGGATGCTTCTCTTGCACTTCTAGTACAGGGAAGACTTGAGCTTCTACAGGAATGTAACTAAATGACAACAGAAGAATTGCCATGCATGCACAGAGAAGCTATTGGTGTCTTTCCAGCTAGTACCTTACTTGTGTGGCTTTTGTTGCTTTCTGTTTCTGCAACAATTCAGTGTATCTCCTCACAATGCCATACAACAGATAAGTTGTATGGTCTTATTTCAGTGTTTAAAGATCTGTGGCACCACCACTTGGGTGCCAAATTAAAAATTAATTTCTGTGAATACCAAGGACTGCAGTATTGAAACACACATTTACAAATAAAATATGATAAAGGGAACTTTGATAACATTTCCTCTCCCCAAAGGCATAAACATGGCTGAACAGAAATCTTAAAAAAAATAAATTCTTCAGCATTCTAGGAAGGTTCTTGTTCAGCCCAAGGAATTATGGAAAGCACAATCAGCTAAATGGATAAGAAAAATGATGTGGCAGTACCTCAGAAGTTGTACAACATCACTGGAAAGTGCAGAAGAGAATTTCTGCACAAGTGAATAATTCATTGAAGCAATAAATTCTGAGATCATTTTTGTGAATAATTACTGAGATTGCTGATACAAACCAGCAATTTTCCCATGAAGGTGATAATTAGGCAAAAAATGCATTTACACAAGGATATATATATATATATATATATGAGACTCTCTCATAGTGGTAATCATACCGTGCAAATTAAATTAATGACTACAAGATTTTTCAATGAGAATTTGCAGCTTAACTATTTTAGTAAAAACCCACCAACTTCAACTTTGGATAATTATAATTATTATCCTTTCTCAATAAAAGAATTTGGAAACTTGACAGAAAAAGCAGTTTGACAGCAAGGCTGGAGCCTTAGGGGGAATTATAATATTACTTTGAGAATTTTGTGTGGGAGGTTTAACATTTGTTCTGCTTTCCTCTTTTCTCTCAGGAGTATAAAACAAATATTGGGAATGGTGCCATGGGAACTAGAACAGCATTTGCTTTTCTGAAAGCCCTCTTTTTTGCATTAACCTGCTGCCAATTATTACTCTAATTTTCAATTATTTGTAGATCGAATAATAAATACAATGCAGACCAACACTTCTAAAATGTAACAGTAAGTTATGTCAAGTTTCATATAGCTAAATCACTGGAACCTTTGAGGAGTGTAATCTAGCTCTCAATGGAACAGAAGATTCATGTTGACTCCTTTGACAGGGAAACCAAAAGTCAGATTCAGTTCTCCTAAAGTTTTTATCCTCCAAATCTGAATTTCATTATCCACATCAGGGCTTAGTCCTTTCTTAAGACACTAACTATGAACAGGTTTCTCATTAAAATGAAAAAAAAAAAAAAAGAAAATAATTAGAAACAGAATTGGTGAATTTTTCTTGAAGCATTAACTTTTTGCTAAGGCTTTGATCAAAGAAATGAGAAGACAAGAGCAACAATCTTTGGCTTGGGAGAAAAAAAAAACAACACACAGAAAACAAAACAAAACAAAACCAGAAATAAACAACCAAACAGAAAACCACCACAAACCAGACACCAATTTTCTTTTTTTTTCTTTTTTTTTTTTTTGGGAGGGGGTAGTATGTTAGAAGGTAGACAATTTTTGGCTCTCCTTTTGGGGGAAATCCTGCTGTCCCAAGCTGCCAGAAGCAAACCTCCTGCAGCTGCATGTGCACACATCCAGCCAGAAGCAGGACTGAACCCCCATCCTGGACTGTGGATGAGGCCCCACATCTGGAGTCCTGCCTGGTGGCACCAGCCCCTTGGAGCTAAATGCAGAGTAATGCCACCTCAGATGTCCTTCATAGTGTGGTGTCTGCATTTTGAAAAACTTAGATCTCCAAGGAACATAAGTCTGCCTGCAAACCTGCCCTGCAACTGTTACAATTGTTTAAATACTTGGACCCTTGTCTAATGTACAATCTTCTCCACATCCTTGGCTAGATTTGAAACCTTCTGAGGGCAATTAGTCAGATACATAAACGGGAGGTGATCCAGGTTTCATCTCTGAATGTTCATCCTGTCAAATAAATGCAACTTTTTTTTCTTTCCTTTGTTAGCTTTATTCTTCTTCTACCACTTCTGTCACTATTCTTCAGTTTGCCTTCAGCACCTCAGTAACAGCATAGTATGGTGTGTATAGATTCTCTGTTACTGTTCCCTTTTTTAATCACCCACATTTATTAACTGGGAAGCTAGAGTGCTCAGCAAGCATTTACTGAAGAGATTAACTAAGTTGCATTTTATAGTATTTGAAATACTTTTCATTGACTTGCTGAAATAAAACTGTATGTTTACTGTGAATATTTGCACATGGCTTGTTACATTATTGTTTTTCAAGCTTTATTCAACAGAATACTAAGTATTTTTATAAAAAGAAAATCAGATCATGTCATTGATATGTTTGAGCTGGATCATTCCTAGTTTTATAATTGCCTATGCCTGGCCTTGCTACTGACTGTTAAGTAGTTTTGAACAATTTATTTAATCTTTATCTAAAGAGTGCTGCAGCAGTATTCCCATGAGTGCCCCTTCTCACTGATGCCTGTTACAGTCCAGCCTATCACAATCCCAGCCTGGATTCTGTGTTTACCTCACTCCAAACATGCAATGTATACTTCCCAGAAAAGATCCATTTCTTTATGGCTGTGGATGGGCTTTACAAGGACAGTTTCTTGCTCCAAATGTCATCTTCTGAAGGACATATAAAAGGCAGGCTTGGTATTGGTCTCTCTGCTCATGGACCTCAGGACTGCATGTTGGCTGTGTGGTGAACGGCCCTTACCTTCTTCAGCCCCTCCAAAAGCCCCTGTGGAATCACAGACCCTTCCTGGAATTCACACTGTAAGACTTCTGGATGTCAACTGGTCCAATCCCCCGCCCAAGGTAGGACCAATTTAGGTCAGATTGCTTATGGAGCATCTCCAAAGAAAGAAGATTTGAAGCAATTAGCCCCACTACCTGCTGCATTTGCTCACTCCCACACCTACAGAAGGGCAATCCTGGACCAGGTTCTTGCAATTAGTTCTCAAATACACAGGTCCTTGCAAAGCTGAGGCTGTTGAGATTTCACACAGGAATGGAATCTGAGCCCTCATCACCTGCAGATTTTGTGCCCATGAAGGAGATAAGGAGATGTATTCTGAAGGAAAATCAGGGAGCTTTATTTCACTCTTCCTTACCACGTTGTGTCTGTACTACCTGAGCTGCCAACTGCTCGGCACACTCTGATTCTGTGTCCTTTTCTGACTGCATTTCTCCGTGAAAAGTCCTTGTCTCAAAGCAATCATGTATATGTTTTGCATGTGCACTCTTGTGCTTTTATAGAGCTTCTTCTTAGTCCAGGAAAGAGTTTTTCTCCAGGGTAAGCCAGGACAGAAGCAGAAGGAAGATGTAATGTCTTCTAATGCTCTTTAAAATGCCCTCTCTGTCCCTATGCAAAGAAAACCCGTAGTTGACCACTACTTATTTCAAGATGAAATCCAACTCTTAAAATTTAGTTTGGTTGCTCTTTCTTGTATTAAATCTTCATTTGACTGGAGTATGACAGCAGAAAGGTACAAGGATACTGTTAACAATTTAATCAACATATTTATTAATAATATTGAGTTTATTCAACAACATCAATCTCTTTGAAATGATTTTTTTCAATTCTTACAAAAATTGCAGGAAGATTTGTGTTCATATATAAAGAATACAAAGACTGCTACTGCATTAAGAAAAAAATATTTGCTTTTTTCCTATTGAGGTTTGTTCTGGAAATTCAGAAAGTCTAGATCCTGAAAGTATATCAAGCCACTGTGAAGTGACAGAATAAGTGGATGTTATAATAACTACAGCTTTAGGATATTGCTTCTGTAGATCCCCAGGAAGAGCTGATCTATAACAATCACCTTTGTTTTATCTCAAGCACCAGTGATATTATCACTGCATTTCTTGACTGAATGACTCTGACTCATGGATTTTTCTGATCCCAAACACCTGTAAGAACAAATAACTAATACACAGTATACATGGGGGTGAAAGCCATTTATGATTTTTAAATATGATCAACTTTTTCCAATTCTTAGCTACATAATAAAATATATGACTATTGTAATAAATTATGCATAGAGTTATACATAGGTATAGTGACTGTGTATATTTTATACATGGCTAACACATCGTGTTGAGCAAACAAAACTGCTCTACTCTGTGCACTGCTGGCATATTTAGTACAGCTGCACATGTGGTGTTTATTCAGACGAGCCAGTAAATTCCTATATCCTTAATATTCATATCAAGAAAATGTGAGGCATTAGCTGTAGTGAAAGAAACCTTCTGTTTATCTGCAGGCAAGCAACTCTCACGCACGGCTTTGCTCCGGTGCCTCAAAGTGATCCTGGGGAGAGCAGATTGCAGTAGGAGTGTGTCCATCTGCTGTAACCTGTTTGATTTTTCAGAGATCTTTCCTTTTTCTGTCATAGACTACACACTGCCACAGAGACCCGGGAAGGTGGGACTAGGCACACTTTTCAAAAATGTTTTTTCCAACTACTTACAGATTTACTGGACATGAAGAAATGATCCATAGTTATTTACTCATTTCACTGTGCTTATTCAATTTGTAAATATGCAGTGCAAGATGAAGTACTAGCTTGAAAGAATCTGCTTAAATTGGAATAAGTTTTCTGTTGTTTTCCTCATTTTGTCTCATATGTGGGCAGAGTTTTGGGCATGATGGGCTTCTTGTGGTGTTCAAAACTGGTAAAAATAAAGAGAGCAAATGGTCTTTCCATCCTTCTCCTGCTGCCCCTGGCTGTACATCCATGCAAATTCTTCTTCTGGTTCTCAGCTTTCATGCTGTAAGCCAAATGTTCTTACTTGCACAGCAGAAATGAACAGAATAACTCTTTGCCAGTTTAGTAAGCACACTGAAGAGTCATGAGCATGAGAATTGATGAAAAACCATGGACAGATTTGTACTGATGGAAATTTCATTTCTAGGCTTTGGATTTCACTTAGGCTTTTGCTTCGGAGCAGTTGAAAGCAAACTTAGTGCTGACTGTCATAGTCTTGCCTATCTGCTGCCCCTGGCTGTGAATTACTGTCCTTACCTTCCACCTGACTGGCCTTGCTCTTAGTCTTCAGTTGCCCAAGTCTTTGAGAAACTACACGTGTTGAAATTTTCCTGCTGGCCTATTCCTAAATCTCAATGGGGCAACTAATATACGCAGTGGTAGTGGAAAGGAAATTTTGTGTGCCAGCTTGGCTTTTCCCAGGATACAGCCCTGAATGTGCTCATTAAATTCTATGAAAATTTTTGCTATTACTTTCCTTAATCAAAAATAAAAAGTTCACTAAAAGCACACAACCACTTTTTTTTCAGTGGAAAGCAAATTAACCCCCTGCAAGTGATTCCTCTGCCAGCGCAGAGCTTATTTAAAAGGCTTCATAAAATTAATTTAACTTCTCCCCTTATTTTAATGAAATAAGAAGTTTACCAGGGTTCTGAATACCTCCTTCTGAGGCGTGAACCAGATGTTTGGACATGTCTGTGTACTATTTCTGTGTAAAAGGTGAAAAAATGGGGTGTCACAGGAGCCGTGGTCTCTTCCACAGCCACCCTGTGCGCAAGGGAGAAGTCACTAGGACTACCTGTACCTCTCACTGATGCGAGTCAGCAGGGGCCCTAGTCCTGACCCCAGTGTTATCCTTTTGCTTTCACAGTGCTCTCACATCATCTCACATTGCCCAGGGAAATAACAAGGAACTGTATGTGAAGATCTTGCTTTATCTTGAAAATTTTTGCTCACTAGTTTTAGTCAAGGTAAAATGGTGTTGGCTATTTGAATCAAAACTTTCAGTGATGAGATGGGAGTCACAGCCAAAGGGTATCAGATTGTGGAATAAGCAATGCAAAGGGGTTTTTTGGTACAGTTAGAACTGCCACAAAATCCTGTATTGTAAATATATTTTGGGGAATTCTCTTCCGCTGACAGGAAATTAGACTGAAGAGTACTCCTACTTTGGATAATACTTTAAGCATCAGATAAAAGTGTTAAAAAAACCCAACACTGATCCAGAGTTATTACTTTGGAACTCCCCCAGGTAAGAAAGAACATAGATTTTCATTCCAGCAATTAATTACTGGTACATTTTCCATGTTACAATTAGCATGACTAATTTGTTTGCAGGTTCAGTTTTTGGAATGTGCCATGGGATTTTGCGTAGAGCAGATTTTCTATGCCTTTGTGTCACCCTTTTCAGATCAGAAATGGTAAATTTTCAAGATTAAACAGGAATGGGTTTCAAGTTGTTGCAGCACAACAGTTTCATGAGAGGTAAGTAATTGTTCAGAAACCTGAATTCTTCTTAAAAACAACAACAACTACAAAAAAAAACTAAAACACAACCCAACCCTGCCCCCCAAAAAATCCCAAACCAAAAACAAAATAAAAAAAAAACACAAACCAACCAACCTACAGAACAAAACCACACACACACAAACACACAAACAAACAAACAAACAAAAAATAAAATAAAAGGAAGTACCGAAGTATAGACAGTGATTTCTATATAGTGGAGAGCATTATCCATCCCTCTCAGGATGTCCTGTTAGTGTTGAGGGCCAACGCATGTAGGAACATATAAATATTAAAATGACAAATGAGTCTTACTCTTGACAAGCATTCTCATTAGTTCCACACAAGAAATTTGTTAAAATTATTTTCCCTAAAATGATAAACATCTTTATGCAGGCACTCCTAGACCTGTTTAAGTCTGGTTTATATTCCGCAGTGTAATGAACTTGCAGCTGAGACAGCCACAACCACACTTTTAAAATATTTTAGTTTGAGTGACTGCAGGCACAGCTTGTGCTGCATTCAAACTACGTGTCAGTGCAGGAATCCTGGAGCAGACATTGTCTGCTGCATTTCTGGCACAGCCATGTAATGCCATCACCAGCCTCCAACTCATACCTTTGACTCCTGTCAACCATTCCGTGTGAAATGTGCTTTAAGCTGGAGTGGAGGAAGTCACTGCCCAACAGCTGTGTGGGACTAATTATTGGGATTGATAAAGGGAAGAACTAAAGGTGGAGCACTCACAACAGTTTGGGGAGGAACAGTCATGGGAAAAGAGCTGGATAAGGCAGAAAAAAGGGACTGGTTGTGTGTAAATAGATGTCTGGTCCGTCTGTTTTCCTGGCCATGCCTTTCTCCTGGTTAATGGAGTCAATCTGTGTGGATGAGAGTGCCTGGAGGCTTAGGTGGCAGGAAATGGACTTGAGACTGTTAAGTCTGAGCTGGATGCTGGAGAGACCAGAGGGTGTGTGAGTTGGCTGCTGGAGTGAGCAGAAGGTGGGGCTGGGGATTGGTTGCTGGCAGGGCCACAGAACTGGACCAGCTGTCGGAGAGAATTGTTTGCATGTGTGTGTCCCTGTGTGAGAGGCAGCTGAAAGACCAGAGGGTGAAGGGGACAGCAGCTGGACAGGCTGCATGTTAGGGTGGGCTTCCATCCTCATCAGTCACAGGAAGGAACAGGATGGTGCTCCTTGGGAGTGCTTTGTGCTCTGTCCGTGTTGGTCTGTGTGGCTGGCCAGGTGTACTCTGATATTGTGTAAGCTTCTGTGTTCTGGGGAGCACCTGCTCAGCCTCTCCACAGGCAGGACCTGGGGAAATGGCTCTTCTGCCTCTCTTGGGCTTGATCTGGCAACCCCTGACAGACATTCATTACATTAAACTCCCAGAACAGTCACACTGTGAAGTGATTTTTTCTCAGTCACTTTTAAAGGAGGAGATAGGAGTCTGAGATTGAGGACTCCAGTTAGTATTCTCAAGGAAAAAAAAAAAAGTTAATATAAAGATTGCTTAATGTAAAATGTTTTCCTTTTAGAGTTTCATAAAATCAGGGCTTGGTTAAACTATTTTTAGCATAAGGAGAATTAGTGATTCCTAACTGTGCTTTTCTCCAACTGAATTTCCCCAAAGCAGACATTTCCCTAAAATATCCTAACATACACATATTTTGAATTCTTTGACACATTTTCAGCTAGTGCTAATGGAGACAGAATTGTGATGAAATAGCACAGGTTTTTTGGAGTCAGGGTAGTAACAGGAATAGGAGCACAAATAGCTACATCTGCACTGCAGCCCAGAGACTGAAACCCCCTGATCTTAGGTAGAGCTCCTGGTAGAGTGAGAGTGAAGGTCCCTAATGAGGCTCTTAGAACAATTAATATTCTGGGTTCACTCAAAGCTTTGACCATCTGTAACATTTTTGCAACAAAGCGAAGGGAAAGTTTGCAACTAAAAGAACAACTTGAATGCTGAAGAACTTGGCAGTACTGCCTTCTCCTCCACACTCGTATTATCAGAAGCTGCACACTCATGTTGTGAGTAAAAATCATTTATCTGACAACCTAATGCTTTAGACTATTGAAAAAAAAATCAGAGGAAGCACATTTATATACATTTGTTACTAACTGTAAACCTTGTCCGTGTCGCTTGGACATCTCTCTTCATCTCTCTAATTTTCTTATGTAATTATTTGGTTTATTTTGACTTAATAAAGGACTCCTTACCACTATCATCTCTGCTATCAGAAATGATGAAACAAAAGCAGAGGTCGTTGTACTTGGTACTTAAATCACTTAAATATTGCATTTGCTTTTACATAATGTTACTATTTTCTTGTAGTTCTTTCATGTGTTTAGCTTGATTTGTCACCGTTTTGGGTTTTCACTGTCACATGAAAGGAATGAGCAATTTAAGGGCAGACTGACAAAGGGACAATAAATCCCTGAGAAAATGTTACTGAGGAGAGGAAGTTCATCTGACACAGTTGCCAAGAATGATGCAAATGAACATCTGCATTGGATTATACTGCTTCAGAAAAGTTAAAATGAGTCTGTGCTAAAAGAACCTTCTGTTAATCTTACTTGTTTTTTTCCATTTCTCCTTTGTTTATGCTTTCTTGGAGCCAGGGAAACACAAGTTTCTTCATCAGTGCAAACAAGTGCTTGTAAAATCCCATTTTACTACATGGTAACATCATGGCTGGTTATAAAAATTGAAACAATGCAAAACTTCAGGTGTTTTTTGGCAAGTCACCTCCATAAACACAAACTTTGCTTGACAGATCCCTCTGCTCCGCAGCAGCAGCTGCCCTAGCCAGGAACCAACTGACTCAGTGCCCTGTCTCCTGCTGCTTGTAGCACTTCTAAAGGAAAGGGAGAAAATTCCTCAGCAAGAGAGCAGAAGCTCTGTGACCAAAACAAAGCCTTGATCAGTGTAAGGACTTCACAAACCTGCACAGACTCTCTGTCACTTTCACACTGGTCACACCTCACCAAATGCACTCAGCTTTAAATTAAACATTCAGCTTTTCCTGCTGTTTGCATGTTCCAAACGTGTGCCAAAAAAATCCAACCAAGATTTTTTTCTTTACTGGTTTATTACCAGCTATCAAAATTGTCTCAAAATAAATTCTTAACTACTTTTGTAAGTTCCCACTTCTAGTCTGGGCATTTCCCACTGTTGCCTTTGCAGGTGTAGCTGGTTGATACATACTGCTCCATTTTTTTGGGCAATACTCAAGAAAACATAGAAGCTGGGCATGGAGGACAGAAGTATGAAAGTCTGAAAAACTAGCAGTTTGTGGTTGTTAAGTCTTCTGCTTTTGTTGTTTGTCTTGTTTTGTTCTCTTCCAAGAAGCAGAATTATAAATAACTGCCATGCTTCCCTTTTGGAAAATCCAAAATCTAAGAGCCACTTCTCCCTGTTTCACTTACAACTATTATTCAGAAAATTATCTTCAGCTCTTGTTTTTCAAAATAAATTTTTCTTGGTTTTTTTTGATTGATTGTTACATGTATCACTTTAAACTGCTGTTTGTTTTTAAAAACTTTGAGATTACCTTCAGTCTTGGAAGAGAAAAATAAATATATCTTCTCTCTTTCTCTATTGCTGCACAGTGCAATATCTCATGCATGATCCTGACTGATGTAAAAGTACCATGAGCAAAAATATATTTTTCCCTCTTTGACTTCCTCTTTGCAAAGCATACAATCCTTTTCCTTTCCTTTTGTCAGTGTTTTTGGGTAACCAGCACACCAAAGCAGTGGGTTTTACATAGTCATTGAGGAAGACTGGGGGTTTGTGGCTACTCCAGCTGGGCAAGGCAGTTGGAGGAAAACCCTGAGAACCAAGTAGAAGGTTGTTGTGTTGTGAGGGTGCCCAGGACGAGGTGAGAGATGAGAATTGACTCCAAGTCCTCAGAAGGCTGATTTATTATTTTGTTTTATGATATGATATATTATATACTAAACTATACTAAAGAAAGAGAGAGGATACATCAGAAGGCTGGACAAGAATGAATAATAAAAACCCGTGACAGACTCAGAGTCTGACACAGCTGTACTGGGATTGGTCATTAATTAAAAACAATTCACATTGAATTGTGCAATCAAAGATGCACAATTGGTAAGCAAGCTCCAGACCACATCACAAGCAATCAGATAATTATTGTTTACGTTTCTTTTCTGAGTCTTCTCAGCTACTCAGGACAAAAATCCAAAATCCTGGCGAAGGGATTTTTCAGAAAATATCCTGGTGACAGAAGGTGTATACCCATCCTTCAGGGATGATAAAAGCAGAAGTGTTGTCAGAGATCTTGACTAGGCAACAATATGAACAGGTTAGCTTATCCTTATAGGCAGGGAATAATGTTTGATGTCTTGAGGAGTGGCTGACACTGCCAACACATTGACACCCAATTCCTGCCAGAGCAGGAGGTATCACAGTGTGGCAGAAGGACCACATTGCCAGGTGGATCTCAGGTGTATCTCAGGTGTATCTCAGGTGTATCTCAGGCCTTCTTTCAGGTGTTCTGTTCATTTAATCCTATCACATAAACACAAGCAGAAACTTGAAGCATGATAATTTAAAATTGATGAAAAGAAAACACTGGAAGGGAATGATAATGATTTTTTCCCATTTGGGAGTTGACTAGACTTCTAGAAGGGCTTGAGGAGTGTGCTGTGTGTGTGCTGGGGAGAAGTGCGTGTTGGTGTGCTTGGCATTCAGAGTACTGGCTCATGTCCTTAAATTATTTGTATTTGTTCAGCTTTGTTTAATTAACTACTACTATTTCCTACCCAGGTTGTCTTCCCTAGGTTCTGTTATACAGAAAGCTAAAATAATTCTACAAGGTCTGATAAAAAAAGTTGTTGAAAGGAATGAAGTGGGATAGAAACTGGGCTTACAGCTTATGAGAATATGAAGACAGAAGCAGGGACTGGGACCTGAAAGAAAAATATGCTTATAATTAGGTGTTACAGTGATGGAGTGGGAAAGGAGGGTGAGACTCAGGGCTGTGGGAAATTAATACATGCTTGTCTGCACTGCTCAGCTGCTCTCTGGAGCAATGAGGTGTGAACACAGGCGATTCAGAACAGACTTACTGTTCATGTAATTGGTGTTCAGGTATTACAAGACTCTCTGTTAGCTGGGGGTAAAATACAGGGTGAGTTGGTTAGCACATCCTGATTTGTGTGTTAAGCAAGGAAGAAAATAATGATAAAGTATTTTGTAGCTAAAAGCCATCATAAGTAGAACCAAAAAGCCAGAGAATGTTGGCACATCATTAATTAATTTACTATTGCTAAGCAAAATTTTAGGGTTTATTATTTAGGAAGCAAACAATGCAAAAGAATTTGTATCATCAAAGTGCAAGCTAAGCTTTTACAGTTGTTTGTTTTTAACCCATGAACAAAGTAAAGCTCATTGCATCTCAGCAACAAAGGGAGAAAAAAAATATGAACTTCTAAGATGATTCACTAACAACAGCCACTGCAATTAGCAGAAGTAGAGTCTTGATGCACAGGCAAAACAATGTAGATCTCCTTGGCTAATGTCAGCCAAAATTAGTAGAGTAGAGCTGTCAAAGATAGAACTTTCCTGTCCCCATAGCTGTTCTCATGGCTTTTGTGGGAATGAGAGCCTCCATCCCACCAGACCAGTGCTCCCACTGTTACAGCAGGACTGCACTCAGTGTCTCTTCTGAACACAGGCAGGCCCATCAGGGTCCAACACTGCTCAGAGAGCTGCTGCAGCACAGCAGACCAGGCAGAAGGTGTGCTGGGAAGCAGCATGTGCAGGATGTGAGCTGATCAGCTAGAGGATATATGATGCAAATCTCCAGGAAATCAGGAAACATGTTCTGCATCTCTCTGGGGACAGTAAGGTAAATAAACTTATTCTTATTTATCCAAATATGTATTAGGGAATGCATCGTTTACCTGGCTAAAGCACAGAACTGCTTTGTCACTGGTAATTTCTTCTACTTAATCTGTGATTAAACCTTTAGACAATTAAATTTCATTTCAAGAGGTAGTAGGTGAAAATAACCTTTCAATTTTAAGTTTGGTGGTGATAGCTTAGAGTCTGTTTTGACAAAGATCCTTAGGAGTCTTTATTATATGAAGTCTCTTCATTGCATGAAGTATGCACACAGATGCAGCCAGGCTTCTCTGCTCCCTGGTCTCTTCCCACTGCCCTTCCCAACCCTGTTGTTATCAGTGCATTGCTGAGAGCTGTTTAAGAAGGATCACCTCTAGTCATAAACCTTGTGTGAATATTCCTGGCAGTGCTGAACACTCCTTGCTGCTGTGTCAGAAGTCATCTGCTTGTTTAACTTGTGAAAGAGGGTCTCTTATTACTTTTGAGTAGTTTTGTGTAAAGCATCATTGGGTGTGTTTGTGTGTCAAACACCTCTTCCTAAAACAGAAACAATGAAAAAAAGTCAGACTTACAACATGGTGTTGCTCAAAGCTTGTTTTGCCCGCATCATATTTTTTTAAGATATAGAAATAACTGCATTTTAAATTTTGGTTAAAGAGTCCAAGTACAAGTGTGGGTAATGTGTTTATTTCTGTCTCAAAAGTGTGGGTGGTAGCTATCCTGTAACAGTCACACACAGCATAAACACACTTTGTGTCCTGCTGGCATTGTGTGTTTCCTTTCTGCGGTACTGAAATGCCCAGCTTTTCTCTCCCCTGCTCCCTTAATGACCAATCTCACTGCCTGTGGGCAAATTTCAGTTTTAACCTCTGCTGTCTTCTCTTGAACTGGCATTCCAGAGGTCTCACACAGAAAGGGATCAGGAGAAGAGAAATCTCAACTGGAGATTGGCAGATTGGACAGGATTGGCAATATGGGAGGCAGAATTTGCTGTATTTCGAGGGGAGAGGGAGAACAGCTCACAAAATTGCATGAAAATAATCTGCCACTTGGAATGCATTTTCCAAAAATACATGGATGAAGCAGAAACAGACATACTTGGATAAAAGAATGAATTTGTCTGTAAAATTTGGTGCCAGACTAAAGTGGTCATATACTGTCCTTAAAGTTCTTTGACAGATGAATATCTCAACGCTATTCTTGCAGAAAAACAATTCCATTCTCTAAATTGAAAAGTGGAACTTAAGACAAAAAAATTGTCATTTTTATTTAAATGGTGCTTTGCTTTGAACATTTTTAATGGCTCTTTAGCCTTAAAAATGGATGGTATGGATTTTCTAAACATTTTAAAAAAATAATTTACCAACAGAATAATTTAAAGATTATTTGAAAATGTTTTGATATTTTCTACTTTTGAGCATAATCAGCTCTCCTAATCCTTACAAATTTCTTCCAATTTTAAGATAGCTGGATATCTTAATTTTCTCTGAGTAATATAATGGTAGCTGAGCTATTGGATAAAGGAGATTTGAAGAGGGAAGAAAATGTCTTTCAAAGATCTTTGACACTGCTATGCTGTGTTGGCAAATAAAGCTACCTCCCTGTAACATGGAGCCTTGTCACTTTGAAAGTGAAATTTTGGGTTAATCAGAAATATGTTTTTTAGACACAAACATGAATAGATCATCCTGCCAGCAAATGTAGCCATCATATTGAGAGCACCACACACAGTGGCCTTGAGTGGCTTTTTTCCACTGACAGCTGGTGAGAGCTGCGCCTGTTAAACTTCATCAAATCAGAAACTTCTGTTCTGACACCTCTATTATTTGAAAATTTTATCACAATATGTGTTGGGATTTTAGTTTTAATTTATAGCTTAGTTACACTTAATATCTTATCTTTTATGTCCTGGATTTTGCTTACAACTTATAAAAAGTCCTAAATTCAAAGCAAATGTATATTAGGTTAGAGGAAGAAGAAGCAATCAGCAAAAATATAGTATTCCCTCCAGTAAAGGTGTCCAGATGCTGAGAAGTTACTCTAAGACCTTGTCCCCATGGCCAACACCAGAGTGAAACCACCAAGACTAGGACCCAGAGGAACAGTGAAAAGATGAGCATAACATCAGGAAAGGGTTAGAAGCTAAGAAAATGGTGTGTATTCGATTTTTTTATGGTGTTGCTGCAATTACTGCATCTTTTCCTATATATTAGTACTCTAGCTACTTTATTTTCCATTCTTCTTCTGCAATAATTAGATGAAGACTAATGGTGATCCTTCAATTAGGCTGTCAAAGATTCCATTATATTAACAATCCCAAAAGCACAGATGGTTGAGGGGGGAAGGGATCTGGGAAGGAATCAGTTCCTTCAGTCCCTTCAGTCCCTTCACCCTCTTTGTGGCTCTTCATTAGACTTTCTCCGTTATGGTCACATCCCTTTTGCGCTGGGGAGCCCAGAACAGGACATGGCATTCCTTGAGTGACCTCACCAGAGCTGGGCAGAGGGGAAGGACCACTTCTGTCAACTTGCTGGCAGCAGGAATGGCCTGTAGGCCATCCCACAATGTCTCCATGATTGCAATAAGATTGTCGCCCTGCAGATGCACACAGACCTCTAATTCATCATGTTTATTCCCTGTGTTGTGTACATGCACTTCTGAGAGCATCCAGAACCCAAAGGCCTGGATTTTTCCAGTGATGTTGCTTTGGTCACAAGCAAATTCTGGAGGTGTCCCTGTTTAAGTCTTGATTTCTGTCTTTGTGACAACATTCACCCCATGCCTTTTGCTCATCAGCCCTACCACCCCAGTCTCACGGGACTGCTGGTAATTGTCCCTCCATGGTCATTCCTAGTTTAAACCCATGAGAGTGCACTTGATCCCACTGTCCATGTCACTGGTCCAGATGTTGCACAGCTCCAGTCCCAGCACTGACCCCTGAGGAATGCTACTCCTCACTGGTCTCCACTGAACCACTGACCATCTATTTGGGTGTGACCATCCAGCCAATTCCTTATCCACTGATCCTTCAAATCCATGTCTCTCCAGTCTAGAGACATGGACATCATGCAGGACAGGGTCAGATGCTTTGCCCAAGTACAAGCAGGTGACATCAGTTGCTCTTGACTTATCCTGTCCATGTTATAGTGATGATTTGCAAAGCAGAAATTTGAGAAAATAATCTAACGTGATAAAGGATTTGACATTTGCATCACCTTGTGGCTGGCTTAAAAAGTAGGATTTTACTTTTCTGAAAACCCTACTTCATATAAGCCAGTGGGAAGAGAGGTTTGTCCCAGTACAGAAGAGCAGGATTTTTACAGGTTTATCTCAAGGCAGTGTCAAAAGTAATCACTAAGGTCACTCTGGGTCAAGCTCTATAAGTATTTTTACAAGACAAATATTTGAGTCAAGTTAGCTTGCACAGAAGGGGAGAGGGATTCCAGTGAAGGTTTTGCTTTCTGCCCCCTGTGACAGGCCATGTGAGCGTGTGTGTGGAGGAGAAAATGTTGCTCCAACTCAGCTGCACATGGAGACAGACAGCAAAAGTGCTGCATATAATTCTTTCTGGGTTTATTCATATAAAAGGAATGTGTGACATTTAGCCTGAATGGAGCCTTTCAGTGCAATGCATGTACTTAATATGGTTAAGACTTATTTTTTAAATATGCTTTAAAACGATGTACCCTTCTGCTCATGATAAATTAATTTAGTATACTAATAGGATCAGTGTTGCCATGTACACAAGTTTAAATTACAAGCAGAACATCTATTTATGCTTGGTTTTAGAGTTGTCCCACATGCCCTGCTGAATAATTTCAACTGCTTAAACAGTTTGTAAACACTGACTTAGTGTCTCATGCCAATACCAGAAACTTCACCAGAAACAGTTCTGCCATTTCTGGAAATTACAATTTTTTTGTGAGTCTGTCAAATAATTGGTTAATATTTTCAGTGGTTTTTCATTTTAGAACACAAACTAAAAAATGGACAGGGGCATACTGACACTTGCAAGTGCCACCAGAAATATCCTTTTTCACAGCATAAACTGCTTGAAATATTAGAGTGTTGCACAAGTCTTGTTTTGCCTATAGGTTTCATGGATGCTTGCTTATAACAGAAATATCACAGAGTTTTCCTTCTTCTTGTCAAGCTGCCTGGCAAAAAACTGAGTCAGAGTTTGTAGAGGAGAAATATATATGCCTAAACATTTATTTTTGGTGTATTTGCTACCCAATATCAGGTAACATACCAGCTCTTCCCTTTCCTTCTGCTTCCCAACTGGCTTTTAGTCATCTCAGCTTTGTCCTCACCTCTCCTCAGCTTGTTTTCCCAGGCTTTTCACTCAGTCTCACTCTCCTCTTTTTTTCTGTATTATGCATCCACTTTCCCACTCACCTGTGTGCCCAACAGACCTTGTCTCTTCCTTTTCAAAAATCATCTCCCCATGCAAGTATTGATGGAGGATTCCTTCCTTTCTAGGATTTCCATTGCAAGCTTCAGGTCCCTGATTCCTCTTTGCCTTCTTTGCCAATCAGCCCCCGCTCTGGGAAAGATTTAACATTTTTTTCCAATGCTTTTTATAGTGCTGTGAGGAAGGGATAGAGTAGGCAGAAAATCAAATTAATTGAAATTAAGTACTAAAGAACCAGAAAATGCCAGAATTCTTTTGCTATGTGGCCTTAATTTGTACCCATCTGTAGGGTTTGCTACAGTCCTGTCTTCAGGTACATAAATTTACACTCTTACTCCTTCAGAAGTATGTACTATAATATGCTTTTTTAGATTTCTTTTTCCTAAGGTGCTTTGTTTAAAGGAGAAAAATGCAGAAAAACAGATACTGAATCATCTGTTAAGCTTCTGAAAGTGTATTGCCAAACCACTGTGAAATTATCTGTTTAGCAGCTGATCATATTCAAAGCCAAAATGTCATTCAGAGTTTCTGGATAAATTGATGCACCCTGCAGTAATCCTAAGTGAGTACTCAGACTGACTGGCTTTTCAGGAAGCCAAGGCACAAGAAATGACTCTGTGAGTGAACAACTTGTTAAAAGAGAGGTAAAATTTCAGGAATATAGAGGCAGCCCTAGCAGTAGAGATTTGTCACCACTGAAATTCTTCATATATTGTCCCGCCTGCCGTATCATAGTATCCCATAGTAAGGATGGGACAGATTGCAAAGAATTCCAAAAGGATCTTCTAAGAGGGAATAACTGTAGAATTAAATGATAGATTACATTAATTTCTACCATTTGTTATGAATTTATTCAGAGGGAGGAAAACCCCAATTGCACACAAAAATATATCTAAAGTGCAAATTACTGAGCTTATGGGAGTTCCATGAAGATGTCATCTTCATGGAAGAAAGCACATCAGTTGTCTTCCTCACCAGAAAAAGGAGAGAGTACATTGCTATGTCACTCAGGGTGTCTTGGGATCACCTGTGTTGTGTGCAGTTATGATTCTCTTGACTCCACCAGAGATCAAAAGTTATGTCCTAGAACACAGAAACTGTGAGAAAGACTAAAAAGATCACGAGAGGTGTGGAATGGCTGCAGTACAAGAAGCAGCCAAGAAAGTTCACACTTAGTGCAGAAAGAAGGCAAGTAGGAAGGGTATATATATAAAAGAGGCCTCTTAAGTTGCAAAGGGCATGGAGACAAAAGGATGGTCACTGATTTGGTGAACCCTATTCAGTACAAGAACTCAGAGACATCAAAGAACATCAGCAGGACCTAAGCTGAAAACAAAGAAGAAGAGACTAAGAGACTTCTTCATGAAATACACAACTGAGGCATGGACCTCCTTGCCAGAGGATAGGGTAAATGCCAACTATTTGTACATGCTCAGGAGAAGTCTAAGCAAAAGATAAATCTTTTAGTCTTTTCTAGTATGGTTCTTGACTCACTCAGGCCTGGGTCCAGACTGCTTCTCTGACACTTACTTTGCACAAGAACATTTCTAGGAGTCTTATATCCTTCAATTATCGAATATAGAAATGTGCAGCTAAGAAATTTGTGTTGCAGTCAGCAGGAAAGAAAAAAGCACCCTCTGATGAGGAATAAAACAACAGCCAGCCAGACTAATTCAGTAAATGGCTAAGAACTGCAACAGCAGAATTGTGGCCTGCCATTTGGAGTCTTAAGGAGTGCAATCAGTTGACAGAGCTAGGGGAAGTAAACAGAACTTCTGCCTGGAAAATGGAGACTTTTAACAAGAAGGAAAACACCAGTTTAGTTGAAGACAGCTGGACACAGCACTGAAGGAAAGCACAGATGTCCTAATTCAAAGGAGTCCTGCTGTGTTTGAAAAAGACGAGACAAACAGCGAGGTTAAAACGGAGTGGATGTGTACAAATGTCACTGCCCTTGTGGGGAGAAAGATGTATGTGGGTAGATGGATACAGCAGACACAGAAAGCCTGTACTTCAGTAATTCTGGGGCCTACAAATAAGCACTGGATATGCAAGAAATCCCAGTGACCTACAGCAGTGGGGGTAATAAACTGTTTGTATTTAGGGATTCCTCCGCAGCCGTCCATCCAAAACTAATGGACTGCAGAGGTCAAGAACATACTCTGTCTTGTTTTCCTTTATCCAGTGTTGGATAATGATGTTGAGCACTGGCCAGATATCCATGTTAAAATGTCCAGCCGAAACTAAAGGCACTATCAGCAGCATTTCATGTAGATCGTTTGCATGAATAGCACATTACTTCCTTCATTTCTATGGGTTTTCTAAAACTGGAGGAAAAATCCATCCAAGAAGTCTTTGCTGTGTGTACTGTAAAAATTCATTACAAGTTTTATAAATCTGGAGACTGCTTCTATATTTGTCTCTTAAATATGTTAGTCCACCGTAAGATACCAAGACAGACATATGTTTGCCATATATACTGGATTAAAACTCCATTGCAACAGGAAGGATTATGCAGGTAAGCCACTGACATTTTGTGGATAGAGAGACAGAAAGTTCCTTCTTTCCTAGCAAAGGAAGGAACTGAGTTAAAATATAGTTCAACAGGACTAACAATGGCTCTTGGTAGCTGTTGCTAAATATTAAACCTGAAAAAAAAAAAGGGAAAAGTGGAAGACTAAGTCAGGCTTACATACATACATACTTACTTGCATATATAAAGGCATTTTACATGAATACTTAAAACCTCAGTATTTTCTCTTAGGATAACATATATATAGTGTTATAGGCATAAAGTATGATTTGGCCAAATGTTACAAACACTGTTGCTGTAAGTAGTGTGGCTGGTGGTAACAATGGGAAAATTTCAGGGAGAGAGAAAGCAAAAAGATAAATGATGAAACATTTTTAAGGCCCTTATACAGTACTATGGGTCTGAAAACAGGGGGGTTTTGGTCCTCTGAAGAAGATAAAACTGTGTATGTTTATATTAAGACACTTGATTAAAGATAATTTGATCTCTTCATTCCTCGTCCTTGTGGAGAAGGTGGATAGCAAATAATACTGGTCTGCAGCTTGGTTAAAATTATACCTGGAGAGATCTGACCTGTTGTGATTTCTAACCAAAAAGAGAAGTCTGGAGTAGAATCATTCTAGATTTTAGTAGAATAGCAGAATATTCTAGATTTTAAAGCCCTAATCTCTGTATTTCCTATTTAACAAAATGTAAATAAATAAACTAGCAATCAAAAAACTCCACAACAGCAACAACAAAAAGCCACTAAAACAACCCAGTAAAAACCTCCCCCAAAATAGCCAAATAAATACCATCACCCCCAAACTCAATCATTTTATTCAGAGTAAAATGAAATTTTTCCTGATTTTGTTTATTGATTGGGACTGTTCTTTCATTACTGAAAAAAAAAATTGCTCCTGTCTGTCTTCCACCTCCCATCCTAGGTACATCCATTTTTAATTTTGATTCTCCTAAGGTGATCTTCAGCACTTTTCAGCCTAGATCTACCAAAAGCCCAACTGGTCTCTTTCTATACACAGAACTTTCCAAGCTCTCTCCTGCCCCAGTCAAAAAGTGACAATTGCAGACTTTGTTAAACATCTGATGACCTAAAAATTGTCAGATTAATTTCAAGCATATCCTTGCAGGATTTCTTCCTTGGGCAAGTGCTAGCTTTGTAGAGCTACAAGTGGAAAAAAATGCTTTTTATTGAGTTAGGAGGGAGGAGTGAAGTAACACTTTTAATGGAAACTATTAGAAATGCTCAGCTACAGGATCTCTATAGCAGACACATATATGTGCAGCTGCTGAGGTAGGGACATACTCTCAAACTACATGCAGGGTGTAAATCTCTGTAAAAATGGGTATTAAACTTAGCTTGTCAGAGGAAAGGCTGTACTTCAGAATGTCTCTGTAGGTGACAAAATCTGTAAGAGAGTGCAGGTGTGAATCCCAGGCATTGGTTGCCATTTAACTGCTGCTCTGTCCTGCTCATACCTTCAAACTTGCTTCTGATGAAGTTTGGCTAAAATGGCAGGAAAACGTCCATTCCATATAAGAATTTGCATCACAGCCTGTGTAACGCTGGGTGGAAGGAAGTTTGAGGTTGTATTTTATTGAATAAGTGGAGGCTATGAGCAGGCAGGAGGGGAAGCTGGAGAAGCTGTGCTGCTGGCTGTCAGGGTACACAGCAGTTAAAGACAGGGCTGGGTAATGACAGCGCTGGGATGGTGTGCAGCAGTAAGGGGTGTCCGTCCATAAATACAGTAGGAAGTTTTCGGCAGTGGTCTGACAGGAAAGTCTACACGGAGTCAGATTTCAGAGCTGGAGCAGTGAATTGCAGTGAGTGAGTCACACAGAGAGCCTGAGTGCTGCCTTTGTTCCACTTGTGTCTGAACGTTGGAGGCGAAACGGCAGGCTCCAGTTTTTATTAACTTCTTATTTTCACAAGCATAAAACTCATGTGCACTGCACTTTTTTCGCACTTAAGTTCTTTCCACTGACTTTTAGAAAATGCTCTCATGGTAAGAACTCTTGCTTCTAAATTTTACTTTTTCTATTTTCCCCCCCATGTGTTTCTGTGTTACACTCTTTGGTCTCATTCTTCCCCCACTCCCCCTTTTTTTTTGGCACACCTGCTCCAGGCATGCCTGGTGGACCTGGGACTTGTCGCTACTGCTCTTTGGCTTGTCAATCCGTGCTGGTGCAGCAGCTCAGATCATAGAAGGTAAGGCTTCTCCAAATCAAGTTTATAATTTGAGAGTAAGTGTGGATTTTATGATTTGCTTTCCTAATATGGAAAGAGGCTCTACCATTTCAGATCTTCATTTTATCTGCTGCTTACTGTTCATCATTTCACATAGGAAAGCTGCTGTGAGTTAGGAGCTCAAATTCCCATTCATTCTGGATGAGGGTAAATAAATACATTGGTTCTCCAGCTCTAAGGCAGCCTATCATGACAGCTTTCTCAATATATCTTCAGAGTTAACAGAAAGAACTTTAAGGAAATTCAGAATACTGCATGTTTTTATAATTAGGATAGATAGATGAGTCCCTGTGGGCGTATGAGGAATGTGCCAGGCATGGTGTGAGTGCAAAGACATAGATGTGATGCTCCTTCCAGTGCATAGAGATTTCTCCTGGTAAAAGTCTGAACAAACTGGGATTTTCTAATCTCTTGAGTTAAATGTTTCATTTTACCAGTCCAGTCTTCATGGACTTTCAGTGAAAAGTCTTTTTGTAATTTCAGATCATACGTTCTTGTAACACAGCCAAATTCCTCAGCATCTCCGGAAGGCGCAGCCTTACATTTAACTAGTGAGAGAGAACACTGATCTAAAAGTTTACATGCAATTTTGAGAAAAAGTTCCACGTCTTACTCTGCCATTAGGAATGGTGATATTTACACCAAAAGCTTTTTTAACTCTCTTGCAAAACTAGCTGGCATTTGTTATGCAAATGACCTCTAGATAACTGTGTGATAGGAGTATTAGAAAGTATTGATGGGAAGTGGATACCACACATGAAGACTTTAATGTTACTCAATGGTTTTTCCCTTTTAATTGACACTGTCACAGATCACTGACACTTTGGCATCTAAAAGCCAAAGCCCCAGGTAGTTATTTCAGTAGGAGAGAAACCCACAGATTAGTTATCACTAAAAAATGCTATCAGTACAGATGAGAAATATGTAATGCTGTACAAGTAATTAATTAAGGAAACAAACAGGAACCGGCTCTTAGAATTAAGAAATGTATATCTAAATGGTGTCTGATATATAATATATTGTCTATCCGCTGGAGACAGATCTGTGGCATCAGGAAAAAGTGTTTTTCTTGAGCTGATGAATGACAGTCCATGAGAGAGATCTGGACAGGAGAGAACCAAATTTTGGCAAACACAAGTAAATAATCAGAAGATCATTAGAGCTGCAAGTAAAGTGACAAAACCTGCAAATATTTTCTTGACACACAACTTCTTCTTTGGTGGATCTATGCTTGTTTCTATTACCTGAAGTTCTGGGTTTTTTAAATCTCCTACATGTGAAAGTCAGATCAGATGTCAAAAGTAGTGTTGTTTCTGGACAGTTTCTTCCAGTTTGGAATTTTACTGCTGCTGGAAGGGCTTCTAACTGTACCATGAATGAAGACCAAGGGAGGTTATGGAAGTGTCCTAAGATCCCTGGAGACTTAGACACTGCTCTGGGAATATGTTCCATCATGATTGTCTTGGCCTTATATTCCCTACTCATTTATCTGTTAATACAAGAGTTCCTGTTCCCAGATGTTTACTAAATTTTTTCACATATGATTTTTAAGGGCTTGACATAATGGGGGTCTCATGCTTTCCATTACACAGCACCTTTTCCTAACGCTTGATTTAAATTATTTCATCTTCTGAAATCAGGTGTTGAATGCCAGAGACAGAAATAATATTCCTCTCCTTCTGGTGCTGCAAATACATGACTAATAGAAATTCTACCTGCAACTTAAGAGTTTCATACTTTAAACCTTTCAGTCTAACTTCTGGAGAAATAACCTCATTTTCCTTTCTCTCAAGCTCCTTTCAGCAGTAGAGTGCCCAGAAATAAACTGTGTATTTAAGATGAAAATGCTTGGAGACGCAGAGTGATGAATTGTCCCTCTGGTATTCAGGCCTCTTGCTGCTAAATGTATGCTTCATCCAGTGTCCTTTTGGTCACTGGCTCCTTCTAGGTTACTGCTTTCCAGGATTCTCCAGCCCTGTGACTAATGCTGTACTGCTTTTCTGAGCCAAGCTCTACTCTATCTACCCATAGCACAGATGGGTATCTCTAAACTCTTTTGAATTAAATAGAAACTGTGAATGAGTAAGTGGAGTTTAGAAGAACAGCACAGGTGCCTTCTGTTGTACCATTGTGCTGGCTACATGAAAAAAGGAAAAAATACCTTGAGATGTTCTTGAGTTGGTTAAATAATGGCAAGAAAATTGTTCAGGGATTGAACTATTCACTGAGGGATGGGGAAGGGGTAACTCATTTTTTACAAACCTGAAAACAAAGCAGTGACCTTCAGATTTTAGAAAAATTTGCCATCTTTGCCTTCACCATCTTTGTCCTCTACTTTTCCCCAGGGGAGCACTGAATTGTGGAGCAGGGTTGAGAGTGCTGAATAAAACAAAAGCCTCAGCAGATGTCCAGCAGAGGGCTTGAGATCTTTTATGACTTTGTGAGAGACACTAGAAAGACTAGTAAGAAAATCTTCATCGGTTTCCTATCAGGAACCATGCTTTGACCAAATCTGGTTTATTTTGAGGAAATTGTGTAGTTATGATTATTTCCTACATAGAAAAAGGGGAGGAGGCAGGGAAGAATGATGGGAAGTTGTCATTCAGATGACAGTCTTTGAAATTCTTTGAGAACTTCTGGGCTCTACTTTAGCTGTTCAGCAAACTTGTGAGATGTTTGGTCTTTTAGTAGAAGAGTTGCTTTCATTTCCAAGTCCTAGAATTTCTGGCTACTGCTTTCATGGTAAAATAAAACAGCAAATTAAAAAAAAGAAAGTATATAAAAACTTATATTTGAAGTAATGAACAACAGGTTGTGAAACAAATATTTAAAATTTTGAAATATTTGGTTCAGAACTTTAAAATTCTGCTGCATGGTCTGCAAATTGTTGGGATTTGGTCATTACTTCAACAAAACTTTTGAGAAATAATGTGACCTTGCTTCAGAGTGAAACTGAACAGGAGTTCTGAAATCTCAGCAGTTTCTCTGAGTTAGAATGCTGAGTTTTACTATCTCTGTTGAAAGTTTTTAGTCCATTTCACTGCAGCTAGCACTGCACATGTGCAAACAGGTAAGAAATAAAATGCTTTCTTTCTCTTCACCCAAATGGAGTGTTATTTGAGCCATTTGTAGTTTTTCTCTTGTGTTCACAAAAATTTTGCAAATACAGTACCCTATTCTTCTTGGGTTTGTGCAGGAGGACTGAAGATATGTTGGTGTCTTAATGAATTACCTCATCACTTCTCTTTTGTTCAATTGACAATTAAGCATGTATCTATTTGTTCATAAAAGTGTGGTCTGTCCTATTTGCCTGGTACTGCCTTGCAGTGCATGTACTTGGCCCTTAATTATGCTTGATAATGTATCTTGATTTACACTAATTACCCTGGCTGCTTTTAACATGTTTTGCTTCTTCAACAACAAATTAAGCTAGTGAACTGAAGGTAGTCAGAGCAAAGCTTTGAACATGCTGACACCCAAACTGTGGACAGATATAAAGTTAGCAAATCTCAATGCTAGCCCTGCTAGACTCCTCCCTATGACTTGCTCTAGCTTCTTGCAGAAGTGACATTTATTTTTGTAGGCTATCTAGGCATTTATCAGTGTTTCTCAGTTCTTTACAGTCAAATCAGTGCCTGCATTTTAAAAAAATATTTTCAAAATGTTTAAATGTGTGTGGTTCTGCAGTTTATGTTACGTTTATGAGCTCTAAAAGAAGCTTTACAAATTTCTCATTGACATCTGGGTTTTATTATTAGCCAAGCTGAACAGCTCTTTCTTGGCCTAAGTAACATGCTTAGCTATAGTTTACATAAAGTAAATATTTGTCTCTTTCATTGGCCCTCTGTACACAGAGGCTGTCATTAGGCTGTTGACATAAACTTTGCACTCCTGACCTGCTGAGTTTAATGGAGGAATTGTGAATTATTGACTTTCATTGGCTGATGATCAGCTGGTGTGATTCTTACAAGCAGAGAACCGGAACTTCTCTTCACAGCAAACTGACATCATGAGTGTAAACAAACTTGTCTATGCATCCAAAATCTTGTTCCTACCAAGTAATTACTGTATGTGCTCTGAGTGTCAAATGTGTGCAATCACACGTGTGATGAGGATGGCTCAGTCCATTCTTTCCAAAGGCAGGACACAATTACAGTGATAATAAAGCACAGTCATCCTTAAAGAGAACTCAGATGGCATTGCAATCCTCTTGTAGCAGAATGAGCATTTGGACATCATCAAACTGCAATTGAGCCTAAATTGAATGAGCCACTGTGATCCTTCAGGCACGTCTTCAAGCTGTAACCAGCTGTTGTGCATGTTTTCAATGTGGAGCTGAGCCTGATTTCATAGTTGATAAAAAGACTTTCCATGCAGAACACAGTAATTTACAATAGAAAATCACTTTGTTTCAGTTGGGGTCATCTCTTTCAGTAGCCAAAGAGACAGATAACACCAGTAGAACAAACCTGACTTAGAAAATTTGTTCCATTCTGTCACTTTTCTAAATGGATTCTTTTTCTATGTAACACTCTCTACATGTTAATTCTCTTGGACAATAAACTACATGCTTCCTAAGCCACTCCACCAGGCAACAGAAGACATTTTTTAGCTCTTTATTTGGGGCCTCAGAAGAGGAAACCAGCTGGGGTGGATATAGTGTTATAATGACTGGCTTCATTTCCTCTCTGGAGGCGTCCTTGGGCACACTAGCAGTCTGGAGCGAGCCCTTGTTTCCATGATCTTGAATAGAACTCAAAATCACATTTGTGCTTGTGTTTGCCACTTGCATTTAGATTTGAAGGATCATTTCATGAGCATCAGGAGGAAAGATTTGACTGTATTACTTACGTTTGGTATATTCAAAGGGTTCCAAAGAACACATTTCTAATTCTAACGTTAATTATGAGATCAAATGCTTGTTTTGGAAGATGTCTGTCCCTTTGGTTGAGATTTCTTTCCCTTTCCTTGGCTGTGTTAGCCATGGATCAGTTTTGTTTTTCTTGTAGTGGTGTCTCACACTTGACCAAATTCATGCAGTACCTTTGCCAATTTATGCAAGTGTGCCTTGGCTAGAAAGACAGTCAATTTTACAGTTCGGTGAATTCTGATTGCTTTATTTAGGCTGTCATTAATGGTAACTATTGAAGAGAGTATGTCTATTTATCATCATTAATTTTAAGTCCTCAAACAATCTTTTCCCATTTGGCCAACCCACACGATTACAGCAGGTTCATTAAACAACAAAATCAAACAGCAATTTAGACTGTGGTTAATTCTCTTCATGAAACCTTCCCACCTCTCACAGCTCCTGCTCCCAAACCTAAAAATTCATAAATGTTGCAGAGAGTCAAATACAGGTAGAATTCTCCCAAAGAATCAGTAAAACGAGCAAACCTCAGTTTTCATGTATTTGCACATGAGCAGCGTGGAATAACAGATGTATTATTCAGGATACTTTCGGGTCAGAAAACCTTGGAAAAAGCAACTGGCGGAGCTGAATGTGTCCTGAAAAATAATTGCAGTGTTTAAAATCATTTGTGGCTGCCTTACAGCCCAGTCTGAGAAGAACTGGGGTCTGTACCAAGTTTTCCTGAAGGGTTCTGAGAAGAACCAGGGTTTTCTGGGGGCATTCAAATGTGTTTTATTCTAAACATTCAATTGCTGGAAGCCTAAATCTGGTAACAGTGATTCAGCAATGAGATTTGAATATCAACTGCCCCATCACTCATGGTCTTTCGCTTCATCTTTAGTACAGAACACAAAATATTAACCAGTAAGGGCTTCAACCAGTTCATTCTATATTTGGGAACCTCTTGGGTTTTATGATACTGTGTCTACTTCCTCTGCTGCCACTGAATCCACTTCTTGCTGTGAAGAGTTACTTATAACTGCTCAGGTAGCATTGAATTCCAGTCCTATTTGTAACATACCTTCCTCTGAACTGGGAAATCAGAGTTCTGTACATAGCCATGATGTCTGGCTCTGCTTCTTTGGAAAGCTGAATATAGCTTTTGATTTTTCTCTCTACTTTTTTGGTGGTTGGTGGCCAAGAGGGCGTTATAGCATCTGTCATTACTCATTGCATTTTATACTCGCTGCCCTTCTTGCAAGTGACACACACAACCTAACTCAAGAAGAACAGAACCCACCCAGAAATAATTTTAAATTTAGTGCTGCCTGCTAAAGAGTAAGTGGATGACTCTTGAGAGGAAAGAATAGTGCTCCGAGACATGCTTCAAAATTTCCTATAAGCTGGGATATTTTGAATAGCCTGTAACTGGGGTTTGCTGAAAAACAGTTTCAAAACATAAACCTGTGTGACATCCATGCTCTGATTCATCTCTGATGGTACTTCATATAAGAACACTCAAACAGTGAAATGAAACATATGAGAGCTGGAAACAGGGTCAGGTAGCGTGGCAAAAATATAGCGACACTGTCTGAGAGCATGGGAATGAGCTCAGGAAAGTCAAAACCCATTTGGAATTAAATTCAGCAAGGGAAGAGAAGAGCAACAAGAAAGGCTTTTACAGGTATGCCAGCAGCAAAAAAAAAAAAAAAAAAAAGATTAAGAGATAATGTGGATCTGCTGAAAAATTAAATGGGGCAACGAAAAGATTTCCCTCCAGGAAATTAAGCCCCTGAGCCAACCGGGAAAATCTGAAGGCATGAATTCAAGTCCTCCATTGAGGCAGACTGAGAGAAGGGACATTGAAATCAGTTGGATAGCTGCAAGTTTACAGGACCTCATGAGACACATCTGTGAGGGCTCATCTAACTGGCTGATATCATTGAGATAGAACTCCGGAATACAATCTTTGCAAGACTGTGGTGATCAGAAGATCCTATGAATGGAAAGAAATCCAGTGTCACTCCTATTTTCAGGAAGAGCAAGGAGCAGGACCTGGGGATCTGCAGGCTGAGCAGCTGACCTCAGCTCCTGGGAAGGTGTGGGAACACATAATTGTGGAAAACATTCTAGTAAGAACAGGGTGATTCGTAGTAGTCAGCACAAAAGTGGGAAGGGGAAAATCTTGCCCGGGAATCTCATAGCCTTAAGCAATGAAATGACCAGCTCAGTGTGTAAGGAAAAGACAGCTGATATTTGTGGTCTTGTTTAAGACTTTCAGCACTATCTCCTTAACACCCACATAAATAAACTCTTGAGGTAAGGATGAGATGAGTGGGCAGAGATGTGCATTGACAACAGTGTGAGCCACCCGTGCTCCAAGGGGTGTAACCAGCGGTATGAAGTGCAGGCACTGGGTGCCAGCTTCCGCTCCATCAGTGCACTGCTCTGTGGGGCACACTGAGCTCCTTAACCTCCTCATTCACAGCATGGGCGATGTGACTGAACCCTGAACATCTCATCTACAACCCGCTCCCATAACCAAGAGTGATCCCTTCAAAAATTTTACAGCTTGAGTGCCGGGGCTGCCAGAGCCCAGGCTGGCTCTGAGGACTCCGACTCAACGCCAGGAGGGGGAACTGCCTCGGTATGGGGATTCACCAGAGGCAGAACCTTTAGAGCCACACACAAGCCATGACAGGGACCAGGCAGAGGAGAAAGGAGGAAGCTCTCCTTTCTCCAGGACTTACTCCAGCTAAAGAGATCAGACACAAAGAGCCCGGGGCACTCCTGTGCAAGGGGTTTTGTTTAGAAACAGGTCAGGGGGTGGATGAAAACAGCTAACCAACAGGGAATCCTCAGGGGAGCAGTGAGGGGATTACATCGAGGGTCTGGGATCAGTTGGGGTGGGAGGGTGGAGAGGATGGCTCACATGGGCCAATGGGGCTTCCAGGAGTCAGGGAATTCCAAAGGGGTGCTGCAGACAGGGATTGGCCCGAGGTTTAAGTGGCAGAGAAGGTTTGGGAATCAAGGGCTGGGATGCCTTGACAGGCAGGGAAAGAGCTGGAACGAGGGGTGGGGAATGGCATGAAGGTCAGCTTTGAGGGAGGGTAAAACCCAGGGGTAAACCAGCTTGGGGAGAACATGGGGGTACAACAGAATGAATCATTTAACAAGGAATCAATAAAATAAATTTGAACCACAACACTTGAGCTGTGAGCCATCCCATGGGAAAAAACAGGCAATTAGAAAGAGCAGGTCTGTTTGAGGTTGAAAAAGAACTGTATAGCTTTTCTAAATTTATTATTTTCTCCTCTTTGACAATACCAAAGAAATGAAACCAGGTGACAGTATGTATCAAGCCCTTTTTTCCCCACCATTATGCATATGCACTGTATCATGGTATGTTTGATGTCTTAATTTGATAACTAACAGCTCTCAAGCACACACTGCAGGTACAATATTTCTTGAAATGTATGAATTTAGAGTTGTTGCTGCTTGTCCCTGGGTTTCTTTCTGTCCCATGGAAGATGCCTGTCTCAGCACTGCCATGTTGCATGAGAAGATAAATCTTCAGGTGTAAAAGAGTTGTTGTGGATAATTGAAACAAATGTGCTGGTGGCTTGAGTAATTATTAGGCATTAATGTGTACATGGTGGTCTACAAAGCAAACTGTGGGGAAAATTATGCAAAACCTAAGGCTTTTCTAGGAATCCTCTCATTTTTGGAATTCCTAACACCAAAACATCCATTGATCAGGAATCCTTCTTGCCAGTGCTTTGGCTGCCTCACAGAGGGAGGTGTGAGGGAGCACAGTAAGGATTTTCACTTCTGCCATCCTGCTTTGGTTAGCTATGGACCATCTTAATACACTGAATCACTTCTGTGAATGTGATGCTTTTTTACTCTCAGAGGGCCAAAGGCTTAGCTTTTCTTAGTCTTCAACTTTCCAAAGGCTGTTCCAGTTCCATCTGTTTCAACACTCTGCCAAACCAGCACAGCTCTTGACTTGGTAAGGCAGAACCACTCATCTGTAATGAATGCTCCACAGTCGTGCTGCTACTTTGTGGTGCTTGTGGGTGTGGGTTTACATGACTCGAACCCTTTCATGCTTTTCACAGTAAAAAACAAGCAAACATTTCATCCTGTTCAGGCTAGCCATGAGTGTGGTTTAACCCACATGGTTTCATTTCTGTCTTTAGTTTCTTTCACATGCGATTACAGGAAAGTTATAAAAGACATACTAGTTTTGAAACTTGTCTCAGCTGAAAAAAATATGGTTCTTGATCAAGAGAACCTATTAGTTATTGTAGTGAAATGGTATTAATGTACAGACACTTACCTGAAAGAGTTTTATTTTTCAGTGTTCTCTAAAGCATGCCATTAGTGTATAGCTCCGTTTGTCTTTACCAAACAATACTTGACTGAACTCAAAGTACTGCTTAAGGTGGCCTTATCATATAATCAAGGCTTTGTTTCTACATGTATTTTTGTTGGGTTTTCTGTATGTTGGATTTTCAGGGCGTTTGGGGGGTGTATGCTTTTGTTCTGATGCACTTAAAGTGAAACTGAAATCTGTCACAAGATGCAGATCTGACAAATGAGCACCACATGGCAACATCCTGGTCCAGAGATATGATGAATTGGAGAGTGGGGGTGGTGTGTTCAGTGCAAGTGTAAACATTCATAAAATTTCAAGGATGCTTCCTCAGTGGAAAAATAAACAAACCACTGCTGACCTGAAGTATTGCAGCTCATTTTTTATACTTCTCTTACAGAATTCCAAAAGACGGGATGGAATTGTGGCAATTCTGTTACTGCTTTGCCCACATGAGCTTTGACTTGTTCAACAAAGACGTTTTCATTAAAAAAAGGAAGTGGGGGTAAAACTGCTGCTCCAACTAGGAGTTAACAGAGATGCTCCCAAGTATTTATAGTATGAGTGTTAAATGAATACTTGCTTACAAGCCCCCTGATACACTGAAGCTACTCATATCTTAAGTGTCCTTTTCCAAGACATACTGTTTCCAGACACATTGCAGAATTTCCATTAGGATCATTCAAAAGAAGAAGCTACTGTCTCATTTAGCTCCCATACAGTCAGCCAAACAATAGTAAATACATTATTTAGTACAAATGCCTGAAACAACGATGGGGAAAGCAAGACTATCTGCATGAAAACCTTGTCTTGTCCTCTGTTCTGTGTGTAATTACAGTACCATAGCCTACATGGAAGTATTTTGGAAATATTAACTATCCCTGTGCGTGTGATATGTTTATCTGATATGAACAAAAGGTTTTCCTGTTTCTGAATTCTTAGCTCTGCTGTGTTTTCTTCATGGATGGATTTCTAAACCTAGATCAGTGTAACATAAACAATGCAGATTGAAATCATGAAGGAAAATTCATGTGGAGCAGTCTGTCAGAATGACACCATCATCAAAGTTGACAGGTGGTGTTTATTTCCTTACTGAGGAGGCTGTGACAACGGTGTGCCTCCAACTTCTTTCAGCCTTTCCATTTTTGATTCACAGTATGTAAAAGGAGCAATCTTTGCATTTTGAAACCAGAAGAGGCAGGGAGACACTCAACACTTGTCTCCACATCCTCTTGCATCTGCACAAGGTTCGGAGAGGAACTTGGTCATAACACCTTTATCTGTCCTGAGGTGGAACTGGATCAGTTTGACAGGCTTCAGATGGTTCTCTACCTCTGTAATGGACATGAAACAAAGAGTTCTCAACTGCCAGTTTACTTAAAATACTTCTCATAAGTTGTAGGGAAAGCCTAAAGATTGAGGGTCACATTCACATTATCTGTGGGTTTCCCAAACTGAACCTGTCTTGCTGCAGTTTAGAAACTTACAGCATTCTTCATCTGAAGCTTTTTGTTAGGCAGCTAGAATAGCCTGCAGTGTACAGCACTTATTTCTGACAGCCTCTCTCTCTCTCACTTCATTGGTGTATCACCATTTTGTTAGCTGTTCCTGTTCAATATTCTATGATTGTTGACTTGCAGATCCTAGGTGTTTTTCTTAACAACTTCAACCACCCTGTACCTCAGGAATTTTGCACTCTTGGGCAAGGTGATGGCGTGGTCCTCATCATCATTTTTTGAATGGTGGTAGAGACAACAGAGGCAGGCTCTTCTTAGAGGATAAAACAGAGCAAAATAATAAGTAGCAGCCAAAACATGTAACAAAGGAAATTTTGTTTGAACAAGTGGGGAAAAAAATCTTCACCATGGCAGCAGTTAAGTCCTGGAAGAAGTTGGTGAGAGGATTTGTTCTTACAAGTATTCTAAACTTGACTAGATAGGGCTCTTGACAACATTATTCTTCAGGATAGCCCTGCATTAAGCAGCACATTGGATTAGATGACTTTTGCAGGGCTCTTGCTAACTATTTTTTCCTGCGATATTTAAAAAGAGAACTTAAAATTGGGTTTTGCACAATTAATTTGTTTCTGAGCCTCATTCTCAGTGATGTGATCACAGAAAAGGGCAGTCAGAGATGAGGAAAGGGAATATAGTTAATGCTAATAGACCTGGATTGTGCTTGGCTCTCAATCCCTTGCTATTTGTGAGGCTTGTTTGTGAGCTTAAGAATAATCAGAGACCTGATAAGCTGTTAATACTTATACCCAATAACCCTATGGAATCAAATTAACCTTTTCCACTTCATATGCTTGTCTAAAGATAGGTCAAAGGATATAGCCTTTTCATAATCCATTTTTCACTTTTTCCTTTTCCCCTCTTCCCCTTTTCTCTTTTCCCTTTCTCTGTTTTTATTTCTCCATTTGCCTTTTCCTCCTCCCTTTCAATTTCCACTTCTGTTTCTCATTTTGTTTTGTTTTGAAGTTCTTCAGAATGCTTTTGGGAAAATAATCTTGGAGCAGAACACAGGAATATGTTACTGTAACCTTATGATTTCTCATCTTTCTTCATGGTTCTGCTGATGGCTCTTTAAACAATGCTCCTGTCCTCCCTTTCCAGGAGAGTAGAGGTGAAAGATTTTTGAAATTCATGTGCCTTCTTGCTCTCTGACCTCTCAGGGACTCACGGTCAGGCAGGCTACACTGACCCCAAACTCTGTGGTCCATCCTTCTCTGCAGCTGTTTGTACTCAGTATCAGAAGGACCCCATCACAGTGACTTTAGTCACAAACTTCAGCTGTTTGGGACAGAGGCAGACTGTACCTCTGCAGTAACTCGGGCAAACCTGCTCTTGTCCTGACTGTGATGGCATTTGGTCCTGAATTATTGTCCTTCTACTCATGCACTAGATAAACACTCAATATACAAAGTCTCTGATTTCAAGAAATACTTCTCAAACCAAAATAGACCTGAGCATGGACACGTGTCTCAAGACAGAAAATAAAAAGCTGTCATATTAACTATATGACTAGCAAGACCAATGTAGTACATAGGAGCAGCTGCATTTTTTTGATGCAGTTCGTCCTGTTTGCATATATTTTGATTTTTGCAATACAGAAGAGTATTGAGAAGAATTTCCCTTCTGTCTACTTCCAGGACCTAATTTGTTATCTGGAGTTAGTTATTTTAAACTATCCTACTCTATCTGATAGGCTTGCCTCGAATTTAAAAAAAAATCCAGACACAGAAGACTGTCCTAAATGGGCCAGAGTCCTAAAATATCAGTGACTCTGTGAGCTAAGCTGTGATTTATTGTTCTTATTCTGTGTCATTCCTGCTATATGCATGTCACAGAAAGTAGCATTCTAATTTAGGATAATCACTGAACATTATGAAGGGTTTCTACCCACAACATTAATGGATATTTTAAACTTAAAACCAACAATGAGTCCTTGCTTAAACTGGTGTTTTATTTAGCTCTTAAAAGCTAATCTCAGCCCTGTCGGATCAAGGCTTGAATAAACAAAAAAGAGTATGCTGCAAGATCAAGAAAGCAAACACATATTTCTTCCCTTAGAGGCCAAAATTCATAAAATGCAGTAAAACCTCACTCAGTTGTATTATCATTGTCTATACTGCTTTCTCCTCATTTTAACTCAGAAACAAATATATCTGTTCTTCTTTAACTGGAAGTCATTCTGCTGGAAGAGACTTGGATCTGGATTAGTTGTGATATAAATCACTAATAAATTCTTAGGTGTATTTCTCATTATATAAAGTTTTACACACATGCCACCTTACAAAAAGTTAGTTGGCTGAATTCTGTCTTTGCAGAGTACAAATTGCTGCACTTAAAAAATTGTTTGTTTCTTCTTATTAACCTGATTACACATTTTTCTCTAGATACAAGAAAGTTTCTCTTGATACAAGAAAGTTTTGACGCTCTATTACATGAATATATTTTTTCATTCATGGTTTTTCTTCATTTTGAAGCCATGTAATGAATATATTATGCTCTAAATATATACTTGGGAAGATGTTACTGTAGTTTTCATTTCCTTGATAGCAGGTGTAGACTGTCAGAGAGCACCAAAGGCAGGCTGCTCTGCAGTGGTCAGGGGGCAGGAAGCCAAACCTCTGAACAAGTGACCTCACCACCAAGGACACGGTTCCACAGAAAGAAACAAAGCAAAATTATCAGAGTAGGTTTGTTGATGGCAGCCAAGTTCAGCCAAGAGTCTGTATCATTGCACAAGTCCACAGGGATGAGGAAGCCAGAAAGTCAAGCCAGGAATACAAGTTTTTGGGTAAAGCTCTGGGTCTGAGTCAGCAGGACTCAGGGCTGGCTGGACATGGACTAGCCAGCTGCAACACAACACAGGCACGGACCAAAGGCAAGATCTTCAGTTCAAAGGCAATGGCCAAAAGAAGGAGGGAGGGAAAGCCCTGCTGTGGCTTCTTCAAACTCTTTTTACAGGGAATGTTAATGCATGAAACCTACACTGCCACAGAGCAATGAAGTTTCTGTACCTGCTCTGGAGGTGAACCTCTTTGTTACTGAGTTGTCTTCAGATTTTAACATGTAGTGGAGAGCACTGTCTTGGTTTCCTGTCTGGACACAGAATAAAAAAGGTGCTCCTGGCTTTTACTACAGCTGAAGTGATGACATACTGGATGGTGTCTAAAATTGTCTCAGAAAGAGTGGTAGTTACAGTGCAGGATCTTCTGCTCCAGACTTTCACTTCGGAATGTTGCCTTATTATTAATCATTATTAATGCCTATTACGTGCCTTTGCTGCAGAGAAGCAATGGTGCCGACAGCAATTCTTGTCAGATGGAAATGGCAGAAGGGTCAAATCTAAGCCCTAACAGATGGTCCTGTGAGATATTCCTGAAGCCTTTTGAACTTTGCACTGCTAGAACTTTGTCTCACCTGGGTATGGAGGAAGGCTTGAGAGGGTTTGTGCTGCAGGGCAAAGCCCCACAGTCTCAGAATCTCTGCTGGTCAGAGTGACTCTGAGATACGTACAAGCCTCTTTTTCCCAGCCTGGCAGTCAAAGAAGGAGTCAGAACTCTTCTGTTCTCGTTCTCAAGGTTGTTTATTGTTTCTTATCTATAAAATTCTTTCTCCAACCCACCGAGGTCTGTCTGGCAGGTCGGGTTGAGGCACCCTGACCGCCTCAGAGGCAGCCTTGCCTTTTATACTAAAAACTACATGCACATTATTGACAATAACTTCCCAATACCTATCACTTGTGATATCACTTATCACAGTGAGCTTCTAATCAACCAATCTAAAAGTGCCACCATCACCCAGAAGATGGAGGCTAGGAAGAAGAAGGAAAAAAGACAATGCACACCCAAATTCCTCTATCTTGGGACCCAGAGCCCCCATTCTAAAAACCTCAAAAATCTACTTTTCACCCTGTGATAAATCCACTATCATTCCACTTAAACTTTCTTGACTCGTAATTCTTCATATAAAGGTTGTTAATTGTTTTTTCCATGGTCAAGATCAGAGACACAGATCCTGGGCTCTGTGCCAAGGTCTCCGAGCCCCCTGACAGGGTCTCAAGTCCTCCAGGGCAGCCAGAGGAATTTCCTGGGTTCCCACACCACAGTAGCACAGGCATTGTATGATTTGGAGATTGAAAATCTTAGAGATGTCCCTATGCAAAACACCCTCTTTTCCACAGCCAGAAGTTACTCTGTCACTGATGATGATGGTGATGATATGAAATCTTTCTGGATCCTGGGATTCCCTGCTCCATCATAGTTTTACAGGACTATTTATGCTTACACACTGAGAAAAAATATGCCAATTTGCCAAAGCAGAGAAACAGATATTTTCTGAATTTTCAATGCCATTTTAGTGATTAAAAATAATAATGAATGTGGTAACTAATATAATAACTTCCAAAAAGAAAACTTAGAGAGACCTGTGTGCAACTCATAATGATTTTGGGGTACCATAACCTATCCTTAGATGCATGATATTTTGTCCAGAGAAAACCATGTTGCCTTCTTATTAACAATAATTTGGTTTTAGTTTTGCTGCCTTGCATTTGTTGTTTTAATATGGTCAACAGCAGAAATTTAAAAGATGCAATGGCATGTGCTGCTTGAAAACCTCCTTTCTAGGCAGACAAGAAAAATAAAGGTGTTTTGAAATTCTCTTTACTCTGTCTGACAAAACCCAGTGGCCTTGTGGCAACTGCAAAACCTGACGTATTTCAGAGATCAGTTTTGTCTGTGTTCATGGTGTCTTTTTTTCATGCCAAGGGTACTGACCAAATCCATTGTAACTGTGATTTATTAAACTGTACGTTAGGAATAGCATATGGGAATGGCCACATTGCTCAGAGAGAAATTGCTATTTATAACTGCTTCCAGCTCGCTCTTTCTCTGTATTAAAGCATTTCATGCTACAGCCAACTGTTCAAACATATAGTTCTGTGTGTGTAGAACACTGACACTTCGAAGTCTGGATCATTTCAAAACACACTGTCCTCTGCTTTCTGAACTCAGTATTGTTACTGGCTTCTTTTTCCCCGATTGTTTTGAATTTCAGCCAAGCGAGGGCAGTTTTGCAGTAATTGAATGTAGCTCTTCTACAGAATAGTTGATTGCAATGTGTTGTATAGAGAAAGTAGTTTTATTTTCTTGAGCATTTCTGTAACACCTCTGACCCCTGGCCATAAACCAGCACATTGGTGAGGGGATGTGCTCCATGTATCCAGAGTGAAGATACACAAGTCTGACACAGAGGGCAGCCATTGATCTACAGAGATTAATGAGGGAAAACTGCCTTCGGATAGCTGTCAACTTCCAAAAATTTTTGGTTGCAGCAGATGGTCTTGGGTTACTGCTAAAGGAAATGAACATTAATTTGGATAAACTAGATGCTAAAATTCATGCAACAGCATGATTTTTTTTTAAGGACTTTTCTTTAAAACAAGGACTTAATTTAAGACATGGAAAGAATACAGCTCTTGTTCCTCCAGGAACAAGCTGACCAGTAAAAAGATATAAGGATTCTGCAAGATTTGAAGGATTAATTTTCCCAGTGGACAGTGTACTCCAGAATTACTCATTTTCTTGCACTCTGACTTGGGCACCAGCCACCACTGAAGACTGAAGCAAACAGATGTCTTGTGAGGTAGCGAGAGGGTGCCTTCTTTGTTGCTGACAGAGTATGGCTCCCTTTGTGCAGAAAAACAGCTGGCACCTGCTGAGGCTGTGCTAAGGATTTTATTTACGTCTTTGACTTCCACTGCAGTCCAAATTTGGTCCAATTGCTGCTGGATATATCCTTGCTGCTGGATATATCCTGCATTTGAAACTGTGCCAAGGCCAAGGGAAACCTGCTATGATTCAACATAATAAGGGGTTTTAACTTGTAACTTTGCCTTCCTTAAAAAGGTTTATGCTTTTCCCACTTAAAAGTTTCACTACAGAAAGACTGCAGAAGTGAGATTAAGATGCAGAATCTTCTTTCTCTATATTTGACTCTAGATAAAGTCAACATTTGCTTTTCTTAGGCATTTCTGATACTCTTGAAAAAGACAATAGCAATAATAATTGGGGTTTCTTTTTAATGCAAAGTGAAACATTGACATTTCCTCAATAATTTTCCCCCACTTATTCTGTAAGATATGAAATGTTACTAACATTGGAAATGTGATCCATCATCTCCCAGTTCATTTGTGACTCCAGAGAGCCCAATTCCTACTCCCGTGTCAGCCACAAAATGGAGATTTCTGTATTATGGAACTGTCCTGAAGCCTTGAACTTGAGATATCCACGTGAATTGAAAAAATCAGTTACAATTTTGTCCTTGATTTTACTTAGCATGCCAAACCCATCTAAAGAAGCAAGATTGTATTTTGGCAGAAGTTCATTGGCACTCACATGTTTTCTAAAAATCTTTAATCAGTAGGCTTTTTAAAAACTCACTTCATTATGAAAATCCTCCTCAGAACAATTAGGAAAAAGAAATCTGAGCTATGGACCTGAATAGCAGGAGTATTTACTGTAGGGGATGAAAACTCAGGCCAGCTGGATGCTGAAATGAATACAAAAGCAATGGAAAACTGGAGCCAGAGGGGTTGAAATCTTTGCTGTTTTCTGCAAGCTTGGATCCTAAACCAGCACATGGTGTGATAAAGCCAAAGTAGCATCATGAAGACCCAGCACTGCCTTGAAAACAGAAACTGCCAGAGAAAAGAGTAAGGGCAGATGGGATTTACTGAATGCTGCCAATTTTCTTTCCAGCTTTGCCAATTAGTGACTGCAATATGATCAAACTGTTGCAATCTATGACTAATGAGTGGTTCAGTCATTCTGTGCTTGAGCTGGAAATGTTCAGTAGACACAGGAATGGTGTCGACAAAATTGGTGTCAAGACACTTGGGAAGATGGCTTCATTGCACAACAATTAGTGGTTGTCCAACATAATTATGAGTGCTTTAAAAAAATTGCTATTAATTCCATGGATGAATATGGATTCCCTGCTGCATCAAACACATAACAGAGAAAACATTTTTTTTTAGTGACTGGGAATCTTATGTATACTGCTAAGATCAAGAGGATTTTCATAAAAGGTATAAATCAGAGAAAACATTTTCAACCATCTATATGGAGAGATTGTGAATTTGTTGCTAAATTTTGTTTTCAGAAATTCTGATAAAAGTTTGAGCCTTGAGGAAGAAAGGAGAAAAAATTGTCTTAAATGAAAAATTTTATAAATATTAGAGAGGAATTTTATTTGACCAGTCATGAATTTTTCTATTTCTAGAATCTGCAATGAAAAACGACCTCATGAAATTTGCCAAGTAACTGATTCTTTGTGTTTTATTAATAAGAAGCATAAAGATAACAAAAAGTCTGTAAGATGTCATTATCTGTGTCCCTTAGCTGACTTATATGGGAAGTGTGAAATAACTGGAAGAATTAAGAGCTGATTTGTCCTTCTACATTATGTAAGAAGTTGTACAAACAATTTTAATTGCATTCAAATGAGATAAATGTGTCATGTACTGCAAATTACATATATTTTTTCTTTAATACTAAAATGGCCATAGAGCTTGATTCAGGAAGCCTGGACAGGATGTTTGGATGTTGTTACTGCTGTATTTGTTAAAAGAAGCTATTCATAAAGCAGGTAATCAAAGGGAAAACATTCCCATGATGACTAAAAAGTAGACAAAAAATACATGGACCAAAGGCATACCACTGTCAGTGTTTCCATAATTTAATCACAATATTCAATCAACCAGAATACTCAAAAGTAGAAAATTGAGTATGAGAAAGACATAGACCTTCGTGAGTGTGTCCTGAAGAGGGCCATGGAGGTGATCAGAGGGATGGAGCACTTCTCCTATGAGGACTGACAGAATTGGGGCAGTTCAGCCTGGAGAAGAGAGAAGCTTTTATGGCACCTTCAATAATTTTTAAAACAATCATACCACAGTCAGACACTGAGACATCTCCCAGAGCCCCTGTCTCTCCCTTGCCATATGCTAGGTTCCATAGTAAATCCCAGTAGCTCGGGGTGGGTGCTGACAGGCAGTTTGGTTTATCTCAAGAAGGTAAATTCTTGCCAAGCAGTTTTGCTATACATTTGCTAGGCTCACTGCTGGCTTTTCAAAAATGACAACATATGCTTAAAGTGCAGAAGTAGTCAGAGTATTGTAACATCAAGACTTGTTTGGAAAAATACTTTGCAATGTTTTCAGTAAGATTCTGCAGGAATTCTGGGAGTTGCTAGTTTAAGAGCATGTATTTATTAATGTTTGCCTCATTTGTATAATTTTATTCCTCCATGTGCTTTCATTAATCTTGTTTCAAGGATTAAAACATTTATAGTTTTTTTAAAAAAATACTTGCCTGGTCATCTGCTCAGTTTTATTTTATCTGTTACAGGTCACAGAGGGGTATCTATTCTGAGGCTTTTGAGATCATAGCTCTCCAAGACTATCTCTTGTATACCAGCAAAAATCCCATATCATTTAGTAAATCTAATATTGACTGATAAGCTGTCAGCAAGATAACAGAAAAATTTTACTCCACAGTCCTTCTAAAATAATAGCATTGGTGAAAGAAAAGCTAACATAAATGCTATTAAAGTCTGTCATGATTTGCTTCTGCAAAATGTTCTGGACTATATCACTTAGAGTGCTGTTAGTATATACAGACATATCAAGCGTGTTAATTATAAAAAACCCTCCCTTGCTGCATGGAAAATATGATCCATTCCACAGTGTGTATGGTGAGTGATGAAATAAAAGTCAGATTTCCTACTGGTTGCAGTCAGATTAAAGAATTACACAAGGATAAATCAGTTCTGTGAGAAGCACAGTGACAACTGGATCCACTATTACCCCTTATCACAGAGCTGGACAACCTGTGTCTAAGAAACATCTATTTTACTAACTCTTCACACAAAGGTGCTTTTTCCTTCCATTTTAAATAAAAACTCCCTTGGCCCTTAGCTTTACTTTTGAGGGAGTTACTGCTGCCTGTCAGTAGGATGTCTGTTAACTTTTCACAGTAATGCTGTTGGATAGGATTATTTTGCTTTAGCTATAAGAAGCTTTGCAAGAAGTGAATTTAATATAAATTTAGCCAGAAAATACAAAACTGTGTTGTCAGGAACAGTGAGGATATCACCAGACCACAAAGGAAAACTTTATCATCTTTTTAAAAGCACCAAGATGCTCAGCCTTTTAAATACACCACGAGTTTTGATGGTCCGAGACTTGTTTTGGAAACTCCACATTACTTTTCTAGTAATGAAATGATCATGAATAAGAAAACAGGCACAGCCACAGCTCAGGAGAGTATTTGAGTGTGTCCCTGCTTTTAGAAACAAGAGTACTCACATCTGTGGGGTGATGTCCCAAAGGTACATCCCTAAATACCATTCTGAACCAGCCTAAAACACACCATCCTGCAGGCCACTGATGCCTTGAGAAGAGGCTTGAAAATATCCAGTATCTTCTGAAACTGATAGAAGCACAACTTGGCAAGCTGCTCTTCTACATGTTCCAGGATGTTCATATTAATTATTAGGAGGGAAAATACCTGGCAAGCAGAGCCAAATGAATGTTTAGGTGTTAGTAGCCTTGGCATTTACCATGCCTGGATTTTCACAGCACTCCAGGAGACTGCAACATCTTCCAGGTTTCCTTTCCACTGCAATCCCTATTCACCCCATTTCCTAGCATTTGTGGCTTACAGCTCCCTCTCACCACCACATGCTTCTCTATAATCTTTTTGTAAAGGTTTCTTCAATTCTGTCTAAAACTCTTCTGCTCCACCAAGGTTTTTCTTAAGTCTTGTTACTTCCTTGGGCATTAAAGTTTGTGAAATATGGTCTCAGCATTCTCACAGTGGAGAAAATCCCAGTAATATTCACAGTGACCTATCAGTGAGTAATGGCAGCTACAAAAGATTATTTTCTACCTGTAAAACAAAATAATGGAAATGTAGTTTGGAAGGAAAGGAACTCTGAAGATCATCTATTCCAACTTGCCATTGAAATTATGATTATTTTTAGATCAAATGAGCTTTGGCTTAGACTGGTTAGCCTTGAACTTCCTAGATGTGATGGGCCTACTTGGAGATAAGTATTTTAACCCTTCTAATGGGTTCGTATACATGGCACTCCCTATAGCCTGGCAACTGAAAGCAAAACATCATCTTTCTTGGGAAGGTGGTTCTGCAAAGCAGCACTGGCAGTGTCATCCTCTTCTGTTGCTCCATTCCACCCTGATATAACACTGGATTCCAGAGTGTGTTAGAAGGGTTTGTACTCTAAGGCCAAGGAAGAGGTATCTGGTTTTATTATCTTCAGCAGTTCCATTGTCCGCATTGAAGAAATGGGAATGAAAAATGAACTTGCATTTTAGATACATAAATGATGTAATTATTTCAAGAGAACTTACTTTTATTCTGTAATCAAATATTTCTACATTATCTACTTATTTCACTGGCATTAGATAACAATTTATTGTGAAATGTGTGCATGGAGAGTATATTAAATAAGCACAAAATTCTGACTGCTTCTAAATATGATTTGCAAAATCTGTGCTTAAAAATCTGAGTTATTAAATGTGATTCTAAAATAAATAGTTTTGCTCCTCACAGCCTCTTATAACCCTTAGCATGCTGGGAACAAATGAAGTGTTGCTTCACAAAAACATATTTAAAACATGGCAGTGGCTCCTTTTTTTAACAGATCTGCACCTAGAAAAACATCTTTCACAAACTGTGAAGCAAGACTGCTGTAAATTAAACAGTAAGTCCATTGATCAATGTAAGGAATGGAAGAAATTCCTATGGAATGTAGGAAACTCTAGAAAGAGAAAGGTAGCTACTGGAGCACTTTGTACAAAGAAAACAGTCAAGCAGTGTGTGCTTTGAAAAAAAATCCCATTTTCTTGCAATCATGATTTGGATCTGATGTTGATCGAGGCATTTAACATTTAGATGATATGTTTACCAGATGATACTTTGCTGGGCTTCATTTTTTGAGCAAAAACACATTTTGTCATAAGTGAATCTGTTTCACAAGCTAAACAAGAAATTTCCATCCATTTTTACCATTAAAATGAAAACTGAGAAATTAATTTTAAAACTGGTTGTCAGGAGCATGGCTGCCATAAATGTGTATGATGAAATTATAAAGACATGAATAAAAAAGTGAAGCAGGATTATGTTTCAGTGTCCAGTTAACTTCCTTCCTCCTTCAGCTTGGGATCCTCTTGGAAACTGAATAGAAAAATGTGCCAAATATTCAGTAGTAATTTCAATTTACTTTTCCCTTGCTCTAAATTGTTAAAAGTTGAAACTAAATGTGTTCTGTAAAGCACTGTTTCTTTTCTGTAGTGGAGAATGTTTAGTTCACTGAAGAGAATATATTGGGAAGTATAATAACGGAGTAACACACACACTGTAAAAATCTCCTGTGGATTTGGTTATATTTCACAGTTTCTAACGGAAAAGAAATTGAAAGAAAAGACTGAAAATCTGTCAGCCAAGTAGAATAATTTCAGCAGTCAAGACCCAATCCTCTGAAAGAGCTGAAGGAGTTATAATTTCACCTATAAGTAGGTCTCAAAATTGGGCAACCCAGTAATATACAAATTTACACATTAATTTGAAACACATTTGAACATTAAGCTCATTAACTGAGTTCAAGACTCAATCCCATGATATTGGCTCTACAGTACCAGCAAGGAGACAAACAATTCCTGGCAAACTGTAAAGGCAGACTCTACAAAGCTAAACTGGAAATTTCTGCCTTAACATTAGGTGACGAGGATATTTTTATACAATTGCAGAAACCTTGGAATCTAAATTTATTGTATTGTTAAACCATGCCAGAATTACAATCCAAAGACATTAGGCATGGCTTCATGTTTTATTTTACAATGAGATAATTTATATCAACGCATCTATTAAAATAATTATTTTTGTACAAGAATCGTGTTGCACTGATTTCATCAATTAAAAAAGGCCAATTAAAAAAAGTTGTAGAGCAAACGCCAAATGGGTGCATGAAAATAATCACAGTCCACAAAGTATTTCCAATCCCTCTTGGGGGATTTTCTTTGGCCTGAACAAAGTCTCCTTTTTACTCAAAAATGGCACAGTCAGGTAATTTTATTGGTGATTACAGTAAGCAAAGGCTTCAGTCCTGTTAGCTGTTAACAACCCAACAGTGAAATAAATTTCCAAAGGGAAGTATGGTTTTTTCCCATTTGTCTGTGGAGGGTATGTGCTTTGTTTTTCACTTTTCAGCATATTATTTCTCTGCCTTCTGTCCACTATTTGTGGTTGGGTTGGGTTTTTTCAGGAGAGAAAACCACAACCCTTCCTACTTGAAGAGCTCCACATCTTCATGTTTGTTGCATTTGGGTACAGGAAACGTGACAGAGAAGTAGGCTTTTGTTTTTATTCTCTTCCACTGCTGGACTAAGTACAAATACAAGGACTCATTTCAGACTTGTCTCAGCGGGAATGAATGAGCAATAAATATCTGATTTTTAGTTTGGAATATCTATAGCTGCCGCATAGGCAAAACTGGATCAAGCAGCATAGGGCCCTGCTGTTAGCAAACACTTCACCAACTGCTTCCAAACTAGACTGAGCAGCTCTTGTTCAAAAAAAAAAAAATCTGCTACCACATACTGCTTTAATGTTTATGGGAATTCCAGAGTGATTGCATAATTTGAATTAATTTGTCACACTTCCATGTTTTGTTCATGTAGTGTCAGAAAGAAATTTTTTATCATTATATAGTGACAACAAGATAAGTTAATTTTTCATAAAAGTGTATTTTTATGTAGAAACGTGTCTACACACACATGTACCTCAGCAGCTTTGATCAACTAGAGAGTTCAGGCTTGTAGGCTTTTGGTGCATCACCTGCTATCCTGGTTAACTACCTGAGCAGTCTGGCTGTTTGCACAACAAGATTTATTCAGTCTTTGGTTTTTAGACAATTTTTCCTTAGCGGCACATTATGTTAAATGACATAACAATTATGTTAGTAAAGTGATGCTTCCAAGTGGGAAGTCAATCAGTGGGTCTTTTCACTATGAAAAGCATTGAAAGTAAAGGACAAAAAAAAAATGGGGAAAATAAATATTTTATAGTCCATTTATAGGTTGAAGGGGACTTCTAGAAGTCATCTGGTCTAGTCTCCCTGCTCACCTGTTGCCCAGGATCATGTCCAGACCATTTTTTAATACCTTCGAGGAAGGAGATTCCACAAACTCCCTGCATAACCTGTGTCAGTGTGTAGTCATCCTCAGGGTGAGAAAGGGTTCCCTCATGCTCAGAGGGTTTCCTGTGTTTCAGTTTGTGCCCATCACCTCTTTTCTAGTCCATGAGCACCACTGTAAAGCGCTTGGCTCCATCCTCTTTCCATCCTGGCTTCATGGTTTTATATAAATTAGTAAGATTATGATAATGAGTCCGATCTGTGTGTCAGATCATTGGCACTTCTTTGAGAAAGTTGCCTCTTATAGCTACAAATATGAGAGACTTCAAAGGATGCAAGCTCTCTTTTCTCTAGCCACATTTCCTCTGGAAAACATATGTGTGAGTGCATGTAAAAATATGAATATATATAAAGAAGCTCTGTCAGGTTCTTTACAGCTCATTCCTCCTTTGCTTGCAAGGAGTTCTTTGCTACATCCTGAAGTCTTTGACCCTGTGATCAAGCCAATAGATGAGGGCACCACTTTCTCCAAAAGTGTTTATGAAGAAAAGTCTTAAAAGGAAGGACGATGGTGAAAACATCCATTCTTTTATATGTATATGTATTATGTTGCCATTCAAATACAGCACTGCTTCATAAGTAGATTGTTTGTTACTACCAGATCTGCCATTAACTGTGTCTCTAAGTAGATATTACTTTTTATAGTTATTAGCAGTTGCTATTAACCACCAAAAATTGCCAAGTAAGATGGATGTGATAAAGATACTGACAGTATTTCTGGTATTCCTTTTGAGCACTGTTTTTTCCTGCTGATCAGAATGTGCATCTTTCTGTTTGCTCCCTTTCAGTCTGGCACAGAACCTCTTCTGGGACACAGTTCTAGCTGTCTACTAAGTGGTTTTTAAAACCTGTCTTTATTTTCTGGCCTACCAGAACTCCCTAGGTTACTTCAGGTCACTGCAGATGTTCAGATTGCAGATATGAGAGTGTAGCCAAATACATTAATATCTGTGTGACTTTGGCTATGCGGTCATGTAACAGAACCACAAAATTTCAGCTGCAGAAAGAGACATCCTGTCAGATCCAAGATAAGCCTCTTGCCCCGTTGAGTCTGAAGTCCTGTATTTGCCTTTTATAAGCCAAAATAATTTTGTGATTCTTTTCCTTACTTCAAAATAACAGAAGAGCCCCTGCATATGACCTCACAGGCTGTATCAGCTAGTTCCTTGGTGTTGCTCCAAAGCAAGCAATGCAGCTGCCAGACAGACCACTGGGAACTGACCTGGCTCACAAGGAAGCTAATCCATATGGAAAAGTTCTTGGGGATGGATCTTTCAATCTCTGCATTGCAAATTTCAGCGTTCTGTTTATACCCCCTGCGTTCAGCTGCCGTGATCATGCCAAATTGGAATTTATGTTTCTATGGAATGTACTTAGCATTTTAACAAGAGTGTGATGATTAAATAGGAAAGTGATGAAATAACTGATGCCTACAAGTTTGGGTTTGCCATCAAACATGTGTTTCCACACTTGCAGTCTCAATTTGGGTATTGAGAGTGGCTGCTGTATTATGTAAAATTGTCATTGCTGTACTAAAAGCAACAGAGCTACCATGATTCATCCCATGTGAAAACTACTTACACTTCTTTTTTTGACTGTATGTCCAGAGCTCCTGAGAGTCAAAAAGCTGTTTAACAGCAATATCTTTTCCTCAGTTTTCATAACTGTTTCAGGTTTAACCTATTACAGCATGATTCTGCTGTTCTTTGAATACTTTTTAATACTGCTGAATTTTGTGCACAGAGTAGCATGTACAGAGAAGGTCAAAGCTCACTGAATGCAAACTGAAGCCCTAATGTTCAGCCTCCAGGGAACGAACCTGAACATATTGAGGTTTTTGTCAGCAGGATTTGTGATCTATGGATGCCAGAAGAACAGGTTATCTCTACGATTCCAGAGCAGTCACGTTAATTGCCACATGCCCAGAAAAGTGTACGTTGGTATTTTTTGAAAAAAAAAAAAAATAGACCATATAAGAATAAAATTCTTTTCAAAGATTGATAAGGGGGAGGATAATTAGATCCTGTTCACCTTAAATTTTCTTGATAGGTCTGTGAATGTAAGTAGGGAATGGGAGACAGAGTGGGAGTTTTGGATGGTTACTGTGACATTTTTGTTGACAAGAATGTGGACAGACTCAGAAGAGACTGAGGACTTTGGTGCCTGTTGGCTTGTACCAGCTCATTACTGCTCACAGGTCTGGCAGTATGTGCTGCATGTGCCAGAGAACAAGATTAAGCTGTGGTACGTTCTCAGGGAAAAGGGTGACAGCACTGCCTGTAAGATTTGTCATAAAGCCTGCAGTTGGAAAAATGCCTCCTGAAGCTGCAGCTCAGCACAGTGGACGGCATGTCTTTGTCCAGTGGTTTTGCCAAGAAGCTGCTAAACAAAGAACAAAGATGAGGTGGTATTTGACTATATAGGGAATGTTGGAGGAGGACGGTGATTCCCGCTGATGGTGGAAGAAAAAGGAGGTGAGAGAAGACAGCTGAAAGGTCTGGAGAGCTCACTGCTTGGAACATGGAAAACACAGCCTTTAGGCTGCGTGATGCTGTAATTTCCACTACCTGGTGACTTCTGTTGGAGTCTGACCCACCAAAAGGCATGCTTTAATTCAGCTCTAATTAAAATTTTACGCAACATAGTTGTCCTATTACTAACACACAGCTGTGCTTATCATGAGTGAAACTGGTGCAACCAGAGTCAAAATACAAATGAAGGTTCAGACAGTGAAAGTACAGAGCAAAGCATATAATCAAAGCCAAAAAATGCCAATAGCATTGTGCTTTGTTGCTTATTATGTGAGTTTGTGTTTTTGACTTTCTGAATCTTCGGTTCTAATGGGCATTAAGAAAAACACAATAAATTCTAAGAACATCACTCATTCTTATCACAACACTAATGGCCTTGAGAAAGTAACCTTTGAAATTTAAGCCAAAAGAACAATATTTTGTGTCAATCAGCTTTTTAAAAGCAGAAGGCCAATATGCCAACACATTTTAAATGGATTTATAAATATTGGGTGCAGATGTAAATCAGCTATATTTTCCAAGTTAGGAACAGTATGCAGTTAAGACTTCTCTGGGAAAGACTTTCAACTGCATATCAAGTATCAAGAGCTAAGAATTACTGGTGTATGCTACTTTTATCTCTTTCTCTATTTTCACCTCTTGTCTCAAATAACATTTGAGTGAACTAAAAATATAGTATTTACCAAGAATAAGACTTCTTCTAGTCTCTAAATACTCTGGAGGAAATGAAATTATTTTTGGCCATGCATATGTAAAACATAATATATTCTCTGTGTGATTTTAAAAAAAAATTCTTTTCCCCTCTTTGTTCATACAGCTTTAAATCCTGAATAAAATACAACAGATGTTTCAGTTATTCTAGACAGAAGCTATTGATTAACTCACATTGTATACAAGCAGTGGAGAACTGCTCATGAGGGCAAGAAGCTGCCCACGCATCAGAATTAGATCAATAATTCTGCATGATAGTAAACCTGTTAAAATTAATGTTACCAAGCTAGAAAATGTATTATCTTCTACTTCCCTTTGAGTCAGTGTTCTTATAGCTAATTGTGATCTGTCAATCTGGTCTCTCTGATTTACTCACCAGGCAGTGATCAGTGATGTCACAGCTAGATAACTCAAGATTTGATACATAAAGATCTTATTTACATACTGGATCCTGACTAAAACTGAACTGCATTTCTGGAAGGTCTCATCAATGGGGCTGTTCCAGTGTTGCCACACGGTTCCTGCCATATTTCCATGGAAATACACAAGAGAAATGCAGCTTTGAATCAGGGTGAAAGGTTGTTTCATCTCTCTCAAGTTTCTCAACTTGTGATGATTGGTAGACAAGGAGGAGTGAAAAGGGGGAATACATGCCTGAAAATCCAGCTACACCATAAGGAAAGACTCCTGGTCATCATCTATATAGAATAACCCATTTCATAGCATGGTCACTTTCTTCATGATGCCTTTTTGGAAAAAAGTCAGCAGTTTATTGGTGTTCCACGGTAGTATGTCAGTGAAAAAAAAAATTATAGATCTTGTTGGTAGAAGTGATTGATGTTTTTTGAACTATTTGACTGAGACAGCAGTGAGTAGGTCTATATCTGAGGCTTTTATCTGAACTTCCAGAGTTTCTGGTTGTGAAAAAGTCCCAAAAACATGGATAATGTAATGTATGAGGCTGTGCATATTTGAAGCTGTGTGAAAGTAAAGTCACTGTACGGCATTCTCCATCTGTATGAAGGGGGTAAAATACCTATATCCAGCATCTCATTTTACTTCCTTTGTCCTCTAAAGGAAACTTTTATATTCTTCTTAATAAAAATAGCAATTCCTCTAAAAGATACTTGGCAAAATATTTGTTTATGAAGTCAGGTAGCTGAAACCAGATTTGCTTAGTTTACTGTTGCATGGGACCATGTGTGAGGCCCCTAGTGGGAAATCTGTGGTTTGTAAGGAGTAAAATTTGTTACTCCACTGAGCTGAAAAAAAGAACCCATTATATTTGTGTTTAAGAGGATATCTGCAGGCAGGTATTACAGGGATGCTTTGAGTTTAACTTGGTTTCACTAGGAAATAATGCACACATTATTGCAGCACGTGTCTGTGCAGTGATTTCTGAGTCTGATTTGAGCCCGAACTTCTATGCACCAAATCTGACAAAGACACAGAGGCCTGATGGCCATTAAATCCTTACAAACTTCATGGATCAGGAACAGAGCAAGGGTGGGAAACATACTTGTGTCTCCACTTAGAGAGGGACTGTTTGGAAAAACAGCATATTTGCATAAGATGCCTTAAATGCTGGAAAAGCTTTAGTGAGTGCTTACCCTTTCCTGGCAACAGAATCCAATCATAACACAAAATTCTAGGAATTTATATCAAGTAATCGTTGTAAAACCAGAAGGTCTTTCACTTAGGACTTTAGCCAGGATTTCAACCTAAAGCTTTTTGACTGGAGATGACATTTTTATGATATCTTGTTTAAAATCAATCAACTTTTTTTAAAATTCAGTGTGTTCACTGGGGAAGGGCAAAAAACCAGGAGCATAATAAAAGCATATGTGATTTATACTAAGATATAAAAGTACTGTAACACAGCTCTTGGGAAATGAAATTCTTGGGAAATAAGAAGATGGAAAAAGAAGGATGTTGGCTAGATTTTATTTCTATGTTTTTACTGGTGCATTCATGCTATAAAAGCATTTATCTGTCAGAAATGTTAATGTTCAACACAAGACACTTCTAGTATTTACTGTTCCCATATCATCTAGCTCACAATTGGTTTTTAACTTCTCTGAATCCTGTTTTTTTATAAATCAAATCTATTAGCTACTAAGTCCAATAGTGTAAAGAATACATAAGAATATATTTAGAAGGAAAAAAGGAGGTTATAAATATCAGGTGCATAAATTTAAAAACATATATGAAAGGGATGCTCCTGGAAGACAATAGAAGTCCTCCTGAGGACTGGAAAATGAAACATTAGTAATAGAATATCGACTTCTGTTGCTTAGCATAAAAGGATGGAGAGCTTAGTCACCTGAGAGAGACACACTGTCCACCAGGTCTCAAAGTGCTGTGGAAGAGTCAGGGATGCATAAAAAATCCTGTATTGTTCATTATTTTACTGGGTTTATAGCCCCTAATTTTTAAAAATAAAAAACAACAATAACAAAACCCCAAAACAACAAAGACCAAAACAAGAAGTCCAAAACATAACCTCAATTATTGCAATATTTATATTTTTCTGTTGTCACCTAGTCTGAACTGGAATGAAGTGGTTTTCTACTCTCAGCTTAGCTGTGTGAGGAAGGTCTTATAATGCTGTGCTTAAAATCTGATGCCGTGTTTTCCAGCATTATTGGAGATGATGCTTGTCCTTGGGTGCTCTTGGGCAGGGTCTGCTTGCAAGAGCAAACTGCACCCAGCATACAAGGGCTCACTGAACATACAGACTTTTACTGTTGTGATGGAACAGATGTCCTGACAGTGGCGTGGGCAGGGAGCGTGACACAGGCACTGACGATGTACATGATTGTCAGGAGCAGGATTTCCTGGCAAGAGAGACCTTCCTGGGTCATTCACAGTGTCAGAGGAAAAGCAGGAAGGCATGATGCTCATGGGAAACACAGGGAGAAGGCAGTGTGCAGGTCATTCAGGTGTGAGGAGCAAAGGAGCATTTCTGGCTGAAGGTTTCTAATTTTCATTGAGAAAATTGTAACTCACAAATCCCTCCTGTCCATATCTTTCTTATGCCCCTATTCTATGACAAAACCTTGCAGTGGAGGCAGGGTCTGGCAAAGACAGCAGGGGCATCTGCAGGAGATGCTGATTAAGTGCTCTCTATCCTCGCTTCCCATTCAACCTCTTTATATGGGATGAGAATTTATATTCAGGTCAGTGTGCCAGACTATGCCAGTGTCTGTTTTTCCACATTTGGGCAGAGACTCTCTGCTGGCATGTACAACTGTTAAATCTAAGAGCATCAGCTCCCTCTGCCAGAATTTTAAAAGTGAACTGTCTTCATCATCTTAGAAATACTTTTTTTTTTTTTTTTGCATTGGGGGTGTTGATAATTTTCTCCCTTAAAATTCAAGATAAAAAAAGAGAGAGGGAAAGAGAAAACAAGAACAGCAATATAACTCCCCCACCCCCCAATCCCCCCAAGAAAATACACAGAAGACAATGTACTTTGTCTGATTTTCAAGGTCATTGTGAAAGAAGAAGGGTAGCGTGATAATTCACATCTGCTTTGTTAGACGCGTAATGGAAATTAAAACATCCTAGCTTAGATGCTGCAGAAGAGCTTGCACAGCAGACACTGACACTGGTGATTCATGAGCACTGTCCTCCTCAGCCAAAGCTCCCATCTGATTTATGAAGCGCTGTGTTGCTTCCTAGTGGTGAAATGCAAAAGCTCCTGCTCTCCTGCAGTCCTTGGGGGCTGCTTGTCTCTCTAGCTGGCAACCACACTGCTCACTCACAGTCACACACGTGCATCACCACAGGCTTTATTTCATTTATTTCAGAAAGTCAGTGTCCAGCCTGGTCACAGGTGCCTGCTGTTGAACAGCTGCAATATTTGATGCAGACTCTGTAAATCTTACACAGGTTAGCTTGGTTGAGTTATCTTTAGGAGTCTGGATGTCCTAGCAAGTCTGAAAATCTTTTTCCATGAAGGGCTTCTGTGCTATTTGCCTTTGCTTTTTCCACTAATTCATATGGAATATATGGAATATATGCAACTGTAAAGAAAAATGTCTTGAAATTAATGGGCCTGATACATCCCCAAAGGATTAGCATGAGAAAAAGGATCCTTTTCACAGGTAATTAAATGGCTCTAAAGGCCTCATAAGTAGAGTGCGAACCTGGCACGGTAGGAGTAGAGCAAGTCCATGCTTGCTTTACAGTCCTCACTGTCGGGGGGCTGCAAACTCAGAAAGAGAAAAAGGACTCTGAGTTTCCAGATAGTGCTTTCAGTCTCTTGACCTGGTTAACAGCTCAGTTAGCTTTGCCTCACCACTGGAGTTGAATGGCTGAATATTTCCCACTTTTTCCTCTCATTTGTTTGTAAGGAAAGAAGGACAATGAGTATTTAGTGTATATGCTGTATTTTTTATTATCTACTGCTGTGGCTCAAGGAAAGCAGTGCGTTTAAAACATAGATTTTTGTCATTATAGGAGAACAGTTCATTAAGTACACATTAAAAAGCCTTGGGTTTATGTACAAAAAAAAGGTGCCCAAAAATATGTAGAAGGTCTTCTAGAAGAACCACTGACAAAACAATAAGAAAATAGTGCAATATTAGATCAGGAAAAAAATAAAAAAAGGAAAACCAGAAAAACTGATTGTATAGAAGACAGTATGTTGTTGGTGGTGGTGGTTAGTTTGAAAGCATTGAAATGAAACATAGTTTCTCAAACAAGATAAAAGGGGGACTGGGGGGAGCCCCCAAACAGTATTTTGTGCAAAATAGATGTCTATTTAATTAACTATATTAAAGCTCTTTCGCCCGGTAGAGGGCAGGATGGCAATGACGTTAAAGCAGGAGCAGGGGGAAAGTGTTGGGAAGCGGTTTTCTCAAAGGAATGCCGGCCCTGCTCTGGCGTGTCAGCGAGCACCCCAGCTCCTGCTGGCTGCAGCCTGACCTCCAGGTGTGCAACACCACCAGGAAGCGCTCCTGAGGTTTCCTGAGGCATCTGGAAGGAAATGCTGCAGCCTTTAATACCAATATATTCTATCCATGTTTTCCAACACTGTATTAATGGCAGCTAAAAATGTGTCCAAGCAGAGCCAGTGCTGTTTTTCCTGGTAGCAGCAATGATGCTGGCCTCTTCCATTTCATGCAGCACATCTGGGACTGTGTTACAATATTCCCCTTCTTTTTATCTCTGCAGTACTTGATTAAATTTTATTTGCTAGATGTGGAAATCCTTCTCTGCTTAATGGTATTGCTCTAAATATTTCTTGTTAGTTCAAAGTAAAAGCACTTTGGCAGCAGGGAAGAAGTAATTCTCTTACTGCACATCGTAACTGCACTCTGTATAAAATAATGTTCTGTTACAGTGACAGCATCTCCTTGAATGCAGAGTAGAGACAGCAGAGGCACTGCACCACTGAGACAGAGATGGTTTCTTTATGCTGCTGGAAAGGGAGCTTACAACCTGGAATTTATCATAATTTGGATGGGAAGAGGACAGGGAAGCAAGGTCACCTTGGCTCAAGTTTGCAGACAGAAAAGTGCCTGATCTTGGCTGCTCTGAGCTTGGTTTGGATATGAAAGCCCCAGTAGAATATTGCTTTTATCTCATTTCCTTAAAAGAGCATGGAGAGGAGCTGCCAGCAAGGCTCATGCAGCAGTGGACAGCAGTGGAATGAGCTGTTGTTGCACAGGATGAGACTCAATGACCATGGAGTGAATGGAGTTTTACGGGCATGGGCCAGGAGCAGCTCCAATTAGGGTCTGAAGAGGAACAGGGGGAAAGTGAAGCTAGAAACAAAGGGAAAATAATAATTTAATTCAAAAGCCAGCGCCCATCCCACTCCCATCTGTGTAGAGCCACACAAGCCCTCCCTTTAGTGAGTTAAAACCAGCTATCCTAGTCTTAGCAACAGAGGGGTTGACTTCTTATATTTAGCAAATAGCAACACACTAGAGCATGTTATTTTGACCCTGATGTACCCATCATGGTTCATTAACCTGGAGCAGAACTGGGCTAAATGTGGCAGCTGATTTACCCGAATAATTCTTAACAGGCATTTCTAGCTAAAAACATAATAGAAAACCTAAATGGGACAATCCTTAAAATATCAGCTGGATGAATATTACTGCTAAAGTGTCAGTGGTTGGGGCCAAATACAACAAACAAACATCTGTAACTTCAGTCTTTGGATTCATGTAGTTGAAATGTTCAGCTCAAGCATCTTCTCACAGAGAGGAAGGCAAGAGCAGTGTGTTTGTCTTGCAGTAGTGTGATTATTTGGGTTGGTCTGACCACACCACTGCCAGTCGTGTTCTTTTGCACAAAGGACTTACCAATACTTCTTTTTTTTTCAGACTCAGAACACGGGAACTGCATATTTTAAAATTAGGCTGAGATGGGTAATTCTGTCTGTGTCAGAGGTGAGGGCCTTGCCTTTGAACTCTGCTTCTATTTTCTAGTGGTGAAACCGTGGATAAAAGTAGACTGACAAGCAGTGTCCTTATCTGTAACCCTGTAGCCTTTGATTCTGTTGTGGTAGTTTCCCAAAGTCTGTGTGACAGTGTGCTTTATGCCACCTTTGAAGTTAGGTTGTGTTGAAGTGAGGTGTACCAGAAACGGGGACTGTGGGCATTCCAGGTTTTATATGAGAGAAAACACAAATACCCTACTCCCAGTGAATAATCTCGAGTTTTAAATTACTATTTGGAAGAAAATTCTGGACTCTATCGTATTCCTGGAGTAGCTTTTGATGTAGCATCCTGATATAGCATCTTCTCTGGAGAAGAGAAAGCTTTCAGGAGACTTTATAGCAAGTTCCAGTACCTAAAGGGGCCTGCAAGAGAGCTGGAGAGGGACTTTTCCCAAGGGCATGTAGTGGTCAGACACAAAAATGGAAGGGTAGGTTTAGATCAGATGTTAGGAAGACATTCCTTACTTACAAGGGTGGTGGGGCACTGGCACAGGTTGCCCAGAGAAGCTTTGGATGCCCAACCTCTGGAAGTGTTCAAGGCTGGGTTTGATGGGGCTCTGAACAACCCGGTCCAGGTGTCCACGCCCATGGCAGAGGGGCTGGAAATATTTGGCTTTGAAGGTCCTTTCCAACCCAAAGAATTCTCTTATTCCATTTTGCAGCTTGATTATCCAAGGGTTTTGCACTAGGCCCAGCACTGGGGCTACCCTGCTCCATGAGGGAAAACATGAGGAGGAGGCAACCAGGATGACATAACACAAGTGCACAGCCCAGAGGCAGCGCTGCGGGTGCCAGAAACTGCACCTGAAAGGAGGCTCCTGACCAAAAAGTCACAGTGTAATGACTTAAATTATATGAATGAGGACCTTTCTCTGTTTCCATTCCCTTTCATAACATATAAGCAGGGTGTTTGTGCCTCAACATCTAAAACAAATGTAATAGGCCTCCAAGCAGGTTGTTTTTTTTTTTTTCTTTCCTCTACTTAAACCCTTGTAAGCAATGAAAAAGCATTTTAGATCCCACAGATTTGAAATTCCACCCTGCCTAAGTAATTACATCAAAAAACAAGGAATAAAAGAAAAAAACCCAACAACCTACCATCCCTACCATTGTAGTCTGCAGTCTTGAAACACTCCATACACTGACCTACTGGATGATTTTTACTGCACACTGGTGCTTCTCAAACAGTCCCTGAAGCTACTCAGTGGGAATGGCCAGCTATCAGCAAATTCCATAACAATTCCAACTATGACAGACAGTAACAAATAGTAACAAATGCAAAGTACAGCACAGCTGATAGCTCTAAATTATAAAAGCACCATCCCAATTTACGGGGTTATGCTTGTTGAGCTAAAATACAGCTGATGTTAAAGCTGCTTCTGTAGTACAGCTTCCAGTGCCCCGGGTCTAGGAAGCATGGATAAAAATGGGACGAATTCTGGATTCTCCCCAATATCCAGTGCCTTAGTCATGTTTGAAACAAAACTATTCTTATGCAACATAGTTCTCTGCTGGCTTACAGGTACTTAAAATAGCATAGCATTTATCTATTTGCGTAAGGGAATAAGAGAGTATTTTTATTCTAACAATAAATGGAGCATTAGAGACACATAAATTTTGTCAGACACAATTGAAAACCTGTGGCTGTAGGTCTGAATTCTGCTTTTAACTGTGTCTCTAGGTGCTCATAAATCCACTAAGAGCTGGGTATGAGCTGTAAGCATGGAATTTGGCGGGACACTTCTTGTTCCATTTTGATTTTCTGCAGCAGATAGGTGCAAGCTTCTACCCCAGACTCTTCCTGTCCCTTCTGACTTATTTTACTCAAATGAAAATTCCTGACTCTTTGCTGTCTTTGCTGCCACCTTTTGTTTGTCTCAGAGGCTAAAAGAGCTCGTGTTTGGGGCTCTGTCTGTGACTGTTGGGTGACTTGGGAAACTGCAACTGGACTGCAGATCCACACATTGTGTGGGGAGAATGGATGGCTCCTTCCCAATCACTAAATCTTCCCTTGAGAATGGGAAATGTGAAAACTACAGTTGCATTTATTGATTTCTCTCCTAGGATGCATCCTGCTGTCCAAGCCTGATTCCTGAACATCTTAGATATTGCCCATCTCCTTTCTTGGTTGCTTTACCATGACTCTTTGGTTGTAGCTTTGGTATCAGTGTACAGTTCCTACGTTATCCCTCAAGATCACTTCTTACCCTTGTGTAATGGCTTATGTATTTTGTTTGTAGTGCAGGTTTCTTTATGTGTTTGTATGCGTGAATAGGAAACAGGACCCAATATTAGACTCACAATCAAAATATTGTTAGCTATGTTTGGCCAGAAAATATGTATATCCACTTTTTAAGCTGTTGGGAGTGGGGGAAAAAAATCTATCTGGCAAAGGATTTAAAAGTGCCAGAGGGATTTGGTTTCTGGATGAGGAGCTAGTTTTTCTAAACAAAACATCTATACTTTCAAAAATATTTCAAGGCAATAGTTTCTGTATGAAGCACATCAGCCTTTTTTTCAGTTAATGAGCTCCCCTTGGAAGTGCTCCAAAGGTGTGTGGATGTGGCAGTTGTGGACATGGTTTAGTGGTGAACACGGGTGGGCTGGGGTAACATTTGGACTCCGTGATCCTGGAGATTTTTTCCAACTTTTTTGATTCTATGATTATAAAGTACAGAGAATAAGATAGGTTAGGATTTATTTCAACTGTGCTATCTCATCTTTGGCACAGGAAGAACATTTTACAATTTCTTTGCAAAGCCATTTGTACAATGGAAAACCCTTTGCCATGCATATTCCAGGCTGGTACTGCATATGAGCAATGAATAGCAGAAGTACATTGCAGCTGAATAAGCTCTCCAACTCTTCATTAGAACCAGCTTGCCAGTTTACAGAGCAAAGAATAGGATTCTTTTCTTTTGCCTGATTTTAATCAGGTATTTCAAGCAGTTTTTCATTTTGCTTGTGGTGTTCAGATGGACTGTCATACCTTTTCCATTAATGATCCATTTGGATTTATTCAGCCTATATAGCTGTTATGGTCACAGGTAACAGTAATTTTAAAAATTGAAAGAGGATTTCTGTATAGATTCAGATCTGAATTGGTCATTATGATTAAAAATGTTATCTTTTCTTGCTTGCTTTTACTTCTTAGAAGAAGAAAATTGGTAGCTGTATTTCTGGTATGTTGCTAGAGTGTGCCTCCCCAAAGTTCTAGTTAAAATTGGGCGCAGATACTTAGCTATTGTCATTGCTGCTCCATTACCTGGTAGGAGTTGTCTCTCTGGGCATGTTTGGCAGAGATACATAATTCTGCCTTTTTGCCAAGGCGTAAATACTCTCCTTTTAAAACTGAGTTTTGGTTGCTGAACAGTATTTGTTATGTATGCGGTGCAATTTAGGAGATAAATGTGAAAATAGGGCATAAATAAAATCTAACCTCTGTTGTAGACATAGGTAACTGCAAGGGATAAAGCAAACCCACTGTAAATTTTAGCGTCTTTGGTGAAACTGTGCCATGATGTTTGTAGAGAAATATTGATGTTTTTTTGAGAAAAAAGGATATCATTATATTTAAGAAATCAAATGTTGCTCATTTTCCACTGAATTCACTATGCAAGCACATTCAGCATTTTTTGCAGTTTATGGACAGCTGAAGTAAATATATGTTGCAGGAAATACTTGTTGCTGTTCAATTTCACCAAATGTTTACACGTGCCTTCCTTTAGCATACGAGTAATCTCCGTTAGTCAAAGGACAAATGTGTACATAGCTAAATGTGTTTAAGCACTACCTGGACTGTGGCCTGAAGTACCAGAAGTATGTCCCTGGTATAAAAACACTGCATTTCAGCTTTTCAGGCCTTTCTCAAATCGTGTGAATCAAATGCGCTCTGTACCTCGAGGACAAATAACATTTTTTTTCTCATGTACAGAACGAGGCTCGAAAGGACACCTCGACCTCACGGAGTTAATAGGAGTGCCTCTTCCTCCTTCTGTCTACTTTGTCACGGGCTATGGAGGGTTCCCAGCTTACAGCTTTGGTCCTGATTCCAACATCGGCCGGCTGACCAGCGCTATCATTCCATCGCCCTTCTACAGAGACTTCGCTGTCGTGGTGACCGTGAAGCCAAACAGCGATCGCGGAGGAGTGCTCTTTGCAATAACAGACGCCTTCCAGAAGACAATCTACCTGGGGCTGAGGATTTCACCAGTTGATGACAGCACCCAGAGGATAATCATGTACTACACAGAGCCTGGATCCCATATCTCCCGAGAGGCTGCTTCCTTTAAAGTGCCAGTGATGACTAACAGGTGGAATAAATTTACAGTGACTGTTGAGGGAAGTGATATTGCTCTGTTCATGGACTGTGAAGAGTATCAGAGGCTTCAGTTTCAAAGGCCTGCTCGAGCCTTGGTATTTGAATCTGGCTCTGGCATATTTGTTGGCAATGCAGGAGCCACTGGACTGGAAAAGTTCACAGTAAGTGCTGTCTGATAACCTCGGTGTTTAATGCATGTACTCCCTACACAAGAAGTCCTGCTTGATGTGGTTATATCCCAAGTGAAGGTCAATCTTACAGCTTGTATTTTCCATACCTACCTAGGGTTTGGACAGTGAAGTTATATAACCTCTGGTTTAATACACAAATGTTCTGAGAGCCTCAGAATTTTATTAATAGTCCATATATTAAGCCCAATCTTCAGTTTGAATATTAGAAATTTCAAAGTAAATATGTCACATAATTTTTTATGGCCTTTCTAAGAAGGACAGATTTCAGATAATTAATTTTCTAAATTTCTGAGAATACTATTAAGCCAATGATTTAAATTCTTATTAGTTAGGTATTCATATTCAACATCAGAAGGAGAATGATGTCATCAAAGGTAAAGATAGTTGGAAGATAAGGGTGTATTTTTACAATTTATTTGTTATTTGAAGCTTATCAGGTGCTTTAGGAAATAGAATGCACCAAAACCACTACAAGAAGGCTGTCAAGCCTTCTTAGATTGAGTGCAAGCATCCTTTCTGCTGCATCCTGACTGAAATTCTTAGCCACTGAGAGCAGACACTGTGTGTGAGATCAACTCTGTCAAATGGAAAGGAAAATGTCACATTTTGTCTGTCTTATTTTTGTATTTCCTGTACTTCAGAACTTGTACTGTGTTTTGTGAGGTTAATGTCTCCTCTAAATTAGTCAAACAGCAGCACAAAACAGAGTGGATCTTTTTCTTTAGGGAATAAAGATGTTCTTTCCAAAATTCAGGCATACTGGCAGGTTGTGAGCTCCACCTGGTAAGCAGCAAGTTTAATGTACTTTTATCATTTGTCTGACTAGTCTAAGCACCTAGAATCACCTATATGGATTATCAGGAAATAAAGGGTGGAAAGTGACATGTAGCAAAACTGCATGTTGGTGCTACCTTTCTTAGGCAAGTAGGAGGACTGGAGTATTGTGAATGCCTGTGAATCACTAAGTAGGATTGAGAAACATTCAAGAAGAGGAAACCACTTTGGTATCTGTCTCGGTTTGAAAAAGACAGGTGTCTGCTAAGGAAGGCAGGAGCTTCCCCTGAAATAAAATATGTAAACCCCCCCTCCCTCTGAATTGTTATAATTTTGAAATTAAGGGGCTCTCAGGCAAAGATACGGGAGCAAGAATAACAGTTCTTTATTAGGGAAGAAAAGAAAGAATAAAATAAACAAGGCAGTAATACAAAACAACACAGACAGAGTCAGGACACAACCTGACACCCTGTTGGTCAGGGTGTTGGTAGCAGTCCAATTGGGATTGTGGCTGCAGCCCTCCTGCAGTGACAGGTGTGGTTCTGTTGGAGCAGTGATCCTGCAGAAGGGTGTCTTTTTCCTCTGAAGGCCCAGTGGTGGTGTAGATGGGCTTGGTCTTCCTCTGGGAATCCAGTGGAAAAGAAAGCTGCTCCTCTGGGAATCCATTGGGAAAAGGCTGACTGGTGTTCCAAATCTCAGATTATATCCAGGTAGGAGAGCTTGGCTCCTCCCCCTGGGCAGAGCATCTCACAAGGGGATGATGTGATTCTATCAGTCATGCAGGGAGGCTCAATGGTCCATAAACAGAAGATACCTCCCTGGTGGGAGGAGTGGTTTGTAGAAGAGATAAAGAAAAACAGCCCAATTAACAGAAGATAACTGCCCCACCTCTAACAGATGGCAATAGAATACAGACCCTCACCCACATGTTGAAACTCAGAACATTATCCCACCTGGAAAACACATGCGATGATCACTTGCTGAGATGATCAGCAATAAATCTGTAAATATGATGACAGAAATGCATGGTGGATGACACTGTAATGCATTTCCACAGAAACAAGCTGCTCTGTATGCTATATCAAGTACATAAATTTCAGCCAATACTCTGAGTGCTTCATTAGCACTAATTGTGACTTGTAGTCTAGGTTCTCGTGCCTTTATTTCTTCTTGCATCATATGTCACAATTGCTTTTGAGTAGAAAAACTAAATGCTTGAACCTCACTCAAACTCTGTTTCTATGCCAAGAACTGTTTACATTAATTGCCCAAAACAGAAACAAATCATAGCAGATTGTGCAAATGAATAGATGTCAGATGTTGGTTTGCTCTGGCTAATGGGAATTCATGTGTCTAAGGCTGTGGCTGTCAGACACAAAGGGACATAACTATCATCAGTTCTATTGAAACCAAAGGAAAATCTAGCCCTGATGCTTGTAAAGAAAAGAAGAAACCAGACAACAGCCAAGTACAGCTGAATCACTGATGATGCCAGATGCTGCAAACTAGTTTTCACAGGGAAGGCAGCAGCAGCTACGAGACCCAGAGAGGGAGTAAATATCACATACCTACCACCCCTATCATGCAGACTGGTCCATGATTTTTCTAGTTGGAGGACTCGGCTAGCAATAACACTTGGGAAACATTAGAGCTCTCCATTTTGCTTTCTTTATCATCCAGGGCCACAGATTAGAGCAAGAGGAGAAAAATGTGTTCTCCAAATGTGATTCACTTGTACTGTGAAAAAAAATATCACTTCCAGGATGCAGCTTGATTGGTTGTGCCTCCTTTCATGTATGATTTTTCAGTGAACTGTTCAGTCAGTCTGACATCATTCAATATCTGAGTTGCCCATCAAGTTTTGAGAGAAATAGGATGTTGAGATTACAGAGTTATGGCCTCAGAAGTCCAGCAAACTCAGGAGGCACTAAGCACATGAGTTTCATAGTCTTCAAAGGCAGATAAATTAGAGGATTTTTAAAGATAGAATCAAAAATTTTATTATTTTCTAAAATATTCTAGGTTGTGTGTTATATGGAAACAGGTTCTCGACTTGAATATCTTTGTGCTCCAATATGCATCATGTCTAACTCTGTGAGATCTTGTAATAAGGAAATAACACCCACATTTCTTAAAGCACTTTGAGTCTTTGCACAAACAGTAATTAAATGTTTTTAAATGAAATTGCTACTGCTCCTTTAGCATGTCAGACTGAGAAGTACAGTTTGTGACTCTGAAAAAAGAAACAATTATTATCAGAAAATCCATCTCCTTTATTTCCGTTCTGGAAAGTTTTAAACTGGTTTCTTCCTGACTCACTTTGTCACTTATTGGGGACAAAGGGACTTATTCATCCCTTCCCATCCTTTGTCTCCATTTTTAGGGTTTTCACATGCCACTTCTGGAGCTGCAATGCACTTCTTACGTAAAAAACCCAGAGTTTTTTGCAGTGTGACATAATCCATAATTCTTCAGCTGGGGCACTAACAATGCAGTGTGGTGATCATAGTGTCATTGGGACACGACAGTCATTATGTTCCGGCAGCTTCCGTTTGCTCTACATTTTGCAAAAGAAAAATTTGTGAACATATTTTTATCTTAAATTTGGATTACTATCATGAAATTTTATACTTTAGACCATTTATCCAGTAAATCAGAACACAATTTAGGGCATTTTTTTGATTTGTTTATTTCCCACCCCTCCACCCTCACTGCCCTTCACACATGCTACCTAAAATATTACTTCCTTGAAATGTTTTTGGTGTTCCATGTAGGGCTCCATTCAACATCTGACAATCAAATCTGACCCAAGGGCTACTGAAGATCATTGTGAAGATGATGACCCTTATGTAAGTATTCATATAAACACTACCTCAGTGCCTCAGAAATTTCAAAGTAAATTTCCATTTGACATCTTTCATTACACTAAATGTGGAATTTTTTTTCTTGGAAACGTTGTATCATACTCAAAACAATCTGTGGGGTGGATTTTGTTTCCTGTACAACCCTCAAACCTATTTTTTCAAAAAGTATCATTTTGTTTTGTCTAAAAGAGCTTTCAGGAAATGAACTATGGCTTTTATTTTTCTGAAGGGTCATTTTCATGGAATGCTGTAAGTATTGAAATAAGTTAGTATCATAATGACACAGAGGCTTCACCAGTCAAAAAAAGGAGCATTTTTCTGCATTAAATAGACAATTCCTTGGAGATCATGCTTTTTTCCCTGGCTTTTATGAACTTCCTCACAATAATTGGGTTTTGCACAGGCTTCAGGGGACAGCAGTGGCAATGGCAGCATTCAAGAACATGACAGTTCTGAGGCACAAGAAGCCCTTGCACCTTCCCGTCTTCCCATGAGGGTAAATTTATTTGATTTATCTACTTTAAAATTCTGTTTTAATATTACTCTTTTAAAGGGTGGGGTCTGGATTTGATGAATAGCTTTGATATTTGGCAATTTCCAAAGGCTCCCATGAGTACAATGTGCACCCATCCATGAGAATGATTGCACAGTGCCAGATAAAAAATCTGGTATATTTGACAACAATCAGCAACCAGATCTTGGGAAGCGATCCCAAGATCTTGGGAAGAGTATAATAGAAGATTGGGAAAGTATATCTGACACTTCCTGGGAACACTCTTACTCTCTACTAACTTTTATCTCAGGAAATGCTTGCACCAAGACTATATGTGGTTAGTAGAACTCATCTGAGTCATTCATCCTTGAATTTCTTGCTTTGTTGTTTGGGATTTTTTTAACACATGAGAATTTTACCGTCCTCTGATTCCTGCTGCATAATTCCTTAGATAATTTAATGACATTTAGATAATTTAATGCACAAAAAGGTTTTGTGCACCTTTTTCTTGCCCTTCTGAGCATGCTGACTGCAGCTCTCATTTGGGGGTTAATTGACTGGATAACAGAGTAAACAACTGTTTCTTACCACTTTTAGAGATTTCCAACACATTGTGTCCTCCTCAATTTTTGTACCTTAAATATTAAGGTACAAAGGCTTAAAGCCTTTGTTTTATTAAGACTTAAATGTTAAGGCTTAAATATTTTAGTCCATTCCACACAATGAAGCTTTCCATGCTGCTTGTGTCGAACATTGTTTTTTAAAATACAAGTTCTCGTTGGTTCTCCTTTAGAGAAAATCAGTTGTCTTCTGAGAAATGTCTTCACAGAAACTATGTTCACATTTGTCTGATATTGTACACACTTCACTGTTGAATCTTACAGAACCCATAGGCAAATACTTTCTGGTTGTGGTCTCCTGTCATTCACTTACTGTGTTTCCAACCCTTTTCATACAAAGACTTCCATTTTAGTCATATCCACTGCTGAGCTTCCCAAGAATATTTTTCTGCAAGAATTTTAACTCTTCTAGGGTCTACATGAATGGAAGAAAACCTTTTTTATTTCTATTATAGACTTCAAATTCTCTGATCCCTCTTTTTATAACTTAAGTATTGACCCAGCCTCCTGCTCCTGATGTGTTTGAATAAAATTTTATTAATTTTTGTCTTTTACATATAGCTCACCAAACTCATTTTGGCCTGCCTTGTGCTTTGTGCAGAGTCACAGACAGCTGAGTTTGAAAGGGACCTTTGAAAATTGCCCTCTCCTAGTCCCTTTTCAAAGCAGAGCAGAATGCAGCAGATTGCTCACTAAGCAGGTTGTTCAGTGCCACTTGGTTTTGGATTTCCTCAAGAATGGAGACTCCACAGCCTCTCTGTTTCAATGTAGATTTTCTCCTGACATATAGCCTGAATTTCTTGTTTTTCAATATGCGTCCATTGTCTCCTTTTCCTTCACTGGCTACAGAGAAGGCTCTGGTTCTGTCTTCTTTACTCCCTCTTACAAAGATCTTCTACACATTGATAAGATAATTCTGAGCCTTCTTGAGGCAGTCCTTGCTCTCCCATCTTCCACTAAGGGATCAAAAGACAGGCAGCTGGCCCCAGCTGGTACTGCTGCGTGGGGTAATTCCTCACTGGATGCAAGATTCACACTTTACTTTTCCTGAATTTTTGCAGCCAGGTAGGGTTTTTCCAAATGGCAGCAAAATTGCCCTAGTGCTTGATGACTCCTCTGCATTTTACATCACACCACAAAATTTAATCCAGGAAATCTTACTGTGTCTTGACTTTTTCTCATTCGGATTAAACTGTAGCTCATTCAGGAAATATGTCTAGCTTCTCTATCCAGAAAAATATCCATTCTTTTAGCTATTGTTTTTAGCTTCTGTTGAAGAATCTTCATAATTACTGCACTATTCAAAATTACACACAGCAATAGTAGAATTTTTGGCTTTTATTCCTCCTTATGAAAGATGTGATTCAATCCCAGCTGGCCACTAAACACCACACAGCCATTTCCTCATTGCCTCACTGTAGCCATGATATTTTCTGAAAAATCCTTTCCTTAGGATTTTTTCTCCTGAGAAGCTGAGAGGCCTCAGGAACAAAATGTAAATAATGATTTTTTTGCTGCTTTACAATGCAACAGGTGGATCTGTGATTGGTCTCACGTGGTTGTTTCTAATTAATGTCCAGTCACAATCCAGCTGGCTCGGTCAGAGACAAGCCTTTGGTATTCACTCTTTTTCTATTCTTAGCTAAGCCTTCTGATGAAATCCTTTCTTCTATTCTTTTAGTATAGTTTAAATATAATATATATCATAAAACAATAAATCAAGCTTTCTGAACATGGAGTCAACATCCTTGTCTCTTCCCTCATCCTGGGACCCCTGTGAACACTGTCACACGCCACCAGTGGGACGGGCATAGAATTGGAAGAGAAGTCAAAAAACCCGTGGGTTGAAATAAAGACACTTTAGTATGTAAAGCAATACTAAGCTGAAATGAACCAAGGTGGAATGGACCAAGCCAAAGGTCCTGCCTGAAAATACAGTCTCTGACAAGTGCATGTTGCTTGTGGTTTCCTCCCTCTCTATGTGTTTCTCGAGTGTACATCCCTTGCTTTGGAGGAATGGATCCCAAAGGCACTACAGTGTTTTTTCTCAGAATTCTGGTTTGCTTCACAGATGTGGTAGCTCTGATGACTGTGCTTTGAGGAAGGCAATGTAGTGATTCTTCCTTTAAAACATGTGATAAGCCTTTACTCTAAACTGTTCTTTGGGATTTTTTTTTTTTTTTAGCCTGAAGATACGTTGGCTGAGCCAGTGGAAGCCCCCCCAACCATATTGGCTTATTTGGAAGAGAATGATTTCTCTGGAAATCACAGATCAGAAGAAACCTCAGAAACAGCTAAATTTAAAGAACAAGGCACTGCCTCAAGTTTTGGGGCTTTTTTTTGGGGGGGTGGGGTCGTTTACATTCTCTGGTTTTGAGTCTGTCATTTCCCTGTGTATGGAAAGCCACTGTCATATTTTGAGTGCTGCCAGGAAAGAAAAATCCTATGGTTTTGGACATCCTGTGTGCCAGAAAAGAATTGGCACATCAAACATTTGGTCTTTGAAAGTGCAGTTTGTTAAATTGCAATTTATTAATAGCAGCAAAGGTAAGGGGTAGCAACTACAACCACTGTTCAAAACATCTCTCACTTCTCCCTCCATATAGGGGCTTATCTCAGACTCACTGTTGTTAAACATGCAGAGAATGGATTTACCCTTCTGCAGTGTGGAAGTTTCAGTTACAGAATTGTAGTTCATATTTTAACATCTTTTTTTAAAAGTACTTGTATTAAACTAAGAAAGTGACCTGAGGAGCTGCTGCTGTGACAATTTAGGAAAAAAAAAATAAAGTTCAAGTGTTAATGAAAGGAGAAAAATCTTCCTCGTCCAGCTCAGGTTGGTGAGAATCATGGCACCCCTTGAGCCATACCTGTGCAAACAGTCCTGCTGGCTCTAGAACCACACAGCACCTTTAAAAGGGTTCTAAGATGGATATTTATTTAACCACTTGTACAGTAAAGCACAGCCTTTCAGTAAAACTGAATCCTGCCAAGGAATAAACAACTATTTATTACTCCTATTGCCTGCAAAGGTTGTGAATGTGCCTAGAACACCCATGGGGTGTTTTGGGTGCAAGTGTAGGCAGCAAAGCAATGAGAGCAAACATAATGCTGTGAGGAATCCTGTTCTCCACTGCTAGGAAAACTTCAGGATGCTCCTAGAAAAGAAGAAAAAAAGCTAAATATACTACTAAGGCCAAAGACAATGTTGCTATTTTAACTCCACACATACTTCAGACAGTACCTGTTGTAATTAATTCTCATTTTTTTGTGTTACATGGATGACAAATAGGCAACAATTAGACTAGAGCTTGAGGAAAACATGATAATGCAATACAGTTCTGGATATTAAAATGGACATGTTTTGTAATTTTACTCTCACCTTTCTCCTTTTTTTTCCTTTCTTTTAAAATTTTCAAAGTTGTAACATGACTAATATTAATATTTGGAATGTATTTTAGTCATAATCTGAATAATTCCTTTTTTCATAAAACTAGTAGCATCTGTCTCTGATAAATACCTCTGAGCAGGTTTTGTTTTGCTGTCTCATTAATAAGTGATTCTTTTATTTAGATGTAGCTGTCATGGAAACTGGACAAAGCAACAGTGAGTCTACCACTGTCACACAGAAAATGTTAAGAGAAGAAGATGGCTCTGGTGCTGGTGTTTTGCCAGAAGTCAGCAGAGAGGAGGTCTGTATAACAGGTGGATCACATGCCTAATCTTTTAGGTCCAAGAACAGGAAAATCTGGGCTTTGAAACATATGGTATTTGTAAGGCAGTGTGTAACCTGGATTCTGTGTGATTCTAGAAATTGGAATTACATAGGTCACCCATTTGAAATCCTGTGAGCTACTGGAATACTTGCTCTATTTGTTGGTACGTTTCTAAATAATCATCTGGCAGTACATTTTTATTGATTAACATTCCTACTTCAACATCCACCACAGATTTTTCTAAGCAAAAAATAAATAATGACCTTTCCTTCCTCTTGCCTTGAGACTCCTACATCAAAAAGTAATTCTTTTTATTGCTTGAAACTACAGTCATGACAGCTTCTTTTTACCAGTAAACACACTGTGTCATAAATGACAGAAATTTAACATAAAATTTCCACATTGTATGTGTTTAGTTCAAGTGTTTAAGGCCGCTTCTTGCAGGGTCTTCTTGTGTTCTTGTGTTTACTGTGGTAAAATATAGCAGGTGGTGAAATATTAAGTTGAGGGTCGACCGTTGGAGTTGACACAAAGAAGTTTTAGTATTTGTTGAAGAGCTTCCAAATATAATTCCTCTAACATTTTTATGCCTGCATTCACATTTTTTTAAAGCAGCAATTCTAATATTAGTTTATGTAAATAAATAGATAACCCAAATATCAGATGAACTATTACCTTTTCTTTTTTTTTTTTCATTTTGGGCCATTTTTCTTAAATAAAAATTCGGTCTTGATTTAGGAATTGTGCCACATTAAGCTTAAATCTGTTGTGACAAGTAGTTTTGCTACCAACTGATCTTTAAAAGTTTTCCTTAAATTTATTTCAATTTCTACATATTTTTCATTACACAGACACCCAAGATGATTATATATTATAATAATGACCAATCATTTACAAAATAATAATTTTAAAGAGTTGTTACTGCCACTTCTCTCTGTTTTTGCTTCGTTTCATGCTAGTTATCACTGCCCAATGCTCCAATCTCTCCCTCTGCAACGCCTCCTGTCCTTCAGGAGCGCCCGCAGCACTTCCCAGTTTGGAATCATCAGCAAACTTGCTAATGATGCATTCAATTTCTGCATTCAGATCACTGAGAGATATCTTGAACAGAACCAGCCCTGGAATGGAGCCCTGAGGAACACTGCTGTGACCAGGCACCAGCCAGATGTGGCCCTGTTCACCGCAACCCTTGAGCTCTGTCCTTCAGCCAGATCTTCACCCAGTGCACCATGAACTCACTCATCCCACAGCTGGAAAATTTGTCCCAGAGGATGCTGTGATGGACAGCATCAAAAACTTTACAAAAACCTAGGGAAATTACATCCACTTCTGTCTCTTCATCCTTCGTGTGGGTGACTTCCCCACAGGAAGATAGCAAATTAGTTCAACAGGATTTTGCTTTGTGAACCCAGGCTGAGTGCTCTTGATAAGTGCAGCGTTCTTTAAGTGCTTTTCAGCGGTACTCAGTATAATCTTCCCCTTAATCTAGCCTGAGTTCAGGCTGACAGATTGGTAGTTCTGCATCTTCCCTTAGACCCTTTTTGTAGACTGGAATAACATTGATTATCTTCCAGTCAACAGGAACCTGCCCAGACTCTCAAGATCTTTGGCAGATGATTGAGAGGGGTCCTGCCATACCATCTGCTACCTCCTTCAGTACTCGAACACTGAATCAAGAATCCTGTTATCTCATTCAGGCTAGGATCTCTACCCACAATCTAAATGGATTCTCTTCTAACACTTTTCCAGATGGAAAAAAATTCTGTAATTAGTAATTAGTGCAGATTTAAAAAAGAGAATTTCCTGGTCTTTGGGACCTTTCCTTTAGGCAAAACCCAGAAAGGTCTTTTAAAAAGTCGTCTTACAGTTCCTTTGCTGAAAGCTGTCATGCTCTTAACTTGAAAATGCTTTGAGAGTTATTATATTTCATCCCTCCTAGATTCATTAGCTGCTAATGGAACTCAAAATATTTCATTGGTGTTTTAAAATGTGAGTAAATTCTAGTGCTTCTTTCAAAACACAATCCCGACTTACGTGTTTTGTTCTGTATACCGGTTTTTCATTTAAATACGTATTAATGTCCAAGCTTCATTCCTGGAAGGTTTTGTTTTGTTCCTGGAATATTTGAATTATTCCTTTTGTTGTTATTACTTTCTCCTGACCAAATATTAATATTTAGCAATATTTTAGTCTTTCTGTCGTCCATTTTCACTCTTTGTTATCATTGTTTCATCTTCTGCCGCTCCTTATCCAATATGTAACCCTCCTTTGTTAGAGTCGTGGATCTTGGGGAAGTTGGCTAAAAAGCTCCAAAACATATCTTAACTCTTGCAATTTTTTCCCTGGCAGACTGAATATGTGAAAATATGTATTTTATATGTGAAAATATATGAAATATGAAATATGTGAAAATATGTATTTTTTCAAATCTACACCATTGACTTAGGCTGTGCAGATTTATGTGGCTATGAAATTAGACCATGGTCATTTGCATCTAGGTAACCAGCTCGGAGAGCAATTTGTTTTGGTTGCATGAATGATCTTTAACATGGATTGCCTTTGCTGAATGGAATATACAGTTTGTGTGGTGCCTGTCAGGTTCTGACTGCACTGAACAAAGCAAGGGTTGGAGGAGAAAGGGAAGGGAGGGGCCGCTAGAGAGAGAAATGGGGAAAGTAATACAACACATTTTTCATATTTCACATTGGAATTACTCAGGGCCAAAAAGGTCAGGAAGAAGAGGATGGGTCCACAGAGTCTCTAGGAGGGTCTGGAATAGAAGATGTGGAAAATAAAGATCAAGGACCTCCTGGATCTCCAGGGAAACTTGGGCAGCTTGGGCAGCCTGTGAGTATTTTCTCTCTGTTGAAAGAGAACGAGTATTTTTGAAAGGGTGATAGTGATCCACCACGCATGCATGGAGAGCTGGAACTGCCCAGCCTTGCACACTGTCACCAGTTACACCTCTATGAGATGGGTTTTAGCCCAGCAGCTCAGGAGGGTCCTGCCTGCCCTGCACACATGCTGGGGCAGGGGCCCAGTGACAACCACCAGAAAGCGAAGGCAGACAGCTGCTGTGCCAAGGTACAAACATTCCCAGAGCAGCAATTCCACCAACTCCTCAGGCAGTACTGCAGCACCCTCCAGCTGTCACCTTTGAGTGTGCACAAAGGTGCAGAACTCACAGGCCCCCTTCAGTGGCTTCTCTACACCCAGGATGTTTCACACTTCAGATCCTTGTGAACTGTCAGCGCAAGATGCACGAGATTAAAGAGAGGTGAAAAACACTGCACTGTGTTTGATATAGTTCTGGTTTGTCATTTTGTCACTGCATGGCACATTGCAATGCAATTAATTGATGTTGTCTTTTGTTACTTCTATGTTACAGTGTTTTATTTATCTTTTTAACAAGATTTTCTATTTTAGGGCATTCCTGGTAAAAATGGGTTACCCGTAAGTACTTTTTATACCTATTTTGGTTAACTGAATTAATAAAAGCACAACATTTTTTGTGAGGCTCTGCTACATTGAGGCTTAAATAGCAAAGTGTTTTCTTTGTCTCCTCTCTTTAGAAGACAGTTTTGGTGCCATTGTTGTCACCCTCAGGTTGTTAAGAGAGCAAAATTCAGGTTTCTAAGAGAAATTTTTGATTTCCTAGTTGCAAAGAAAGTAAGAGGCATGGCATGGCATGGCATAAGCAGCTGTACCAGGAATTCAGCTCTGGTGGGGCTGGCTTTTTTTCCAGAGGGGAATTTCAAAAGGGGACATACTCAGACCCTTTCTAGAGGGGTGCTTCATAGACCCTCCATAGATACATCCTTCCATATTGCCTGCTCCTAACCTCAGCTGCAATTAACTTTGTAGTTAATTGAGAGTACTTTTGAGTTAATTGAGATGTTCCCCTCACCCCTTTACTCTTGTGCAGTAATTCAACTGCACCTTCTGTTCATCATTCCTGCTTTCCTTTCTCTGAGTTCCTCCACTTTACCCTTCTCTGTCACTGAATCCATAAGCAGCCCCACTTTATAATAGCACTGACTTTAAAGCTGGTGGAGTTCTTTCTAGCCAATGAACAAGCCTCTATAGGAAGAGCATATGCATATTGCATGTAGGTGATAGGAAGATGTAAAGAGGAGTAATTTGGAATTCATTTGACTGGTGAGGTTTAGAATGGAAAATGGGGTGAATCTAGTATACCACATTGCCAGTCAGAGGCATATCTTCAGGAAGGATGCTAGTTTGTAGAAGTTGAATAGATTCAAGTTGGTTAAGGAAAAAAAATGTTTTAGTAGATGGTGGGAGCAGGCTTAAGTTAATGGTATGATTTTGTGCACTCAGAGCAGCAGCTGGCAGTAGTGTGTAACAAATATTACAGTTTTAAGAATCCTTGCCATCAGTGCTATGGCACTCCTGTTAGCACTCTGCCAAATCCAAATGCAGCCTGCAGGTGTTTCCATCTGTATCCCCCAAACAGGCTTCTCTTCTCTGTGGGAAGAGTAGGCACATTTTCTGGGCACTGCCAGAGGCATTCTTTGCCAAGTCTCTTACTTCTTCCCACTGTATAAACCAAGAGTTAGAAAGAACCTAGCACCATTAAATCCAGCCTCTGCTGCTAAGTGTACAGCCTGTTCAAGCTACATGCAAGAAAATGTCTAATATAAAAAAAACATTTCCTTTTAGGGTAAAAATGGACTTCAGGGGTTACCAGGACTGAAAGGAAAAGCAGGCCCAAAGGGTGAAAAGGTATGTGTCCTGTAAATACCCAACAATCAATCAGATACAATTTATTTTTGGACATGTATTAATTTGGTACACTCTGAGAATCACAGGAAGAATTTAAACATCCTACTGTTCATTCATGAATGGCTGGATGGCACCACACCAGAATCATAAGTATTTTTCAAGTATGTGAATAAACTTCAGCAGTAGAAAAAGCTGGGCTTTCACAGAAGAGCTAAGGAAGATGTATCGAACACTTAATAAAGAAAAGTCAATTGTTGTATATAACTGCTCTGGGCAACTTGCTCTACTGGCTAAGTGATTTAACAGAGGCAGTATAATCATACTACCCTAAGGAAATGAACATAATTGAAATAAGAGTTAAACCATCTGAAGTAACAGCTTGTATCTCTTCTGAGATGAAGCGAGATGTAATGGATTCATCTATTATTAAAGTACATGTTATACACAAAATTGACATACAGATAGCAAGTCCAAGTGTCAAATTAATTAATCCCTTTCATCTGTTTAACAAAACAATACAGACTTCACAAATTCAAAAACATGACCCATATAAATCTTAACTCTTCAGATTAGTTTGAAATGATCCAGAATAATTTTAAAGGTAAAATTAGTCTCCAGTACAGGAATCAGGTAACGAGATTGCATGGCAACCCCCCGTCTCTATGTCCAGCTGTGACAGAAAGATGTTGAGCAGAGGGTTCTCACAAACTGTAGAGAAGTGGAGGCATGTGGGGCAGCCAGGGAGCATCTCAGGTACATCATGATGGGGACACCCTTGCTCTCCTCTGGGACCTGTCTCAGGTAGGTGTTCACAAAACCAGGGAGCGTGGAGACAAGCAGGAGGACTCACAAGTCCATGCACAGTCACAGGGCTACCAGCTCTCAGAGGTTACAGAGATTGCTCTCCACAGCAGTGCTGCAGTGTATGGATGCAGGCCCTTCAGGAAAGATAGGCTGGGAAGGCAGATTATCATTAAAACACTCTATCAGTTGTCAAGAGGTGTTACAGGCACATAAATGTCGTTTGACAATTAGCTTTCTAGGCTTCTTACAAATCTGCCTTGGTCCTTCTTGTGACAGAGTTATTTCTAGGGTACTGAAATAAATAATTCATGTGTAGGAAACCATAAAATCAGTCAGGATTCCTTTAATGAAAACAAAGCAAATGGAAAAGATGCCAAGATTATTTTGCAGCTGCTACAGCTGCAGCTCCTGTTAGGTGACCATTCCAATCTTAAGCAACAAGTGCTATACCTACACTGGCTGATGGAGCAGGCCCAGGAACTGATTTGCTGGTGGTTCAGACTTGCAGGCAGGGTCCCTGACAATGTTTTGGCCTCACTCAACTAAACCTCACTCAGACAATGCCTCAGGCCATCAGTTCTTGACTGCTCCCATCACGCTGCAAGATGAGACTGAGCATAGGCTGTGCACTCCTCCAGTGCCATCCCAGTAAGCTTTCAACTTTCAAATACTCATGCTGATGGATTTCAGTGTGTCTGAAGTTATTTCATGCAAAATGCACAAAAAAAGGTGCTCAAAATACCAGCTTTGAACATGCAGGGCTAAAAGGAGTCCCAGAGTCAAGTACCTATGGACTGTGCGCCCAGCCAGTCCATTCCAGCTAACCAAAGGCCATCCAGCTTTAGTTTATTGATCAGAATAGCCATCAGAAGGAGAAAATTCTAGCAGCAGGAGAAGCAGCTCAGCTGTAGAGAGCAAAAGTTATACTGGAAAGGAAAATACTCCACTAGTCTACTCCCAATTACTTTTATGTCTACTTTAGTAAAGACATCTTAAGCTTAGATTTTCATTTAAAAACTGGATGAATATTTTCAAGGGACACTTCAAAGAGACACTGTGTGAAGTTAACAAAATAGTGCTAGAAATCCTAATGATAGTTTCAAGAGCACTGAGGAAAGCTGACAGCTTCATAATCAGAGCTTTGTCTTGGCAATACTTTAAACAGACAATTCCTGCAGTAAAAACAGGACAAATAAGGCACTGCTCTGATCCTCTTTTATACACGTGAATTATTTTTAAATTATCAGTTGTTCAGCAAATTGCTTCAATATCCTAATCAGTATGATTTCCTAGGCCTGGCTGTGTTGGTAGGGTGACCAAAGCTTAAAGAACACACAAACATTTATAACTGTTATGCTGTCTAAAGACAGTCAGCACCTTTTCCAGTATAACAATATCTAAATTTCAGGAACAATAGTAGGATCCACCTCCCTCTTTCTGGTTCTTCTAACTGAAAACAGAAAGCCAAGAATGAATGGGCACTACATATCAGTGGAGAATGGGGAGCTGCTGTCTCTTTTCCACCGTGGTCCATGTTCTGTGTAGAGATACAGCCATGAGATGCTCCTTGGGAACGGATACAGTCAGGCTTCCTAAAAATGACCATGACCCCAAATGTGATATCTGGGGGTTTTGTCTTCCTCGCAGTGCACACAAAGGGGAAGAAATTGCATGAAAACAAGCACCAAACAAGCGCTGCCAGGAACTAATGTAATAGTCATTGGAAAAAAGCGAGGATGTGTTAAAATGAATGAAGAGCATCTGTAACTGAACATGCTGGCAGACAGTGAAAATAGCCCCAAATTAATTAAACACATTCCCTGTGGATATGACTGAAGTATCACTATAGGAACCATTTGACAAAGCTGCAGGGAACAAAGAACTGAATGAATACATTTATCTAATGAACTCTCAGGCATAAAGAGCAAGTGACCAAGAGACAGTTAAAAGTCAGTGTTTGCTGCTATGTAACCAAATATGTGAATTTATAGAACACAATTTAAATGCTCATAAGCCCAGATAGCAAATTGGCAGGTTAGAGGGTAAAGCACAGATCAGTGGAGGCAAAACCTCCACTCTTGGCTCGAGTGAAAAATACTGGACTTGAGCAGAAAAATTGTTAAAAGTCACAAACATCTTGAGCTGAAGCAGTTCAAACTACAGCAAAATGTCAGAGGTGATGTAAGAAAGACAAATTATAAGAAATGGTAGTAATTATGAGAGAAAATGGCACATATTTGAACAGCATCTTTTATTGTGTTGGCAGTAGATAAAGGCCAACACACAGAAGAAAAATCATGTTATGGTAGTATTGAAAAAAGCATTTGAGAGGTTAGCAATAAAATCAAGACATTTACAGATCGAATACCATGGTGTGACCACACTGACTACATTTTTGGGGTTTTTTTTTGTGTGGGGTGAGGGTTCATATATAATATACCCTAAAAATGCAAGATCCACGGCTAACCCTTACTCTGGCAAGACATAAGCACTGCCTAATGCTGTTAATGCTGCTTGTACATTTTCAAATTCATTGCAGAAGTTTGAAAAGGAAGAATTCTTTCTTCCACTGCCAATGCAAAGATCATGTTCCTTGGGAGCTTGTCTTAGCAATGAACGAAGTCCAACCCTGCTCACAGCATCTGAGCAGCCACTCTTGTGACTGGAAATCCACACAGATTGTAGCTAGTGCTTAGAGTCTTTATATGGCTAAATCCCTGCTGATTTATCCTAATTCCCATTTCAGGGTGATCCTGGTGAGGGATTGCCAGGACCCCCTGGACTACCAGGACCCACAGGACCATCTGCTCCTTCCAGAGGATTAGTGAGTATTTGGGGATCTCTGTCAGTGAGCTCAGCTTGCCACAGAGGAATCCAGGACTAAATAGAAGGTTTTCTCTGGGAAAGTAGCCTGGCTGCCGCAGAGATAATCATGTTTTCTAAAACATTCATGCAGAAATGCAAATAAATGTCTGACTGAAGTGTGTGAATACTGCAAGCTACATAAACACCCAGTATTCTAATTTTAAAACATCGGTGGATGTGTGTGTTCTCCTGCGCAAAAGCAACAATATATGGGAGAACACGAAACAAAAATTTCCAGAAAAAGGCATTCTAAACTTAAATTATTAATTTCTTTCTGCTACTGAACAGAGAAGTGGTTTGACAGTCAGTTATGTTTGCTGTCATTAAATACTAGAACACATACCAGCATGATGACAGTGTTTGTCTTTTGAATGTTCAGTGCTCAGGCAATGTTAAAGAATGAGTTTCAGATCCATCTCACTGCAGTGCTTGGACTTTTCTCACTATATCCATGAGGATACATGTGCACGCAGCTGAAGAAGGAATCTGGCCTGAATTTTGGGTTCATGGTGTGAGAGCTGATTTTATGCTTAGACATAGTTCACCACTGACACCAGTGGAAATCCTGGGGTGGACTTTTACACAAAACCATCTGTCACATTGGCTATCGTGAGTGTTTAACAAGAGAGTTTGAAACGTATTGCTCTGGCCAAAATGGATTATATGCTCCCCTGATTTAGTCTGCTCAATTAAGCCAATATATCTGTGCAGCATAAAAACAGATTAACAGTGTTCTGCTGCACTACTGAGCCTGCCCTGGTGCTGACTTCAGGAGACCAGCAGGGCATCTCCACATCCCTAGGACAAGGTGCTCCAGGCCAACAGTTTTGCCCAGTCAAAGTCACTTCTACAAATGTGGCAGGGAACACCAAGTCCTTCCCTGCCTTTACTTCCTTGCTCTCTGTGACAGGAAGTTTCAAGGCCTTTTATTCTGTAGTGAGGTGGGAGAAGTCTCAGTGCAGCCAAGGAATGCATCCTTAACTCCCAGGCATTTGAAACATTAGCTTTGGTACTGTGATAACTTATTCAGGTAGTGCTCCTCTCTGTGCTTTTCTTTGTAGCCTGCAAAATGTGCACAGCTATGAAACTCACCAAACACTAAACACTAAGGTGTTTTTTCAACAGAAGGTTTTAGAAATGGCTTCAGTATATTGACTTCTCTTTATAAAAGTCATCTTTTTGATTCCTGTTGTAGTAATCTCAGAATTAGACTTTTTAAAGGAGGGATGCATTGTAGGAAACTGGGGTTATTTGTGAGAGCTGCATTTTGGGATATTCTTAATGTTGACACGTACCTCTCTGAAGGTAAAATTTGTCTGAGATATTACTTCAGTTCACTTAAACAGTCTCATGGCATGTGTGTCCTGCAGGACAGTTATCCCTGTGCTCATAATGCACCTGCAGGTAAGTACAGTGCTCAGTGACTACAAAAGAAGATGGTATAAAACACCAGAAACATAAATGAAACGTTTTTGTTGTACTATAATTTATTTTACCAGTGACAGACTGCTGTAAGGATATTGATGATATCTGTATTTCCAGTTAATGTCAAGTGATATTTGCATTTGTCATCTTTAGAAGCAATAATTTAAAACTGAATTCTCCTAATTTCAGAATAGACTGGAACCTGAAGAATCGGGTTCTGGAGATACTGACAGAGAGACTGAGATTTTAAGGGTAAGAAAATATAGATATTTCTCATTATAAAGAGTTTTATTTTACTCATGCAGGTTGTAGAATTTATCATAATGCAAGTTTTATACATGCTTCATTTACAGCATCTAGAAAGGATTTGTAGGATTTCATTTCAAGGTCAGAAAAGGCCAAAATGCTTGTGAGTGGGGAAGAAATATGAGACAGGAGATGGCCACCAAAGAAATAATGGCAAGAGGACTTTTCAAAATGAGAAAATGCTTTTAATCTGACAATGAGAAGATGGAGAGAGATGGGAATCATAGATTCATGGAATCACAGAAAGACCTTAATGTCATCTTGTTCCAGCTGCCTGCCTTGGGCAGGGAATCCTTGCACTAGACCAGGTTGCTCAGAGCCCCATCCTCGAATATTTCCAGGGATGGGGCATCCACAGCTTCTCTGAGCAGCCTGTGCCAGTGCCTCACCACCCTCAGAGTAAAGAATTTCTTCTTAATATCTAATCTAAATCCACCCTCTGTCCGATTGGAGCCATTGCCCCTATCCTGTCACTACAGACCCTTGTAAAGAGCCCCTCTCCTGCTCTCCTGTAAGCCCCTTTTAGTCAGTGAAAGGCATTAGATGGCCCTAGTCTTTGCTTTTTTCAATTTGGAGTACCTGTTCTAAAAATAATAAGTGTATCTGTATGAAATGCTTTATGGAGCAGTTTTCTGGTGAACTGAACATCAGTAACACTGCAGCTTTCTGAGTTCATTCATAGCACACTGGAGGCCTCTGCTTTGCAACACAACTAGCAATATTTTTCATTCTCTCTGGTTGGTTTCTACCTCAGGACTCCTCTTCTGTTTCTTTTTACTCAAAAGTGCTTAATACCTTATTCCCAAGGCCCATCAGGAGTCAATTGCCACATGCTGAAAGTTATTGATCTCGCCTAATTTCGGAGCCTCTTAGATGCCCTTTGTAGGTGACAAGGCAGGTCAGTGCCCTGCAGAAGGCTCTGTTGTTCACTGCACTGAAAACCCAAGATGAGCCTCTTCCAGATAGAATCCTGTGCATGGCCCCAAGTCAGAATTAAAGATTTCCTGACTTACAGTGCCATGGCCCAGAACTTCAAGCTCTTTGTCCCTGCCAGCTAATGCAACCAGTAACACAGGTGGACTTGGACATAAGAGGGAATGTTTGCAAATGTACTGTTCCTCCTAAAATAACATTTTGCTCATTTCATTCCATTCATTCAACTTAAATACCTCTGCTCATGTCCATGCAGGATAGGTCTGTAGAGCAGAGGCCAGTTTTACAGCACTAAGCAGGTCTTGACCACGAGTAGGGATTCTCAGTGCTCCAGCAATAACATGGAGAAACCCTATGAAATGGTAGAGAAGAAAAAAACCAACCACTTCCCTCTGTACAATGATGGTTTCTTCATGGTTAGGTCTCTTATCATTCTTGGGATTTATCTGAGATCTCCACTGGGTTACAGAGAGCTGACACAAATTTTTTGGTTTTCAGTGTTTCCATTTCAATGCTATGAGGTGGCACAGTTCAGAGAGCAGGGGTGAGGGAGGTCAGTGTGACCCTGTGTAAGGGCACATCTGTGAAACCAAAACTGGGTCTCAGTGAAGAAGAAGTGGGGTGGAAACCCCAGCTGAGTTTTATGAGCCTGAACAGTCAATGTGAGCTTTTTCCTGCTCCATGTATATCGAAATGAACCAGGCTAGGATAATTTCTAACACTCCTGCTGATTTTTCCAGGGTCTTCCAGGGCCACCAGGCCCGCCAGGACTGCCTGGTCTTCCAGGAAACCCAGCACCTGATTCAGGTGTAGGACCTCCTGGGTCACCAGGAGAAGATGGAGCTTCTGGGGAACCAGGCCCTGAAGTGAGTACCCTTTTGTGAACAAAGCTTGAATCTTTGCAAATTTATTCCAAAAAAAGAAAAAAAGAATCTTTTTAACCGAAGCACAGCACTAATGTACATTTGGCACACAGATACTGGTGAATCTGGACCAGAATAAGTAAAAATTAAGAATGCTTTTGCTAACACTGAATAAGATTAAGTATCAGTTTTCCTGCGTCACTTCCAGCAAAATGAAGTTTGCTAAATCACTTATATAAGCTTCAGGGAATTTGTAAAATAAACCTGAGTTTTCCTCTTTCCTCTTCTATCCTTTTCTTCAGCTAGGTAGAAACACTTATTCCTCTGGACATGTGAAATGTAATTCTACTGTAAAAAATGTTGCTGAAGTTCAACTTGCAAATAAATTCTCAGTGAAGTTGTTTTTTCAGTGAAGAAAATAAAATTTTTTAGCATTGAACAGCTCTAAAAATCCTCTCTGGAATGATGAGATTAGCTCAGTTGTTTGGAGCATGGTGCTAATAAAGCCAAAGTTGTGGGTCTGATCTCTGTGCTGTCCATTCATCCAGGAGCGGCACTCGATGATCCTTTCCAATTCAGAACAATCTCTCTTTCCATATATTTACTAATATGGTTCCCTTATTCCCTACCAACCATCTGCCAGCATCAGTTGTTGTCAGGACAAGGTTTGTTCCAAGGTTTGTCCTGTCCATCACACAACCCTCAAAATGAGTCACCTTTTCTGCACCTGACAAGGTGTCATTAGCATATATCAAGGAACTGTACAGTGACAGGGGTTAAAAAAGAGATCTCACTATCTCTCAGCTGTTTTGGAGGGGTTTTTTTGAGGATAACCAAGTTGGGAGTTGATACAAAATCTAAAAAGTGTTTGGCCATCCAGGTGGAAAGCAGCATCTTTTGTGCAGAAAGAAATTAGGAACCTGAAAGTCTTAATATGGGATTCAAGAGTCAGTGCATGGGAAGCCAAGGAAATCCATAATTCTCTGCATCTACTGATTGTTATATGGATGGCAGCATAAAATAAAATAGTCTGAAATTCTGACCAGATTCCATCTAATTGCTAAATTCCCAACAGCACTCTTTTTATATTCTGAACCCAAGATGGATCAATTTGTATTGAGGATTAGAAATGGAATTTTAAGTTAATGCATTGGCAAGTCTTATAAAAAAGACAGTTACCCTAATGTTTTATTTACTGCATTTGATAAAGTGCAGTGTTAGATTAAAAGGTTCTCTATAACAGATTCTTTGCAATTCAAACTGTACCTTCAACTTTCCTGACTGTGGCTGTTTCATTATCCTTAGAATACAAAGTAATTCAAATGGTCTAGGAAATAGTACTTAAATTTGCCATAAAAGAATAACGTAAAAAGGAATTAAATTTAAAAGGAATTAAATTAAAATGGAGAAATAAGTATTGATTCCTTTTTTTATTTTTAAAAATTAGTGTATTCCCTCTTGTGTAATTTGGGATTTCACAGGCAATAACACGAACTACTTGTAGACAGTCAATTTTCTGATGCAAGAGAAACCATTGTTTCAGAATAGTTCCTGGGAAATGTATCTGTTAAAAAAGTAGAAGCTAAATGTTAATAAGACTAGTAAAGAACATTTTCAGAAGACTCAATACCTGCAGGCTGCTGAAGGAAAACTCCAGCTATTAAGAATGCAGACCCATGCATTCCCACAACTTCAGATGACCCAAGAAACTGTCATTCTGCTATTCAAAGATTTGCACACATTTGACACTCTGGATAAATGAAGTGAGTTCAATTCCCAGCAGAAATGTTTTGGTTGGGAATCCTCATTAAGTATCAATTAACACATGTGTGTTATTAAGGGTTTTCAGCTGTGAATTCTAACTCCAGAAGACCAGCCAATCACTTGAAGTTGGGGACAGGCTTAAGTCCTTGCTAAATCAAGAACTTTGTGATGCAGCACCTTTTCTCTCTACAAACATGTCTTAGAAATGTTTCAGTAAAGGCTGCATTTTATAATGGGAAATCCCCCCACACAAACTGCTTCACAATGCATTTTGTACTGATATGGGATTGATCTGATTAAATGGACATTTTCTAAATGCTACATGAAGTTAAGTTGACTCATAGCATTGTATAGGGATAGTTTCTATCACAATTTTTTGTTTGAGGTAGCTCACAAATGCATTAGTATACCCTGATGAGAATAACAAATGTCCCAGCATTGCCTGCTAGCTACATAAGAGAGACTATTCCAAAGCTCTTCAGGAAATTAGCAATTTTAGCACTATGAAGCCTAAAATTGCCAAGCAGTAGAGTGGAAGTAATCAGTAAACTTTAGAATAGTTATTGTTCTTAGCTCAACCTCTTTTCTTACTCTCTTCTGTCTATGTAATCATGCCAAAATACAATATGAAAATGTTTGAAACACACTGAAAATATTTTTGATTATTCTCAACATTTAAAAAATCCATTAGTCACTCTATGACTTACAGTGCATCCAAAGAGCAAAAGCAGAGTTGGAGGGACAGAGAGAGCCAGAAAAATAAGGCTTTGTGATAATTCTGAAAGCATCAGAGGGAAACAATGTTTTCTGTCTGCTTTGCTAGCCATTTATATCCTTCCCCAAAACTGATGAGTAAATAAATATTATTTTATTAAAGATCCCCAGAGGCCAGAATACACCCCTGTAAAAGTAGTCAAAGGCTTTCAGGTTTTTTTTTTTCAATTTTAAAAATATAGGGTCTGAAATATGCTTGTTACCTCTCATGCATGTCTAGTTACTGTGGGCTTGACTTCAATCCCTGTACAAATTTATTGGTTGACCTTGCAAACCAGTGTTTCCCAGCCTGCCTGCTCACTCAAATGCATGCAGGATACAAGGCATGGATACAACACCAGAAACTGGGTGAACTTACTAGACACTTGTCAAGGCAAAACTAACGTGAGGTGTCATGAACAACACGAGCGCCGTCAACCAAAGCAAAGTGGCGGCACCTTTTCTTCTGCAGAGGGACTCTGGAGGAGCCCTGCTCCTGAAGGTGTAGGAATGCACCTCCAGGCTCAGCTGCCCAGGGACACCTGGCAAATCCAGTCTGAAGAAGCCAAGTGCTGCCCCACCTGGGGAGCTGAGGCTCAGCCTCAATGTTCCCACGTGAGGATATCCCTGGAGTTTTATGGATCAAGGTCTCTGTCAGCTTACGGGCTTTTCTGTTTGCAGTTACAGCACAGAAGTCTCCTGTTTCACACCATTCCCTCTATATCACAAGTGCTTTTAGTGATTCTACCACACAGAAACCCTGGCCATGATTTTGTCAATACCAAGGTTTCCTCAGCTGGGTCTCATCTAGCACTGACAGTGTCAAAAGTGTAGATAACTGAGGTGCTGGGGATTTCAACCCCATCGTGTCTTTTACAGTGTTCTCAAAACCTGCTTGGATAGCACCATAATCTCTCATGCCAAGGTTATATTTACAATGTAACCTTATAATTTATGATTGTTGTATATAGTTCATCAATTAAAATACATTAAAATACTGGTTCGATTCAAAGCCAAGCTCTCAGAAGACAAGAAATAAAAGTGTTACAGCTTAGTGGTGGCTACACATTGGTCTTTCATAATGCTGTATCATCAGTTGGTCCCTGATACTTATACACATGTTCTAGAAATCAAGCCCTCAAGTGGCACCTGCTTTAGATTTACTGTCATCTACAGGGCCCTCAAGGTCCTCCTGGCCGTGATGGAGTGGCTGGCCCACCAGGATGGAAGGGAGAAAAGGTGAGTTAAATGTTTCTCTTGCTCCTACTTCAGTGCAAAATCTTTATCAATGCTAGGCTGTAAAAATCATAAGCAGTTGTCCCTGCAACACAATAGCATCTGGCTTCAGTATTTTTTAATGGACTCCAGATACTGATGGCTCATTAGAACACATCTCAAATTCAGAAATCCAGAATTTCCTGTTGGCTATGGTCTCATTTTCTGATGCATGCCCTATTGGATATGCAGTATGAACTGCTCTGTTGTGATTTGCCACCCAAAAACCAGTGGTGACTGGGCTCAGACAGATGAGTCTGGAGGGGGAGAGAGAGCTCCAGTCAGCCCAGCCTGGCACAGAGTGACAGCACATGATATGACAGGGGAGAAGAGTCTGAAGGAGCACAGACCATTTAAATTGGCAAACAAGAGACAAAACCATGGCCCACACTGGCTGGACACCAGACACCCATCAGTGAAAAGCTGATGGGTCAAGATGAGGACAGAAATGTCACTCAGCAATTACTGTCACCCGCAAAACAGGCTTGACTTGGGGAAATTAATATAATCCATTGCTAATCAAAACATCATTTGAGCACCATTTTTTTATACCCCACTTCAAGAAGGATGTAAAGAAAACAGAGAGTACAAGACAATTTCGTCCTCTAGTGAGCTTCAACAACACACCTTACACACAAGAACTTGAAAGTAAATTCCCAAGTCTACATTTTAAGCTCACACAGTGCAACAGAAATGAAAAGGCAAGTATTAAATGGCCAGAATATTGATTTATTTTTATCTCTGGAGGTTCTGAGTCGTGATATCAAAAGCCTGAGGCTGGTAAAAGTGCACACACATGGGAACCAACAGCCATGCAGAAAGTGCAGTAAGTGTGCTGCAAAGCAGGCACCTGAAACCCATGTCCATTGTAACCAGAGGTGTGTGCTCTGCATGGGGGAGCCTAAGAATAGAAAAAGTCTACCTGAAATAAACTGAACATGAGTCACATACTATAGGAGGAGATTGATGGGGAAAGAAAAGCAATTTAAGATAAATTAAATTTCTTTTAAAATCATAATCTTCTAAGAAAAGCACTACAATATTTTGCCTCACTGAGTCTGTTTGCTGCATTCTGTATATTTGATAAAAGTTCAATTAGAATTGAAGCACTATGTATCTGCATCTGTTCAGTACAAGTAGGAGTATTTTTCAATTTTTACTACTTTTTTCTGAAAGCCTTGATTTATTTTATATTGCAGTATCCATTTTGTTTTTATTCCAAATTAATCCAGAGAAGACAACAAGAAAGAAACAACAGGATGCACTGAAAGTAAATTCAGTTTGTTCATGGAGTGACATTTGACATGGAGTTTAGCCATTGCTTTTAGGAAAAAAAAAACATTATCATATTACTCCTGCTGCTTACTCATTTTTTTCAGACTTTATTCAAGAAATATTTCTGCTGAGTGAGTAAGGACAGGAGCTTGCCAACATAAAATTATTCCACTAGATCCAGAGCAATTTTGAAAATAATTATTAGTGTGCATTATTATTGTCTTTCTGTCAATTTGGTGAAATAGAAATGGAAAAAAGCCAGTAGACAAATAAAGTGTACAAAAGCAAACATTGATGAAATCTTGATTGCAGCAGAGGAACCTTAAAATCTTCCTGGTCATCACATCCTAAGTTTGGAAGGGTGCCCTGGACACCTTGAGTGGGACCAGTTTCCAGTTCTGTTATAGCCCATAAGAATTTTGACATTTATGTTCAGAAGCATGAGGATGTGACCTGCAGTGTTTAATTCTCTGTGCTCCAAACCCTTAAAATCTGCAGCAATAATTGAAATACTAGATTGAGTCCAGTCAGTATACCAGACCAGAGCAATTAATGTGTTATTGTAACTCCTGACTTGCAGTGTTTTCTTTTTAACTGAGAGGTCTGATGTTTCAGATAAAGGGCTTCATGTACAGGACATCAAATGAAACACAGAAGTCTGTGGGCATTTGTATCCAGGAAAAAACCCATAAATGTGTTTTTGTTGAGTAATGGTCCTATTCTAAGTGCAATTTATTTTCTTTTACAGGGTGCTCAAGGTCTTCCTGGTTCTGCTGGTCCAAAGGTAACAGAAAAGTGTCTTTATAGAATGACAGTATCACTGTGATACAGCACATTACTGAAAAGGGCTGAGAAATCTTAGAGACTTTTATTATTGTGTAACTTAAGTTTCTCAGTTCATGCTTCCCTATGGAGAGTCCTGTAGTCAGGTAACCCCAGCTGGACACAGCTCTATCACTGTCCTTCCAAGAGGGACTGGGGAGGGAGAATAAGATGGAAAACAGCTTGTAGGTTGAGATAAGGCGGTGTTTACTAAAGCAAAAAGAAAGGGAAAGTTTGCAGGTGTATAAACCAAGAGAAAAACAGTTGAATCTCTACTTCCCATCAGTGAGTAATGTTCAGCCACTTCCCGGGAAGCAGTTGCTCTGGAAGGCAAATACTATAAAACAGCAAATGCCCCTGCTCCTCCTCTCTCCCACAGCTTTTATGTCTGAGCTGACATCATATGGTATGGAATTTCCCTTTGGTTAACTCGGGTCAGCTGTTTTTACCTAGTTGGGTCCCCTTCCAGGGTGTTGCCCACTCCCAGCCCACTGGATGGGAGGAGGGTATGAGAGAATTGTTAAAGAGACAGTGCTGATGGTGTGCCAGTGCTGCTCAGCAGCAGGCAAAACACTGGTGTGTTATCAACACTTTTCAGGCTACCAATGCAAAGCACAGCACTGTGAGGGCTGCTGGGGGGAAAACAACCTCCAGCTCAGCCAGGACTGACACACAAGATCAGCAGGTTGAGAGAGGTGATCCTCCCTCTCTACTCTGCCCTCTTGAGAGCCCACCTGGAGAGCTGTGCCCACCTCTGGGACCCCCACCCGGCACAAGGAAAGCATGCACCTGTTGGACACAAGTCCAGGGGAGGGCATGAACATGACTGGTGGATGACCTCTTCCTGGGGATGTTCAAGGCCAGGTTGGATGTGGTTTTGAGCTACCTGGTCTGGTGGAACACGTCCCTGCCCATGGCAGAGGGATTGAAACTTGATGAGCTTTCCAGCCCAAACCATTCTGTGATCCTGTGAAGCTACTTATTTGCCTTTACTTAGACAAATTCAGTATATCAACAGTCTGAATTTTTATTTTAGGGTGATACTGGAGACACGGGATCAATAGGCCCCAAAGGAGAAGCTGGCCCTATTGGATCTCCCGGAAAACCTGGACCACCAGGACCTCCTGGGCCTCCTGGGCCCCCTGGACCTCCCGGACCACCAGGACTAAGTTACAGCTTGGGATTTGAGGTATTTTGCTCTTCTGAAGTTTGTTGTAACTATGGATATATTTCCTCCAGAAGAAAGACAGTGTGATCACCTGTATATTTCACAGGTATTTAGGTCTGAATTGATGACATAGTAATTCATGCTGGAATGAAATTTGCCAAGGAGCGTAAATACAGAGACACATGTTGCTCATTTCTGACCTCATGGTCTGTTCTACTTAGGACAAAGATGTTCTATTGAAAATATAAAATTGCAGATGATACCTTTTCTACTTCTGAGAATAATACCCTCATCACTTAAAAACATGAGATCAAGCCAGCTCAAGATGAGTTTTACATATCATTTCAGAACTGCTCATTTGGATAATGTTGTTGGAGCAGAGAGTGGCTTTGCAGTAAAGAAGGGCAAAGGAAGAACACTCAGGTTCAAGAATTAGAGCTGCTGCATTAGCATCTTTGTGAAGAGAGGCCAAGAAAGTGTCATTATCAATACTCATATTTGTGTCTTCACTTTTTTCTTCCTTATTTTCCATGCATTTTTCAATTCTAATTTACCTTTGTGGTTCAGCAAAGTCTTTCTAGAGTTTTTTATGTCATGGGATAGAATTGAGCTGGCACAGTAACTCAGGGTAGTCTTATCAGAGAAGTAAGAGTGTTTGACCAAAGTTACTGGCCCTCTGTAGAATGGCAGCAGTAAAGTGGTGGTGTTTAAAAGATACCAGTTTTCATGAACTTTTCTCTTAGTATCTACCCCACCCAACTCTTTTGTATTTTTCTTTTCTCTACTCTACAGACACTTTGAGGTGTCACAGACGTGACCACTAGTGCTTGTTTAGAGACCAAATTTGATTTCTAATGTCTGACTGAAGAATATTGTACTATATACACTACTGGTTAATAATCTCACTGATGTCAGTGAATTTCAATGGACAAAAATCTCTCTAGCAGTTCACAAGTTCTTAATTGCCAGCACTGAAGTTGTTAGCAAGAAGCAGCTTGAAGCCTAAGCAAACAGTCCTTTGCCTTGTCTTAGGCACACTACACTGGTCCACAGTCTCCCTGAATAAATATCTAATTGTCTCAGAATGAGTTAAGGATCCCTGCAAGTCACATCTTCATCCCTGGTCTGAGTTTTAGCCCAGAATGGTGGCTTCTCCGACTTACAGTCATCTTCTGTGACCTGTGAGGACCCATTCTTTGAGAGATTCTCCACTTCTCACCATTAGCACTACTTGAGTAAAAGGCAATGTGCCCTTATTATGTCACCAAAGAGTTCTCCTGAAATTATGTGCTTAGGATCAAGCTCTGCCACTTTTAACACCCAAGTCTCAGAGGAGCAAACTTAGCAGATGAGCAGGAAAGGTTGGAAACTGGGAGTCCCCACTTTTATGGATGCAAACACAGAAGGATTTGAGCCCTAACAGCAGTAACAGAGTCTTGACTGGCTTCATCTTGAACTTTATCTAGTCCAAACAAAATTGGTATGATTGTCATTTCCCTGAGAGGAATACTACTTTAAACAGGCTCGCTAGCTGTAGCTGATCTTTTGGATGCCCACCCCTGCCATCTGTCGAGGCAGCACCGTGGTCTGCCAGTTTGTTAGGGTGACACTACCTTTTGCTTGGCAGTCTGTTTATTGCAGTAAGGCTGTTTCTGCAAAATACTCCTGTTAGCACTTGTTAGCATCTGTGATCAGCTATGTGCAAAAACCAAATGGCATGGTGTTTGCTGCCACTTATGCTTGCCAAAAGAACAGTTTGAGCTGCAGAAGGTACCTGGTAAACCCATTAAAAACATGCAGATGTCAAAAGAGATGATGTGTTATATAAAGCAGGCATCAAGCACTCTCTTAAAGGGAAAAACAGACTGGCACAGTGCAGTCAAGGGAAAGGGCTCAGAAACACAGTATGGTTCACCCTCCACAGTGAGAGTTTGCTTAAACAGGCCAAAGAGAATATGAGGAGATTTTCTGTTGGTGATTGATACACTGATAGCTGATGGAGGAGGAGTATGAAAGTCTGAATAACATTAAACCAATCTCAGGTGAAGTTGCACAAAAGGTCTCTCACCTTGGTCCCCCAAAAGGAAGGACCTGATTCCAGCTGTGCACTCCTTCTGCTTCTCTTACTCTTGTGGAGCTGGCAGAAAAGGTCAGAAGAACAAGATCTCTCTTTTTCAGTGGAGCCAGTCAGATGATGTTTTCCATACATTGGTGTTAAGCTGTCATTCAGTAGCTGCTGAAGGTGATCCAACTGGTGTCCCACCCTTCCCCTTACACCATCTCCTGAGCACACCACAGCTGGGCTAGGCTGGGCCATTTCAAGTCCCTCACTGGCAGAAAGCTAAAGGGGCCAGCAGTGGGTCCTCTAAACATGGTAAGCTGACACAAGGGCTTGCTGTCACAAGGAGGTGGTGGTTCTCCTTTGCTCCTCTTCCTTCCCCATCTGCAGACATTCCTGGCACATTCCCACCCTTCACATGCACTAACATTCAGTATTCCATCAATTCTTCCACAAGCCAATTTAATTTACTAAAATTTTAGAGAACACTCGCACCCCAAAAGTAGGACATTCTCTGCCCTTTTAGTAACCTAAAGGAAAGTGAGGGGATTTAACACATAATGCTGATGTTGCAAATGAAGGCTGTATGGCTGTGAGTAGGGAAATAAAACAAAGATTAAGATTTTCTCTTTTCAGAAAAATGAAACAATTAAGCCAGCATAGCTGCAGCTAAATTTGCAGCTAAAACCAAGTGAACAGTTCCCTGCTGGCATGGCTCATGCAGATGTTTTGAAGAACAGTCTGACGAGCTTGGACTAGGCACAAACCAGGGGATAGGAACATGAGAGGTGCTGGGCCTGAAACAAGTAGCTATGGCAGCCTGCAAATTTATTTCTTTTCTGCTTTGGAACTGGCAGCTCCTGCTTCTGCCATGTATCTGGAATGTCATAGAACAGTGAAAGCTGGAGAGAGGCTTCTGCTTTCTTGTATAGTTTCCCTGAAAACTAAAAAATCTCCATGGGAAATAATAGGTAGTCTGCTCTCAAGGACTCCCACTACATGGAGTTTTCTGAAGTTAGCAGAGGGCAATGGAAATGGACAGTGGGCTGGAGCAGATGGCCTGTAACAAAAGCCTCAGGGAACTGAGCTTGCTTAGGCTGGAGAACACTTAACCTTAATCTCTGTAAGGTTCCAAGGCCTGAGTTTCCAATGCCCTAGACATCCTTATTGGAATTCACTGTTGACATTGCTTTTGACAGGAAGCTGGGCTAGGCAGCCTCTGAGACCTTTCAACATAATTAATCCTACAATTTGATGGTGGAATTTTTTTCTGCTCAATTTCAGAAAGCAGTATTTTAGGCAGGAGCTCAATATTTGACTGTAAGAATTGGGCAGAACTTTTGTTGATGACAAGTGATTGCTGCCTTTAAACTGCAAGCTCTCCCTGCCTTAAATCAGTTCTGGTAACCCTTACTAGTCATTGGTGTTTTAGTAGCTGGGTGACAGGTAAATGCTACTGCTTAAAAATGTGCTTAAACACAGTACATACTGTCTCACTTCTGCTTGATGCTCTTCAACCTGAAGTGCTGGAGCAATGGTGTCAAGTTGGCAAGACAGCAAAGACCAGAGTCTCTGTAAGGAAGACCAGCATGTTTTTACCACATTTCAGCAAAGCCTAGCTCCAGAACATCATCCATTTTTCTCTGAAAAAAAAGTTAATGAGAAAAGATTAAAATATTTGTGTTCAGTATGTTTCCAGTTTTTACAGAACTTCAGAAAACAGAGGAGCTGGGAAAAAAAGCAAAACAACACAACCAGGAAAAAAACCCAAAAGATAAATTCTCAAATTCTGTAGCATTTTGTCTCTTCCATTAGGATATGGAAGGATCAGGTAGCATCGACCTGTTAAGCGAGTCGAGAATTCCCAGACCAAGGGGACCAAAGGTGAGTTTTGGGGGAGGGGAGTATAATTTGTTGCGGGGTTGTTTGGTTTGTTTTGGGTTTTTTTCCAAACAGAGGTTTCCTCCATTCTGCTTTTTGGGAACATATAGCCCCAGTCAGCTGTAGAGTGAGAGTCACCACATTGAAATGGATTCAGTTGCCCTAGAATGTCATTAAAATAACTGCGTCCTCCAAAGGATCTGAATGGTATTTCTCTGACACCCCATTAGCTAGTGATTTTTTTTTATTCTGCTCTATTTTTGAGATATCAAAGGGTGAAATCAGGGTTTTTATGTTTTCTAGCTCTCTATTTCTCCCTTCACCCTAACAGATTCCTTTCTCGCATATGAAGGTGACTCACACATATGAAGATTAAACTGAAATGTTATAGTTTGACAAACAAAAGTGCATAATACAACTTTTAAACTAAATTTTTTTATCAGTAACGTGGAAGCAATGTCACAAACAAAGGGATGCTTTTTTCTCCATCACTGTATCTCAGGAGATTTTTTTACTAGTGTGGGCCACTTAAATCATCAAGTAGGGAATATGGGAATATAATCTATCAGTACCAACCAGATCATTTGGATTTATTGTCATTCCTAACAATAGAAGGAGTTCCAGTGGTTTAGTCTGGCAACAAAAGGAGACAAAGGCACAATCCAGCAGCTACCTAATGGGTCTCTGGGGGGCAGCTGCAAGAATGGTGAAGCTGAGCTGTTCCTTGTAGTGCCAGATGGTGCAACAAGGGCCAGTGGTCACAATTTGCTGGTTGTGATGTTCAGGCTAAGCCTTAGGAGAGGGCTGTTCACTAAAAGGTTGGAGCAATTGCCCAGAGAGGTGCAGAAGGCACTCCTGTCCTTGGAGTGATCGAGGCTTTGCTGGACAGAGACACGGCTGAGCTGATCTGAAGCTGGTGGCAGCTCTGCTCCAAGGGGGTGATTGGATTAGATGGCCTCCACAGGCTGTACAAAATCCTCTGCCTGTGATTCCATGAATCATCAGACACCAACTGAACACTGGAGGCAGGAGTGACTTTGAGCATCTCTTTACTGTGTTGGTTTAAAGTACTAGCAATTGTGAGTCACTGAGGATGTAGCTGATAGCTTAGAGAACTTTGCCCCCTCTTACGTCTTTTCCTAGATACTAAAAATAGTACAAAAATACAGTTACAAAAAAAAGTATTTGATCTGTTTGCTGAAACAAGGAGGTATCCACAAGCAGGGCCAAAATTCCGCATTCTGACCTGCCTTAGTCACAGCCTTACTCTCACACTTGGTTTTATAACAGGCATTGTTTCCAAGTCACTCCGCTATAAATATTCAAAAAATATCTTGTTGCAGTTGAACAAAATTTTCCTGTTACCGCTTAATTACTCTGCAAAGTTTGAGTCAGTACAGAAGACAGATGAGAAAAGGAGATTAAAAAAATAAGAATTTTGCTGAATTATGAAAATGCTTTTACATACTTACTGGTACTGCACTATGAGCCATTTACACCTTATCACAACTCCAGAGAAACCAGTGATGTTTAGGTGAACTGAGAATCTGCTTCAAAGGGGTTGAAACTCAAAACAGCTGCTAAGAAATAAATTACATTTATTGGCACTGTCTTTGTATCTGTTGAGATTTCTAGTAATCTTTTTTCAGAAAATAGCAATTGGGTTTTGAAGGAGAAATATAATTTTTTTTTCTGACAGCTCAGCTCTCGTTTCCAGGGTTTCTATTTTTTTCTTCCACAGATCAGTGTAAAGTTTCGTTGGTGTTTTCTCATTATTTAGCAGTACCATTTCTATCTGCCTTCATATTCCAGATAAAGACAATTCAATCACTTTGTCAAATTTCTTTCTCTTCCATTCAACTTTCCACGATGTCCAATAATGAACTGCTGTCCATTTTACCATCAAAGAGCCATAATTGTTCTTTACAACCCACGTCACCATATAGAGATGAGAGGAATTTGAATTTCCAAATTATTTTTGAAACAAACCTTTTGGGAAACTGCTTTTAAACCTAGCAAGTCTGTGGTGCCTCTTAACTGGTAGCATATCTTAATTTTAGCCAAGAATGCAAATTCAAAAATTTGTAAGCTGTTGAAAGCAATACATCACAACAAATGCACTTGGACAAATTTATTTCCAATATTTTCTAATATGTATAGTATGCAGTGACAGCACAAAAGTTGTATTTGTAAGAAAAGGTGCATTTTATTGCTCTCTGTTAACACTACAGGTCTCCAGCATTGCTTTTGGAACAGTCTTGGTAGTGAGTTATATTTTTTTTTCTGAAAAAAATTTATTTTGAAATGCCATGTGAATTTACTAGTAAATTTTTATAGGGTTCTGCAGGAAGACCTGGACAGCGTGGACCATTAGGACCAAAGGTAAAAACACTTGAAAGGTAAACTATATTGCTTTAGCATTTTTTTTTTTTTTTTTATTTCTCTCTGCCCAGAATTTACCTGAGCATAACAGCTTTCCTTTAAGAATCATATACTGATTAGGCTGGGACAAATTTTGTTCCCATTTACACCGGATATCTATGCAAAATGTGTATTATTAGAATTATTTCACATCCAACAGGAGCAGTGAGTAAATACTAACTGGGCTATTACATTCCATCACATCTTTGTTAAATTTTTTTTGGACATCTGGCAATTTCTCTTTGTTGCTCATTTATACATCACTCTGGTCTCAGAGAGGTTACATGTATTGTGCTGTTGAAAGAGAAATCTGTATGACGAGGCCTTCTGATCCCAGAAAGTGATAGGAAAACATTCTGGAAGGTGCTGTGGGGAAGAAGGGAGGAGCAATGGCTACTTTGCCTTGGTTTTATTTGAGCTTAGAAGTGACTGAATTTTTCCACTTTGATGCTGCTACTGGTTGTGTAACCAGTGAGGAAAAAAATGGAGAGATGAAAAATCACAGAAGAAAAGGGCAGATTTGCAGAATGGGTCCTTAGACAGGAAGAGGCTTTTCCTGTTCCTATGTAAAGCTCGACTACCACTCAGGTTAGCATGATAACACCTTAAATGTGAAGTTAAAGAAATTTAAAGTCTTCATTGCCCTGGGAAATAACAGCAACATTGAAAGAGCAGGAAGTGGAAGATGAGAAGTGACAGTGCCCATCCTCTCACTGTGAAATCTTCATCTGAACTTACCCCTGGCATGAATCACTGACTGCCAACTGCCAGCAATAACTGCAAACACCTAATTCATAGCACAACAGCCACCCAAGATCTGGCCAGCCCCCTCTGTCTAAAGTCTGTACAGCTCAGCTTCTAGGGCTGAAAAAAGTCCCTCCATAGTGCACTGCTCTTGTTACTGCTGGAGCACATTACTGATGAGTGAAAAAATCACAATTTGCACAGCACGGGTTGGTGAGTGATACTGCAGTGGACTGGCAAGAATAGATGTGCTCTCACGTGATGCTGCTCTGTGCACGTGCGTAGGTGCCGAGTCTCCACCCTGAAAATACTTTTATTTTTTAAGAACTTATTCTCTGCCCTTAGCGAGAAATTTTGTTTCAAAGAAATTCTGCTTCACAAATATTTCAGAAATTGGGGTAGCCATATTCCTAGGATTTAGGAAATGGGCTGGAGTGGTAGAGATAGTCATAAACCTTGGCCAAGAGACCTCACCATCACCTTGGTTTAATCAGGAGTCGTTCATCCCCAAGCTACAGGAGAAAGAGAAAGGAACATGCTATTGCCTGATATCTTAAAAAAAACAGGTATACTATGGCAAAATTAATATAAAGTGGTTATAATACACTATCATTCTCATGGGGATGAATTTTACACCCACTTTTCATGATTATAAATGACTTCACTAGGCAACAGTGGCAAAATACAACAACCACCCACTTCCAAAACCAAGAGCTAATGCATCACGAGGAGTTGAAGGTATAGCTCTGTTTCGTGCATCCTTCATCCTCCAAACACCCCAGACAAGTACAGCTGTCAGAGAAGACTAGCTATGATCAAATTTTTTCTCTTTCCTAGCAAGTAAGCATGGATCCAAATTCTGCTTTCACTTTTATTAGTATGAAAAGCTGTTTTCATTAAAAAACAGTCTACAGTCTTCATACACTCTTGAATATATGAACTCCCAAAAAGCAGTAAGCATGAACATAACATTTGAGGAAATGGCTGATTGATTCCAGTTTATATTCTCTATCTTCAAAGAAATGAACTAAATTGGATGTTCTCTGTCTGTTACAAAATTGAGGAACCGTGTCTGCTTAGGGCTAGAATCCCGCAGGATCAGTCCCAAAGGTGGAGCAGCGCAGTGTTCGTTATTCCGCTCGCGGTTTGACACAGTGCAGGGTAGGTGGAGAGAGCAGCAGCGTGAGGGGACTGAGTCAGCTGGTTTGGAGGAAGAGGAGAGTCCTTTGTGGGGGCAGGAGGTCGTGGCTGCAGCGCTGGAGCTGGGGAGTGTTGCCATGGGCTGATCGCAGGCGCCAAAATGAGGCGTCAGGAAGGTGGCTCGGTCGACACTCAGCAAAAATGAGTCGTGACCACAAACTCTTCAGATGTGGGTGGCAACTGGGTGGTTAAAATCTCAGAACCAAATCACAAATGTATGCTGAGCATCACTTTACCAAAAATACGCCGTATTTTTACTAATTGTTTTACTCCATTTGGTTCCTTTGTTTTTAAGGATAGTAGCATACATGTTTAAAATCCTTGCAATTACTGCTCACTTTAACACTTGAGCCCTACTGTGTTTCTGTTTCAGGGAGAAAGAGGAAGCATAGGTCCCCCAGGTTCAAAGGTGGGAAGTTTGTTTAACCTGGTCTAAAACCTCGGTTGTTTCTTTCCTCTGTTTCTTTTCATCTCTTCATGCACTTAGGGAATGCACTTAATGAATGTTTCTTGCTCTGTCAGCATATTAAAGCCCAGGGTGGCTTCACAAACCCCTTTCTCTGGTGAATTGTGAGTATCAGGAGCCAGTAACCTGGTGCTTAAGACTTCTGCCTAAAATGTTAAAATTGTATCCAAAATTCCATCTGAAAGGTGCTTGTCTTCAAAAGCATCTGGCAAAGCCCTGCCCATTTTCACCAGAAGGAAGATAAAAATCAGCAAAGCTTAGACAGAAAACTAAGTTCCACGTGCCTCTGCTCCTTCACTTGGTGGTGTGTAGCTCTCACCCCACACCAGAGCACCCCACAGGTCTGTGCTGCAGTAGGAGGCTCATGTCTGTCTTAATCCCTGCCTGCTCTGCTTTGAGCTCCTCTGGGAGCCCTCCCCAAAACTCCTGTTTGGGACTCTGCTGCTCCTTGCTGCTCCCTCTCTGACCTGAGCGTCTTTTGCAAGCATAAGCCAGCAGAGAGCGCTGATGTGACTCATAGAAATTTTTTTTTAATAAATAAAATAAAATAAAATAAAATAAAATAAAATAAAATAAAATAAAATAAAATAAAATAAAATAAAATAAAATAAAATAAAATAAAATAAAATAAAATAAAATAAAATAAAATAAAATAAAATAAAATAAAATAAAATAAAATAAAAATAAAGTAACCTTCTCCTGCATTTGGGACAGCCCTGAAATCAAAATTTATTCTAGGAAACAAGATAAATGCAGTTATGCTTGCTGAGTATTTACAAGAGTATTATCACAGTCTTCTAGCAGCATCTGCTTGTTTATTTTTTAAAAATACCAACAATGTAGCAGGACTCTTCTTGCCATAAATTCCATCTGCTGTACATATTATCAGTGTTGTCATTTCACATAGATATTTGTCAGCATGATAATTAAAGCTGATGCATTGACACACAGGACAGTTGTTTAACTCTTTATACCAGTTTGAGACTATAGAATATTTTCTTTATTGTTCATACATGTCCTTTCTTCTGAGGTTCTTTTTCTAGTAATTATTGTTGTTTTATGTGAGAGTGCATTTGAAATATGTGTATATTTTAAGTGGAGTGACTACAGGATATTTTAAAAATAAGCAATTTATCCCTTAAACCCTCAAACTAAAAAAAAGATATTTGTTTTCTTGTACCTGAGCAATGAGCTACATTCTTAAAATATGATGGGAATTAGAAATAAGGATGTCTCTGGATACATTAGTTGCAATAAAACACTTTACCTATCCTGAATCTTTTCTTCCCATTTAAATTCCGTTAGGAAAACAAATAGGAGAAATTATTGAGCATTTGTAATGGTAGGAAGCTATCCTGCAAGTATTAACGTGCCTGAAATGACAACATTCTGTTGCAGAATGGCTGTTGTTCCAAGGTTATTTCCTCTGCCCATTTACCTTTGCTGCAGATAGATACTTATAATTTTCCATAAGCACTTGAGAAACTTATTTACTGCTCATGCAGATACCAAAATCCCAGTAGCTGCTTTGATGCCTAAATTCCATTAGCAATCAGACACCTTTTATCCTGTCTATAAAATTGTTTATAAAATGAAGAATAGAGTACTTCAGAAATCATACTTCATTCCTGACCCATATGCTTCACTGATCACTGACAAAAACAGAAATAGCAGTGACAATGTCCTTTCTTAATGAAGCAGGCACATTAAATCTCTTATGGTGGTACTTTTAAAATACAAAAAAAATTTCTTCAAGCAGAGCTAAAAGTTGGAAACAAAACAGTATTTTCCAAAAACCAAAACGAAACAAAAAAATCCCCAGCATATTTTAAAAAACCCTCAAAGCCAAAAAAAAACCAAAAAAACCCTCAGAACCACATACAAAACAAACACCCAAAAAAAACCCACCAAAAAAACAAGCTAACAAGAGTAATTGGTCCCTTGGATGAATCATTAGGCTGCTCTGTGTCATTTCCTTCGCTCTTCCATATGATGCGGAGAAAAACAGACGCAAAAAGTGTAGCTCACTGTTTATCTGCTCCTTTAAGAATTTAGAACCTTCTCTTATCCATTTTTCTCAGAGGAAACTGCATTATCCTTAGTGCCTGTTTTTCCCATGGAGCAGAGTAGCTGTCAGACCCCAGCAGTCATTTACAGGCCTGCATTAGAGCAGAGCAGGGGGCGGTTTTGCCCCACATACTGACTCCCGTCTACATCCAATGCCAACGTCTACATCCCTTCTCTCCCTCCAGCTTGGGAGTCACTCAACTGAAGGGTGGAGATAACTCATCAAATGCATTTTGAGGGAAAGTAACAAAATTCACCCTTTTGCTAAGCAGGGGTGGAAGCAGTGAAAAACGATTGAGGCTGCAGGGGAAAAAAAGCCCTAAGCCTGCTCTGGAGAGGGGGAAAGAGCAGGAGGAGTGGAGAGAGATGACTAATGAGATAATCAGCCTCCCCCAAACCTGCCCACCAGCCCGTTCAGAGCCGTATCGTGACCCTCCCCAGTGGCAGCCTCCTGCTTGTGTAAAACTGAATGCAGTTTGGAGAGAATAACTGAATGCTTTTCGTGGCAGGGGGTGCCGGGCACAGATGGAAAACCAGGCTTTCCTGGCATTTCTGGCCAACCCGGAGAAGTGGTGAGTAGGGCAATCATCCTCTCTGATCACTGACACACACACTGGCTGCCAAACCTACCTCTTACAGGTCAGAAGGATCAGCACTTACTAGCAGAGTGTGAAGAGCTGGGGCTGTGTTTGTCCTGCTTAATCTGGAGCATTTACCTCAGACAAAAAACACAGAAGCAGAGTGTACCTTGCCCATGCCTCCCTCATCAGTCAGAAGAGATACAGGCATCTCCAGAGGGTAGTTCTGATTCCTCAGTGCTCCTTCTGCTTTTAATTATTCAGAAATCATCTCTGCCTTTAATTAGAGGAGAGCCAGCAGGCTCATAGGTGATTTTAATGTGTTTCTCATGCTTAAGACCCTCGAGGATTACAGCGTGCTTTGCTTGGGAAGTCCCACGGCTCATCCCCTGGCGCCTTCCTCTCACTCGTGCCAGACAAGTGTCTGCATTTCCAGCACAGGGAGTTCTACAGAGGGGCTGATCAAGCTCAGAAATAAACTGCCTGAAAGATGACAGTTTAGCTTCCCTGTCTTCTCCTGTCTGGTCCCCTGGGAAATCCTGGGCACAACTGATGTGGCTGATGCCGGAAAAGGACAGCACGGCCAGGGATGGCTGATTTCAGTGCAATGAAAGAAAGGTTCACTGGATTAATTCCCAGCTAATGAAATGTTTTGTGCCCATTTGCTTCTAGTCATCTGTGAGCTCTGTCAAAGTTCTGGGAAATACTTTTAAGCATCAAACCTTCAGAAGATCTGAGTTGAAACTAGTTGGCCCCATGTGTGTTTTAAGGGAGCTGGGAATTGATCATTCTGTACATGAAATTCACTGCTGTGATTTTCGTGAAGCAAGAGAGAGCACATTTCATAATTTTAAATGCGTTTTTTTTTTTTTTTACTTACCTGAAGGGTCCAAAAGGAGAGAAGGGTGACCCAGGACCTCGGGTGAGATTGTGTGGATTTCATTGTTTTCGAGAAATCTATGTGAAATCTAGTGCTTAGTGCATGGGTTTTCCACATGTAATGCCTTTGAAATAGGGTGAGCCAGGACAGGATGGGAACAGTGTTGTGGGACCACCTGGACCACCAGGACCACCGGGACCAGTCATAGCAATACCTGAGGTAAGTGTACATGTCGAGCATTGAGGTCTGTAACTCCCCTTACAAAGAAGAAGGCACAAGCAGTTAACACACTGGCAATTCTGCTGCTCACATTCAGGTCATAAGTCTATTCCTCAAAATAAAAAAAATCTCAATATGTCTCTGTATCAAATTATTTAGTTTTGAAAATGTTAGATTGGAAGAAATTGGGTAAAGAGCTTAGCTACAAGAGTTGTGAGGTCATATTGAGCATCTCGCACAAACTCTTCAGGTGATTCTGCAGGAGTTGTGAACATGAAATAGAAACCAACAGGGAAATACAAAACTGGGAATATTTAACACAGCAAAGCACCTGAGGCACAGCAGTGTGTGGGGGAGAGTCGTTTCCTGATAGTTGTCCACCATACAAACCAGAGCACTGACTCTGGAAGCAACAAAGGATAAAATAGTAGAAGCCCATAAAAACTCTCCAGTATGCTTTAGATGCAAGTATATTTTCAGTTAGTTTTGTTGTGTGCACATCAGCCTTTGCAAAAACAGTACTACATGCAGTAATGAAGGCTGGAGGTTAGGATGAATCCCACTTGGAGCTGACAACAAAAATCTTACTATTTGGCCTGGTGTAACATTAAGATCTGGAGGAACTGTGAGTGACGGCAGGAAACTTCACCTCTGAGAGGTGGAGGTGCCTAAAACAGCCAGACATGTCCACAGGAATGCATATAAGGGCAATAAGGAGTGTTTTGTAATTGCCAGAGAAAATGCCCAGCTGAGAAATCTATGTTAAGGAGAGCTTGGCAACATCATTATCACAAAGCTAAACTACACATAACCTTTTTTGACTGAAAGAACTGGGCTTTCACTTAGGCTTCTGCTACCAATAGCAAATATAGCATTAATTTTCATCCCATAGGACACATCTCCCTTCCTAACTGAAGTGGCTTTTTCTTTACTGAATTTACTGGGAATCCATGCAGAATCTTGGATCCTGCGTCTTGGATGAGCAGGATTATAGACTCACGGAAATGTTGGTTGTGTTCAAACTCCTGCTCATGGTGGGACTGTCAGCAGCTCTACACTTTATCACAATTCTGTGGAGTTTCTGGGGAACTGCTCAGTAGTTGTGAAAGAAATGCTGATGTAAAATTCATGTTCTTTCTCACAGCCCTGCCACGGTGCCACTGTGGGACCTTAACTCTTATCAGTGACTAAACAGCTCTGTTTGCAGTAAAAATGAACCTCAATATGTTGCTCCATAGCTCATTAATACTTGAAAAAAAACCACTGGGACAGCCTCAGAGTGGGGACAGTACATATAAAGAACATAAAAAGATTATTGAAGCTGACATAAACTAATGACATTTGCTTGCTGGAGGCTGCATGGCTCCCTACATGGGCTAGTCACAGTCCACACATCTGTCAGACATGTAGCTGTGTCTGAAGAAACCTAAAGTACATCCTCTGAGTCCTCCTGATTCCCTGTATGAACTACTCTTACCATGTATTACAGAATTGTATAGAGCCTGGTGGAATCTGTATTGCATTAGGTGTATCACAAGTCCATAGAGATTCCCATTTCCTTCTCTAAGTACTCTTGGGTTTTAGAAGTAAGCTCTTTTTAAAAATTGAGAGCCTTTATGGCTTTATATACATTTGTAATATAGGTGTTCTGGGGAGGTACAGCAAGAGCTGTCAAGTCCTCTGTATTTTTAATCAGAAGATTCGTGTACTGGATTTTGATACAGTTAATTAAATGTGTGGGGAAGTATACGTCACTTTGTATGACATTGAATTCTTCCTATTTCACAAATGCTTGTGTAAGAACAGGACATTTGTTTGCAATAAGTTTGCTGAGATAGACATTAAATTACCCAAGTGTGTTTTGTTGACCCAGTCTCCCATCTTTCATAGTAAGCTTCCAATATGGAAAAGAACTATTGCAAGCAGACCTATCAATTGCAGTTGGAATTGCAGAACTAAAATAAATATCACTGCCAGCTGTTGTAATGTGGATATTGGCTTGATGTGGGTAGAGCAGCAGAGATCAGTGATCTGAGTGAACCACAGGGCACTTAGAGAGATTACTGTCCAGGTCAGGGTCATTCATTTAACCATTGTGTAGCCAAGAACAATACTTCCTGGGCTACAGAAGCCCAAGACTTATCCATCAGAGTTGGAAGGAAGTTTTCTTAAGAAGGGCTGCGTGGATACAACTAAACCAACTTTATGTTGCTTGACAAAAAAAATAATCCAATAAAGAGTTAGTTCAGTTTCAGCACCGTTGAAATATTTAGAGCTGTGGCTCACCAGTCAGGCCCCACCAGTAAGTGTCTGGCTGATAGCACATTGATCAAGCTGCACTGAAAAGTGGACCTTGATTTCCTTCTCATTTCACCTGGCCCCTATGTGAATGGAGGGGATTTAGTTCCTTCAAGAGCCACTTCTCATACCATGAAAATAAGTGTTAGGGGAAAACTGAGGTCTGCAGTGGAACCTACCCATTTCCAGGCTTCTGCAGTTCCCACCAGCAATGTGGGTCTCAGAGGCTTCCTGTCCTTGCTGCCTCCTGTCCTTGCTTGTGTTGCCTCCTGTGATTAAACAGGAAGTCTGCTCTGAGTCATCATGTTTAAAAAAGTGCCCCTCTGTTTGCTGCTGTTTGATATTCCAAAACACTAAAATCAATATTTCTCATCCTATATTGGCTATTTCACTCTTTCAGAACATAGTTGCTGATACTCAGTGCATTTTCATGAATGGAATCGTGATAACCAGAAAACCATAATATTTGTTGCTATGATTTTATCACACAAATTTAGTTTGGTATAGTACAGAAGTAATTTTGAATAGAGAAATGTTATTGGATTTAAATTTCAAACTTTCAAACTTTTCTTTTTGGCTGGCACTTTTCACCCACAGTTTAGGTACAAGAAACAAAAGTCACAAAGAAAGGTTAATGCTGCGGGTGTAAAGCAGATGTCAAAAGATTTTGTTCAGCCTGTTCTTTCTATAATTCTGACAAGGCCAGAATTTCTATAATTCTGACAAGGAATTTCTATATTATAGAATTTCTATAATTCTGACAAGGCCTTTTGGATGCAAAGCTGTAAGTTTACTTAGAAACCAATCCAGACAATCATCCTAAAATATGGAAAACAATGTTGTCCTTATAATTGTAATTAGCAATTTCTGAACTAATTCAATGTGTTGAAGAGTTATATTGCTGGATTGTTGTTATTAAAGCTGTTTGCACATCCAAACCCAATGACAAATAATTATATACCTGGAGGAGGTTGTGAAGAGTGCAATCTTTTCATCACTCTTCTACCTTTTGGTTTTGTTTTCAAATGTTCTTCGGCATTATGTAGAGTTTTTCCAACCACAATTTCCATTTGCAGATCAACTGTATGTGTAAAATATACAATGTGCCTGTTCCCAAACTCAGCAAAGCCTTTGGGATTCTTTTCACTGACTTCAATATAGTTTGGATTGAGCCCAAAAACAATGAATAATGAGTGATTCCACAATGAAAAGACCATGTAAACCCAGGGCTCCTGGATTTCTGCCACCAGATAAAACAGAACAATCCCAGCAGCAGGACTCTCTTATTACTGTCATTAAAGTAGCAGCCCGTGTCCTGTTCCTTTTCTGGGCTGTGTAAAACTGGAAATAGAGTAGGACCAAGGGCACCATACTATCCCTGAAGAGTGCAGCAGAGTTCTTGCAGCCTGGGAGATGGAGTGCTCCTTGTAAGATCTAAACCCTATTTTTACTTGACATTTTTTCCAGTGGTTTTTGTAGAACACGAGGACAGGGAGTAGAAAGAAGAACCCAGTAGAAGCAGCAAGCTTTAGCTGTATGAATTATTCAACATGACCTCAAAGTACAGAAAGCTGACCATACACTGCCATGCTCAGATGACAAGGATAGGATAGGATAGGATAGGATAGGATAGGATAGGATAGGATAGGATAGGATAGGATAGGATAGGATAGGATAGGATAGGATAGGATAGGATAGGATAGGATAGGATAGGATAGGATGGGATGTGTGATCTGGATTAGAAAAATAGTATTCAGAGACTCATAAGAGTATTGGAAGTGATCTCTGGAGGGCATATGGTCAAACCTCCTATTCAAAGCAAAGTAGTTTCAAACTCAATTCCTATTCATAACAAATGTTGGAAAAAATTGTGGTCTGGTCATGTTGATCTTCACATGGTTGCAGGCAGTAAAAGAGGCATTCAAATCTCACAACATGGGCTAAATCCCTGGCACCTGAAGGCATGCCCTGTCCTGGCATTGAGGAGAGCTGGACCAGAGCTCCAAAGGTCCCTGTCCACCTTCATTATTAGGATTCTGTGATCAAATTATGCAGAAATGCCTGGGCTAATGGGGAGCTCACCAATTCCAGGATAGGAAGCAGTGCAATTGCCCTGAGCTGTTCAGACATCCTGAGACTCGGTGCTGGGTGGTGCAGGAGTTGCTCCACATCACAGTTTGGGGTTCCAGGACTGTTTCAGACACAGCAGTGCCATCAGTGCTGACTTAGGAATCACAGCATGGCACTGCATGGTGTGATGCAGACATGTCCAGAATGTAATTAAAACTTCAACTCTGCAGCAGAGGATGAGTGTGCTCAGACTGATTCACCATCTTAGAATGCCAGTGACACACTGGAGCATAAAACCTCCATTTGATCTTTATCTTGCTGAGATATATATAATGGTTTCAGGCTGCAAAATTTGGTGTCATAGCTTTCAAATTAAAAACGTGACTCAGTTAATTAAATTTCTGAAAGCATTCTGAGATCTTTGCAGAATAAATGTAAAATAAATTCTAGGTTTTTTTATTCCAGATGTATAAAGAAAATTAGAAGTAGAGAGCCTTTTCTGTCACCTTATTTATTTTTGGGGGTCTTTTTATAGTTATAAAGAGATAACTTTACATTTCTAAAAATGTGTGTGTGCCTTACATAAACCATTTGAAATAACCTGTTCCTTAACCTCTTTTTCAGTCGCTTCTCAATGACACAGATGGAATTTCTAATTTTACTGAAATAAAAGGACTCTTTGGGCCTCCAGTGAGTATACACTGCTTTATTAAATCTTCAGATTTCTTCTTTTGAGTATCAACTGGAGATGAGTTTCCTATATATTAGGATTGTGTTTCTGCTAACTTCAGCACCAAACTCTGCAGAAGTACTTACAGGCAGAACTGAGCTCTGGGTGAACAAGCTACTTTTACACGTTTGTATGGAATAAATTGGCTTATCTCTGATTCTGAGCTATGTGCTCAGAATTATAGAAATGTAGAACTGTTGCAAAAATAGAGAGCAAGAATTACATTTCTTCCAATTTTTTTCCTTCTTGTTTTTCCGGTCACAAAGCATTGGGATAAAAAGTATTTTGCCTGGTTCTGCTTGAGACTTCAACTAGAAATGCTAGGCTCCTGTGTGTGAGTTTTATCTCACACAGGTTATAGCTATGAATGAAAAACTAGGAATTTCATAAGAGAACAACAGATGTGAAATTGAAGTTCTCTTCTAGATGCAAAAAGTTCAGTCAAATACTTGAAATCCTGAATGCTTCTTGAAATCCTGAATGCTTCTTCAAGTTCCTAGGACTGGATCCAAAGAGAAATCCACCTTTTCCAGTCATGGAGTCTGTTCAAACTTGCCCAAAAGTGTACAGCATGTTGCAATTTGCAAAATCTTACCCACCACAAATTAAGAACCTTACTTTACAGCTAGTTTCATTTGTGAATTCTGGTTTGTGTATTTTATTTTATTTGTTTTCTTGTTGGCGAGCACAGTGATCTCCTCCGCATTAAATCCCTGATAAAACAAGGAAAGTCAGAATGTTCGTAGCCAATAGCAGAAATTCACTGTACATAGATTAAGTTTGCAAAAACTTTGTATCTTGTTATTACAGCTGCCCCAAAACAAATATTTACTGAATCTGTCATTGAACTGGAAACAGGGGCAGTATTTCCAGCAGCAGCTTGTAACCTTTTTCTGTTAGCCTAGCATGGCTCTTTCCTGCTGCTAAACCATAGGACAACTTCATGTTATTGTGGCTGCATCCAGCCATGCTGATGGTAAAAGAGTTTTCATGGAGGAGTATTTTCATGTATTTCCCAAAGACCTGGTTCTCCTAATCCCTGGACATAATAGGATGCCAGGACAGTATGGGTCCTCTTGTGAGAGCTCTGCCGCAGTACTTGCCAGAGGTAATTCAAACCTTTGTTTTGTGATAGATGTTAGAGTCACATTCCCACATTCCCACAAAAAAGAAGCAGGTCCTGTAGCTTGAAGAGCAGTTGCAGTGAGAAAGATTTGAACCTCAGACTCGAAGCTCTAACCCTAGTCAGGAAACAGGTGCACTCTCATAGTGGATGGGGAAATAAACATTCTGCTGATCTGAACCAAAATTAAAGTGTCTCTCTGCAGTTACCAGAGCAGGGCAATGTTAAATGTGCCCAATACAAATCCCAGTCTGTGATTCTGTTCACAGCCTATTACACACACTGTTTTCTATCCAAAGACATCCAGGACCAAAATGGGAAAGGTAAGCGGCTCCTGTGGTCTCTGTGCCAGCATCTGGAAAAGATTCAGAGGAGGCTGAATATAGTTGCATGCCTTTCATTTGTAGAAAATGTCATCCTTTTTCAGTCTTCTCTGGATCTCTGCCTCACCAGTTTTTGAGAATAAATGCTAAATTAGAAGCATAGGGTGTTGTGGAGGTTGACACCTTCACTGTCAACTGAATGAAGTTCTTAATTCAGTAGCAGATGAGTTGATATTCACAAATCACACAATGGATGAAAAATGCATATTCTGTTTTGCAAGCCTATGATATGTGTTTGTAAGGGTGTGAGTTTTTTAATTTTGCAGGGGCCAGATGGCAAGCCCGGTCTACCAGGATTTCCTGTAAGTATTAATTGCCTAGGATTTAAATGTATTTCCTAGGATTTTTAAGTATTTTTTAATATAGTTTAATATTTTTAAAAATGTGTATTGTGTACAATTTGCATGAAGTCTAATAAATTTTCATAGAGGATGCTGCAGGTCTTAGGAAGTTACCAACCAAGCTAGAAATTTATTCTGTCAGAAACTAAGTATATTCTGCTAGGCTCATCTCAGTGTCAGTTCTGTAGTTTGAATCTGCGTGTAATTAATGGAAAATTACTGCCTAAGGGAAGCCTATGCCGTATAGGAGAAACAAGTGGAACAAATGAAATTCTAAAAGTTATCTGTGTGTATATGTATGTAAGTGTGTTATTCCTCAGGCTTTTTTGTCACCACTACGGAGTACAGGAAAGCCCTATAAGATGTTCCCTTTTTATTTTATCCTTTAGGATATATTTATGATTTTTCATAATAACATTCCAGGGCCACCGTATAAGCACTTCACAACCATAGTACCAAAAGGTGCCTTTTGCTGTGCTACCTACCTGTTGCACTCAGACCACCATGCAAACATGTATAAGCATCTTCCTCAATGACTTAGACATGGGACTTGGAGGGATACCAAGTGTGCAGATGATACAAAATTGGAGGAGCTGTTAACTCCCTCCAAGGCAGAAAGAGCCTGCAGAGATACCTCCATAAATCAGGGGGCTGAAGCATCACCAGCTGTACGACGTTCAACAAGGGAAGGGGGCAGATTCTGCATCTGGGATGGTCACCCTGGTTGTGCATGTTGACCAGGGAATGAGATGCTGGGGAGCAGTGCCAGGGAAAAAGACCTGGGGTCCTGGTTGATGTCATGGTGAATCTGAGCCAGCAGTGCCCTGGCAGCCAGGAGGGCCACCCCTGTCCTGGGGGCACCAGGCACAGCACGGCCAGCTGGGCAAGGGAGGGGATTGTCCTGCTCTGCTCTGCATTTGGGCTACCTCACCTCGAGTCCTGGGGACAGTTTTGGGTGCCACAATGTGAAAAAGACCTTAAGCTGTTAGAGAGTGTCCAAAGGAGGCCTGTGAAGATGGGAAGGGCCTTGAAGGGGAGCTGTGTGAGGAGCAACTGAGGTCATTTGGTCTGTTCAGCCTGGGGAAGAGGAGACAGAAGGGAGACCTCACTGCAGTCAACAACTTCCTTGTAAGGGGAAGAGCAGGGACAGACATTGCTCCCTGCTCTATGGTGCCCAGTACAGGACCTGAGGGAACGGCCTGAAGTTGTGTCAGGGGAGGTTTAGGTTGGATTTAGGAAAAGGTTCTCCACCACAGATTTGTTGGGCACTGGAAGAGGCTCCATAGGGAAATGGTCACAGCACCAAGCCTGACAGAATTCAAGGAGTGTTTAGACAATCCTCTCAAGCACATGGTGTGACTCTTGGGGTGTCCTAGGCAGAGCCAAGAGCTGGACTTTGATGATCCTTGTAGGTCTATTCCAACCCAGAATACTTTGTGATTCTGTTATTTTTTGGCTTATGACTTCAGATAGTATTGTTCTAATTCTTGTGTTCATATTCTGTGTGATGTGATGGAATTACTTTTCCTTGTTATGGTTGTTCAACCGTTCAGAGCAGGCATATGGTCTCAGGATCCTTTGTCTATTGCCTGAGAACAATTAAGCAGAAAACTGGGAAAGCTGACAAAAGATGTTAACAAAATGCTGGCAAATTGCCCAAAATTCCACAGAAGGTTGCTTGCTGAGTCCTGAGCATTGTGGACTGCAAAGAAAGGGGAAAAAAACTCCTTAGACATATATTTCATTTGAAAAAGAGCTGATAACTTTTAGAAGGTGCTCTAATGAATTCTTTGTCTCTGTCCCTTATAAAATTCCTACAGACATGAAACTACTATTCTTGATCTCACCTCATGTCTTTTATTTATTTCTTGACAAATGCAGAAATTATGTAGATTTGAGTTTAGATCATGGTGGGTAAAAAGATTGCTTATGAATGCTCTTGGAAGGTTGTAAAGTACAATTTGATCTGATGGGAATGCTTTCCCCACAAAACAGATAAAGAAATAATCTTGTTATCAAATTAAAAAACTCTATTTCATATACTATTTTTTTTCTTTTTTTTTTTTTTACTGTTAAAAATACACCTTCAGAAATTCTGTTGAAAATCAGTCTGGCTGAATGATCACGGAGAGAGAGAGGATTGAGTACAGAAGAAATAGAGAATTTTAGGTTTAATTTCCATTCTTATTAATGTTTGCATATTTCCCTTTGTAAATGCATGTATCATCTACACCGTGATAAACATCAGGTATTTTTCATTTTGGTCTTTCTAAAAGGCTTTCCTTATGTGAAATGTGGTTTAGGGAATAACTTTATTCAGAGAGCAATTTAGTCTTGTAAGAATTCTTAGACTACAACCAGAGGGATTTAAGTTCAAGTTTGCCAGTAATTAAAAATGACATTTAGTAAAATAGTTTAGTTCCATATTGTTCATAATTATCACTATGGGTTTATGTACTTCTTTTTGCCTAGGGCCCTCGGGGTCCAAAGGGTGATACTGGTTTGCCTGGATCACAAGGACCTAAAGGACAACAGGTATGAAAAAATGCATAGGGGAAAGTATAGACTGAGAAATGTGTTAGATGACAAGTACTTAGTGACATTAAAAGTTAATGATTCTAATTTTTGTAGGAATTGGGATTTTAATAAGTTCATGTGAAAAATGTACTAGGGGGAATGTGAAAATGCTAAATTACATCCCCTGATATAATCTTACCAAGAGCTAATCTTCCTGCCCCAGTGTTGAAATTCATCAGTGCAGTATGCACTTATCAGGTTAAGTCTCTTTAAACATTAAACATGAAGTGACCTCTTCTTGCCAGCTGATTGTTGTGCTGACACCCTGGGATCCTATCCAAAAGCCCAAATAAAAAAAAAGATCGATGTTTTCCTCCTCCTATGCCAGAGAGAGCTTTGCCTACAGAATGAACACTGCAATTTTCAATTCCCAAATAAAGTTTAAGACTTGAGGCGCTCTCTCCATAGGATTCTTTCTCTTGTTTCTTCACAAAAGGTGTGTATTTTATAGCACTGCTGAGGGGGTACTAAAGACGGACTCTGTCCTTCTGTAAAAACTGCAGCTGTTCCAGTTTTTTCCCCTTCTTATCAACCTTCAGGAAGCAGGGGAGAGGAACATCCTATATATTGGGGATGCCAAGAAAGAAGAACAAAACCACTTTTTGCTTATTCTAAGTAGCTGAGCTCACTTTCTCACAAGTAATAGGAAGACTTGGAAATGGTTAATTATGGTTTAAATGGGGTAGCAGATGAACAGCATTGTCATTGCTCAGAAGGAAAGCTCTCAGGCCATAAATACCAGTCCCTGCTTATCATAAGGTTTCCTGTTCTTATACAAAATGCATTAAAGGATCAAGCTCAGCCTTAGAACTAGTTGGGTGATTTTTGGTTTAGGTTGTGGAGGTTTTTACTTTAGTTTTTTTGGTTGGTGCTTTTTTTTTTTTGTTTGTTTCTGGTGTCCACACTGGCAAGAACCTAAAGCTTTGAAAGCATTTAATTTTGGACACACCAAAAACATAGTGATGTATCTGATGGTGTTTCTGAGCTGTGAACACCAAGCTATGCTCAAGAGTGAAGTTTGGGAACCCCAGTGAAGATGTACAGACACCAGTACTTAAAGGATCATGAAATTCAACCTCAGGTCCATAAATTCTCACAGAAGATAAAGTCAGTGAAGCCAACCAAGTCTTAGGAAGACTCCAAGTACCCAAAGTATCTTCAGGGAGACTTCAAAGACTCACAACAGTTTAAGAACCTGTGAGAAGAACTGAGTTACAGCATCTAGACTTCAATGAAAGGTCTATAACCTGGACTGTCATTTTAATCAGCTATGCAATTGCTAGCTTCAAGCCAGATTTCTTCCATGATATCTTGGGAAAGATGCTGTAGCAAGCTGCCTGAGGTGGGAAGTGGAAAGTTACAGCTGAATGATCCAGCCTGGGAACCATGGGCTTAGCACTGAGAAGTGATAATTCGTGGTGGTGGAACAGAGGGTCACAGTTTGAGTGCTGGGACTTGACCTTCACTGAAGTTAATGAGGTTGCATCGTGCAAGGCACATACAGAGACATAGAGCACATTCATGCTTTCCTGATAATAAAATCTGAAAAATTACTGGTCTATCAAGATGGGACATTTCCAGCAGGGTTTGCTGACCATTAAACTGATGATACACAAGAAGACACCAATAACCTGTCTGCCTTTGGCAGAGACCTTTTGTGAACACAGCATGTTACTCTATGGAGAGTAAAGAAAAATAAGAACTTATTCTTCTCAGGGAGGTATTTTTAGTGTACTTTATTACGTTTTTAGAAAGATATCTCTTTTCTTCCCCAGAATCAAGATTCACCCTACTCATACAGATATCACTTTATGTTTGATATCACAGCATGACTAATCTGTCATCCTTCAAACAAAAGTAATGCTGCCTTGACTTCTTCTGATTCACTGGGAACTGCTTTGTAAACAGCAATTACTCTGATAATTGCAGGGTGAAAAGGGAGAACCAGGAGCTATCATTTCTGCTGATGGATCTTTAACTGAATTATTAGGAAGAAAAGGGGAGAAGGTGAGCTAATACTGAGTTGTGTTCCTCCAGAATTATTTGGTGGCCATGCTATCAGCCACCTCTGCTAGACATTGCAGGAATTCTCCTTGTCATTGCTCTCTCTGTGTTCGTCCTCAACAGGGCGAAGCTGGACTGATGGGACCAGCGGGACCAATGGTAAGATGATTCCAAAGATGAATTGGTTTTTATTTTTTAATTTTGCTTTGGCCTTACAAATATTAGTAAGTGTAAAGGTAGTGGGGTTTAGCTTTTCTTTCCTTCTGAGTAGGGATGATAAGGAGTATTTGTGTTTCAGGGCCATCAGTGTCCTTCAGAAAAGAATATTTGTTACATATGTGGTGCTGTAACTGGTGACTTGATGCAGAGCTTAAATTCCTGGTAGAACAAATCTGTTACTGTCTAAGCTGACAGTGAAATATCATCAGAGCTGGAAATTTACATGATTTATGACTCTGAGTGAACTGAGCTTGTTTAGCTCTGAAGATAAAAGACTGAGAGGAGCTCTAATTGCTCCCTGCTGCGGCCTGAGAGGGAATCACAAAAACAAAGTCAGGTCCTTCTTCAGACGTGCACAGGAAAACAACAAGTAAAAAAATCACAAGTTGCAGCTTGTGACACATATAGATATAAAAGCAAAAAGTCACATTAAACTTGATTACACACAGAAATAGGTGCCCAGAGAAATGATGGATTCTGGAACAAGGTGTTGAGTGGCATGACCTAACCTACAAGCCCAACATTCAAGTTTGTCTTATAAGCAAAGGGTTGTGCAAGAGGATCCCTCTCTTTCCACCTAAATTATTCTCTGTTTATATGACTTACATTAAAACAACTAACTGCATCATCTCAATTTCTGTCAATTCCAATAAACTGCAACTGCATTGGATTCTGAGAAAGCTGTACACCGGGCAGTAGAGTAAGACCATGTACCAAAATCAGGATTTAGAAGCCTCTTTCAAGTATTTGGTCTGATACTTTTGACTGGACATGGAAGGTTGTAAGAAAGCACAATAAATTAGTTATTAAATAAGAGCAGTTGCCCAGACTCAGAAGCATTAGGGTGCCAATTTCTTCTAGTCTAGTATTTGAAAAATCCAAGGATGTCAAGGATGTTTCTTTGCTTCTGCTTTTGATGTAGCCTGGTCACTGTTGTGCCTTAGTGAATGTTAGTAGGGTGTTGACATTTCTGCACACCAAGGTGAGTAGGAGATTTTTACATCAGTTTCTGTAGCCTTCCAAAGGGGATAACTGGGTGTGCTGAGTAACTGCTTTTTTAATTACTGTGTATCAGAATACCCTGAGGAGGCTATCCTAACTTATCAGAAAGGATGTTCCTCTCCTTCTCCTTGTATGACTGCAAGATGATCTACCCTTTCGACTTGGCACAGAGTAACTTTGAATGAAAGTGGACTTCAGAGATGATCTTGTGCACACCACTGCCTGGAGCAGGTCTCTTTAACTCAGGAACTTGTCAAATGAAGTTTTCAACAACTCTTAGGGTAGAAATTCCACAACCGTTCTGGGCAGCACATTTGGAGTAAAAAAATTTGTCCTTATATTTATTTGGAATTCCTGGCTTGTGTTCACTGCTACTAGCTGTGCATCCTGCATCCAGTGGACATGCCCTTTTCTTCTCAGCCCCAAACTTTGTGTTTTACATCTCCTTTTATATGGCCACGAGTTGCTTCATACAGTTCAGCAAGCAGACAAGGAAGTTCTTTCCAGCACTGGTGGGAATGGTTACACTTCAGGGAAGTTTGGCACATGGGGCCTGTCTCAAGGCTTTGCTCAGCCAGTTCCCTTCTGAGCACAGAATTCCCATTTGATCATTAGTGCTAATGGGGTGATACAATTTGGTGCTGTCCATAGAAAAAATCTATCTGTAATTAGTGTGAGGCCTGTGCACCCAAAACATGGAGACTCCAAGTGCTGCACTGGAGACTCTGACAGGTAACTTATTAAAGGTTTTAGTGCAATGGCTCTGTTCCACTTTGCTCCAAGAGAGTCCCTGGCCCAGGAATGACTTTGAGGCAGTAGGGGCACTCTGATTGTTCCTCTCTGCTCTTAGACCCATACACAGATTTCCAGAATTTAAAGTCAAACCCCTAGGCACTGCTCTGCTTCTCTTTGAGACTTCAGCTGGACAGAAGGTAGGATCACAGGAGCTAGGAGCACAAGGAGCTACAGAGAAGTAGCAGTTGGGCAGATGAGAGCTAGGGATAGCCAGGAGGTCAGTACAATTGTTAGCAAAAGCAGAAGAAACAGATTGGATCCAAGCTCCTGGCACCAGAGAAATGAGGATCTCTTACATGCTGGGTTATGCCATTCCCTGTGGGTGAAGGGCTGCTTATCACTGAAGTAGAGACTTAGTGAGAGCCTCAGTGTCAGCCTGCCCAGATCTACTGTGCTGCTGTAAAAGAAACTTTTGTGGTAAGCAAAACTCCTGTGGCTTCCACGCTTCCTTCTTTCGCTTCTAGCTGTGACTGCTGGTTTCTCTCAGGGAGCTGCTAACACCTGACAGGCTGGGCTGGCACTTAGGGAAAATAGTAAAGGTGGCCTCAGCTGAGCCAACTCTCACATTGTTAATGTCTGAAATCCCAGGTAAAGCATGGGATCAGACACTGCTCTTTATTTAAACTGAAAAAGAAGTCTGTTTCTAATTGTCCTCACTGATGATTAAAGTTCAGATTTACATAATCTTTAAAGGCTCAGGTACCAGGGAGTGAAATAGGAAAATGCTTTTGCATTGCTTTTTTTTAACATTTTGGATTGCTTTGTTTTTCCCCCAAAACCTCATTACTGGATGTTGTATCATGGAAAGGTGAATTTTGAAATTTTGGGGCAAAATGTTGAAATTCACCAGCAATCTCTTGCCTGATTGAGACATGGGCATTAACTTTGATCACATGAGTAGGAATTACCTTCAAACAGGAAATAAAATAGAAGAATAATAAAAGTAGTTTCAGCTGACATTAGTGAGTTTAAAATTCTGATTACAATGGGGACATTATAAATTAATATGTTCATATAGTAACTGCTTATGAATTTCAGGTCTAATCCAGTTTTCAGTTTCAGCAGGAAAAAAATTACAACAATTAATCCATGAATTTCAGGTAGATGATAAGAGATCTTCTTCATCAGATTAATTTTTCATTAATGTACCTATCACTTTTCACTGAAAAGATATCATGTGAAGGGTTAAACACACCCACTGTCACATGTCAGCGGTATCTGTGTGAGATCTACAGACAGATTATTTAACAAGTAATGCAAGAAGGAGTATCTCAGCATTTCAGCAGTCTAAAAAAAGGAAATGAAACCAGAAAGGCTGACAAAATGTAAAGAGGTTGTCTAGACCCTTGTGGTTTCAGTGAGTTTCAGGAAGCTGACATCAGTTGAAAGTTTGTAGATCCTCAGATTTGCTGCTCTTTGTTGATCACTTGCAGGCTGCCTAGAAGCTGCATGCTTACAAATGCCCCATCCTAGGGGATCCATAGTCCTGGACCACCTTTCCCAGACAGCCTGCTTGTCCCCTCTTTTTGCAGTGGCCTGTATTACTTGTTAGAGCCTGGTGAGTCAGTCAAACCTGTATAAAGAAGGAACAATTCTTTTTGACTATCAGTCCCATGAATCCTCAAACCCAGGCTGGTGAGAGGCAAGAAGAAGCCTGGCACTGTGAGAATTCTCAGGCCAATCCACAGATATTTCCTCATAGAGCCTGATTCAAAAATAATTAGAAATAAAAAAGGAAAAAAAAAAAGAAGATTAACAAAATATATATATCTCACTTCCTTTTCTTTTCCTGACTGATGCATTTAATTTTTCTTCAATACATGGTGAGTCAGTTTAGAATTGCATGCCCTGCAAGGGTCTGGGAATTCAGACTTCATTTCAGATAGGTGGTCTTTTCCAAACCAGAGCTGTTACATGCAGTCCTCAGCTTCTGAGATCACTCAGCAGAGCAAGCAGAGAGAAATGTTCTGTGCAATCACAGGCAATCACAGATGATTTTTAATCTAGATATAAAACTATATTTCTTATTATAAATAATCAAATATAGGTCAACAAAATGGGCCATAATCACTTTTTTTTTTTTTGCTCAGGGACCAAGAGGACCTACTGGACCCAAAGGAGAACTTGGCTTCCCAGGACGCCCAGTATGTATTGTGCTCTCAAGTGGGATAAAGTGGGAAAGCTTGCTTCTGACAAGATATATGACATTTATATCTGATAAATAATTATTATTATTTATAATAATAAATTATTTCTACTTGTTTCAGGGCCGTCCAGGACTGAATGGACTGAGAGGTGTGAAAGGTGATCGAGGTGAAGCCGTTAATGTAAGTTTTTTGTATTTCAATTGGTTGAAAAATAAAATCTGTTAAAATATGAAGTCTGATTTATACTGGTCCCTTTCAGATGATGATGGGACTGAAAACCTGAAGTGTTCTAGAAATTATTGTGTTTGCTATTTTTTCCTCTCTAGCAGCAGTCATTGAAAAGTCAGCTCCTGGGTCTGTCTGGGCAGTTCTTGCAGATACCCAGAGTTGTGTCAGCTCCCAGGTGTGACAGTTATGTGTGTCACTCACTGCTACCATAGCAGCTTCAAATTGCAAAAGATTTGGAATTCCAGGGTTTTTTATATGTGTCAAGGACTTCCTGATCCAGGCCACCAGTGTGATCTCTCATGATGTGAAGATACTCCCACAGGCTCTGACCTTTTCAGCCCAGGAACAAACAGCACTTGAGCACATCACAGGGAAGGGTTATCTACCTTACTAACAAGGAGATGCTCACTAATCCCTGCTACCTGTGTGCAAGTATCCAAAACAAAACAACGACCTCTGCACAGGTGACAGCATATTCATGCTCACCTACAGCCTGTAATTGTGGAATGACAAGTGATGAAGCAAGCTCCTGCTGCTGCAAGTTGTTCTTATGAAAAGATTTCAGGCAGGTTGTCTCGTGGCAAACATTGAAACTGGACCACACAAGAGCTAGCACTGCTGAGCATAGACAGCAAGCTTCACAACAGCAGAGTCATTTGTGTGGTTGTTCTGATGCCATGCAACAATCTGTGCTAGGAAGATTGGTACCCATGCCACAACAGCAGCTAATGCTACTTCATCTGCATCAGAGATAATGCTGAAAAAAAAATTACAAGGGTATGTTACTGTGCTAGCATAAAGTCAGTATCGCTGTATTTGAGATTTTTTTGTAAATGGATTCTGTTGTAAGACGCCTCTGGTTTTAGTTTGTTCAAAAGAAGAAAAAACTATGGCCCACAAACTGCAAGGCACAAGTGTCTTGTCCATCTAGACAATAAATATAAGTGAGATGATTCTGTTTTATGTGAGTAGCAGGGAGACTGAGAATTGCTAAGTATCTTTGCAGAATTATTTAGGTATCTCTACAGTAAAAAAAGACCAGGTACTGGATGTGGCTTACCCCCTAGAAGAAGGTATAAATAGAAATATACTTCCTAGAAAGTGAAAACAGACAAATTAGACAAATTCTAATTGGAAGAAAATGACAGGAAAAATTCCTACCCACTGAGAGAAAATATAAGAGTAGATTTTCCTTTCCTCCATATCTTCAAAAAATATTAAAGTTCATTTTCTGGACTGAGTGCCTTAACCACACAAAAGCTATTGTAGCAAGCATAACTGTATGAAGTACACCAGGCTGACAGGTTAAAGGAAACTAGCAAACAAAGGAGGTTACTTGTTCTTAGTAGACCTTCCTGAAGTGCTCAGGGAAGATAAAATCTAATGGATCTCTAATTCTTGATGAGATGACATATGTCACCATACAGAAAGTTGAATTGATGTGGACTGAAAGGTGAACACAGCTTTGGCCAGGCTTTCAAATGACACAGTTAAGAGCTGACATTCATTTTTTGTAAAAGGCAGTCACACCCTCAGTCTAGCAGGGCTCCTCAGGGTTGCTAATAGCATGTATGTATCTGACTGGCACTTGAAAAATCCTGAATCTCAGCAGTCTTGAGAGATCTAGATCAGTGTAGAATACCTAATTTTCCTTGGGTGGGAGATGCCCTCTTTAATTTGATCCAGTATGCAGTGCTTTAGGTGTTCCAGTTTGCAGTTGGGGTTTATTGATACACTCTTTAATTTGATCCAATATGCAGTGCTTTAGGTGTTCCAGTTTGCAGTTGGGGTTTATTTTTGTCTAATATCTTCCTTCGCTCATTTTCTCTTACCAGGGCCTTCCTGGCTTGCCTGGGCCCCCAGGACCCCCCGGACCCCCAGGACGAATTCTTTATATCAAAGGAGTAAGTGCCCCTGGGCATCAGGGACTGGTTTGCAGCACAAATCTAGTGCTGATCTAGAAGCAGTCTGCAAAAGGAAACACCCAAACTGTTTTCAGTCTGCACAGCTCACTGTGGGTGACCTTGCTTGTGTGCAGAGCAAAAAGATCTGTTGAGCAAAGCCACTGTCATGGAAGAGTTTTGCCCCCGTGGCCCCGCCGAGAGGGACATGAGGACAGACCTGGCAGCCAGCTGGGCTTTCTTCTAGGGAGGTGGGGGTTCTGTTTCCAGGCTTAGCCTCATCATGACTCTTAGGTTTATGTGGTGTGTTACATGCTGTATCATACCTATGCTCACCAAAGTAATTTCCCTCCTGTTTTCAATAGACAGTTTTCCCAGTCCCTCCCAGGCCTCATTGCAAAATGCCAGTAAGTGACAGATGCAGAATCTGCCCTCAGCAGGATGCATGGCCATGACAGAACATAACCAAAGCAGCTGTACACCTAAACACCATAACCTTGCAGCTTTTCTCCCCCTGCCTTCTGCTTTGCACCAGGGATGTGTTTTACTTATTCTTCAGGATAACAGATTTTCAAGCGTTTAGCCATTTATGAAAGCCGAACAGAACTAGAAACACTAGACTCTTTTGCTTAAAGTACTTTGATTACTTGTTTTTTTTCTAATACTTTTAATGCCTTTCAAAGCTTGTGTTTCCATAGTTTAGGAGTTGCTTTGGGGACCTGAATGTGTATGCATACAGGTACACAGATTTTTTAGATATATGTATAAATACAGTCCCCATGTTGTTATGTCTTTAGCTGTTTTTAATTTCCCTGTCCAAAATGAGATTTGTTATGTGTTTCGTTGTGGCATGAAAGATGCATCAGAAAAGAAAGATCATGTTCTTTATTTGACCCTCAAATGCACTCTGTCCACATAGAATTGCAGCAGGTGAAGATCTGCCCCTCCTTTTCAAAGAGCATGACAAAGCCTTCCTCGCCTTCAAAGAACCTGCAGTTTCACACACAGTATGAAAAGAAAGGAGGTGGATTTCATATTTTCAGAATGTCCTAGTGCAATTTTTCTTTAATGAATTACAGAAATTGCATCCTAGAATGACTGGTGAAGATAGTTCAGTCCTGGAAGTATTTCTCTAGGGCAATATCCTATTGTTGAGCTGTGGGGTATGTATTTGGAAAGGATTCTCTTTGGGAGCCACAGTCCACCCCTGAACAGTGCAGGGTTATACTTTTCTGTCAAACAGCTGTAAAATCTCCAAGTAATACTGTGCCTTCTCCTCCAGTTTTCATCCCAGTTCTTTTTCACTGATTTTAGAGAAACAGCTCTTGACTTCCTCTATGCTAAATATATTGATACTCATCATCACCCTGACCTTACTGCTGAAAAAAATTGCATCCCAGCTTGTGATTTTTTTAGGAATTAATGATAAATAGCCATTGCTCTATGGTAATTTGCCATTTCCACAGTTTTGGCCTACCACCTCCACACATCATTTTTTTACCTCTTTGAGTTTCTCCCTTTAATCTTCTCACTCCCATTGTATAACACTGTAGTACATCGATAACATATGTCCATAATCACACACATGTTTGTCAGCCTCACTTCTGAAACCTGACTGGATGAGGCACTGAACAACCTGCTGTAGTTGATCCTCCTTCGGGCTAGACAACCTCCAGAGACACCTTCCAGCCTCCACTCTCCTCTGATTCCCTGTGGGATGAGTCAAACAAAACAAGCCTATTTTCTCTGAATTTCAGATAATAATAGCCACTTTTCCAGAAGGTTAAAATCAGTAAAAAATAGCACTAACTTTACTTTAACAAGTAATAGAAACGTGTTCTTGTAAACATCTCTTCATGCCCCTCAGTGTGCTGGATAGATCTGTCCTACATTTGTGAGTAATCTCCTGAACCTATCCAAGTTTATAGATAAGAAGTCTGCTGTTCATGCCTACATTAATGGGTGTCGATAAAGAACCACAGACTGAACCCCACCAGTCTTTCTTCATGGGGACTGAACTTCTGGAGTTAATGGAGCCATCCATGTGAGTAAGACTTCTATGGGCTGATACTACAGGATTAGCCAGATGCAGCAACTTCCATTTTTTCATACAGTTGCTTGGTTTCCTATAAATAGTGCTAGAAAGTACCAAGATTTCCAAGCACTGTGCCACATTTCAGTTCCTGCACTGTCCCTGGTTTGAAGCCAGGCACAGAGGTAGGTAGCATGCCCACTGTTACAGGTAGCTGGTGACAGAAGAGGAGAGACTGGAGTAGCTTCTGTCTCCCCACTGTGGTTTCAATGCATCTGGAGCACAGGTTAACATCAAACAGAACATAGCCCTGGTCTGATGAAGAGAATTATAAACACAAGCTGTTATCTCACAGTCAAAAATCAAATCCTGCTTCCAAACACACTATTGTAAATTCAGAATTGCTCTTGGAGAATGAGTTTTCTGATGCTTCTCTGGCATGACCAAGAGTAGAATTTGCTGATGCCTCCAAAACGCATGATGTTACCCTTTTGCTGAAAGCATGTTGCATGTCAAAGAGAGCATAATCCTCATAAAAACTTGATCAGCTAATACTCAGACCCTGTCAAACTGGAGATAAGATAGTGTTGTTATAATATTTACTAGCATGCAAACTTGCCAGGCTTTTCAGTCACACAAAGTAATGCATTTCCATTGATTAATGTTTATGGATGATTTTTAATAGATTTCTTTGATTTCTTTGTCTGAAGGTGAACCCTCCCTATCCTGGAAATCAAGAAGTTCTTAATGATCATGGTGGGTAATTCTTTCCTTGTACCTTGGTTTAAATAAGTTCTTTTTTTTTGGTGGTTGTTGTTGTTTTTGTTGTTTGTTTTTTGGTTTTTATTGGGAGGGGTGTTGGTTTTTGTTGTTTGGGGTTTTTTTGGTTGGGGTGGGAGTTTTTGGGTTTTTTGGGGGGGAGTTTGGTGGGGTTTTTTGGTTGGGCTTTTCATACTTAAGAGCTCTTTGCTTTTTCTTGATTTTTGTATAAAAGGGAAGGGAAGGGAAGGGAAGGGAAGGGAAGGGAAGGGAAGGGAAGGGAAGGGAAGGGAAGGGAAGGGAAGGGAAGGGAAGGGAAGGGAAGGGAAGGGAAGGGAAGGGAAGGGAAGGGAAGGGAAGGGAAGGGAAGGGAAGGGAAGGGAAGGGAAGGGAAGGGAAGGGAAGGGAAGGGAAGGGAAGGGAAGGGAAGGGAAGGGAAGGGAAGGGAAGGGAAGGGAAGGGAAGGGAAGGGAAGGGAAGGGAAGGGAAGGGAAGGGAAGGGAAGGGAAGGGAAGGGAAATTCAAGAACTGTTTCTGCATCTGCTCCAGTGAAATTCACAAATGGAAAAATAGAACCAGGTCAGTTCAGAGGGTCTTAGGCCGGGTGATTAGGGAAAGGGGAGTAAAAGATTTTTGTGGGAGAGATTGTCTTGCACATGTTGGGGTTGCTCAGAGAGTACAGTCAGGTAGCCATTCAATGACCCTGAGTGAGGGAGGCATCGAGGGACAGGAACCATGTGCCCCACATATGTTGAAAAGTCTGCTCCCACTTTCAGTGGTTTGGTTGTCACTGCTACAGTCTCTGCTGTTTTCAAGTTCTTATGAATTTGTGATGCTATTTATGGCAGGTGCTAAAGCAAACAGAGATTCCTGGGGACTGCACAGTTCAGCACACTTAAAAGGAGAAAAGGGAGACAGAGGTGCTCCAGGACCACCAGGTATACTAAATCTAATATGTCATTGACATCCTGTGGAGGAATATGTGTCTATTCAGCAATTCAGCAGGATACTTGGATACTTATCTCTGCAGCCTTACCTGACTAGAGATTTATACCAGTGTTCACTGATGAACTGACACACAGAACAGCAAAGCTCAGAATGTTATCTAAAATGTCTTCTGAAAAGACAGACTGCACATTTGTGAGCATTAGGAATGTGTTTAGTATAAGTATAAGAATAGATATCAAAATGTAAGTGGCTGGTCATGGATATTCTGACATTTTAGAAGGACATCATGGGCAATTCCTGAGATATCATTTTGTGTCAGTCTTTCTGAGCCAGTTGTGCTAACATCCAGTGCTTCACATTTCAAGGTGATACACCTGTGCATTCTGAGTTCAAGGCAGTCAGTTGTTGCTGACAGTCCCACTTCTAATAGGAGGTGGAAATAGATTATTTCAATTTCAACAAATTTTTTAATATTTTCTGATTTATTTGTGAAAATTATGAAGAGTCTGTGTGCACTGAATATTCCAATTCACTAGCAGTAGCAGCACCATAGGAATAGTTCCGCATGCAAAGATTTGCTTTCTGTATCAAAAAGTGGATACACTTTGCTAATTCTTACAAATTCAAAAAAAGAGTTACAGAAACAAGCATCTGTTTGAAAAGACTGTAATTACAAGCACTTCATTTTCTGTACATTTTTTGAAATCTCATCTACTAAGATAAGATTTTGATCAGTGACAGAAATAATTTTAAATAGAAAATGCAATATATTGAAGTAGTGTTGCTATACCATATTTATAGTCATTTTTCTTTAATGCATTGATAATAACTGTATTCTCCCCATATGATAACTGTATTAACCCCTCACAGGATCTACATGGATATTTCTGTCTTTGTTCCAAAGACATAATTCTGCTGACTGAAGACAATGTTTTGGTTATTTTGATGACAGCACATGTTTGTTGTGATAAAATCAATTTTCCTGTCTTGTCCTCATTAATTTTTATTCTGATCCAATATCTTAAAATAAGCAGTTAATGATTTCCAGTCACCAATAAACTTTTCAAAAGAAGAAACAATAAACTTTCTAAACAGAAAATAATAAAATTTTCTCTTCAGTGCTGGCTTATCTGCCATGAACATAACTGTTCCTTTCCAGGTTCTGTATTGATTGCAAATTATTGTCTTAGAAGTATTTACTTACCTGTATCTGATGATTTCAGGTGCTTCATAAGGACAAGATTATGAGAGGATTGTTCTTAAGATTTTGCTGTAAAACTGCAGCTAGTAAAGGATGGTGAAAATAACACAACAATTCTGGTTAAACTGAAAACTCAATTTACTTTTCTCCTAAAATAACAGAGATTCATTCACTTGATCCAAAAGATGAACTGGCTCCAATGTTTTCTTCAACATTAGGTTAAAGCATGCTAACTAAGACCAATGCTGTTGCTGCTTTAAAGAATATTCCTATTTGGTTTTTGCTTAATGATGTAGTTGCTAAAATATTCTTTCAACAAAGCAGTTCTCTAGTTCCCACAGGTGTCCCCATAACCACTGACAGGGAAAACATACAAGCCAGCAGTTGCATAATTAAAGTACAGGAAATTTTTCAAAACCTTTTCTGAGGGGAAGGTGGCTGAAACCCTTTCCACGACATTTGTTGAGTTCCAGGAACCAGAAAATCTTTTTGAACTCTGGTATTTGTCCATGCAGTGGATTTATTTTTGCTTCTCACTAAATGTCGCCTCTCCAACCTTATAAACAGGGTCTATTAATTGATAACATGCAAAAATATGAAGCCCACACAAAAAGTGTGAGAACAAACTCAACAGACGTGGGCTTCACCCAGACCTAGACTACTTGCTAGAAAGACCTCAGACAGTGCTCAATGTAGAGATTAATACTAAGCAACATGTGAGAAGGACACCTGCCATTCCATTCCACTAGTCCATTCCCTTCCCCTCACAAGGATCAAGCAGATCATGGCTGCAAGCTGGTATTGGTAAGGTTGGAATAAAATCCAAACATGTGCCATACTGAGAATACTTTTCTGCCCCACAATGTCTGCTTGATTTAATTTTATCTGAGGTGGCACACTGGGAAAGGAGCCCTATGGCTGGCAGAGGGTTGGGCCCAAAGATCTCAAAAATTATTCATTTGAAGGAAATGCATTGAACTGTTACAGGAAACTGCAAAATAGGGTTTTTTTTTTTCCCAAATATATACCAAGCAGATATTTGAAGGCTTTTTGAACCTTTTGTGCTGGCTTGACAGCTTGGCTGACCAACACTGGCAGACAACATTATATGTTATATTGGTTTTCATGATATTGGTTTTCATTGCAGAAAAATGTCAAGGAAGAGTTATTGCACAATTGTTGCAGCACAGCAGCAACACTCTCTTTCTCTTGTCAGCTCTGATACTGTCTTTGCAGGAAAGATCACACATCTACTGATGGATGACCCCACTACCAGCAAAACATGCGAAAATCTTCTCTTTTACCTTGGCTTGCATCAAAGGGGTTAACATGGATACTTCTCTTTCACTCCTCTTCCCAGCTGCTATGTTTTCAGAAAATTGGGAAATTTTTGCATTTGAGCCTTGTTTGCTTCTGATTTTTCTGAAATCCCAATCAGATGCAGAAGTTTTTAAGGTGGAAGAGTGTCAGACAAGGCACAGACAAGATAGGGTGTATAAGTCTTGCTTTGTTAGGGAACCAAACTAAAAATATGTTTGATATAAAGGTTAATGCCATTATTGTAAATAGTTTTCCTTTAAACTCCTAAACCAGTAATACCAAAAGCGGTGCTTTTAAAAAGAAAATTACAGATAATTATTGTACTTTATTGTATTTTCTTCATTTTTCAGGTCCACCTCTGCCTCCATCATATTTCAGCCACTTTATTAATAGCATAAAGGTAATTATATCCCATTTGTGTTTGAGTTCTGTTAAGCTTTTTTTAAAGTGTACTTTACTATAAATTAAGCACAAACCAATGCAACATGGTGAAATATACAAACATAAGGGCATCAGCAATTGCAAATTATATTCATTTCTTAAACTCTAGCTACATAGGCAAGTGTATTACAACTATAGAGATAGCAGTTGTCAGAGGTCTATAAAGATTACTTTTGAAAGAAGCTTTATTACTGAGGCTTTTTACCTTCCCAGTGGTATTAAAGTGAGTCATAATTCACTGTTACCTAACATATTTGCCTTAAATGAATGCTTTTGTTTCCATGCCAGCTCAGGTGAAAGACATCCATTACCTAAAGGGCTTCTAGAACACTGGGTGAGGGGAAAGGGGTGGAAATCACTTCCATGTCATGTTATTTATTTTTTAAGCCCACTGAATAAAATTAAATTATGGAAACCACTTTTCCTGGAAGCTCTTACAGCAAAGTATACCCATACCTTGATTTGTTTAGTCTCTTTCTGTTCCATTATTCTCTTGACTGTTTCAAGTGTAAAAATTAATAAAAATATTATATTATTTTAAATGTTTTTAGGTGAATAGGGCTCTATCAGTAAAAGAACTGAAAAAATGTGAACCAAATTATCATTTAATGATGCTACCAAAAGTGTTATGCTGACAGTCTCTTGGAAGGACTCTTAATGCTGCCTGGTTTTAGGATTTTATTTCTGCTTGGTTGAGTACACCCAAGTTATTCCTATGGCATAAAGTGTCCCATGTATGTGGCAAAGCTGATAGGGTTTCTTTGACCTTACAGTGTCATGTCTGTAGCTTTACAGATTTAGCTGCCAAGAACTCATTTTTCATCTTGTTCTTCCACTCCGCAAAATGGCCTGGAATAAACAAACCTTTTGAGTTTACTGGGAATCCACAGAGACTAAAAGCCAGAGGAGGAGCTATACATAGTCATGTCCCCTGGCTGTCTGCAGATACCTGCCATTCTTGCTTTGCCCTTTGCCTCTTCTATCCACAGGTTTATTTCTCAGAAGCCTGAAAAAAGTCGACCAAAAAAAAATATTTGAAGGGAAAAAAAAGCAGACAAACAGAAAAAAAAAAAATGTGAGAAGGAATGTATAAATGCTGTGGCTCATCTTGCACAGATACCTAATAATGTAGTAATTAAATGCTGCTCCTTACTGATATTGCTGTGTTTCCCAAACTAACTGATAATCAGCCATGCAGAACAGAAGACATACTGTTTCAAGTGTCTGCAGTTTTGTGTGGTGTCTCTTCTGTTATCCTGGTACACACTCCCACCATGCTCTGCTCACTTTGACAAATACTTTCAAACAGCTGTCCATTCGATGTCAATCTTGCTTTGGTTTTTCCTTGCTGATGGAGGAAAGCACAAAGCCAGGCTTTTATGCCTCCTCCAGCTCTCTCTTCGCCTCCAGCTACAGCACTGAACAGGGTTTTGCTGGGCAGAATAGCAGGAAACAGCAACAGAGGTATTTTCTCTGCCTCCACCAAGCCCCACCTCCCCTAGTGCTTGCCCTGAGTGAGCCTTGCAGCCTCAATAGAGAAAGTGATGTTAAAAACATTTCAAGCAAGTGCTTTCCTTTACCAAACTCAGAGATTTCAGGTGAATTTAAAAGTTCAGTGCATGTGTTCTGGTCTCACTTCAGCTCAACATTTTAAAATACATTTCCTTCAAAGGGTGAAAAAGGAGACAATGGAGTCACTGGGGTAAAAGGAGAAAAAGGAGAACCAAATGGAGGGTTTTTTCTGACAGGACCTCCTGGACCACCGGGAAGACCAGGATTAATTGTAAGTCATGCAAGTTGGAGAATGGGAATATTTGTGACTACCCATTTAGAATTAATTTAGAAGGCACTAAAAAGAGACAAACATTAGGATTGCTAGGAACTATATAAAAACTTACATGCTAAGCATTAGATGAATAAGAGAAAATGGCATTAAGTGTAAACACAGACACTTCACTACTGTGCATAGAATTACTTTGCTATGAAATACTGACATAATGTTGTGCTCAGCTATCTCATACAGCTACAGCAGTACGTAGATCATGCTATTAACAGCATTACAAATCAAAGCAGCATGTATAATTTGTGATACTACTACTTATACGCCCATAATAACAAAATAAGCCATATAAAGTTAGTCAGAGGCTGACTTGAAAATTGCTCGCTATCTATATAATTAATCCTAATTTCCTAGTAATCCAAAAACATGACTGAAAAGACCAGTGTGTTGCCATTTGGACCATTTCTATAAAATTCAACCACTGCCTACTGTCTACCTTTTAATTTTATCTTCTGGCAATTGCCACCACAGCTGCTTTGGAATAATATGCACCAATTCTTTGGAACATAGTTTATCCCTGGGATCTGGCAACAAATACATGCATTGCATTCCTCTATTGCCATGTCTGTGTCAAGATCCATGAATGAATGGGCCACAGCTGAGGATTAAGAGTTAGGTTAGCAAGAGCACCCCTAAAAATCCCCCTGGTTCTATTCCACTTTGCTGAGAACCATGTCCCAGTTTAGAAACTGTTCTACTGGCACAGCTGAGCTCTCCTTGTCCAGGGTCCGATGTGTTCCATGTCTGCAGGATGGTGTGAGCGCAGGGAGCAGAAGTCCTCCTCAGTCAGGCTGAGGACACACTGCTAAACTGGAAATGAAGGGAGCTGTAGTCTTTTTATTCTGCAAGTCTGGCAGCTGGAGAGGTTAAGGGCTAACATTTGATCACAGGAGGGAGAAGACAGCACCCGTCATGAGGTGTACACCTTGCATAGACACACTTTACATTAAAGTTTTCCACAAACTCTCTGAGCCCATCAAAGCAAGCAGTCTCAGCATGAGCAGAGCAGAGATCCAGGACTTTGAGAGCACTGTTGAGAGTTTTGCAGGTATCAGCTGCACAGGGGTAGGTATGAGATTTTTCAGAAACCTTTCTAAAATTTAAATCCTTGACTTTATTTCAGTATATGGTTAAAATTTTCATTTTCCATTATACCCATGCCTCCTTGGAGAAGATGACATACAGACTCACGTCTAAATGGTGGTGCAGTGGCAGGCACCTGGCAAACATTGCCACCAGAGATGGTGGCCCTGCAGCAGTGAAACCAATACATTCAAGGAAATACTTTTCATCACTGACAGGGACCAAAAGGGGACTCAGTTGTTGGACCCAGAGGACCTCCAGGGTTACCTGGCCTACCTGGCTTACCAGGTTATGGGAAAATTGGACCTCCTGGCCCGCCTGGACCACCTGGACCACCAGGCCCCCCTGCAATATATGGCTCAGGTGAGCTTTTCGGTGTATGTGCAAGTGTACAGCCACATCCTACAACCCACACAGGACCAATTCTTTCACACCTGGCAGGTTGTCCCACATGCCCACCCTGTCTGCATGCCTGAGAAGGTTGTTCCCCACTCTCCCTTCACCAGTTTCTCCTGGGGGGGAGTTGGAACTGAGAGCACAAAAGGGACAATTTCTCTGCAGACAGTTTTCACTGACTAGTGCCATGGAAGTGCTCTTGGGTGAAGGATCTTGCTGTGGCTGTGGCTGGGAGGAAATCTGCCTAGTAGAGATAGGTTACCTTGACTGTTTTGCAAAATCCATCAAATTGACCAGCTGGCTAAATCTGGGACAAAATTCTCCTCTTGTGGGGAATGGAATTAAATCTAGCTGGTGGCCAACACAGAGGGATTTTCCCAGGGCTCAGTATTGAGTCCAGACTTATCTAGTATCAATATTCTGGGCTCAGGGATCAAATGCACACTTTAGTGAGTTTGCCCCCAAACTGGGCAGGAAGGTTGATCTGCTGAAATGTTCTACAGATGGGTCCAGACAGACTGAGCCAATGGGCCAAGGTCAGCTGTGTGAGGGTCAGCAGGGCCAAGTGCCAGCTCCTGCATTTCCATTTGCGTCACAACAACCCCATGCAGGCTGGCTGGAAAGCTGCCCAGCAGAAAAAGACCTGGGGGTGCTGGTTTGATGAACCAGTTGATGAACCTGAGCCAGCAGTGCCCAGGTGGCCAAGAGGAGCAATGGCCCTGGCCTGTATCAGTGGTAGTGTGCTCAGTTTTGAGCCCCTCACTACAAAAATGACATTCAGGCGCTGGAGCGTGTTCACAGAAGGGCAACAAAGCTGGGGAAGCTTCTGGAGCACAAGTCCTGTGGCTGAGGCAGCTGGGGGTGACCTTATCACTCTCCACAGCAGCCTGAAAGGTGTAGCCAGGAGGGGCAGTCTCTTCTCCAAGGTTACAAGCAACGGGACAAGAGGAAATGACCCCAAGTTGTACCAGGGGAGGTTTAAATTGGATCTTAGGAAATTTTTTTTCACGTAAAGGATTGCCTCTGGAACAGGCTGCCCAGGGAAGTGGTTGAGTCACCATCTCTGGAAGCACAGCCATGGCACTTAGGGACATGTTTTAGTAGCAGACTTTGCAGTTCTGGGTGTTGCTAGTGGAGTCTTAAGGGTCTTTTCCAGCCAAAGTGCTTCTCTGATTTTCTGGGGCAAAGGCAGTACCCACAGCAGAGTTCAGGTCTAGAATCAGACTGCTGGAGAACCTCTTCTAAAAGCTAGTTGCTATGAAAATGCTGAATAGAATTGGAACTTCCGGTTGCTTACTCTGCCTTTAATGGTTTTCCACTTACTGGGTTAGAAAAGGAGCAAAGTGCCACAATCAGTCACATCAAGAGAGGTATTTTGCAAAAGGTGACATCAAAGGGAGGATGTGGCTAGAAATCAGGTGTCACAGTTCAAGATATTTGTGCTTTTGACTCCTTTTGGGGCACAGGTTTCCTAGTGACAAGCCTCATGCTGTTAATGTCCAGCCTTGGGTTCTGGTGGATGGGTTCTTGGGCTCCTCTGACATTACTTGGCAGGTGTGCCTGAGAAAATGACTGATTCCTCCCTCTAGGATGTGTGACCAGCATGGGAATCCAGCCAGGTAAAACCAGAGCAGAGCACTATTTAATCTCAGCTGAAGATGGTGTACTAGTAGAAAGGGAGACTTTACCTGAATAGAGATGCTGTGACAGAGATCTGTTCCTCCTAAAGTTTTGACAGTTCTAGCAAATACAGTTCTCCATTCCTGAGAACAAACAATTAGCCTGTTTTCCCCCAAGACCTGTGCTTCCAGTATGCTAGTTTGGGGAGAAGATGCATCTCTCTTCAATTTGTTCTGTCTGGGTATTTCTTAAACCTGGTCAGCCTCATTTATACAACAGGTGAGACTTTCAGTCTGTCATCCAGTAAATACTATTAATTTAGTGCCTATCAGAAGTATTCATCCTCTGAATAACATTTGAGAAAGAAAAAATCCTTAATATGTTCAGCTTTGGTACATAGGCTTCATGTGAATCAGCCGCTGACCTGCAGCATCCATGAAGCCCATAAAGGTCCTCAGGCCTTTTCCTGTGTAATTTACATTAAGTACTTCTGGATATTAGCTAAGAGACCCAGTCAGACAAAACAAATTATTACTAGTATTCCATCCCTATACTTTCATTTATGCTCTCTGCCATTAGTCTTCATCACCCTCCTACACATTTTCCTCTTTGCTTTGTAAAAGGGTTCTTTAGGCAGCACACATTTTACTAAATGTTCAGAACAGATGTTTATTTATTCCTTATCTTCAAGGTTCAGTTATCTCTTTTAAAGCTATTACTATCTGTAATTGTGGAGTTCACATACTGTAGTATGGAGTTCACATATTGTAATATGGGGAAAGAGGAGTAGCTTATCTGTAGGTAAATAGCTATAAACACTTCTGAGAGCTGACCTCCTCCCCCTGCCATTGGCATGAAGGACCTGCTCTGGAGTACCTTTGCAAATGCCTCAGTGCATAGATTCTTCTTGCAAAAGGTGATTTCGAGCTTCCTCTGGGATGCACAAAACCAAACAAGCAAGGTCCTTTTGTTGAAGCTCCTTACAAACAACTTCAAAGCTCCATTATCATGTCATGCATTTGCAGAAAATGCATGCTTTTAGTCTTCCATATCTTTCAATCTTTCCTGCCTTAAAAGAAAGAAGTTTTTACTCCAGAAAACAGCTCAAGATGAAGAAATTCACTTTTGGATTAGAGACAGATACTAGGTACCAGGTGGTGTGGACTGCAGCCTTAATAGCCCAAGTTCATACCCCTGAAGAATTTCTTTTTTGCTTTGTAGCACAAGCTGAGCTTACACACATGAATATTTCATCTAAGGAAAAGTAAATTTTTGTTTGCCTTTAGAACAAAAGATGTTATGACTCCCTCAAAGCTTATATGGGCAGAAGCAAAAAGTTCTTCCTCTTCCATGTGCACTAGCTAACAGAACAGCAGCCTGGTCATTTTAAGTGGGTTTTGTTCTTCATTTGCAGTTTCTACAACAGACTGCAATCTGTTGGCCTTAACCTCCCAAAAAACAGAGAAAAGGCTGTTCCCTCATTGCTTCTAAAAAAAATCCTTAGAATGTATTTTCTGTAGTTGACTTGAGCTATTCAGGACATGACTATGTCTATTTAAAACTTCTGCTGCTCCTGGACACCATCACTAAGTCCTTTCTTTCTTTCTCTCAAAAAAGATGACCTTCAGCACGTATTGTATGCTTATTTTTCTTTAGCAGCTGCAATGCCTGGGCCACCAGGTCCTCCTGGAGAGCCAGGGTCACCTGCCACCAGGAATCTGGTAAGAAAGCAAAATAATTTTCTTCAAAAATTTTCTTCAAAACTTTTGGTAGTCACTGGTAGGACCAAAAGAGGAGTCAAAGTTCCATCCTGTGTTTTTATTTAGTAGAGTGTTTTATAAACCACATAATCTTAAGATGCAAACTGTAGATTCCCCCTAGCAATTCTAAAATTGTTGTGCCAGAGACTACATGTAAATTTATTTCCTTTTCTTATATTATGAAATTAATCAAAATTGGGTCTAAGATATCCATTAAAAAAAAAAAGCAGCTAAGGCAGAAGTCTTAGTAGTTTCCTAATTAAGAACTCATTGTTTCTGTAAAAAAAAACCAAACCAACAAATAAACAAAAAAAAAAAAAAACCACCAAAAAAACACACACCAAAAAAGCCTGAGAAAACCACCCCCAAAAGCCCTATTCAAGGTAGCAGGGGGCATTCATTGCAATTCTCAGGGGAGAAACAAATGTTCAAAGTCTGATGCCCCAAGACAGAAGACTGTAGTTGCAGGCTAAGAGCTATTGTCTCAGATAGAAGGTCTGAGCTTACTTAGGTCAAAACTAAGATTAATAAAAAAATGTACAAATCTGTAGTAGGGTCTGCATTATTTATAAAGCATTCATATGCCTTCTGTCAATGAAGAAATGAGAAAAAAATAAAGTGAAAGTGATTGCACTTTCCTGAAATTTGTCCCAGTTTTAAACTACTACAGTTCTCTTCTGAACTCTGCCATTTTGACCCAGGATGCTCAATTGTAGGAGTGCAACAATCTTCACTCTGCACAAAATTAGTACAAAATTGCTGTCGTTCTACTACAATCCACAGAATGAGGATGCTGGTATGGCAAAGTGGCAAGATATTCATATTACTTTATGGACTAAATTACATAAAACTGACTTTATGAGCATTTCCTGCGGAAGAAGCCTTGACATTTATGTATCCAAATGAGACTATTTAACTTGCAGAATGTTTTATGTGTCTGATGAAGTATGTTTCATTTTCCTATTTGACAGGTTACGACATTCCAAAACATTGAAGGCATGTTGGAAAAAGTTCATTACGTAGCAGAAGGTACACTAATCTATCTGAGGGAAACCAGTGAGGTTTTTATCCGTGTTCAGAAAGGATGGAGAAAATTGCAGGTACTATTGCACTACACCCTCATCTTTTCCAACTCCCTTCCTCACAATGAAGGTGAGGGACATATTTTTATAGAGGGAGAGAAGTGTGGGTACAAAGTCTCCTTATTTTGAATTCAGAACCTCCTGAGGATACATTTTCGTTTTAATCTCCTTTTTGGTTCTTTCAGCTTGGTGAACTAATTCCTATCCCTGCTGACAGCCTCCCTCCTCCAGCCATATCAAGCCATGTAAGTACAAAATACTGGACTGTGGAAAACTGAGTCTGGGTGTGTGATACCCTTGGCAGAAGTAGTGTGCAGATCTCTGCACAATGCGATTTTCCACCAAGATTTGTCAGTTCAAAATAAGCATCCTACCACTACATAAGCTTGCAAATTGATTTGTTTGGACAGTCATCTGTTTCCAGTATCTTTTGAGATTCCAGACACTAAAGACACTAAGGCAACATTTACAAAAAGCAGAATAATGTCAGCAGCCCACAAAAAAAAAATCCCAAAAAGCAAAAACAAACAAAAACCCCCAAAACAAAACAAATGAGACCAAAAAACAAACAGAAGGAAAACCAAACAAAAACCCACAAACCCACAGAATTCTGTTTCATAGGCCTGGAATCAGTCATATTAAGCCCTGATTCCCTTCAAGGAAGGTCAGAAAGGGGTTTCTGAAAAGCAGAATTTCTTTGAAAGGCTATAGTCTTCTATTCAGTGTACCACAATCATCCCCTGAATGTAGCTTACCCCACAGAGGGTGCTCTTTAAAGGGTGCAGAGGGTGCTCTTTAAAGCCTCAATTGTTAGTTTGGGCCTGACCCCATTCTGCAAGTTATTGTACCAGCTTGCATGTGAATATGCTGTCTGTCCCAAAAAATTGTGGGAGGGTGAAAACCAAGAAATGACAAAAGGAATAGGGAAGGGTTTTTGGTGACAAGTTAATTGATCTGCTGAGAAAATGAAAGGGCAAGAGAGTGCAGGAAGGAGCAGTAAGAAGGAAGATAGCCAGAAACAAAAAAAAAGTTAGAGTAGGTCAGGGAGAACTTCACCTAGCACACTGGAAAAATGTCTAGACCTCAAGTTACAAGAAATTTTCTGCAGCCTCCAGTTGACACCACCTGAATTTCCCAACTGCTCCAGCTGGTGGCTTGTTACTCATACTTGCCATGACTAGAGAAGAAAACTGCTGCTCCTGAAACAATTAACAGGGTTGAGAAGTGTTTCCACCCATTACATTTTCTGTTTTCACATCCTCCTTACCCTTTCAGTTTTGATTTTCCTCAGCTGCTTTTCTGCTCCTACCAAGAGCAGGCTCATTTCATGCAGGACTCCAGGTGTGATTAAATATTTATTTTAAAAATTACTGAGTATGTAAAATTCTGATATTTAACTTTTTTTTCCTTGTGTTTGAATAACAGGGATTTCAGTCTATTCCAGCATTGAGACCAATATCAAATATGAACAATGGAAAACCAGCAGTGAGTATGAGATTTGTATTGCAGCTGCAGAGCCATGCTTTGCAATGGGACAGTGTGCATCTTTAGGGACAGTTGTGATATTTGCTCTTCAAACTCAGAGGTTTTACTTCAGAAATTTACAAATACACTTTTTTAACTTATTCAGACATCTCAAACACAATTTTAAATTGTTCCCTCCAGATCTATTTTCATCATCACAGCCCCTTTCCCATCTCAAAGGAAAAAAAACTCTTGACTGAATTAGGAATACCTCTTCACTTAGTGATTGTACCTGCCATACAGAGTAACTTCCAAACTAACAGTAGTGCTACAAATAATTAAAATTTTTGTTACAATTATTACAATATTTTCAATCATCATGGTGATGCTTGGCTTAGATGGACACTTTAGAATTTAAGCCTCTATTTAAAAGAATCAAATATTTACACAAAGAAAGCGAGGTAACTGACATATCTAAAAAATGAAACCAGAAAGAAAAAAAAAGGAAAAATGTGTATTAGTTCTTGCATCTGTGCTGCTTAAGCATGCTACTTCTTCTATTTTTAAATGGTACCTAGTCACTTCTTATTACTTTTTCCCATGTTTGCAGGATCTGTGATTTTGTTAATGTGAAAACTCCAAGATTTCCAATTGAAAATATTAGCTGCTTCTAAAAGGTTTTTATTCTTGGAAGTACATAATCTTCATGGTTTCCTTAACATTGAAAGATAAATTCATATTTCTGTGAAGGGTCTCATGGCTCTGAGAAATGTAACATTATGGCAACAAATAACTTTCATACCTGTTATGAAGGATACGTGTTCTGTGCTGGCAGGAGGAGGGGGCACTGTTTTGTTTCCAAGATGTATCTCCCTTGTGTCATAAACTTTTTGAAAATGGTGCCCTTTCTTCTTTTTTCTTCCAGCTGCATCTAGTGGCTTTGAACTTCCCATTGTCCGGTGACATGCGAGCAGATTTTCAGTGTTTTCGGCAGGCCCAGCTTGCCGGTTTGACATCCACCTACAGAGCCTTCCTCTCATCACACCTGCAAGATCTGGCCACAGTTGTCAGAAAAGCAGACCGACAGCACTTGCCAGTAGTGAACCTCCAGGTAAAAATGGGTACTTAGGGCTTGTTTTCTTAGGATAGGCCGTAGGTTCCCCAAAAATCTTGGAAAACAGCAAAAGCACTAAGTTTCAGCCCAAACTGAAACTGAGTTTTATAAGGAATATATGAAGCTTTGCTTCATATTTCACAGCCAGATTCAGGAAATAAAGAAGCAGTGATGAAGTTATTATGCTCTACCTTTCAGTGTGATCATAGGATAAAATGCCTATTTTCCTCATTTCGAAGAAAAATGCAAATTCTGTGCTTAGGCATGATGTTGGATATACCCCAATGGAACTGAGAGGAGAGTCTAGAGCATGAGTCATTTTGTGGTCTCATATAAACAGACACACTCTAAAAGTGAGGAAAACAAACCAAGTCTTTGTAGCATTGGCTGGCTCCCAGGACAGGCGGCCAAAGAAACCTACAGGAATAACACATGATGCTTGGAACACGTTGAACGGATGCTGCTCTGAAGTGCATGCAAACATAGAGCCTTGAGGGAAACTTGTGAAGACAATATTGTTTCAACCTTGACTGGAAAAACTCAAAAGCAGTTTGAGAGGAAGCCAAATGCAAAGGTTTTGCCCTGAATGTTTGCAACACTTTTCACAAAACTGTGACCTTAACAGAAGTTCCAGTACAACCTATGTCTATATTTTCTCTACAGCTACAGTAGTTATGAGCAATGATTCAAACAATGTCTTAGGAGGAAAAGGACAGGGAATAATCAAGCTGAATTTTTGGAGTGACAGCAGAACAGAGAGACAACTTCCAGCCAAAGACATGGACCAGACAGATATTTGCATAGAGTTGACTGACAAGACAAGTTTGTTCAGGAGCATTATGCAGAAACTGGTGTGAGAGATGAAATCACAAGGGTCCTTAAATGCAGATAAAATTTTCAGTTTCCAGATAAGTCCATGAAGGTAGACTTGGGATTTGGTATAGATTAGGGATTTGTTTGTTTGTAAAAGTGGCTTTGAAATTTTAACAGGGAGAAACCCTTTTCAGTAACTGGGAATCTATATTTGATGGAAATGGTGGACAATTCAACATTCATGTACCAATATACTCCTTTGATGGCAGGAATGTCATGACTGATTCATCTTGGTGAGTTGACATTACCATTTATATGTTACACGTAAGGGGTTTTTTCCTACTTTTACCAGATAGTAAAAGAAATAGTAGCAGTACCTTGGGCTACTAGATGTGTGATAAAAGTTTTTCCCTTTCTTTATGCTATTTTTATTTCCTTTTTATGATAGTCTAGAAATGGGATATCAGATTGTGTTCTCCTTTCTTTCTCTCCTTTCTGTCTCCATCTTTACCTAACCACTCTTTGCTTCAAGCACAAGGAATGCAGATCACCACACACACAGGTGTGTAGTTGAATAAAGCAAAAGAGAGTTTTCCAGTAAATAACTTCTTAACATTACCTTTCAGGCCCCAAAAAATAATATGGCATGGTTCAACTGCAAATGGGATCCGACTGGTTAGCAACTACTGTGAAGCCTGGCACACAGCTGGTATGGGAGCTATGGGACAAGCATCGCCTCTGAACACAGGGAAACTTCTTGACCAGAAAGTATACAGCTGTAATAATCAGTTTATTGTTCTCTGTATTGAAAACAGTTTTGTCTCTGATCCCCAAGGAAAATAATTCACCTGCTGCACATAGGAATATTCCATTTGACGACAGAAAAAGCTGACACTGAAATTTCGTTTGTAATGATGTAAATATTTTAATTTTTGTAATTGCACATTTCAGGAAAAAAAATAGACAAAGAAAACATACCTCAACACAAACCACATTCCAGTTAGGTGGAACATCCAGTGCACACGACTGGCTTAAAGCCCTTACTTCCCCTTGAACCCCATGCGGTTTGAAGCTTGCCAGCAGTTAACTCATGTTCTGCCTGAGCTGGAGGTCACCTAAGGGCATGAGCCGAGTGTGGTCTGTGAGGAAGATCCAGTAGCCTGCCTCGTAAGCAGAGTGGCTCAGCAAGGCTGCTGCTGCTGCTGCTGCTTCACAGCTGAGAAGCTGCATGCTCCTGCTCTCCTTTTCACTCACGTAGATTTTGGATACCCAAGGCACTGCTCGTATATACTCATATATACAGTGAATACTGGGAGGCTCTTTTGCCTTACAGAGCTCACATTTGCAAAACAAAGCTTTAAGAACAAAGGTACTCGCCTCCTCTGAGTTTTGGTGGAAGCCGAGTACCTGACTCCTGTAAGATTGTACGGATCTCAGCCTGGTGCTTACACAGAAATATAGCAGCTCCCACATCTTATTTCAGCTTTTCTCTTCGCAGATTCTAGGCATAAGATTTTATTCAGGAGGAGTAAATTTCACATTGACAAAATCTGGTCTTTATTTTGGTGCTATTGTTACCAGGAAACCTGAAAGCAATGTTAATAGAAAACATCCTGTTTAACTGGTAGAACTGAACAAAGCAAATGCAGACAAATGAACCATCTGACCTTTATTTATTTCATTGCATGTTAGAGGAAGTCATTTCCTTTTGTGTCAGACTGACAAATGAAATATGTCTCTCATGGTTTCTTTAAAATGGGTTCTACACACTGTTATCCCACTAAGTTATATGTAAAGTGATTCTCCTTTTTGTGAATTTACCCTTCTGGCATTCAAGTAATTAAAGAATTGTTAATATAAAATAACTGAAACAATGATAGGAATGATCAGGAAATTGTAATATTCTTCACTAACAGTATCACCATTATATCTGAAGTCTTTTGCTGATATATTTGTCTACTGTATATTTTAAGCAACATATTTACTTACGTTTTATCAGGCAGTGACTATGGAGGTCAAACTCCACATTATCCTTTTTTTAAAGATTTTAACAAGAATCTGTGTTGGAAATACATGTTCATTTGCTGACAAAAAGAGTACTAAATAACTAGACAGCTTTTGTCAACAGACAAAAGCAAATTACACTTACAATACTAAAATGATATAATTATACAACTAAATATTTTGAAATGCAGCTTTATTTTTCCAATTGATATAAAAACTTATTTCCCATGGTCAGTTGAATGATATCTTCATTTTTTTTCTGGAAAAGCAAAAAATGTAAATTACTCCATTATTACAACTTGGTAATAAGGCAAAAGCCATTTGTATTACATGTAAAATGTATGCATAACAATTCACTGAACTCTTTTATAGTCAGCTTTCCTAAAATACTGAGCCACTCATGTGCCAAATTCCTCCAGTTCACAGAGCTGGAAGAGTTATTTATGTACAGCAGGGTTTTGCTCTGAGTCACAGAAGGATCATGGGGGGAAAATAAAATGTTTTTACCTGCTTCAAGCAGGAGCCATCTACTTTTAATCCTTTACAGGCCAGTGGGGGTCTCTGCTTGCAGCCACTCATCCACATCGGTCCCCACTCTTCCTCTCCCGAGCTCAAGCAGCCCTCAGGAAGCTGGCTGTCCCTTTGCCTGGAATTGCAGTGACAAGAGGTAGCAGGGGCATGGGATCACACAGAAGAGCTCTGTGAAGGGGGACGAGAGAAAACTAATAAAAACATGCAGGCTTTAGGAGATACTGAGCTAGAGTTTAAGTTGGGTCCAGCAAAATGCATCCGGAGACCTTTGTGCCAGTCCTTCTACAGAGCTAACCCATCTCTGTAAGCTGAACAGAGCTTAGCAAGGAACTGAAATGGTTAAGCACCGTCAATAGGTTGTTAAAAAACTCTCTGTGTTTGCTTCCCACCTCTAAGATTAATCTGCAGGCCGCAGCAATTTATTGCACACCATTTAACTGCATACAGAGCATGAACTGTGCACCACCTGGGCTACTGTGGTGCTGAGTTCACAGGCTTGCTCACATGCCAAGGGAGATCCCTTTACCAGAGAATGGCATGGCACGAGAGGCCTGTTGGAAAGATGATGTTTCCCTTGGGGAAAACAACAACACCGCACACTTTTTGTCAAAACCAGTGGTGCTCTTTAGATTCCCTAGCATAATTGAAAAGTAAAAATAATATTCATCAAGGACATGACAGAGAAAAAAATTAGCCCAGTACTTAAGAATAAATTAGTTTTCTCTATCAAAGGAGAGTACTTTTTTCAGCACAGTTCCAATACAAAGGTCAGCTGCACTTGAGGAAGAACGTCAGCTAATTCAGGTAAGAAACTGTGTATAAGGCAAAGTAATCACCAATAGAGTGCTAGAGCAAGATTGAAAACAGTAACTGCACAAGAAATCAATGTAGCAGTCCAAATTGTACTGAACTGTGAATAGCCCAATATCCTGATCTGGCCCACTGGTTTTGTTAGCAGTAGGTAATCAGCAGGTCTTTTGTCCTTCTCAGTTCAGGTATCTTTTCTCTGGGCAATCACAAACCATGTCATGTTTCCATCTATCAGTAGCGTGCTGCTCTGCCCAGAAGAACAGCAGTGAGAGGAGCAGCTTCTCCTCCCATTGCTGTTCTAATCAAGGCAAACCTGTGAATTTCTGCAGGGCAGCACATACATCTCAAGGGCCTGACAATTAACAAAACTCATTTGGGTGTAACCAAAGACTGCCAGCCTTGTTTTTGAGCTGTGCAGTGAAAGAAGAAAGAGTGACTTGCAGTATGTCCCGTCTGGAAGATTCCACAGTTCCTCTTCTTTGGCATTGAGATTTAGGTATTACTTCTGTATTAATACTTGCAAGTCTTGTTTTCACTCCAGTACTCTCCAGAAGAAGAGAACCTGTCTTCTAGATTTTTAAAAAATTAGATGCTAGAATCGCAATTTCTTTTTGGTTTTCAAGTACTGGGATTAATGCCATGTATGCATCTTGAAAAAACATCTGATTGGGGTATGGCTTTTATTTGCAGATCTGATACACAGTTTGAGCCTGCATTCTAACAGTTCCTCCCTGCTGTCTCTCCTTTATGCATCAACAATAGCTTCCCAGAGGTAGAAACACTTCTAGATGAACATCTACTTAACTCCTTTGATACTTTAACCTGAACCTGGCCTCTGTTTTTTAACCTGTCAGAGGCCTACTATTTGCTGCATCTTAAAAAGCCTATTCTGCACCTTGGTGCAATTTCACTGTTACCAGTTGATCTAAAATTTTTCCTATCATATTCCTTTCCAGTGTATCCATATTTAAAAAAAAACCCAAAACACCATAACTCCACCCTGTTCTACTCCTAATGATCCTAATTAATGGCTCTATATACACACAGCCTAACCTGGAGGTGCACCCAGAGTGGATTTCTCAGCTCCAGCAGTAGCAGACTTTGCAGGAGGGAGAGGGAACACAAAGTCAGAACATCTCTTCACCCTGGGTGGGCAAAAGAGAGTAATGGAATTACAGACAGCACAAGCTGTGGGAATTTCTACATTGTGCCAGTTTGCCTGGGGTAGAGTTCATTTTCTTCACAGTAGCTGATATGGGGCTGTGTTTTGGCTGTATGCTGACAACAGTGCTGTTAACACAGAGATGTTTTCGTTCTTGCTGATCAGGGCTTACACAGAGCCAAGGGCTTTTCTGCCTCCCACCAGTGAGGCAGCTGGGGGTGCACAAGAAGTTGAGAGTGGATGCAGCTGGGACAGCTCACCAAAGGGCTATCCCATATCAGATAGCATCATGCTCAGCACATAAAATGGGGGAAAGAAGCAGAAAGGGGGAATAATTGCAGCGATGGCATTTGTCATCCCATGTCACCACTCAACCACTCCATTCTAGCCCTGCTCTCCTGGATATGGCTTAACAATGCCCAAAAATGGGAGAAGCAGTGAATTAATTCCTTGTTTTTCTTTGCTTGTTGTGTGGTTTTTGTTTTATCTATCAAACCCAACCCGTGAGTTTCTCATCTTTACTCTTTCAGTTTTCTGCCCTGTGCCATCCTGCAGGAGGTAAATGAGCAGCTGTGTGGGACTGAGGTGCCAGTCAGGGTTAAGCCACAACATACATACAAAATCAATTCAGCATCACATCCTGGTGTTGATTGGAGGTGACTTATAACCTTCCCTCAGCCTGTCTCAGGGATGCTAGCAATGCTTCAGCAGAAAAGGGGGTGACAGCCCTGTTGGACCTTACAAGAAGTACCTGAGATCACATCCAAATTTAAGCAAGGACGATGATGACATTGCCTTTGCAGGAAAGATAGGTTTTGTATCAAGCACTTTGAATGTGTTTGCTATTGGAGAAATATTATCTCCCCACTGAGTTAGATGGGTTGGTTTTAACAACCAAAAAATGATTTGCCAGTATTTAGCTTTGCTCTGCAGCTATATATTTTCACATTGCAGGCCTCAAGGTTTCAACTGAGGCTAGTCTCATCCCCAAGACTAATACTGTACTAGAAAATTATCACAGTCAAGGCAGAGCTATTAGCAGAAATATCACATCTGACCGACAGTTGAACTGTTCCTTGACACAGTTGTGGTCAGTGCCATTTGTAACCCTTCCAGACACTTTAGGGATGCTTTACAGGGAGAACCTGTGCCAAGAACTACTCTCGTAGGTAGCCTGAAAGAGCCACCCTATTTTGGAATAGAAAGATTTAATTGTATTCACTGGTGCTTAAGCGTTGTGCTTGGTCTCAGGGGTAACTGGAGTCCTCATGCCACTGCAGGCCTGTAGGGGGACTGCAGGACACACATGTCTGATTGCCCACAGAACACACATCAATGGCTCTTTATGTCTTTTTGCCAAATTTAATAAAATACATTCCTCCTGCAAATAGTCTCCACTCACGTAAACCCCATGTCCAGACTGTGTTCATCAGAGCACCCCCTAAAGCCATCATTGTCCTACACAAACGTTCTCAAGCTGTGTATAGATATATTGTGTCATTCCATTATCCTCACCTCTTTCAACACTGATGAGCACCTTGATTAAAGCATGGATTGACTGTTCACAGAGCTGGGATGTTTCAAACACCTGAGAATTAAAGGCTACTGATGCAGTCATCCCGTACAACTGATAACTACCACCATGACGCCTTCAGTAACAAACAGGGCAACACAAGACATTTGTTTATGTGCTTTACCCCAGCCATCAGGTTTGTGTGCACAGCCTGCCTGTTAGCACTACTGAACAGCCTCCCATGCTAGGGTCAGCAGCGCCCTCTCAGTGACTTTTCAGAGTCTGGAGGTGTGCTGAGGTTCACCTGAGACACAAAACATGACTTCCTAGAATCATCCCAACACCCTTTCAGCCAGCCTACAAGAAGCCTCCCTGATACTTCGAAATGTGAGGCTGCATCCCTTGATCCTATACCATATTAGAGTAGGGTGAGTGGCGTGTTTGAACTCCTGTGTTGACTAAATTCTTATTGTAATGTTGACCAAAACCAAGCCCAAAGTCATATTACATTTCCTTTTTTCAGCTGAGTGAATTGGGAATTGTTCATCAGCTTCATCAATGAAATTTCCAATTTGTTGATCCCATTATTTTGAAGTGGAAGTTTCCGTCCAAGAAGGTATAACCCAGTGGGCTCTGAACCTCCACAAGTCCCTGGGTTTGGGAAGTCCCTAGGGTACATCTGTGAACAGGTTGTTTCAGAAGTATTCACTACTGTACTTCATTGCCATTAGTTCTGCCTACAGAGTAAGAAACTGACTTGCTCTCAGCAGCTTTTTCCCACACTATTACTTGGCAAAGTTTCTCTATCATTATAGCAAAGCTGTTCTTAAACCACAAACTTTTCTTGGACATTTTCTGTTCTTGATCTCAAACATTCAGGATTTGGAGGTAGTCTATATCAGGAAGACACATCAATTTTGACATCATACACTCATAAGCCAAGGTCTTTTAAACATATCCTGAGATTGTTTGCCTCTTCTGCTGAGATATCTGGAGCCAAAACCAATATAAGAAGCTAATTGCCTCAAGAGTTTCAAAGAGCGCACTAAAATTTGCTATGGCAGAGATCTGAGTAATTAAAACATTTACCACTGACACAGCTTAAACTTTGGGGGGTGGGAATGGAATTTAAAATGGTTTTCATCATGCAGAATTCCCGTCTCAATCTCCATTTTCATCCAAATAAAGCTTACAGAAATTCAAAAGAGCGAATATAGGACTGCTATGTGTGCAAAGGCTTAAAATCCAGCCAAAACTGATGCTATGCATTAATCTACCTGAATCAGAAATGGACATACATACATTAAAAACTTTAGAAAAATACTTATTAAAAACCAGAATTCCTCGAGATTCATAGTTAAATGTTTATTCTCTATCTCTCTCCTCACTTTACCGTAGCTTGATATGTCTTAGAATAGTAGAATAATTTAGATTGGAAACGGTCTCAGCAGGTCATCTAATCCAACTGCCCGCTCAAAGTACAGCTAAGCTGACTTCAAAGCTCAGTCTTCTCAAATTGCAAGCAAACAAACTGAAGGTGCAGCAGTGTGCTCGGATGTCTACGCCTCCATCTTGAGAAGGCCAGAAGTCGGTATTATGTGCCATGATTCTTTTCTGTTAGGTCAGGAAAGTGTCCAGCTGATGGATAGAGGTGACTGCCGCCAAAGTCAGAATAAATTTGTGTCTGGGCCTCTCAAAATGTATCTCCTGATGGAAGATCTCTGTTCTGACAAAGGAAAGGTTGAGGGAGAGAGCAAGATGAGTTAGCAGCATCTAACTCAGTCACCTCCTAATGTGCATGCTTTTTTTTTTTAAAGAAAGTCAACTCTCCCAGCCTAGCTACTGATGGTATATCAGAGGACACTGCAAGCCTTGGGCACACCTTTGCAAAGTCCTGTTCTCAACTGAGTGCTATAAAATGACAGGTAATAAGTTACTCATTCCATCAAAGCTACTGAATCACGTTATCTTTCTTACAAAAACCCAATTGTTCATCACCAGGAGAAAAGCTCAGGGAAACTGATGATAATCTAGAGGAGGGATCAAAATAGTCACAGCTGTGTCCTGTTGTACTGGTACACTCAGTAAGACATAAGGTGAGAAGGGAGCAGGGTGAGACAAGTCAAAAGGACTGGGGAGGAGGAATAATGTTCTGAAGTTGTGGTGAACTCTATGAATGAGAAGCTAGAAGGAGAAATAGAATTATCAGCTCTGTATAGGTTCTATTAACGGAAATATGAAGGCAGTAAACAACACAGGCTACAGTCAGAGCTATAAAAGGGAGAGTGAACTAGGAGGAGGTGATTGAGAAGGGCAGCCCAATTGAATCTGATAGATGTCAAACACAGTGATGAAAAGGATTTATGTATCCATGTCCAAGATTCATGGTCCTCTAATTTCTCCTTGACAACAGGTAAGACATCCATGGGCAACTGCGCTGCCATTGACACTTCAGGCTATTAAAGAGCAAGAATCTTTCTGTAGTTCATGAGTAGGAATCCAGAGCTGTTGAAGTAGCTTCAGTAGGAAAGACCCTAAGTAGCATTCCAAATATCCTTAGCCTTGCAAATAAAGTCTGTAAGCACAAATTACTTGGGCATTAAACCTGTATTTTCCACTAGAGTAATGTGTCAAAATGTAACAGCTCCCAGGAATACTTCTGCAGGAATACCCTGATTCTAGATAGAGTCTATAAACTATGTGGAGAGATTGAAGTTTAGGCAGCCTTGCTTTAAAATGTCCTGTTAATTTTTAAGTATCTCTCTCTACATTGCACAGAGAACTTAAGCACACAACTGTAAAAACGCCACAGTGGCAAGACTTTAGCTGCTTAATCTAAATTAAGTTACTTCTAAACTATTAAAACCTATTTTAATCAAAGGCTGGTCAAGATAAGAAGTAGAGCAGTGACTTGTTTTTACAAAATTAGAGCCTGCTTCAAAGTTGGTTCTACTTCATAAGGAAAGATAACTTCATAGGATAACAACCCACCTACTCAACTACTTCTGGGAAAAAATGTCAGTGTCCCAGTAAAGTACAGTGATAGCTGTGACTGTCCCTTTCAAGCCAACTTGGAACCATACAGAGAAGTTAACTGGAAGATGAGGTTAGGACAGTACAGAACAGGACAGGAACCTGATGAGACCCAGTTATTCCTTTGCAGTTTTTGATAGCAATGTTCAAATACACAGGCTCAAGTGGTCTATGGCAGTTTCCTTTTCACAGGGTTTCTTCCTCATTTTGCTCACAGGAAAGCAATATCCAGAGAATCAGGATTACTCATCAAGACATGACTAAGGCATGGTGTGGCCCAAGAGAAAGGATGATCTCATGTTTGTGGCAACACAACAGTGCCCAAAGGAATGCAGTTCTGTCCCTGATTCACTCATGGAGGAAAAGCTCCACATAAATAGGTCTGTTTTAGAGTAGGTGACAGATAGCGTGGAGTAGATCAACAGGCAGTGCCAGGCTAAAATAGACTAAAGACAGTTCAACCAGACACAAACATCTTTGAGCTCCACATCCTGCATTCTTCCTTATGCGCACCCTCAAAATCATGGAACCCCACAGAGAGCACAGTCTATCAAAAACACCCTGTGAACTAAAATACACTTGTTCCTTTCTGACTTTGCTCTTTGATTTGGTTCCTGTGGCTAAGACATGGGCAAGTGTCAGCAGAAGGGAGGGCCAAATCCCATAACCTCTCAGGCTCAGAGAACAGTTATCCTGCAAATGCTAGGAAGCATCTCTTCTCAGCTAGGCTGTAAAAACAAACTAATGCTGCTGTGTTTGTGGGCCAAGCAATTTCTGAGAGTTGATTCAAGTGGAAACTAAAATTGTATTTAAAAAACAATCCCAGTCAGTCTCTAAAATGTAGCATTTACGCAGTCCTTTGACCTTCTGCAAAGTTCTGAGAAAATATGTATTCTGGAAAAAGACAAAGCATTCAGCTTCTCAAGAAAATCTGGACTTCTCATGGCTTCAACTACAGCTACAGAAGGAGTAACCTCCTCTATAAAACTAAACTGCAACAGAATGATACACAGATATACTCTAGTCTTTTGCTCTACTGAAATTTGAACATTACTGGGGCTCTGCATTTTCTGTCTTGTAATACAATCATTCATCTTGGCCAATTAGTTGAACTGAAATTATCTCCTTGCCAAAGAGGGCTTTTCCTTTCACATCTTTTACTCTTCTTTAGATCAAATAAATATATATACTTACTATCATTATTTCCAGTATTCTTTTGGCAGAATAATCCAGTGCCATGATGGACATGCTCCTGATCTTCATTTTAAATGCTCTCTTTTTTTTCCCTCCTCAATATTATCCTGTCTTTAAATTAGGAATGCATTTCTCTTGTTTTCTGGCAGCAGTTGCTTTTAAATATCACTGACAACAGGCAGTTGTGTTGTGCAGGTGTGATGAAAGTTCTTTTGCCACTACTATTGTAGAAGTTCTAGGATATTAGTTTATCTAGGATCTCAATTTAACATGCTTAGTTCTCAAGAGAGACAGTTTCTTCAGCAATCTAGTATCCAGACTACTAAGACTTCTTGGGTAAAAGTCAGCCTTTTCAATTACACTCAAGGGATATGGCTGATGGAAAATGACCACTGTAATAGAGAAACAGAATTCTTAGAAACAGAATGAAGTGATTGTTATTTGCAACCAGAAAAATGTTGTTCAGCAGAATTCCCATGCTAATTCAGGCCTGAAAGCTGCATGAATTATTATTTTTATATAGGTCCAGTGTCAAAATCTTCCCTCTTAATAATGTCACTTGGAAATGTAAAAATAACCAAAGACTTGCACAATCTCAAAACTACCTATTCTTGGAAAATAGTTAGAAACTTGACAGCTGGTAAAGAATTAAGTTCTACAAATTATTTCCACCATTTTTCTCATCACTGCATAATTTGTTATTTTATTCAAATAAATCTTTAGCCTATTTTTGTCTTCTTTAGTTTTTATTCCTGACTATGTACAAATTCCATTACATGATTTAAAGGAAAAAGCACGTTTTCAGAACACATTACCAAAAAATTGCATAGAATTTTCTTGGGACTGCTCAAGGCGCAGCACCTTTCGAGTGAACTCTAGCTATTGATTGCAAATAAACAAGTGAAAACTTACAGGAAATACTGCTTAGAGAGACTACAGCAACAGGATTTTGAAACAACCTTGTATAACATGAACTGTGATAGAAAGTTTAATGCTATCACCTCAGGCAGCCTACAGCCACATGCACTGAAGAATAAGAGTAGATGGGGAATATGTTTCTCGTCTAGAAAAGCTGCAGCAAAGCAAGCAGTTCCTATAACACGTGATAAAAGAACCTCTCTTTTCTCTTATTTTCAGCTTGCAGGGTTAATATATCAGTGTCAGGAATTAAATTATTTTAATTTTAAAATATTTAATTATTTAATTTTAATTAGCTAATTAATTAAATGTTATTTTCCCACCTCTTTCTTTTTTATTTTATTTTTATTCTGAGTTTATACTCTATCGAACAAAATGTTGTTTGAACAACAAAGTGAAAGTTTTATTTTAAAACTTGATTTTTTGAAATTTTTTTTTCAGGATAACTGATATTTAATCTAAGTTGTGATCTAGGTCCCCAAAATTAATTTTGAGGTCTTAGCAGCTTGTCACCACAATTCCTACTTCCTACTCTAGGAAATTTCTTGTCTGTAATGAGCCTTTATTCCTCCATGGAAGAAGAAATCAAGCTTGTCAACACCACAGTATGCCTGCCTGCTAACGGGTACACAGAGAATTACAGTAAGAAAACCTCATGATCTGTGCATTGCCAGAACGCCATTAACTTTTGGTAAGTTACAAAAGGTGCTCCTTCCCCACTCTAGGCAAAACTGAGTCCAGTCTCTGGAGGAAAATTACTTTCCTTGATAAGCAGAATGATATGCATTATCACTTGCACCACCAAATTGGAATGGGTAATATCCAAGCAGGCAAAAGCTGTGCCTCCCCGGGAAAAGAAATACCCTTTCATAATTAGAGGCAAGCTCCTGTAACACATGTATCCTTTGCTGCAGTTGGAGGTGAGAGGCCCCTGTCATTTCAGAGTTAGCAGAGTTACAGAGTTACTTCAGCAATGGAAGGCCTTCACACAGATAGTTACAAACAGTCTAAAGTAATTTCCAGACATGGCTGATGTCAGCCTTTTTGCTTCTGGCAACCACTCCCTAAGCTACCAGTCTCCCTAGTCACTGCTGCGTTTAGCAGCATGTCTTGGGCTGTACGCTTCTTCCCTACTTCTATAAGACTTGGGCTATACACTTCTTCCCTATTTCTATAATACTTGGGCTATACACTTCTTCCCTACTTCTATAATACTTGGGCTATACACTTCTTCCCTATTCTATAATACTTGGGCTATACACTTCTTCCCTACTTCCAGCATAAATCAGACCTCTCTGTAAGGAGAGGTACAGGCAACACCACTCTCTTTGAATAGATCGTGCCTGATTTCAAGTGAACCTGCACCAGGACACATGTAATAAACCAGCTCAGCAGCTGATGGACTCTACAAGCTGGAATGAAACACCGAGTTTAAGTGGTTTAATTGTTGTCACCGAGATCTGCTTAAAGAACTTAGGACGCTATGTGATGTCCACAAATCCGTTATCTGTGAAGCAAGGTGGGTGTTAGCTGCAGGGATCGAGCATCTGCTTCCCCATGTGGTGCAATGCCTGGCTGCCCAGCTCATAACTCTGGGATACAAAGTGTTCCACAGTGAATTAAAAGCAAAAAGGGCTTCATACATCTTAAGCTGTAACTGGCCAACAGTTAAAGGAGATGATTAACTGGGTGTTCAATAACTAAGATCTCACAGTATTTAGTTCTGGAAACACTGATGAGTCAAATCAGGCAATGTTTATAAGGGTTATAAAATGAGTAATTCTGAATGTTTTATAAAGCAATGACTTCAAAAAAGTGATTCCTTTTACATGTTATCTGATTTAGAAAGATCACAGGCCTTTGTGAAACTTTCTGGTTTGTGTACATACAGAAACTGCACACTAATAAGCACTTTGGTATTTTCTGTCCCAGTTTGAGTAAAACAGTTTGGAAAAATCAAGGGCTAGGTGGGGAGGGCAAAAATCAAGGACTAGGTTGGGGTTTTCTCAATAACTTATTCTATTTTGGTAAACGTTACACATTCAGTACTTTTCCTCTTGCTGAGTTCCTTGGTGAAAGTAATTTGTAAGTATCATGATGCACTGATGGACTCATGTCCAGTTCTTCCAAACAAACATAACATTTAGCTACTTACCATGGATAGAAAACTGTAAAAATTGAATTTAGTGCTAAAGCAATAAAAATAAAGGTGATTTAATTTTTATTGCTTTAGCACGAATTGTGCATACACTGTGAATGATTCTTTATTGCCCTGATACAGTACCTCTTACACCAAAAGACAAATAAAACTTTTAGTCATCACCATTAATACTATTTCCTATCACACTTCCATATATTTTTAATTTAAAACCTAAGGAAAAAAAAATTATTGGTGTCCATTTGTGGAACTAAATCAGCTTATAATACAAGAATATTCATATCCTTGATCTGTCTCAAAGACCAACCTATAGGACAAATTGGTTTGTGTAACTGTCTCTCTGTCCACTTGTCCCTTTCCAAAATGTCTTTCATTTCAATGCCCTACATAGTTTCTTACTTTGTGGAGCACAGAGTTCCAGTAGTACAGAGTTCTATCTGAAACTTTCATGCAGTTGCAATTCTTTTGTTTTCCATCTTCCAGAAGAGAAGAGAAAAGCATAAGTAGTGTTCATACACTGGCATTAATTTTTGCAGAAAATAAAAGTAACACTAGGTAAAGAATAATTATTTCATTCTCTATCCCTGTGGGTGCTGCACATGGGTATGACTGTCACATTCTAGTACAGAAGAAAGAAATTAATCAGTGTTTAAATTGCAGATATTCCCTGTGCAATAACCTGATTTACTCAATGTAAAAATCAAGGATTTTTCAAATCTGTCCTGCCAATTTGATGATTTAAACAAATCTCATAAATCCAGATAGTTTGGGTTTTCTGTGTCATCTTGCTTTGTGCTCTACCTTGCATTTAAAAAAATATTACTTTTGTTGCATATTTCTATAATTGGAATATAATTATGTCATAAATTCATTAATTTATTTAAAAAATGAGGCTAGGAAAAAGAGGGGGTTGCCTGTTCTTTAAATTTATGTCCACTGATGACATTATTTCCATCCTCAGTAAGCACTGAGGATTGCAGTTCATAAGAAGTGCTTTTAAGGGTTCCTTTATAGGAAATACTGAATAATTGTATTTAATTCATCCAGTTAAAATGTCATAACCATACATGCATTGTTTTCTATTGAACTTGGCAAATTTGTACTGTGAAATTGTTTTTTCATGCTATTTTGGCAGAAAAAGGCCAAGCAATTATTGCAATTTTGAAGAATCTGGGATCACAGAACAGTTATTTTCTCCTTAAACAAAATGTCACTTTACAGAAAGGCATATCTTGGAAACTGTTTTACTGACTGTGTCATTGTCTGACTTAGCCTCACTTGACTAACTAGCATGTTTAGAAGATGAAAATAATCAGATGCAAGCATCAAGATCTCCTCACTTTCTTTGGATTGGCATTCAATTTGTTTGCAGAAATAATGATTTAAAGCTTTTCAGGCCATAACTTTTATTTTGCAATTTTTATTTAACTGATCCATTTTGCATAGCAAAAAAAAAAAGGCAGATTCTGTTGTTACCAAACAGGACATGTAACATGAATTACTTTGCATCTCAACCAGAGAATCCAACCTCTCCTACAGCCCTCCTAAAGATGCCAGGCACTGCCCAGATGAGCAAACCCCCTGCTGCACCAAAAGCAGTTATGAAGCTCATGAGAAGGAAGGGGCAGGAATGTTGGAATTGGGGGAACTAACAGCAGAAGTAACAGTGGAAGAAAGATGATGGAAAAACACCAGGATGAATCTTACAGTGATAAAGGGGAGCTAATAGGGGAAGGTGCCAACAAGAACAAGACCCAGATGTCTACCAGAGCCCATTGAATATCAAAAGTCTGTACCATAATCAAAAGTTCTTAGACCCCGCCTTAATCAAGACCAGAGAAGTTTTAGGACTTAGCAGTCCTAAGAATCTGGAGACGTGGAAGCATAGCAAGAAATGGGGAGGTTCTGGACATGCAGAACCCATTTTGGTAGCTTTGCTTCTGGCCCACGTTTACTTTGGCTTTTAAATCTAACTTACATAAGATCAGAGAGATCAGGGGATCAGGACAGGGGATGACATAATTTTAGATATTTCTTCTGTAGTTGTCTTTACCTCATGAGTGATACAAAAGAAGAGTGAGGCCTGGCAAAAAATATTTCCTTTGTAGTGGCACTATTGGAGGTGACCTGAATCCACCTTAGCTAGTGAGTTGCTACCTGCAAGTTATTGATTTATTTTAATTTTTCTGTGTCTGTCAGCCAAATGCCACTCGGGATGTTAATTCAAAAGTTCCCCATAGGACTGAACTTGGAGCCCTGAAAAAAATCCTTCACCATGCTCTGCTTACTGCTCCCTGTCTTCCTTCAGAAATATAGTCTGTGACACATCCTTAAACCCAGGAGATCTGCAATGGGGAAATGAATAGTGGAATTTTTTTCCCCTGAGCATATAACTTCCTTAATTTATAGTTTCAATGCTCTATATGAATTTGAAAGGTGTCTCAGGATTTGAGCAATTTAACTAAGTCCTTCAGTGTTTCTTTCTGATGCTAATGTATTTATTTGAGGATTAGCCCTCAAAGTATTTCTACATATGGATAACTAGGAATGTTTGCCTGGTGTTGTCAGCTTCAGTAGTTCATTACAGCATGAATCTATATCAAATCCAGACATTTGGTTCAACATCTGTCATGAAGTGCATGTCATTAAAATGTTATTTTGTGAGAGAAAATATAACTAGGATGTGTTTATGTATGACACTGATCATTTTTCAGAGTGAAAGGGGAAGAGAATGAATTAATAAATATTTACCTCACTTTGAACTATGACATTATCAAGATTCTTATCCAGGTGAATTGTACTGTAGGAGAAACAAGACTTCTTATAAAAGCAGAGTTGACTGAACAGCTGCTAGTAAAAGGGAGGCAGGAGACCCGAGTGCCATGGCAGTGAATGTGGTTCTGGAGGGTGGGGAGAGTGCTGTCCTGAGCACTGTGAGCTGGGAAGGCACCGTCTGGCACAGACAGTGCACGGGGCTTGCAAAGAGCGACTGCAAGTAATGTGAAAAACACCTCTGATCTTCGTGACATGATGGGAGAGTCACACTGCATGCAAAACAAGCAACAAAGGGAGTATAAAAGCCTATGCTGAGACACTCTGAACTGATTCAGGATCTGGACACCACAGTCAGATATTGGAGGTGGTGCAGCGAGTGGATTCCCAGAGCAAAAGGTAGCTGCTGGGAGAGTGGTTACCTGATCCCAAGAGGGAAGAGGAGAGCCTCTCCTCCTGCTCTGCCACCCGTGCAATGCTAATAAAGCTGTGGATACAAGTCACAACCTCAATCACTGCCATTTTCTTCACGAGGTACACCCTGGTTGCTCCACGTTTAAAGATTTAAGGTGTACCTCAGACGGGTATTTGGACTGCGCGAGTTTGCTTCCAATTCCCAGTTAATTCCTGAAGTTACCTGCAGACTCCAATAAGCTGGCAGCTACACCTGCCGTCCGGCCCGCTCTTCCCTCGCACGGGGACACAGGCTGTGGGCTCAGCGCTGTGGCTCCGGCTCCGGGATGGCGGAGCGGCCGCAGGACTGGCCGCGGGAGGGCCGGGCTGTCCCGTGCCGCCGGGAGCTGCCGCTGCCCCTGTGCTGCCCTCCCGCAGCGCCTCCCGAGAGGATCAATTCCTCCGCTATCGCTCCTTTCCTCCTCTCCGGAGGCAACGCGAGGGCTGCCCACAGGCTCCCGCACCTGCCCTCCAGCGGGCCCGGTGTCCCCGGGGCTCCGCAAGGCAGTGCTGCCCGTGGGTCCCTCCCCGCTGCGGGCAGCGCTTCAGCCGCTCGTCCGGGCGCTCTCGGAACGCCCAGAGACAGGGCAGCTCCAAGCCGGCCACCCGAGTCTCTTCGGGGTCCGCGCCGAGGGAGCGGAGCGGCCGCTCTCCCCCCGGGACACCCCCGGCCCGGCCCGGCCCTGCCCTGCCGGGAGGGGGCGCCACCGCCCCGCCCCGCGGCCGCGCGGGTCGCGCCCCACTCCCGCCGCCCGTTGTTGTCGGGGCTGCCCGCGGCCGCCGGGGGGCGGGGCCGGGGCGCGGCGACCAATCAGGCGGCGCCGCCGCCGCCGTGTCGGCGGCATTCGCGGCCGGAGCGGGCCGGGAGGGCGCACGTAGCGCGAGCGCCGCGCCGGTCCCTGGGCGGGCGGAGCAGGCGCGCGGCGCGAGGCGGATCCCGGCTCCGGGGAGTCGAGGCCGGGACATGGCGGCGGCCGCTCGGCGGCCGCGGCGGCGTCCCTGGGCCGTGCTGTGCCTGGCCGTGGCCGCGCTGCTCTGCCCTGCCGCGGGCGGTGAGTGCGCGGGGGTGCGCGGGAGCGGAGGGAGGCAGGCAGGCAGGCAGGCAGCGGTCGCGGCGGTGGCGCCCGGGGTGGGGTGTGGGGGTGCGTAAGGACAGCGGCGGGGGGCGACGGGTCCCCGCCGGTTCCTTTCAACAACATGGCGGAGGGGCCGGCTGGGGCGGAGTCACCTCCCCCCCACCCCCGGTGTCCGAGCCCGGCGGGGACCGCTCGGCCCTTTGTTGGCCGAGAGCGGCGGCGGCTCCGCGGGAGGAGCAGCGGGGAGGGCTCCCCTCAGCCCCCGCCGCTACTTCCTCGCCCCCGCTGAGCAACGCTTCGGGCGGTGTCTGCCCTGGGTAACTTTCTATCCCCATGTCTGCCCGGGTGGGTGCGTGTGGCCTTGGCCCGCGAAGGCGACTTAGGTACCTGGAGCTGGCGGAGCTGCCCCGTCTGTCTGTCTGTCTGTCCACCAGCCCCTGAGAGCCCCCCGGCTCCCGGGCGAGGTGCGCCAGCAGTGGCAGCCCCCGGGCCGCCGCAGGGCGCTCGTAGCAGTGCCCGGGAAGAGCGGCCGGGCAGAGACGTGTTGAATGTCCCACGTCGCGGAGGTGACAAGGGGCTGCCCCCGCTGTGCTGCACGCCGCAACACCGTGTGCCGCTGTCGCGGTGGTGGGGGGACAGGTGAACTTTTGGTCCAGCACGCCCTAGCCTGTATTCTCGGCGAGGATCGAGCCGTGTGGAAATTAAATCTTTGGGTGAATGTTGCACAGCGGAACGGTTGTGTTCCTCCAGTCTCCTGTACCTGTGTTTTCTTTTTTGTGGGAGAGCTTTGATATCAGAGCCGTGCTGTTGCATTGGAGTGCTTAACAGCCTTCATAAATGGAATATTTGGGTAGTTTCCTTTTTTTGTTTTGGTTTTTTTAAATGTGCAAGTTGTTCTGCGGTTACCAGTTTGGGACATATGGCCTAATGGATTGTATCTTGCTTTGGGTTTTAAAGAGGAAGTGGAGAAGCACAACTTTTTCAGTTACAGCTTTGAGACATCCCTCAGTCTGCATCTATACCATGCTGTACATAATTCAATCTAAAATGGAAAAAAAAGTTACTTAAAGCATCACTTGCTATGCTAACATGTTGTTAATCACCCATATTCTTACTGAAAGCGATGCAAGATCTCTGATGTGGAAACAGTGAAATAAGCTTAAGTTACCCATGGGTTGTTCTTGTATTCTTGAAAAGGTGCGACAGGCTTTAATAATTTAAAGCTTTCTTACGTAACACATTCAATTTAGATGTTGAAGGAAATTTTAGCTCAATTTGAGCTTTGAACTTTTTCCCTTTTAATGCCTCCCATCAATCAACAGCTTTCCCTTAATCTGAGGCATGAAATTAAGGTCTAAAAGCTTTGTGTGAAAACAAGGCAACAGACTTCCATACAAAACCTTATGGGTGGAAGTGGTGGCGTACTACCTTTTGTTTAAAAAAAGAGAAATCCTCTATGTTTAATGGAATCAGGAGAAATCCAGAAATCCATAACTCATCCAGAGGCCCTGGTATGGGTAAGGCAGTTAATTTGCCTGAACTTTGTGGTCTAAGTTGATAAAGTAATTCAAGGTATGATTTGGCTACTGGTACTTCTTATTGTGGGTTGACAGAAGTTGGGCATTTTCTGATTGCTTCTGCTGGGGCTGTTGTGCAATGTGCTGATATTGCTGTGTGGATGAGTCGTCTTGCGATATGGTTTATACGGAGGTCAGGCATGTAATGAATCCCAGCAGCTAGCTGAACAGTACAGCAGCCTTAATTTTTAAGACAGAGTCTGAAAACAAGCTTTCTGGTTTTCACTGTGTAGGCCATAGTTTTTAGTCTTCTGAACTTCTGGGAAGTCACCGCTTGGAAACTCTTGTGTTCAGACAATTGCTTCTAACTGCAAATAAAGATAGCAATCTGATTGATATGGTGGAATAAATTTAAAAGTACAAGTAAAGATCTTTCTGTTTTCATAATGCTTGTAAAATTATTATCTGGGCCTTTAATTTTAGCTTTCTTCAATTAGTTTGGTGGTTGTTTTTTTTTTTTAAGTGTATTCTTCTACCAAGGAAGAAACAAATTGTTACTGTATCATGCTCTAAGAGGCATGAAACTATCTCTGGGTAGTGTTTTGGATAGCATAAGAAAACTAAAAGTGCCGCTTAGCACTTACATTGCAGGGAGTATAATATCACTTTTTTGAAGTTGGGGTTTTACACAAGGTTTTATCGTTACTTACAAGTTGTGCGTACTTAATAGTAGTTTGTCTGTTTTCTTGAGTGTATCTCTTTGACAAGACCTGCTGTTTGCTGGAAGGAAGTTTTGCTTAACAAACACGGGTGAAATCTATGTGAAAGTTTTCCTGAAAACTTGATACCCAGTGCTGTTACTTTACAACAGTGAAACTTAATCAGTGCCTTTGTGAGAAGAATGTGTTAGTGAAGGTCATAAATTATTGTGGTTTTAAAAATTGTACCTATATCCCAGATATTTTAGGACGTAGGCTATATTAAGACATAAGATATTTTATTTTATTATCTTGAGCTAAGAGAGCTCACAGATGAGTCAGGTGTATTGTTTGATGGGATTGTCTGAATTACAGACTCAGAAGCTGACATTTGCACTGTTATGTATTACACATTTTTTCCTTTGGCAAGTTTTATTGGACAGGGAAAGAACTACCAGTGAGCATTACAGCCTTCTTGCTCATATCCCTAAAAATCTGGTTTTGTCTCTTGCACATCACAGCCTTTCTCCTTTATCCCTTGAACTTCTGCATCTTATGGAACAGAAGTTCCATAAGTGCTCTTCTCTGATGAAGTTCTACTTTCTGGTGAAATTTTTGCTTTAAAGTTTATATTTTCCATATAGGAACATAATATTACAAGAGAAGTGTCTTTTTCAGCATAACATTGCTTTTAGGTGCTGCAACTATTTGTCTTTATTAAATTTGTAAAGCAAATATATATATTATTTCAGTATTAACAATATGAAATTGTTAATTGTTTGCAATAAGATGTGAGTTTGAGGGTTTTTAGAGCACCTCATAAGTTTTAACTTCTGTACTGCTCCTTGTTAGCATCCTTTGGAAGATGATGTTTCAACTTACAATTTCCAACTAAAAATTCTTTGGCTGAAGGTGCTGTTCTGTGCTGAACTGTCTGGTTGAAGTAGTGATTCAGGACGTAAACAAGTGTTACATAGTGATTCATAGTGTTTTGTGACTAAAAAGTCTTTCTGCAATTTTCTTTCTTCATAAAGACAGCAGATACAAAAAAAAAATAACTGTTTCAATAGGTAACAGTCTGGTTTTGATACAGATTTGTAAAAGTTAAGTGGTTAGAGTGCACTTAATTCTCTGTTCACATTTTGTATATAGTATTAATATCTGAGCTCCTGGGAGCCAGCTGATTTTAAGTCTTGTCAAGCTGAATAATTTCAGGGTTTCATTTATGCAGCCAGCTTGCTTTACTCTCACTGGGGGCTTTCCAGACTGCAACATTCATACAAGAGAGACTTGGTAAAGGAAAGGCAAAACTGTCAAACTCAGAGTCTGAGCAACTACACAAGTAGTGGTATTCAACATAAGATGTTAATCTTGTGGTATGAGATATGAGAAATATGCTGTTGATAAATTGTATGACATGATAATGTCATAATGCACACCCCCCACTTTCACAACAGCATTGTCTCACTCTTTCTTTTAGGGTAGTCAGTCTCAAAAAGCAGAAATTACTATGTGGAGTGGTAATGGTGCAGTGACAAACTGCAATGCACAAGGCACTACATTGCTATGTTGACCCAATTTCTGCTCTTGGGTATGTCCCTGATTGTATGACTTTCAGTGCATTTGTTTAGTTGTTTGTACTGTCATTTCCCCAACCTTGTATCATTTAAACAAACATGAACTTTCACTAGTTGGTAGTGGAGTTTCATGCTAGTAGTTCCATCCAAAAACTGTTATAATAATTAAAAAAAAAAAAAAATAGTTCTCTGCCAAGGACAGACTTGATTGAAAACTTTTTTACTATTCTTCAGTAGTTTTGAAAGTGCTTTTTGTGGTAGTAGAAAGAATTTGGTGTTTACCAAATGCATGGAAATATGTTTTACCTGAAAGATTACTGGCTCTGGAAGATCAGCTTATATCAGAGTTGTCAGTTTCTCATCCCTTTCTGTTATCATTCCGTACTAGAAATGTATGTATTCATTAAAGTGAGCATGGAGATCTGACTGGTTTCTGAGTTTTTAAAATTACTGTAACATTACTTTGAGAATAACAGAGACTGCTTGGACGAAAAGCAAAAAATTCTATCTTCAAGAGGACAACAGTATGGGATTTTTTTTTTCTTTTATATCAGTTATAAGTGAAAACACTTCCTCATAGGAATTAAGTGATTTAATTATAGTTGGTCATTGGCACCTCATGCTGATGTTAAATCTCATCTATGATGTTTGTGTAGTTGTAGTTTATGTTCTTTACACGCAGATAACTGGAGAATGAGACATGAGCAAGGATATTCCAATTGCTTATTTTTGCCTCCTGGTATGGATTGTTGCTGAAGATGCTGAATTAGTCTTCCTTTCACTAAAACGTGGGAATTCTACTGTTACTTGCTCCAGTTGAAGTCATGAAGAACTGTTAAGTGGCCAGAGTAGGAAGGAGGCTGAAGCATTTTTAACGAGTTGTTTTGTTTGGGGTTTTTTTTCAGAATGTGTCCACTAGAGAGCAGCAAAAACCTGTATCCCTAGAAGCTTTGCTATGCAGCTGATAAGGCATTGTTTTCCCCTCTTATGGGAGGGGGAGAGTAGAGTAGCTTCAGAAGGGAGAGGTGATTTATTTATGCCCAGGAAATCATTTCGATGTGTGTGACAATGAATTGTGTCTTGTCAGGAGACGAGAAGATAGTGGCATCAAACCAGAACAAAAGTGTGAATTTTATCAAATTGCACTACGTGGGAATTCTATAGCAAAAGAGAGATGGTAACAAAGTGAATGAGGAAGATAGGGTACAAAATGCTTCATTTAGTCATGGTTGGAACAGTGTGTCTCTACAGCTTCACAAAACGAGGAAGATGAATAAGTGTAACAAGGGCAATCCAAATGTAATTTTTCACTTCAAGTAACTTGGCCTCTGCACAGTGACTTGATGTAAATATATCTCACTGAGTATCTGTCTCTTGCTGTAGGCATTCAGATGCATGTGCTGTTACGATGAGTGACAATTACTGTTTAAATAGAAAAAAGTCACAGATTAAGCAAGTGAAATAAAGGTGTGCTCACTTTAAAAGTTGAAAGAAATAGTGTGTGTAAATATTTTAGGAAATTTTTAATGGTTTGAATAGATTGGTAATTTATGCCTGAACAACTATTTTTCAAAGGGCCAGCAACATGAAAATAAATTTTCTTGTAGTTAAGCTCTGAATAATAAGACTTTCCTTACTTCCCTGATGAGGCAGGAAAAGATGTGCAAAAAGTGATGCTGTTGAGCTTTACCTTCCTGAATGCCAGTTCTGGTTTCATCTGCCTTCTAATTATTTTTTTCAATAATCTTCATAGTAATAAAAAAATCTAATCCCATTTGTAGGGTTTTCTTCTTCCATTTTTCTGACTGGTCTGTGTGCTGGTGAATCTCTCTGAAACAGGGTTACCTTTCTATAGTGGGTCCTAAGAATTTGATCAAATCTCTTCAGTAACAGTAGGAAATGATTGGCAGTGGTATGGTTTGATTCAAAATCTTGGGGGAAGGGGGTGTTTTAATAGAATGTTTTTCAGGATTCAAACTTTGAGATTACATACATATGTATTTGAGATCAGATTGCCATTTATTTAAATCCATGATAACCAGTTTTAGCGAGGGCTGTAAAATCTAAGGCAATCCATGTGGTTATATTAAAATCTTGAATGTAGGTGAAATGCCAGATTTCAGATTTGGAAGAACCTTTGATTGCCACCTGTTAATCCTCATCCTTCTGGTGTGAGTTCTTGTATGTAGCCTTGAAAGAGACTATTTTTATGGCTCAGGACACTTTTTGGTTTTTGATCATAAATGTTGAAAATTTTTAATCTGCCTAAGTTCTGTATTTTAATGTTTCTGTGTGCATGTACACAAGTTCTAGGCCAGCTTTTGCTCTTCACGGTTGAACAGGTGGATGCAAGATGTATTGATACTTTCATTGTTGCTCCTGCACTATTTTCTGCATGGCTTTGGTGCTGTAAATGCAGGAAGGAGTGCGGAAAGAAATTAGAAGTAGTAGTCTTCCTTCTCCAAGAACTTCTGCAATGTGAAGAATGAAACTTGATCATCATAGGGTGATTAGCCTGTCATTCCTGCTTCCTTCCCCATGCCCTCTCCTTTACTAGTGCAATTGGATAGCTTTAGTAAATCATCACCTTGAGTAATGTAGAGAGTGTTTTCCTGTGGCTTCATAAATTACAAGTCTAAACCACATTCTGCTTCTGTGAAAGAATCGTGCAGGGTTTGGTTTTTAATGAGAATTAAGCTGATGTTTGCCCTTTTGGCACAGAATGGAAACCATCAAGTAATGCATAACACACCAATCTTGGGTAACCAGCAGCATCTGATTTGTCACTTACTCAAGCTGTACCTGTGGTTATTGTTGAAAAAACTGGCATTATTTGTATTTGGTTTGAAAATAGCAGACTTGCATGCAGTGTTGTTTTGAAAGTCTAGAACTTTAGTAGGAGGAACTGTAGTGGTGCTTCTTTACCTGCAGAAGCAGCTAGGATTTTAGCCTTTGTCTTTTAATACCTTACTGTATAAAGAGAGATGACTTCAGATCTAAATTTTACTTTCTTCTCCTCATCTCCTAATTTTATTGTCTCACTAAAAGGCCTTGTAGCATTGTTTTTTTAGTGTTGCTGTTCTGCATTTATGTAACCAAAACAGCCTCCTAGCATTCTGAATTTTTATTTCTTTAGTCATTCAAATTTCTTCTCAGCTCAGAACATGTACCAATACTAACATTAATTTTTTTCTCAATACAGAATTGGAGTGTTACTGCCAGCTATGTACAAAAGACAACTTTACGTGTATGACAGATGGAGTATGTTTTGCCTCAGTAACACGAACTGCAGACAAAATAATGCGCAACAGTATGTGTATAGCAGAAATTGATCTGATTCCCCGAGACAGGCCATTTGTTTGCTCCCCCTCCACCAGAGATGGAGTCCATACTGTGTCTCATTGCTGTAACACACCTCTCTGCAATAAAGTAGAACTTCCAATTCCAACACCAGGTAAGGGGGTTGGGATTTTTGCTCTTTTGTTTGTTTGATTTTTTTTTTCATTTTTTCGAACAAAATTCTGTAAGAGTGGAAGTGTAGGTAAATTTGAAGGCCTAAAGTACACCTTAGATTCTGTAAAAACAATTTCATCATATTTGAACAAGAGTTATCTTCTGGGTAGGGATGTTAGGGACAGTTTTGAAGACTTAAATTAAAAGTGTAAATAAGCACGTTGCTTTTGTCCTTTTTAGTACTTTGATTCTGAAAAAAGTTACTGTGCAAAAGCTTTAACAAATGCATTAAAATAATTTGAGTATGGCTGTGGGATGCCATAAGTTTAGTAGAATAAAAGGAAATTAATGGAAAAGGAAATATAATTTTATTTTAACTTTCAGGTCCTACTCCAGAAAAACCAGCTTCTAACCTAGGACCTGTGGAACTGGCTGCTGTCATTGCTGGACCTGTCTGTTTTGTCTGCATTTCACTGATGTTGATTCTGTACCTTTGTCATAATCGTACTGTAATTCATCATCGTGTGCCAAGCGAAGAAGACCCTTCATTGGATCGTCCCTTTATATCAGAAGGAACCACTTTAAAGGATTTAATTTATGATATGACAACTTCAGGCTCTGGGTCAGGTAATGTGACATTTCTAGTAGTAATTACTTTGTGCTTAAGAGCCTTGTAAGACACCTATTTTTTTAATATTGTCAAATCTACTTAAACTTCTAATTAACTGGAGAAAATACTAGAAGAGCAACTTCCATGTACATTCAGTTAATATCAGTGAAGATTCAAGGTATGGAAATAAGTGAAGAAAAAGAAACACTGAATTGTTGCTGCCCTTCGTTATTCTCAAAGTAGCCTGATTTATATCATATAAACTATAATTCAGGAAATATAGCAGTCATCTATCGTAAATGTTTTGTGTTCTGTAAGGTTGTCATTTACCTTTTTTGTTCTGTACAGCCTATCTAAACAACCATCTTCTGTGGTTTTTAGATAATTTTGTAAAGGGTATTTTTAGCTTTAAATTGAAAAAAAAAAATGTACCTATTGGTGTATGAAGAATATTCTGAGTTAATATTTTAGCCAGTTCTTTCCTTACAGAAGATATTTTTCAATTGCAAATAGCATTTCTGTATATAGAATTGATACAGTCTGCAGACCATGTCTGATGAATGTCTGTCCCTTGATTTTGTGGGTTTTTGTTGTAATTCTGACTTCAAAAGGTGTTGCTCTGAGAAGATGAGGCATTAGTCTGTTCACTGCATAGAGTTTCAGCTATTTTAACTCTGACCATTAATTGCTTATAGGATTATGGTGGTCTGTGTCATAGAAATGTAGTTAAATTGGTGTTGTTAGGGGATGATGTGCCAGGTAAATCATCATAAATCAATTGATCTTTGTTCCATGTTAGGGAGAGAGGAATAATATTGTGTACTGCAACTTTTTACCAATGTTCTACTATATAAAATTTAAATAATTTAATACTGAAAATATTTCCTACTACTTGCAAGCATGTGTCGAAACATCCATGCCCTTTCAGAACACTTTCTACAAAGAAAGACTGGTGTTTGATTCTCAATTGCTGTATCTTTTTTTCCCAGAACTGGAAAAAATTTAAACAACAAAACCCAAGCATCTAGGTTGTTTTTCTTTTCCAAGGACAGTAACTGGTAAAACTGTTTAGAGTCCATTGCTTTGTCAATTAAAATTATTGTGACTTGCTGAACATGTTTAAAATTTAGATCAAAAATTCATTTTAGTCATATCTTTTCTGAAGCAGGTGAGTTTGCACTAGGTATGTAGGTTATGTTTCAGCTGAGAAAGCTTTTGTGTGTTCAATAATATTTGATCCTGTTAAGGGTGAGTTGTTCTCTGGTTAGAAGTGGAGTTTTAGTAATTTGTATTCATATCAATTTTCTCATTTACTAACAGGAGTGGCTAAGTCAGATAATGAAAGTGGTTAATAGAATTTCCAGTATATTGGGCTAGAGCTTGATAAATGCAAATGCTGGACTTAGGTCTCCAGTTATGTTTGTTCTAGGAGGGATATGCAGTAGTCAGAGATATAGATAATATAGAGGAGTCAGTTTTCACTTATTATGGAATCCAGAAAAATTTGTTATGTATAATTGTTGGAAGTGTAACACTCTCTACTTAATGTCTGCAGATCTAGACTTTTCCTAAGGAAGGCTGAAAACAATTTCTAACTAAAATTCAAATGTAGAATGTCTTTTCATTCATTATCAGGAATAATACTCTGTTTTTTCTGCTGGCCTTCTTACCTGTGGTGATTCTGAGCCTCTCTTTTTGTTTGAGAACTCTGGAAGTGCTCCTTCAGAATAAGCTCTTGAAAAGCAGAGAATCCAAGTTAGAAGAAACTTACAATTATTCCTCTGGAGCACATGGCTAGAAACTACTGACCCTTCCCTTGCCTATTTGCAAGTTACTCTTTAAGTAAAAGGCGCATGCTAGGGAATTGCTAAGCTTTCACAGCTGAATTCAGGGCACTCAGGCTGGTCTAGACTCCCAGAGCACCTGACCTACTATGGTATTTGAGCATTGGCTACTGGTGAATGCATCCAAGGAGCAAAACCAGCAAATGTGGTTAAATTTGAGTTATCCCTAAGGGAGCCTCTTCACTAATTTGCTTTTGTGCTTGAAAGGCTGTAAAACAAGGCTGAATGTTTCCTTAAAAGGAATCTTTTAACTTCAGCTGCAGTGAGTTCCATGTTGTTGAGCTGTTTGTAAGACCAGTATTAGCCTTGTGTAGTGTTGTCTACTTCACTTTGATTAGGGCAGTGAAATCGGAGATGCTTCAGGTATTTACTTTCTGTACTGTTGGCATTGTGTGTATTTGCAATGACTGGTGTCACTTTGTCTCAAAATTAGTCCATCAATGACTACACAAATTCACAGTGGCCTAGTGCTTGAATTGATAACTTTTGGGTGTCCTGAAGTATGCCTGCAGCATTTGAATCTCATTTAAATCTGTATTTTAATCCAGACTTTGGGTACAGCACATCTAAAGTTGAGAACACTGTACCTTTATGGAATAAACTGGGGGTAGAGAAAAGGGTCTCCAAAGGGAGAAAAGTCAGAGCTGCTGAAAACAGCTCTATTAAAACAGTGCTTAAGCCTGTCAGAAACGGAGCTCTCTGAAAGGGATGATGTTGGGACAAGAGGTTGCCAAAACACAATGGAAATGTACAAAACAGGCAAAATAGTCCAGACCCAAGAGGCACAGCTAAGGAAGTGTTTTGTTTGGTGATACAAAAGCCATGTTCTGCTCTTAAATTCATGCTGAGAAACCAGAAGAGCTCATAGTAAAATAAAAAGGATTCTACCGATTTTGTTAATTCAGTATTCTCTGATGAGAAGTGTATCAAACAGGGAAATAATCAGAACTGTAAAAATGAGCTTCCTATTCAGACCAAAAGGAAGTAGGATTCATTTGCTACAATGATGAATGGTACGCTGCTATTATTTGGTCTTGACTTAACATTAGTGTTGCCATGTTGTTCCATGACAAACAAGACCTGAAATAAGGAGATATCCCGTGAAAGGAATTAATGAAACATCTAAAATAGACCCTTCTGGTGAAGCTACAGCTTCTAAGAGAAGGATTTCAAAGCCTTTTGGAGCTGAGAATGATTTTCAGATCATGATGCAGATCTCTAAATATCAACTACATATTGTATAGACAGATGGGGACGCCCATCTGTTACTGTCTTAACTCACAAATGACGAAGTCACTTAGTTACAAGGGAGTAGGAAGAATTGCCTACAACGAGGAGAAGCTTTGGATAGTATTGGTAGGCGACTTCCAGCAAGAACTTAAGCTATTTAGAAATCTAAAGGGTCACAGAAATCAATGCAAAGTTGAGTCAGTTGAAGTGAATATAAAGCTCCTTAAAAACTATTTTGCAATTCATACAAACTTGAAGGGGGTAAGATTTTTCACAGTTCATGGAATGGGTTGGTTTTTTTTTTATTACTCATCAGAGGAAGTCTTCTGTGTAGAGACTTACAAACAAGAACAAAATTCTAGCAGCTACTTTTTTGGCTACCTGTAGTGCTCTAGAACTTACTTCCTGGATTATCCAATTTAGTTACAAACTCCTTATGCATTAGAAAGTCACTAAACTAATCAGAGTACACTTAATATATAAAAAAGAAAATTAACTTTATTTTTTTGTTAGACTTCAGAAGGATTGAGGACACTTTATGATACAAGTAAATTATGATGAAGGTTTCAGGAATAAGTTGGATGACCTAAATACAAGGTGTCAGACACTGAGTTGCTGTTGAAATTAATATGCGCTCAAATTTTCTTGTTCTCCTGATTGGCAAACTGGCTATCACCTTTCTTCATGCACAGTTAAAAGAAGGTGTATCCGAGAGCTTAGAGTACAGTTGTGCCCAATGTGTATGTGAAAGGCTGAGGCTGTAGCTGTCTCCTGTGAGATGCTTTCCAGGCAGTCTGGTTTACAGTACAGCAGTTGCTGAAGTTCCTGGTGATGCAGGGCTGTGTATCTTCTATAGCAAAATGAGGAAATTGCTCAGTTGCAACAGGAAGTCTGTAATGAATTACTATGAATACAAGATAAATGTGGATGCCAATCTTCTAGAAGAAACAGTAGTAAGGGAAAGATTAGCTTCAGACAAACAGAAGCAAGTTGAATGTTGTAAATATTGTAAAAGTAAATATGGGAGTAAGTGGATAGATCACAGTAGGGCTTTTATCCTACAGTGACATGTTAATGTGCTGAATGGGAGTTTGTAATTTGAAATTGAAATGCATTTTATCTAGAAAGTTTAGAGGTTAGTATATGTTTAGCTGATATCCTTGGACATATATGTTAAATAAGGAGAGATATCTATAAAAGGTGCAGCAAGTTGAGAACAGTGCATCTGAAAGTGGGAATATACAAAGAGCTTTCTGATACAACTGTATGGCCTATCACCCATTTCAGGTACACAAAATCAGCTTGTATTTGACAAATGCTTGTAAATTTTGCAGCAGTGTATAAATTCTAAGGAAGAAACTTTCTCTGACCAATCAAGTAAAATTTGACATTTTGAGGGTTCAGTTTGGTCCTGTGGTTGTTTTCATCTGTCCTCTTCTGCATTTCAAAAGTCTATCCATAAGGAATAAAGGTTAGGCTTCTCAGAAGAGCCTCTATAGTTTGGACATGCAGCACAATTCACCTGAGGAGACTATTACAGCAGAAGTTTTAACTTTCTCAGTGGACATTATTACAGCACTTGACAATGATTAAATTGCTAGTGTGGTGTATGTTTTTTTTCCCTTCCTGTCTTCATGTAGGTATGTTGTCAGCATAGACCATGCAGAGAATTCCTGTAGGTCTAGAATTTTTGAGGAGCTGTACTGAAGATGGCAGTGTTTTAAATTGCTCTTCTCAGACTGAGACACAGGCATGGCAATGCTGCCAACCAGATTAGATGTTCTTCTAGTGGGGCTGTTAGCAAAGACTGTCCAAAGGTGGACAAGAATTAATTATCTGAGTATTAGTTGGGATTTATTTTCTATAACATAAGGAAATGCAGGTGTTTGGTCAGATATTGGAACAACAATTATCGAATAACAGATTACTTTGTAGAGTGTTTGGTTAAAGTGAAATAATCCTATACCAAAAGAGCTTATCGTAAGCAGATAACCTGGCTGATGTTTTCATCCTGCAGTGTGGTATCAGCGTGGAATCCAGTGACAAGCCCTGCAGTTAAAACAGGAAAGATTTAAAATAAACAAACCCAGCCTGGTTGAGGGATGCCAGTGCTGCTTGTTGTATAAAATTACTGAAGGGTACTGAAGAGGTGCTCTGTGTTGAAAGCACGTAGATGTTCCAAAGCTATAAAACCTTGATGAATGTAAACATTTTTCTCAATTATAATTACAGGGAGATGCACAAGAATGGCCTGTAAAGCAGGAAACTTGCATTACAAGGTTTTCCTATTTTACAGTGATTCAGGATTGCTAAGATGCTATTGGCACACTTGGGCATGAGTGTGGATTTTCAGCAGTCAGTATTACTGATAAGTGTGGTTTAACTAACTTATAAATGAACTATCTAGTGATAAGCCAAGTAAACTAACCAGTAGCAAAAGTGCTCTTGAAGTGCTTTGCCAGGAGAGTTATGGGCAGGTCCTTTTTCCAAAAATAAAGAAAAAAACTCGGTTTCATCACTAACAAGCAACCAAAAAAAACCCCTAAACCTGGTCCTGCCTGCCTCATCATTGCTTTTTTTTTTGCATTTAAATAAAACTTTGTTGCTCAGCAAGTGACACATTCCTAACTGAAAGGAAGTTTGTGTTGTGCTTTTGACAACCATAGAAGTAGTTTGTAGCATAATCTCAAGGAGTACTTGTTAGCTGGCCTTTTAAGGGTGAAGGCAGAATCTTACCTATGTGCTTGCTAGCAGTCCTCAACGAGCAGTTAAAATCTTAAGAGAGTATGTTCATTCTAAGAGGAATAATCTAATAGAAATAGGATCTCATATTCAGTGTGTGGGATAATTATTAATTCTGTAGGCAAATGTAAAGTATTTAAGGCAAATGTAAAGTATTTAAGGCAAATGTAAAATCTTCTTTTTAGGTTTACCTTTACTTGTGCAAAGAACAATCGCAAGAACTATAGTACTTCAAGAAAGCATTGGTAAGGGTCGCTTTGGAGAAGTCTGGCGGGGGAAGTGGAGAGGAGAAGAAGTTGCTGTGAAGATCTTCTCTTCAAGAGAGGAACGGTCATGGTTTCGAGAAGCAGAAATTTATCAGACAGTTATGCTACGCCATGAAAACATTCTTGGATTTATAGCTGCAGACAACAAAGGTTGGTGACACAATGACTTCGTTTTGCTGATTCTGGATCTGGTCAGAATAGACAATGCATGAAGGAAAAAAATGTTGTGAGGATCCATTTAACAGTAGCAAAAAATAGTTTTGTTACTGCAGAAGTTCAGGGTTTGGCACACTTTTCATAGGTTTAACAAAGGAAAAAGTACATGGTCTCTTTTTTCGGAAGAATATGCTTTGTTTAAATTTGTTTAAAATGCTTTGGTATCAAAAAGGAGATGGCTTATCCTATGAGCCCACACATCTGCTGAATACTTGTACCTGTCATTACCTCATAGCCTAATAATATAGATGTGTGGGACTGAAAGAGATCATGTCTCATCCTGTTGTCCTCATATAAAGTAGGAGGTAGAAGATTTATTCTTAAGGCTGAGTTATGAGACATTATTCTTTTAGAAGTCCAGTTAGAAAATCTATTGCAAAAATTGAGTTAATTATTTGTTTCTGGTAGCAAAAAACTATACCTGCTTCCTGAAGCTTTCCTTTAATCATCCAGTTAGAGGAACCATTTTTTCAACTTTGATTTGCTGTGATTTTGGATAGATTAAAGTTTCTTGGGTTTTCCTGCAATTCCAGTAAAGAGCCAAGAATCTGACAAAACCAAGTTTTGAGTTTCTTTCATTAAGGGGAGCTAAGATATTAAAATGCTGTTTCATTCAGTTATTTTCGTCTGAATTTGCATGTTTCATCACAAATGGCATTTGACTTCTTTGTGAAGAAAGCATTAACAGAAAATTCTGTCACGTTAGGGAGGAGTCAATAATTCACACACATGCTGAATTTTTAAAAGGGTCTCAGTTTTGTGGGAAATACATAAATTATTTTAGTGAGGGTCAAATATATGCGTAAAGTTCTTTTTAATTACCATTAGATGAATTTCCAGTTTCTATATAAATCTACAGAATAGGAAGAGAATCCAAGAGATTGTGCAGAGCACTTCTCCAGAAAAGGTTGTGTAAGTTAACTTGCTCCTAACAGATGTTTGTGCAGCTTTTTATCCTCCAAGAGCTTGCACATCAGCACTATACCAGGCAATTTCTCCCTGCAGCTTACTATGCTTACCATGAGAAACTGTCTTATTTTCATGCCTAGAATTGTATTTGGTATTACCAGCACCTGCAAGAGTGAGTTTTCTTTGCTTGGCCTAGGGGAGTAAGTATCTAGAGCCTGGGTTTAAAATTAGACTAGCTGTATTAAAGCCATAAATGAAGAGCTATTTCTGCAGAAGCTTTAGTTTCTATTTCTCAGTTAAAAGCATTAAAGGATATATTGCAATACCTTAGTTGTAACTTTTCACAAAATCATCTGTAAGTATACCAGTGTCTCATTTTGCCTGAAACCTCAAGGTAGTTTGTCCCAAAAGTACATTTGACTTCTGTGAAGAGGAGGTATGAGGAGGGTTTCCTAAATGGGTGGGTTCTTAAAATAGTTTCTTGCTTGCTGGTTTGTGTTGCAGATGCTATAGCATTTGACTTGGTCATCTTTAGTTTTTTGTAATATAATATAATGTGATATGAAATTGTTTCTGTTTTTTCTGTTAATATGCTTTACGTACAAAGAAGAAATCCTTAACTGATAGGTCATGGCATTATTTGAGGTTTTAGGTCTTCAGGGTAAGGCTCCTCTTGTACTTTATTGAGAACTAGTTGGTGTCTGGTTTTTGAAAAATAGATAAAAATGTGTTTTGAAAATGTCACTATTCTTGACTGTGTTTTCTAACAGTATTGCCATCTGAGCAGAGGCAGAAATCTATATTGTTGTTTTTAACCCATCAGTGCAGAATTAATTCATAGTATAACCTTCTACATTCTCTCAGCATGGAAATATGTGCACACAACTTGTTCCCTGGGCTACGAATTGTCCTGACTATTGAAGGAGGTTAATACTTCAATTCTTGTTTAGAGTACTTCAGGCCACCTGTATCCCATTAAATGAGAGAACACAGAGGGACCATTATGGAGGTAGATCTCCCAGTTATGCAGGTGCACTATCATGGTACTCCAAAAGGAGAAGGTGTATCACAGCATGGCTTTAGAGAACAATGGCTTATAAATACCTAAGTGTTCCAGTGGCTTAAGGAGTAGTCCTCCATTGTAGATGCTGGTGCTAACTGATGAATGTTCATGCGGTGCCAGGTGCAAGATTATGTATTCGTTCACAGCAGTAATGTCTGTGGAGGGTTTGCATCCATTTCTCTGCAGGGCTGACTTTTGAATGTATTCAGGAGTTACTACAGTCTAGCTGGAACGCACAAAGTCATTAGACTGCAAGAATCTTTGTGTCTGAGGTACTGCAAAGATGACTGCAGAGATACAGGAGTATTAGTAATTTTAAAATTAGCAAAGGACTAGTAAAAGAGCTGTAGAACCAAGGCATGCTTCAGTTCTTGCTGCTGCTGAAGGTGTTAATAAGGTCTTTTCTCCTACCTCAACTGCAGTTTTTCACAACTGCTGAGGAACATGTAGTGTAAAATTGGTGGAAGGGATTCCTTTGGGTGGGAGGGTGTGTTTAGATTAGAGCTTGTGACTGAACTGTTGCTTTCACTCCTTTTTCTACTACATTCTTTTGACCGTCCATGTGCCTTAATGGCATATTCTTCTTTTCTACTTCCCCAGACCTGTGTCATGTTCAGAAGGCTACAGGAGCTGGTCCAATCTGTCTGCTTCCCATTCTGTAATCTACTGGGAAATAGGTGCTACAGTGAAGGCAGCTTGAGGGCTGAGAAGCAATGAATGATTTTAACTGCAGTTGTGGTCTTCCTGACAAGCTCTTCTGTGTTCTGGGTAGCTCTTTGCATAGTGATTCTATGCCAACTTCCAAATTCTGCTAGGTTAGGGATGTTTTACTTTCAGGGCCATGTGTTGTCTTGTTTTGTACCATCTAAACACACAGTGTTTTGTGCATGGTTTTTTGTGTTGTTCTTTCTAACCCAGTTACTTGAAGGTGAAGTGTATCAGAGACTACTTAACTGTACTATTCTAGCAGCAGAAGAGTAGCGTCAGCAACCACAGTTCACAGTACTAAAGGTTTCTCTGCATTAGCTGGATATAATCTTAACTGTCTGTAGGCAGATTAAAATAAGGTGAAATCTTGCACTGCACACTTCCAGATAAGTTTATGCACTAAAATACCTTGACTTCTCCATTCCTTCCCCTTAACTCAAAGCACATTCTCCAATATGATAGTTTGTTTCAGTCAGAACACCTTTCACGCTAAGTAGATCCCCAAAAGTGATGTTAAATAATATGCTGCAAAGAAATGAGCAGAATTCCTGATTCTTGAGAAGTAATATTTCAGTCATTTATGCTTTTTGAAGCTCTGGCTTTAGCCTGAGAAGGAATCTGCACAGCTCAAGTGCTTTTCATCATTGAGTCAGATGACTGTGTCAACATGACAGAGTCAAGCTGTTATGCTAACAAGACACCAGTCATGCTCTAGTCACTGACAAAAGTGCTATCTCCCTGAATATCTCATTTCTAAGAGATTTCAAATTGGAGATCCCATCTGAATCTGATCTTTTTGCTTTTTCCTGTTGTTTTTTTTTTAATATTACATTATCTGTGTGCTAAGTATAAATATAAAAAGGGCTAAATATCTGCTTTGAAACACTTTGCTACTTAACACCACAGAAAACATTTTTGTTTTACTAGTGTTGATGTGAAAAAAAACCAAACACGCTTTTCACTTAAGTGATTCCAGTCAATTGAATTGTAATTGAAACTTGATTATATATTTGATACAGCAATTGTATAAATTCCTTTCTTCACGAGTCAGCTCTACTAAGACTGATTTTGCTTGAACATCAGTAATGTTTTTCCCAAACTGTAATCAGTCTCCTGACAACAAATCTGAAAGTGTCTTTTCTCAGAATTTCAGTACTTATTCAGGGTTAAAAATTAAAATCTTTTACTTCTAAGTGTTCTTGGTGGTATAAAATACTTTGATTTCTTGAAATAGCTGAAACAACCAGAATTAATCTCTTAAATATGTTTCCAATAACACATGTAATTTTTTTAAAATTTTGAATATTCTGAAATTGTTTGAGATTCTTGATCATTGTGAGTTCATAAACTAATTACCTAATCATGGAAAGCTGGGCTATGTATGTAATTACTATTGTGTGTAATTACTTTTTCCTACCTGATAATGCAAATCCTGTGATTGAAAGCTTCATGGCAGATGCTATTTACTGTGCAGCTAAAAGTACTCAGGTATTTTACAGGTCAGGTTAATTATTACTTGGTAATAATCAACTACTGTCGACAGAATAAGAAGGCTTAAATTTATTGTAACATGTTCTGCTTAGAGTGCTAAACAAATGTATGGCTTGTCAAATATAACAAGGCAAGGAAAATATAGTAGGTCCCTTCTGATAGCTGGACACTGGACCTATTGCTACATTTCAGCTTGCCTGCAATTATTTACATAATTGGTTTCGATGTAGCACTGTCCCTTCTTAAAATCTGGTTGAAGGGTCACAAATATGGCACATAATAGGAAAGAATCATAGTTCTTCTCAGACTGGATGGTAGGCCCAGCTTTTATTTCTTCTTTGGAAGGAAGGCAGAGTTTGAATATTAAAACTTGCAGGTAATGCATAAGATAAAGCTGAATAGAAGAGTCTGTAACCAGCAGCATATTCCTCTCTTAGGAGGAAATGTAGTGTTAAGAGGGGAGGAACTTTATGCAAAGGCACCTCAGTCTTGAATCAAAGCTGTGATAATTCTTCAAAAACTGACATCTTTTGTAGAGCTGTTTGAACACAATGGGTCTGGTAGACTAATTAAAATTAATTTTATTTCCCTCCTTACAGCTAGGTGTCTAGTACAGACACCTGCTGAGGTATCCCACTCCTAAGAAACAGGAGAAGAAATAAAATACAGGACCAAGTAATGAGTGTGTATGATGTTAATACCCAGGAGAGGATTATTTCAGGCAATGTAGGGTCATAACTGATGAAGCAGTAGAATAAAATTGAGTGAAGAAAATATTCTCACATGATACGGTTAGTTTACTTGGAATTTCTGCGGCTCTTTGTGTATTTAAGAGCATCTCTTCTGTGCCTGTGAACTCACACCTGTTTCTATTGGTTCTGTAAGACTAGTTTAATGAAGCCAATACAGTTGGATTGATTCCTCAGAGATCATCACTCTCTTAGGAAAAATCACATTTAATATTATACTGAGCTCTATGAGTTTGTGCTTGGATATTGCCAAGTAGCAAGAGATGCAGCAGTTCTAACTAGAACATAATTTAAGATATTTATTTAAAAATTAATTTCCTTGTTCCTTTTTTAAAAAAACAACACTTAGGCATCCCTTGTGTTGACATAAAAGACTCTTCCTGCATCCTGCAGCAGTAGGAGCATTTTACCAGTCTTGTATAGGTTGGAGTATGTGACTGATTTTTTTTTTTTTTCCTGTTTAAATGACTTAGTTGAGACTATTCTGTAAATGTAGTAAGCCAGAGTTCTCTTTCCATTATGGGAATTGTTTGAGTGAATATTAGTCCTTTTCCTACCCTGAAGTATATGGAGGGAGGCCTTTTAATTTTGGTGGCTTTTTTGATTTTTATCTTTTATTTTTAGAATTTTTTTTTAATGGCATCACTGACTTCCCTAAAAACATCCAAATAAAATAAAAGGGATGTTTGCAAGTTTTCCCACCCCCACCAAAGTGTTAAGTTAAAGATAAATACAAGTGTTTCTGTAAAGGTGGCTTCTGTCAATCTGCAGAGCAGGTGTTTTTTTACTTCTGGCATTTCTAGACAAATGTGTTGTTTGAGAAGTAAAAATTTTTCAGTATGTTTGCAATACAAAGTAAGTTCTGAACTTCTTTCCCTTTTTCATGTTCTTCATATTCTTGAGCAATCTTTAGGGACTATAACATAATGAGACATCTTTTTGGCTTGTGCCAAGCGTTCTCACTTGTTCTGAGAGAATAGGGGCTATATAATTCAGGCTAGGAGTCCAACAGATGTCTTTTTATGGGATAACTGCTCTTCTAAAGAAATGAAAGAGTCTTCTGTAAAACTAGCTGGCTATAGAAACACTTTTCAAGTCTGCCGCAGGAGAGGTGGTTTTATAACACAACAAAATTGGAAAACCTATTCAGTGGCAGGGTTGCTCTTTCCTAGGTGTATTTCTACTTCTTCAGTAAAAAATACTTTTGCTCCTCTCTTGATTTGAATTCCTTTGATAGTCTTTTTTCTGTGGCTTAAACTTAAAGGTATTTTGTGTCACTCCTTTAATAATGTGAACAATTAAGTTCTTATATGTCATTTGTATGCCTTGGGATAGCTACAAATGTATTGTGGCCCATCTTCTTGTTTGTCATAGTTCAATCAAAAGTCATATAGCAAACTGATTTCCTCATTGTTTTTTGCTTTCTTTACCCTTGTGCCTCCTGGAAACCTCCATTCTGGCCAGAAATTTAGAGGTCATTGGGGGTGGGATTTAACTTTGTGTCTGATTGCTGCTTGTAAGCTTCTACTCTAGGAGGAAAAATCCACTGTGGGAATTGTCTCCCAGGCTCATAGGTTATGGGAAGACTGAAGGAGTTAGGGAGCAAAGTTTGAAACGCGCTTTTTTTTTTTTTATGGTTAGCCTGGACAATATTGTGCTAGACTGATAGTGATGGGATTAGTTTTGTATCATGCATTCAGCACTGTTCCCTGTGCTCCACTCTAGTAGGAAACCTAGGGAACAGTGAGACCTGGCTAATACCCTGAGCAGTTCACCCTGAATATACACCTCAGAATTATAGTGATATCAGTTTTCTATGGTTTGTGTTTTAATTTAAATACAAGAATACTCACTAAGCTTTTCAGAAACTCTCCCATGGTATTACCAACTTTTGCAGAGGCATTAAAATGTTATCGGAATAGAAGAGCCTAAGAGATTAATAGTAAGAGTCTAACTTACAGAGGTTACTTGCAGACCATAATTTGCACTTTATAAGTGTTGTATGGAAGTGGAACATATTGTTTATTTGTCCTATGTGTGTGTATGTGTGGTATTCATGCCAGTTTTTTTTTGCAGACAATGGTACATGGACTCAGCTGTGGTTAGTGTCAGACTATCACGAGCATGGATCACTCTTTGATTACCTGAACAGGTATACAGTAACAGTGGAAGGAATGATAAAATTAGCTTTGTCCACTGCCAGTGGTCTTGCTCATCTGCACATGGAAATTGTTGGCACGCAAGGTAATCTTAAGATTATTCTGCTTGTCATGTGGATAGTACTGGTTGTTTTTTTGGGGTTTTTTTTAATGACACATAAGTAGCTCATTCTACTCAATGATTATTTCCAACTTCACAGAACTTCTTAAAAGGCTTTTTGCCTCTTTTTCTCTGGTATTTTGATGTAACAATCCTTCCTACAGAATACCTGTTAAAAGGCACCAAGTAATGGTGCATGTAGCATCTTCTTAACTTTGAGTTGAGACAATGTTTGAGTACGATGTGTGTGCAATAAATACTCACAGGAAGAGGGAAAGCAGCTAATGTGGAGTAATACAGTAAACATGAATGGCTCTTTCCTGAACAGCCAGACAATCTACAATGAATGATTTCAGGAGGTATCCTGGTGCATATAATGTGTCAGAACTGGAAAGAATGCTGTTCCTTCAAACAGAAGCTTGCACCAGGCTTTGAATAAAAGGAGGTTGGTTTGGGATTTTTTTACAATTTCTATTTTTTTCCCTTATAGGCAAACCAGCCATCGCCCACAGGGATTTAAAATCAAAAAACATATTGGTGAAAAAGAATGGAACATGCTGCATTGCAGACCTGGGATTGGCGGTTAGGCACGATTCAGCTACAGACACAATTGACATTGCCCCAAACCACAGAGTGGGAACAAAAAGGTAAAATCATTTATGTGATGTGTCAGGAAACTTTTATGATAAAATGCTTTGGTTTTTCTTGTCCCATGTAAATTTGTGTTGATAGAAAAATAAGCAGCAGGAAAATGTAATGGCAGATAGTTCTTAGGCACTTTCTTGTCAGCTGGTATTTTAGTTAGGTGGTAGACGCTTAAAAAGCATATTTCAATGTTGGCTTGTATAAAATGCTGAAAACTTGTTAAGTATTGTAGGGCACAAATACTAATTAAAACAATTAAGGGACTTCATGACTGACAATTTTAAAGACTTCAGCGCTCTCTTTCTTCTTCTTGCCATGTATTGCATGGAATTGTTACTTGCAGCCCGATCAGTAGTGTAAAATAGGATATTGATAGTGACAGTAAAAAGCTGCGGTTGTCAGTGTGAAACCTGTGTGGAAGAACATACAAGGTGCAGAGTCTTGGAATCACATTTTAAAGAAATACAAGAAGTTGAAACAGTCATCTTTGTCATCTAATGCATAAATAGGATCTTAAGTGGATGAGTCAATATAGCCTTCTAAAAGCTTTTTCTGAATTTGGAAATACAGGTTTTTCTTGCCCCAGAAGAATTCAGAGCTGTTTAACTGAGTCAGCACAAGTGCAATAAAACTTACTGTCAGTTATTTGTCATTAGTGAACCTTCAGGCAATAATAACTGGAAGCTATAAATAAATATCCCATAGTAATCCATGCAGCTATACAGCCCACAGAGATAGCAGCACTAACAGTGAACCACAGCAAGCATTTTGGATGTGGGCAACTTTTCTTTCTTCTGATGCCTGTAGGTTCAGTGTTACGTCAAACTGGACTTTGGACAATGCTCATAGAGAAATGTGTGACAGCTAAGCCCATATGGCTTAGAAGTGTTGGAGAAAATTATGTTGATGTTGTCAGTTTATATATCAAAACCACTTTTTTTTCCATATCCCTTAAGTAAGCAATACTGCGTTAGGGGGGTTGATTGGGTTTTTACAGTGAAATAGGATGGTCCTTGAGCTGTGTCTTTGTGGAAGGGAAAAAACCCTTAAACATTGCTTTAAGGCTCAGTTAACCAAAGCTTTTAGAATACGTACTGAAAATTTGTTTTACTGACATGTACACTGCTGAAGTTACTTTTTTCTAAAGTTCTGCTGTACTGGTCCTTTGCCAATTTTAAAAATACCATACAAATAGTCAGATAAGATTTACTTTCTGAGCCACTTCTAAATTGTAAGGAACTGAGTATTATTCCTTCTTAGTGTCCAGTAGCAGGCTTATTTCAGAATTCATCATTGCAAATTTAGCTGCATGCAGGGTGCACACCACGTGTGATTTTGAATTTTCTACACCTACGTGCAAAGGAAAATGATGTACAAATCTAATCTGTTACTTTCTTTAGTCTGGTCACTGGAGAAAGCATCCTTTCAGCTGTGTTTGCAGATCCCACTTACCAGATCTTTTCCTGCACAGGCATTATTAAATTGCTTGTTCATCTGCCTTATGCTTCTTCACAAGGGTAAAGCTGTAGCAACTCTTGCTTGCTGCAGTGGGGCTAAATCTGTTTCCCCTTTTAAAGACATTAGTCATTTCTGCCTCTGAAAATTGCTCATTCTTGTGAAAGGCTTAGACCCTTCTTCCTCTTGTGCGTTCTTAGGTAAGTAACTCTGTGCCTCTGATTAATTTTTCATAGTACAGTTCAAGTCTTACCTGTTCAGTGACAGTTTTAACACCAACTGATTGCCACTCCTGGTACCTCTTCTGCACATGGAAGCTTTGTGTACAAGTTCAGGGAGATTTGATGAAGTCTGTATTTTTCTAATGATTGTCGTAAAAATGTATGTCTAGGGAGCAAACAGACTTAGTCTTGTGTAAATGATCAAGGTGTCGAGTCAAACTGATGATCCCTCCTTCTGACTGAATTTTCTGACTTTGTTTTCTGTTCAGAGGCTTAGCTTTACCAGAGGGGTGAACTGTGTGCTTTCACAGCTCAGCCTGCAACATAAAACAGGGAATGTAAGCTTTAAACTGAGAAGGAATTAGAATCTCTCTCACTCCCTGAGGCAAGTAAAAATCCCTCATTCTCCTCCTATTTTTTTAGAAGTGTTGCCCAGCTGTTACTTTTGATAGTTCAAATAGGTTGTGTTTTAAAAGAAATTTGGCAGCAAATTCTTACCATGGGTGCTTCTCAGAAGTTTACCTAAACAAAATATGGGTAAAATTCTACCTTGTAGAGTATAGGCTTGATGAAAGGAGATGCCGCACAACATTTTGTGTACGGGTCTAGTTAATGACACAAAGCTCCCTATATGTTGTACAAGAAATTTAGACAACTAGTACTGAGCTTTTAGACTAAAAGAGATGGGAGAAAGAGGTCAGCAAGCACCCAAAGTTTGGCAAGACCATGCTCAAGATACTTCATACCCTTCTTTGTGGACTTAACATTTTGGTTTTGGATGATATTGAGGTGCAGGCCTTGCTCAGAAGGTCGGAGTTACTCTGTGAAATAGTTGCTCTCTCCAGAACCTAAGATACTGCTTCTGCCAGGCAATGCATTTCCAACACATAAGCTGACAAGGAAGTGCCTAGTTCTCTCCCTTTTGCGTAACAGCCATGAAGTGGCTGAGCTGCTGACCTTGCAACACAACCTCCTTGCCTTTTGCCTGTCTTGTTCCAGCAATAATCTCTCAGCAGTCATTCACCATTCTGTGTCATGGAAGCCAAAGCCAATCTAAATGCATTGATGGAGGACCATGGTAAGAGGTCAATTTGCCAGTGGAACTCACATTGAGGGGGATTTTTTGCCACATTCAGGCCTCTTGTGGTCTTTCCTGTTAAAGCCTTGTTCTTTGGATGGTTCACAGAAGTGAAGACAATCTGCTTTAGTGCTTGCTTAGTGTTTGTGGCTTACATCTTGCACCATGGTTGGGGTTTCTAGTTGTTGTTTTTTCAGGTCCTTCACTCTTTTCATCCTCATGGCATCTTAAGGTAGATGAAATATTCTTTCTGCTAGGCTCCAAGATAATAACTTACAGTGTCAAGCACGTGAAGTACCGTAAGAGTATCCTGTAATGCAGAATCCTTGGAGAGCATTAAGGTATTCACCACAATCTTCCATTCTTGATTAAAACATCTTTGATATGGGTGGACCAGAACAATTTGAGCCTCATCCGTATCAAAGATTGCAACAATACTTAATACTCCACTTCCATTCAATAAATACTGTCAAAGGGAACCTTACTCTCAACTCAGACAGTTGTCCTCTGCTTGTGCTGTGTTTATTACATGTGAGGAATTTGTATGCCTTCGGAGAACTCTCATCTCAGCAAACTTTATTGAAGTTCTGGGTAGCTCAGAACAAATGCAACTATTTGTTACAATTTTTACGTATCTTGATAGCCCTTGCTTCCTTGTATCTATGTAATTTCTGCAAGAATTTCTGTAGTACTGAGGGAGTCCTGAAGTTTCTTTAAGGAGTGTCTTACATTCTGCCTACCGTTCCTAGTACTGGGAAAGAAAATCCTACAGTGCTGTTGATTAAATGAAATGATGTTTAGGTCAGTAGCTCTTGCAGTAAGGTCTGCACTGACATTTTACTTGGCATTCCCGTGTCAAGACTTACTTACTCACTAAACAAGGTAACAGCCATTTGGATGCCATGACTGGTTTTCTGTCCTTATTTCTTAAGGGAAACTTTGTTGCAGATGTTTCTCCTTGCAGGAAATGTGGGTAAACCAAATTGATGAGCACAGTTGTTAATTTGTAGCCAACATAATTTAGTTATTTTAAACAAAGCGTGGTTTAGGGTGGGATTGTAGACTGTATGATGAAGAATTAGGTACTGCAATGATAGTGGGCCTTTGTTAAGAAATTTTAAACAGTGCTGGTTTCTTAACCAGCACTTCTTGTCTATTCCTGCTGTAGGCTTGTTAGGGGGTATTTTTAAGTGGCTGCTATGGTTTTTCATATTACAGGAACTAGGGCTTCCTCTTGCCAGGTGGAGCCAGGTGTGTTCTAAAGGGCTGGGGCTCTGTTCATCTGAAGCCCACGGATGTGGCTGCTGATTTCTTACTTGGGATGCAACCAGTGATACGCAGACACATATAGTATGGATAGGGCTGATTATACAGATTGCTGTGCACCATGTGCTGTCTTCAACACCCACATAAAACACTGTCAGAACTTGTATAAAACATAACTATAGACAGCCAAGTCTTCTTCCTTCTCTTCAGCTGATCAGGATTGAACTTCGTTAGTGAAAGTACATACTCCCTTCTGCAGCCTCACAACTCCATGCATGTTTATGAGCCCCTCAACCATCCATCCAAGGCTTGCCGTGTCTAATACCCTTTCCTGAGCTCTGTGGATCTCATACTCACCAGCTGGGTTAATGCACAGCAGCGAACAGCTGATGTATGCTGTATGATGTATGCCCACCTGCATGGATTCCCTCAAATATCAGCATGGGCTCTTGTCCTGGCAAATATCCCTGCCTGGGCTGCCTGGGTGCTGGCTAGACCAGCTTGAAGGTTGCTAGTTAATTACAGTCCTGCACAGCGGCTGTGCAGGGTTGGAGAAATGCAAATCTTCTTGGCCAGCCCAGCAGCTGGTGCTCAGGGACACAGACCTTACAGCCTGTGACTCCCACTCCAGTTGCTGGTGCTGAGAGACCCTTACTCTGTTTTCCTCATCCCCTTTCTCTGCTGTAGCTGGTACATGTAAGCTGTGACCATGGAGCCTGTGATCCATGGTCTTATTTCAGTAGCTGAAGCAGACCCACTCATTTGTTCCAGTTGCTGGCACCAGGGTTTCCTTTACCTTCTGTCAGACTACAGAATTCATTCACAGAATGACCGCTGTGTAGCTCCAGATATGTGCTCTTGCCACCTGCGGATGTGCTCCTAGGACCTGTAGTTCCCCTTCCAGTACTGATGTTGAGCCCTTCCTTCTCTCTAGTTTCAGCTTCATCCCTTGTGCTGCTGCAGTTGCTAGACCTGAACAGACTGATTCCTGCCTCCAGCTGCTGACACAGTTCTTAGAGAGCACGTGCACATGGGCTTGAGAGTGAGATTGCACAGAATAGTTAGGATGTAACGAAATAGGATGTACTGGTGAGCATGTGCAGACTGGCAACCTTTTATGCAGCAGGCCCTTTTGCTACCCTTTTCTATCTGTTGCTGCACTTCTATTCCCTTTGTCCTGAACATTCCTTGATAAGCATTGCATGGTTGCACAGGCCTTCCTTCAATATCCTCAATCCTTGTGGTGTTCTTCCTTCCCACATATTAGCAGTTACAAGGTCCATACTGCACCTCTATAAAGTTATGCCTGGAGTTTCTTAATAGCCTGTCAATGAAGAACTGGAGACTTCCGGTCTATGTCACTGTCTCAGTTGTGCCTTCTCTACCAGATTTATAGCCCTAGTTTGTTTCACATTTTACTTATTCCCCCTATTTCTTTGCTTGTTTCTCTACTTATCCTTTTACATTGAGTTGTCTCTGATTGGATAATCTTAATGAAGCAGATTTTTCTTATATCTCCTTTTCCACAAAAATACATTATTTTGTATTTGAGCTGATCAGTAGTGCTGAATTTTTTCTACTCATAAGTGTTTATGAATTTTTTTTTTTTTCCACACAGGTACATGGCTCCTGAAGTCCTAGATGATTCCATAAATATGAAACATTTTGAGTCATTCAAACGAGCAGACATCTATGCAATGGGATTAGTGTTTTGGGAAATAGCTCGGCGGTGTTCAATTGGTGGTATGTGGCAATCTTTATAAAATGGGACATATTAAGGAATTATGAGGAACTCAAACTTATTCAGGTTCTGAAAACAGTTAGCTCAAAAAACAGTGCAAAGTAATAGCCAGTTGATCTCAGACTTTCTAATTGTTAATCCTGTAAATGATAACTGGTCTATTCAATCTCTTTCTAGATTGACAGACCGTACTTGTTGAAGAAAACAGGAAAGATTTTTTTTCCCCAAATATTTATGTAGAGGGGAGAAAAGGGGAAAATTTAATACTCTTGTGAGCAAAAGGCAAACAACACGAGACCTAGCTATAATGTGTTCAGATCAATCTATATCTATTTAAAATTAAGCATGCTGTTATAAATCATGTGCTCTGAAGAAGCATGTTTTTAGTATAGCATGTGAAAGATTTGATGTGGCTTATATCTCTTCCAATTTTATAAGTTTTAGATCCTTGAAGGGTAATGTAAACACTCCTAAGGTGTGGTTAAGGATTTTAATTTCTTTGTTTGTCAGTCGTTGTGTTGTAACTTTAAAAAATGAAAACCAAAAACTAGTAGGGTACTGATAAGGAACACAGTAAAAAGTGAAGAAAACGTAATCCAGTGTTAGCTAAAATAAAGCTATTTTCAACCTGTTACAGGAATCCATGAAGATTACCAGTTGCCATACTATGACCTCGTTCCTTCAGACCCTTCTGTTGAAGAAATGAGGAAAGTTGTGTGTGAACAGAAGTTAAGACCCAATATTCCAAACAGATGGCAGAGCTGTGAGGTATTAACTAACCTTGCTAAAGCTGCTTTAATGGACACTAGAGCTTTTAGTGATTTCAGTGGCTTAAAAATCACGCTTATTGTTGAAGGGAGAAGAGCTGCTTTCAGGAGAACTTAATTTCATTCTAATCATTATGGTTTTATTAAAAGCATTGTTCCTTGGTTATACACAAGTATTTAAATGTAATTTCATAAAAGTTAGGAGCTAACTCTGCATGGAGGATTCTAGGATCCTTTCCCGTGAAGCATAGATGATGCTATTATAAATTACAGCTACTCTGAATTATATTATGCAGGAAGCATCATTGTAAGTAAATTGTTCTGTGTCTGGCTGGGATTGAGCCAGCATCCTTCATAGGCTGCACAGTGCTGTGTTTTGGATTTGTGACCAAAGCAGTCTGATGGCACACTGATGGTTTAGCTGTTGCTGAACAGTGCTTGCGCTGGCATTCTCTGCTTCAAGGCATTCTCCATTTCTCAAGTAGGTTGGGGGTGGACAATAGCATGAGAGGGAGCCAGGACAGCTGATCCAAACTGGTTCAGAGGGAATATTCAATAGCATTGCTCTGTCACAACAAGTGACAGCTTCAGTGGGCTGCAGGAGCAGTGAGGTACTGATAAGGATGAGGTGCTTTGGACTGAGGAGGGAACCTGGGTTGTGCCATGTGTGGAATGAATGCATGGCCAAGAGTTGGGCAAGAGTGCACAGGAAGGAGAGAAGGGTGGTGAATGCAACAAACTGTGAGGCAGGTAGTTATCAGGATTAAAATGACTGAGGTAATACAGCTTTCACGGTACTTTGGAGCTGTTACTTTATTTCATCTGCCATTTTTATTTGCTTTGTTACAAATAACATGTAGAAGGACTCAGATTTCAAAGAATGGCTGTCTGAAGGATAAAAAGACTTCAAAAATTTTTAGAATCCTTGCAGAGCTTCAGTTTGAGGAAGATAGCTCATGAACTTAATTGGTATGCGTTGAAGTAACTCCTTAACAGCAAGCACAATTAAAGAGAGTGTATTTTTGTCTGATGTGAAAATTCAGAAAACAGTTACAGACAAGCTGAAAATTTTTCATTAAAATATTATTTTCATGCGCCAAAAGTCTGCTGGAAAATACCAAGTTTGTTCTACAGTGTTTAGAGAGTTTTACTTTTCTGTAAATAAAGTAAGTTTTTGTTTTCGTTTTTTAAACAGTACACTCTCCTATGCACCTGTAGTACTAGTAATGGACTTCAGAAATGCCTGGAGAGTCCAAGGCAGAGCAGCAGTTACATGGGCTACAGTGGAACAGCAGTGCACCTGATGACTTGTGTTTCCTTTGCAGGCATTGCGAGTGATGGCAAAAATTATGCGGGAATGCTGGTATGCCAACGGAGCCGCTCGGCTGACAGCTTTGCGCATTAAGAAAACATTATCGCAACTTAGTCAACAGGAGGGGATCAAGATGTAATCCTGGATTTGCTACCGAAGAACACTGTAAAAATCCCTATCTGCACCAGAGTGGCGTGTTAAGAAGGTTAATTGTTCTACCTCACTGGGGGAACAGAAGGATATTGCTGCCTTTTAGTACTTCATAGGAACGTCACTTATTAGGATTTTTGTGGATGTGCTAAACAGTTGTGTTGGGTCTTTCTGTGCACTATGAACCTCTTTCCCAGGTTATTTACAAAACATCATGTACTATTCATTAATCTATAATTTTTTGATTTGGGAAGTTGACAGCTGGTCTTCGCTTGTTAACTGTGCTAAAAGTAGGAGGTCACTTCTAAAATGAAACTGGTTTGCTATATTGTTCTACAGTGCATTGATGGCTCTTAAAGCAACTTTATTCCTGCCTGGTACATTGACTACTCTGAACCACTGTCTCGATTCCTTGATTCAGATTGTGAATGTACTATTGGAGTATACCTTGCTAGCTATTAAGGTAGTGCATCTTTTGGACTCTTACCTTGACTTACAAATTGACCTCATTCAGTTGTGGGAACATAACTTATGCAACTATACTTTATACATGATTACTGGGTTTTTCCACTTTTTCAGAACATTACATTGCCTTCAAAATAGATTGTATTACACCAGTAAGTGCCACTTTTGAGTCTTTTAATGCAAAATAGTAGGGATGTACAAAGCCTATGGTACTTTTGGTTTCAAAAATACAAGTTAAAAGTTGTTCCTTTGCCTAGCTAAGTGCTAAATCTCATTCAGTGCAGTGAGTACATTCAACAGTGAGTACATAATTGATAAAATATCTTCAGTTTTACCAAAATCTGACTCTTGAAACCACTGTAGGAGTTTTAAATAGTGTAAGCTAGTAAATTCACTGTCATATTTTGTAATTGTCAAGTTATGAGTCATAATTATGTAGGAGATTTTTTTTTTATCAAGTGGTACTTCTAAAATTCTTGAAGTACCTATCTACTTCAGAAAAGTAGCAAGAAAAATTAAAATGCTAAGGGAGATTTTGCTTCATTAAATAAGTATGAAAAGCATATTTTCTGTGCAGTTCTGCTGAGTCCTAAGGCTCAAAGAACAATATTTGCGATTACACAATGATTAAATGCACCTGTCATTAGAGAAAAGTTATTTGGGCTTTTGTACTAAACAGTTCAAAGCTGCTTGTAAGTTTTATGTGCATGTATGTTGTGTGTGCCTCATACACAAAGTGGTGAGCCAGAGAAGGCGGTGAGCTGTAGGTCTTTGGATACAAATATCAGAGGATTCCAGCAATCCTCTTCATTGTTAGAAGAACAAAGTTTATGGTGACTTGTGTTGTCATAAGAACACAGAAGAATATGCATGGCTTTAGTCAAGATTTCCCTGAGTTTTTAAGAGTACCACAATATTTTCACAAACTTGTTTAGAGATTAAATTGCTTCCTGCCCAAATGTACAACAAAAACCTGCTGTTACCAGGATATTTTTTTAATTGCAATTTTTGCAAGAGTCTGGTTGACCTTTGTTTTCATTAATGTCCAAAACAGTCATATTTCAGTATGTAAATGTGCCTGGTAATTAATATGCTGCCTAACCTGCCACTCTTCAGAACACATCAGTGCCCATCTCATTACACAACAGACATGGCAACCTTTAACTTAGCTTCCTGCTCATCCCTTGGCATAGAGAGCCCACTGAGGCAGGGTGGTTGCTGGCAGCAGCACAGTCGAGCTTCTGTGCCATGGTGATGTGTGGCAGCTAAAGCAGGAAGAGGAATGAGGCCCAGGAAGAGGCTACATGGGTGACACAAGCCTTACCCAAGAAAAGCCTTAACTGTTAATTTTTGTTTATTTTTGTATTCTTACTGCTTGCTTGGAGATGAGTTTAAACTATGTCAGAATTACAGACCTTCAGAGGTCAAACTGCAGATAATGAAATGCTTTTGTCAACAACAAAATGGATGAGTTTATTCATACTAGAAGACAGTATGCAGGAGAAAAGGGAAAAATAAGAGAAGTTCTTAGAAACCAATTAGGCTTAAACATACATACAGCTGTCACACTTATGTTTGGCATTATCTGACAAGCGAGGCTTATGTGCTTCAGGCCTCTGTCAATCAAAGCCGGATTAAAAACTACTTCATGTAGGTATTTTAAATAAAATATGCCTTTGTGCACGTGGACAGTTGTGCACCACAGTTTTTCAATTAACTGTTCAAAAAAAATTTTGAATATAACATAACTCCCAAGCCTCTCTTCTTGGCAGCCTCTCTAGCAAGTTCTATGTATCTGCAACATACTTTAAAAAAACAGGTCATCATGAAAATAGGTCAGGGTCTCCATCTAATTTCAAAGGCTTCCTAGTTAACAATTGAACTTTTTTGTTTTGTAACTTTGTTACATTTCAAGTTTTCATAGGTGTCCTGGGGTCCTTGCCATAGATACAAATGGTACAGCTCCTACTTCAGAAATATCAGGCTCCTGGCATGCCTCAGATCTCTACAGTAATTTTGGTGGTGTGTACTGTAAACAGGAGTGTTTACAGTATAATTAAATAATTTTTAGGGGCTCTTTTAGCACCCACAAAACCTTATCAGCAAAACATTTAATTTCCTAAAATATACAGAACAGTTCTGTTGCATTTTAGAAAGGGTGTACAGCAGCTGAACAGCCTCATGGCACACGGATGATTCTGTCAACAATATAACTGTGTGTTATATTGTATAAATTCTTCTCCTGCAAATCTTCACTCTCCTGAATTGCTCTTACTTTGTTCAAGATTTAGCTTTGTAATGGAAGCTTGCAAAAACAAAGCACAGAAGGATGCTTGACACTGTGTATGACCAAAGGAACAGTGTTTTAGAGCAACCTTGTAATTCCTATTGGGCTGCAGAACAGGAAAATTCTGAATAGAGCTATATGTATCCTCAGTTCTGATACCACAACTTCAAGCTTTGTTCTTCTTTTCCATTATATGAACTGAACACCTTTTACAAAGGCTGTGTCTGTATATATTATGTAACTTTAAATGTTACCTGTGTAAGATCATATCTTATATATATGGACACAGGTACACATAAGTATTTTTTAAATTAAGATTGTAATATCACCAGATCTGCTCTTGGAAATCCAGGGGGACCAAAATATTTTAGCATTCAAAATATTAATTTTGTATCATTTCAAGTATATACCAAAACAGTTTCTGATTAATACTGATGCAAATGTTTATTGTAAATATTACATACATTATACATTCACTTAAGTTTTGTGGATTTAATCAACTTTACATTTTAGTAGCATTGAAGCCTCAGTTTGGTTTACAGACTTGTGACCAGATGGGTATGGACATGGAGAACAGGGAGCATTGGAAATAGTCTGATGCTGAAAAGCCTGAAATGTCATTTTTGAAATGCTGGAATTCTTCAGGGACCTTCCAACCTTAAAAGCTGGAATTCTGGGATGTTTCTCAAGCAGACTCTCCAAGTATGACACACTGTCACTCTCCTATGGTTCTGCTTGTAATCCTAAAAAAGACTTTGTATATAAGTAAAGATGTTGGTATTGACTGTCTGGGGACATGAAGGTGTCAAATGAAGTAAGAGGCTATTCTATTTTTTCAGTAATGGCTCTGAGTGTGATTGCCATGAATTTCACCTTTTAGTTAGTTCCTTGTTATATTGTGCCATTGAAATGATTGCTTGGTGTTAATCATTTTGTGTTTAAAAAACAAGCAAACAAAAACCCTTCACCATATCCGTTGCTTTAAACTCAAATTACCTCTTAAAAGACCAAGGTACATTTACCTCATGTGTATATAATGTTTAATATTTTTCAGAATGTTCTCCAGGTTTGCAGTTACATGTTTCTAGAAATATGGGTATTACTAAATTTACAACTTCAGTGGTACTAAGTGTATTATCTGGTGCCCCAAAACACTTTATTTTCTGTATTTTATTGTATTAGCAAGTTTGCTGCTTTGTCACTGTAGCACCTGCCCTTACATAGCTGTGTGGATACTGCCTTGTAAATTTTACTTTTTGGATGATTTGAGGATCCTGTACAGATGAGTGTCACTTTTTTAAACCTTACCAAATTGTGCATTTCCCTTACATTTCTGAAAATATGTATTGTATTTGTAGAGTATACATTTCAATGGATTGTAAATAGGACAGTAGAAGAGTGGATGCTTATGTTAAGTGCTAACACTACAGTAGAGAGATTAAAGCAGTGAAAATAAATAACTTTTTTCAAAATGCACGAGTTGTCTTTCAGAACAAGAAGTTGCAGGTACATACAGGTTTGTGTGCAATGTTCCTACACGCTAATATGTGCGTTTATTGTGAATTCCTCTCCTCAGAAGGAATTTCTTCTAGTACAGAAATGCTGAAAGGATTTACTACTGCTGAGGCAATCCACCTCATCTGTGCTATGTACATAATGCTAAAGTGCCTGCTCTTCCTTGCCTCCTACAGTAATGTTGGTTTAAGAACATTGCTGGTGTCTCTCATCTCCTGGACAAATTTAGTAGTGACAAGTTGTTCCTTCTCTACATTTATATTGCATAGAAATAACATTTAGTCTATTTTAGTCTGTTTAGGCAGCTCAGCACCTCAGTGCATCCCATAACAGAAAGCAAAATCTGCTTGTGTTGGAGTGGAGTATTTCTGTGCAAAACTCAGTTTCAGGCTGGTGTTACATTTCTGAAGGAAAGTGGATATTTAGACACAACAAAAATAGGACATCTTGCCCTCATATAAGTTTAGGTTCATCCTTCAGTTTTGGCTCAGACAGAATTACCAAAAATTACTACTTTCAGCAAACTTTCTCCACAATGGGAAGCCATAAGGTGTCCAGAGAAAGCCTATGGCTACATCAAAATACTGCATTCCTTTCAAATGCTTTTACAAGAGCTATGATTATTTTGGTGAGAACACATCCCTCTCCCATGAGTGGCTAAAGGAAAGGGGCTAAAACTTTGCTACCCCTGCAAGCAACCAAAACTCAGTAAAATCCTGAATCCCTCTACTGCATTTACTAGTAGAGGAAATGGGTAGACTGGGACTAACACAGCAATGTTGCTGTCTACCAAACTTAGTTTTCATGAAGTAGTTTTCTCTGTTTCATGCTTTGAGGGCCTAACTGAAAATTCAAAAACCGCAAACAATTACCATAAGTAACTTAAATGTGAGGATGTTTTAGGATCGTTTTAGACGAGACCCTGAATTCAGGAGATCTGCGTGCTGGTTTGGATTGCAAGTCAGCATAAAGAGTGGCAGACTTTCAGCTGGCTGTTTTGCACAGTATAATTATTTTTTAATTTTTAAAGTGTGGGACTTTTGAAATAAATTGTTTTTAATATCCACTACAGCCAAAACATACTTTCTGTAGGTGCAGCATAACTAAGAGTACATAAACAAACCACTTCTATGCAGTACCAAGCAAGTACTATAAATTTTCTTCTGTCAGTTTTTGTGACATTGGTAGCTGATGCAAGAGCGATGTATGTACCCAGTAATTGTAGTATAGCATAAGGGTGGTCCTGGCAGAAATAGATTCCTTTTAAATAGGAATCAAATTCCAAATTTCTCACTCAGTGCTCTTATTAGCTATTTTTATCTATCCAGCTAAGCCAAAATGTTTTAACTGGAACTAACAGTGTTCATTGTTTTGCTGAGGAAGGGTAACTGGACTCTCACACTGCAAACCCCCTTACCAACATGATGGGCTGCTGGGGTTTTGAGTCTCGTAGTTCTGACTTGGAGTAGCTGGAGTTGTCCCCAGGTCTTCTAGGCTAGAAAAAAAAAGAAACATTGGCATAGCATTTCCTTTGTCAGCTTGCAAATAAAATTTTAAAAAAGTGCTCGAGAAACCCACACCCTTAAGTCTTCCTCAGAATTTCTTGAAAATAAGATTTAAATCCCCAGTCTCTGAGGTGCATTGGTACCTGAAATCATTACCTCTCTTGAGAAGAAAAAAAAAAAAAAGCCAGAGCAACCATACTGATAGGTTCCTATGCAGGATTGCAGTGTTTATTGTATGAAAAGATTTCTCACTAGAGATGAAGAGTCAGCATCCTCACAATGTGTTCCTAATTAGCTCAATTAGAAAAATGAGAAGGGCTCTCCCACCTGCTAGTAGCAGAAAAAATGTGTAAGCAGTTGAAGAATCAGGCACATGATACTTGGTTTTATAGAATATCAAATATATTTATGTAGATTTTTAAATGAGGGGCAAAGAAGATAGGAATATGCCTTTATCCAAGCAGGATGCAGGACTTGAGGGATGTACAGTGAAGGAAGAAAGGACAGGGAAAGGGAGAGGTTTAGGTGACCTGGAGAGGAGTGAGCATGGGAAAAGAGAGGAATAAAGAGATAAAAAGAGTGGGTCATATATAAATAGCAGACCAATCAGTGTGCCGGTCTCTGTGCCCAGCACAGCCTCTTCCCTTATTTTTAAATCCCTTCCTGCCTGAGGAACTGAGTTCTGGGGCTGCAGGGATGTCTGAGCACAGCAGCTGGAGCCAGACCATAGCGGGGAGGTCCAGTGGGTCTGTGGAGAAGCAATGGGAAGGACCAGAGTGAGCAAACTGGAGCGTCAGCAGCAGGAGCGTGGCCACAGGTCACGGGTGCCCGCGTGTCTGCAGCGCCGCTGCCAGGAGCGTGGGTCAGGCACCAGCGGCTGGAGTGGGACTGAGCTCCAGCCCCAGAGCCAGCGAGACTGGGACTGGGGCTGCTCCTTGCGGGGTGTCTGTCTGTGCCCCTGAAGTCGTGGGGGTCCTTAGTGTTGGCTGTTCTGATCTATCCTTATGTTCTGGTGGCTCTGCTTTACCTGCTAATGTGGACAAGCAGTCACTTGTTTTCCATGAGGATTTGTGGCCCAGTGCACTGGCCCAGGCCTGGCTCTTGTAGCTTGGGCAACAGAAACTTGTACATCCAGAACTGGGCGTCACTCTTCTGATACTTGACATTGGCCATCAACCCACAGGGACTAGGAAACATTACTTTATTGCAGTATTAAATTAAGTATCTAAAACCCAAGAAAGCAAAGGCAATAAGTAGCAGTCTTAAGAAAAAGTGTAGAACAAGAGTTGGTGATAAATTCCAGGTTGACTGTATTGTAATGACTTATATATTGCTCTGGACTATTAATAATTTGCATTAATGAAATTTTTCCATTTCCTTCTATGCTATGGGAAACACGTGTGTGTAGTCCCACTGCTCAGACTCTTAATTAGTACAGGAATGAGGTAAAGAATGGCAGGAATTCTGTGATACTACCGTTGCTGTCTAATTCTTAGGTGTTTCCAAAGAGCGGAATCAAGCTGCGCTTTCTTCATTATTGCCCTCCTGTGACTTGGACTCTCTGGCCTACATCTCCTTCCATGAAGAAAGTTTTGTTGCTATTACCAGAAGGGTCAGTGAGATTCAGTTCTGAACAACTCTGGACAATTCTTCATGGCAGTGAGCTACCTTGTTCTTACCTTTGTTCAGGAAACTGTTCTGCCTATGTTTTTTTTTCACAAAGATAACTCTTTCCTGCTCTAGATGACAGAAGGCTTTAAATTCTTGTATTGTGAGACCTGAGCCCTTGCAGAGATCCTCATTTCCATCTATCCAAGTCTGAAAGTCTTGAAAGGGACTGTTGGTCTCTTCACTGCAGTAATATTGTCAAATTGCTAATTTCCATCTCTTGCAAAGGCTCCTTGTGCTGAGGCTCTCATGATTGCAGGCATGCAGCCTCCTAAGCCTCGTATCATTGCTGGTAGAGCAGGTAAGCACGGCTCTTTCTCAAAACCCTTGGAGGAGTATTGAACTTCTCCCTTGCTGGAGACACTCAAAACCCACCTGGACACATTCCTGTGTAACCTGCTCTAGGTGACCCTGCCTTGGTGGGGGCTTGGACTAGGAGATCTTCAGAGGTCCCTTTCAACCCCAACAATTCTGTGATTCTGTGAACTTCAAGAAGAAGAAGAAGAAGGGAATATTGCAAAGAAAAACATATTGCAACTTTTTTAACTTCTTCAGGCTGTGTTATCAGTATGTGCAATATGCTCACAGCCTCTCTCCTAAAGTCCATCTCTTCTGGTTCTTCAATTAAGAGGATGCTTGAGAAGGAGAGGTGGAGGGTTTGCTGCCTTTACTGTTGCTGCAGTTGCAGGAGGCTTGAAGTACAATACTGAGGAAACTCATATGCTAAAATTTACCTGAGAGCTTGCATACAGATAATCTGAGTGTAAATGTACAAACAGGTAAGCCATTTTAAAGAACAGTTCCAGGGAAGTAACTTGTCTCTGTTGATCATTCTGCTAGTCTTTGAGTTCTAGCTCAAAAGCAATGGTTAGGTTCTTAATGATGTCTTCCTTTGAAATGATGTGTTGCTGCAGCCATTGTGGCAGTTTCATGTAGCCAGATGTGTTTTGCTGTTTCCTCTTCCAATGATGTTGCATTCAGCAGCTGAAAATATTTTTAAATTGTTTTAAAAAGAAGTAATTTATGCTAAGGCAGTATATTTGATACCCTTCAAATTAAGAACAGATGTTTTCTTTAGACCATTTGAAACCTGGATGAAGTTAAAGAAACTTATTTAATATGTGGTTCAACTGAGAAATGTTTAGATATCACTGTTTTTCACATCATGCCGCTCATTTGTAGAAGCTGAATGACAGCTTGGGTTTTTTTTTTTTCATCCAGTGGATCTTCTCTGTTGGGAATAATTATCTTGGGATTTCTGTGTTGCACTTTCTGTGTATTTAGTGCTGTAGTATGGAGAAAGACAATTCCAGCGCTCATCTTGCTGACTTGCTTACTTCACCCCTCTGTTTTAGCTAATGCAAAATTCTGCCTGCTGTCATGTGTTCTGAGTCACTGGCACTCAGCTCTCCGTGTATCCACACCGTTCCATTTCCTACTCCATGTCAGAAAGCCACTTGGAAAGCTGGAGACAGTTGCTTTGGTTTAGTTGATTTGAAAAGGTTCTTTTTCTCTGAAATTTCTCAAGGTTTTCTTGCTTTTTGTACAGCCTACCTCTTTACTGGGGACTTTAGTGAGACATTTTACCCAGCAGTGGGTCTCCCCTTCCTTGAATTCCTACCATGATTGTGGATGAAGAGAGAAGAATTCTCACAGACCTCTCTTGACATGAGCTCCCCAACTTGTGCACCCCTGCACACAGAATACTTCACACGGGGTTGTTTTGCTTTTGCTTTTTCCCCTTTCTCCTACAGATTTACAGAGTGAAACATCTCTGTTGTGTGCTTGAAGTTTGCAGAATGAAACATCTCTATTGATACAGACTGTGACTCCAGCATCCTTAATGTTCAAAGCCTCTGCAAGATTTTTACACATGCAGTTCTAAAGTGTACACTAAAATACAGCAAACTGTAATGCTCTATTTCTTCTGTATAATTTTCTGTTCAAAACAAGGTGTGATTGCAAGATTCATGGGGTGACTTACAGAAGTAGACCTCTGTATTGTTTATGATACCATCCTGGAAAATATCTGAACTCAAGCTAGATAAAATTCCTTTAATGAAACTGCTTCGGTGGGAAAGGAAGGAGAGAGAAGACTAAAGATCATTTGGTGTTATCTGGGGTGAAATGATCATTACTGTGTTATCCTTATTTTAACTGTAAAAAGATAGGAAGCTGTTCTGCTTGGAATTCTTAAAATCTGTGCTTTAAAGTATTCTTTTTTTATAACAGCCCTTAGAAAAACCAAAAAAAGAGAGGTAAAAATAGAATCAAATCAAAAGACCAGTGATGTCACTTTGGAGCTCGTCAGCTTCAATATATACCAACATGTTTCCTTCAGTGTCCATCTGCTGGACATGATTGCTAAGGCAGCTACACCCTGGGATAAATATGAAACTTATGAGAAATTCTAATATCTATAGACCTGGGTTGGTTTGAATTTCTCATTTAGAGGTTCATACAGTCCTGGGTTATGACAATTCTTACACACAGTGACTGAGCTCCTGAAGATTCAGATTTGATCAGGAAGCAAGGAGATTTAGAAGAAATTTGAATTTTTTTTCTCTGTACTCCTGAAGGTTTTAGTTGCAGCCACATGCCTTATCTAAGTGATACTGGAAAAGTTAGCTGGTCTGCTCAAGGCAAAGACATACTTGTGAAAAAGCAGTGGTGTTTAAGGAGCTTCCAAGACTAGCTCTGTGTGACTGATTCCTGAGGCAAAACTGCTCTGGCAGGGGTCTGGTCACTGGGGGCCGTGTGTTTTCATGCGGTTGTTTTTCCTTAAAGTCTTGAGCACAATTGGAGGTGATGTATATAGGCCAAAGTTCAGGAAGGTGTCATCTCTCCAGTGACTTGTTTACTGTGTCTAAGCTGGAGTGCAGGAACTTTATAAATTATTACAGATGTTTTACTTTTGAGTGACTGATGAGGTTGTGAATCAATCCCTCAAATACGGACCCGTGTGCTTTTTCTGGCTCCCTCCCTGTCAGCCTCTTTCAAACTATATCTCCCTAGATGAATCCTGACATTTGGAAAGTAGGAACTACAAGTCCTTACAAAGTACGTGACTGTGGGCCTGAAAAAGGTGGTCAGGCTGAAGGGACATTGCTCATCTCAGCTTTCACAAAGTTTTCTCAGACTTTGCAGGATTGACAGAAGAAAACAAAGCTGATTCTTAAGCAAAGATTTTCATGTCAGGCTGTTCTCAAAGAAATGCATTGGAAAATTTCCTAAAAAGCAAGGGAGGTTTATCTGGAGTCAGAGGTGATCACAGAGAAGATAAGAGATGAGATAGTTTTCCATCACTCGCTGTTGCTTAGGCACAATTTAATGTGGATTGATGGCTTTTTACCTGGTCAAGTACCTTCACTCAAGTAGACAAATATCCATGTATTCACAGGTGAGACAGTGACACACACCCTGAGAAAAAGACTCATCTCTCTTCCTTAAGGAAGGCTTGGGAGTCACCTGACAAGCTAAAAATAGAGAGAAAATCGTAATAGGTATTTTTAAAGGTCTAATAAAGAAATGGCTGTGCAAACACACGAACGCGATCTGATGCAATAAAATTTCAAAAGGCATGGATATGACAAATCAAGGATGAAAATTCAAGGCTAAGAAAGTGAGAAAGAAAGAAACAAAGCTGTATCACTACAGTTCTCATGCCATCTGTGCATACGAGGAGGTGCTAGACAGAATTTTGCTGACACATCCTATTTTGAAAGCAATGTCGAAGATAACACAAGTAGTGCATTGTCTGTACTGTAATTTTTGGTCTTTCATACAGAAAATCAACCCAGAATCAGTTTGTTTTTGTATGGGCTTTAACTGCAGCAACAAAACCACGTGAAAACATGGCTTGTTGTAATCTGGGCAGTTGGAACACGGAGATACAGAGAAAGTTCAGCCCTCCAGTACAGAAAAGTGACGCGATAGCCACTGAAGGAGAGCATGCTCCACGTCTAGGAGGAAAGCCACAACTCTTTTTATATATCAGACATCTACAGTGAAAGGACATAGAAGAAGCTGGAAGAGACTGATGTAGTAGATTACGTTTCTGCTGGGAATGTGGGGGAAAAGTTATCCCAGATTATTCCTTTCTGCAAAAGGCATCTTGCTGATGGCTTATGGGAGCCAGAAAAAGCAGTAAGCTTTGGCATCCTGGTCTGTGAGGAGGCTCCTTCCCTTGCTTTCACAGTAAACCACAGATAACTTTATCTTGCAGCAGTAATGCTGGGCAGCTTTAACCTTTCTGTCTGCAGACACAGTCGGTGTTTTAGCCTCCCACTGCACATTCTGATTAGCCCTGCAGTTACTCAGGAAAGGACCACATTAATTCATGTGGGACAAATGCACAGCGAAAGCATGGCCAAGTAGCGTCTCAGGGAATGGGAGGACCCTCGCTGTAGGTGGGACAAAGATTTGCTGCAGTCAGGAAAAATCCAGCATTGCCAATGATTCCAGACTCCCCACTGCAACATTTGTGTGTTCCTGGCTGGAAAAAGTGGGTTTCCATTTGGGTACATTTTTGTGTATGCACGGTGCTGTCTTGGCTGCAATTAGCAAAGCTACACTTGGATCTCTTGGGAAGGGGAAGTTTGTTCTGTCAGGAAGGCTCTCACTACTGGTGTTTTCCCTGGGTTTACAGCACAGTCCTCTCCTGTCTTGTTCCAGGAGTCCAGTGAAAAAATGATGTCCTGGACTGCATTCTCCATAAGTCAGGTTGTTGCATTTTGTTATGGCCACCACCATAACTGGAAGAACAGTGAAAAGCCCCTATTTTCAGGTACAGGTGTTTTAGTTTCTATTATTCTTGTTAATGCAATTAATACACAAACTAATAAATATGAAACTACTTTCCATATGTTTGTTGTGTAATTACAAACCTGTCTGGATACAGCAAGGATTTTGGCATGGCTGCCATATGATTTGTTGTCTTCATGCTCTCGAGGTTTTTCGGTATTTCAATTCTGGTTTCATTACAACTGACTGTGCTATTTAGATCTAAATGGGATATTTCCTTGCCAAAAAATCCCCTTATCTACAAAGACACAGTACCATTCTGTGCAGGTGATAACAAGCATTCATTTCTTGTAAAATATTTTTATTAGTCTCAGTCTAGGTCTTTATTGCACTTTACAAGCTTGAAGTTTGGCATCTCCCTCACTTGGTTTTGTATGTGTCTTATTTACTGATAAATTAAAAAGCTTATAGAGAAGAAGAACAGACCAAGAAATCAGGTTGTGGCTGCATTTTTTTTTTTTTTTTTTTTTTGTAATGCCTTTATTCTCCTGGCTGCAGTACCTGGAATTTTCTGTCAATTTACATAGTAAAAGACTGGCACAATTTACATTTTCTTCTTTGACTGCCATGTTCAGGCAACGTTTATTTGTTGGCTCTGTCGTCATTTTTTTCTGTTTCCTGAGTTTCAAAGTCATGAGCTTGACAGTCACGTAGGTAGATTCTTCCAGGTACCTGGAAGAAACAAGACAGGCTGCTATGTGATGATGTCTGTCTCCATTTCACGTGGCTGCTTCATGGTAAGCTGCAACCAGAGGCAATGGATTTCTTTGCAATAAATCCTCAAGCTTCTAAAACGTCAGTACCTCTATGGAGCTGGAGGAAATTTCAGTTAGGTGAATAAAAGCAGGTATGGAAATGGACCATATGTTTTCTTTTATTTTTGTGTGTGATACAATACAATCCACTACTGATACTTGTCTTATTTGTCATAAGCCCTATTGTAGCATTGCTAATTCTGTCATTTTTGGCTGTCAAAGCCTGTCACAAAATGGATCAAACTCAAATGCATCAATTATATGTACACATTAATGCTGAACATCTAAAATAAGGTATTTCTTTTCTAAATATTGCATTTAATACTCACTGCAAAATCTAGCTGATTTTTGGAAAATAAGATTTTCTTAATACTGAGGGGGGAGGAGAGGGCAATTTTAAGAGCTGCCAGTCAAGAATTTTTAAAGGCTGCTCTTTATTTTAATGATTTCTTTGTTTTAACTGGAGGAAAAAATCTCCCTCTACATTTAGGAATTGTAGGATTGTTCTTGTACCTCAGGAAGTGGCTGAGCACTGCTATTTTTACTGCAAAATGCTAGTAGATGAAGGTAGGTTGAGAGTTAATCAAGTCTTACAGCAAAAATGTAAAAGCATCAAATCAAAACACTTTGTCAAAACTTACATTATACTTCTGAAGCATTCACACCTGAATTTATAAATTTTACAAATCTTGTTACGTGAGATCATTCTGCCTTCAAATACTTTGATACTTTTATTCTGCTGAAAGGAAGGTTGGATTTGATAATTCCTCAGCTGGTTTTAGTGATCTGCCTAGGGATGGTACCAAAACACCCATGCCAGTACACCCTTATATGCAGTTGTAGTTAGATCAGCATGGCCTGGGTTGGAAGGAACCCTAAGGATCACCTTGTTCCAGCCCTGCCGTGGGCAGGGACACCTTTCCCTGGACCAGGTTGCTCAGAGCCCCACCCAGCCTGGCCTTGAACCCTTCCAGGGATGGAGCATCCTGCACAAGCTGCTCTGCACAACCTGTGCCAGTGCCTCACCAGCCTCACAGGAAGGATTTTCTTGCCGACACCTGAACTAAACCTGTTCTCTTTCACTTTAAAGCCACCTCCCCCTTGTCTCCTGTCACTACATGCCCTTCTAAAAAGTCCCTCTCCAGGGAGGGACTCTGCTGCAGGCTCCCTTCAGGTAATGGAAGGTGCTGTAAGGTCTTCTGTCTTTCACATTCCCTGCATCCATACCACAGATGATGTACAATTGCAATTCAGTATTAGAAGCCACCTCAGTTTCTCAAGTCATCTTCAATTCCCAAGTATTTAGTAGTGTATTGTTGTCAACAGACTGAATAACTGTGGGATTGAGTTATTGTACTTAATTCATGGAAGTAGAAGGTGGCCTTGGTCTGAGTGATACTGTGCTTTACACAGAATGGAAGAGTTTTTCTGTTGGATTTTCAGCTTCTTTGCTTGCTTTTCTCAATAACAAAGACCATATTTCATTTTTTCATTCTTATGAGTCAGTTTAGGAACCACTCAACTCTATGAGCTTCCTGTTCAGACCTATGAAAATAATATTTCCTGCAACTTTAATTAATTATTCTGTTGCAATTGAATTAAATATTTTGGATAAGATCAGCACTGTTGGAAGAGAGAGAATGAGAAAAAACAGTTGCCAGCTCTACTTTCCATACTGAAGATCAAAGACACCAGATAGCAATAAATCTTTTAACTGAGGGTGGAACTGTACCTCCTATGAGTCTTGTTCTACCCCAAAAGTAAATATTTTTGCTTTAGGCATCAGAAGGACATTGTTTCTTAAGAACTGAACAGCAGCGAACTTGTTTACAAAACCCATTGCAATTCTGCAGCCAGATGGCAGATCTACAGCCCAGAGCACTCACTTTAAAATCCTGACAATATCTCCTGCCTTTAGTCTTGTTAAAAATGCTAAAAAAATGTAGACAATAGTAACCAAAGCCCTTAATACACATTGACTTAAAATGTGCTCAGGCCTGAAAAGAAATACATGTCATCATTAAACACTTCTTTTTTCCTTTTTTTTTCTCTTTTTTTAAGAAGAGGCCACAATGCAGAAGCTTAAAAGCTCAGTGGCAAGTGAAGAATGTTGCTGGGAGATTCTTTTCTACAAGAGATCCAAAAATTCATAATTTAAAGAAGTTGATATTTTTAGTGCCATCCTACTTCCACATGAGTGTATCCTGGTATCCTTAGTTCCAAGTTAAAAGGGCTGATTATTCAGATATCTATCTCTTAATGAGAAAATCTTAGTCATGTCCTTTTAAGGTTCTTTCTAGGGGGGAAAGGGAGTTAAGTTGTACTTCATTTTTGTTCAGGTTTATAATTCACTTGGTTTTTTTGATAGAGAAAATAACTTTTGAAGTATCTGAATTACAGGGCTTTGAAACATTTTTTTTCTTACATGCCTGTAACTTTTCAGATAGTTATCTCTGGTTTTGCTCGCTGTTGCTTAAGGAGAGGTTAGAAAAGAACATGTGATATGATACAGAGGCTTTTAATTTCCTGGTTTTAAATTAAAACAACAAACATTCAGGTTACCTTATATGTTATGGAACTGGCAAAGAGAGCCCATTACAAATCTGTCTAATATTATTTACGTTGTTTATTCACTTACTTAAATCCTAATCAAACCAAATTTTATTTAGTAAGTTGTTGTGCTGGTTTTGGCTGGGATAGAGTTCATTTTCTTCACAGTGGCTGGTGTGTGGCTGTTTTAGCTTTGTGCTGAGCACAGGTTTGATAATTTAGAGATGTTTTTGTTATTGCTGAGCAGGACTTGCACAGAGCCAAGGCCTTTTCTGCTTTCCATACTGCCATGCTGGCAGGGAATGTGGGGGTGCTTGGGAGGAGACCCAGCCAGGACAGGTGAAGTGACCCCAGCTGACCAGAGGGATATTCCAGACCACAGGACATCATGGTCAGTAAATAAAGTGGAGGGAGGGATGAGGAAGGGGGGACATTTGGAGCGATGGTGTTTGTATTCCCAGCTTGTCACATGTGATGGGGCCCTGCTCTGCTGGGGATGGCTGAACACCTGCCTGCCCATGGGAAGCACTGAATCAATTCCTGCTTTTCTTTTGCTTTTCCTATTAAACTGTCTTCATTTTAACCCATGAGTTTTCCAGCTTTCACCCTTCCAAGCCTCTCCCCAGTTCTGCTGGTAGGACAGTGAGAAAGTGGCTGCGTAGGAAGTGGCTGCTGGCTGGGGCTGAACCAACAGAGTTGTTGAAACAGAAAAGTGCTCTTTACAACAACACCAAGAAGGAATTGATTTCATAGAATACAGCTCTTGCTGATCAGTGATTTCATAGTCCATGGCACAAAAAAGAACACTTGACAAGGAACAAGGAATGTGCTTTGATTTTTTTTTTTCTTAAAACAAATACAGGAGTTAGTTAGTAGCTCTACTGATAGGTTTACCAATCCACCTCTGCTATATCAAATTATTTTCAAATGCAAGCATAGTAACACAAGTTAGTGAGAAGAATTTCCTTTTTCTTTTAGGTTTCATTTAATCAGACATGACATCAGGAAATTTGAGGAGAAATTCAGCCTTACTACTAAGAAACTGAGCCACTGTTAACTGCATGCAGTTGATAATTTATAAATGTTTAATTTTTTTACTTTTTGTTGCGAGTGGTCTTGTCTATCCACATATTAAATTATTTGGACCAGAGGGTAAACTGGCAACAGCACATAGGCACTAAAAAATAAAAATATCTTCCTTAATTGTGCCACTGCATTTCTGACCTCAGTAAGGAATGTTCGTTGTTTGAAAAATAATACTTTTAATGACAAATTCTGAATAAAAATAACCTGTTCTTCTCAAAGTTAATAAATCTGCAGTGAGGAATGTGTAGCATTCATTGGGCATCTCATGTTGTGTACAAAACCCTTGATAGAATTTAGTTTCAGGAGTGCCAGAGCAGTCTCACCAGGAGCCCGAGCACCTCAGCTCTAACAGCTCACAATTGATAGGACGTGGCTAATGATTCATTCCCTTGTACATGGAAAAGCCTAAACAGGAGAAAAAGACTGTGAGGAAATCCTCAATGTCTGTTCTGTTGCACTGTACTTCCCAAAAGAATGTAAGTTTTTATTGACAAGTGCTGATGGCTGACATGATTATAAAAAGCGTGATGCAGAAACAGGGCAGAAACCCAGCAAGGATAACTTCTCAGTAAATAAATATTACTAGAAAAGACTCTTAATCTAAACTGCCTTTAGCCATGATGCTTTTTCAAAACCTTTCTGATTTTCCCCTCTTGACATTTAAGATTACATAATAAAATCTTGAACAATCATTTTAAGAATAATTTAAGTTGTTACAAAAGTATTTAAATTTATTTTATTTTATTTAAACAATTTAATAGTTGTTTAAAGTAATTAATATAAGTTGTAAATTGAATATTATTTAATTTTGCAATGTCCTACATTAAAACACATAAACCACTGCATAAGTGTGGAAAGCTAATTAGATTATGTTTTTTGAGACAGATAATTTTATTTAACTATGTATTTTCTGCATTGCCCAGTTTGTTTCTACTAATTTTAAAACACAAGAAGCTGTCACACAGAAAATTGGTTAGGCAATCAGGAGTTTGAATTTTGTGCTAGGATGGGATGAAAACTAGGAGGTTTGGAATGTGGGAGATGGGTCTGGACATTTAGAAAATGTCTTCAAATGAAGACAATTTCCCAGAGGTGAAACAGTTTTGTTTGTGCTGTCTTTGGAGGCGATCAGGTCTTATTCTGAGATTGAAAATGAAACTTTTGGCTTTTCATGCCTAGAAAGGCTGAAAAATCTCAGCAGCCCCATTTGTTAGGTTTCTCTTCCAGCAGACACTCACAGGTGCTCACTGGCAAAGGACCAACCAGAAGAAGGGCGCTTCCAGCTGCTCCAGCTTTGTCCATGAGCACTTCAGACTCCAAAAAACCAGCCCCTTACAGCAGCCTCTGCCCTGTTTGTGAAGGCCCCATGTAAAGCCTGAAGGACTGGGTGGAGATTCAGGGGAAAAAGGCCTGAAAAAGGTTCTGGAAATCATCAAAGCTTTCACACTCCTCCCAAGGGAGAGAAGCCATGTCCATGTGCTTGGTAAACATTTACAGAGACTATTTCTGAAAGATTTGCCAGACTGTTTCTGGTGGATATTCTTCAACTTCCCTAGGCAATACCTTCCAAAACTCCACTAGCCTTATCTTTAGAGAAGTTTTTTTATGCCCAACTCAGATTTTCCTTGCCTCTGTTCTGGTGAAGGAAAATAACATCTGTATGCCACAACCCATCTGCAACAAAATACTTGTTGACTCTTGTTTGCTGTCATGGTGGTACTCAAAAGTAATGCCAGATAACTGATTCAGGGTGCATTTTTTTCCCCAAAAAAATCAAAATAAAACGATTGGTATAAAAATTCTTATTTCTTTCCTTTGCTACTCTTCAAAAGAATCACTGCCCACCAGCCCAATCTTTCAGTACATTCCCAACCCTTCACAAGCTACCAAAATAACACCACGTCCCAGCATTGCTTCAGCTGGGTTTTTGAATTCCTGTGATGAGCAACACACCTTGAACTAATCTGAAGACAATACTCTACTTGTCTCACTTTTTCTCACTGAGTGATACAGTCAGACAGCTATCAGCTTCTAGAAGTTTGGAATTAAGATAACTGATTCAGGGTGCATTTTTTTTCCCCAAAAAAATCAAAATAAAATGATTGGTATAAAAATTCTTATTTCTTTCCTTTGCTACTCTTCAAAAGAATCACTGCCCACCATCCCAATCTTTCAGTACATTCCCAACCCTTCACAAGCTACCAAAATAACACCACGTCCCAGCATTGCTTCAGCTGGGTTTTTGAATTCCTGTGATGAGCAACACACCTTGAACTAATCTGAAGACAATACTCTACTTGTCTCACTTTTTCTCACTGAGTGATACAGTCAGACAGCTATCAGCTTCTAGAAGTTTGGAATTAATTACTTTCAACAGTTTGGAATTAATTACTTCCAGTAATTTGGGAGTTGGAGCTACATTATTCTTATGGTCCTTTTCAGCCCAAGCCAATCTGTGATAATGTCAAGGTTTAATTAACACAGATGAAATAATGTGCCACTTTCTGAGAGAGCATTTCTGCTTTGCTGTAGCACTTCAGCCTTTCTGTGTCTCTGATTTGGTATTAAACAGATAATACTGATCATTTGAATGTGATAATGCTAACTTCAAATCTATATGAATTAAACTTTCATTTTGAAGTACACTTACCTTAATTTTAGGCCTTGCATTTACACATTCCTGGACAAAGAACTGATCAGATATTGGAAACAATCCTAGATTTGGCAGAAAATGGTACACTGCAAAACTTCTGGACAACTCAATTTTGGCTGATGGCTTTAATGCACATGAGGGCATTGACATGTGAGCATTTGCTCTTATTCTATGAGCAGTAACAAGAACATTTAGTAATGGTGAGTCAAAAAGAAAAAGGAAAATTAGAGTTTTTTTAAATCTGTAAGTAGAACTAGGGATGCCTTGCCAATGAGTCAGTGCTCTAGTGACTAACTAGCAATACTAGACTTGCACTACTAACAAAAAAATCGTTGTGTCACAAAAATAAACAGGGTAAAAATAACAAACACTAACTTCACCAGCCAGAAAACCCATGTCCTTGAGTCCTCTGTTCCTTTACCTGTACTGCACCTGGAAGCATGCCCTTGGTGTCTTCTGGAAAGAATGACTTTGCTTAGTTTGCTGCTTTTGCATCTTTTTAGGACCAAGATGGAGTCTTTGTGCCTTTTGTAGAAATAGTACCTTCAAATTCTCACAGTGTTCTCTAACACACCGTGTTTTGCTCCTAGGTAAGATATTCAGAAGCTGCATATGCTTCACAGGAATACATGACTGATGAGATGCTCCTTAGAGAAAAATTCAGGGAATGCAAGAAGAAGGTTAAGGAATGCAAAATCCCTGCAAGTGTACTAGCTCTAGGCATGTGGTAGGTTTTCAGCTGTTGAGCCTTTTCTGTTCATTTGGGGTCTTTTTCTTGTTTTACTTCCATTGTTGCATATGTCCTTCAAGTTATACTCTGAGCAGCTTTTTATAGGTATGATAATTTCCTTTTTCCCCCCTTTTGGTTCCCTAGCATGACTATGAAATCCCCCATGTCCTTTACAGAGAAGAGGATGTCAGCCTGGTTATCAAAAGGCTGGTGAAGCAGAGACAACTCCCTGATTATGTGTCCTGGTTTTCTTGGGCCGGCAGGTAACACACTGAGAGATCAAAGAGTGGATTATCTTACTTGGTCCAATGTTGGCTGATGTGAGGAACAGCTCATCCCCACAAATACAAGATGCACAGAGGCAGGATGGGGAATCTCTGTAGCCCAGTAACAGGAATGAAGCCCTTGTCCCAAAGCTTCCCTGGGAAAGCCATCAGCCTTGCTGTCCAGCTGAGTCCCTGTGGATGCTCCTGCTGCTGGAGAGGTTCTCTGCACCTGGCCTCCAGCTGGACTTGCCACAGCACATTTAGGGGAGGAACCAAAGGTGGGGAAAGGGAGGAAGGGAAGGAACAATCATAAGAAAAGAGAGGGGAAAGGGGATAAAAGAGGCTGCTTGTGTGAGAACAGGTTGCTGCCATTACACTTAAGGTCATTACATTAAGGCTGCACCCTCTGCTGCACTCCCACAGTCTGTTCTGTTCCATCATGAAACTCCATTTCTAACTACTATAAATACACCTTCATTTAAAGACAGCCCTTTGTTTAGGAATCACAGAAGAATTTTAAGTACCACTTAGGATTGTGTTTCACTATTTTTCCCATATCTTCAAATCTAGGAGGTACAGAACAGCAAAAAACACACCAGAGAGTTTTCAGACCCTCTAAGTGGTTTTAAAGATAAAATTTTGGTTCTCTTTTTGAAAATGCTCAGGCACTTCTAAATGTACGAGATATAAGTACTGCTGGATAAAGAACACTCCCCCCCTCCCCAGGTTTCATTTCATTAATGCATCTTCCATATGTGCTGCCTACTGAATTAAAATATAACAAACAGAGCATGTAAGGTATACAGGTATGCATAAAAGACATCACTTATTTAATTGGTGACATCAGTAAATTATTAATTGATTTTCCTTTTTGGCACTAGTAAGAGCACTTTTAAACTAAGCTACTCTTAAATTTTATCCTTTTAAGACACCATGTGATGGATTTCATTATATTTTTGAGAGGCTGCTTATTCTCAGGCTTTCCATGACAAGAATGTGGCCACACAGAAGGATGAGAGGCTCACAGCTTTTGGGATGTTGATACCCACATCTGCCTCTGCTCCACTGGAGGAGCTGAGCTTTGGAGGATGGCAATCCACCAGCACAGCTAAGAATGTAGGAAGAAGTGTCTGGTGAAGGAACTCAGGCAGCTGAAGCATGAAGTGTATGCAGTGTTTCCAAGCAGTCAATTTCAATTTCATGCTTCCTTATACAGCTCTTGCTCTCACTGCCTTGTCCCTATGCTCAATTCCCTCTCTCCTCTCTTCTCAGACACACCTTGCTTCTCCTGTCCTAGCAGACATCAGAGTTCTCTAAATAACTTCCTTCACTCTCAACATATATTTTTATTACAAACAGCTACATAAGATGGGATAAATAAAGCACCTTGCAGCATTTTTATCAAAGCAATCTGAGAAGTATTCCGGATTAATGCATACCACCAAAGTTCTACCCTAATTCACTGATGTCACTCAGGCGTAGGTACAAATGGGAATAGGCACTGATCTGTAATTCATGTAATTATAATGTCATCTTGACAGAACTTGATAGCTAATTTATGGAATAGCAAGAATAAAACAATTTCATTGTAGCTAAACTGATTAGTTTTAGCAAGTTTAACTAAGACTGATTTAAATAGTATGACACAAACTGGTTGCAAAAAATGGAATTTTCTGCCTTCCCCTTCCTTTTTTATTTAACCTGCCAGTCTACATTGATTTTTTTTTCCTGTTTGAAAGTAGAAGCAACTGCACAATTGTCAATTAGCAGCATAAATGATTTCATACCCGCCCACACCCCTTTCTGCAGACTGTTCACACGGAAATAAATGTATAGCAGCAAATGAATTATATACAGTCCTTCAAAGGTTACTAATTGAGAGAGAATTATAGCTGTTAAAACACAGAATAAAATGAATAAGGCTCTTTGCATTCTTTAAAATATCTCACTGTAGGTGCAGGTTATGATGTAACTTTGAACTCAATTCCATAGAACAGAAAAACATAAAAATAACCTTTGGAAAACATTCCAGAAGCAATTTGGTCCTTAAACACCATATGGAGAAGTAACTAATCCTATACACAACTAGATGATTCAGTGGGATAATCCACAGAAGAATTTCCATATGGCATTCTCAGTGTTCTTCCACACATCCTTTTCTATCTCCAGCCCATGCTTATGAAATGCTGGCAGATGTACTGCTGCTACAGAAGCCTGAGTTGAAAAGCAAAATGAATATCCATTTTATCTGTATCCAAAGACACAGATGACACATGGATGTGTCATCACCAGCTAAATGCTGTTATTTGTCCCCTTGGATGGTGAGCCAAGGCCAGCAAGAAGATAGAATTTCAACTGGCATAAGAACAGCCCATCTCTGCTATGGTACAGGTGTGCCAGGCTTGAGTTTAGAATCAAATTTAGATAATTTGGATGGTTAAAGGATTTGACTGGACTGAGCACGATTCCATTTGAAACACTCTTTTCCCACATTCCCAAACTCCAGGATGTGCCAGTGTAATCTCTCTCATTTCCAACTTGTCAAACTGAAAATCAGCCTTTTTTTTTTTCCTATCAATCCCTCAATGTTATTCTAGAAATAATTTTGAAATTATCTGTCCAATTAGAAGGTCTTTTACATGAAGGTACTCCAGACACTTTCTAGCAACCCTGGCCCTCATGCAGTGGTCTTGAAAGCAGCAAATTAATACAGATTCATTAATACATATTTCCATTATAAAGAATACACAGCACAGAGACTGCAGAGCATGCAAAGCATCATAGAGAGATAAAATTATCTGACCAAATAGCAGACATGTATCTGAGTGATTTCTTTGGGCATTATTTTTAGCATCACCTTCTATAGCATGGAAGGACATAGTCATTACACTTCACTGATGAACTTTTTCTCTGTCAAAGAGAATGAATGGTCTTGATGCTCCCATCAGTGCACAACCTGCTTTTAAATTATCCATTTCATAAGTTCTGTAAGAATTGTATTTTACTTCACTCAGCATTCTCATCTGAGGAGAAGCAGATACAGATCTAACCCTGTAACTAATTTAAGCTTAAAATTTAGACTGACAGGTAACTTTAGTTTCAGGGGGTTTGCTCTGCTGAGAAAGTTATGCAATGAGAAGCAGAGCCAGATTTCTTATAGTACCTTTATGAATATCAAAACTGTCTCTGAGTAAACATGAGATCCATTTCAAATTCATTTCTGAAACAATAGAATAGCTACTTAACTTACAGTCACTGATGATCTTATGATCTTATTTACTTCTTTATTACCTTCACAGCAAATTTTAATTAGTTATATATTCTTCAATTATTTAATCGCTTTCTGTTGACTATCCTTCCAGACTTGATGTATGCAACATTAATCATTCTGCCTATGGCAAGATTTTATGAACTCTAATATGCACCACATGTTCAACTTGCTCAAAATTAATTGCAGACTTTGTATTTGGCATTAATGTACATCTTTAACTGGCTTTAATTTCACATCTGTGTTGCTTTATATACAGCCTTCTTTATCAGCATAAATGCACACTGCTTCTGATGTGTGCGGTAACCATCAAACCCACCTTTTGTATTAACATTTTTCCTCTTAATATAAATGTAGTTTCCTGGGTTAAAAAATCAAAACAAAAAAAAAAGTAATTTGAAAATAATCTTCTTATTCATATTAGTTATTTGGAAAGTCAGGCGGAAAATGCTGGCTGAGATCTAACAGGGAAAATATAAAGTCGCTAAGCTTTGCCTGACCAAGAAGGTTTGCCTGTTGAAGAAAAAAATCTGTTTGAAAGAGGCTTTGTGGTGGAAATCCATGCTTAGCCCGAAGAAACAGACAACAACCTGACTCACTAGCTAGCAGCTTGTTAGGGACAGCCCCAGGACTGCTCCCAAGGCTCCTCTCAGTTTGCCCGGAGACACATCTGAGGCAGCTGTAAAGCTCTGCCGTGATTCCAGCCTGGAGGTGAAACCGAACAAGCCCCAGCACGGGAAAACGATTCAACTCTCACTAGGAAGCTGGCAGCGGTTTATCATGCGGGTATCTAGCTGTCGATACACAGATTAGGCAAATTAATGCTAATTAAGGTAAGTTCACACGTGTTGTGAGCACCTTTCTAATTGCAAGGTGTAGATACCCTGGGAATTACTGCGAAGCAACAGGGCGCGTCTCAAATGAGACACAAGGTGAATTCAAACACAGGACACTCTCTTCGGGCCACAAAGGGCTCTGCCAAACACACGGAGATTTGCCACACTGACAATTCGGATTTGAGAAAAATGTGGCATCATTTTACTTTCTGAGGGGATGCTGATCATGTCAGAGCTCTTTCAGTAGAATGTGGTTTTGGACCAGTAATTCAGACAGTGACTATCAGAATCTTCACCTTCAATATAAACTACGGAGTAACATTCAGCAATTTTTAGGATAAGAAGGCAGAACCAAATGCCAATCAGCACAAAATATAATGAACTAATTATTCAAGGTAATACCAAAAGTGTAGCTGAATGAGCAGACATTATTACATTCTAGGCAACAGGAAAGACAGAATACAGAATAAAGTATTCCTTTTCCCTCAGCAGTTGACAGGAGCAGCAAAAACCAAGATAACACTTGAAAAACGATTCCCGTCTTACCACCAGACTTTAAAATGATGCTGTCAGCATACTTGTAGCAAACTGCTTTACACTGAGGCATTTAATTATTTCAAGTCCCAGAATTCCACTTCTTAAATACTGGGTAGGCCTCCATTTCAAATGGATGCTGCTTTGAAAAGGCCAATGCACATGGTTTAAGTGGAAAACAGTAGCCTGCAGATTCAGCACCCAAACTCACAAGGACAAAAGTCTTTCCTTTCTAGAACAATTACTTTAAACTTCATACCACCCTTACAGAAAGCCACATTTTAGAAGCTTATATTATTTCAAAGTTCAGTTTGCTGCTTTAAAGTGAAGGAAACACTTTCAGTGGTCTCAGATACTTCGTCTGGAACTGAAGAGGTGACTTGGAGTGACAATGAACGACCTTGGAATTGTCAGACCCACCCGCATCTCCCGGCCCGTTTGCTTGGGGGACAAATTATTGCTGCTAATGCCTTGGCAGGGAAGCGGCACTCAGGGGAAGCGGGATGCACAGCAGGTCGCCCTCATCCAAAATCAAGCCAGAGGAAACCATGTAGCATTACTGGGAAGAATGCATCTGAACTGTTCCGGCCCCGGTGTTTTCAGGGAATCTAAACTAGCCCACCGATTCAGCCGTCGTGCTGATTTTCCTTTGGGATCTGCTGCCGCCTCGTGGGCTCGCCGGGAATTTTAAGTCCCAAGATAGAACCTTGGATTGCTGGGGGAAAGCCCAGATACTCAATTGACAGGAGACCTCACTCACATACCAGCATCACTTCTGTCCTGGTGTGAAAAGATTTTTGTGTAATCACGTTACAATTGAGACTACTCTGCCTTGAATTGACAATTATGGCAATAAAAGACTTCAAATTAAAATACAACTAACTGTACCATAATTTTTTACGGCTTTGTTCGACAAAGAAGTAATACACTTTAATCACTCTATACTCGTGTAGAGAGAGAGAAAAAACTTTTTTTGACTTTTTGGAGTGTTCTCCTGTATTGCATTGGTTTGTTTTTTGGACCATTTATAACTTGATATTAGAATTAAAGGGTTTTTACAGATTGTCCAGGCTATATAAGACCACAGAGTCATTAATAGCTTGCTGGCTTGTCTTCAGAGGAGGAGGTCACTGGGATTTTAGATTGGAAAAAGGAAAAGCAGTGTGTAGGACACTGAATTCCATGGACTCTTAAATATTTTCCTGTTTTACTATTGCCAGAAAATCTGACAGTGGGATGCTAAGGTGCTCATCCAAAAGGCCTTGTCAGAAGCTGATCCATTCACCTTGGAATGACCAAGGCAAAACAGTTGCATGAGCAGTAACTTAAATTCATTTTAACTTCATTGGATAGCTTACATTTCAATGCCCTTTAATTCTTATTAAAAAAAAAAAAAAAAAGAAGAAAAAATGAAAAAAGGTGGGGGGAGTAGCTTAATCTCTACATGGAAAATAAACTGCAGTGGTGGCACTACTGTACAGAGGTTTCTTCAATTACAGACTCTTTAATTGTACGCTCTGTGGACTGAATCTGGCACTGATGATGGATCAGCATCACGGTGTAGCCACGACAGCCTCCTCACCTCTGTCCTCCCAGCCCAGGGGCCATCCCCCCTTGGTAGCCCGTGCTTGGGGCCGGCGAGACCACCGCTCCCTCACAGTCACTGCATACACAAAGTAATTTCAAGCAGAAAATATTGCCATAAAGTTGCCTTACAATCATAGAAATCACAGAATGGTTAGGGCTGGAAAGGACCTTAAAGACTGTCTTGTCCCAAATTCCTTGTCCAAACGCCTTTCACTAGACCAGGCTGCTCGGAGTCCGATCCAACCTGGCCTTGAACACTGCCAGGGATGGGGCATCCACAGCTCCTCTGGGAACCTGTGCCAGTAATGCACTACCCTCTGAGTAAAGAATTTCTTCCCAATATCTAATCTAAATATCTCCTCCTTCAGTTATAAATTATTCTGCTTTGTCCTGTCACTATTTGCCTGAGTAAGAAGTCACTCTCCCTTCTCTTCATAAGCCCCTTTTGAGTACTGTGATGCTGCAACCAGTGCTTTAAAAGTGATGTCTAGAATTATGCTAATAATTAAAGTACTATATAAAAACATTAATAAACTAATTCAACCGAGTCTGTGCCCCCTTCTCCTCTCCTTAGCCCTCTTTTCAGACCGAGCCCGAGTCCTCCCTCCGGGCATGGGCCTTCCGCTCCACGGGCCGGGGGGAATAAAGGCTGCGGGATGCCTGCGGCCATGGCAGGAAAGAACGGGCGCCCGCGGTCAGCCCGGTGGCGGGCCGAGGAGGAGGAGGAGGAGGAGGAGGAGGAGGAGGAGGAGGAGGAGGAGGAGGAAGGCCCAGCACCACCCCGAGCTCGACTCCCGCTGGAATGTCCGTGGCGGCCTGGCGGGGGCGGGGCCTGGCGGGGCGCCGCAGCCAATGGGGCGGGGCCTGGCGGGGCGGCTCAGCCAATGGGCGCGGCGGGCGGCGGCACGGGGCTGGCGGGAGGGGGCGCTGCCGGCGGCAGATCCCGCCCGTCCCTCTATCCCTCCGTCCGTCTGTCCGTCCGTCCGTGAGGCGGCCGGGGGGCGCGGGGCGGGGTCGGCGCGGGTTCGAGACCCGGCCATGGCGGCGGCGGCCGCTCGGTGGCCCTGGGCCCTGCTGTGCCTGGCGGCGGCCCCGCTGTTGTGCCCCGCGGCGGCCGGTGAGTAGCGACCGCGGGGGAGGGAGTGGGGGGAGGCGGCCCCGCGGGTCCCTCGCTACAACATGGCGCAGGGGCGGCGTCGCCCGCGGGGATGCGGCGCCGCGGGACTATCCTGTCGGGCCGCTGTCGGAGCGGGATGCGGGAGACGGGGAAGAGGGGGGACGCCGCCCCGCACCTGCCCCGCGCACGGTAAGCGGCAGCGGCGCCGTCCCGGTGCCGGTCCGGGCTGGTGCCTGCGCCGGCTCCCCGGGGAGGAGAGCGCCCGCCGGAATCCCTGCGGCCAGGAGCGGAGCCGGGGAGAGGCACTTCCACAGCCTGCACGGCGGCCGGATCTCCGGCATCCCGCCGGGCAGCGGGACGGGCACACGGCTCCTCGTCTGCCCCGGCGGGTGCCGCGCCTCGGGGCCGGCATGTGTGCCTTCGGCTGTCGGGCTGCCTGCGGATGATTGCCAGGATTGCGGCTTGAAACGGGTAAAACCTGCCGCAATCCTGGATTGCCATATGCAGTGTCAGAACAGGCTGTGTGTTCCAGGGCTCCTATTCCCTGCTTTCAGCAGAAGAGTAATATCGAACAAGGTATCTAATGTTTTAAAAAGCGAGTGCAAGGCGTTTAATAAAGAGAAGGATAGCGGTAAAATAGCTCCCCACATTGCAGATGTCTTGGCAGCGTGTGCTCGCAGCCCAGAATTGCAGTCATGTCCAGGTTTCCCAGAGGATGGATGCTCCGTTCCTGCATGTGTTCAAACCAGGCTGTGTGGGGCTCGAAGAAGTCTGGTCTAGTGGAAGGGCTTGGAGCTAGCGGATCTTTAGGGTCCCTTCCAACCCAAACCATTCTAGGAATCTGTGTGTCTGTAACTTCCTGACAGAACCAAAAAAGAGTGGTGGAAAAAGAAGGCAGCTTAAGACAGATATTGGAAACCAGCTTTTAATACATAGATGACATTGTTGTCATTGGAATGGAAACTACAAAACATGTAACACCTTAAAGCAGAAGACCAAATTTATGGGCGTTTCCTTGTTCTGTAGTTGTGGTTTCTAGTGAGGCTTGGTTCTAGGAGGGAGACAGCAAAAAGCTAGTGGAATGAAATTCGATGTACTCTGGCCCAGCTTTCCATTGATAAACCTACTAATATTGCAAGGAATTCATGCCCAAGTTCCTTCTTGATGGTTCAGTCAAAATCTTTTCGGTAAAGTGTTGTGAAAAAGACTTCTTTTGTTGTTGTTGTTGTTGTACCAGTGTGATACATAGTTCAGATGCCTCTCAGCAGAAATCTGTAATCATTAAATGATCCTGTGTGTAAAGATGTGGGTGGAAGTAAAAGTTTTGAAGGACGCCTCTGTCTGTTCTCTAAAACACTGGTCCGAAAACAGGAAAGTGAGGATGAAAATGGATATTAAGGCACTGTTCAATTCCTTTTGTATTTGCCAAGCTTAACTATGAATGAACAAAATATTGGAAGGGTAGGGGGTACAAAGCATGGCAGAGTATTATGCTAAAAATGTTTCTTTAAGCTTCGGTCTTTCATGACTTCTCAGTGCTTCGGTTGCTTTTTTGGAGTTTTTTTAATCCTTGATGCGTTCATATCTGTGTTTGCCCTTTAACTTTCATCCAGTCTTAATCATCCATCACTAGTGAAAGAATTTACGGTTTTGTTCCAAGGCTTTTAGAAAAGATTTCAATGAACAGCTATGTGAAAAGAGACTCCTGGTCTGATTTCCTTCACCACCTGTTCCTAACTGATTCTTGCACTTTTCAGATTCTGTGAGATGATTCAATTTACAAAGGCACATATTCTCTACAGAGATTTTTGATGGGTTTTCGTTTACTTTTTCATATTTTTTCTCTTTAAAATTTCCCCTGAGTTAATGAATTGAATTGTCTCATGAAGGAATTTGCCATGTACCAAGCTAGTGGAAGTTAAGTAGCAGAAATAGGACTAGAGAAAGGGAGTGAGGTCTCATTTTGATGACAGTGAGCGAGTGTTCAAGGGTAACTGTGAAACTTCTTGTAAGGATCTTCATCATTTTCAGAACAAAACTTGTTCATTTTTTGCCTTTTGGGAAGGAACATTTCCCACGGTCATCTGTGGGCCAGAAAATTGTCCTGCTAGAACATCAAGTGTGTACTTGTGTTCAGAAGTGATGGTTAAGTGTTTCAAATCTTTTAAATATCTTTTTCCCTCTCTCTGCTTTTCCATAGGCTTGTCTTGTTGTTACCATGCAAAGGACAATTTAATGTGCCGTGATGTCTGTGAACAGGTGAGCTTGTTTTAAATTTAACTCCGTCAGAGTTGAAATTGTCCCTTTAGACAATGATGTAGCAACACTAAGTTTGTAAGCTAATGATCCTCTCTCTGGAGGCTATGTGTGAATTGTGAGATGTAGTGGTATCAAAATGAGAACTTGGAATTTTTAGAGCCATAGTCCTCTTTCCTTTTGTAGTGAAAAATGGGTTCTGCTGAAGTTGAGGAGAAATAGCAATACCAACCTGAGGCCACAATGGTCAAGAAGTGATAAGCACATTGGGAAATGAGAGGTCTGAAGGTATTTTACAGAATTTATGAATCTTGCATGTTTCTAAGTTCTGGGGAGTTCAAACTGAAGAACAAGATGCTGGTATTATTCTTTCTTCCTTCGGGTTCTTGTTTGTCCACTAAGCATCTCGTTATGATATACAGCTTTGTGAATGCAGCAAAAATCTGCTCACATACTTTATTCATAACCCTCTGTTTCATAATATTTGTTCTGAATTCAAGCTTGAAAAGTATTTTTCTATAACTTATGTTTAGATTTGTATCTGTGGGTAGTAATTAATCCAGCTTTTTGTGTGTGTAGTTACATTTATTCATCTACGTAAGAATTCTACATCAATAAAACTTAGGTCAATGTAGACACAATTTTTATGTTAAAGTTGTGTTCTTAGATCATACCTGCCCTCTTTTCTTGTTTTCATTGCTCATTTTGGGGCTGTTCAAGCAATAAACCTGGTTATGATTAAGTTTATATTTATCTCTGATTGTACTAGCAAAACTTTCACTTTAAATTGCACTTTTCCCTTCCTGATATATCTAGAGAATACAACCAAATCTCCTTTCAGCTTTCATATTGTTAGGCCAAACACAGAAAAGTCTTACAGTCTCTTTGCATAAGATAATCTCTCAATTCCTATAATAATTCTTACAGCCCTTCCAGCATAAGCTTATCTCTTTTAATACAGGTAAGTAAAACTATACATGGCATTATAAAAAAAAAAAGCATGGCACTCCGTCTTAAAAATTGTGTTCTAACTTGGATATAAGAGAAAGATATCCATTCCTGTATATATAAAAAAACTGGTGAGCTGCATTTGGAATCATCTGCCCATTTCTTTCTTGTGTTTCATTGGTTTGAAGTTTCCAGCTTATCATGTGAATTCCTGTTGGCTCTTCATGAAAGGCCTCCAGCTTTTTACTGTCAAATTCCATCCCAATTCTGCTATACTGGTTCTAATTATTACATAGTTTTCTGTGGGTTTTGTAAGACACTCTGATCTGGCCTCATCTGGATGATCTCTCTCCGCTCAGATAATCAGCATATCCAAAACCTTAGTAGTGAGAGGTCTGGAAAAGGTCTGAAGCCAGACTGGTGCCCCCCAAAGTATGCTATAAGGAGCTGGCTCAGGCTGGTGGCATCATTTTCTGTGTGATCCTTTGATGCAACTGAAGGAGCTGTCTGCTGTTACTTTACTGTTTTTCATCTTCTGTAACTTAACTGTTACAGAAGGAAGAAGTTTCATGGCTGTCTTTGGATATGCACTTGCAGATTAGATTTGGGGCCTCGGAGCAGATGAGGAGGAATGATTTGTTGAGGAGCATCTCGGCCTGACCGGCAGATTGTAAACAATCCCACCGGGAGAAACACTCCCTTTTGCAGAGGAGGCTTTCTGGCTAAGGTCATCTGGTTTTCAGGGAGTCACCTCTAGGATGTTGCAGGAATCACAAGGGTTTTTTGACTTCATTGTCTGCACGTCTGTATGGACACTGGCGATAGTATTGAGGGAGGCCTTGCCTGGGAGCCTCCCCAGGGACCGGGGTGAAAGGCACAGACACCCAGTGGTGTTGCCCTGGATCCTGCTGGTTAAGGAAGTAGGCTCAATTAAGGGTAAGGAATTCTACTAACCAGTAAATCAGCTACTGTGAGAGTTTCAAAAAAGAGAATGTGGATTACAGGTTTGTTTGTCAACTCGCGTGGTTCGAACACCTAATTATTTTGCATTACTAATAAGTATTACTCCACTGTTAGCTTTAGTATCATCTCCTTTTCCTGGTTATTTGATTAGCCATGTCAGATACCGTAGCAAGGAGTAAGCAGGCCTCTCTTTCTTCAATTGACTTTTTTCCCCCTAATCTTATTTCTGAGAAATTTCATTGTGATAAGTTTCCTGGCAACATTCATTGTGTACCATTCCAGAGAACTCTATCCATATCCTTCTCCAAGCTTAAGGACTGTCCATCCCTGCTCCCAGGAAAACACTTTAATGTTCCAAGAATCTGATTCAGATAGAAAGAGAAGTTATGAACAAGCTTTGGTGCAGAAAAGATATGGTATAGAGAGTGTAGAAGCAGGGAAATGTCTCCAAGAAGAATTTAGACCTTTTGCCAAGGCAAGTAAGGTTATATAGGGAAAGATAAAGCTCAGCTGGAACTGAGACTTGTAGAAGAAGTCAAGGGCAACAAGGCATTTTATGGCAGTAGTTAAAGGCTGAAGAAGGAAAAATATAAAGCTATTGCTGAAGGCAGCATGTGATTTAATGTCAGTAAATCATTCCTGGCCAACCTGGTTTGATAATTAGGCTGGATTTCTGGAGGAGGGGAGAGGCATGGATGTGATTTGTGTTGTCTGTAGCAAATTTTTAAACATTAATTCCCTCAAAGTTTTTGTATCAATTTTAGGACAATTAGATGAATAAAAACCAGGTTGTAAAATCAGGCTCCGAGATAGAGGTTAGTGGGTCCTACTTTGCCTGTAGGCTAATAATTGGGATACCAAAGGGGCCTGCCCTGGCACCTCTCCTGGTTAACATCTTTGTTAACAGCCTGGACAAGGTGACTCTCATTGAGTTTTCAGGCCATGTGAAGCTGAAAGGAAGTGTTGATAAACTTAATGTTAGGACTGTCATCCAGAGGGACCTGGGCAGATGGAAAGAATAAGCAGATGGACACCATGGTCTGGTCTCATAGTCTACCCTTCTTTGAGCACGAGTTTGAAATAAGTGATCTTCTGAGATCCCTTCCAACCTGAATTATTTTATTATTCTATGACCTCAGGAGAGTCAAAATACTAATGCAGTTTTTTTTTTGCTCTCGTTTCTGAAACAAATGCTGTTGCTGTCTTGATTTTCTTTCAATAAGTTTATCAAGTTAGAATAGAACTGAAAGTTTATCATGTTAGAATAGAACAAATTTAGACTAGAACTGTAATGTACTTTTGCTTCTGAAATTCATCTGTTTCAGTTATATCATTTCCAGTTTCATATCACACGTTAATAGGTCTGTTTCTGTTTCACTTGCTGACCAGTTTCTTGTTTTAATTTATAAGTAAAACTTTACTAGGCTGCTAAAGGAATGACATCCTCAGTTGTATTCCCTACAGTCTAGTGAGCTCCTGAGTTTACAGTTTACCTGTGGGTACTATGCATTCCTCTGTTAGTTTTGACTAGTCTTGGTTTTGTTCTACCTTTTTCTACAGAAATTATATGTTTCAGGGTTTTTTTGAAGCTTAATTGCTTAAGGTCATGTAGCAGAAGGTTAAGAAAATAGAGTTGTATAGTATTTTGATATGTGCAGCAGAAATCCTCTCATTAACATTGTCCTTCCACATTCAGTAGAAACTTTTTGATTGAAATGTTTGAGGAGGAAATTCTCATTCTCTTCTAAATAGAAAAAATTGTGTCTCTATAAAAAGTGAAACATATTTGAAAAACTACAAATACATAAAAAGAAATCTTAAATTTGAATTCTGTTCATACTAACTGTTAGGCAAAGTTGCCAAAGAGTAGATTTTAGAGAAACTAAAAACTGTGAAGTAAATCAAAAAAAGTATTTGATGTGCACAACATTCTCTGTGTTTTAAGGTGTGTTTTGTTTCTAACAGATTTTGTCTTCTAAGAGTGACTCCCGTTTGAAGCACTTACTGCAGCGAGCACCTGAGTATTGTCCAGAATCAATGGTAAGGCTTGCTTGAAAAGCTCTTCAAATGAGATTTTAACCTCAAAGTAGGATTTTTTTCTAAAGCTATCATAAGTTACTTTACTTGCAATAAGGTAGCATGTATAAGCTATAAAACGCAATTAAAATCTTATCTATGTTGTAAAAACTTGTGTAGGGTGATTGTCACTTGGATGTTAATGGTAGTGACTTAAATTAGATCATACATTCCAACATGTGTATGGCACAAAGCCATGAGGTCTTGGGCTAGGACAAGAAGGCCCTGATAGCTGCACCAAATTGTTGATGGCCTTATCTGAGAAGCTGAAGTAATGCTTTTATTGGATAAGTTAGATTATGGTTTCCTGAAAGTTCTGTAGTGTCACTAACATTCTTTAGTTTAACTAAAAAAAAGAGTGTAACCCACTCCCAGGATCTCCTATGGATGATCTAATCAGGGAATAGATAAGTACAGTCATTCAGATTGTAAATTTTAGTCTTATCTCTTGGCACCCTTTTGCAGTCAGAAAAGCCTGCTTTCTTCTGGTAATTTCTGTTACTTCTGAACAGTATCATTACTGTTTGCAGCAAACCTAAAACATATGCTCAGCTCAAGTGAGCAGTGAGTAAGAATAGTAAATCTGGGAATAACATTGAATTTGCAATTTCACAAGATTGTGTTAGTTTATAGATTCTTTCCTTCTGTGTGTCAAAGTTCCTTCAGTTTTTTGTTTCTGTGGGTCAATAGCTCTAAGGTCTCAGAAGGTTATAGACAGCTCCTGGTATGAGTAAAACCTGTCATGAAAACCAGTTGAAGTGATGAATAGCAGCTGGTTTGGTACTGGTTTTCTTTATCTTTCATTCCCTGATAAGACAAGTAGAATCTTGTCTGTATAGTAGAGAAGTGCTTCTGATAAGAGAGGACTGGAGATTATCTGAAAGAGGAAAAATGACACAATGATTTTTATAACTCCCAATTATTATCTTTATAAGTGACAAGTCAGCTGTCCAGTATGGATCTTAAATTAATATCACTGAACTGGTATTATCTAGATACTTGAAATAGTTAGCCTTTCAACTCAATACCTCATTTGCTGTTCTCAGATATCTCTTGTCTTGTTGGACAGGTGTTCTGGTGCCATTTCTAATGAGCAGATGTGTTTAGATTTAATCAGATGGTCAATATTCTTGAGCACTGGTTACAGACATTGTGTTGTGTGTGTTCCTTCAAGGAATATGATAGAAAGCATACTGGCTGGTATTAATTTAAAAAGTAACTGTCAACACAAGAGGTGATTTTTTTTCTTTGAATCATAGATGCATTTAGGTTGGAAAAGACTTTAAAGATATTGAGTCCAACCATTAACCTCCTCATGAAATAAAGGAAGTCAACTGAATCAAAGGGATGGAACTTGCAGAAGTAGCAGCTCGTTACCATCATTGTTTGATCTTGCTTTGGCTCTTCTCTAGGTAGAAAACCTCCACAGATACAGAGGAGGACAGTGTTAGATCATTAAATACAGATCCATTGCAACTTTGGAAAGTCATCAGTTCCTGTGATGATGGATGGATGGATGGATGGATGGATGGATGGATGGATGGATGGATGGATGGATGGATGGATGTGTCACTGTGTGACAATAGGGTTTGCTGTGTCAGTGCGATTGAAACATTTTTTAAAATTTGTTTTCTGTGTGGTTATGTGTGTTTAGGGTATTTTTAAGCTGGTGGGAAGGAATGTTAGGGCAGTAAGCTTCTCCACAGGTCTTAGTCCTAGAAAAATCTTGTTCTTTAAGTTGCAGTTTAGTTCTGTGAACACTGATTGAGAGAGTTGACTAGCTTGTGTATTCCAGATAACTGCATTATGTTCTTCACCTGCAAAAATGCTGCTTTTGATTCCATAGTCTGTGCAGAGCAGCCCTCTCATGGAAGGAAGTGGTACTCAGCTTCTATCACAGCACTTCTTTAAAATATGTTTAAATATAAGAATTCTTCCAATCAGATATTTAAAACCCAGTGAAAAAATGCTGAAATTGCTGGCTTGAGTCTGCTATAAACTCTCTTATTCTGTAGACTTGCTTTTGCTTAATTGCATTTTTACTTTTCAGAGAGAAGTGTGGGGTTGTATAAATTCTTCTTTGCCAGGTAAGAAATACCAGTTGACTATTGAATCATGATGCTTTTTCACCCTCTTTGTGTTTTGATATTGTGTCTGCCACCTGCACTTAACGATTTTATGATAATTTAACTTCCATTATGCATCTAATATAAACTGTGTGTTGTTAAGTTTTATGTAGTATATGAGTTATCTGTACATTTTATTAATAGTTTTCTTTTCCTAGTATAAAAATATTTAATATGTTTGTATAATTAAACATGTTTTTCTGTGACAAGTCAGAGAAATATCAGCATTTCTTTCTTTTTGTTTTTTTTTATTTTCTTATGCATTAACCTGATCTACAAAATGGTTCATAATAATTACTTTAATCTAGATGCAGCATAATTTGAACAAAAACTGAGTAACACAGGGAGGTAGTAAGAATTAGGCAAGCAATTTAAGTGCAGGGGCTCAGATTATGAACCAAACTGCTTGGTACAGGTGGATTTAGAAAGTGTGACAGGTTGAAGCTGGCCAAATGCCAGTTCATCTATGAGAAATAATTTATTCATTTTCCTCTGCTGTAGTTAAGCAGAGGGGGGGGAAGAAAACTCATGGGTTGAGATAAGGATTAGGAGAAAACACTTTAGGGGCAAAGTAGGCACAAAACTTTAAAAGGTATAAAGAAAAAAGTATTATTAACAGAATTAAAAGAGGATAAAGAGAATGAAAATAAAATAAACCTTTAGAACACCTTTCTTCTCCACCCCAGCCTTTTTTCCTTCCCACTGACAGCACAGAGAGACAAAATATGGGAACTTCAGTCAGTTTGCCACTTTTTAAGATCTTTCTTCAGTTCACTTAGGGAGAGGAGTCTCTTTTGCTATGCCTTGGGGTCTTTCCTATGGCAAACAGTTCTCTGTGAACTTTTCCAATGTGGTTTTAATTTTCACAGCTAATAGTCTGTCCGGAACCTGCTTGCAATGTGAAGTCCCTCCCACAGCTTATGGTCTTCCCACAACTGCTCTTTGTGGGCCATCTATTTTACGGGGTGCAGTTTTTAAGGATGAGCTGTTCTAGGGTATAAAAGCAAGGGTCCTGTTCCTCTATCTCTGCAATCAAGGGCTCTTTCTCTTTCTCTCTCTGTTCAAGCCTCTCACTGAGTCTCAGCTTCTCAGTATCCACAAGCTCCAGCATGAGTGCCTTTTCCTCATGGGCTGAGAGTGAATGCTGCATCCCCCCATGCACTCCATGAATCACAGGGAAACTGTTTGCTGTATTACAAGTCCTCACCACGGCCTGCAGAAGAATCTCAGCTCTGATGCTCAGAGCACTTCCTCCTCTCCCTCCTTCCTTTGCAGTGCCACCATGTTCTCCTCACCTTTCTTCTGCTTTTCCTTTTTCCTGACTCGGGAGAGAATTCGTGTTCATAGGTTTGTTTGTTCTCAAGTTCTATCAATTGAAAAGATTTTATTGACTCCTGAAGTGCTGAAAGGTTGATTTTGTCCAGGCTTTGCATCGGGGAATTGCTTGCTGTGCCTGTTGCTGTTGGTCACACAGTCCAAGCCCCACAGGTCCCGTGTCACCAGGATGTCCCCTGGCAGCAGGATCCCAGCAGCCAGATGGGTCCGGCACTGGCCATCTCTCCAAGGGCAGAAAGAGAGCTTCCCATGGTTTCTTCTTTCTTAAAGATGTTGTCATAGAGACATTACTTGCCTCTCTGACTGGCTTAGCAGTTTTCAGAGCAGCCAGCCATTGGTTGTGCCAGGCATGGAGGAAGCTGCTAGCTGCTCTCACAGAGAATTAGCCGCTTCCTGGCTCGCTCCTGCCCTCTTCACCAAAAGTCAATTAATGCAAATCCAGCATAGAAAGTTAAAGCATAAATCACAACATAGGGCTGTAGTGTTAAAAGGAGAGATCAAAACCAGATTAAATCAGGCTTGACTAGTCCATCGTATCATGTGTAATTTCTAAAAGACTTTGAAATGACCAAATTAAAATGCTATATTTGGAAAAGTGGGAGTGCAGGAAGAGGAGGCTGTAACAGTTTTACAGCATCTGCTCAGACTCCCTCCCTCCTTCCTGTTCCCCCAGCAGGCCTCAGAGGCAAACTGTTGGTTCCAGTGCTTGTGAACAGACTTTCTGCCTTATTGGTTAGAAACCTGTGTGCAGTTACTGGGCTTCCATCCTGTTGGAGTCACAGAGACACGGCAGGAAAGCTCCCACAGCAGGTGTGCTGTGAGGGACAGGTACAGGAAGATGAGAAGCAGGAGTTGCCCTTTATGTCAGAGTGTTAGCTGGATTGCATGGAGCTCTGCCTGGAATGGCTGATGATCCAGCTGGGAGCAGCCTGTGGCTCTGGAGTGCGTTGTACAGAGAGCCCGACACGGGTGATGATGTGTGTGTCTGCTGCACACTGCCTCATCAGGCTGAAGTAGAAATGAGGTCTTCTTTGTCCAGCTGGAAGAAGTCTTGTGTTCACAGGCCTGGTGTTTATGGGCAGCTTTAATCACCCTGGTACCTCTTGAAGAGAAAACACGAGCGCAGAGGCAGTCTACTGGGAAGAATCCCATGGGCCGTGGAACTGGAGAAAAGGAGGGTACAAGAGAGCTGCTTGACTTTCAAGGATCACCTTATCCAAGCTTCCACTTAATGCATGGTGGGATTAGAAAAGCCAGAACCTATCAGGAGTGGATCCTGGTGAATAATGTGATTGGCAGCCAGAAAGCTTCTTGACCTCCATCAGCAGAAAAGGAAGACTGAGGAAAATGAGAGCCTGCTGCTGAATGAGGCAGGAAACCTTGTGACAAATGACACTAAATAGCCTGTGGTCTTCTTTGCCTCAGTCTTTACTGTAAACACGAACCTGCAGGAGTGGCAGGTCCCTGTGAAGTCGTAAAGTCCAGAGCAAGGAAGACTGTATTTGATGGAGGAGGATAGAGTTAGGTATTGAGAGGAGATAATGAGGACTTTGGAGAAGAAGGGAAGAAAGCAAGTTCATTCCTGCCTCTGGAAAGGACAGGGAGGAGCTGAGGAACTCTAGGCTTGGACAGTTTTACCTTAAACCCTTGGAACGTAATGGAGCAGATCTTCCTCCAAACAATTTCCAGACACATGTAGAACAAGGACATGATGCTCTATAGTCAGCGGGGATATATGAAGGGGAAACAACACTTAACCAACCTGATGACCCTCTGTGATGAGATGACTGCCTTTTTAGGTGAGGGGAAAGCAGTGCATGTTATTTATCTCAGCTTCAGTAAGGATTTTGTCATTGGTTTTTTTGACTTGCTTATAGACAAACTGATGAAGTGTGAGCTGGATTAGTGAGCAGTGGAGGTGAAGTGAAAACTGGCCAAACTGCTGTGCCAGAAGGTTTGATCAGCATCACAGGGTGCAGCTGTAGGCCAGTATATCCTGAGGGTTGATGCTGGGTCTGGGTCTGGTCCTCTTTAATGTCTTCATTGATGATGGGACATTACACCCTCAGTGTATTCAGCAGTGATGCAGAAGTGAAAGGAGAGGTTGCTAGACCAGATGGTTGTTCTGCCATTCACGGGGATGTTGATTAGCCAAAGGAATAGGCAGATAGGAACCTCATGAAATTACAGAAAAGGAAATGCAAAGTCCTGCACCTGGCAGAGGCCCTGTGCTCCACAGCACGCAGGAGGCTTGGCCAGCTGGAAAGCAGCTTGGTAGAAAAGGTACCTGGGAATCCTGGTGACCAGCAAGTGGAACATGATCCAGCAATATGCCCTTCTAACAAAGAAAACCGACAGCATCCAGACGGCATCAGTGAAAATGTTGCCAGCAGATCAAGGGAGCTGATCCTTTCCCTCTGCTCAGCATTGGTGAGTCCACATCAGGGATACTGTGTCCAGTTCTGAGCATTTTGGACAAGAAAACTATGAACACTCTGGAGCAAGTTCAGCAAAGGGCCACTGTAAAGTGATTAAGGAGCTGGAATGTATAGGAGGGCAGGCTGGGAGTTTGGCAAATAGATGATTTGTTGTGGCTCAGGAATCTGTGTGGTACAGATGAATGTGATGAGTTCTCATAACTGTGGGCTCCAGTCAATTGATTGTGCACTGAAGGTGTATTTTCACCTAGAAATGCACATGACTACCTTGACGACAAAATTAATTTACAAGTTACTGTATTAAGATTCAGCAGTGTTTCTTGAGAGTATGACATCAATTTATCCACAAGCTTGTCTGCTGGTGGGATATAACCTGGAGAGAGGGCACTTGCCAAGAAAACATTAACAACAGCCTTCTTAATTTGGTGTGTACTTGTAGCTTGTTTCATTCTTTTATCACCATGAAGTTTAGTTCCAGTATGTCGGAAACCACAGGCCCTGTATAGCACAAAATATGGATGCCTGATTACTCAGTGGTGACTGCTTATTGGTGACACTGCTCCTGAAGCTGTCCAGCTGCATTTACCATGTGTTACTCCTGGATACAGCTAGTTATTGCAGCAGAGATTTCTGGAGATCTTTTGTCATATTGCACATGATGTTTCTTTGATTTTTTTTGGATTGCTTATGCCTTACATTATCAATCCTACTAATAAATGTTCTACCAAACGTTACTGTTCTGATTGAAACACATTTCTGCATAAATCCCCACACAGGAATTTATGCAGAAATGACTGATGTGTTATTTTATGCCTAAAACAGAGCACAGTGAGTGTTGGTTTGGCCATTAACTGTACATATGTAGTGAAACCTAAATTCCAGATTCTTGAACACTGATTGCAAGGTACTGATGTGTGCAGTACAGCAATCCTTTTGATATTGTCAAAAAGATGTTTAAGCTCAGAAACATGAATTCTGCACCCCAGTTGTGGCAGTGAAAGGTGAGCTGCACTTGCAGTTGTTAGTGGGCTTCACAGCTGCTTTGAACTAGCGTGAATTGGAAAGCTGAGGCAATGCTCTGAATAGATGTCAAGAGGATTTTGAGAGTCTCTGGAAAGACCTATGGATCATTGGCCCTGCAGAGGGTCTGAACCATTAGATGGTCAAACTGACAGAATACAGGCTGCAACCAGAAGCTGTAGTGCACCTTTGCCCCTCTGCTCCCTCCACCTGCTGAGCAATGCTACCACCTTACTTGTGTCAGGCATTAAGCTTTTAATTTGTATTTTAGGAACTGTTATGTGTATTTTAATTTCCATAGGGAATGTGTTAATTTTGCAGATTTTGTGCAGATTTTGCTCCGCCTTTATAATTTTGCCATTAGCACATTTTCTTAATTTACCCATTGGAATGTCGTGAAAGACAGATGCTGGCAATTGTAATTTCTATTCCACCTGTGTTTGTAAAGCCGATCAAGTGTGTTTAAAAGGCAATTTTCTTCATTATAAATAGCAGCTGACCATTGTTTTCCATTGATTGCAATTATTTTTTATTACTTTTTCCAACACTTTTTTCCAAGTGTTTTCCTAGCATTTAAATTTAAGATCTTACACCTAGCTCTTTCATATCCTTTTTTTAAAGCTGGACATCCCATGTGGCTCTTCTAAATAGGCATTTTTCCAGTGGGCTTAAGAGCATTTTTTAAAATTAGCTTGTTGATACTTCTGCTTTCTGCTTTTTTATTTCCACATAAAGGATATAATTTATGTATGTAATAAAGTACTGCTTTATTCTTTAAATATTCATAACAAAAATGAGTGGTTCATTTGAGTTAAATAATTCTACCTCCTGTCCTAAGAAAAGGAATGCAGCAAGTTAGTCACAGCTGCTGGGCAGCTGCACAGATCAAACCTTCCCTTTCCTTCTGTCTTTAGGGTTACATGAAAAATAGATACAGGAATGCATTCTTTTAGTTTATTTCTGGTGTTTGGGAAACATTAGATAATCTGTATTTATTATTAAATCAAAAAGATGAAACAACTTATGGCAGCAATTTGCTTCTTACCATATTTCTATGTAACCTTGTGGTAAGAAATGATGATCATGCAAAGAGGGAAATAAGTGGATTAAGAGAGACAGGAAGATGGGAAACTTCTATTGGCAATAGTTCTGGCTATGGAGCCGTGTTGCTGGGGGGATAAATGACAGAGGAAGTGTTGTGGATTAACCCCAGTGGGCTGCTCATTACCACACAGTGTTTGCTCATTCTCCCATCAGTGGGAGAGAGGGGAGAATCAGAGGGCAGCAGTGATAAAACCCATGGGGTTGGGATAATGGCAGTTTCTAATTTAAAAATGCAAGGAAAAACAAGAAAGAAAGGAGGAAAAACCCAAACCCAAGAAAAACAAGTGAAGCAAAAAGAAAATAATTGCTTACCAGCAACCAACTGATACCCAGCTAGTCCCCAAGCAGGGGCAGCCCCTGCCATCCTCAACTCCCAGCTTTTATGGCTGAGCATGGTGCCATGTGGTATGGAATGTTAGCTGGGGCCAGCTGTCCTGGCAGTGTCCCCTCCCGACCTCTTGTGCACTGTCAGCCTATTTGTGAGTCCCTATGAAAAACAGAAAAGCCTGGATGCTGCCTATATTTGCGGTAACTAAAACATCCCTGTGTTATCCACACTGTCTTAGTCAGAAGTCCAAAACATAGCCCCATGCCAGCTCAGCTGAAGAAATTTAGTTCCCTCCAGACCAAAAACACCACAGGAAGTTTGGAGAAAGAACACGGAATGTTTTCTGCATTGGCAAAGTTGGTAGAGGCACGTGCTATTGAAACAAACAACTGGGTGTATCTGTAAGAGGTGATGCTGTAATGAGATTTTTTTCCCTGATGTTTTTTGTTGTTTTATATTTCAGATTAGATTATCAAAATCTAATATTTCCATTGAACATATACTGCAGTTTACATAAAGCATGTTTATCCGCAGTGTGTGGAAGGTACTTCATTAACTGCTGGATTCAGCATTTATGAAAATGCAGACTTGTGGTTTTTGCTTGAAGTTGGTTTGGAATTCCAATAAAATGTAATCTGTACCACAGGCTTCTTGAATAAGAACAGGATCATCAAATCTGAAAAGCAGAGGGAAGGGAAAATGATGGCATAGTTTCTCTTTCTCCTCTAATAAGTCTGTCATCTTATTTCCCCAGGAGTCTTGAAGAAGTCTGACGGCTGGGTTGGTTTGGGCTGCTGTGAGCTGGCCATTGCTGTGGAGTGTCGGCAAGCCTGTAAGCAGGTAAGGCTTTCACCCTACTGACTGAATCCAGGCTGGTTCTGCGGCTCTCTTTGGTTGTGCTGAGCTTAATTCTGACTTCTTGGCACAGTCTCTACGTAAAAGTTGTTACTTTAAAATAATGTTGAGTGAAAGGCAACACCTGGCTGATCCTAAGCTCTTTTTTTTGTAGCATCATGTTTAGTGATACAACATTGTGGTTACAGCCCCAAACAGATTTTTGTGCCTCTTCAAAGAGGTTTTTGTTTAGATGGAAGAAAAGGGGTTTTTTTGGTGTTAATTAAGCCAGGGCTTTTGTCAAGTAACAGTTTTAAGCATGATTTGTAAATTTAGCAATGAACTTATAATTAAAAATCTGTGAAGCATTTGGTGATTTTTTTTTTCCCCTAAATATGTTTGTGGCTTTAGAAACATTGTGTTTATCATCATCCTTGTAATTCATTTGTGGAGCACAGATGTACTTAATATTCATATTTGTGAATGTTGCCTGTGTAGTCGTACTCTTGACCAAGCAGCCCACTGCCAACTGCTGTCATAACAAAAAAAATTCTCCTTTCACCCAAAAGCACAGGGTTTAAACTCTGTGGCAAGAGATGAGCAGTGAGAACAGGATAGTGTGGGAGAGAGATGGGGAGTGAGTAAACAAACTGGATACTTTTGATCTTCAGAAAAGATGATGTGTGTTTATTCTCAAATGCATTTTTTAGCCATGTTTTCAAATACGTCCTAATGCTTAAATGTCTCCAGGCCTGATAAAGAAATTTCTGTTTATTGCAGTCTTATTAAATTCTATTAGTTTAATCTTATGATTGTTACATCATTTCTCATTATTCTCTAAATCAGATGTTGTATTGTTTGCATGTTAGTAGTTACTGTAGTTTGGAATATCTGTCATATGAAAAAGGAGCACAAGATTTTGTATAGAACGAAGGGATCTGCAGTTTGTGGGGAGAATTTCTGCTACTCAGTTTGACAATAGGAACCATAGAAATGAACACAGAAGAGGGAGGAGAGTGGAAAGTGACACACAAGTGATAAATCAGCAGGGAAAATGAGGAGATCTTTGTGCTCAAGCTCTTCCATTTCTTAAATGCTTTCTGTGTTCTGCAATCTGGCAAACCTTTCACAAAACCTCAGTTGCTTCGTGTGCTTTCAACTAACTTGGTGCAGAGATATGGGGGTTTGGGTTTTCATTAAATGTCATATTAACAAGTCATGGTGTCTGCTTTTTTTTCTTAAAGCTTTACATGGATTCTTTAGGTTCTTAAAGGAACATTTTAATAGATCGTGAATCCATTGTTATTGCAGTTAAGTTAAAAGTCTTTGTTTTGCAACATGATTTTATCATTTTCTACTGCAAATTGAGAAATTTATCTGTCTTTCAGGCTTCTGCAAAAAACGATGTTTTAAAGGTCTGCAGGAAGGAATATGAGGTATGTTTTTATGTGTCTGAATACATCTGAAAAAAATCAACTTTTATATCAATCATTTTATAAGTCCTGTAAAAATATCCTGTAGAAGAGGGAAAGTTCAGTCTTTTTAGAGCTGTGTTTCTGGATGTGCGTATTTTCATATAAATGTGAATTATCTCTCTACAGTTTTTATAAAAGTATAATCACATTCTGTTAAAAAGTTTTGGATTTTTTAGACTTGTATATACCTTGATTTAAATGAAAAAGTTGCAACTCTCAAATTGGATTCCCAAAAACTTTATTTCATAGGAGTTTTGATCGAAGTCAGCATTAGTTGTGATCATTCAATCTGTCAGAAACCTTTCAGCTTGGACACTGAAAGTCAGTTTAAAAGTGACCTAATGAAATAAACTCAGGAAAGAACAGCCTTAAGTATCCTATCTGAATATAAATAATTTCAAGTGTAGAAGTTTTTGTAACATCAGTGAAACTGTTGATGCTTGCAGTTATTTTTACTGTTCTGCTCATAAAATTAATCATCAGGATATCTTCAGAAATCTGCCTTTACCTATGTTCTTTTTTAACACAGTGTGTGGAAATGCTATTCTGCAAGGACTGCTTTTCTTTTGATATTCACCTTAATTAAAAGCCAGATTCCTCCCACCCCCTTTCATCTAATTTCCTTCAGCCCTAAGTTAGGTAGTTCTGCATAAGTTCTGCTCATAATCAACAGTTTGGGATGTCAGACAATTTTCCATTATTTTGATTTGGGCAGAAGTGGAGCAGTTTTCCTGTTTTTTTTCCAGGAAGTATTGAATTACTTTTTTGAAATTTATTTTCCCTTTTGTCTTTTTATCTAAACAATCTACAGAGTATTTTCCTAGACTCTTTACTGTGGAAGTTAGTGTGGGTTAAAGTTATCGTAGCTTGTTCTCTTAAAAATGCATTTTCATTTTAAGTAGTTCTGTCTCCTTTCATGCTATAATATGCTATACTGTCAACATCTGCAAGCTTCTCCTCTGTTATGCTGGTCTGTTTCCTTCTTTTTTTCTGGATTTCTGCATTGCTGTAGGAGGTTGGCCAGTATGGGTTGAAGGAGAACGGGAGAGGAAAGGTAAGAGAATAAAGAATGACTTTATGGTCATAGTCATCTTATTTACTTTTCCAGTTTTCATCTGGAGTTTTGAAAACTGGGTGTCTCACTCTTAATCAGGAGTGATCTTGCTGTTATTGTGCAGAAAACCTTAATGCTTGCTCTCTGTGCAAGACTAAAAGAGAAGGAGAGGGAGAAAAATCATAGTAGAAGGTATCAGCCTTCTGATTAAGGAAGAAAGAAAAAACTCATTTAATGAGGACCAGGTGTGGTAGATACAAATAGTGTGTCAGGGACAGAAATTAAGTATCTGATGTGCTAGATCTTCATTATGATAGAATTTTGTATGACAATGATTTTTCATATGTATCCAGGCTTACAGGTGCTCACAGAAAATAGTACTTAAAATACTCTTAAGAGGCTCATTGGTTGAATTAAATTCAGGGAAGTTTTGCCTAAGATTGAAGATTCCAAATACAGCTTTTGGAGGGAACCTGCAGTTTCCCACACCCTGTCATTATTTCTCTTTAAAAAAAAAAAACAAACCACTGTTCTTCCCACTTTGGTGTATGAGTCTTGCTCCCTCTGTAGTCTGTGAGTAGCTTCTGTGTCCTATACTGTACTTTACATCCTGTGGAGTTGGCTGGGGAAGCACTGAACTGGGGAAGGAATGGCTACTTCAAACTGAAGGAGGTGACACAAATAGCACGTGAATCACATAAATACCATGTCATAATACTGTGTTTGGTTTTGCATTTAAGAACTCATACTTTGCTGAAAATGAGGATCCAACTAGGAAAGTAGCTTGCAGTCTGGATCATAGTGCTCGGTAATCAGCTCTCAGGTCTGTTGCTGAGGTATTTCATAAAGTACATGATGTAAAAGTAAAAGCTATATGAATTAAGGATGTAAAATATAATTCCCTATTTTGTAAACACTCTCATAACTTACCAGTCTTCTTAACTTACATAGCTTACCCACATAAGGGTTTCCCAGAGAATTTTCACAAACTGCTTAGAATAGTCTGAACTGTGCATAGTACACTTCTGTAATCTTTTGAGATTAAGGAGGCAACTTCATGAGTTACCCTTCAGCCTCCCACTAAGATAATGAGGGTGAAGAAGGAGGTAAATCTTCAGGGGTAGGGCAGAGGGTTCAGAGCAGGGGAAAAAAACAAACTTCAAGCAGGAGGTGTCACCAAGTTTGAAGTTACTAAGTGGAGACTCAGGTCATGCAGTAGCAGAATCACTTCAGCATTGATGTGCCAGCCTTTCACAAGATTAATTGAAGATGCTTTTTCTGCTGATCATACATTTCTGCATTACTTTTACTGTAAATATTTGTGTTTATTTTAATGTGGAGGTTTTGCACATTTTAGAAAAGTATTGTGTTGGAATACGGTATTCGTTTTTAATCAGTGCTTTGAAGATGGCGTGTCCTGTAACAGTTTTTATTTTCAAGTAGCACTGCATACAGAAATGAATAAATTTTACACAACTTGCCCAGTATTTTTGAGTGTTACCAAAAGGTATTTTATTTGCCTTCTTCTGAAGGTTTTATTCTAATAGTCCTTTTTTCCATCTTCTGCTTCTCAGATACTCCTTTTGTCGTCTTCATTTTTCCTCTAGTTCTGTGCACCTCAGTTCTTTTATCTTTCACTACTTCTTCCAGCTTTCTGCTATCCTGTTCATCTTCCTCTAAAAAGAAGGTAGGTAATAGTCAAAGGAAGAAGAAAAAAGAAGTGGAGATGGTATGGATTGTACATAGGATTTTCTGATTTTTGAATTTTTAAAACTTTTGTGTAAAGTGGGGGTTCATTTTTTAAAAGACCACATGGAATACATGCTCGGAGGAGCAGCTTAAAATGTTCATGAATCTTAAAATAAGCTGTAAAGGCTTTATTGCTGTGTTTAAGATCCCTTTTCTTTTTTTTGTGCATGGAAAGAGTAGCACTGAAGTTTCCATTAGATTGCAGCTCTTGAGTCTGTGCACTGCATATTGTGAGTTCACTTCTCTGAATATTAAGAACTCCAGTTTTTACTTCACATGTTCCAAATAAGACATACAAACTTCTCTAGTTAATTGGCACTGTGAGAGCTTTACTGCAGCTGAGCACTATTAACATCTCCTAAGGAGTTGAAATGCAACTGAAAATGTCACCACTTATTTAGCCTCTGCTCTTAAAACTACTTTTGGTGCACAGTAGTGAACACTTGATGTCCCTGGATGGTTTAAAGGTAGTTTTGCTATCACGGATTTGAGCAGTCTAGCCGAATCTCACTTGGCAGCTTTTAAACACAGAAACTTAAAATGCGGTGCCTGCAGCTTCAAGTGCTGTAATGGGGATTCAGAAAAATATTCACTCTGCTATGGTATTGGTTTGTTTTTTCCTTCTAGGGTCATATGATCCTGCTTTTTGTTGAGATTTTAGTGAATGCTGACTATCAAGTACCCCGCTGAAAAATGCAGTCATCAGTTTTTAGCTCTTATCTAATTGTTTGTGTGGATTGCTCCAAGGCAATGGATAATAACTCAAGGAACTGTTTAGGACATTGTTTAGCTAAAGGTTCCTAAACAGTTTTAATGAGCTCCTAAGGCTGTGTGTGGCCTCTGGAAATACAGCTTAATGAATTCAGGATGGACTCTGACCATACACTACACCTCGTAGATGATGTTATTGTCATCTGCTGGTGCTTTTTGTCTCTATTCTCTGCTGTTCAAAGAAGGTTGATAGAACACTCGATGATCTTGCCAAAATTTGAGTTCCAGTAAATTTTGTACTACCTCACTCTGCAAGTGTTTTCAATTCTTTACTGGTTTATATAATTGAGGAAAATCTTGACCTTACTTGTTATTACTGCGAGTTTTTAACGTTTTTAACAGATGTTCACCATCATTTGACACTTCAGCTGATTCCACTAAACCTTAGTATGTTGTTACCTACCGACTTTTATCTTCTCTCAATAAATTCAAAGATTAAATGGAGTCAAGGAGAGATCAAGAGGGTTTTCTTTTCTGTGCTTAACTGCACAGAGTTAAGCATTTTACTATTGTATTTGTTAACAGTAGGTAATACGTATAAATGAAGATGGCCTTAATTGGGTAGGATGTAGATTCAAATATTTGTCATGGTTTTGTTGCCCAGGACAATAGTACTGAAGTTATTTTTCTGCCAAAGTTAGTAGAATATAGATACCATTATAATTTTTAGGGAGGAAAAGAATTTTTTGTGAAATTGTCGTAATTTCTCTAGTGAAACAACAGCTTCACTGTTGCTTTTCATTCAAGACACAAGAGGCAGCCATTAGAAAAAATGTGCTTATAATGTGAAAGCATGCCTCACAATGCAGAGGACTTCTTCCTTCAGCAAAATGTTCTGCTCTGTTTGTGTTGGGGTGTGTGCATTTTTGGGTTTTGAGCCGTTACCTGCAGCTGATGAGCTCCAAAAAGAGCGAAACCAGTTAGGTCCTGCAGTACTGGCCAAAATCTTCCTTCAGGGGTGTTCTGGTGGGGAAGACTGAAAAATTTGCTCTGCTGCATAAATCTCAACAGCCTTTTTCAATTTCCATAACACCAAAAAGAAATCTTTGAGAGCCTTTGCTTTAAGGTGTACGTGGTTGTGGTGCTGGTGTCGGCCTGCCACTTTCCACTCCTTCTGCTTGTAGTCTCACTGGCTTTAATCACCAGGCTTGGAAACACCTGGCTTTAAAAAAAAAAGAGACATCTGAAAGATGGGACTTGTGCACAAGTAAAACAAATCATTGTGTTTGTGGTTTAGAAATTTTGATATTGCCATCTTTGTTCGCTTAATTTAGTATTGAACACAAATTAAAAATGGAGTATCAGACTGTGTGTGTACATACACAGCATTGCCTTTGTACCATCATTTTCCCAAATTCTGATGACTTAGTCATTCCTTTAAAGAGAACATATTTTTCTCCTCGTTTGGTTTCTGTGTTGATTGGCTGATTTTGTTTTGTTTTTCCTTACCTATATCTGTCTTTTACCTTTTGCTTTGTTTTCTGTGTCTTTCTTCACTGCCAGTTCACTCAAAGATTCCAAAGAAACCTTGAGTGGGCAGAAAAGCTGGTGACCTCTTAGATATGAGTGCTAATTTAGTAGAGATGGACATGAACCGTGTGTTCTGAAAAGAAGATGCAGTTAGTAATTCAAATCAGACTGACTGTCTAATCTTCTTAACTTTATTTATGAACACGTGATTAGACACTCATTTTGAGTTTTAATTATCTCATATCTGTGTAGCTATACCCCTCACATGTGTGAGGGGTATATACGTACATATAAACTGAACCTTACCCAGAAAACAAAGTCAGCACCCTCAGCTAACATTCTAGTGGCGGCTACAGACACTTAGAGTTTTGTGAAATACGGTGAGTTGCTGTAACAACTCAGTGCAGCTGAATTTCTTCCCCTGCCTTTCTTTGACTGCCATTTTTCCTCACACATTCCTTCCCCTTCCTTGCCTTACTCTGCCTCTGGCATCTGGCAGGTCCTCCTGAAAGATATCTAAAAATGCTTCTTCTGTTCTGTTCTTACATAGTATCATACCTGTTGATATTGCTGACTTAAATCCTAGGGGATGAGAAAAATGAGTTTTCATCAGGGTTAGTGAGAGAGATCAGGTCATGACAAGGTCATGGTGTAAGGGCATACACAAAACTATACAGCTGGGAGCAGGGACAAGGTGGAAAAGAGAAGCCAGACACCTCCTCTTAACCGAAATGTGAGGATTATTACAGTGATTCAGCAGTCTGTGGAAATGTAGTTTCAAAATACAGAAAGAAGATTTATGATTAGGTTAGGACTTCCTGCATGTATAAAATTGGTGTGTGAAATCGCTGTGAGAAGATAATTTTGTCTTGATTTGAGCCCTTCTTTAGAGGAGGAATATTAGTAGATACCATAATCTTGTCAACATTCTCCTTCCTTTTGTGTCCTCTGAGCAGGGCAAGCGAGACTATTATTCATTAACTGCTTTAGAATCGCTTTTTTGTATCATTCAACTTCTAAATAACGTGACAATTTTTATCTGAGTTTATTGCAGCATTAGAGTATGATTCTAAGTATTGTTTGTGCTAACAGTATGGTCAAATACTTGGTATAACCATGGCAGACAGACTTCAGACTTTCCAGCAGCCTCTGCTGTCCCAGTGCCTTAAATAATAAAGTTACAGCGTTCGTTCTGCCTGGCTGGTTTGTGTGCCACTATGGGAATCCATAAAATCAGAGGGTCTTGGGAAAGCTGTAAAAGGCAGGCCTCAGAGACAGCAGAACTGTGATTAGAGGTAAGCAGTAGTCATAAGATAGGTCAGCAGAAAAATTATATAAGAAGTAGAAAAGTAAGGACAAATAGAGCAATGGTCTGCGTATTAATGCTTGTCTAGAATAACTCCCTAAGCTGCAGAAAACTATATTGAGTGAGATATTAGGCAGTTCTAGGCTTAGTAATGGAGCTCTGTGCATTGTGTTTGAAGGCTCACAAGCAGGTATTGTATTTGAAATAAGCAGGCATTGTTTTAACCCAAGGTACATGTGCTTATAGTGGTTAGATAGAACTACTGTCAATATGCTTCTGCTTTATGTGACTGGTCAAAAAAGCTTTTAAAGTTGTAACATTAAGTTCTTGGTCTGCTGTCTGGGATATGAGCTGCTGGCATCTTCCCATTGTCACAACCATGTAATGAGACTGATGCTGGAAAAGACAACAGCTCGAGACGCCTTCCCCAGCAGTCCCGTCCTGTTCGAGGTTTGTAGAGAGACCCCTGGCCGGCCATATGCCACCTTCCAGTGCTCCATGCAGGGTGGCTCTGGAGAAATCAAATTTCAGCAGCTTCTGAGGAGAGTCAGTTTAGGGGCAGAGTGTTGTTGTGTGTGGCAGGTCCCAAGGAAACCGGGTGGCGTCATGGAAACAGGGCTTTTCTGGTAACCTTTGCCTGGCATCCACAGTGAAGGACACACGGTACTACAAAAATGTCATGACCATTTGGGCAGCAGTATAAATCTGTTCTTTACAGATGTAGGATGGTGACCCCACCTCTGTGTTCTTTCTCCATTAATTCTCTTGTCCCTCATCCGTGTTACACAGATGGATGTGTAACAGGATTCAGTTTGTGTGTGGGAAAGAAGGGAACATCTAAAGTTAATCAGATGAAAACGTGCTGCTGGGATGAAGAATGTTGCTGCAAATTCGTTGTAACCTGAGAGAAATAATGCAGTATCCGTGCTTTTGGGAGAAAATACCTGAAATATTGCAGAGGATGTTTTTGGCATGGAAAAAAAAAGTCTGAATTGCTACTTTATGAAATCTAGGGCTTTGTTTTATGTAAGGCGGATTTTTCAGTTTTTGTGTGAGGTGTACCAATAGATCTGTGCTTGATCACTAGAATTATAAATAGTTGCTGTTTGTGGAAAAATAACTTACACTTTCAAGTCAGATGTGTGTTTATTCTCTCAGGGCCTTTCGTTGCCACATCTGCCATGGCTTACCCAAGATTTAAATTAATTTCTTAGTGCTAACAGAAGGAATTTGATGCTGCTCATTACAGTGTTGGGACTGTCCTGTTTAAGATCTTGTGTTCAGAAGAAAGCAAGTCAAAAATACAAATTAAAAACAAATTCTTACACACTAAACAATATCTAAGTCAAAAGGAAAAATAAAATAATCAAGTTAATCCCCAACACGTTTGTATTTTCATCTGTTTGCAGCAGTACAGATCTGCACAAAAATAGCCCCAAGATTATTTGGGATACCCACTTCTCTGCAGTGCAGTGAATAACTAGTAACTAAGAGAGATGAAGAATGGTGAACTGCTGAGCTTGAACTAAGTCTGCATTTTGAGCTCTCTTGCTTGTCTTAGAGGTAGTAGCACATCTGGTGCTTTCCTGTTTTGAAGCAAGACTTTAATCCCACATGATTTGGGATCAGTCTGATGGTGTTTCTATTTTCTTCTCTAGATACTCTCTTCTGTGTGAAATACAAATTTAATTATAGGGATAGGGGAAATGGAGATCAGAAATTTTATGAAGATGGGGATTGTATTTTGTCACTATATTGATCAGGTTTTATAATCTGGTCTTCTGACAATTGTAGAGGTTAGATATTTCTAAATTCAAATTTCTCTTTTCTCACTATCATATAATTTCAGTCTTTGATAACTGGCAACTACATTTTGGAATTTCAACCTCATGACTTCATCTTTTCATAGAGTTCCAGACAGCTTATATGCAGTACCTAATTTTTTTAATGGGAAATGTGCTTATTCAGTGTGGGGAAGACTGTAGGTTTTTTTGGTAAGAGTTCAGTAGTCATGAAGGAGGGGATTCTGCCCCTCTACTCTGCTCTGGTGAGACCTGGAGTGGTACATCCAGCTATGGGATGTGCTACATCCAGTGCTACGTCTTCAGCATGGGAAAGATGTGGACCTGTTGGAATGAGTCCAGAGGAGAGCCACAAAGAGAGATGGAGGATGTCTCCTTTGGACACAAGCTGAGAGAGTTGGGGTTGCTCAGTCTGGAGAAGAAAAGGATCCCAGGAGACCTTACAGCACTTCCTGGTGCCCAAAGCAGGCCTACAAGAAAGCTGGAAATAAACTTTTTGGCAGGGCTTGTTGTGATAGGGCAAGAGTTAATGATTGTAAATTAAAAGAGGGTAGTTTCAGACTGGATACAAAGAATAATTTTTTTTATTATGAGGGTGGTGAGGCAGTGGCACAGGTTGCCCAGAGAAGCTGTGGATGCCCCATCCCTGGAAGTGCTCAAGGCCAGGTTGGATGGGGCTCTGAGCAGCCTGGTCTAGTGGAAAATGTCCCTGCCCATGGCAGGGGGTTGTGGCTAGGTGACTTTAAGATCCCTTCCAGCCCAAACCATGACTGGTCTGCAGATTAGAGACCTCTGAAACAAAGCAGGATGTGTGTGTTTCCCTTCTTCTGACATTTGAGATGTACATCCCCCAGCTGTGCCTTTCAGCTCCAGTTCCAGGGAGTTGGTTGCATGCTTTAGCTTTTAAAGTGTTTTGTTGAGATTTACCTTTTATTTTGTTGAGATTTACTATTTGCATGCATCCATCTGCGCAGAATCATTTTTTTCTACATAGAATCTTTAAAATTATTGTCCTTAAAAAAAAATCCCAGCATTTTGGGATACCCTATTATAGCAGTTTACCCTGTTTCTAAGTTAGTCCAGGAAAGTCTTCCAACTTACTTGTTTGCTTGAATAGTTATCTGTTTTATTATGAGTACACACAGAACTTTGGTGACCCTTGATCTCTTAATTTCCTGGTTTCACTGTTTGTATTGTGGCTTTGTTTTAATGTAATCTAATTGAAGCAAATAATACCAAAGGTTTATTAGCTCATTATAACAAATGACTGGATACTTAAATATGTATTTGAAGTTTTCTGGCTTGTAACACTGCTTTTGTTTTGATTTCAGAATGCTCTCTTTAGTTGTATTAACAGAAATGAAAGTAAGTATATAATGAATAGTTTATTTTGTTTTTCTTTTGTATTATTCATTTTTTCTCTAAACTATAAGAGGATATGCAGGTGAACATATACACAAACACGTGGATTTCAGACCCATATAAGCAAAAGCCATGAGTAAGTTGTCTTACTCAAGTAATAAAGGGATTTGGCTATGTGTATAATTAATATCAGATTTTAATTTGTGTATCTGTGTTTATCTTCTCTGCCATCTTTTTCTTCTGCCTGTTCATTTGATGCGTGCTAAGTAGCAAAATTAAATGCATAGTTGAAATGTTGAAGAACCATGCATTTTGTTGCCTGATATCTGTTTATATAAAATGAAATCAGTGTCTCAGAATTAATTCCAGTAGAAGCTGTTGTAGAACTACTATATGTATTTAACAAAATAGCAAAAATGAGTGAATCACCAGTACCATCTGTTTGGGTTTTTTGAATGACACTACTCTGATATTTGTTTGTTTATTGGAAGTATTTCTCTGCTAATTCAATTATTGGACATGTCTGGTTACCTAAAATAAGAACAAAACAGCTGAAAATGAGATTCAGCTGGCTTGCTAATGTCTTGAGCTTGAGTTCAAGGCAGCTTTAATACTGACTTTTTTCTCCTGCCAGACAAACAAATGTAGTTTGGCTAGTAACAGATATTTCCAGTCATTCTGTAGACATAGATTTTTCAGCAGAGCATAGATTTCTTCTTTTTTTTTTCTTTCATTTCCTTGAGCATCCTTGTGTGTCAGAACCCACAGATTCTCTGTTGTTTGTCTGTTTGCCTCCCCAGTGGGGTCAGTCTGTTGCAGTTACGCAGGTCACCACACCAACTGCCGCGAGTATTGCCAAGCAATTTTTCGGACAGACTCCTCTCCTGGTCCGTCCCAAATTAAAGCAGTTGAAAATTACTGTGCATCCATCAGCCCTCAGCTCATACACTGCGTGAATAACTACACACAGTCGTATCCAATGAGAAACCCCACAGACAGTAAGTACAAGGAAATCCTTCTTTACTGAAAGGAAGTTATAGAGGATACTGAAAATGTACTTCTTGTACATTTCATATAAAATGTGTAATTGTAGAAGTCTTTCATATAAATTGTATTACTATAAGTATATGAATATATATGATGATAGCTTTGAATTTATATGATGATAACTTTTGGTTTAGATGCATTCATAATTTTTATTTACTTTTCATTTTTACATATTGGCTTTGTATTTTTTTCCAGAGTTGATTCTATACAGGAGAAGCAATGTTATTTGAGTTTCTTTGGAGAAGGAGAAGGCACCTTACAGCACTTTTGTTTCTCAGGGCTGCTATGTTGTGCATCTTTAATGTTGTTTTGTGCTTGACTTGATTTTGTTAACAGGTTTGTATTGCTGTGATAGAGCTGAAGACTATGCGTGTCAGACTGCTTGTAAAAGAATTCTAATGTCAATGAAAACAGAGCTTGAAATTGTTGATGGACTTATAGAAGGCTGTAAAACCATGCCTCTCCCTCAGGACCCACTTTGGCAATGTTTTCTTGAGAGTTCAAGATCTGTTCACCCCGGAGTCACTGTGCACCCCCCACCTTCAACAGGCCTCGATGGAGCTAAGCTCCATTGCTGTTCTAAAGCAAATTCTTCCACATGCAGGTCAGTATATCTCCAACCTCATTTCCAGTTGTGAAAGTACTTAGGAGTTTGTCTTGTTTCTGGCCTTTGCCTGAATCTTGCTGTGTACACCAAACAGGAAGTTCTGGAATTCTTAGAAAAAATACAGCTTCAGGTAACCAGATAGTAATCTGTTGAGTAATGTATTCTGTCCAATACTCTGTTTCTCAAAACATATTGTTTTGTAAGAGGAATTAGCCTTTTCTTACAATTGGCACTGGCTTATTAAAGAACACACAATAGGTTAATGAAACTTGTACCATACTTGTGCTCATAATAGCCAACATTGCAGCCTCTGGTTAAGAGGTCTGAACGAGATGCTAAAGAGAGACAAAAGGACAATCAGCTCCACAAACTCTCAAGTGCCTGGTGTTAAAACCTTGGCAGTATTCCTGTCTAGATGCTCTTCTGGTTTTTGTCGGTGAAAAATAACTTAGGTAATTCAGTAATTAAATAAGGGAACTAACTATTCTGACATTTAGAAACACAAAGGTTTTCAGCAAATTGTTGCATGCTTGCAAATTATTGAGGCATTTTTAGTCTAGAGTGGTTTTCTGTCCACATTAAAAATAGATGTTGATTGCATTTTAAATGCATCAGTGTGTCTGAATAAATGGAAAACACTTTAGAGCTGATAATTCCTTTTATATCAAAGTTTCCAGTCTTCCGTCTCATGAATGCCGCAGGATCTTTAAGGGGTTTCATAGTAGAGCCCTGGAGTTACATTATTTCTTAGGACATTGTAGCATAGGATAGTTAATAAAGTATCTTCTATTTCCTTGCTTTGACAATGAGTTCTAAGATGGATCCTTCTATCAAGTTTTTCAATAGGCAGGAGATCCAGTTATACAGTGAAGTTCCATATCTGGGGATGGAAACTTTTGTAGTTTGTAGGACATTTCTGTGAACAATGTGAGCTGGGTATTGCTGGAAACATCTCAAGGAAGCATCTCAAACAAAAGCAGCAAACAGTGTCCCTGTTTCAAACATCAGGGCAAAAGAAGGAATGTATTTTGCTTGAGAGTCATTTCTGTAGGAGGAGAAAGTGTGATTTGAAGCTGAAGGATGGAATTAGAAGTTGTTCATTGTGTTGTCAACTTGGATTTATTACCAGTAAAATCAGCTGGGTTAGTTTTCATCTCAAAGTTGTAAGTTCAGGTTTCCAGGTGTAACATTTTTATTGGATATTGCAGTTTTATATCCTGAAGTCTTTCTGTGTTACTAGCTTAAAGATGTGCTGACGTGCTTGAGCAAAATGGGTTCTTTGCTCTGACCACGACATTTGGGCACCCTTGGAGACTTTATGGGCTCTGACACAATCCTCTGTGGTGGGCGGAGGCAGAGTGATGGAGCAAAGTGATGGGCTAGATCTGAATGGATATTGTTCTTTTAATTTTATTTTCTTCATCTCTATTTCTTTTTCATTTTCAGAGAGCTCTGCACTAAACTTTATAGCACGAGCTGGGGCAATTCACAGAGCTGGCAAGAATTTGATCGCTTTTGTGAGTATAATGCAGTTGAAGTTTCCATGTTGACCTGTTTAGCAGATGTACGAGAACCTTGTCAGCTGGGCTGTAGAAATCTTACTTACTGCACTAATTTTAATAACAGGTAGGAGAGAGACACTGAATGTTTTATAAAGGAATTCCTATGCTTTGATTTCAAAAATAAAATGAAATGTTTTTAAGACTTCTTTTCTTTCTGCAAATATGGTTTTAGTTTATTTGAAAATAAGTAGTTTTTCTTTAGAATGAACTTTTGGAAATGTATTTGGCAATAGATGCAACAAAACTTAAAAGAATAAAAGTTAACCCGTGAACTTGTAAAATGTCACAGTGTATTACCTGTGTGTATTCCTCTGTCTTACTGCATAGACAAGTAAGTCATGGTTACTGGAATGTTGTGTATTATAAATAAGTTTAAAGTGTTTGTTAAGTTTACATGTTACTCGTTTTCAGAATTCCTTTTTTGCAGAGATGTTTCTGTGGGCTTGTACTGTATTATTTCAAAGTGGTGTCTGAAAGTAATTGCAAGGTTACAGTTAGAGTTTAAAAAAAGGCCTAAATTTTCTTAGGTATTAGAGATCTCTGGTTTTGGGGGTTTTTTTACTAGTATGGCATGAGTATTTTTACTAGTTGTGGCATGAGTATTAATAGGAGAATCCTAAGCCTGGCTAAATATAAATCATAAATCAACTTGCATTAGTGATTCACCAAGAAACATTTACAGAGATATTTGGGCTAAGATAGTTGCTCTTGGGTCAACTTCAGGTGAGAAGTATTAAAGTGATATTTGATCTAAGAGCTAGAAGTGAGAAGGGAGTTTCAGCCTTGAGTCTTAAAGACCTTATCTTCCTTAAAGACAGATTTCAAATTTATTCTGATCTTGCTTAACTGTGGGAGGGATTAATTGCTTGTTTACCACAAAAAGCAAGCCATATGAAGGATGTAGAGTTCCTGGGGTGAAAAGGGAAAACGTGTGCTACTTTATTTTTCTTTTATACATGCTATATCTTACCTTCTCCTTTTAAGACCAACAGAACTATTTAGAAGCTGCAATACCCAGTCAGACCAGGGAGCCATGAATGACATGAAGCTATGGGAAAAAGGGAGTATTAAGATGCCTTTCATAAATATTCCTGTGCTTGATATTAAAAAATGCCAGCCAGAAATGTGGAAAGCAATTGCCTGCTCCCTGCAGATTAAACCTTGTCACAGCAAATCTCGAGGAAGTATTATCTGCAAGTAAGTACCGTGGGGAAATCAGAAACCATTTTAGAGGTTTTACAAAGGATTTTAATGAAAACTAAAAAGCTGTGGGACCATGTTTGCTATGTTAGGAAAACATGGCAAGGCAAACATGGAAGGAATATGAAATTGCATGGTTGCCATTGCTTGAATGTCCATCACTGTAAATGAAGATATTTGCCTATTAATGAGATGGATGTAAATGTTTACATTGTAAAGTGAAAGATAAAACAGACGTGTTGAAGTTTTTTTGGCTCTCCATGGGGTCTTAAACCTTTCCTCTTTTTTTGGTTTTGGGATCTACTGATGACTTTCAGCTGACAGAATGATCTGAAAAGAAAAAAAAACTTGTTTTTTGTTTTAATAAATTTTGAAAGTAGGTGATTGAGTAGAAAAAAGAGCAGTTAATAGTGCAGGTAGTGAGGCAGAGTTCAACCCTTATTAGACATTAGTAAATGAAGGAAGTGCTTGGTCTTGGAAGATACATGCATATGATGCCGTAGAAAATGAAGATCACCAAGGCCAAAGTCAAAGAGGAGTAGTACAAGCAGTAGTTACTCTCTTTTGTCACAAATTTGTTCCTTCCTCCAATGTAAAATGTAGCATACACATACATATAAACACTCTGCTGTGAGGCATATTGGGAAAGTGGATTCAGGGAAGGGAATACCATAGAAAGAAATCTTTTTCACCGAAGCCCTTTTACCTTCAGGTAGTCTTCATGAAGTTCTGTCTCTTTATTTATCTGTAGATCAGATTGTGTGGAAATATTGAAGAAGTGTGGAGATCATAATAAATTCCCTGAAGGCCACTCAGCTGAGAGTATTTGTGAGCTCTTATCTCCAACAGACGACTTGGAGAACTGTATACCCTTGGATACTTACCTGAGTAAGTACCAACATACCTATGTTAGCAGCAAAATTAGAAACCAGAACACTTTGAATGCTTGTCATTACTTTTAATAATCTTCATTATTTATTTTTAAGAAAATTGTTTGGAATTTGAGACATTTTATTTAGTGTATTAGAGAAAATTTGGATTTTCAAGTTGCCACAGTTCATTGCTTCTATTCCTTCTTGTATTGGGCATATGTGACAAGAAAATTATTGGGCAGACAAGATAAAGGGAATATATTTTGCATGTGAAGGATCATCTGGGTCATTATTTCCAGGACTGCGGATTAAACTGTTGAAATAAGTTAACTACCTGGTCATATCATGCTTCTACATCTATAATTAAAGTAAAAAAAATTCACAGAAATGTCAAAAATATTATTTTACTGGATGTACGAAATGCCATGCTTTGCTGAAGAAACATACACCTCATGTAAATATCATTGTAGATGATGTGTATTCTATTTTCAGGCCCGAGTTCTTTAGGTAACATTGTAGAAGATGTCACACATCCCTGTAATCCAAACCCATGTGCAGCTAATCAGCTGTGTGAAGTAAATAGAAAAGGATGTCAATCTGGAGAGCTGTGTCTTCCATATTTGTGTGTGCCAGGTAAGGTGTTTTAGGCTTCTCTTGACTGAATTTTGCAGGTAAAGGTGTCATTGAAATGTTGTTTTGGAGGTTTTGAAGTGCACTGCTGTGCCATGGTCTAACCCAGCTGGCACCTGAGTACTGCACACCGCTCGCTGCTTCCCCCTCCGGCCTGGGCAGGGACAGTTTAGTCACTGAAATAAAGTTAATAATAATGGTTGTGATGGTGCTGCTGATGACAAGGGAGGTAACAAAAAGAGGGGAATACAACCCACAGGAGCCAAGAGATGCACAGTGCCACAGCTCCCCTCCCACTGACCCAGCAGCCAGCCCTTCCCTTCTCTTCCAAAGACAACTGGACATGCAGCCGATGCGTTTCTGCTTCTGCCCCCTTCAGTGACACTTTTAATGTGGTTGCACCTCACCAGAAAGACACTTCTGGTCATTTGGGAACTGCTGTTTTAGAGCACTGGTGTTGTCTAACCTCAGGACCATGTGTTAGTGTGAGCTGACTGGGGAGAGAGCCTCGTGCAGAATAAGTTTCAAGTTTTCATAACCCTGACTTTGGCAGGGTTGGGTGATGTCAATAAGAAGGATCAAACCTACAAAAGGAAATGTGAAACTCTGCAATGTCCAACTTCTACAACCCCTTCATTGTTCTGCCCTATGCACTGGTAGTGCTTGCCACAGTTTTCCCCTTTCCTTTAAAGCAGGAGGTGTCATTCAGTGACATGGGGGGTCAGCTGTGGTTCTTGAAGCAGAGCAGAAAGTGTGCATTTGGTGACCACTTGAACATGTGTGTGACTGAGCAAGTGAGAGCAACGCTGATTTTTACACTGAATTGTGTGGAGCAGCCTCCTTTCTAGAGGAGGTGATGGAGAACATTGCCATAGCTGTTCCCTCAGCCTCTTTTCTTCCAGCAGTTCTGTGGCTGATCAGCAGTTTCACCAGTGGTTCCTAATTAAAAAGGAAAGTAGGGTTTTGCTTCACTCATGTATCTGCTCTACTTGAGCTCTTTTAAAAGTGAGGATAGACTTCAGCTTATTCTCTGTGTGAGCCTAGGGACATTGTTTTGGTTATGCTTCTATGACCCTTGCAAATATTTTTGTTTTCCTGGAAAGCTGAGCCTTATTACCATAGAGGTTGTATTGTCTTTACTTGCTGCAAAAGTCAGTCAAAGTCATCTGAAAACAAGCTCTGAGTACAGAGCTTTCAAAGTGATAGTTTGCTTCCTCTGAAGGCTGGAAAGTGACTTTTATGATTTAATTCAGTCTTTTTATTGGCTGAAAGTTTCAGGGAGTTTGTTGCAATTCACCTCTTGTAGGGTTATTTCAATCTATTTATTTTATTATTTTTCCTTGCAATTTTTAATTTTTTTTTCCTTTCTTTTCCAGTCTTTTCTTTTTTAAATCCAATTTTCCTGCTTTTTCTCCCTTTCTCCCCTCCTGACATGTTTGTAAGAATCCTTCAGTATTCACTTAAGAGATACAAGTGTGTAGAAAGGCACAATAAAATCTGTGAGAGAAGGCAAATGACTGGGCTTTGCTTATGAGACCCTTCAATTCAAATTCTGTATTGGAGAAGTTGAAGTATTTGTCATATAACGTTTCATACCGCTACAGAGCTGAAAAATTAAAATACTTGAATTTTTGTAATTTCAAGTTTATTTCTCAAAAGTAACCTCTCTACAGGCACTTCAGAATTTTGTCTCTAGCAACTGTCTTCTATTTTTGCTGCTTGTTGCCTGTGAAATGGGTGAATGTAAGGGGGAGGGTAAGGCTGCTCAAGAACACCTTATGTTTTTTGCAAGTCAGTGTAGTAATTCCTTTCAGCAGTGCCACTTGCCCACCTGTTGACCATTTATGAGCTAAACTTTTTCCTTGCGTGCAGGCTGCAAACTGGGAGAAGCCTCGGATTTTATTGTCCGACAAGGTACACTTATCCAAGTTCCATCCTCAGCTGGTGATGTTGGCTGTTACAAGATCTGCACCTGTGGCCACAGTGGCTTGCTGGAGAACTGTATGGAAATGCGTTGTGTCGACCTCCAGAAATCATGCATTGTTGGAGGACAAAGGAAAAGTAAGTAATAGAGCAGTGATGCATCCAGCAGCTGCTCCTTACCTAAGGAATTTTGAGCTATGTGAGAAGACACCGAGGATCTGAATTCAGAGTTTATCAGAAAATACAGAAGCTGATGATTGCATCCCTGTATTTCACACTGGGTTAAGTCTTAGATATGCTGGAGGGTTCCATTGTTGAAGTCGGTACTGAGCTGTGCCTGTCTCAATCAATCAATCACAGTCCTGTGTGAAGGGTGTTCTCAGTACACCATTTCTTTTTGGCATGGGGTGGTTTCTTTCATTTCTCCAAATGGTTGGTGAGGGGTTGTTTTGGATTTGTTGGGGGTTTTTTTTCTTCCTTCCAGTGGTTTGTGGCATCTGGACCCACGAATTCCCAAGGTTTATGTTTCCACTCCAGTGGTTGGCACAAAGACCTCTTTCCCTACTTACTGATTCATTCATCTTAAGGTTTGTTAGTACTCATGCACATATTCAGAGTAGGAAGCACACATCTTAAAAGTGTGAAAATAGGATTGGATAAAAATAAAGTATAGGTTGTGGTGATAAAGTGTAGAGTTCAGTGAGAAGGGCATACTGTCCAGCTGCCTGTCTACATTGAACCATTCCCTTTTTCCCCTCTTCCCTTTGCTTTCCTACACATCTTCCTGCTTGATTCATCTTAATTCCTCCTTTGCCTTTTCTTTGGCTCTTCTACTAAACATCCCCTAATAAGTTTTGCACAATCTCAATGTTAAATAAGAATTACAGTTTAAGATGTTTATCCATGGGTCTAACATATGTCTAGAAATAAACGTGTAAGCAAATACATGATGATGATGAAGGTGTATTGAACACTGTGGTTTTTTAAAGTCTTCCTCACCGTGGCAGTTTAGAGTTCAAATTGGCATGGGTAACAAGGATTTATTGGGTTCTACCTAATCTGACTGTCAAAGGAGTTCAAGGAGATGTGACAGGTGATGCTTCTTAGAAGGTTATATTGATTTATTTTCAGATTTACTCTTTGCTTGAGACCTTTAAATGTGTATTTTTGTCATGTACTGGCATTATAATAATGGAAAAAGAAAACAAAAAAAGAGCTTCTGCTAAGGTAGGGGGAAACTTATTAAAGGTCTTGAATATAAAGTGGAGTCTGTGCTGAGCTGTGACATGTCTGAATTTGGTGTCTTTGAACAGACACAACAGAGATATTCTGCTAGTGAACAGTTACCTATCTCAGCACTGCACACTGTTTAGTCTCTGTAAATCAGCCCTTTTAAACTACTGTCAGACTGTTGTCCAAGCAGAGCTGAAGCAAAGTAAAAATATCTCATGAGTCCAAAATAACTGAGATTTCTTTTTTGCCATGTTCACGCTAAGTAAAACTTAAGAAGCAAGGCACTTGCTGTAGTTTCATTTGTCATTTTCAGATTGGGAATCAATCCCTAAATCATGAAAGAGCAGGAAATTGGGATATTATTTTCATCACTCAGGAAAGTCTGTCTGCAGTATTCCAGGGAATGAAATGGGGGATTTTGGAATCTGGTTTTTTGTTGTTGTTTGTCCAAAGAAGATAAAAGGCAGCCAAACACACTTAAAACTTTTTTTGGGGTTTTGGATTTTTTTTTTCAGAGCCAGTACTATTTGTTCATGGAAGCAGAACAATGAAAATATCTTAACATTAAAAATATTTGACGGGCAGTTGTAGAAAATATCTGGTGAAAGTGGATGCTTTTAAGATACAGTTGTTAACAAATGCAGTTTTTAAATTATGACTGTAGCTTTTTATGGACCATTCTATCCAAGGAAACCTGCAGTTTTTCAGATTATTGGTGAAAATAATCACAAAGATGTTTGATGCTGTATTTGTATTTGATGGTTGCACAGTGTACAGCTCTCACTTGTTCTGGGAACCATAATATGTGTAGCTGTAGGTATTCAGTAAGTGCTGTCCATTTAAAAACAAGCAAACTACCACAACTCCAAAACCAGACAGCTTCCTTTTTGCCATAGTGACTTATAAGGTGTTTGTGGTGATTAAGACTCTAGGTAATATGTAATAAAAAATAAAAATTACTAGGTTCCAAATTTGTTAGATGATGCATTGAAAGCAAAGAATGAAAAGTTTATGGTCACCATGTAAATATTTTGCAGTGACTATATTTCATAGGTTTATATGTCAGTCATAGACATAAGATCTGAACTGTGTTTTTTGAAACCATTCTCTATAAAGAAGACAACTCTGAATGTTTTGAATGATGCTGGGGTTTTTTGTGCTGTGAGTTGACTCCAGCCAACGAAATGATTACTGATGAGGACAGGTTGCTGTGTGCAGTCTTTGACAGTGAAAGACAATGGCCCTGCACCGTTTTCAGGTGGATCCTAAGCCAGGTACTCTGCAGAATCACCTGAGATTCTGTTTGGCATTACTTTCTAAGTTTTTCTTCCCTGCTGGCAAATTCTTTGCTCCTTTGAGTAGTACTGTGGTGTACTACTAAAGAGAGCTTTTTGTGCTACAGAGGCTTTCTCTCCTACCCCTTCTTGTGCTGCCCTCATTTGTCTCTGAATTGCTCCAGGGCTGCGGGGTTTCCTTGTGCCTGTGTAATATTTTCTCAAAAATTCTAATTCTCAACCCTTTGAAAAGAGATGAAAGGGAATTACCTTATTCTGTAAGGTAATTACTGTTATACTTTCCTCAAGAGCTGTGTACTTGTTGGTAGTCTTTGATAACCAGTTTGGTTATGGATAGATCAGAGTCTGTCATCAGCAGGAATTGATTTGACACAAAACACACATCACAGTGAAGGGCAGTCATATGGGCAGTTCAGAAAACCAAACTGGAGTTGCTAAATTGAAGAAAAATCCTCTAAGTTTGCAGTTTGGTTCTTAGATTCAGGTGTTAAAATGTTACTGACTTATAAAATATGTTCCAATTCAATGAAGGCTGGAATGAAGCATTGGCACTTTTACCGCTTGACAAACACATACAAGTTGTGCTTTATGTGTGAGACTAGAAGTTTAGGAAGCATATGTAAATTTTATTTAGAAGAATGTGTCTTTACAAAAGCTTTATCATTAAGAAAACATGAAACTTGCTAGCCAGAATTTATTGTTCTAAAAAAAAATAAATAAACAACAAACAGAAAACCTAATTTATACAGGCTTTGAAAGGACTAAGTGCTTGCTTCTGTGGTTAACTAATCAATCAAAACCACATGTGAACAGACTTTTCCTGTAAGTGAATAAAGCAAAACTTGAAATCTATTGAAAAAAAAGATGGAAATTTCAGTGGCAAAATATACTAAAAAGGGAAATTACAGAAACAATTAATGAGAATGTAGTAGCTATGTAGTGCATATGAATATATAGTCGTTGGGTGTATTTGCATTAATTGTATGTATTTATTTAATTTATTTGAAGGCCATGGAACGTCCTTTAATATAGATTGCAATGTCTGCTCCTGTTTTGCTGGAAACTTGATTTGTTCCACACGTCAGTGTCTGACTGAGCACAGCTCGGAGGATGAACGTCGGAAGTTTACAGGTAACTTTCCAAACCATGAAAGCACTAAGCTGAGTATTTTTAGAGCAGGAATTATCAACAAAATTCTTTCTGCAGTATTAATGGAAAGCACCAGATAATTTGTTACTACTATGTTTTTTTAACTATTTTTTTTTCTCACATCCAACCTGCACTGCGGGGAAAAAAATCAATACTGAGAAATAAAACCTCAAGTAATACCTAAAAATAAGTGGAGACAGAGTGCACTAGGGATGAGAGATAAGGAGTTTAGGGGGAGAATGGAGAAAGCTGAGTAGAATGAGCAAAGAGACAGGACACAAAGTTCCCTTCCTGCAACTCGTGCTCCAGCAGTGCTAAATGACAGGTGGGAGAAAGGGGCTGAAGGCAGAGATGCCTCAGTGACCCCTTTTGTATCTTGTGTCGTGGCAAATGAGCGTGCACCCGATCCCTGCTCTGTGTGTTGCTCCTGCAGGTCTGCCCTGTAACTGCGTGGACCAGTTCGTCCCGGTCTGCGGCCAGAACGGGCGCACGTATCCCAGCGCGTGCATCGCTCGCTGCGTCGGGCTCCAGGACAGCCAGTTTGAGTTTGGATCCTGTATTTCCAAGGATCCTTGCAACCCAAACCCTTGTAATAAAAATCAAAGGTAAGAGCAGAATATGTTTTTCAGCTTTTCTTTGGCTTCGTCCGCTCATAAAGCGGATTTACGTGTTCTTTGAATGCGTTGTATATTGTAACATTCTGCTTTGGGGCTGGTCCAATAAAAATAACTGTTTGAAGTAGCTGCTTTTTATTGATCTTAGTTAGTAATATTGGACTGTAAGAACTGCCCGTTCTTGGTTCCAGTTTTGTAGTGCTCTGCCAATTAAATTCATTATGCAGATCTCAGTTTAGCAATAAAGGAGACTTCACATACATTTTCAAAAGTGGGAGAACGGGATTTTGTCGAAATGGCAATAACTGCCATTTTACTACTTTGTTTCACACCTTCTTTTAATAGTTTACAAAGAAGACCCACATCTGAATTCAAGAGTTGGAGTTAGTCTTGCTTATTCAGTCAGTAATCTGTGCTTTTTGTCTCTAAAATAGGAAAATATCAATCACCCTTTTTTCTTAAACTGAAATCTTGTGAAAACGATGTCTGTACAATCTCTGGTTTTTCAGTATCAAGAAAAGCAAAATCTGCATAGACAAATATATTAAAACAAAAATATGCTTTGTACTAGTGTCAGGCAAAAAAAAAATCTGACCTTTCTTACAGAGATCAAAGCCTGTGGCTCACAATATTGGTCTCTGTCTTCAATTTTCCCAGTGTTGTGCAATATTGCAGTCTCCTTTGAATTAGTGCATTTTTCTGTTTTGAAAGAAACCCATCAAAATAAGTTGTGTAATATTGTGCTTTCATGAAAGCTGATTGTACCAATTTTAGGGTTTTTTTCCTTTTTCTGCACTTAAAATGCCATGATGTAGAAAAATACTGGGAAAACACTGTAGTCTTGTAGCTGTTACGGCCATAATGGCATTCAAAATTGCAATTTCAAACCTGCATTGTGGATAAACATTTTTTACTTTTTATGTTTGAAGTTTCGAGAGTACATAGAAGCTTTCCATTTTTTCAAAATACCATTCTGCTTAGAACCTCAGCTTGTAGTTTCAGTAAAGGACTGTACAACACAATACACATGTCTGGGTCAGTTTGATAATGTAGCTCAAACTGAACATGCTCATCTGAAGATGCCCCTGATGCACTTGGAATGTATTTAGGATCTTACATTCCACTTGGGAAGTGTTTAATCCTCAGAGTTTCCAAGCCTTCCCTAATATCAAATATCTGGAGTGCATGGCAGTGCAGCACTCAGAGAGAATAAGGACATATTGTGCCTTTTCCAGTGGTGGCAGCACTGCTGTAATTTATGGAAGGAGGGAGTTGTCCAGAGAGGCCACGAGACCTTGGATGCCTTGCAGGGCCTGTGCCAAATGTTTTGCAGCTAAGATCATGGAAGGTACATGTTTAATACAAAGGGGAAAGAAATTGTGCTGGTTTTCTGTCTGTACTTGTCTGTGAAGTACAGGAATGGATGCCAAGAAAGTTTGTTTGCAGTCATCCTCTAGGTGGGATGTCATACAATATTCCAAAGCTAGAATCCAATTAGATATTTGTAATTGAAACTATGTCATCTTGTAGGTCTTGTTTTCACCCCTTTCTCAGAGAAGGGTAAGACTAGACCTCTGCAATACAATTTTTTCTTCTTGCTGTTTCCAGGATTTTCTCTAGCCTAGCTGTTCTTAAATGTTCATTTACAAAATGAAGTACAGGAGTAGGTAAGAAGTTTATCCAAGCCTTTGTCAATAATCCATTGAAAAATACTTGGTAGAACATAAATGTTAGTGGAAACTGCAGTTGTATTGACATACATTGAGTAAACGTGGTGTGAAATTGTTCCAGGTTTGTGATGAGACCTGAAAAGGGCTATTCAGAGAGTTCTATCACTTGTATCTCCTGCAGCTCTGCTGAACCGCAGTTAGTTCTAAAGCACTGGAGAAAACTTCACTGAAAATACTTTCCCTCAATTTTTGAGACTTAAAATATTCCATGACATGACATGAAATTATTATGACTTTCTGCAGGTGCATACCAAAGAAACAAGTTTGCTTGACCAGTTTTGAGAAGTTTGAATGCAGCCAGCATGAATGTGTGCCAAGGCAGTTAAACTGTGACCAGACACGGGATCCTGTTTGTGACACAGACAATGTGGAATACACTAACTTGTGTACTTTGTACCAAAAAGGAAAAACTTTGGCATACCGAGGACCATGCCAGGTAGGAAGTGGTTCTGGCAATAAGTATCAAATCTTCTTTGTTCCTTGGTGTTCAACTTCACAATTTTAAATTTTTTTTAAATTTTTTAATTTATTGTTTGTTTGTATCTTTTTAAAGTATTCTTTTTGGGGTTTATAGCTTATAAAATGTTCTAATAAAAAGTAGTAATCTAAAAATTTATTTTTAACTAGTATAAAAATAATCTCACGATCTTCAGAATTTTGTCAAGTGTTTCTCTGCTTTAGTTAACAGTTGTCTCAAAGCCAGTCAAAAGCTCCACTTATGCTTTCTTGGGGGTAATACTCCTGATCTTTATATCTTCCTATAGATACTATTAAAGCTTGCCCACTAAGGTGTGTTTGTAGTAATTAGTGCAGTTCCTTGGTCACTTAAATGTTAATTCTTACCAATTTTAACTCGTTGAAATATAATGCCCAGTCATACAAAGTCTTTAGCTTTTTGTGTGATTGTGCCCCAGGTTTACCAAGTTCATTGCTCAGGATCTATTTACATACTAGGCAGTCTGTAATAATTTTCTAGTTAGCCTGCATTGGATTAGTCTTCATACTAATCCTTGAGAAGGATTAAAATTAGGTTTAGTTTTTGCATCCCACCACTCTCTACGGTGGTGTTAGACAAGGTGGTTCTGTCACCTTACAATAACACACACAAATATAAGTAATATAGGTAAATAAGTGATATATAAAAATATACAACAACGTGTTAGAAATACGTGTGCATGCACACTAAATTTTAAGCACACAAAGCCACACTAAGATGAATTAATAAATTACTAATGAGTTGTTTAAAAATCAATTTTATTAATAGAATATTTTAAGGTATAGTAAAATTATAACCATTTAAATTGATTTAGTAAGTTAATTTTAATACGGTCATTTTATTTAAGCACTGCACCCAACCAAAGTCGTCAGTTTCTGAAATATGCTTTACTGTGCATTTCTCAGACTCTGTCACCTTCTTAAGTACTTACCCTTTTCATTGACGGCCCGCTCATGAATGGCAGGTTATTTCCTCTGCATTTCCGACCTTCCCCAAGCTTTGACAACCTTAGCGGTGAATTCCCATCAGTTTGCCTTTCCCCGCGCTGGAAGCACTCGGCAGGGCGAGCCGTGGCTGCAGCGTTGCCGTGTGTTCCAGCCCTTCTGCAGGTCACCGGAGCCCGTCTGCGGGCACAACGGGGACACCTACGGCAGCGTCTGCGCCGCCTACGCCGACCGCGTGGCCGTGGACTACCGGGGAGCCTGCCAGGCCGTGGGCGCGCTCTCCGACCGCGGCTCCCACTCCGAGTGCGCCTTCGTCCGCTGCCCCCAGCTCTCTGCCACCGCCTGCAAACCCGTCCTGGCGCCAGGTGGGCCCCGCGCTGCCAGACCGGAGAGCTGCCCAGGGCCATGCTCGCGATGAAAGGCAGGCTTAGCGTGTGGTGTGAACAGAAGGCGTAAAGCAAGGCTCTGTTAGGGCTAGAACCAGGCGGTGTCGGGACTCAGATGAGTAAACCTGAATTGGAAGGGCCTTACAGGCTTTGGGGGGATGCTCCTTCAGTCTCTTAGAGACTGGCAGCTGGGATGAGTTTGGGAGAAACGAAGGAGCTCTGCGGTGTCCAGGGTACGATGCTTCTAGGAATCTGGTGAGTAATTTTTCAGAAGTGGCAGCACAGATACCACATTGGAATGCTGAGCTGTCATCGGCATCGGGTTCCCAGAAGAGCAAAGATGGTGTTCAGTTAGTTAGGAGACAGTAAAATACCAAATGCATTCACAATACTGTGGAAGACAGCAGGAGTAGTTTTGAGTGTGCTGGTTTGAAGCAGGTTTTTATTGTTTCCACAAGTGCTTCCTTTATGAAACAACTAATCACAGGTAATAATACACAGAGCAAGGAAAGCTCTGTTCTTAAAATGAAAGTTTTATTTATTTTTCTCCTATCTCGCCCCCTTTGAAAAAGGACTTCGTGCTTCGTAATCACATTTAGTACTGCAAATGTCACTCTGTGAGTGTGAATTACATCTAAGTTGGTGGATTTAATACACAGCCTGGATAGAAAGTTGAAATACTATCCCTTTGGTTTCTGACATGATGAGGAAAACAGTAGGAGAAATACAACATCTGTCAGACAAGCACTTTTTCTCCCTTGTTACCTAAAGGTTTCACTCTCCAGCATGGTGTAACTGCAGAAATCAATGCTTGCAATGTGCATAAAGCTTCTGTCACATCCTAGCTATATCAGCTCTTGAAATCCATCATTTCTGTAGGGGATATGCATGCATCCGTACCAAATCTTGTGGTACGCACAGTGCCTCCAGTTTTTAGCTTACAATAATGAAGGATCTTAAAAAGAGTGAAAATTCATCTTGTTGCTTCATGCTGATAGTAGTAAAAGTGTGTTGAAAGGTGACAGATTTTGCATTATATATGTTTTCAGTATTAAAAAAATATTAGACATGTGCAATTCTGCTGTCAAATCAAAACATTTACTTTGCTTTGGTAATATTGCTATTTTCATGTTTAGTTAATATCCAAATTTTGACTCTTTGCTTACTTAAAAGTGAAAAGACTACTTGTTTTTATTACTGAGATTTCTTTAATTCACATAGGAGCCTGCTGTCCACTATGTGCTGGAATGCTGAGAATCTTATATGACAAAGACAAGCTGGATAATTTTGCAAGGGTAAACATTTCAATCATCCCTAATGTTAAATGGTATATGAAAAGTCAAGTTACAGTGCACTTCCTCCTGAAAGGTTGACATGTTATAGAAACCATTATTTTTTAGTTGTTACTTGTTATTGTTGGGTTTTTTTCCTTGTACTGCTTATGCTTTCCTTTATTTCTTTATCTGAGTCATAAATTGAATTAAAATGCAAAGCAAAACAGAATTAGAGTAGGCACAAACAAGCAGACTCAGGTTTGCAGTTTGTTATAGTGCAGTTTGCAGTTTTTGACTTGGAATAATGCAGACAAATTATATGGGAACAGCATCTATGATTCTGCTGCTTTCCTGTCAGAGATTTTGTGTCTGTAGGTGCTGTGTATGTGTGTTGGCCAGTTTTGCTGAGTAACAGTGTCTGTTGGGTCATGACTGCATCCTGGAGTGTTGTCCAGATGCCATCTCCATTGCTACGAGGGACACAGTGGCTACTGCAGCTTCTCAGTTCATACATTACATGTGACCATGAAGGAGAATTTTTAGTTTCTGTTAGAAGAAGCCTTTCCAGTTAAAGAAATGTATTGGTCTTATTCAAGTAGCTGGTGATAACTACTCTCACCTACTAAGCACCCTAATACCTGGATTGTAATGTCTGCCTCTTTTAGTTCAGACAGCTGCTTCATGTAAGAAAAAGCTGCTTCAAATACTACAGAGTTCTATAAATCTAGGGCTGCTCTCCCTCTTGTTTTCCCGTGTGGGAGCACAAACCACTGTAACAGATAGCCAGTTAAGCAGTTACATTATTTTGAAGTATATAACACACAGACACACTAACCATGAAGATGGACAACACGTATCAAAACCACACAATACACAGTATAAGAAGTAAATATTTTTCCTCTTTCTTTCCTTCACTTTTTTTTTTTTTACATTTTTGGAGGGGTTGGTTTTCATGTTTTTTTTAGAATCAGTGAATCATTTCTTAGAATGATGTTTTAGAATCATTGAATCCTTTAGGTCTTTAGCTAGCATTTAGAGTTTGGAACTGAGTAGTTTAATGGCTGAAACACATTTTCTGGCATGACATAATGTTATAAAACTGAGGAGGAGAATTTTCCATAATATCACATCATCCACAGAGTTCTTTGTTTTCTTCCAGGTAACAAATAAAAAGCCGATAACGGTACTTGACATACTTGAAAAAATCCGCCTGCACGTGTCAGTGCCACAGTGTGATGTGTTTGGATACTTAAGCATAGAATCTGAAATTGTGATTCTCATCATTCCTGTGGATCAGAACCCCAAACCACTGCAGGTAGATGATGTTGTTATTTTATTTACCCAGCATTAATGTGCTTCACTTTTGTACATGTAGGATGGTGCTTGTTTCTCAGACAGATACTTTGTGTGGAATTTGATTGCTCATGCCCTGTTATGTCCAACTCAGCTCCAACTTCTGTCTCCTTCTCCAGCAGAAATAGCCCAAAATTGTTACCAGGACTTAAGAAAGAAAGTCCTGCCAGCCTGGTCAGCTCTCAGTCCAGCAGGTGCTGTCAGATTCCTGGGAGGAATAAGACTCCGAAATCAGAGGCCACCACTGCTTACCCTGTTGCTGAGCTAGACACTCCCCAAGTTTCTAAGCTTTGGACCTCCAGATGTTAAGTTTGTCAAGTTTAAACTTCACCAGAGGCAGCTTCCAATGCTTTTAAAGAGACTTATTATGAAATTCCTTTTCAGGGTGCAGTAGAAAATGAAGTGGGAAAAATTAATTTCCTAACAGAAATTCATTAATATCGTCATGTCTGTGGGGGAATGGAAACCTGCCGTTTCCCAGGTTCTGTTACTTCCATTCTTTTCTCTCTTTCCCATAAACAAAATGTTATCTCTCATTTGGAAAAAAAAATACCAGGAAGGAGAAAATCTGGGGGTTTTCCACCATTGCAGACTTCAAGGAAGTGAGTTGGTCAATCAGGAAGGAAGTCCTCAGTTGTAGAGGCACTTTCTTTAGCGATAATTCACTCTGGGCTTTTTTGCATCAACATTCAAAACATGTCACCCCACACTAACTTGTATATAGTTTCCTTCTTTTCCTTTTCTGCTGTTCAGGGCTTTTACAGGAGTTTCCATAGTACCAAAGTCTATGATGAGACCTCCGATCTGTTTTCCAAGTACTCCCCAAAATCATATCAGTCTTATGTGCTGATGGGAATATTTTTGCACTGGCATCTTACAAGGTAAGAAGAGAAATAATAACTTTTTTTTCCCTTTAGATTGAAGCCTGCAATAAAGAGGCAGAAAAGATCGAGTCTCTGATCAATTCGGACAGCCCAACATTGGCGTCACACGTGCCACTGTCAGCTCTGATTGCATCTCAAGTGCAAGTTTCATTTAGCATTTCTTCTGCTTCTGCTCAAGTGGTGCCTGCTCTGCACTCCCTCTTCATAAGCCTTCTTCTGTTCACCTTGGCATCAGCGCTGAGACACTGCATGTAACTGCTTGGGAAATTTGCAACAGCACTGTGGCATTCGTATTGTGAAGGAGGTTTGGAGTTGTTGATCACTGAACCAGAAAACAAAACACGTGCAAGATTTGATGAACTTCTATTTTTCAATGAAGGACTAAAAGTATTTGAATAATGTGAAAAGATTATTCTCTTATTCATAACTAGTCAGATGACTGTTTCAGCACAATTAGATTGTTTTCCATGGATTTGGAAACATAAATATGCTCTGGAAGGTTCTGACATTATGAATTTATGATTTTGAGGAGAAGGGATCTTATAAGGTTTTTTCAGCCATGAACTAAACAGTGTTTTGAGTTTACTGAAGAATGCTAATTTTATATTATTCAGATGCATATCAATGACAAAGAAAGCATGCACCTATTTTAAACATCATTTTTGGAAGAAACAGATTGCTGCTACTTAATTACCTTACCAAAAATTTAAGAGTTTATTCTCATGTAAATATGCTTTCATATTTTATTATGAAGAAAACTAACTAGGCCTGGGCCTATTTCAGTAGACATCTTTCCTTGGACTAGTGAAGACTTGCAGGACTTTGGGCTCACTGCTTGTAAAATGACAATCAAGCACTATGCTAGTACCTGACTTCAGTGAAGAGATGTCCTTTTTATAGTTTTGTACATTTCAGAATCTCATATTGGATGCAAAATATAAAGAATCTCAGTATCTATATTTAAGTGCCATTTAAAATATTGCAGTATTTGCATGTTATCTAATGAAATTTATACTTAAATGTTTATACAAACAGTATGTTTTATTACTTATTGTATTTTATGCACCTGACTTTACATGAAGTATTTTATATCAGTATTATGATAGCCAAGTTTTGAAGTATATACAGAAAAACTTATTTTTGCCAAAATGCTGAACTTTGAAAGAAAGCACTGAAAACTTTTTTGAACATGTATATTGTAGCATGTTTGTAGCAGTTATTTTCTGCTAAATCTTTTAAATGCAAAAGCATTAAAGCTTTTTATTTTAATAAACACTTGTGTCTTGTGTCCTTGTGTAGAATGTGTGTAATTTTATGGATTCAGCAACACTGCATATATTTCCCTTCCTCTCTCAAAATAAGCACTTAAAACTAACTGCACTTACATACATGCATGACTCACACAGATAATGTTCCCAAATAGATGTCAAGAGGGTCTCAGGGGTGAAAGTGTTCTTGCCAAATACCTTGAGGAAGACTCATGCAAATAATCATCCAAGTCTTTAAACAAAAACTTGAGTATGTTGATAATCCATCTGTTTCTGAAATTTGTTACGTGTATTCTTTAGACTTGGACACAGAAATGGAATGGATGCATTTTTGAAAAGCTTTTTGAACTGAAATGCCTCAGATGATAGCCCCAGAAACTTCAAACAATTCAGATTTTTTGTTTTTCCAAATCATTAGCAAATATCTCTTCAATATGTAGTTTCGTAGCTTGACTAGCATCTGGCTGAAGCAAATCTGATGCCTACTAAAAAAGGAATTACAAATGTCTTAAGAAATACATATATAGACACACATGTGTGTTTATGTGTGTGTATACATATATATATATATGTATATATATATGCACAACACTGGAAACCTTAGTAAAGGGCTTTAAAAGCACACTTTTGGTGGAATAGAATATACAGTGAACTTACTTTTACACATCTGTGAAGATTTTCTTTGATGAGAAATTTATGCCTTAATTTGTGCAATGAATCTGGGAGAAGCAGAATTTAAGCCCAGAGATTGTGATTCTGTAATTTATATTGTCAGGGTCCATTGCTTGCTAGAAAACAGTGATGCTTTTGAGAGGTCTATGTACAGAACCAATGAGGTTTCACAGAATCCTAAATTCTGAGGCAGAAGTCCAGCATTCAGACTCTACAGAGTTTATGCTCTTTTTTCTGGATGAACAAAATCTCTTAAGTATTTCCTAGGTTTTCTCAAGACCTTGGACTACCTCAAAAGAATGAAGAAATTGTTTACTCATGGGTTTTGAATTCAGTTGAACTGGGATAAAAAATAGAAGAAACCAAGCGCAGTCTTAATTGCAACTTTAGGAAATTTGAACCTGAGGGGGACAAATCTGGTGCAGATTTCAGAGGAGTTTTCCATAAAGGTGCTAACGATCTCCTGTCACCATCTGTGTGGAAATCTGGGTTCACTTAAAAGGAATGGAGACAGCACAAGGGCACTTCAAAGCAGCACAAGCCCGTTTGTTGCTTTTATAACAGGACCCAGATGAAATATTTACAAAACATCCTTTGCTTCTCTGCTGAAAACCAGCAATGGCAACAACTGGCCCCAGAGAGATGTCACTGTCCTCTCTCAGTTTGCTTAGTCTGGCTCTTCCCAGCAGGGTGGTAGGGAAGCGGAGATGCCAGAGGTGCCACTTTGTACAGCCCCAGGAGAGGGTCGGCCACAGGGACAAACACCAGAGCAAGTGAAAGCAAAGATTTCTGGCTGAGTTCTGAGTCCAGCAGGAGCTGGTACCTGAATTTTGGAGGTGAGGAACAGTCAGTTCTGAGCAGACACAAAATCACACCTGAAACTGCAGTGTCACTTCACAGCCCCGCTCCTCTCCCTTGCTCTGCTTTTATGGCACACTCATCGCTTGGAGATTTGCATGTGTCTCTCAGTCCAAAGGTTAAATGTCATTTATACATCCCTACTGAGTTCCTGACACTTCTCCAGCTCTTCCTTTTACACATAACAAAGGATATTTCAAAATTTTTCCCCACCATCTCTAGTCCTAGGAGCCCTGGGAGCATTTACATGAGCAAATACAAAAACATGAATGCTCTGTGAGACTGCAGCCTAAGTGTTTCATTTTTGAAGCCTGGAGTGTAAGGTGACCCCATAGTCAAGTGAATCCCAAAAATTAACAATTAGGGGAAAAAAGATTACTCTGCCAGGGTTGTGCAAAACCTGATTGCAACTTCCTGCAAGTTCTTTGAACTGGTGTTTTTATACAGGGAGTCAGAGGCTCCAGCTGCTCCATGTGGAGCAGTGAAGGTGACAACTGCAGGTAACTCTGTCACCTCCTAAGAGTGGCTGCACCAACCACTGCTAAGGCATCCTACCTGCCATAGAGGTGTTCAGTCACTGCTTGTTTTGTGCTCTCTCCCAGCCTCCTCTGGGCTGCAAACTTTTGCAGAGCCCATTGCATAAGCCAAAGAGCATCTCAGTGCATAAACAAAAAAAATCTCTGTGAGAAAAATGTTTCCAAGCCCGAGCAGGTTGGTTTGTCTCAAGTTATCACAACTGCAGTCAAAAGGATATGCTGATATACATCAGCTTTTGTTAATTAACACAAAGCTGCATGTTTCAGTTCTATTTGAAGCTACAGTTCTATACAAATTCAATGCTGCCAACATTTGCATTATGGAAGGCAAACTGTGTCTAACCAATATTGAAAGCAAAGGTCCTTACTTTGAAAACTGGGGAAGCATCAATTGCCCAAAGCCTTTCTTAATTTTAATGGACTTTGCATATGCACTGCTTAATGCAAAAAACTGGGAGCATTTTGTCTCAACATAAGACATTTTTTTACAGTGATAACAACAAATCCCTGGAATAAACTCCCCAGGCACATGGTGGAGTCCCCCCAACTGGAAGTTTTCAAGATATAACTGCACACGGTGCTAAATGAACCAAAAGGTTTGACCAGATGATCTTCTGAGGCAACAGTGAAATATCTAAGTAAAAGCTCTTGTTAAAGGATTTTTTTGCCTTTCAGCTTCTAGGACATAAAGGAAAATAAAAAATAAAGGACAGTCTTCCCTGAAGATGCAATAGTTCCTGAAACAGTGCAGTAATCCTACCATTACTTACATAAAGAAAGGTTATTAACCTCAAATTTTTCATTAGCTTATTATATATACGAGAACAATTCTGATTATATGTGTATATATGTAACACATCTGTGAACCTATAAATTACTTTCAAACTTGTACTAACAGATTATTAGAGTTAACAGAGTTAATTAGATCTCAGTCCTTTCTTAAAACAGAATAAATCTATTCTTCCCCCCAGAATATTTTCTGATTTGCCTTCCTCAAAGCTGGACACTGCTTCATTTGGCCAGGTCCAGAAAGGACAGTAACCTGAGCTAAGGGGCATTGATGCCTCTGTAATTCTGACACTCCTGCATAATTCCATAGCTTCTTGCTGTAAAGAGCCACCCCTGTGTTTTTGCAAATGCCTTCTGTTGTGTTTGGCAAGGTTCCTCCATTTGCTTCTTTGTGCTCAGTTCTCAGCATGAGCTGCAATATATACAAAGGTCTTCAGTCTGTTTTATCCAGTTCTGACTCCACCTCTAAGGCAGCATTCCTCTGCAGCACTGCTGAAGAGTCCCAGGGGGTTAAATGAGTCAATCAGTGGGTTATGATATACAGCAGGGCAGAAGTTCCCACCAGTGCTAATGTGGCAGGTTTCAAATTAAAGCCTGCTCTTCAGCTAGGTGTTCTGCAATTCCACACTCTTTGCTGACAGTGGAAGAAGTGGATGGGTTGTTAACTAGTGTTTAAATTTACTTTTTAGCCATGTTTTAAACTGCAGCAGCAGGAGTTACATTCAGTAAATATAAATAAAGATATATTCATATGCACATATATGCTTGTATACAGACAAATACACACATATATATGCATATAAATATATTTATATCATAGTGCTCTGTATCAGGGTCCATATCAGCCTCTTCAGGAAGAGCACATTTGGCCATTGTAGAGAATTTAGCCATTTATTTTGGTAAAGAACCGAAATATGAGGGGTTAATACTTTTAAGTTTGAATTTCAAGTACAGATGGCAATCAAAGATGCAGGATCACACTGACTTATAATCTAATTTATACACGACGTTGTCTGGCTATAAGCACACAAAAAGGCTAAAAAGATGACTTTGGATGGTTTCATTCTCAGGTGCACTCAGCTGCAGCAGTTCATTTTTCTCTGAGTTCCCTCTGGTGTTTTCAGCCTGGTCCCTCCTGCTCAGGGCAGTAAGAGCAGCTTCCAAGCACCAGTGGAATTGCTGGCATCCGTCAGGAGCAGCCATCGCCCCCGAGCGCCGCATCACTTTGGGGCCTCTGGCATAACAAAGTTTAAATGTCTGCAGCCATTAATTCCCAGCAGCAACTGAGCTGCTGTCAGCAAGGCTGGGGCTGTGCTGTCATTAGCAGGGGCTGTGGCCACCACCAGTGTCATCCAGATCAGAGGCAGGGACACACCTTAGTCAGAAAACAAGATACAACAAGCAACCCGGCGGGCTTCCATGCTGGAAAACAAATGCTGTCACACACACACATTCCCTGTGCCTGTGCTGAATATGGCAGGTTGTGCATTTTGCTTCTTTAACAGGCTTGAAGTGGCAATGGAAACTCTGGATCAGCCTCTCGTGGCTGCAGTACTTGCTTGAGTGCTGCTCATATCCCTAATGCAGGATTTACTGCTTCCTGCACTACAGCTTTAAGGCCTCACTCAAGGCCCAGCTGAGTCAAAGGAGATGGGAGAAACACAAATACACATTTCTAAAGTAGAAAAAATTAAATCTATCTTATTTTCCCTTCTGGCTTTAGGCTTCAACAGGAGAAACTGTAAAGGCAGAAAAAGTCAGAGGAATGAAACCATGTAACAGAATGCTTATCATAGAGACTAGGAGAAAAGAGATGGAAACTTTTATTTTTCCCTCCATATGTGATGCAGTAAGAATGTGCCATCACAAGAACCCCAACACAGACTTCCCACCCTGCTCTGGGAGATGGCACAGCCAGACAGTGCTGGTCAGTGACCACAGCTTAGGAACAGAGCAAGTGAAGCTGTGGCCCGTGGAGGGGAGCTGAGCTACCCCTGTCCCAGGTCAGTCATGGCAAAGCAGCTAACACAGTCCAGATATGTGGAACTGAGATGCATTTCATTATTCTGAGAAGGATTTTTAGTCAAGTTTAAGCACACTCAAAAATATGCAAAGGCTTGATTACAATCCGGTAACAGCATCTGTTATGCTCATGTGGAGAAGTTTCTCTTGGCAACTGATTAAAAAACTTCAGAGGCAAACATGGGTGTGAGCAAGGGCCAGAGCCTCGGAAATGCTCTTTGAACTTTTCACATCGCTGTTGCTACATCAAGGGCATGTGCAGTACAGAAACACAGACTGTTAACCATTCCTGTGGCCCTTCTTGCTCTGATGTGTGACCCATGATCCATCACACCTTGTGTTCATTCTCTGTTACTACTCAGAAGCAGCACACTCACACTCAGCGAGTAAGTAAATAGCAAATAAATAGACACAGTTATAAGCACATCGCTGTAACATCACTGCCCCACACTCTGCAGTAACAATGTTCTCAGTCCTGGTTCTCAGTCCCACCTTTCCCAAACTGATCAGTTCACCCGTGCTTCCTGTGTATAGCACTGCTGTCCTTCAGCCATGAACTGTTCCAGGAGAAGATAAAGGCACTGGCAGCGTGGATTAGCAACTGTGCCATCCTTTGATACTCTGATTTTTAACAGCAGAGCAGCTTCCTACCAGAACACAGCAGGAACGTTTATTCACAGTAAATGGGTGTGCAGCTGCTGCTGATCTTTGATACATTTTTACTGCCCGCTGCAGCAGACTTTGAACTACTTTGTTAGCAGCATCTCCAAAGCCTCATTCATTATCTAGAAGCGTTAGGAAAGGCAGGACAAGAGGCAGTGGACACAAATGAGAAACCTCAAATTTCACCTGAACATCACTTTTGCCATGAGATTGGTTAAAACAGCGCTTGGCACAGCTGTCCAGAGAGGACAAAGGTATTTCCCATCCTTGAAGATAGCCAACACATGATGGGACATGGCCCTGGGCTCTAGGTGGCTCTGCTTCTTCCCACATCCACAATGCTGTAATTCTGTAATAAAGCTCTGAGTAGCTGAAAAGCACCACCATACATGCTAACTATTTTGCTGGTCTCCTCACTTACCTTGCATTTTTAAAATGTGGTCATTTCCAGTGCTTGGACTTGAATTCCATGACGCATTTTCTCTCTGCAAGTTAATTCTAGATCAACAGTTCCATTGCAGCAACACAGAATCACAGAATCACAGAACAGCAGGCTGGAAGAAACCTCAGGCATCACCTGGTCCAACCTTACTTGGCAAAAGCACAGTGTGAAGATGGCCCAGAAATCAGTTCAGCTCAACCTTAAAAGTGTCCGGTGTTGGGGAATCCACATCTCTCTTCCAATGCCTGCTTGTGCTCATTAAGGGAAAAAAATAAATCTTCTTGCATCTACTCATAATAAATATGAAATAACTTTGAAATGTTTTCCTTTGTGCACCCAACCCACCTGCAGCCATCCCACAGCGCTGGCCTGCATCCACCAGGCAGGTACTTCACACCCTTGAAAAAAAACAGCACTCACTGAGCAAGAGGGATAAATTTGTCCAGTCCTCCCCAATCAGGATAAAAGTGGTTACTAAACATCCAGCAGTCTCCTGGCTTGAATGACAGCTCTGTGCTTTACTTGGCCAATTCAACCCACAATTTAGTGACAACAGTTCTGTGTCTGGAAAGAATCAAGTGAGTTGAAAATGCATTCCATACATTACTACTTACTCTTGAAGAGCACATATCTTCTCTCATATATTACGGCCTTTTCTCTGTTGTGGATGAAAGGTCTTCCCCAAAATATAGAGGTTAGCAAAAGACTCACAGCTATAACCCAGATGCTTCTACTTTGAATGTTTAACACTCAGGTCACTTGTCTGGAGTTTAGGACTAGTATTACAGTTTCAGATTATTTTTTGAAGTTTGCATTAAATTATGGCTCCCAAATGCAAATCTTTTAACACAGAAATCCTCTGCTCTCCAGAACACGGATGAATTTCACAGGTTCAAAATCACTGCTGTGATGGCTGCAGAAACTCACAAGATTTTTCACAGATTGTATTACTCTGATGATTTTTTTACAAGGCAGATCTAGTATGCACTAAGGATGTAAGAAATGCCTCTGTGGGCAGGAAGTATATGAGGTGCTGGGCTCAGGTCCGTAATTGCTGACAGCAACACACCAAAATTTCTGAGAAGGAATTCAACTTTCCTGAAATTCAATACAGAAATAGCTAACTACAGAGTGGGAAACATTTGTTTTGATAGACTCAGGAGGCCTCATGCTCTTGTGGTTTTAAAATAAACTTTCAACCCTAAGATTAAAAATCTAAATGCTGTGGTCAGGATTGTGTTCCCCACAGAAACCCCATAGGTGGGTGGCATCACAGCACATGGGGAATCACATTTCAACTGCTTTTGATTTAGAAGGAATGCAGCCGCCTTGGGATTTTTATTTTTCAATTGTTTTGTTTAAAGCTAACACTTTCCTGCAATTTCAGTCCTATTTTCTGTGCCACTTCAATCTCAAGAAGATAAAAACTGCAGAGGCTTAATTCTCTCTTGCTTTATGTAAATTTATTTCCTCCTGCAGATGCCTACCATAACCTACTCAGGGCTACACCACGAATGTAAGTCTCAGTTGAGAAGCATATCTGACATCTAGGACATGTATGGATGTCATTTAATGGCATTTCCATGCCATTAAATTGTTGGCATGGAAATGAGTCAAATCCACAAGCAGAATTTTTGTCACCAGCAATCCAAAGAGTTCATTTAAGTGGGTACTTCAGAGGTGAATCAGACACAGGCACAGACACACCCTCAAGGTTGCAGTGCTTGTTAACAAAGAAATGAATATTTTTAAGATTTTTTTTAAGAAAACCCTGATTGTTCAAAGAACTCTCGTGCAGACCTGAAATTGTAATAAGAAACAATAAATTCAGCATTGTCTTAATTCAGAAAAGGAGGGAAAAGCAAATGATCACATTAATATCTGAACAACAACCAGTAGATGTCAGCACCATTTTAAATCTGGCATTGGGGGCCACCACAAGAGCAGGACTGGGAAAACCAGTGAGGAGTCCAGGACAAGAAATGGATCACACATCCATTCTGTCCCCAGCAATGACCATCAGGGCACAGTGCCCCACTCTCCAATTAGAGCCACACTGATGTGTGGCCACCTGGGCACAATGTATATTACCTCCTGTTGAAAAGAAAAGGGAGCTAAATTGAGGCAGGGGTGCCTCTGGCTGAGCCCTGACTGGATGCCTGACTCCAATGCTCTGCTTCTCCCTTGCAGCTGACTTATTACACAAAGAAGAATAAGAAAATAGTGTACTTTTAATTAGCAGAATGGATGAAAGGAGGAAAAACCCAAACAAACAAATGAAGCCAAGCCAAACCAACAAAACAAACCAAACAAACAACCAAAACCAACCAACCAAACCAAACCAAACAAACAAAAACCAAACAAAAAAAAAAAATAAACCCCCCCCCCCCCCCCCAAAAAACTACCAAGTCATTCCCTCTTGCAGTGTTTATCACCCCTCTCAGGACTTCTCATCAACATAGTGTTTCCAAGCACAACTTATCCCTCTGCCCTTGGCTGGGTCTGCTTACAGAGTTTGTGAATTCCTTTGTCTAAAGCTACCTGTTTAGATTTTTGCCCTCCTATATCCTTAAAAATCCACCTCCTCCCATCCACAGAGAGGGACCAGGGAACTGGCCCCACCAGCTAAACATCTTCTAATAGTAATGTCACTGTATTTAAAGGTTTTAAGGCTTCAGATTTGCCAAAGAGTATTCCATGTTTCTCAACATAATACAAATACTCCAGCAAAAACACAAGCAGATCTAACAATGCTCAACCACAGAGTAGTACAAAGCAAAAGTTTAATGCAAGTAAGAGAAATCTGTTAATTTCTACTCCACCTAGTCCAAAACTAGACAGAGAAGATACACAACTTGCGGACTTTGGGGTATTTCAAGGTTTTTGCCAAGATTTTTGGGTATTTCTATGGCAGTTGACCTCACTGCCCCAGAGGAACACATGCCTTAGGCCAACAGAAACAGTAGGAAGCAGCTGCTCTGAGAAAATGGCTTTTTCTTTCTATTAATATATCATTTTGCTAAGCTCTGTTTCCCCAAAGAGACTTGCATGATTAAGAGGTCTTTACTCCTGCTGTTGTTCTGGTTCCCTCCTTCTCTCCAAAATGAAAGCATTCAGAATACTAAGTGCATTTTTTTTAATATCTGTATCATTTAAAAAATATTTTCTTTTATAAATATTTGACATTTTACTTCTTAGTTGAACAATTTTTATTAGAAAGCCTCCAGTCCAAGCTTTCTAATTCATCTGTTAAAGAACGAAAACAGTGTCTGAAGAATCCAGTGGCAGAAGTGACACTTGTGAGATGGACCTTTGCTCTGGCCAAGACTCCAAGGGCCTGCCAGCCCCAGGACCTTTGGTGCAGCATCACCAGCTTGGTCTCATGCTCAGAGGGACTCTGGAGAGGCTTCCCCATCCCCACTTCCACAGCACCCCAGCATCCAGGGACCCCAGGATCCCTCTTCAAACTCCTCACTCGTGCAGGGACCTGGTCAAAGCCATGCCCAGCAAAACCCAGGCTTTACAAAGAAACTGCAGATTGGGAGGGACGGTCACTGTGCTCACAGAGAGGTGTTTTGGGAATTCACCTACAGCAGCCTTCCCTGGTGCAGGGTTTAACAGGGACCTGCCTCTCAGCTTTCAAATGCCATTCCACACTCTGATCCAGGAGTAGTCCCACCCTTTTTAGCTGGGCTTTCAGTCTGCTCCCAGGACACACATTTTTGCAGAACTTGGCAGGTTCCTACAGAGACTGCCCAGCCCTGGGCTGTGCTGGTGGGTGGCAACCCCTTTGTACCCAGAGCAGTCACCTCACACACCTCCCCTCAGCTGAAGTTCAACCCAAAAATGTCTTCCTGCCCCAATCACACTCGAGCCTTCTCAATGTCACGGCCCTGAACCATGCTGGCTCTGCAGGATCCCACACTGAACGTGGTCACACGTCACCCTCCATTTGTGCCAAGGCTACCCCTGGCCTTGGCCAGCAGTCGGCTGGGTGTATCTACACTGGCTGACCTTCATCTATGCGTGTTTATAAATGATGATGCTGTTGCATCAAATCCCAGCACCCAAGTTCTTCACGTACAATACTGGTTCTTTACCGCACCAATGCTGCCTAGCAGCTTTTCCTCCATTAACAAGTTGGGTTAATAGACTTGCACTTTTCACAGCATTAATAAAATTAATAAGATCAGTCCAGACAGCTACCTCAAAATGAACTCAAAGTCCAAAATGCAGAGGATCAACAAAATGATCAGAGGGATGCAGCACCTCTTCTACAAGGAAAGGGTGAGAGAACTGTTCAGACTATAAGCCAAATTGACACCAACTCTGATAACACGATTAATCAGATCTTTCTCCAGAAACGCCCAAGCCTGATGGTTTTCAATGACACACACACTATCAGCTGTCCCATCCTTGGCTTACTTGGTGCAGCTCAATCCACACCCCCCTGCCAGTCTCAGCCTTCAAGGATGACAGGAACTGCTCTCACTCCCACTTCATGGACAAGCAGACAAAATAAAATAAGACTGATACCTGCAAAGAGTCTTGAGGCCCACCTGCTCCTGGCTATCTGCGGAACACGCTCCTCAAGCACACCAGGCAGCACCGTAAGCACACCACACACACCCCCCTGCACTCAATGTGCTAAAACGGGCAAGTGCACAGCAAAAAGAACAATGTCACACGTGTTTTGGGATCTGGTACCCAAGTAAGAAGAGAAATGGTCACAGCTGCAGGCAGCTTGTCAGATCTGAACATCTGAATGAGACACCAAATGAGACAGCAGGCACTAAAGTGAGGTGCTAAGACTTTAAATGCAGCACTACAGCCCTCCTTCATTCATGAATACTCAATTTGTCCTTTTCACATTGCAGAGGAGTTAAAGATCTCCAGACTTTTTAAAAAAGCAATTAACATTTTCATTTTCTCAAGGTTTAGGGGTTGAGGGTGGTTTTTTTGGGTTGGGGGGGTTGGTTGTTTGGTTTTTATTTGGTTTTGGGGTGGTTTTCTTTGGTTTTTGGCGGGGGAGCATCCCCCTTGCTATTAGATTGCAACTTTCTTTTTTCATGTATCTGTACTTTCCTACTTAATACCAAGTATCTTTCACACAAAAAGGTGTCCACAATCAAGTTTTCAAGTTCAAGAAATATGTTTGAAAATGGCACAGCCAGATGCAGTTATTATGGCTTTATAGATAATTTTGTTGAGAATTGCAAACCCAAAAATTATATTAATCAGCTACCTGAATAAGCATCTGAGGTTTTCTGCATTTTAAACACCAAAGGAAAAAAAAGTTTGATGTGATCATGAAGGTAGGTAGCATTCCACACAGGAACACAGTATTGAAAAGCCACCACAAAGGTGTCTTGGTTATTGGTCCCTTCCAAAATGTCAGTTTACCAAACAACATTCACTTAACTCCCAGCACAGGAGCATATGCAGAAGAAACGTGACCAATAATAATAATCCTTCCTATTACACATATTCAAGTAATAAGTAGCCACACTATTTCACAAGCACAAAACTCTAGGCACCACAACAAAGCATTATTGCTCAAACATGGACACCTCTCCAGACCAATGTATTTCAGAAGCAGGATACATGTAGATTTGGGGCTTTTTCAGTCCCATAGGAAACAAGTACTCGCAACAATCATCCTGCAAGCCAACCAGCATTCTTCCCAACTGGGGTTCTTTCACAGCAGAACAGAGCTCCCTTCACATGCTTCAAGGACTTGTATTCATAAAGCCTGCTGCAGAGGGCAGCTCCACTGTTTTCCCACTCCCATACCCCAGCAGTAAGAGGCTCTGTCCTTACAGAAGTGCCAGAGAAGCAACTACCACAGCACCCATGTGGAGGCCAAGGCCAGGGCAGCAGCATTTCCTGACTCTCTATCCAAGTTACTTCACCTTTTTGCCCACAGCAAAAAGCCTGATTTAGTTAAAGCCACTGATTTTTAACTTGGCTGTTTTCAAGCCCCTTGGTTTTCCTGAAAACCACAACCATACTGCATTCTCAGTCACCACTTTCACATTTCAAAATTCATCCGGTTTTTATTTCTACAGTACCCACTTAACAAGAGCACAAGCATTTAATGACAGCAAATTAGTACCAAGATTTAGGAGCATCAGTCTCTAGGAAAAAATGCAGCTACCAATATTTGAGATAATACATAATTACTGTAACGCACTAAGATCTACCTGAAGCATCTAGATCCAAGTTCTACATCTTTACTTTCCTCCTGTCTCTTTCAACAGCAATTTTGCACCAAAAAAATATTCACATAAAGTTCTCTGCAAGTATTAAAAGAGAGGAGAGGATGGATAGGCAATCATTTGCACACACACCTAAGAGAAAGTTAAAAATATGGTTTATTTGAAACTGTGAAATCAAAATCCAATAAATAAATTGTTTAATATCAACACTGGACACTACATCTGGTAAGACTGGACTGTTCCCTTGGTGCCCCAAGCATGGATGAACCACGAAATGACTTCCCAGTTCCCCTCAGCCACATTGCTCTCTCTACGGTCTTTCCCCATTCATGGCAAGCCTTCCCCAGATGCACACTGCCAAACCCCCATCCTGGAGTCCCACCAGATCCAGCAGAACCACCCCAAAGATGACAGGGCTCACAGAGCAGAGGCTGAAAGAGTGAGAGTAAGTACTTCCGTTTCAGGACTTCCAGAGAGCACCCCTCTTCCTCACTCACAGCCCTCTGAACAGGTTTCATCAACTGTGTGCTATGGCAAAGTGTATTTTATTTTTTAATTTCCAATGAGCTATTATGAGGCTATAAGAACACAGTTTCCTAATCACTTTTTGAGGTGGCGTGCAACTGATCCCATAAATATTGTTTATGTTTGTTTAACACTGCTATTAAATTACTAGGTTTTTCCAAGTAGCAGTAACCATACGTTACATACACATTAAAATTCTCTGAAGCAATAAATATGAAAATATTATGATTCTATCCAAAATATAACTCCAAACAGCTTAAAAAGCCTCAGGCAGGAAGTCACCAAATTCTGCTAGAAACATCACGCCCTTTCAGAAACAGCAGTAAAACATTTTGTATCTGCTTAAAAAGTTCCTACAGCACAGGGAAAAGTCTACTTATTACCTTAAAAATAGAAATAAGCTTGGACATATCACCCTTTCCTTCTAACACTGGCACAAGTGAACTTTGTTTTTTTCTTCTTAGAAAGGAGGGTGGGGAGAGGGGGGTGAAGAGGAGGAAATAAAACCAATGCATCTTACAGGTTATTATGTAACTGGCTGTTGATGTTGGAGGCACTCTTTGAAAGCCAGATGAAAACAAGCATATCCAGAAAGCACAGCACTCAACAAGGCCTCCCATGGCCACCAGTTTGTGCTTCAACTCAAGTGAACCTTCCCAACAGTTATTCTGTAATCTGCAACAGAGATGTTAGTCCACAGTGAAGGAAGTCTGTTTGGGTTTATGCTATGGCGATGCTCTCTACAGGCCAACAAGAACCAATCACTACATGAATATCACAGGCTTGAGTACTCAACTGTTTAAAGTCTTGATACTACCAATTCATCCAGGTTCAGTTTGTAACACTTCTGACCCAAGGGACTTCAAGCCAGGGATCTAATTTGCTGGGGAGTAGGCTCTGCTCAGTTACTATCTCATAAAACAGCAATTTAAAATGTCAGATTTTTCACCAAATTTGGGTGATATTTGGATAGGGCTTCTACAGATAAGTGATGTGCACAGAGGCCATACACTCCATGTATCAAAGCAATTTCACACTCTCCAAAGCAGCTCTGTTTTTTGAAAAAGAAAATAAAATAAATGCTGCTTTGAACAACATGCTTCAACACCAAATGAAAAGGATAAACACCTCTGGTTAGCAAGATCTATTTAACAGGTAACACAACCATTTCAAGTCAGTTCACTGTCACTTCAAAGGGCACCCAAAAGCCTCTCATGTTAATACTCAGCAGGAACCACAGATCACCAGATTTAACTGGCACAGGTATTCTGACCAAGGAAAAAACCACAATGCCATGTATTTCACAGCTACCAGCGCACTGGGAATTTGAAGGGGCAATGGATGTAATGGCCACAATCACTGCTTCAGTAGATAAACCAGAAACAAGTCAAAAATATCAGAACTTAAAAATACAAATAATCAAATTCACCTTTTTCACATAGTTTACCTTGTTATTTTAACCCACATTACACATTTTATTATTTAGAAAAGACAACACTGCAGAAAAATAAAATAAAATTTGGTTTTAACAAGGACAAGGGTTTTACATGGTTGTATAAAAAATGTAATAGGAGCTTGAAGGAGAAGAAAAAGAAATGGAAGTGGAACAAAACAAAACAACTCCCCCCCAAAAAAAACCCCACAAAACAAACAAACAGAACCAAAACCAAAACCAAAATCGAACAGAAAAACAAAACAAAACAAAAAAATAATCCCCACAACACTACCCCCAGGGAAAGAAAAAAGCTAAAACAAATTCCAGATGTTTAAGTCTGAAGGTTTTAGCTTTTAAAATACACAACTACGTGTGCCTTTCACAATAACAGTCACAAGTGAACGATACTTTTTGTATTACTGCACCCTTCAACAGGCCAGTCTGCAAGTTAAAACAAACAATATAATAAACTGCTAAATTGTTAAGTATGCAATTATGGATTGATTTTAGCTATTATAAAAAGCTGGGTTACATATCCAAGGGTCCATCTTTTAAATTCAAACTGTGCTTAATGTTTTTTAGTTCAGACATACTGAAACCCAGCAGCACAGATGGTTTGTGATGTTTTATTGCCTTTAAGCATGTATTCCTCATTTTTCCAAAGAATGATGCAACATCAATTTTCCACGCATATAGCAGCAAGGAAAGTAATTCCACCTCTTTTTTAGAAGGATATGGCCTCTTGTGAAAGTAGTCCGACAAAAACTGTTTCTGTGCCTCATATGAATTGTGATCATACTGATTAGGATCTACTGCCAGAAAGCGGAGATCCTCACTAGAAGGAAGTTTCCTCATCTCAGTCCTAATCTTCTGTCGTTTAAAAGGCACTACCCCCGAATTTACTTCATTCTCTGCAGACAGAGCTATGCCAGTACTTAAGCTCAGAGGCTGCTGTTCCTTATTCCTTTGGTCTTCCGCAACAAAGCAGGAATCTGATTGCTTTCTTTTCAGTACCACAGAAAGATGCTTCTCACCATTCACAAACAGCAGCTCTTTCCTCTCAGTGCGCTCAAGCTGCATCTTCAGGCTCGAGTTGGTGTCTTTGGGAGCACTTCTACAACGGAGCAAATGTACAGCAATAGCTGTCAGAGTCATATTTCCAGTGTACACACCACAACAGTGGATGCACTTGAAAGCAGGAGACTTTAAAATCGTATGCACGGTCGGCATTATATGATGCCTCTCTTTCAAATGCTTTTCATAGGTTTCTCTACCAGCAAACGTACCTAAGCAAAAGGGACAGGTGAACATTTTTCTGGTGCATCTCCTGTTCACTTGTGCTGTCTGAGGTTTCACTTTGATGTAAACGGGGACAAGAACTGTTGAATATATTCCAACAAGCACTGCCAAATGTACTTCTCTTTCACCCATGTCTTCATCTGGTAGCACTGTGTTGAAATCAAAGTGTGGGAACACAAGGCCACCCTGAGCATCGTTACCTAGCTGAATGCCTCTGTTGCTGTAACTCGCATGCAACTCCCTTCTCCCATTGTGTGCAGTTTTGTTGTGCTCCACGAGGCTTTTTAAGTCATAGAAAGTACCTGTGCAAAACAAGCAAGATAAGCCATGCATGAAGATATGCTTCATGAGCTCTTCCTCACAGAGAAAACATTTACAAGCGTAACACCGGATCGCCTTTTCTGTCATCCTCAGAAAGGACGCACAAGCTGCAAGTTTGTGAGGTTCTGGGGCTTCCACTTTTACTTCAAGTGGTTTGTGCGCCACCTCCATGTGCACCTCGTAGACATTTGAGGGGAAAAGCTCATTACAAACAGGGCAGGTCTTCCACTGCTTGGCCTGTCTGACAGCCTGGCTTGTTTCAGGAGCAGGCGGGGAGGCCTGCAAGTCAGAGGTCAGAACCACAGGAGGAGAGGGAGCATTGGCTGGCGACTGGGACAGCTGAGCCACTGACCCCGTCTGCACGAGCTGGATGGGCACCTGCGGAGGCGTCACAGTCGCTACTCCACCACCGGGAGGTACAGGCAAAGTAACAGAGACCGGGGCCAGCGTGAAAGTAGGTATCCCATTAACCTGCTTGCCAGTGGGAATCAACTGCCTCAGTATAGAGCCCGCAGTCAAGAAAGCTGTGCTTTGAGAAACCGGAGGCTGAACTGGCTGATTTACTGGGATAAGTGCTGGGGCGACAGGTTGATTAAGCTGAAGGAACCCAGGTCCAACAGGCTGTCTGACAGGAACCACCCCAGGGGCAAGAGGCTGGTTAAGCTGGAGAAGATTCGACCCAACTGTCTGCGTCACAGGAAGGACCCTGGGATCGATGGGTCTGTTCATGTTCCCAAGTGACTGGCTAACAGACAGAATTCCTGGAGCAACTGGTTGATTCACAGGGAGGACTCCTGGTGCAACTGGTTGATTCACAGGGCCGACAGGTTGAGTAGCAGGGAGCGTTCCAGCTGGCACCAGACTGTTTATAGTCCCGATGGTTTGATTAACAGGAAAGAGGCCAGGCCTGACGGGCTGATTAAGAGGAAGAACCGCAGGGGCCACAGCTCTATTTATGCTCCCAACAGAATGATTGAGACGGAGCCCATGAGAAACAAGGACAGCCTGCGAAGGTGACGGCTGAATACCAAGGTTGTTCTGAGCCACAGGAGGATTGCTGGGCACAAGAGCGACCTGCGAGGATGCAGTGGCAGGAGCACAGGCGGCATTTGGGAGGCTGCCAGAGGCACTTGGGACAGTCACTGGTCCAATTGTGTTCTGAACTGCTTGTGTGTGCACCATGCTCTGGTTTTGATTATTCTGTGGAAATGCAACCTGGATGCGAGCTGGAGTTGTCACAGAACCTGCTGGGACAACAACAGGCCCTGCAGATGGGGCAGCTGCTGCTACACTTGGGACAGGCTTTGGAGCAATATGCATTTGTTTCACAAGTCCAGGTTTCTTAATGCGTTCCGAAATCAGAGATCGAAGTTTGTTCTCCAGGTCTCTGTGTGTTTCAGCTGTCAAGACATGGAACATTAAAGAATCTGAGCTGTTTGCAGGAGCATTACATTTTTTACAGTAGAACTCAACTGAATTCGGTGTACTTTCATCATATTTCTCGCCGAAATATGCACTTAGTAAGTTTTCAAAATGGTTCATCAGCACATGTTTCTTCATATTGTAATACAAGGTGTCTGTGAATTGACATTTTAGACATGTGAAGTTTATGATGTCACTCCTAAACTGTTTCATGCCATCCAAAATGCTGACTGTATAGTTCTGTGTTCGTTTATTAAATGAATGAAACATCCAGATGTGTTCTGCCACTACTTTGGCCCGAGAAGAAAATGCACATTTTGGGCAAGAAACCACCATCTCTTGGTCCATTTCATCCTCATGGTAACGATGCAAGTGATTCTTGAAAGAAGTAAGCAATTTGGATGAGAACTTGCATAAGCCACAGCAGTACGGCTTTGTTCTGTATCTCTGCAAACCAAAGAAAAACATCCACTTAGAAACTGTCAGTTCCTACGCCACTATTATCTGTTTAAATCTGCACTATCAGCTGCCAAAAATGCCTTCACTGGATGTATAGCATGTATCTTCTCAGTTTCTTCTGGTTTTGAAAACCAGATTTAAAGATTACATGCTTAAGGAAAGAAACATTTGTGCCTTTTTTGTTTCATTATAATTTACTAAGAAGCCTTACATGAGTTTACTTCTACCCTAGTTCACAAGAAATAATTCTGAAGCCTGTCTGTTTTTAAATACAGGAATCATAGAACAAGACAGGAAGAATTTTCTAGTAATGTTCTGTATCCCCACTATACACAGAAGTTAAGCCTTAGGAATTAGGAATAGCAGCCCTTTTAATTCGACACCTTTAAAGCTTTGTTTAGTTCAGGGCCAGCTCCCATCTACTGGACAAAAAGCAGAACAGGCAAGGATTTTTCTTCCTGTATTTCAACAGCCTATTCTTCACTGAAAATTCTCCAAAGATTTTTTTAAAGAACATTCTTTTGGAGCCAAAATAATAATAGAAAGTAGTAAAACCCCCTTTATGATAAAGCAGCGATGTATTAACTCATACATACCATTTATATTAACTCACACATACTGGGCATCCCATCGTAGCAATTTTTTGCAAAATTTCCTCAAAAACGCTCACTACAGACCATACATATTCCTCTCAGAAAAGTATTTTAACTGCTTAAGAACACAACTGTCTTGCACTAACCAGTGATTTGTTCCCTCAGTTATATGTCACATGACAGCACTGCTTTTCATATCCATATGAACATCATTTGTTCTTTCTGAAAAACTGGTAGCCCCATCAACCATTTTTTCTGATCAACTTCCTAACCCTGGCTCCTGCCAAAAACTACAGAATCAATCATAGCAACATCCATGTGACAAATCTGCACACTCAAAAATCTAGTGGAATCTGTCTGTTCCCTCAGACATGTTTTTCACCTCACTGATTTCTGCCCTCATGAAACAGAATGCAAAGGGAACAAGCTGTTCTGCCACTACAGCACCCAGCCCAGTTAGATCACCCACACACATCTCACTGATGTACCATGAAGAACAGCAACAGAAAACGTGCAGGTATTTTTTTTTTTGCCATGTCATAAAACCATGCAGGTTACAGTCAGCCATCTACAGACAACAGACAGCCATCTCCTAGCAGTACCAGAAGTATCGAAGCTGGGCGTCCCCCAGCCAGGGAATGACGTGCTCTGACACCATGATTCAGAAGGCTGAACAAATGCTTTATTAAGCTATATTATATTACATTATATTACTATACTAAATTATAGTATACTAAAGAAAAACCCATGACCTTTTTCCAGACAGTCACAACACAGCTTTGACCCAACTGGTCAATCAGTCCAAACAACCATCACCAGAGTCCAATTAACACATCAATTGCAGTAAACCATCTCCATAAGACATTCCACATGGGCCAAACAACAGGACCAGCAAGTAGAGGTAAGAATTGTTTTCCTTCTTCTTTCTCTGAGCTTTCTCACAGCCTTCCCCAGGAAAAATCCTGTTCAGAGAATGCAAACACCATACTAGGAGAGTCTCCTGATGATAACCAAAATCTAAGCTCCCAATTCAAAACAGTGGGTTAGACAATGCCACTGGCTGACTAAGGCTGCTGAAGAAGCACACTGCTAAGCTATCATTGAATTATCTTCTCTTTATACTCTTTAGATGTCTATTCTTGACTGTTAGTAAACAGCAACAAAACAAATTAGCAGATGCATCAATTTTAAAGTATCCTGCCTAGAGAAAGGCCACTGACACTAATGAACTAATGAAGCACACAGAACATTACTAGAAGATACGCCTCACTACTTCTGAAGGAGTAAAATGACAAGGGAAAAGTTCCAAACAATTCTCTTTAAGCTGAACAGAAGCAGGTGGAAGTATGCTGCTTTGATATTCTCTGTATGAAACAGAGCTCTTCCACACAAACACTTTACAAACCATTCTGCCAGCATGTTTTCCTTGCATACTCACCTGCTTTTTCTGTTCACTCATCTGCTATTTCAGGTTGATCACAACCTACCAAGGGCATGCCAGTTTTATAAAAAGTTTGACAAAATAAGAATTACAAGCCACTTAAGAAAAACAAAGCATCTTGGAGATTGACTAGCATTCAACTGTATAAATGGAATCCAAACGAAGGCTTATTAGAGATATTGCAGTAAATTCAATTAAACCTCCTTTAAAGAACCTACCCAAGAACATAGTAGTACATTCTGTTGTGCAGTCTCACATTCTCCACAACCTAGAATCATGCAGAAAGACAGAACATCTTCCAAGAACTAATGTTCTGCCAGAACTGTTAATGTCTCCTTAAAAATAGTATAAACGGTGGAAACCACCAACTGCATTTACATAGACATCTTCTCCAGCCTGAGTTTACAGGAGGAAACAATTTACTTTCCCCTTATGGCAACAAAGAACATCCTGAAGGACCAGCTTCTTTTCTCCCAAATCTAGGCAGCATGATATGTGAATGATATACATTAATAAACCAAAATTGTTTAAAGAAAATGGACAGGAACAAGGTTAGTATCCAAAAGACAGTTTGGAGCACAACCTGTTCCACAGCAATGTGTTATCAATTCCACACTGGATTTCATTGACAGGTCTTCCATAAGAAGGCCATGAGGGACCCCAAGGCTATTCAGCAAGACTGACAAGTCTACATTTTTTTCTGGAGATACTCCACTGCTCCAGACACAGCATCTTAGAAACTTGCTACTATATACAATTATAGAATTGTTCACCTCAACCCTGCCTTTCTTGTGGAGTCTAGCTATACAGAACTAAAAGCTGTTTCACATACACAAATCTAACTGGAAAGTTTTCCACTGCCACCCCAGACCAAGCCACTAATAATAATTTCATATTAAATCACTTGCATCTATGCAATCACACTTTCACCTTTCCAATGAAACAGGAGTCCTGTTGTACAGAAGACCATGCTAAGACTACATATTAGGTTAGGCTAAAAAGGCAAAATATTAGTGTGACATCTTAAACACTGATGTTCAGGGTTGTATCCTTAAAGACTGAAAATAGTAACTGAAGTCCTCACAACCACCTGCATTACAGGGAAAAACAAAGAGGAAATGTAGGATTATTCCCTGACTAATAGCACTTAGAAAACAATTATTAAAGCTATTTTTTCCATAAAAAAGCTGCATTCCAATTTCTGAAAATTATCCAATTCAGCAACTCCACACGACACGTTTATCCAGAATTTGTGTCACAAACATACATACCTTCCTTTTGCCCACAGGCTCCCAAGGAGAGACATCACTCCATGAAGTGTTACAAAAGTAGTTTTCACCTGCATCAAAACTTTTAAGATTCTAAAAGTAAAATAAAAACAAGAAATGAAAATGAGGCATTTGCAGACTGTTCTGAATATAAAGAAATTCTCAATAGGAAATAAGGAAAAATAAAAAAGAAAAATCCACACAAACAGAGAATGACTTGGAAGTCTCTAAACTCCATTCAAAGAAATTACTTCTTTGACCCAGCTTTGATTTCTTTTACCTCAAATATTTGTTCATATGACTGCCTAATAACAGAGTAGGAATTCTGAACATTTCATAGTTACTGAAAATAATATTGGGAGTGAAAATATTTACACTTGAATTCCACTGCTTCCAGCCAAGTTCACAGTGAACACTCAAAGTATTTTTCCTCTCTACCTTCCTCCTCCTTCATTGGTAATATTTCACTACTTACTTCATTGCTTACCACTACAGTTTACTTTGCAACAGGTTTTAGTATTAAATCTGCATAACATTGTTACACTTCTAACTTGGAAAAACAAAAGACATTCACAAAAACTGATTTCCAAGAGCTCCTTTTCCTGAAGCTACAAAAGCACAATATTACTGTGTCTACAACAACTGTGTCAGGGAAAGAAACTGTCCTTACAGCCTTCTTTAATTCTCCAGATTTGAGACCCACACATTTTTAAACACAAATTTAATGGAAGGAAAAAAAAACCAAAAAGAAACCCACAAAAAACCCAAGCTAGACTCCAACTTACTAGGCATTTCTGAAGACCCTAAACTAGATTCAACAGCACACCCAGAATGCCCTGGATGGAACACAGGCTACAAATCCAGGCTTTAGCCATAGAAAACTTCCATCTCTTCTCCCCTCACATTCTTCCTTTTCACAAATCCCTCTTCACTCAAAACTCTGCATTCCTAGAGAAGGCATGATTTCCACCTCTTCACCAACCCCCACTGCAACAGCAGAAGTAGATAACAAATAATATTTAAGACCAGACGACCTTACAAAAGGAGTGGAATTCATAAACCTAATAGTTTATGAATATAAACCCACATTATAGTCAGCAACAAGGAGCAACAAAGCTTCAACAATCAAAAAAACCCAGAATCTTACTCAACATAGGCTCTGTCTGCACTAGGCTCTTGTCCATTTGCACCGTGCAAATATGAGGATTCCACGTGTTCAGCAGATTAGAGTAAACCAGAACATCATGCCAGTGATAATTTGATTTTAACTTCATTATTCAAGAATTTAGAAAAATGTAGTAGCTGAGTTTGCAATATGCTGTCTACCTTTTCAACAGTCAAGTATGCTCAAAGAGAAACCAGAAAAGCTCAGGGCAACAATAAACAAATCCCCTGCAATCTAATCAACCCTAGACACTGAATGAGTCATGTATTTGCCCTTCAACCAACCAAAAAAAAAAAAAAAAAAAAACCCCAAAAAAACCAGGAACATCAGAAAGAACCCTTGCATGCAACAAGAGAAATCCCAGAATTTTAGTGAACTACTTTTGATAGAGAAAATGAAGAGACTTGAGACTTACTAAAACTTTTTCAGCCAAACACACTGGATTGAATCACACACTGCTAAAAAAAGTTTTCTTAAAGTTTACGGCTTATCTGAAACATGTTCTGGTTTTGGTTTGAGTGACAGGCTCCTACACTTAAACACCAGATTCCCACAAGCCAAACACAGGAAATACGAGTAGATCATTTTGCTGAAATGGCTATTTCCTACAGAGGAATATCTCATAATAAAAATAACCATTCTTATCAATACAACTCGTCAGTGGTGCAAATGGCTGCTGTGAACACTTGCTTTAAACAAAGATCCACTAATTAGTTATGACCTTTCCAAATTTCTCACTTCCAGGAGGGGACGAAAACAGGAGAAGAGAAAGGTAACAAGAAAGGAACAAAGCCCTCTGAGAAGCCTGACTAATCCTTATGCTTAACAGGTATTTTTAAGTTGAAGAGAAAAACATTTTTAAACTAAGAACTGTTCTCCCCTCGGTATTAAAAATACCATGGTTTTCCTCAACAAAAACATAAAAAGCTGAGAGTTTAAATGAAGACACAGAATCATAGAACAGAATCGTAGAATGGTTTGGGTTGGAAAGTGTCACTCTTGTGCCGAGAAGGACAGAGGAACAGGTGAGAGGCAGTACTGTAGAAAGAACAAAGAAGGCTAATTAATTATTTTATTATAGTATATTATTCTATACTATATTACACTACATCTAAACTGAAACTGAACAAGCACTCAACTGCCCAGAATCTCATGACTGTCAGCTGACCGACAGTCTGGAGACACGCTTGGCCCTGACAGGCCAAGGAAACAAAACACCATCACTTTGGGTGAACAATCTCCATATTGCATTCTACTTTGGCACAACACAGGAGCAGTGAATAGATAAGAATTGTTTTGGTCATTCTTTTCTTTGGTGGTTTCTCACTGCTTCTATTAGGTTCAGAGAATGTGAATCCCACAGGAAAGGACCATACAGATCACCTAGTTTCAGCCCCCCATCATGGGCAGGGATAACACTTACCAAACCAGGTTACCCAGGGCCACATCCAACCTGGCCTTAAACACAGCCTTAAATACAGCTCCTCTGGGCAACTGTACCAGTGCCTCAGCACCCTCTGAATAAAGAATTTCTTCCTAACCTCTAACCTAAACCTACACTCTTTCAGTTTAAAACATTGCTGCCCCTTGTCCTGTCCCTATCTGTTTGTATAAAAAGTCCCTCTCCTTCCTTTTTATGAGCCCCCTTCAGGTACTGAATGGCTGCAATGAAGTCTCCCCACAGCCTTCTCTTGTCCAGGCTGAAAACCCCAGCTCTCTCAGCACATCTTCAGCTTCAGAGCAGAAGTGCTCCAGCCCTCCCATCACCTTCATGGCCCTAAAGATCACAGCATGTTAGAGAAGCTGAAACTGTTTATTAAAAGAAAACCTCTGACCTTACAGTGACCTTAAACACACTACTAGGAGAAGCTGAAACTGTTTATTAAAAGAAACCTCTGACCTTACAGTGACCTTAAACACACTACTAGGAGAAACAAACTAGTACTCCAGCCAAAATGCTCATGTTTTCTTCCTAGCAGAGATCAATCAGCCTAAAAACTAATCCTTTTGGTCTCTAAGCTACAGAGAGGTACTAGTCATACTAGTCATTCATCTTCCTAACCAACTATTGTCCATTACCATGCCTTATTACAACAGCACAAGACCAGATTCAGGTCATGTTTGTAGCATATCATAGTTCAATCCATTTCTTACACTGTCCAGCCTCTTCATAGAGTCCAGAAATCAATCTCAATATTTGAGAAAACAAACTTTAGGTACTTCTCACTAGATGGTTTTCAAGGTGCCGTCAAACTCAGGCCCTTCTATGATTCTAAGTTTTATTAAAACCTCACAAATCCTATGCTACCAAAAAGAAATACCATCATCACATGAAGCAAGTACAGATCAAGCTATACTGCTAAAGCTGTCCAAAACCAGCCCCAGGTAATTTTTTCAGATTACCTGGAAAAAACAAGCTAAATTTATGAACTTGGTTGAGAGAGAATTATTTGCAAAAAAAAAAAATCCCACTAATATGGTATTTTCTGCCCCAAATCTCATAGAGGTTTTTCTACAGTGGAAATGTTTCTGGGTTTCCCATCAATATTTTTTATTTAAAAAATGAAGAAAAACCAACTAAATGCACATTATATGTACCCCCAAAAACCCAACCAAATACAAAAGAACTTATTACTTATGTACCATTGAAGTCCATGCAACAATCAAAGAGACTGCAAGCAATTTCATAGTAAAAACCTGTCACCATCAAAACATTCCTGCTTCCAATGGTCAAGACAGACTCAGCTCCTGAGTCAGAAGTGTGATTACAGAATATTAACAAAATAAAAACAGCACGTAAATGGAAGTTAGTATACATGATTTTCCTTGAGCTATTACAGCACTTAGATATATACAGAACTGTTCAACTGAAATAACAAAGAATATTCCAAAATCAGTTATGCATGTGGTCTTGAACATTTATTTCATTACTTACAGAGTTTCAGAAAGAAACCACCACAAAAGACACAACACACCCTTACAGAGTGTTATACCTACTTCATACTGCCATACAGAAGGAATCAACCTCTTGTCAACGCTAAGGCGTGCATCTACTCAACAATCAAAAAAGCCTGTGCACCAGCTCACTGAAATACACCATTGTTAAGAAATGGAGTTACATTGCTGTGTTTGCACCTTTTCTGGTATTGGGTTCTAGAAATCCAATCTGATGGGGTTTCTGATGGTCGGCATTCTTCCTGACCGATGCACAAAATTTTCTTCTAAAAGTGGCAACAGTGGTACAAGGTTTATCTTAACCACCCCAGTACACCTGCTTTTTAAGATACTTTTTAAGATACAGAACCAAACTACAACTCGGTAAGATCATTTTGGTATTTTTCACCAGACACAAAATTTAAAGGCTTATCCATTTTCAGAAATGCAGATGATTTGTATGTCCCTTCAGAGGCTTGCCCTTGATATGTGATGGAATGTCTTTGAGGAGACCCAAGTCCTCATCTGCTTGAAATCTTAAAAGAATTGAAAAAGTAGCTGCATTGCACCCAAATAACAACTCATTAGTCTGTGGTATTTTTTCCTAAAGCTGTACTGTTTCTGTTTGTTGAAACATTACTAACAGAATATGAGGCACCATCTTTAACACATGTTTAACACACCAAATTCCTGCCCTGGGTTTGACTAGAGTCAGTAATAAAAAACTCCTGATGTACGGACCACCTCCCACACCCTGCCCCCCAAATCTATCATATATACACAGAAAGTGAAATATTTGTCAAGGGTTTACATTTCAGATTGGTTTACATTCTTTCATATACTTTACCTTCAACAATTCCTTGCAGCTGTCAAGCCCAAGATCCACAAGAATGTCCTTCACCTTTTTTCGAGCCTTCCTTACATTATCAAGGTTTTGAACAGGAATTTGAAACATTTTGCACTTTTCCTGGGGAAAAAAAAAACCAAAACCACCAAAAAATTAAAAAAAAAAAAAAAAAGAAAAAAAAAAAAAGAAGAGGAAGAATAAAAAAGAATGAAAAAACCAACTAAATACTTGAACACAGGTACTGGCATTTAAGTGTGTTAAAATAAGAACTAGAATCTGAAAAGTCAGAGAATAGAAATATTTAGGTTAGGAAAGACCTCTTAGATCATAGAGTTCAAACCCCACCACAGTCATTACCCATGCCTCTCATCACTACACCTATGTGTCTTTTAAATACCTCCAGGAATGGGAACTGAACTACTTCCCTTGCCAGCCCATTCTAGTGCTTGGCAACCCTTTTTCTGAAGATTTTCCTAATATCCAATTTAAACCTTCCCTGGTGCAACTTGCTCTTTTCCTGTCACTAGTTACTTGGGGGGAGAGACTGACCCCCACCTGGCTACAGCCTCCTTTGAGTTGTATAGTGATAAGGTCTCCCCTGAGCCTCCTTTTCTCCTGGCTAAACACCCCCAGCTGCCTCAGCCACTCCTCATTGGACTTGCGCTCCAGGCCCTTCCCTAGCTTCACTGCCCTTCTCTGAACTCACTCCTGCCCCTCCATGTCTTTCCTGTACTGAGGGGCACAAAACTAAACACAGCACTTGAGGTGAGGCCTCACCAGTGCCAAGTACAAGGTACAAGTACACTGCCCCAGTCCTGCCGGACACACTCTTGCTGATATGGGCCAGGATGCCATTTCTTAAAGACGAAAATCCAAAATCCTTAAGCCAAAGAAGTGGACTCATTAGCATTTCCCAAGTAGAACAGCTGACTGATTTTAAAGGAAAGAGAATGTAATGGGAAGGTTGGGAAGGGGGGGAGGGCTGGGGGGCTTTTTATTTCTTCTATCTACAGAAAATTCCAAATTTTTCTTTCAATCTCCTTGTTATGACAGTATCAATTAAGGAGAAATTCCACACCTTTCACCTTAAATGTCAGCATCAAGATGAGAAATCTTTTTGATAATTTTGTTTGCTGTCAACCTTGTACGTGTATAAAATATGATTGTTAATAAAATCTAGATTTCCTGCAAAAGATTCTACTTTTGTAAACTTGTAAGGTATCTCCACAGGCTCAGCTTTAGGAGTAAAAAAAAGCTCAGCCTCTGTTAACTCCTTCCTAGATTACAGCAAGATGCAATTTAGACTGAGCTTTAAGAAACTACAATGGACACAGAACCTAACCCTAAGCCTGAACTGAAAAAGGTCACTGGAAGCTTCTCCAGTATTTGGTGCTTAAATAGCTGACAGAGGATCCAGGAGCATTTACAACATCTTAGTTCTTACTGCTAAACAATTCATCCATCCAGGACACGTCTGAACAGGAGAAAAAAAAAAGAAATAGAGGAAATCTCCGAACAGTACTTCAGCACATACTGTCTCAAATGTCTTGAAAAGCTATACTTTACCAAAAGAAAAGCAAGCTCCCTGCCAACATGAAAGCTCTACTTTGAAGAAGACTTTAATGCAAATAGTTGCAAAATCCCCCTGCACATAAGACACCAGCTACAAGCTAAGCCTCAAAAAATCCTCAAAACCCACAAACCATATAAAAAAATGTTCCAGTCTGTATGTAACCACCCCAAACCTTAATTTATGTATAAAACATACAATTGAAGGGTTTATTATTAAAATTCAAACAACTCACATACTATTCTTTGCTTCTTCTCCCCTGAAAGGAAAGGTGTGTAGAGAGAAATGGAGAGGGAACCCCATTTGACAGACGCTAGTCTTGTTTTCTAATGTTTTTTATCACCAAGTCCAGAAGACATTCTGATACCATTGGGGTGGGCGTAGAACAGGAACCTATACAGAATGGAATAAATCAGAGTAACTGGTCTGGCATTCTCCCAAAATGCAATGAGCAAAAATTTGACATAAAACACTCTTTTGAAAGTGAAGTCACCGTGAATTTGCAGAGTCCCTAGTTAAAGCTTTAAGATCAGTCCCTCTATGACAGCAGGTTATACACATCAACCCCACAGTCCAGTGCGGGTAACAACAGAGCTGACTGGACACCACCATGCACAGTGGTGATCAGCCAGAAGGAAATATGGTTCAACACATTAGGCTCCAATGGAAACAGTTTCCCCATCTCAGTCTTCCAACTCATACACTGATGCTACTAAGGAAGGTGATGCAGGCATTTGTTGAGGCATGTCCAGCTCACAAATAAGAAACAGTCAATAGGGGCATAGAACGCAACATCCATGTACCTCAACCAGCAATTGTTCTGAAATTATTAATGCAGAAGAAAAAGTGAAATAAAACAATTATCTTTAAATTATTAATCCATGAGAAAGAAAAACACACCAAAACCTCCACCATAACAGAAAAAAACTGAATATAAATTAAGTCCCAGTTTTCAAACAGTTGGTCTTCAATCCAAAGGCCACCATGTGCAATCACGTGCAATGTTATTCAGCAGGTATTTAAACAACTTTCTTGGAAGTAAAGATCTTAAAGGATCTCACACCAGAATCACAGAACGGTATGGGTTGGAATGGATCTTAAAAATCATCTAGTTCCAGACCTACTCCCATGGGCAGGGACACCTCCCACTAGAACAGGCTGCTCAAAGTCCCATCCAACCTGGCCTACAACATTTCCAGGGATGGAGCATCCACGGCTGCTCAGGAAAACCTCTACCATTGCCTCACCACCCTCACAGTTAAGAATTTCTTCCTAATATCCAACCTAAATCTACCCTCTTAGAGTCTCTCTATCCATTAGACCAGCACTGCCCCACCATAAAGGTCACAAAAGATCAACCTTCTAAGCTTATTCCCTCAAGTCCTCAGTTTAATTCCTTGATTATTATGCAGTTTATTATCCACATTTTCATACTAATCATTTATTTTTCTTATATTTTGGACATTCCTCAACCTTTAGTTTACACTTTGGATCCATTAATTTCTTGGTCCACATTCCATTCTTAATCAGCAAATTCAACACAAAAGCACTACAGGTAAACTGAATGAAGGTTACCAAGAATCTTCATCATTTTACTGCACTGCCTGTCTAAAAGGCTATAATTTATTCTTCACAGCTTTTAATTGTTGTTTCCAAAAAAGCTGATAATCCACTGAGTTTTCAAACTAGTGCCACTTCTTAAACAGAACCAAGGCAAGTTTTTAGCAAAATAAAAGAATCATTTTAGCAGCTGATGTCTCAGATTCAGTTCTAAGAAGGCCATCCATCTCTTCTTCAGGCATTTTTAGCCATCAAGCTATTCCTATTTGTTGCTTGTTCAGATGACATCCCCATAATGATATACACAGTGGAGCTTTATTCAACACTATGAGCTTGTTTCATTTCTACATTTGTTACCATAGATTGTAACATCCAACTAACTGGATTTGACTTTTCAAAGATCACAAATGCAACTCTTCCCTTCCAGCAGTACTGCAGTATTTTAAGACTAGCCTAAAAGACAAGGTAACAGTCTGCACAGTAAGTATCTTGGTAGATAGACATCAGTTTTCAAAGTAACTACCTTTTACTATCATTTCTCTGCATTACAAAAAAAAGGGAAAAACACTAACACTGCACCTCTTCAAAGTGAGAAGTCATCACAAAATGCCAAGTTCCTAACCATTTTACTTCTTAGAATCATTCTCATTCCCCTTGGAAGGAACCTTGAGAGGACACACAGTCCAGCTTCCTACAAGCAGGCTCAACCATTAATCGCAGCCAGGGGACCCTGTTTAGGCCAGTCAGGTTTGACAGCCTCTCTGGGCAACCTCCTCCAGTGACAGTGTTCACATTGAGAACTTTATTCCTTACATGAAATCCGCACCACTTTTGTGTTCCTACAGAAGAAGCATTCGGAAGCAAATGAAAATGGAGTTGGTATGGAGCTGGCAAAAGGAAGATGCACATATGTGCCTTCAATGGACATGCAAATACTTCCAGCAAAATCCAGTCAACTAGATAATCAGGCATTTCAAGAATTTTCAGGAAAAGAGGAATGTTAAAGATCCACAGAGAAAACAGACATAATGTAACCCTTTTAGACACCAGAAAATCTGTACAGAAGCAAGATCTCCAGATGTGCTCCTAAGTAGTTGGCCTTCACTTGCCTGTTGCTCAAAGAACTGCTTTGAGCAGGGAAATTATGAAAGACTAAAGGAACTTTGTCCTCTCATAGTATCCGCCTTGGAAACTAAATAATTCTTAAGTTTTTGTAACATTTATCTAGTAACTGAGAAAGAGATTTTTGAAATCTCTTTGGTCTTTTTAAAAGGTTTGTACCTTTTATAGGACCTTTATAAAAATGTTTGGAACAGGTTCAGAACATTTGGGTTGGAGTACTTTGGAAGGTTTGTTTACCAACTTGTATTTCAGCAGCTTCCAGAACTGACAAGCACCAATCAAAAATTATGTTGTGGCCAGAATATTGCTAGTAAAGTCCAGGGTAAGGAAGCAAAAAGGGCCTTTGCATGGTATGCTCAGATGTTTAACTCAGCTGCACGGTGAGATGTTCAGGGTGCGAGGCACATTCATGAGGGGAGTCCCGGTTTCTCCCTCTCCCCAGAGGTAGGGGCTGAACTGAGCTCTCGGGCAGTACAAAGATGATGGCCACAATGGTGGCTGAGGGACACAGAAGGAGCCACTGGGGTCCCAACAGCCCCTGAGGGAAGCCTCTTGTGTCTCCCCAGCGCAGGGAATGCCTCCCAGGGCCCCCACAAATTATTTCCCTTATTGTAAACTCATTAGAAGTTGACCATTCAGTATTAGTTCCGAAAACAATAAAAACTGCTTCATTCCTGAAAGCAGAATGAAAGCATGTGATCTATTTTCAAGAACTCAGGGAACAAGAACACTGGATGGCAGAGAGCAGCTAGGAGGACAGGCGCACTAAGAAACTGCCTAGAAGAATGAGAGTTTGGCCGTACCAAATTTTACCCTCATCAATTTTATTTTGTTTCTGGTAAGCTTACACATCCTCTAAGAAGTCACACCTGAGTATCTGCTCAACTACACATCATATGGCCAGTTCCATTGCCTGGACTCTTACCTTCTGAAAGAGACCTAACCAGATTTACAAATACATCAGCACCATCCAAGCTTATCCAACCTATGGAGGGAGAGGGAAGAAAGCTTCTTAAAGAAAAAGTTGACTAAATAAAATGGATGCTATTGTTGTTCATTGTTTAATCTGTTGTAATTTAAAATATATTCTCATAAAACTTATAAAGAGCAGTTCTGGTCAACAAAGTAGTTTCTCTTTATCTTCTTATATTCCTATTTCTATCCAAGGGCAAGTTATTAGAAATCTGAGGTAAGAAAAAAAATTAACTCTTCTTTGTCCAGCTATATCAGAAACCTCTGGGCATTTCAAATCATAGATCTCTTAAGAGTCACAATAATTCTGCTCTCTCCATGGCTATAAATCACATACCTGTTAAAAAGGTCAATTTGCCCAACACCAAGACTATCATCCAACAGCTGCTAACACACAATGAAGAACAGTAAGACATGTGATGGTATAGACTGAGATGCAGCACAACAACATGCATCTTACCTAACACAGCAAAGCAAATTTAGATCACTAACTACAGCTACTGGGGTTTAAACAACTATTGTGATGGTTCATTAACACACAACCAAGTCCCTCCTATCCAAGACTGTTGAGAAGAAGCTAAGGGACACTACAATTTAAACTCAAGGAGCCTTCCTAAAGCACTAACTCACGCAATACTTTGACTCCCTTGGGAGTCCTTTCTGGGCATTGGCCAGAACCTGAACCCAGCAGGAACAAGCTCATCCTAGGCAAGGTAAGCATCTGCATGGGGCCCACTCAAATCCTGCAGGATTTGTCAGCCCCATGTGTATGTGAGCAGAAGAGTCACACCCTGAGTGCAGCTGTTCCAGGAGGAAGTACCACTGCATTTGTGCTTGGTGTGACCTAAAGACTTTGCACTTTACAAATGCACACAACAGTCCACAGCACAGACAATGCAAAACCTTAACAAGTCAGAAAGGGGACAGAACTGAAACCCTCCTCCAGAGCTATGCAACAGGCTTCAGAAGGAGGACTAAAGAGTTCCAACACAAAACAGCTCCATCAGCACTCAGTAAGACTTAGCCCAAATCCAGGAATTCCCAATGGAAAAACATATTGCATAACAAAACTGTGTGTGCTCTTGTTTCTAAAGATTTGCTGTAATTTGTGGGGGAAGCTGTTTTTCGTAAAACCTCCATGAAACAAACCACAGAAATTATTACAGCTTATCATATACGTTATACCTTATAATAAATCTTATTGCAGGTTATCATATTCTTTATTTCTTACCCAGTTCCGCTAAATATTGTGCTAAAGAAACTCCATTTTTAAAATCAAAATTAAAGAGAAAGTTTATTAAAAGGAGCACTAGGATTTCTAGAAGAGATTCAACATCCCAGGAGTCGTTTTAAGTATTTCATTGTAGCTCTTTACAACTGTTTTTAACAAACACAGGTTGACAGAAGACTGTTAAAGATAACAACCAATTCCTCCCAAGTAATTAACCCATCAAAACTTTATCTGCGGAAAGTAAGTTGTTCATAACTTTGACAGTACAGGACTCTGAACCGCTGCAGCAGGAGTTACACACGTTTCTTTTATTCCATTTAGAAGCCAGGACAACTGGAACTCCCCATTACCTGCTCTCGACCACAAAGCAAGTGCATTCAAATGGTTTTCACGGTTTGTATTGTGTGGGTTGTGCTTGTTTACATTATTCAAAAGCTTTCTTTCTAAATGTATACACTGCTGAGGCACCACAAGGATATTCGACGTAATTTTGCCTCCCAATAACTGGTTCTATTAGCCGGTGATAAAGTGCTGGTTCTATACGTGTGTCACTCCTGTCCCTGCTACAGTTTGCCACAAACTGTTTCAAACCAAACCAATTCCTTAAAAGCCATTAAAATTATTCATCCAGATTTCAAAGCAAGCTATTAAGCTGGTTCCTTAGACACTCCGTCGCTGAAGTGCAACCTGGAATTCAATAACCAACGCTCAGGTGATACGGAGCTGCCCACAGCCCGCAGCAGCGGCGAGGCAGCGGGGGAGCATCCCCGCGTAGACTGCCTCGCCCGATGGGGCCACGCCGGACCCGTGCCGTGCCGTCCCTCCCCGCCCGCTCGGGGAAGCCGCTCTGAGCTCGCAGCGCCCGCCGAGCCGAAATCGCGCAGCCACCGGGGCGTTCGCCGCCCTCCGCCCCGCCCTGCCGCACGTACCCGGCCAGGCTGCAGGGGGAGCCCCCGCCGCTGCTGCTCCTCCTCCTGGCTCTGGCTCCCGCTCCTCCTCCTCCTGCGGCCGCCGCCGCCGCCCGCCGCGGTCCTGCACCGCCGCCACCCGCCGCTCACGGCTCCGGCTCTGCCGCGGGCGCTGCCGCCGGCGCTGCCCGGTGCCACCGCTCCCGCGGCCCCGCCTCCCGGCCTGGCGCCGCCGCCGCGCTCACTGCGCGCCCCGGGGGGGCGGCGGCATCGGCATGGCCGGGGCTCCACACGCGCCTCGCCCTGTACCCGCCTCCCTCAGCGCCCGCCGCCCGCGCACCGCCCGCGCCGCATCGACCGCCAGAAAGAGAAAATGGCGCTCGATCTAGCAGAGGAAGTGACGTCGAGGCTCATTTGCATGGCAGGCAGCCAGCCAATGGGGAGATACTCAGCCAGCGCTCCCATTGGCTCCCCGGATGGAGTGGGCGGGGCTAGAGGCGGGACCTCGGGTGGGGGCGGGGCCCAGCCTGGAGCTCACCTGCGCCCCTTCACACCTCAAAGGGGCAGCACTGAGCGCTCTCGCGAGAGCCGTGACGTCACACCGAGGAGGAGCCTGATGACACCATGCCCATCGCACGAGGTTGCCACGTGACCACCCAGAACTGGGCCGCCTGGGGTGGTGGGTGGAGCCTCATTTGCATCTGCTGCAGTTTGGAAGCCCCGCCCACCCCGCTGGCCACTGGGACGAGGCGAGGCCTGGTGGGAAGGCTCCCCATTGGCCATGCTCCTGGGGGCGGGGCTCACACGCCTTGACGCCATGGCGGGCCTGGGCCTGAATGCCACGCCCGGGCTTGGGCCAGAAGGGACACAGGGCGGGGCCCCGGCACAGGGCCCGTCTGGTGACGCCATCCAGGAGCGTGGCATTGTCACACCCATGACGCTGGAAGGCTCTGAGGTGTGATGGAAGACGCCTCGCTGCAAGCTCTGTCTACCAGACATCTCCATGTCTCCACATCTGCTAGCGCAGTTCTTCTTGCTCTTCCCATGATGGCAGATGGGCGCAAGATGCAAACAGAGCCAATCCTCTCTGCGGGCAGGCAACAGCCGTACCACAGGGACCAAGAGGAGCGGCCACACCAGTAGGATGGTTGGCTCTCCACCGCCAAGATCCCTGATGTGGCCCTGCCACCAGAGCCAGCAGGAGGCCACTCATGGCAAGAGATCCTATATGACCATGGTGGATCCCATCCTTGGCACATGGGGACTCTCTCCCTGCATCCCTACCATCCTCCTGGCGCAGCTCTCAGTCACAACCACAAGGTTGACCTGGCTTTGCTCAGGCCATTCCCAAAGACTTCACAAAGTGTTGACTTCAACCAGAGATTCCCTGAGTCTTCACCATGTGATTGAGACACGCATCCATGGAAGCCAAGGGGGATTTTGCCGTGGGCCTGGGCAGCCACACAATTTCACTGTTGGTCTACACATAGCTCACACACAGGTCAATGTGTTGGCCAGTGCATTCAATACCTCTGAAGGCCACAGCAGCAAACTGACTGGCATCTGCTCAGAAAGTAATACAAATCAAACATTCACTTTGGCAAAAAAGTATTCTTTTTTTTTTTTTCAGCAGTGGCCACAAAAGTTATTTACCTTTGCAGTCAACAGTCCAATAAGTACATTGAAATGCAATTAGTTCTAGGTTTTTTTTCTGTTAGTATGTTCCTTAGCTGTGTACTTTCAGCGCTTTCAGTGTATACACGGTAAGGTTGTAGGTAAAAGCATTTACAGAAAAAAGGGGCAGCCATCCATGAAAGATAAATTATCCAGAGTAGATATAGGACCACAATATAAAAAATTGTTACTACACAGTGCAAGGAGGGATATGTTCCACTTAGTTTAAATGTAGCATTTAAAATAAAGGTATTAACTTCTGTCTCATAATTTGTAAAGTAAAATAATTGAACATGGCTCTGTCAGTATGGAAAGGCCCAATGGCTCCCACATAATCAACAACATTAGACTTCCATTGCTACAGACCCAATAATTGCAAAGTGTTTCAAACAGTGGGTGTGTTAAAGAGATTAAGCGAAATGTTAAGAGAAAACATTTGTGAAAGAGTCTCTCATGGCTGAACATTCCAGCCAAACTGTGGGATATGTCCTCATTTTCACAGAACCCCAGGACAGCTGAGGTGGGAAAGGACCTCAGGAAGCTGTCTGATCCAACCCCACATTCCCAAGCCGCCTGGAGACAGTTGCCCAGGATCATGTCCAGATACTTTTGAGATCAACCAAAGTGTTTTCTATCAGGTGGTAAAAACAGGAGCTACTTTATAAAGGAAGCAAATTAAATGTAACCACATAATAACTCAAGTTGTAAATCTGTTGCCTGTTTATCCCCAGCTGCCAAAATCCTGCAGTGTGCTCAGCAAAACTCAGCAAAACTCGGTGATGTTTGAATCATGGCAGTCACTCACTTGGGAAAGGAAATTGTATGTTCACATTGTGGGACTGGCATTGGAAGTAGGTTCATCAGCCACCAGCACATGCCTAAGACTTTCCAAAGTGAAACCTGTGACCAGGCTTCAAATTCCTTCCCTCCTAAAAAGACAAGCAAACAAACAAACAAACAAACAAAAAAAAACAACAACAAAAATCCACAACAAATCAAGAAGGACAGAAACATGCAAAATCAATTGAAGAAGAGGATTTGGAAGAATAAAAATGGATCAGGTTAAGAGGGATGAGCAATGTTTGTATTCACTTTTCCTGCAAGTCAACAACAATTTCTCAGCATAAAAATAAGTGGGCTTGGGGACAACAGAGTGAAGTCATAAACACACAATGTGAAGAAGAGTAAAAAAGTTTTAAAATCAGGTTTTCTTAGATAAAAGTAATAGCTTTGATCAATCAAATCCGATGGCTTAGTCATTTTCTTTGGGAATGCATTTGAAGGTTAGTACTTCTCCAACTAGAGGACAACAAGAAACTGGGTGAATGTAAGTTAGCTGTCATATGAGAGTTAAATATTTGTCTAGATGCCTTACCAGGTTACATCTAACAGTAACATATTAAGTAATATTTTTGCTTATACTGTTGAGCAGTTCAGGTCTGGAGGAAGTGACGAGAGCAGGAGAGTACTTTGGCAGGTCACAGGGACTTGTAAGTGCCCTAGCCCTGTCCTCTCCTTCCAATGCACATCATTCACAGTTTCAGCTCTTCCCATTAGCTATCTCCAAGGAGAACAGGGGCAGCAAAGAGCACCCACCCACCTGCAGGTGTACAGCCAACAGCTGGGTTGGCAAAAGGGACTCCTCAGAGCCCTTTTGGAGAGTCGAGAGTTAACTTCCATACCTGCCTTCCAGGTCCCAGTGTAAGATCCCAAACCAGTACTGACCTAGATGACTCTTTTGAGGAAGTGCAAGAGGATGGAGGGGAGCTCTGTCTTTTTACAGGGTTTTGCAGCCAATATTTTTCCCTTCAACTCTCCAGTACATTTTCTGCATCAGCTTATATTAATGTAATGTTCTCTTGCTTTTGAAGATGATGCTGCAGCACGTACTGGTCTCAGTGATCATCTGTAACACTGACTGATGAACATGTTCATTGCTTTATTCTAGATGTTTAAGGATTTGTTTAATTTCTTTACACTCTTTCTTCCCAACAAGCAAAAGTTACAAGGTCTCCCTTTGCATAGTCTGTGTGTTTAATTTGCCAGAAAAAGGTGTTTCCTTCCTTGTTGTAGTGTTGCCATGATTCTAGAGAAAGAGAAGACCTTGGAAGAGTTTCCAAAGGAACCATGTGCCAAACCTCCCATTGCAACCCCACTCTTCTGCTCCCTGCAGGAGACCTTCTCAAATTCCACTGAAGTCTAGAAAGACTTTTACTGAATGTCATAGCTTTTCAAACAAGTTTTCATCATGAAAGGAGGAGCTTCTCTTCTAGAAAAAAAGGAAACCAGGAAGGAAAACACAAAGAAAAGACACAGAACAATGCAGAGAAAGCAGAAGTTATGCAAAAAGTAACCATATTCTATAAGTTATATTAGTTCAGTATTCATATTCATATTATATGAGAAAAATATAAAGATTCCCAGAGAAAAATTTATCTCAAATACTTGTGATTCTGGCTGAAGCAATGCCATTTTTTTTTACTAAACAAAACAATGTTTATCAGGATGGCTTTACCTACAAGAAATTAGACTTTAAATTACTGTTAAACTATGTGATTATTTTACTAAAGGAAAGATGGAACTTAAAAATCTGGATTATGTTATAGAAAGGAACTAATTATTCAGACAAGCTGAGAGAGAAAGATAACTAGAAAAGAAAGAAGAATCTGCCCAAGTCCATCCACTAATTAGGATCTCTGACATTAACTGACACTCAAAATTATTCAAATTAGTTTTTATTATTTTTGAATTTCAAAATCATTGGGAAATTTTCAGTTTCAATTCCATAGAAGCATTTAAGCCAAATTTGAAAAGAGCATGTCTAGAGAGATTAAATATCTCTAATTAAAAAAAATTCATAACATCTGCACAGTACTGCAGAAAATCTATTCCTCAGTAGATACAAATATTCTTCTGTAAGAATTCATTGGAAAATACAATTCAGTCTACTTTTCATAATTTCACAAGAAAATGTTTCACAAGAAAATCTTAGAAAAAAAGAATCACAATGCTTTTGCCAACACTTTGCACATACAATTCTGATATTTTCTTTTCAGATGTTCTCTATTTTTAGAAGAGGAATTTTAAAGCAGTTTTAACAAAATACTAGGTGTTGCCAATCTTTGTCTTTTTAATGCTAAACATCCCTTCAAGTTTAATCCAATTTTCTGTAGGTTATTCTGAAGTACAGAGGTGTATGTCTACCAACACCAAAGGCAGATTACCAACTCTGTAGGAGTGCACATTTGGTTCACACAGTAGGGCCAATAAGGATGATTAAATCCACTAGAACCTCAATGTTTCTACATTATTTTGGATTTTACCAAGCCAGAGAAGATACCAAAAGAGTAGGGTGCATTTTTGTCACCTCTATTTTCTCCTTGTTCAAGTTGTTTTACCAGGAAATAACTTTCCTATAGCACTAATGTCACATGTAATTTGTGTGATAAATAAGTACTTATACATGCAGATTGTTATTCATTACTCAGCCTTTCCCTTATGGTTCCCCATCAGGCAGGCATTCTGAGAAAGCCAGAAACCAGGATCATATAGCTTCTTTATTGATATTACATATCAAGTCTTTTTCTTTATTCAGAAATACTGTTTCTCAGATTCTGAGAATAAATGTAACTCATGTATATATTCATTCATATAGCTACAGTATTCAGATTGTAGTCTTTAAGGGCAGGCAACATTGGATTACCCCATCTTGGCTCATGTTCCTGTGCTGGGAATTTGATGGGAGATGAGTTAAAGCATAAACCAATTGATGTTTAACAGAGTTGCAGACTAACCTACAAAAGAATAATTAATGGTTTGTCATCACTAGATTTAACATTAAGTGGAAGGTTTTTTTAATTACCTAACCAAGCAAATAACATGCCTTGTTATTGGCCAGGTGTAAAATCAATGTATTTCAGCTAATTCTGAGAAGGGCTGACTTTGGACAGTTCCTGTGCAATGGTTTTAGAGTTCTTCAAAATAAATTAAAGCCGCTTTTTTCCAGCTGCACACATACTTGAAATAATTAAGTGAATATTTAAATGTTTGACTTGTGCTATTCACACATAAAGGAATTTTCCTATTCATTTGAAAGCTAACAGCTTTAAGTCCAAAATAATTAACACTTTCATAAAATATACTGTTCATGGTCACTCTGAAAAAATTCTAAGCTCCTTCTTAAAAACACAATAATCCTTTGGCCATTGCATAAGAGAACAGACACATTTAAAATTAGAATGCTTTAGCTGTGTAACACCCTGAACAATCCCTTACCTTGTATGGATTCAGAGGTTTACTGAAATATTGCTGGGAAAAAACCAAACCAAACCAAACCAAACCAAACCAAACCAAGCCCCCAGAGATAAAGGTCACTTACTGTTAAGTCATTGCAATCCCTCTAGACAGCCTGACCAGTGCCCGCCACGGGTGACTGGCAGACTTGCTCTTGGAAATTAGATTCTTCAGCTGGGTAGGTGAAGAAATGGCTGTGCAGCTTCTCCCTCTTCCAAAGCTGACATGTAAATCCAAGTGACAGTATCTAAAAAGCTGAAGATATTATTCCATTTTACAAACTTTCAGATGCCTTGTCTTGACATATTCCTAATGTGGACAGAAAAGTTTACCTTATAATATGTTGTGAAAGATTAAGTTTATATTGAGTATGAGGGGTACACGTGTCAACTGGTAGGACAGCAAGGAGATGACTTCTTGATGTCTGGTTTTGGCTAAAAATATGTGGGTTGGAAAAGGAATTGATTGATTTCATCAATATCTCAAAGCAAATTCTGAATAATTTAAGCACATATAATTTTTTTACTTAAAATTTACAGTTTTGCTTGAAGAGAAGATCGATGAAGAGCTGATTTAGATGATATTCCAAGACTGCCTTATCGAGATTAGGATCTTCATTTTATCTTACCATGATAGTTTGCCACACACTGGTTTGACTAGAGAGGTCCAGATGAAGGCTGCTGGAATCTCAGGAAAATTGTAAAGGTCGCAGACAGCAGCAGATTCACAGCTCACAAAAAAGTGTTCAAGAAAAGTGGAGAAAATGTGTGGGTTTTATGAAATTTGCCTTAACACAGCTAAACAGATTCAATTGGGTTCAGTGCCAGCAAGGGAGGGGCAGTGTGATAATGATTAGGAAGCATTACTTCAAAGCACAGCACCTAGGGTGATTGTGAAGAGCCCAGCCCTGTTTGGTTTTAAAACCAGGAATGTGTTTGAAGCCACTAACATGAAAGTCCTCCAGACATATTTTTTCAACCTCCTCACAGTTCTCTGGAATGCTCATCCTACATAGCTGCCTAGGGACTTCTCCTTTAAAGGAGCTATGCTCCACATCTGTAAGAAGATTCTGTATTTTTTCCTAAGATTAATACAACTATCAAAGTCCCGTTTTCAAGCAGGTACCAAAACTGCCAGTCAAGCTCCACCTAAACACAAAAAGAATAGTACAATGCCTTCTTGTGTGTCAGGCAAGATGTTTTTGTAGGAAAGGCACACACCAAAGCCCTGGTGAAGACTCATCTATACCACTGTGGACATTTCTCATTCCTCAGGTTCAAGAAGGAGAAATTCCATCTGGAGTAAAGGTAAACAAAGACTGAAGCAGTCAAGTAGGGGCATGGAGGGCCTATGGAATAAGACGAAAACTAGCAAGGCAAGCCAAAGATGAGAGGGCTGTCCTCACTTTCAAGAAAGTTAGCAAGGATGAAGTCCAAGGAAGGAAGAAAGCTAGGAAATGCTAGGAGAATTAGGTTTAACAACATGAATCAATGTAGTACTTCTTTCCAAAAGAAAAACCTCACCATCAACAGTATAGTAGCAAATGTCCCTTGGTGTATTGGGAAGAATGGTGAGGAAACCATGCATGCTCTCTATGCCTCTGCAAAGTTCACACAGAGGAAACCAAAACCCTGTCTTTCACCTCTCGTGTCACCACAATGAGATATGCCCTTATTTACATAGTCTGAATGTACACATCCATTTTGGCACCAACAGAGAAAATTACAAGCCTAGCACATTCCTTCCTCTTTCAAGGCTCAAAATACCAAATCATAAAGGGAGAAGAGACTTACCAGGATTTTGAATAAGTTCTGAACATTTCCCCATGAATGGAGATGCACAAATAACTTTCAGAAAGATTTAAGTCACCAAGGAGCTTTGAAAGTTTTTACCCTATGGATGGATGGCGTATAAACACAGCCAAGTAGGCAGCTTGGTTTCAATGGGAAAAGGGGATGTGAGTGTGATAGCAACAATGGGCTGTTTTACAGTTTGGAAATTTGCCTGACTGTGCTTTGGGCATGGATCCAAATGTTCTAGGTCTGAAAATAACCAGCCTTTCCACCACCCCTGTCGCCCTTGTTTTTCAAAGCCGCTGTTATTTCTATAGTGGTCTCTTGGCACTTACTGTTCTTTCCAGCCAGTGGATTACATTTGGCTACATTTTGGCTTTTGAGCCAAAAGTGTAGTGATGGCTCCAGGATGAGGGAGAACAAGGCTTGGGAATCTGCTGGGACATGTGACCGGTGTACACACTGAAGAGGCAAGTCTTGCTCACACACTCAGGGAATTGCCAGTTGCTAGCACTGAGACCAGGAAGGAGCTTTCCCCAGAGCACATTGGCACCAGTCTATGGGGTTTTGTGCCTTCTCCTTCAGCATCAAGCATGACCACTGTTCAGGGCTCTCCAGTCCCTTTCTTCCAGGCTGCTTATGCACTTCAAAGATGGCCTCTTGTGCCCTGCAGCTGGAGGTGAAAGGCCATTTCCCCCCATGGTGGGCTGGCAAGTGTCTCTAACAGGTTGTTTTTTCCTTTGTCTGCAGCACTGAGCACAGTCTCTTGCCAGGGCTCCTCCAGACCCCTACAGCTCTGTTCCTGCCTGCTGCCCTTGCACTTCCCAGGCACTACTGGTGCCCTGGCTCTCTCTGACTCTTCTGCCCACTGCAGGCTTGGAACAAGAGTGAGCTCTGCCCTTCACATCGCTCCATTTTCCAAGGGGTTCTTGCTTCTGGTGAAAACAGCCTTGGAAGCCTTCCTTCCTTGCTTGGAAGGGCTCCAGGCTTGCTGCCCAATCCAGAGGCTTGGATGCCAAATGGCTTATTGCCATTTTCAGCTCTTCCAGAGGACAATACAAGCGTGGGGCAGGCACAAGAGCACATTTCATTCATCCTTGGCCAAGAAGCACAGTGGAGCACATTTTGGAAAGCAAAAAGTGTGCTTGTCATCAATGTGTGTCCAACTTTGGATAATATCCCATGGTACTACACACCTCTTTGCTTTATTCTTCTGTATGTGGTCAGTACCAATCCTCATTCTTCTCATTCCTCACTCTTCAGGAAACAGGGACTGCTTGACCTGCATTCCTGCTGTTGCTCTTTGTGCCTTTGTATCTTTTCTTTGCTAGACTGCAAGGGATGTTTTTTCAATCTAAATGAAGAATGCACCAGCCTGGCTATGTGTGCATTGTGTTAATGCTTGTACACATCAGCTATGAAACAGATTCAAAAAATAAAAGAAAATTACATACTGTAAATTCAGATATAAAAATAAAATACCATTCCAGATTTGTGTCCTTGAACATGTTTTTGAAGATGAAAAAGCCTTGGTAGTTCAGGAGAAGAACAGTCTCATCGTTGTTTGACTCATGGTGAGCATAGGAAATAGAATAGAATAGAATAGAATAGAATAGAATAGAATAGAATAGAATAGAATAGAATAGAATAGAATAGAATAGAATAGAATAGAATAGAGCAGAACAGGACAGATTCTGCTCTGTTATGCCCAGAGTTCTGCATGACAAGCTATGACCCACATCTGAGTGTTCTATCCAGGAGAGCAGCTCTCTGCAGTGTCAGAGACACCTACAGCATCACTCAGGCTGAGCTAGAACATGCTCCTGGAGCCCTGGGCAGGACTAGGGGGTGGAGAGGGAAGAAGGTCTGCACTGATCATGTGCTTTCCTGTAGACACTGATGGTTGGCCACTTTGGAGACAGTGTTTTGGGCCAGATGGACCTCAGCTCTGATGGAACACTGCTGTTCTCTGGGTCTTGTGTTTTAACAGGTTTTTTTTTTCCAAGAGAAATGACTCAGGTATTTCTACAACTGAGTGCAAGGAGAAAAAAAAAATCCACAGAGAAATGAATATGTATTGCTCACATCAAGCAATTTGTAACCACTTAGTCTGAAGCACCTCCTGCTCCTGACTGAGGGATTGATCTCAAAGCCTAGATCTTTGATCCAAGTGTCAGAGATGTGGGGGTTTGCCATCCTGTGGAAGCCCAGCTAAACTGGATAAACAGAAAAGACTTTAAAAAAATACAGTTTCCATGTGCTTTTTGCAAATGTGTTCAGGTGATTAAATGCTCTTGAAGTGATCCACAGCTCTCACCCCCATGAAAAGATACGTGCCTCCTTCCTACAAAGTGACAGAACCAAAGCCCAGGCTGGGACACAACTGCCTATTCCATACCCTCTTCTAGTGTAGGGCTGGGAAGAAATGTCATCAAAGATACCCTGAGCATCTAATGGTAAGGAAAGGAGGAGGAAGCAACAAGAGCCAGAACAAATCAAATCAAATTGGACCAAACTGAATTGAATCAAATAGCTGAGTTGTAAGGGATGATCATTGACTCCAGCTGCCTGACTACTTCAGGGCTGACCAAAATAAAAAGCATGGTATTAAGGGCCTTGTCCAAATGTCTTTTAAACACTGACAGGCTTGGGGGATTGATCACCTCTCTCAGGACCCTGTTCCAGGGTTTGATCACCCACTGGATAAAGAAATGCTTCCTCACATCAAGTCTGAATCTCTTCTGAGGGGCACAGCTTTGAGCCATTCCCACATGACCTGGCTCTGGGTCCCAGGGAAAAGAGGGACCTTTTCTCCTTCCTTGCCTCAGAAAGCTGTACAGACCAATAAGGTTGCCTCTCAGCCTCCTTCTCTTCAAACAAGAAAACCCCAGTGTCCTGAGCTGCTTCTCACAGAACACCCTGCCAGCCCCTTCCACAGCTTTGCTGCCTTCCTCTGGATTCATTCAGGGACCTTCACATCCTTTTGAAATTGTGGGGTCCAGAAGAACACACAACACTCAGGGTGAGGCCACCCCAACACCAGGGACAGCAGGACAATCCCTTCTTTGAAGTGGCTGGTGAAGCTGTATTTGATCCATCTCAGGACATGGTTTGTCCCCTGGGCTGCCCGGGCACGCACTGCTGACTCCTGCTCAGCCTCCTGCCAGCCAGCACCCCCAGACCCCTCCTGCAGGGCTGCTCTCCTGGAGTGGCTACTCCTCACCCAGTTTAGACTTTTGCCTGCCATTACTCCTTCCTATGTGTAGAATCTGGCATTTATCCTTGTTCCATTTCATGCCACTGATGTTTGCCCAAATACTCCAGGCTACCCAGGTCCCTCTGCAAGGCCTTTTGTCCCTTGGGAGCACCAGCAGCACTTCCCAGTTTGGAATCATCAGCAAACTTGCTAATGATGCATTCAATTTCCGCATTCAGACCACTGAGAGATATATTGAACAGAACCAGCCCTGGAATGGAGCCCTGAGGAACACTGCTGGTGACCAGGCACCAGCCAGATGTGGCCCTGTTCACTGCAACCCTTGAGCCCTGTCCTTCAGCCAGATCTTCACCCAGCACACCATGAACTCACTCATCCCACAGCTGGAAAATCTGTCCCAGAGGATGCTGTGAGGTACAGTACCAAAAGCCTTACAAAAACCCAGAAAAACCACATCCACTGCATTCCCTTCATCTGTTGGGCAGGTGACCTTATTACAGGGAACTAAATTATTTAAACTGGACTTTTATTTTTTTTAAATGCATCTGCATTGACTATGAGTGATGACTGTAGTGTTCTTAAAGTGTAGTGATAGGACAAGTCCTAAGTTTTAAATGAAAAGAGAGTAGATTTAGATTAGATATAAGGAAGAAATTGTTCCATCAGGGTGGTGAGGCACTGGCACAGGTTGCCCAGAGAAGCTTGTCCAAGATGCCCCATCCCTGGAAGTGTTCAAGGTCAGGTTGGATGGGGCTCTGAGCAACCTGGTCCAGGGAAAGGTATCCCGGCCCATGGCAAGGGTCCTGTGTCTAGATGATCTTTAAGGTCCCTTCCAACCCAAATCATTCTGTGATTCTGCAGTATTGTAGGGCAACCTCTCCTGTGTTGATTTTCTTTACCTCCCCATTAACTACTGGAATTAAATTTTCCGTATTTCTGTTAGAATTCTCTTTTACTACCTTGTTCATTGCAATTTCTTTGAAGCTTGCAGCCTTCTGACTTTATACATTCATGCTATTATTTTTTATGTGCTTTGAGTCAGAAAGTTTATTCTCACTTTTTATATGATTCCCTATTCATTTTCAGATTTCACTTTCTGGAACATTCTTCCCTGCTGCTCTTTCTCTGCTTTTCAAGTTGTTAATACATTTTCTAAGTCACAATATTTTGCCTGATTTTACCCAATGGACGAGCAGTTCTCAATATTTTTTCTGATGCCGTTCACCTTGCACAACTATAAATTTATTTTCTTTCAGGGTTGTAACTTTACTGGCCATCATTGGGATGTTTTTGTAGAAAGTGTTCTCCCATTAGACTGGTCCTCTAGAGAAGACCCTGTCCTCATCTCTGTGTGATGAAGCTGAACTTCACTGTCATTATTTTGCTTCCCTCCTCCTTCCTTATATCAGAATAACACGCAGTATTACTTAATGGTAACTTTTACACAGGTCACTAAAAAAAAAAAAAATAAAAGAAATATTGCAATATGGAAACCAGCATTTTATTGGAAATAATCCACACAGCTGCAAGAAGTTTTAACTCAGTGCTCCAAAAGGTATATTTTATCATTACAAAACTACTCTCTGGTTCAAAGTCCTTCAACTGCAGCAGTTTGAAAGCTGCTTAACAGAATGTCAGTAATGGCAGTTTTTCTTACCGTACTTTGTGCTAGCAAACCTGCTCACATAAGGCAAATCTACTAGTTTGAATGAGGAAGTGGTAAACACGTACAAAATGAATCTTTCAGTAGCTATTGGCAGCCTTCATTTCGAAGGGAGAGGCTTTTTCACTTCATTTCCTTTTACCAGTAGGCTGAGTTAAAGTTTTGTCATCATCTACATCCAATTCATTCACCTCTTCCTGTAATTCATCCTGCAGCTCATAGTCTGAGGCAGATTCAGTGTTATTGTCCCAGTAATCAGCTTCATATCTGTCCAGTAAGTGTTGCTGTGGCATAACGTCATCATCGTCAGGAGGATTCCTTGCTTTTTTCTTTTTCATTTTCTTTTGAATCTTAGAAAGCTGCTGCTGCTGCTTCTCTGTCCAGACAATGTTTTCTATATGTCTTGACACTTTCATTTTTTTATAGTCCATTATCTGTTTATTCAGCAGTTCATGATCAACACCAAACAGATTAGACCGCATGGGTGAATCTGAAGATTGAGTTGTTGAAGGGAAGAGTTTACTGTGGGAAAGAAAACAAGTATTGGCTTGGGTCTTTTCCCCACATATATTTCTATTTTTGACAACTTGAGTAACACAGAAATAAACTGGACTTCTCAGTTTAACTTTATTAACCCCCTGTGTTCCCTATGTTATGAAGGAAGAGATACCACCATATCATGCATCCAAGGACAGTCTGTGTCAACAGATTTAACAGGAGAAAGCCAACAAAGCAACAAGATGCCAGATGAAACTGCTGGTCTCTGGGAAAAATTGTACCTAGGTGAGCCCTGTATCTGGGAGACCCAAGGAACTCAAGACTTCTCCCAGCTCTTCCAAGAAGTGAGAAGCAGCAGCCTCTGTCTAAAACACATCAGAGCAATGTGACACCTTATGCTGGACTTGACTATTTCTCCATGACACAGAGGAAGGTGTTAGGTACCCTTTGGGAAATCTTTCACAGGAATGACTTCCCACAGGAAGCTATTTCACACCTGATGGACCATCCTGTGAGATGCTGAGGCACAGAAGGCATTTCTACCAACAGACTACAGCACACAGGTGCAAAAGCTGGTGTTGGCTTTGAGAACATCCATTGCACAGAACCACTATTCCAATAGGTTGTTCAGCCCTATCTCTCAATGGTTAAAAATCCCTCAGAGAAGAATGTTAAATTAATTTAGGGAGATTTCTCAGTAAACTTGCAATCCATGTATAATAAACCAAACTTGTATCAGAAAAAAGTGGACAAGTAGAGCAGTACTGGTAAATGCCATTTTCATCCTCATGAGACAATTACCAGCAAGAAACAAACATTACTGCTGCAGAGCATTTTTAAAATTTTGATATCATCAACACATCAAGTCCTAAAATCTTAGAAGTTCTACATATATTTTGCTCATAAAAACTAAGATATTAATACCAGAACAAGTATCAGGTCTGCGAGTAACAATGTACACACCTAATTAAAATATACTTTCTCCTATGTCAAATAATACCCAATTTAAGTTGGCCTGCGGAAATGAAAACAGACACTTATACAATTCTGGACCAAAAAGACTCACCTTGAATCATTTTGAGATGATTCTTCTTCTTCTGGAGGTCCAAAATCAGCAATTGCCAGTAAGTCCTCAACCTGTAAACACATGAAGGCCACACATATTAAGGATCCCATTTAAATCTACTTTGTTCCATTCTACACAAGCAACAGACAAGTATCCAACAGCAAATATGATCTTTTCTATGTTTGGAATATTTAGCAAAACCACTTTAAAACAGCCTTTTCCTTCTTTTACATGGAATTGCTCATACTTCTTGCCTGGGATGTTTTTGTCAAATAGTGGATCCAGAGATTCCTACAAAGTTTTTTGCCCTATGTGCATTATGAATCCTTGGCTAGGGATTGTCTGACATGTATATTTTTTGGTTTATTTCTTATTACCTCAGTCTTGCAAATCCTTTTCCATAACATCCTTACATGGATTTTTTTCACGCCTTCTCCCTTTCTGCAAGTTTGCATTTCTCTTACAGGCAACTATGGAGCTCCCAAATCCCTTTTATCAGGGCATCTAACCAGTAAATGCTACAAATTATCAATGCATTATTAATGCATTATTATACGCTGTGCTTACAGACTATATGTAATCATTAAAATTTTCTGTTGTTTGAAATTTCATTTCAGCTTTTCTTTACATTAATTCCCTTCTAATTAATTGAATTATTGTAGGAGTTTAATTGGATATTTTTTCCCTTTACTTACAATACTTAAAAACCAAGTTCAGTGTGTTATTTGAATCTGTGATTGACATAAATCTGATGAACTGTGAAGTGGGAGAAAATGATCCATCTATCTGCCCCCCAGTGTCATTCCCTGACAGAAGTGATATAAAGAGGGTTTTTACTTATTTCCTGTGAAACTCTGAACTTATCTGATCACAGAAAGTTCAAGCAGTTCATTGCATTTCTAGAGAATCTGAAATTCCTTTTATCCCTTCCAGCTCTGCTGATGCACACTGCAGGAACCCATAAGGGTCTAACAGTAATTGGCTGTAACAGTAACACTATTATAAATAATAAGGCACTTCAGGGCACAGAAACATGAACCTGTTCTTTTCAACTTCTGTTCACATCAACAGCTTGAGGAGACATTTCTCATCAAATTCTACTCATTGGTGTCATCTTTCTTTTCTGGAAATCTCACTATGTTAGAGATCTCGCTTCACAATGACAGCAAATTCGTAGGAAAACATCAGTATTCTAGTAATACGTCGACTGGTTAAAGCTATCAACACCTTGACAGAAAGCATGAAATAGTAAAGACAACTTTAAAAGTTAAGGAAAAAAATGTAGTATGAATAAGCCTACATCCCCTATGCAAAGATTTGCACTTCCCTACAAACACTTTAACAATTCACAGATGGAAAAAGATATGGGGAAAAAATAAAAAAATCACTGGCTATCCAATTGAATCTTAAAAGTACATAACATTTAAAATGTGGAAAACAGCTCCTCCAGACTCATTTCCATAATCATATACACCAGGTAGCCCTATATTATTCATTCAAATGGAAATTTAATTCTTTAAAAATTCTTCACTGGCCTAATGATACTGCCTACAATCCTTCTACACATTATATAGGCATCAATCTTACTCAAGATTTGTTAAAATGATTTTTGCAACTCTAGAGAAAGACTGATTTTTAATGAAAATTGGTAGAGCAACTAAATTTTCAGCTCTTTGCTAAGTCACTATATTTGTACATTGAGTCAAAGATTACATTTACCTCTTTTACAGCTGCAGCTTCTTTGTCTTTTATAAATACTACTGGGGGTACATTTCCTACAATCTGCTGACTCTTCAGAAGATACCTGGCAAAAACACAGCATTCACCAGCATGAGTATCAGTATATCATCTACAGCACAAGTAAAAGGCGTTAAATGAAATCCAGCAGTACTGCACATTTAAAGATATGGCTTGCAAAACTTTCATTCTGATGAGGAGCTATCCAGGTTGATGCTAAGCAATACATCACTGCAGAACCCCAACTTCGAATGTGTGGCATACAAAAACAACTGGCTGCAGGTCCAGCTGAGTATTGATCACATTTGGTTTGTCCATATCTGTATACATAGTCTGGCACAGGTCCTTCCCCACTTCATTTGGTATCCTTATCCCCTCTGTAGGGATAAGAGCAGTGGGGGATACAGCCCTCAGAGCAGGGCAAGACAATTTATCCTACGTGCTAGCTGCAGGAAGGATTGACAGGGGTCCCCTTCTCCCCAGCCAGCAACTTTCCTTCTGAAAGAGTGGAAGCTGTGGAGTAGAAGAGAGCATTGTGCTGGAGCAGAAATTACACAGCTTGTGGAAACAGGGAGAAAGGAAATGGCTTTACAAGCATGCTTCTGCACCACCTGCCACATGGGTGAAGACCTGAACTTCCAACTGGCTGGGTAGCAGAGGGAAAGCCAAGGAAAGGGAGAAAGACAAAAATCTCAATGATACAGTGAAAAATCACCAGACTCTGTGTTGGAAAAATGGGGAAAAGTATCACAATATACAGTAGCATTCTCAATTTGGGTTTTTTTTTTGGTATCAGTATTGTGAAGAACTTCTGTAATAACATTCATCCCTTCTGGAGGCCTAAATCATCCCCAGCAATCAGAACTGCCTAGTGAATCTGCAAAGAGATCCTTGCAGCTGTCAGTCCTCTGTACAGCATCCTGTCCTGGGCTCCTGTCTCGCACAGCCTGGGCAGCCACTGTTGCAGTAGTATTAATCAATCATACTAAGCAGCTCAGCTCAGCTCCAGGGAGCAGCCTCTGGGCTGACTGGCAGAAGCCCACAGCCTATGGGAGCTCTCCTAGGATGCAGGCACCTTACTGGTTCAGGGCCTGGGGCACAGAGATAGACCAATGAGCTGTCTCGACCCGGGAGTTTGGAATGGGATAAAAGGGTGCCAGACACAATAAACAAGGCTGTTGTCTGATGACCAGAAGGGAGTTCTGCTGTGTGCTACTACATCTCAGAGTCTCGGGGATTCACTGTAACAAGCCACCACCACCAGGACACTGGAGTGAGACCTGTCCCACACTCCTCCTGCTTTCTGCTTGGCCCACTCCTGCCCCAGGAAAGCGCAGAAGCCAAGAAGGCCAGCTGTGCTCCAGCAAAAGATCACACAGCTGGTCTGACACAGCCACCCTTCCCTGTGAGGCTCATCACAGGAGATGCTCCACTCCAAGCATCTAAAACCCTAAGGCATCCCAGTAGGTCAGGTCTAGACTGTCAGAAGCACTGAAGAAATGGCTCTGGATGGAGGAAGCGGCCTGTCTATCCTGCAGCAGTACCGTATACGTGGAGCGCTCTTGCGCAGCACACTTTCAACGTAACTGTCCTTCTCCATAGTGGAAGCAGGGTTCCAGTACACACGGCACGCTGAAAAGTTGGAGGACAGGGACACCTATAGAAAAGGCAAATCTCTCTTTAAAATGACATATATACACACACACTTCATATACAATGAAGTCTGTGATGGAGTGCAGAAAGCCTACTAGACAATATCTTTTGATAAGAGAAGTGATGATATCAGACCAGAATCAGTTCATGAGTAAATCAGGACTGATCTACGCCCAGCCATGTCCCAGTGCAGCACAAACTGTGCAGCTATAAAATCTGCATTGTATTGGGAAGAAGGCTGTTTCCTTCCGTCTCTCATGTTATAAGTTGTTTAATTTACCACAATGCCTCCTGAAACAACTGTCTTGCCCACACCAGCCAGCATTTTTACATGCAGACAGGTGATCTGAGACAAGCTCTAGAGAGACAGAAATACTCTGTGAAGGATACTGCACATATGCAGCCAAAAGACTCATCTTGCCCATGTAGTTTTGAACGCTTGTCTGACAACAGAATGAATTCAGCTGAAAAAAACACCTATTTTAGTAATGAATGACAACCCTTTTGTCATAGATGCAGCTATGAGGTATCATTTTCCATGCTTCTAATATCAAAGCTAAGTCCACCAAGCTTTTAAGCCAAACACTGGTATAATTTAATCTTTATAGAACAGCAAACGTAGATGATAAAATCTGCAGACAACAAAAAAGAATGCAGAGACTGACTTAGTTCCTGTATCAGAACTCTAACATCCCTTTCAAGTCCACAAATTATGACACCACTAGATACAATTACATACAAATCTCAATTCTTTCTCAGATCTGGCTTGACAAGACATTTTCTTAGGCTTGCCCTTTTTTTTTGAACTAATCTCATGCATCACTTAAGTCTTCTGCCAGTAACGTTGCTGGGGAGTGACACAAGCAGGTGACAACTCTCACATAGCTACAAGAACAGACTCTTGGAAAGATACACTTATGTTGGTAAAACCAAGCTCCTCCTTCTGAAAGGGCAAGACAAAGAGTTTATGTCTGAGTAAAAGAAAAAGAAGTCATATCAGGAGAATCATCATTTAATTGGCCTGAGCTGCATTTGCATTGGAGTAGCAAAGGTCTCCTACGCCAGGTACTACAGTGGCAAAGCTCTGCTCGTGTGTACTCCAGTGCCACATCTTGCTGCACTCTGCCACATCAGAAGCACTGCAGTAAAACTCTTCTTGGCACACATCACAACACCCAGGGGAGCTCCTTTGGCACGCCCATGCCAACCTCACAACGTAATCAGAGTGGCTCAGCACAAGCACTCGTAGCTTTGGCACTTGCCTTGCAGATTTCCAGCTTGAGATCATAAAATTCTTGACTGACTTCACAGGTAGTCGCCATCTCTAACACAGCTTTATGAATAAGACCATTCAAAACTCTGCAGCGCACGTTGTCTTCTTTCCTTGTTTCTCTAAGGTAATTTTTCATTAAAACGTCCAACTTGGTTGGTTTATACGACTATAAAAAGAAACAAACAACACATTAAACAGTAGTTACACACTTGTATTAGGCAACTATATACGGTTTCATGCACTTTACTAAGTATGCTTTTATTTCATTATTGCAGTGTGATGACTTTATTTAGGTCTTACATATCAAGTGTTTCAATAAACAATACTTCTGTTCACAAAATCTTTGACATTTGTGTACTACAGTCAAAGTTTCTAAAGTTCTTTTTGTATTTTCTAGCAAGTTATGAAACTCCATAGATCTGTTTTCTCAAATACAGCATGCATTGACTGAAAAGCTTTGCTTGTTTGAAAAAAACAAACATTAAAAAATTTTTCCTTACACTAAGCTCATAGAGGTTTTAATCTGGATCAGTACTCAGGAGTGTGCCAGAGAGCATTGATGCTGGCAAGGATGAAAGATCAGTACAGAAGAGGAACAGCCATGGGAAGCCAAATGGCAACCTGTCACAGTCAGAGTGGAGCCCTACTCTTTGTTCACAAAATCCTGCTATTTCTCCATCAGAAAATGCTTCAAGGTTAGAATCAATGGCAGAAACGCAAGTCTGTTCCACCTGGCACAAATAAACATATCGCCTTCAGAGCTTGCACTTACCGTTTGTGATCCCAGGGTAGGGCTGTCATACCAGAACTTCTTTCTTTTGGGAAAAGGAAAGGAAATCAGACTTATCTTTCAGTAGCTCAGAGAAATAAGGATTCCCTGTGTAATTAATATTCCACCTGCCTGAAAGGACACCACAACATCCAGGTTCTCCTACAAGTAGCTCTCCTCACAGCTGGGGTGCAGGGAACAATGCTTCCCAGCCACAGCTGAAGCTGCACATATATGGGAAGGGGGTGGAAAAGAACAGCTCTCCGGTTTCTATAGATTCAGAGAATCATTAAGGTTCGAAAAGAGGGCTAAGATCATCAAGACCACGGTTAACCCAGCACCGCCAGGTCCAGCACTAAACCATGTCTCTAAGCACCACTTCTACACGTTTTCTGAACACTTCCAGCGACAGTGATTACACCACTTTCCTGGGGATCCTGTTCTATTGCTTGACCATTCCTCCCTTTCAGTGAAGAAATTTCTCCCAATACACAATCTAAATGTCCCTTAGTGCAACTTGAGGCCATTTCCTCTCGTCCTGTCACTTGTTTCCTGCGAGAAGAGACTGACTCCCACCTGGCGACACCCTCCTTTCAGGCAGTTGTAGATAGTGATAAGGTCCCCCCGAGTCTGTTTTAATCCAGACTGAACCCCCCAGCACCCTCAGCTGCTCCTCACAGGACTTGTGCTCCAGACCCTTTGCCGCTGCCCTTCACTGGACACGCTCCAGCACCTCAATGTCTTTCCTGTACAGAGAGGCCCGGAACTGGACACAGCACCCGAGGTGTGGCCTCACCGAGGGACGATCAGTGGCCTGGTCCTGCAGGACACACTACTACTGGTAGAGGCCAGGGCCATTGCCTTCTTGGCCACCTGGACACATGTTCAGCTCAGCTCGGGCTCGGTGTCTCTCTCTCCTCCGCCGTACCGGGGCCGCGGGAGCGCCCGAGCCCCACAGCCCCTGTGACTCCCCTTGCCCCAGCGCCCACAACCCACCCCGGCAGGGCCCCGCACCTACTTATTCTTGCGGAGCATTTTCCGCAGCAAGTTCCTGGAGCCGCCCAGGGCTGCGGAGCTGCGCAGCGCCCGGCACCACCGCGGCACCGCGGCCACCCGGCCGCCCCACATTGCTGCCCTGGCCCCCGGCCCGGCCCGGGCAGCTCCCACCTCCGCTCCGGCTGCGGCCAGGCTCCGGCTGCAGCTCCCCCTGTCGGCACGGAGGCCCGGGCCCGAGGCTGCGGGTGCCCCGCAGAAGGGAGGAAGGAGAGGCCGGGCCGCCCTCAGGCTGGGCAGGGCCCGCCCACGCTCAGACGCCGGCTCCCGCTCCGGCCCGCTGCCAGCCAAGGGCCGGGATTGCCACCGGAGCCGCCCCGACGCGCCGGCTGCGCTTGGGGCTGTGCCGGGCGGGCCGTCCCTCTGAGACACGATTTACATGTCCTTCATTCGGAACAGCTCTAAGGGGATGCGAGGAAAGTAAATGACACGGAGGCAAGACTCTGTGCTCTGGAGTTTTCCATTGAAGATCAAGACAAAACACTGCACTTTTCCACACAGAACTGCTGCTGGGTATTTAAATAAATTGAACCCGTGATTTATATATTTTATCAGCATAGCACGAAATTACACGAAGTAATTACATGAAAAGTGATCAAATTGCTGCTCCTGCACTGATGGCATTAATCCTAAATGCAAGCTGCTTTAGGGCAGCACCTCGCGAGGGATAGGGAGACCTGCCAGGCCCGCCTCTATGCTCTCTGCCATTTCCTCCATCATAACCCAGCGCGTCTTCTTGGTGGCACTTCCGATGTGAGGAGTTATTATAACATTCTTCAGCTTTAACAAGGGGTGATCCCTGGGAGAGGAAAAGAAACGCTGAACTAGTCACTCACAGCATATTCATCGGTATTTCATCAGTACTGCAGGCTGCCAGGGAAATAATAATTAAAAATAAAACAAAACCCAATTGCACAACCCAAGTATATTCAGAGGAGTTCAAAGTGATGCCTAGCTTGGTGGGGTTTTATGCAACAAATCCTCCAAATGAGTGAGTGTGAATTTTATTTGGCTGGAACAGGATTAGGGACATGGTTTCAGCAGGACCAGTGCATATACCTCATGTACTCCTACTAATAAAATTACGCAACTTCTCACACACTCACAAAATTTTACTTAGTTTGAACATCACACATACACCCTTTTACTTTTAACATAAATACATGTCCTACCTTGGCAAAGGTTCAGGATATGTCACATCCAGAGCAGCTGCCTTAATAACTTTGTTTTGAAGGGCTTCCACCAAAGCATCCTGATCCACTATCAGACCTGGGTTACAGTAAGAAGGATATGTTTATTTTCATGATCCTTACTGTCCTCTCAGTATGCTTTTGGGTGAAGTGGTCAGGCAAACAGGCAGGCCATGGTCACAGTGCAGAAGCAGCAGTGGAGTGTGGTGGAGTGGGGGTGGGAAGCCTGGGTATGTGCATCAGGGAATTAGCAGAATGAAACAGAGCGCCAGGTGTCAGAGTAAGCTGTGCCACTCTAATGTGTGTGAGCAACAGCACTGCATTAAATAACTAAAAGGCTTAAGTAGGAGATATATGAATACACATGGGCTTCTAACACTCCAAGGTCACTAACATTTCGGAGATCTACTTTCTCATTATTATGGGAACACTTAAATATTTTACTGAGATATGGCCATGGGTGTCTAAATAAACTAATAATCAGAAAATTTACAGAAAATTTCAGAGGGACAGACTCTGTATTAGAGGTTTTCCCAGGACTTGTCATGCCACCAAACTTGAATGCAGTTTTGTTTATTCTGCACCTTACCTCTGCTGATATTAATAAGAGTAGCAGTGGGTTTCATCAGCTCCAACTCCCTCTTCCCAATCAGTTTGTGTGTCTGTGGAGTTAGGGTCACAGCCAATAACACAAAATCTGACTGCTGGAGCAAATCATCTATCTTCTTACAGTAAACAGCTCCAACAGCATTTTCTTCTTCCTTTTTTCTGAAGGAAAAATCCCAAAATTAAACTGCAGTAGCAAGAAACAAGGGAAATATCAAATCAACAGTAGAGAAATATTTATTTATTGTTATCTTTGCTGTGTAGTGCAAAGCAGTTAGCTGCTTGTCTGAAACTCAGTAAAAAAAGAAATCAAGCTACTTCCCACAATACCAAGTGAACTGTACACAAATGTGCAGTATGGTGGGGATGGAAAGTAAGAAATGGCTATCATATAAATGCACTGAATAAATGATAAACCAAATGCCTTTGTGTCACAATTTCTGCTAATAATGGGGATTCTTTTCCTACCCAAAAAGCAAGACTGATGTCTTGTGAAAATTAAGTAATTTAAGTAAGTGATGTGAAAATTACTGAGGAAACACACAAGACAGAGCAGGGATTAAAACTTCCCAAATCTATGTCAGCAACACCCTGATTGTGCTGTGCATCAGTGCTGATTCACTGAAACCACACGCTGCAGGACCTGCTGGCGCACTCGATCTGTATCAGGACGAGGTTGGCTGGCTCTCATCAAATTCCCACAAAAAAAAAAAGAATGGAATGTGCCTGATGGGAGCACAGAGCACACACACCTCATCTAGAAGACAGCAAACAGACTGGCAAGTCTGGCCCTTTATTGTTACATGGCTTTGGAAGGGTGAGATGTCTCTGCCTGAATCCCTGCCTCACCTAAATCACGGGAGTTAAGTCCTCCCAGTTTTCTCCTTTCCAATGTCACAACCATGACAGGAAGAAGTCAGGAGCCCCAGCTAATGGGGAGAACAGTGAGGTGTATCTCTCCCATTCCTTCCTGACTTTCTTTCTGTATAAATTGGGAAATTAATGACCAAATTGGAATACGTGTATGTACTTTTCCACTTAAAATAAAGAGCACTGTAAAAAGTGAAAGCGCAGTGAGAAGTACAAATAACACATAAAAGGAGTGACAGAGTTGCCTTAGAACTGCAACAAGCTTTACCTCTGATTTCTGTTGTGGTACAAAATCTTCATTTCAAAGGCTTTGGCTCTTTCAGCCACTTTGTAACCAATTTTGCCCATTCCCAGGATCCCCAGGGTTGCTCCAGAAACCTCAACCCCCAGCCAGTCAACAGGGAAATACTCTGTGTCAGGGGAGACTGCCATCTCATGGCCTCGGAAGAACAAAAGAAGAATTATGCAATCTAAGGGATGTTCCAGCATCTGTTACTTCCCCCACACACAAACTTTTTATCATAGGACTAGGTAGAAACACAGGAGCAGTAATGTATTGCGATCATGTTTCTGGACAAGAAGTGAGTAATGCTGCACTGTACACAGGACTGCTGACACTGATTTCCTGCTCAGCAGAGAAACATACCCACCCAGCCTCTCTTTGGCAAGAAAGGAAGCAAGGAAGGTAAGGCCAAAGCAGCAGTAAGGCCAGCTGGTTCCCAGCCTCCTCACAGATACACTGAGGTTGGCAGGAAAAAGAAACACAGAGCATGGTGGGCAGATTTCTTGTTCCTAATGACTCGGATACATAGCAGCTTGGCAAAGACAGGCTTCAAGCCTCCTTGAGAATACATTCTTTTAATCCCCTTTTATTGCAACTTGAAAAGCAAGACTGCAATGAACAAGTACAATGAATAAGTGGCTGTGGGCTGAGGGAGAAGAGGCCTGAATTTAGAGCTGTCCAAAGAAGGAACAACTCTACCTTGCCAATATGCCAGTTTGGAAATAGGATGCCAGTTATTGTCAACAAGACAGATTTGTCTTAACTTCTTCCTTTGCCCCTATTTCCCATATTTCTAGTGTTAAGCTTACTTTTGCATCAGCACTAATTTTCTGCATGTTTTGAAGTCATCTTTTCTATGAAAAAACTAAGACCATTTTAAGTTATTACCTTCCACAATTCTCCTGGAAGATGCCAGCAACAAAGCCATCCCCATGTCTGCAGTGTCAGTGGAAACAATAAATGGAGTATTGGACACCTTCACACCATAGCTGGAGAGGAGTTTCAGGTCCAAGTGGTCTATTCCCACTCCAGCACTTGCAACTACCTTCAAGTTAGGTAAGCCCTGGAGCAGCTCTTCAGTAATAGCTGGTTTGTGATACCACAGATAGATGGCTCTGATCTTTTTGCTGAGAAATGTCTTGTTTTCAAGATATTCTTTCATGGTGATGAGATGAAAACGTTTCTTCAGAAATCCAAGATGGTCTTCATATACTCCAAGCCTCCCTCCTATAGAGTCAACTAGCACATAAGGCAGTTCCTGACTCTCCATGCCCTACGAAAGCAAAGAGAACCAAAAGGACATGATCTGAAGTGATCCATTATACCTTTTTTTCTAAAAACCAGGAAATGATTGGGTCAATTATGTGCTGTTTTCCCACTTGATGAAGGATTTGGCTAAAGATAACCACTCTCACATGCAGAAGACTTTTGGGTTCTCCCTGTGTTATTCAGAGGGATGTTCAATTTCTATGTAATCTTGTTAATAAGAAAACATTTCTGGCATGCCAAGCATGCTAACACTTAATCAAATGAGCAACCAGTTGTTACTCCTGTTCAGTGTTCAATATTTAAAGCCAAAGTCTTGATAATTTAAGAATGTGGCCATGTGAGTGGAAAGGTATCTTTAGTCTGCAAATTCTGCTACTTCTACAATTATATTAAACAATTGTCATTGATGAGATTATCTCAGTAAAAATCTTATTTAATATAACAGAGCTATAAATTATCAACTATGAACTTTGGAGTTACCCATGAACGTAAGTTTACCCTTTCTTTCTTTCTTTCTTCAGTCTCTTTCAGTGCTTTGCCAACTCTTCACTCTGCTGACTCTGCAAAGAGCCAAGGCTGTAATCTCAGGTTAAAGCCGAGCCCCCCTCATTGCGAGGGGCAATGCTCCCGCACCGCTCCGGCACCGCCGGGCCAGCTCCCCGCTCTGTGCCCCGGCCACCCGCCCCGGAGCGCGGTGTGCCGGGAAGTTCTCCCTGCCCAGGGCGGACTGAGCGCTTTCCGCTGTCCCGGCGGGCCTGGGGCTGGGGCTAAAGATAGGAGGGAGCTGGAGCGGCGGCCGCGGGCTCTGTCCAGCCCTGAAGGACGGCTGGGAACGGTCGAGATCCCTCCCGCTGCCAGCCCGGGCGGGATCCCGCAGGACCGCGGGAGCCCCGTGCCCCCCGCCCGGTGCCGCCCCCGGAGCCGCCCGGCACAGGTGGTGCCGGCGGGGGTCCCGCGGTGCCGCTCGCACTCACCGCGCCCGCCGTGCCGCCGCCCCGGCCGTCCCAGTCGCACCGCGGGGGCGGAGCGGGAGCGGCCGCCGAGGCGGGCACTGCCCGGCCGCCCGCACCCCGCCCGGGCAGCCCGCCGGGCCTGCGGGGAGGAGAGGCGGTGCCAGGGCACGGGGACCCCAATCCCTCGGGGGCCCCAGAGAGAGCAAGGGGAGCTCACGAGTGATTCTGTGTTTTTGTAGGAGTGTTTCTGTGCTGTTCGTGATTTCAGTACAGTCGGGATTTTGCATTAACGTCCTGCATGCTGTGTTTTCCGTACTGTCTTTGAAAACCGGACGTGGTCTGGCCTTTCTGCTGATCATTACAGTCTGTACACATGAATTAACATAAGATGAAGAGTTGTCTCTGACCGACAGACCCCAGTGACAGCTCTCACAGTACAAATGAAGGTCTTTTCCAATGTATATGATTCTAGGAATACCTTCAAAAACTCACTTTGAGACCTAAGCAGCTGGGGCAGGCTCAGGTACTTGGACACCTGAGATTTTAGCTCAGCTACAGGCAGTCCTGTGTCAACTTCAGCTGAGAATATGTGAGAATTTTTCTGACAAGGTTACTTGCTCTATGTCATAGAATCACAGAATGATTTTGGTTGGAATGGACCTTAAAGCCCATCTATTTCCAAACCCCCTGCCACAGGCAGGGACACCTTTCACTAGACCGTGTCGCTGAGCCCCATCCAACGCGGTCTTGAACATTGGTAGGGATGGGGCATCTACAACTCCTCTGTGCAATCTGCTCTGTTGCCTCATTATCCTCAAAGAGGACATTTCTTCCTAATCTTCTCCGTTCTACTACCTAACCTAAACCTACTCTCCTTCAATTGAAGGCCATTCTGTCACTATTTGTGAAGAGTCCTCCTCCAGCTCTCTTGCAGTCCCCCTTTAGCTAACTGTAAGGTTGCTATAAGGTCTCCTCTGAGCCTTCCCTTCTCCAGGCTGAACAACGCCAACCCTCCCATTTTGTCTTCTTAGTAGTGATTCTCCAATCCTGTGATAACTTAGTGGCCTTCTCTGGACCCTATTCAATAGGTTCACATCTTTTTTGTGCTGAGGACCCCAGGGCTGGATGCAACATTCCAGGTGGGATCCCACAAGAGCAGAATAGAGGGAAAGAACCACCTCCCTCCATCTCCATATCCAGAGATGCGCACTAGGAAGTACAGCTTTAGTTCTCAGTTCACAAAAGCTGTGCTGAAGTGATTCCCCTTGCTGTGCAGGTGGTCATAATCCCCGGGGGAGGATGCCTGGTTTCTGAGGTCACAGCAGCTCAGGAGCCAGGACACACCACTGCTATGGGCATCCAAGGATCTTTCTCCTTTCACGCTACGGAATAACCAGCCGTAGGGGCTGCTGTGCCTCTCCTGACTATTGTAGTGCTTTTCAAAAGAAATGGATTACAAAATGCTGGCATCTTGAATTTGGTCAAATACACTTTGATATGCTGAACACGAAGACAGTCAAGTTTAACACCAATCCTCTATAAAATTATTAATTAAAAAAATACAATAACAATATCAATTACACAAAACCATAAACTGTTCTTGTTATCCTGGTGATGATTTTTGAGTATCAGTTGCTTACATTAATTTCAAGTTCAAACAGTTAAACTTTAAAGCAAAAATTAATTAACTAGCAATATGGAGTTACAAAATGTTAACTGGATTCTTAGTTAGGTTTACTGGCATTTTCTTCCTTTAAAAAAAAAAAAACAACAAACATAAAATGATTACACATTGCTTCTTTCACGTCCAAAGCTTCCAAACTGCTTCAGTGGTAAGATTGTAATGAGTAAACTTTTAATTTACTGCTCACCTGAGATTGAAGGACTCTTGTAAAGTCCCTCTCAAAGACACAAGTCTGAGGAAGGAGACCTACCACATTTTAGTCTTGAAGGTAAAGAAAAACCTTTGGGAGGGCAACACAGTAGTGTTTACCTTTGGATATGAAATCCACAAATTTGAATGAACAAAACGAAAGAGGAATTAGTCAGAGGAGCCAAAAAAATAACAAAGAATGTTACTCTAAGAAAAAATCCAGGACATATGTATCAAATGTAAAGAAAATGGGTGTATTATATAGTTAGATGTGGAGAGAATCAGATGTTTTTAAAGCTGTTTTGTGAAACTTAATATCCAATTTTCAAGCTATAGGTCAGGAACTGATACAGCTCTACAGAAGTTATATCTGTTTAACATCATATGTGAAAAGAAGTTGTCAATTGCACCAGTGCACTCTCATGTTCTAAGTATATTTAGTTTGTAGACTACCTTATAGACCTCCATGTAGTGTGTTAAGCTGAATTTCACTGTGTGTACATCGTTGCCGTGTGCTAGTTTTCTTTTACAGAAAGGGATCTGATATACCAGCACTGTACAGAGCACCAAAATGAGTGAGGTCTGTGGTTATGTAGAGAGAAGTATTGCATAGTCTGTGGACTTCATCCCCATCATTAAACATTGCTGTTGGTATCCGTGTAATCCTGCAGGGTGAGCCGATGCCTGGAGTGTTAATAAGGCACTTGCATAATAGTTGTTTCTTAGCATTAGGCTTTGAAGTATTGCCTTACCCTAAAAGACTTTTGTACAATGTAATGCATAGATTTCTCAGCTGGGTTGCACAGAACAGCTTAAGCATGACGCTGGATAAAGACATACATTTCCTATGTCTACATTAAGTTCTATAAGGCAGTGTTTTATTACAGGCAAAACAGCTGAGGCAGGAAATCTTTAGGCAAGGCCAAACCAAGTGATGCACTTGTTTTCAGTGGCTATAAACTATCATAAAGTGTTATTTGGTCTCAGCCTGTCTAGTTGCTGTAGGTAAGGCCAGCTTTCCCAATAGACCTCTGTATCAGCACTTTATTCCAGATCATGTACTTTTTGCACATCGAAATATTTCAAAAAACCTGAATCAATGGAGTGAACTATGACGGATCATCTCTTCTCTCATGTGGCCATTGCATTTTTGGATCCACCTTCATTAATCATGAGATTGTGTGTAGACCAACTCATCACTTCAGTGACTGACAGGCAGATGTGTCTTCCCTTCTAAAGCACCCCACTGGCTTGAGGGAGCACTTCTGAAGCTAATCAGCCCAGATTCTTGGAATATCTGCAGATTTAGGAGTAAAACTCCAAGCAAATGCCAAACATGTACAATTGTTTAAGTAGATGTGAAGTACTGTATCTGATTTTGTTTGCTTCTTCACTTCTTGAGAAGTTTGTATGTGCAAAAGCTTTGGGTGTTTTTTGCAGTTTTAGGATATTGATCTAAGAAAAAGCATTTTTTTTTTCTTTTCTCTTTTATTGTATAGTTAGCTTGTTTTTCAGCTCTGTAATTTATTGCTTAGCCTTTTATTTTGGAATAAATTTAACTTATTTTTTCAAGGTTATACATGTGACAATGAAATGTGTTCTGGGCACCTGTACCTCAGAGAGCAGGGAGGCCCCTGGGGCAGTCTTGAAATTCTTGCCTGAAAAGCTGCAATGTCTTGTTTCCTGGAGCTGCAAAAGTGATGGGACTAGGTGTATTTTGGCCAGCACACCTGCAAGACAAAGGCTCTGTAAAGACGTTTAAGGCTCCAGGCAAAATCCTGGCTGAACTTAATGGCAACTTTGCAACTTTTATTTATCCGTAAAATAAATTTTATGGATAAATAATCATACTATTCATACAGTCACACTACATAACAAAAAGCAAAGCACTGCCACTTTGGGTGTTGGTTTGTTTGCCTTTCGGACTTGTATCAGACAACAGAAACTATATAAACACAACTGACACGATGGCAAACTGTTTCCTTCCAAGCTTTAGTGAGGTGCATGGACATTCTGGTATTTAAAAAGATCTTTGGAGCTGATGTGCAGGGGAAAGATAAGAATAAAAGGACAAAGAGAAGAATAAAAAGATATGCAATATCCTTTCACACATCAGCTGGGGAGCACTTCACTGGGTAGGGGAAGACCATTCAGGGCTGCTAGTATGTTTTCAACTGCTTCCTCTGTTATCATGTAGGTAGCCTTGTCTGTTTTAATGCCAAGGTGAGGTGTTATAATGACGTTCTTTAATTTTAACAATGCGTGATCTCTGGAAGAAAAGAAAAAAAAGAGTTAACTATTATTGTTCATCTAAATAAAGAGGAGTCTTACTTTAGCTTTTGCACAGTATTTAAAGTTAATTTGATACAACTTCTCAAGTGCCACTTAGCCCCACAGAACCTGAGCACCTATATTGAAGTAATTTTGGACTGTAATAGGACAAGAAAAGACTTCCCAAGTAGCTCTTCTCTCCAGAAACACTTCTGCCATGAGGCAGCAATTTGCACTATGTCAGAAGAGAGGATTAAGCCCTCCTGACACATTCACCTTACACAATAGTCTGAGCTGTAGTTATTTGCATACAGACATAACAAGACCAAACTCCCCACAACCCAAAATGCAGCCAGCACAGTTAACTCCAAAAGGCACCATCCTGGTAGAGCAGTCTTTTTAGAGAAGCTAAGCAGCCTCTGGGCCCAAGAAGTTTGCAGTACTTCAGCCTTGTATGGTGGAAAGAAGCCTATGGAAAAGGATACCTCCTGCCTATGCAGCAGGTCTTACAGCCTCGAGCAGCTTCCACCCACTAAAACTGGCAAGCTGCACTTTCTAATAAAGCAATTTGCAAGTGAAGCACTGCTGCAGCTTCAGGGGGTGATTCTAAGGACTTGGTTTAAATGCTTTCCCTGCCTCCTGCTGTTTCCTGGCTCTCAGGCTTCCCTTTTGTCTGTTATCAGCCCGTGTCTGGGCTGCATCCTATTCCCATTCAGGGCCCTTTTATCCAAACTCATGCCAGGGGCAGTGGGCCAGCTTCCTGCCTGCTGGCAGGGATGCCTCTGGCCTCAGCAGGGCTCCCCCACCCTTCCCGAGGAATAAGCAGAGACAGCAACCTGGGCAGTGGCTCTGGGGAGGTGACATCCAAAGCCGCGGCCCTGATGACCCCGGTCTGCAGAGCTGCCACCAGCGCCTCTTGGTCAACTACTGCACCTGGGGGGGAATGAGAGTGTCCCTGAGTGCACCTGGCAGGTAAAGAGCAAGGAGCAAAGAGAGAAGGGAAGGGGAGAGGGAGCAATTTCCTGATGACCCTCGCCATGAGCCCCAGCTGTGCTGGATGCAGCACGGCGCTGTGGGACACAGCAGGACCACGCTCTGAGGCCAGCCAGTGGATCTGGATACCTCGGCTGATGTTAATGAGGGTAGCTGTGGGTTTCATCAGCTCCAGCTCTCTTTTCCCAATCAGCTTGTGTGTCTGAGGTGTCAGGCTCACCACCAGCATCACAAAATCTGCCTGCTGGAGCAAGCTATCTATCGTTTTGCAGTAAGTGGCACCGACAGCTTGCTCCTCCTGCACTTTCCTGGTGGGGAAAAAAGCATTTCAGTCATGGAAACATTTTCTTCAATGCTATCACCAGAATACAAACAAATTAAAGGATCTGATTATCACATCCATATAGCAAACAGGTGGCAAACAGATGTGAATTTACCCTCAGCTCAGTGTGTAGATCTTTCTGGAGACCTTCAGGCCCTACAGCACAGGATAGATTGCATGCCTGCCTCTCAGCCACTCCAGTGCAGGAATCCAAGGGCTTCTTATGAAGTCTGCAAAGGCACTAAGGCTGAGTACTGAAGCAGATGGCAGCACACAATCCATTCTCCAGGATCCCCTCTACACCTCAAAGGATGCAATCACTGCTCAAACCAGGGGAGTGGTATTCACTAGAACCCACCCATGCATGCTCTGGGCATGGCATGGTCCTCATCCTGTTGTCACTCCCAGTAAGCCTGTCATTTTTTTATGAGTGAAATCAGCAAGGCAGTCCTTTGCCAGGCTCCAGCTACCCCAGGACATTCATAGAGTAAAGTGTTCAGCAGAAAAAGTTTCCAGAGTAACCAGATTTTTAGTTTTAACTTTTCACAGTGCAGAAGAATACTTGCCATTTCTCACATTCTTTGTAAATAGAGCTGTCTGAACTTTGGGAAATAAAGAAGTAATGATAGGAGATCATGTGTACAATCATCTGCTTCTGGTTGCAAGAGAAGGGCTTTAAGTTATCTCCTCCCTAATCTAGAAATAGAGGTCACACTAAGAAAACAACTTCAATTTAACTTTGACCTATCTAATTTGGTCTCCAAACAAATGCATTCACTGTTTTTTTTCAGGCTAACGACCAAAGAGTAAGTGGGGAAAAGAATAGAATGGAACTGCAGCCAGTTTTGCAGCATGCAGAGTGCACCTTCATTCAGCACACAAGCTGAAGTGTAAATGTACTTTAAATATACTTTAGACTTGTAATTTCTGTTGCACTGTGCATTGATAATTCATCACAGCACTCTTACATAAATATTACTTTAAAAACTGAAAAATATAAACAGAGGGAGTTGAGGATGATACACATAAAAATAATAAAGGAATTTGTGCCTTTTAAATTTTTTTTTGTGGTTTGTGAAGAAATTCTGAAGTATTTTAAAGAGTACTTTCTTTTAAATGTAAGTTTGCTCAGCTGTTTTTCTGAAGAAACAGGAATGCCAAGCATGGCTAAAAATTCCTGGCCTCATTCACCCTTGTGATTTGCCTATAGCTAGCTAAAGCAATGACCCTCCTCCAGCAGTCTGCCTATGGAGAAAATCCCTGAAAGCCACATCCTAGCACTGCAGCTTCTGCCTCCAGTCACAGAGGAGTAAAGTTGTCTCAGGGTAGGGCATAGTTTATAGCAGTAAATATTTGCTCTGCTCATTATCTGCACCATGCTTGATTGCAAAGGCCTTGAGTTGTTCATGGGGGTCCTGCTCACTTCAAATTGAAGAGTCCCTGTGCTGAATGTCTGACAAGGTTCAGATTCCCAGATACACAAGCTAGGCGGGACAAGAAATAAAGGGTGAAATCCAGTTAAATACTTGCTAAAATTCCTACTGGCTTGAGAAGAAACAAGGTTTTCTTAAGAACCGCTCTCAGGCATATTTTGCCAAGTATGTGCTTCCTAGTTTCCAGCCACTGTTTCCAAAATATCCCCCTGAACTTCAAAATATGGGGAAAAAACGAACAACAAATAGAGTTATGTCATCACCACACTACAATGTGATAAGAATAAAAACCATAAGCTTGATTTCCATTTTTCTGCAGAAACCATGAAATTTCTAATATAAAACCTAAATTAAGTTTCCAAGTGTTTAATCACTGAGGAATTCTTTTACAGGACTGATTTCAGGCAACTATTCTTTTTTTTTTTTTCCTTTTGTTTAAATCTTGGCCCTATTCCCTCATTTCTTGCTATATTTCTGACATAACTCCTTGAAAAGAAAATACTGACTATACTGGAAGAGTTTCTGCTGCAATTAGCGTGAAGACATATGTCCTGGATTGCCAAGCAAGTTTTATTCTATTTGCCATCTGTATGGCAGTTGTCTTCTGTTAAGTGGGCAGATTTCCTTATCTCTTCCACACCCACTCCTCCATCAGGGAGACATCTGCTGATAACAGGCTGTTGAATGTCACTGCATGACTGATAAGAACTACAGCATCCCATTGTGAGATGCTCCGCCCAGAGGGAGGAGCCAAGCATTCCTACCCTGATATAGCCTTGAGATTCTGGAACGCCAGCACGGCTTCCCCACTGGATTTCCCAGAGGAACAGCAACTGCCTCTTCTTCCACTGGATCTTCAGAGGAAGACTACACCCATCTACAGGATCACTGCTCCAACAGAAGCACACCTGACACTCCAGGAGGACTGCAGCCACAATTCCAATAGGGTGCTACCAACACCCTGACCAACAGGGTGTCAGGTTGTGTTCTGACTCTGTCAGTGTTGTTTTAGTTTACTGCACTGTTTATTTTATTTTTTTAATTTCTTCCCTAATAAAGAACTGTTATTCCCTGCTCCCATATTTTTTTTGCCTGAGAGTCCCTCAATTTAAAATTTATAGCAATTCAGAGGCGGGGGGGGGGGGGGGGCTGGTTATATTTTCCATTTCAGGAGAGGGTCCTGCCTTCCTTAGCAGACACCTGTCTTTCCAAACCAAGACAACATATCTTTACCTCCGCGTCCTGTTGTGGTACAAAATGTTCATTTCAAATGCTTTGGCTCTCACAGCAATCTTGTACCCAATGCGGCCCATGCCAATGATCCCCAGAGTAGCTCCAGCAACTTTAACTCCCAGAATATCAGCTTCACAGTAGTCCATACTTGAAGAAATTGAAATGTTATGGACTGCAAGAAAAACATATAAATATGAGAAATGAATGGGAAATGAGAAATGAATAATTATTAACACAGAGGAACAAGGCAAAGGAGTCTGGACTTGTTGTGCTACTATAGCATTCAATGGTTACAAACACATGATTTTTAATGTATCATCTTAGGTAATGCCCTAAGGTACTACATGTAAATGTGGTATTCCAATTTATTCTCACCATACTACAAAAAGCCTTTTGATATAATCCCTCCAAAATTTTATTACTGCTTTAGACTCATGAAAATATTGCCCTGCTTCTCATCAACAATCGAAATAATTATTGCCAAATACAATGCAGAGTTTGAAATATCATGTGGAGAACACCACCAGGTATTGAGTTTCCTCTTCACATCTGCCACTCTCCTTGGAAAGAAAAGTGTGACTTCTTTAAAAATCACAACTTGGTAATTTCTGTCATTACCTGTTAAACCTGCATAATTCTGGATAGTTCTACAACACATAAAATACAGTTATGTACACGGTGTCAGCACCTCTTGCAAGGTGACAGCCTTTTGATATTTCAATCTTCTGATATTGCCAGCTTTTCTAAAACACAAGCAGAATATAGTGAAAGGATACAAAAAATTACTCAGGAAAAGCTCAGTCTATCAGAAAACTCAGAAGTATCAGAAATGCCACCAGGGATAGTTTAAGTTTATACTGTCTCCCTTTTGTGAGGTAGAAACCAAGTCAGAGGGGCACAAACCCCTTTGAGTTTCTATGAATCCTGTAGTACAGATGGCAAGTCAAAGTCAGGTAAATATAAAAAGGATATATCTGAAGGATTTTTTCCTGAAGAAAGAGGCTTTCTAACCAAGCCAAGGGTAGGTCTATTTGACAAAATAGCAAGAAAAAATTGTTGATGAAACTAGAAAGGTCACTATTAACAAAAACTGGAGTAGGCTGCCCCTATTATTACTCCCTAATGTCCCTTAAATGCACCAATACATTTCACTCTCCAAGAATATGCCCATGCTTGTATCAGCTTTGTGGGCTCCTTCCAACTCAGGATCTCCCACAATTCTATTTAACCTTGTTATAGCCCATTGCTGCCTCCCACACTAAGTTCCTCTGCCAGCCTGTGACTTGAGTGATATCTGATCTTTGGCATCCCCCAGTTCTGGTCATAGCACTGTAATGCTATCATGTTTTATTTATACCTTCTTGAAATGAATGCTATATATGCCTAATGTAATAATTTAAGTATACCTATTATACATAAAATATATTAAAATACCTATTATTCTGTTTGCCAAGCCAACATATTTACATTTTCACATTTTATGTAAAACCATGTGCACTACAGGTAACCCTAAGAAAAATCAAATTAATGGCAGGCAAATCTTGTATTATTTTTAGAAGCCACAAAAGAATTGAGATGTTACCTTCCACGAGTCTTCTAGCAGATGCTAGCAGCAAAGCCATCCCAGTATCTGCTGTGGTGCTGGAAACAGCATGTGGAGCATTAGCCATCTTCACACCAAAGCTAGCTATAAGCTTCAGATCCAAGTGATCCATCCCCACCCCCGAATTCGCAATCACTTTTAAGTTTGGCAGGCTCTGGAGGAGCTCTTTGTCGATGACCGGTTTGTGCCACCACAAATAGATTGCTTGGACCTTTTTGCCTACATCCTTTCTGTTTTCAAGAAATTCCTTCATGGTGATAAGGTGGAAATGTTTCTTCAGGAATGGCACATGGCTATGCAATATCCCACGTACGCCACCAATTTCATTTACCAAGAGCCAAGGTAGTTCTCCTCCTTCCATGGTCTGCACAAAATAAGAAAGACACAAAGTATCAGAAAAAACACATACTATTATTTCCAGGCATTTTAAAGAATAATCACTGCCATGTCCTGTTTCACGACATTTATGTCAAGAGATCCCGTAAACCACAAAGGAAGATAAGAAAACCAAGACAAGCAAACAGGTCTTTAAAATATGCTACCAATTGCACACACAGGTGCTCACATACATACACAGAGGTATTCACATAATCAGTCTGAACAAGTTCTGGCCTCGTGATCTAAGATTTCATATTGTGCTGTGGTGCGGAATTCCTCTGCCCGAGTAGCTCCCGACACCGTCCGCAACAGTGAGCCACCCCGACAGCTGCCAGGGACAGAAAGACTCTGAATCAAAGCCATACTCCAACTTATAAACGGGGGAGGTCCCGGGGAGGACCAATCTTTAGCCAATTGGGAGGAACCGGGGGTGGAACACAAGGTGGGGAATACAGTATTTAAACTGATAAGGGATTACAGGCGAGGAGAACAGCTTAAACAAACCCATGGGGTTTTGAAGGATACAAAATTGATAGGGAAGTTTCTAGAGAAAGGGGCAGGCTTGGGGAGGGACTGACATTCTGTGGGAGGAGGAACAGGGAACAAAAGGGCAGGTCTTTGGAGAGGTTGACAACTAGAACAAAACAACAAAAAAACAACACAGGTCAAAACAAACTAGGGCAAAAAACCAACATGGTGGGAAAGGAACAATTTATTTGTAATAAAAGATGCTATAACAATACAAAATGGGGGGGGGGGGAAGTTTATAAAACTACTAGGACCGAATTACAATCAAAAACATGCACCACAACATTATTGCTGCTACCATGCTCAAAACACAACACTTGTCATTAAGTACTTAGTTTCAGATCATCAGTAGTCTGCAGTAAATAGTGCAATAAATCTCCTTTGCTACCTCGAAATCACAAAGTATCCTAAGTAGTTTAGAAAAATGCTGTACCAAATTTACGTCATGAAAATAAATGCACATCTTCATCATGAACTTTGAGTTTTCAGGTTAATTTTTAAATGCTTTGTTGCAGAGATTTTTGCAGCCACCTGTCCTGAAGAGACCCCAGTGACTTCAGAGCCCTTTCCTGAGCTTACTGTAAGTTACTAAAATAGCAAAATAATATATGCTTACGCAAGTGTTTTCTGAGAAGGACATACTCACTAATTTATTTGGTTTGGGTTTTTTTCCCAGAATCCCTGACCATCTGGTTTTGGTCCCAAGAGGGTCTGTGAATTGAGTTACTTTGGGTTTTTTGACAGACTATATATAGCTACCTTTGATTTTCAATAGCAGTTTTGGGAAGAGCTGTGGGGAGTGCTCAAGAGCTGAAGATCTTGGAGTAGCAATCCTGAAGCAGTTCTGTTGCCTTGCTAGTAATATTTCACTATTTCCAATGGAATGTCTAACTCTTGGCCTGCCTACACTTCCTGTGCTAGAAATTCATTTTACCATCCCTTCAGGGAGCCTGACCATGTTGCAAAATAAAGGAAAGTCTTCCTGACTTTATGGAGGTGAGAACCATTTTACTGAATGTTCTGCATTTGTTGATTGCTAATAGGAAAGAGAATGTAAGAAGCTTGGCCCTGGGTGATCACTAATTTTGCTTTAGGTTATACCCTCACCCATGTAATTTCGAGGGTAATTCTACTCTTCTTTCATGGTCAGTCAAGATAAAAGCATCATTTTTGTCTGCATGGAGGAACTAAATCTCTTGGAATTTACTTTGGTTTTCAAAGGATACCCTCATGAAAAATAGACACTTTTTCAACAATTGGCTTTGCTTTAACATGTAGATGAAGCAGGGCCCTTCTTAAATTAGAAAACCTTAGGCCTATGATCACTTTAAAGAACATTTCTTCAATGTTTTCATATAAAAATAGAATATTGGAATATTGGCTGTGAAGTGTTTCAGGATACAGTAAAATTTCTGCAGGGAATCAATACTCATTCAACTTCAACAGATTGGAGAGTGTTACACAAATTGCCAGGTGCACTTGCTTATCATTACGTGGCAGTAAGAAATGGGAACAGAACATTGCTATTCACTGAAATAGACTGAAGATACCAAAATGCACAACTGCTCAGTTACAATCTTCAAACAAATCTCTTTTATTAATTTCACTTTATTTTTTGGAATTGTGTGAAAAATGCGTATTTTATGATTGGCTGTTCACAAATATTAAAATGAATATTACATGTGTTATGTTAGAAAGTTATACTGTATTAATCCTTTTCAGTAGTGTGTTGAATATAGTTTTAGGCTATAACATAGTATTAAAATAAAAACTATGAGACAAACATACTTTTTCTAACCAGCTCAAGAATTTCTTTGCACAGAGATAACATCAACCTAAATCTCCAAGAGGCCTCCTTATCGGAAAAGACAAATTTTTTCCACCTCCTTCTTGTCTTTGAGGTTGACAGTAACCAGACAAATTGTTAGTTTGAAAGGAATGTATGCATCATGTATGAGATACATGAATATGCAACAGGCTATTGCCTTTAAGAGTTAATCCTTTGTTAGTGAGCCATGCTTTCAAGACGAAAGCATCCCAACACATTTGTAATTCTTTGCTTTTATTGTCCTTTATTGTCCTAACTCTGTTTGTCCAAATTCTTGCTGGTATAATTTGTACTACTATTTTTATAACAATTTTATTACTATTAAAGTTTTAAAATTTTACAACAAGTGATTGGCATTTTTCACAAATTGTAAGTACAGATCAAGTCTGATAGGTCTCAAGCATCATGATGAGCAGTGCAGGAACAGGTTAGCATTAAGAAATAGTGCCTTCTAATCCCCCCACAGGAGATTTAGCAGCATCATCTGGCACTCATCATTTGGGAAACACTTCACTTGGAATGGGTTGGTCATTGAGAACAGCCAGCATGTTTGCTATTGCTTCTTCTGCCATCATACGGATGGCCTGGACTGTTGCGGTTCCAATGTGTGGGGTTATGATGACGTTATTCAGGTTTAATAGAGGATGATCTCTGGAAGAAACAGAAAGAACAGAATGTGTTACACAAAGAACTTACTCTACTGCTATCCCATGCTAGTTGTGAAGAACTGAACCTCAGCAACAGCACGTTCAGACCAAAGCACAGAACGAGCACGAAGCTGTGGGATGCTTGCTTACACATTTCTTCTTCTTCTCCATCCGTCTTGCTCATTGCCTGGCCCATGAGTCAGGCTGGCAGAGACCCAGCAGAGGTGGGATAGGGGAATAACTTGTTGTTTTTTTATGATTGTGCAAGACAGTCTGAGGTTTTGCCCTTACAGAATGAGTCTCCCCGTGGAGAGCAAACTTATGAGCACACTTTGAACACAGTTTAAAACATTTCAGATTAACAGACTGGGAAATAAGTTTCTTTACCTTGGAAGAGGCTCAGGATATGTCACGTCCAGAGCTGCAGCCCTAATAACCTTATTCTGGAGAGCTTCTACCAATGCATCTTGATCAATAACTGCACCTGCATTGAAATTAAATCTTGATATCCTGATGAGTTAATGAACACATTTTACGTATAAGGGGGAGGAAGGTCTCCAGGGTCAAGTGAGAAAAACTAGAGGATCTTTATCTTGTTAGAAAACAGAATGTCTTTTTAATAACTATTAACCAAACAAACCAAAGATTTTATTTATTAACCTTTACCTATAGGATTATTATGGTCCACTGCATAAGGTTTTTTCTGGGATGAGACCAGTTTCAGTCTTTTCCTCATGTTGACACCTCCTGTATTATTATAGACAAATATTTAATCTCTGCAGACTTTCCACTCTTTTATCTCTGCTTTATTTACTGATAATCTCTCTCATATGCTCGTTCAGTGCCAAGAGAGCTGTCATCCCATGTGAGGCTTCCTTTCTACACTGCTGTTCCAAATGTTACTTCATGTTTTCCCTTGTACCCTGCTCTCCCTTGCTGATGATAAATTTTCAGTTATTTCCACTAAAACCCGCTGTCTCTAGGATAAGGCTAAAGAGAACCAACCATCTGCCAAGCATCCCTAATTTCCATAGGACCTTTGAAGACATAGCATATGATCCATGTAAGCCACACACTTGTAGACTGCCAGCTACTTCATGACTCAAACAACAGAGGGATATCACAGACTGAGGTTGGAGAGGGGAGTATCAACACAATCAGACAAAACATGACCTTAAGGGCGGAGCCACAAACAGTGATTTCAAATCCTCCTACCTCGGCTGATGTTTATAAGAGTAGCTGTGGGTTTCATCAGCCCCAGCTCCTTTTTCCCAATCAGTTTGTGAGTCTCAGGAGTCAGGTTCACAACCAACATAACAAAGTCAGATTGCTGCAGCAAGTCTTCCATCTTTGCACAGTAGTGGGCACCAACAGCCTCTTCCTCCTCCTTTCTTCTGAAGGAAAAATGCACAAATCCCCAAATTGACACAACTATTTCTAACTGAGTTTAACAATCAGTCAGCCCTAGGAGAGTTCCAGAAAGTACAGAAACTGATAGGTTTGAGGCCAATGTAAAGGATAAGCCACTGATAGGCACAGTTGGTAGAATGGATGCAGAAAGGATGTGGGCTAGAGGGAGCAAGAGGCTACAGGAGTGGAAGGCACACTGGAGGAGTGATGTATGTGTGAAAGCACAGCACATGGGCAAGATGAGGTTAGGAGGCTGGGATGCAGTCAGACCCTGCTCTTCTCTCCTGTGTCTATGCCAATTCCTGTGGAGCCTTTCCTTGTCTGACATGCCAGTTGTGATTGAAAAGAAATTAAGTGTGAAAGAAAGGGAACTACAGATCCATGAGAAATTAAGGCCTTTGTCATTGGTGCCAATGTGATGAGAGATCTGGCTAGGGGGAGGAGACTGGCTGAGAGGAACAGGGATGCTGCCAGAAGCCTGAAGAGGAGTCTGACAGGACACGGAACACCACAAGGGCAGAAGACCTGGTTTGCTTGGCCAAAGCAAGCTCCCAAATGCTTACCAGTCCTTGTTTCAAACTGGTAGTGGCTAACCAGGACAGGGCAAGTGCAGGGGGAACTGCTTCCTGAAGGGAGCAGGAGGGAGCCAAAGTGAGGAAGTGGTGGTACAATGGTGCTTGTCACACTGCTTACAACTGCCACAAGTGCACAGGAAGGCTGGGGACAGAGCAGAGCTGTGCCTTCCGTCACTGCCCCCTGCACAATCAACTGCAGAAACCAGAAATGCAGAAACCTTTACCTCCGGTTTCTGTTATGGTACAGGATCCTCATGTTGAAGGCACTGGCTCTCTGAGCCACTTTGTATCCAATGCTGCCCATCCCAATGATCCCAAGTACTGCTCTGGTTACTTCCACTCCCAGCCAGTCAACAGCAAAATACTTTGTGTCGGGAGACACAGCAATGTGGCAGCCTGCGTGGGAATACATGTGGAATGGGTACAAATAAGCCATAAATGGAGGCCTGGGGGAAAGAAAAGATTTATCACCATCACAGCAGTGGGGCTCTGGAGGGCCCCTTATAAAACAACACCTTCGCTGATTTTGACCAGTTTATATAAGGGTCTGGATGGTGCCAATTCCTGCACCCAGGCCTGAAGCCAGTAACACAGTGGGATCCTGGCTGGGTACTGCGCTGGAAGGAGTAACTCCTTGGGGAATTAACTTTTCCACAGCTGGTGTGTTTTCTTGGAAGTTCAAAACCAGCCTCTTTGAAACCACCCTGCAAGCATTGACTCCACCATTTCTCTCCTGGATCACAACCCAAACCAATTTCACTGCTTGAGTAGGGGTAAAGGTTTCAAATTCCAGCTCAGCCAGGGATCTCTGTGAGCTTTTACACAAAAGTTCAAAAAGATACAATAGTGAGAAAACATCACTGGGAAAGAGATGTTATTTCATGCTCAGGGGCGGAGCAGCAGTGACAAGCAGACCAAGAGTCCCTGAAGACTGAGGCAGCTTCTTGTGAAGGTCTCTGCTGACACCTTCCTTCCCCAGAAAGGTATTGTGTAGCAAAGGAGCAGGGAAAGAGCCTGCTTTTAGGGACACAAACTAATGCTGCTGGTACAACTCATAACAGCTTTGTCAAAAGGATTATCAGCTATTTCAAAAATAATGCTGACACTCTTCAGAAAATACAACCCACTGATTTAGACAAACTGATCACAGAGGTAGGAAAAAGAAGAATTTATACTAATTACTGCTCTGGAGTTGGAGATGTGGCCACTAACACTTTGTATATTCCTGCAGCTCCTAATGCTTCTTTCAAAGGGAAATGGAAAGTGGCGACATTCAGTTTGGATGCACTCTGTATTCAGTTTTCACAGCTATAAACCACCCACCCAGGGAACAGCCAGAGAAGAATTAAGCCCCAGACATTATTCCAAACAGGACATCACAAGACTTTCAAGCACAAAATTTAGCCTTACTCTTGTCACTGTTGCCCTAAAAAGAAGTAAGACATAGGAGAAGTAGATGCCTCTGAAAATTTTTCCCTGTAAAAGCATCCCAAATATTGATTCAGAAAGATCATCTCTATCACAGCAAAAGCGAGGTATGCCAGAGAAGTAGCTAGGAGCAAGAAAATTTGAAACACTACCTTCCACTAGTCTTCTGGCAGAGGCCAGCATCAAGGCCATTCCTATGTCTGCTGTTGGGTCCGCCACGGCGTGCGGGGTGTTGGTCACTTTTACACCAAAGCTCGAGATCATTTTCAAGTCTAAGTGATCCACTCCAACCCCAGAGTTTGCAATCACCTTTAAATTAGGCAGGCTTTCTAAAAGCTCACGGTCAATAGTTGGCCTGCCCTCAAACACAAAAACAGATTGGATTTTTTTTCTCATTTCTTCTTTGTTTCCAAGAAATTCCTTCATGGTGATAAGGTGAAAGTGTTTCTTCAAAAGCGCTGCAAGGTCTTCTAGCACGCCATGAGTTCCTCCTACATCCAGGATTAAAACAGCTGGCAACTCTCCTTCTGCCATGACCTGCAACAGAGGAATAGAAGAAATACTCCTTTGTTTAGGAGAACACCCTGAAAGGAGCAATGATGTTCCTTTCAAAGTTATCATTTCAATTCACATGTGAAGATCAGGAAACTGATGGAACTCAATAGTGCTTTTAATCCACAGTCCAAGTATTTTTACCAAGTGCTGATTTAGACTATAACTATATCAAGGAATATCCACACTCTTACATCCAAATCCAGTCCTACAAGCTGTTCTTCTCAAAGAGCTTCATTTTGTTCCTGAATCAATACTGATTTCATACAAAACTAGTAGCTTTTCCGATAGCTTACTCACCAATGCCTTTCTACAAGCAGTGTTATGGAACAGAGGCTGCTAGAAATTTAACTCAAAGTTTCTTGCCTGTTAGTTACGGTTGGTGAAGCTACAGGCAATGTAGGGCGGCACTGAGGCCCAGGTGGTTCTGACAAACATCTGTCAAGGATGGTTTACATCTAACAAACTTGCATGATGAAGGGCCACCCTTGGATAGCTGTTAGACTGCTTGCCTTCAGTGTTTTAAACATTTAGATCTGTATCTGAACTTACCTCATGTGAAATTTAGCACACCTATGTGCTGAACCAGTGAGGAAGAGCACTAGAGGAGATACCACTGATAACACAGTCCTTCATGCCAGAACTTTCCTCTGCCCTGAGAGTTTTGAGCCCAGTCCTCTCTAGAGCACTCTGGCAAATGCACTCTGCAATAAGACAGGGGCTCCACACACAACCAGACATCTAAAAAGAGCTTCTATTGGCAAAAGTGCTAGTTGAAGATTTCCTGCATATCTTAACAATAGCTGTGCCTAATTTCCTACAATCCTTTTTGCTGTGCTCTACTGACTTTTGATCTCCATCCCATTCTATCGCCGAGACTTGTGTCCAGGAAACCTGATGTTTTGCTACCTGAATCAGAACAATCTTCCACAGCAGTATGCTGATTTATTCTGGGCATACAGTGCTGGCCAGCTGTGTCCTGCCGCTTCACTCCTCTCACAAAAATCTTCTGTGAGTAATCAGAACTCAAACCTGTGGCAAAAGGGTGTCAATGTAGGTTGGAAGTTTTTGTCAACCATATTTATCCTTGTCCTGAGCAAACTCAGACTTATCCCAACCACATCTATTAAATGGTTACAATCTCAGCACCAGTACCGCTGTTTTATCCTGGCCTTGATGTGCATTTCTGCTGCAGTTTCAGTCTGCTGCTGTACATTGGCTTGAAGGGGCCTCCATGCTAGGACAGGTTTGCATCTCCCCACAATGTCTCTGATAATACTATCTGGTTCTCAACTGCAGCAAACAAAGCAATGAGGTGAACAGTGCAACCAAATTGCAAAGGAAGACCATGTTTTTATATACTTTTTTTTTCCCCAGCTGAAGTTGTCAGCCACATCTAGTTGTCAAAACTGTGCAAATTTCCTCAGGTGTAGTCTGCATTTCCTAAGAGTATCACACAACATTACTAGGATAAACTACATTTGTGTTGCAGAATGAATGATGCATAGAATAAAAGAGGAATTGGTGTCATATTGTGATGGCATTGTCCAGCTTCATAAATGATCAGAATCTGGTAATCCTGGAGGGCAGCTAAACCTTTTGCTGTTAAGCAGGGAAAACTGGGCACCAGACATGATCAAGTGACTGGCAGATGCCAGTGAGGCAGCACTGTTACAGTCCATTTGCTTTCATCACCACCTCCTACCCTATTACAATACATCACACATGATGGGCAGAGCCAGACTTGTACTTCCTACACTTCAGAAGCAGAAAGGTGACCCACGAGGAAGCCTCTAGCTGTAAACAAACCAGCTGGTGCACTAGAAGCAGGCGAGTGGCATGTGGATGGATCTCTCAATGAGTGTGGGCACGCTGAGCCTGCCACCATTCCATTCCAGCTGTGTTTGATGCACGCACGACCCACCCACAGCCCACAGCACTGCTCCAACAATTGGTGTTCTGCTCGCCCCAGGCACAATCTTAAAAAATCACACTGAGAGCAGGAAACTAAAAACACTGAAAGGAAGCTCACAGAAGGAAGGGGGCTCTCCAGATACCAACCTTGGTCCCAGTGCTTATTGTTTGTCTTCCAGCACTAAGTTGGCGCATCCTGTACCTCCGTTTGTAAATCACACTTCTGCGATAGCGATGTCCACAAGAAGCAATAAATGGATTAATAAATCTGTAAGCCAAATTTGACTGGCCAAACATCAAGGGACTCAGTTTCAACAGACTCGATGCTTTGTTCCTGAACATAATTATTCAGTTATCAGATGTCTTGTCCAGTGTGCTAAATGTAACACCTGTCAAGGATATGACAACTTTGGTTTTGGACTAATTCCATCTGCATTATCACCAAGTTCCTTTCAGTTCCTTTTTTTCTTTTTCTTTTTTAAGCTATCTCTTCTCCTTTTGTATTTACCTAAGACTATATGTAGATAAACAGTCATAATCAAAGTAAATCACTGATACAAGATAAATGTACTAAGTTCTGATCGTGCCATTGCAGAGAAAACTTTGAAAATATTACTTAGACTGAGACAACAGGGCAAAAACGTTTAAGTATTAACTTCAGTGCTCACTGAAATTGACCTTATTTCATCTGTGCAGCTTCATTCACTCACAGATTTGTTGGCTGGCACTGCTGTATCACCTTGGATTTAAACAAATCATAGCAAAATAAACGACGTAATTTTTCCTAGCCCAGTTTTCAGTTAAAGTTAAAACAGCCTGCGTTATCCAGGATCAATTCCTCCCACTAACTTCTCTGAAGAAGAAGACTAATTATACCTGAGCGACAACCACAAAGCACTAACCAGGGCTGGTTTCTTTCCGACGACGCGCCTTCCACAGCTCGATCCCGCGGCTGCTGAAGAGCCGGGAGCTCACGGCTCCTGCTCGGGGCCGGGCACATCCGCTCCTGCCCAGCCCCGCTCGCTTAACCCTGCCCTGCCCGGGCACCGCCGGCTCCGGGGCTGGCCATTTCCAGGGAAGCTCCGGCACGGGGATCACCGCCGCCGCTGCCTCTGCCCTGGTGTGCAGCCAGACCGGCTGCCCCTCCTCTCCCTCTACTTCTGCCCTGCCCGGACGTCCCAAAAGGCGATAAAGCAAGACGAGGACTACGGATAGTTTTTGGAGAGCTCAGCAAATGTGGGGCAAAGTTATTTGCCACCAATTGACATTGTTCCCCACAGCCCTGGCTGCAGCTGGTGGGGAATTTTTATAGTGGAAACTATGCTTTTGTCCCTGCCTGCTGCAAGCTAACCTTTCAAATGAGCGTCTGCCGTGGAATTAAGGAAACAGATGGGTCTGGGATGGCCTATGCCAATGGCCAACTCGATTCTGGAAGCCAGTGCCGGAATGTGCTGGTTTTGCTGCCGACCACTTCCACTGGAACGCTTGTCCAGAGTGCTCCCGTAGCGGCACTTGGATCACCGGAGCGACGGGAGAGCTCATGGAACCCCAGCGCGGGTGCGGAGCGCCTGGGCAGGGCAGCTGCCACGGCAGGGCCGGGGCTGGGGGCATGGGAATTGTCATTGCTGTGGGTGAATACGCTGAGAAAACCTCCCACAGCCAGGAGATAGCACAGAACCACTGAACTGTTGGGCTGGAAGGGACCTTAAAGAGCATCTGGACCCAGCCCTCTGCCCTGGGCACGGACACCTTTCGCTACACCAGGGTGCCCAGAGCCCCGTCCAACCTGGCCTTGCGCTCTTCCAGGAACGGGGCATCCACAGCTCCTCTGAGCATATCTCCTTGATCAAACCCCACGGAGGCTACAGGGAATGTACAACACCAGGGCGGTCAGCTGCAGAGAGTAGGAGATCTGGGCTCTGACCGCCTCTGTTTCACCCTCCCCGTGCTAGCTGGCATCACCGATCCCCACGGCACGGCTCCACGTCCCACCTGCGAGCGGGGACGCCGCTGTCCCTGGCCAGCCCCCGTTCGGCGGCGGGGTCTCCTCCCGGCGGGAACGCGCCTGTCCCGGCCCGTCCCGCCCCGCGCCCTGCCGGAAGCGCGCGCGTGCCCGTGCCCGCCCTTCCGCTTCCCGCCCGGCCCGGCGCCGCCGCCGCCCGAGTCTCTGAGGGAAGGACGCCCGCGGGGTGCGCTGGGGACGGGCCGCGCCGGGATGGGCGGGCCGGGGGGGGCTCGGTGCCGGCGCTCGGTGCCCGCCGGTGCCTCGGGAGGGCCCGGGGAGGGGTGGGGCTGTCAGCTGCATGGGCGTCCCTGTCGTCCCGCAGGCTCCCCAGCCGGCCGCCAGGATGTCGTACATGCTGCCGCACTTGCACAATGGGTGGCAGGTGGACCAGGCCATCCTGTCGGAGGAGGACCGGGTCGTGGTCATCCGCTTCGGGCACGACTGGGACCCCACGTGCATGAAGATGGATGAGGTGCTGTACAGCATCGCCGAGAAGGTAAACGGGAGCTTTCTGCTCCTTCTGAGCTCAGTGTTCCCCGTGGCTTGCTTGGAGCCTGGGGCAGCTTGTGACTGGGGTTCTGCACAGGTATCCCAGCTTTAGAAGGCAGCGGGAAAGCTGTGTGGTTTCACGAGTGTCTCCTAAAGACTGCTCTGATGTTTGCAGTGTTCTGGGGGGTGAAAAGAGCGTCGCAGATGTTCGGAAATCGAGGGTGCTGCATCTTAATAACCCACCACTGAGTGAGCATCGGCGTTCAGGCAGAAACAGTGCTCGGTGGTAGGGCTGCTGCGGCTCCAGGTAACGCAGCACTCTCACTTTACAGTGGAAATGTGTGATACCTTCAGGTTTCCATCTGAATAACTTGAAAAGTTACTTTCATTTTGGCTCTTAAAAATGGTGAGGCGCTAAAATATGCGGGATTGTGGTGATTAATCTCATATAATTCTGATTAATCTGTCAGTGATATTAATCTGTCAGTGATATTATCCATGGACACTTGCATACACTGAATTAAATTTTAAGAACCAAACTCCACAGCTGTTTTCAGATGGAAACTGAATGGTTACAAACAGCTGGTCATTTACTTAAGAACGATACATAGATAGGAAAAATTAGAGGGTTAGAATACACAATCAGCTTTTCCTGTATTTGCTAAATTTTTTGTGACACAATAGATGTAGAATATTGACAGCTCTTTAACGGAACCACATGAAGAAGGAAGCAAAAATACCTGAATCAGTAATGGTAACTTGGGTAGGAAAAGGTGCCAGCTATCATAGAAATCATAGAATGGTTTGGGTTGGAAGGGACCTTAAAGATCATCTCATTCCACCTCTCTTGCTCTCCTGACCAGGTTGCTCAGGGCCCCATCCAACCAGGCCTTGAACACTGCCAGGAATGGGGCATCCAGAACTTCGCTGCCTTCATAGAAAGTTCTGTGCATGCTGCATAGATTGACATGGAGTTGTTTTTGTGGTTTACTTTGCTTTCTGAAGATTTTTAAAATAACTTGTGTCTTGAAAATCCCCTCAATTAAAGATCTATACCCACAGCCAGGGGTTAAGGCGTATTAGAATGCAGTAAAGAGTTGTGACATGTTTTAACACCGTTTTGTATTCAGCCTGGTGGGAGTGATATGCTCAGATACTGTTAGTATGGACTTGTGGCAGGATGCTTGGCAATTTGGCAGACCTGCCGGCAGCTAGGGGTGACTGGGGGAAGAAAGAACAAAGTAACTTCTTATTTAAAAATCTCCCTCTGCAGAAATGGCAAATTAAAGGGGGAGATCCTACCTCATCCTCTTGCTTACAAGCCTTGTTTGGATCTCTGCTGTTTTAAAGAGTGAGTAAAAGTTCCAATTGTACAGGTGTTTGTTCTAGAGAATAATACAGAATGTTAACGTGCTATCATTGCAGGCTACGTCTGAAGGCAACGTGGCCATATTTTACATTTGTTACCCTGGTGCAACATTCTTTTAGACTGCAGCATGCTTTTGGGTAGCAGTAATATTTATCTGTATTTTATGATAGGAGAACAGGGTTTTCTTTTCAGTTTTTGTGAAAAACAAACTAAAATGCTATATGAAAGTCCAAAGTAGATGATTTTCACCGAAATGTACTCCACTTGCAGTTGACTGGGTTTTATCCCTAGTGTTATATGGAAAAGAAGCAAGGTTTCACTGAATGTCAAAACAATTCATAAGTGTAAGATGTTAGGGTTTTTTTGGCTTTGTCAGGGTTTCAATCAAACATTGATTGAAGCAAGAATTGAGTTTCACAAATTTTGTCTTAAAGATCTTTTCTAAAAATACACTTTTTTCTTTTCTTTAAAGGGAACTCATAATGATACAAACCTATCCCCTAAAATACAGGGATTGGTTTGCTAAATTAACACACCTTGTTTAATAAATTATTTATCTATGAGTGAATAGTGTAAATCAGGTAACTAGATCAGTTGGATCAATTGTATCAGTTTGGCTTTAGGGAGGATTTTTCAAATATTGTGCATTTATTTAACCATAATCAGAAGCATGAATAGCTGTGGCTTTTCCTTGAACATTAGTTATGCATCTGCATTTCTGCTAAGGTTACATGAAAAGTGAGAGAGGAAAAGAAGGTGGGGAAAGAGAAAAGCATACAGCTATTTTAGCTACTAGGGTTTGTAATTAAAAGCTGAGTAAAGTTAATCCATTTACTGATGTCTGTAGTTTTCAGAATTGTTAGCTGTAAGCACTGCTCTTGGCAGTACAATGTCTTTCTCTTTTCCCCTAGAAATTTATCACCTAAACTTACAGCATAATTAGCAAGAAAAAAGTTCAAATAAATATCACCAGTACAGACTTTCAAGGTTGTACTTGCTCTGTTCAGTTTAGTAATGCAAGTCTGCTGGCCACCTTCAATTCAAGTCATTGGTTGAAAAGGGTAGTCCCAGTTCCTGTATATTTTTTCCCTCAAGTTCCTTGACCATAAAGTAATATTCTGTTCTTCTGAACAGAAAAAAACACTGTCTAGAAACTGGTTAGAAAGATGAGAAGGTGGAATCTTGGATCTTGTTTCACATTTCCTTAGATATTTGGGCTGTAAGGTTTGCTTTTCAAAGGCAGCTGAAATCTTAACAACTAAAAAAACAGGAGCATTACTTACCTCTGACATAAATTTCAAGAAACTTCATTATTTTTGTCAATCATCCCAGGCATTCATCATAGTGTCAATTTCATGTTGTAGGATTTAATTTATTTATATTTTAGAAGGATATTGTTAATGAAGGGAGTCAAGGAGGAGAACTTCAGAGGACAAATGAGTCCCATGGCATATGATTTTTCCTACATTTATGTTTCCCGTTTACTAGCAAAGCATGTGATCTTCATGAAGACAGCATACAGAATCTTTATCCGATATTACAAGTCCTATAGATTCCTCTGCTTTATAGTTTTGAACCATTCAGTATAAAGATTTCATAGCAGTCCTCAGGCAGAGACAGTTCTGTGAAGTATTAAAACAGCCTGGAACAGTGGCCAGGCAGTAATGTACTTCTGGGTTTTCTACATGCATCTTCAGCCCTGTGGGTTGATTAGACTGATCTGTGATCACTGGGGAGAAGGGGCAAAACTGAAGCCCAACCTGTGAAAACAGGTCACACCATTTTGAATCCATGCTGTCTACCCTGTCCCCATGGAACAGCAGCTCCAACAGCCTGGTAAGGCAGAGAAAGTTTCGAATTGAAAGACAGATAAGGGAGGTCAGGAGTGTCAGAAATAGTTAATATCTGTCTCTGAAAATGCTTTTATTTTCAGTTGTTGCACAAGTGAGCTGCTGCCCAGAAGGAGGTGTCTCACTAGAGATTTGATTTTGTTTTTCTTCAGAAAGCAGTTGACTTACTGCAACAAATTTACTGTATTTAGTGTATGTTATGAGGTTAAGCACTTTCAGGGTAAACTTGTGTTATTATGTGATCAAGTTCTAAAATACTACAAGGTGTATTTCGTATTGTCTCTGCAGTAAAATTTTGGTCTATTTTAACAAATTCAGTGTAGTCTCCCTTGTAACTACTGCACTGCTTGTATTTAGTTGGGTTTGCATGTTTAGAGTTGTATTTTATTCTTGCTCTGAGGTGTCCATACTGTATCCTCAGTTACAGCTGAGGATACAAATCAGATAGAAAACTTGTTGGCAGCCACTGCCTTGACAGGGTAGCAAAGCTGGTTTTGTACAGGAATGTAGATTTTCAAGTGAAAGCTCTGTCTGAGCAATGGATTCACATCCCAACAGAGAGAGGTCAGCCTTTGGTTTGTCTCCACAAACCGTGCACATCCACAGCAGTCTGAATCCATAAATACTTCCCCTGCTTTTGCTTAAATCAAAGCTTTTTGTGAATTGGAGCTGGCTGTGTGTGAAGCTGGCTCAGATGCTGCTCTGTACTGCTGCTGTCTTGGCTCCGATATTGTGTCTGAGACAGGAACTGCTTCTTCAGGCTCTAAAACTGGTCAATACTGTGCAAAAAGAAACATCTGAGTCTCTGCAAGGCTTGTCTCATGTTGAAATGAAATGCCTCTTGGTGACAAGCTTGCCCAGCCTGGCACATTAAATTGCCCAGCCCCTAAACATTATATAGGCCGCTGCAGTTCTTGCGCATCACCCTCTCCGTGTGTTTATCTAGTCCCTCCTTAGGCCTGAATTCCTACTTCCTGCTGCTATCCTTGGCAGCCAGTGCCCAAACTCAACGAAGCACACCCTCATTCAATGTGCTTGTAAGCTGGCTTGTTTTGGAGTGGTGATCTTGCCAAATTTGAAATTAGGAAAGCGAGGGGTAAATAGAGCAGCTTTTAAAGTTTTGAATTAAAATTTGAGTCCAGCTTTAAGGTCTGCTTCAGACTTAATATGAGCTTTTCAGCAGGTGACTGTCATCAATTTCACTTCCATGAAAGTAGGTCAGAGAGAAGGAAGATTTAGTTAATGTCTTGGATGCTTGGATCCTGGTGATGACTTGCACATGTGCTCTGCAAAGGTGATTTCAGGGATCCAGTCCTTTTTAGTAAAATTTATGTAACAAATTAAGACTTTTATAGTCTGTTTCTCTTGTATGAAATCCTAGGCTGTTGATGATCACTGCTAGTGACGAGCATTTCTGGTTCTGCAACAACTCAACTAAATTAAATGCATATAATGTCAAACTAACTTCAAAAGGTTTTTTTGTTTCAGTACTATCTGGAGTACTGAGTTCTTGGAAGTAAAATTTTGGTTTAGGAGTGCTTATGGAGTGGTGTTCTGGTGCAACATGTAAATCCCCTTGGACTAATCTTTCACCGAATAAAACAGGTCCTAAGAATGTTTTATTAAAATAATTTTGCAAGCTCCAAATAAGGTAATTGTTCAGAGATGGTGTGCTCTGTCAAAATTGCTGAGCGCGTTGTAGAAATTTCCCCACATGGTGAAGGTGTGCTGCTGATGCTAAAAGTGCCAGCAGGGTGGAAGAAGTAATGATAGGATAAAAATGAAAATGGCTCCTCAGGTGTTTTGTTTTCTGAAAAAAAGGACCAAAACCCCCACAACTGTCTTTTGCCTGCCAGAGCTCACCAGGGAGTTGCCTCAGTCACTTCTCAGCTAAATTGTGCTGCCTCTGAACATCCCATTAAGGTTCTTAGAAGTCTTTAATGTGAAATTGAATTGGGTGTGAAGGATCCCTTCAGAGGGTTTGATATTGTGACTGTTGTAGTTTACAAGGCTTTACCTCCTGCCTGATTTAGAACATGGCCTAAACGGGATGTTTTCACTAGAATGTTGACTGAACCTAGGACTATAACTGCCTCCATAAAAGCGCTGTAAAAACTTTCAATGCTGCTTTGCTCTAGAAGAGATTTTACTTTCCTTGCTGGTAATACTTACTTACATTCTTGAAGTGTGATTATTTTTTATAGTTTTGAAACTGTCTTGAAGCAGAAGTCCATAAAAATTTATTTACTCTGTGCTTCTGAGGTTTTTTTTGTAAATAAACATTTCCATACTTTCTGAGTAAAGTGCCTGCTAGATTTTCTGTGTACAAGCTACACAATATGTCATATTTTTCTCATACAAACTAATCCTGTTCTGTGAACTAAAATAAAATATTGTTCCATCGGGCAGATACTATACTCATCATAGCATTTCCAGGCTTTTGATAGCAAAATTAACAAGTGGGAAGTACTGTCACAAACAGTGTGTTTGTCATAGATTTTAGACCATGTGTGTTAACCTCAGGCTGGTAATTCTGGGCAGTCAAATGGGAGGGACCAAAATTGTGTTAGCAGGTAACTGAGGATGGGGAGGCACAATTGTGCACTCCTGGTGTAGTGCAAAAGCATTTGATAATATACCTTAAAGTTAAATGTTTGTGCAATTTGGGTGACTTCTGACTTAGAATGTAATGTGTGTGTGTGTGTGTTAATTTCTACTGTGCACTTATGAGCTAAGTTTAGAAACCAAATTTTCCCCTAATTGCACTTAATAACAAGTATGCTACATCTAGGAAACAAAAATGTGACGTGATTTTCTTGCAGGAATGAAGGCATTGACTGTGACACTAGAGGGGAGGGATTCTTTTGCATCTGAGTAGCTCTGCAAAATGAAAGCCAGTTTTACCAGAATTGTCCAGACATTAGCTTCTAATCAAGGTCTTATTTCTTTAGAATTACACTTTTAAGTTTTAGCTTTGCACCTCTCATAAAAAGCTACTAGTCTTTAAATTAAATTATAAGTTTTCAATTTTAGACAAATTGGATGCTTTAGAGGGGGAAAATGCTTGGAGGCAGCCACTAGGGCATTGTAGATCATTAATTTTCTGAAGTCTATAAGCAGCTGATGACAGACAAAATGTGTCAGCTTGGCTTGCACAAAGCAACTATTCTACTTGTTTAGAGCTGTGCATGTCACTGTGAGTTCTCAGTTCTATATAAAGGGCATTTGTTTCTCTGGATGTTGATTTAGCATAGTATCTTTCCAGTTGATACTGGATGTGAAATGAACTTCTTAGCTATATTGAAAAATATTTTCCATGTTAATTGATTGTTGTGATTAACAATAAAAGCAAGGCTGTTTATTTTGATTTTATGACTTAATAATTTGGAAAATAGATGTTACAATAATGAAAACGTATGTCTTTTAATTGGTAATATATATTGCTTTTGTATTTCCTGTTTTCTTCTGTTTAGGTTAAAAACTTTGCTGTTATTTATCTTGTGGACATCACTGAAGTACCAGACTTCAACAAGATGTACGAGTTGTACGATCCCTGTACCGTCATGTTTTTTTTCAGGTTTGTGATGGTTCTGGAATGTTACTCATTTAAACTTCCTGTTGGTCAAATACAGTGTCTCAGCACATCATATCCAAATGCATAACAGCACACTCATGCCTATATTTACATTGCTCTACAGAAGAGTAAACTGATTTTATAGGATAATGGCTTGTTTTCCAATTAGCCTGGTAACAGTGTTTGATAATAGAGTGCAAATTAGTGATACTGAAAACTGGGTTGATTATCCATTTTTCTTAGTTTTAAATCTCAAACTCAAAGTAGAGAATACTGTAGTAACATAGTAGTCAAGCTTGCCAAACTTGGCTTTCAAAATAAATCAAAAGTAATAAGGTTTTTTTTGGAGTTAAGGTTTCTACATTGATGAGACAAAATGTTCTACTGACAAGCATGGAAGTCTCTCTGGAGTAGTGGGAAAGTAGTGGGAAAGAAATACAAACAATAAGGAATATGCTGAAGGATAATTGCACTGAGTAACCATTTTGGGGACATGTTTGGAGTCCTTATTTTTGCTTTAAAAATTGTCAGTAAAATGTCAGTTTAAGTGAGAGGAGTAATGCTTGTTTTGCAAGCCTGTTCAGGTTGTAAGGGCTTTCTTTGATCCTACAAAGCATTTGGGGTGGGGTATAAGATTTCTTTCTGAATTTTAATACCATATTAACCTGTTTTTTTGTTCTTCCTCTTTAAAGGAACAAACACATCATGATTGATTTAGGTACAGGTAATAACAACAAGATCAACTGGGCAATGGAAGATAAGCAGGAGATGATTGACATTATAGAAACTGTTTATAGAGGAGCCCGCAAAGGTCGAGGTTTGGTGGTATCGCCAAAAGATTATTCCACTAAATACAGATATTGATGTTTCTTTGGGTTGCCTTTTTTCAAATCCTATGTCCAGTTAAAATTATTCCTGTGTATGTGTGTACATAAATGTATATTAAAAGGAAAAAAAAACCCCTACAAGTCTTTGAATATTGAGCATAATTTGAATTATTTAAAAGATTTGAGTTCTGTTAGCCTGGAACTGTCTTGAATATTACTGCAGTAATATTGTAGCTGAATTTTGGGGTTTTCTTTTTAAAAGCCTCTCCTTGGTTGTCCTTTTGGTATGACATATTTTTGTACTCAAAAAGCCTGTTTGCAGAAAAAGCATTTTAAATTGTTTCATTTGCTTTTATTACACAAGTGTCTGGGAAAACTATACTATAGTTTTTTTAAAGAATAAAGTGAGTTCCACTTATTCACCTTGATTTTTTTCAGCTAATGAAATTTGACAGTGAGTACAGATGGGTGCATTGGGTGCAAGTCCATAATGCTGAAGATTACTTCTGTTGGGATTTCCTTGCATATCATACTAGTCCCCTGTATCCACTAAAAATGTGAATAAAACAAGGTGCATTTATTAGTATTTAACAAAACTCAGAGAAAACATCTCCCCGTGACTTTGCTCACTACACCCCCATCAGCCTGAAGGACCTGTGGTGCCAGACTCCTTTTCCATGGTGGCTGGGTACTCACTTTGAAGCACTTGGTGAATTCTGCAGTGCCAAAACACAATTGCACTTCTGGAGCTGGCTGCAGACAGCAGCTGAGGAAACCAAAAGCCGTGCTGTCACCTGACCTCCTGTTTGCCTAATGGTGTACCAAAATGCACATGTACCTGGGAGACTTGGATTGGATTCCACTATGGCATAGCTTTTGTAATTTCCATTTCCATTTCTGACAACTTATATGGTAATGGAATTGATGTTGTGTAGGGGCTAGTTTGTTTTTTAAACTGATACATGCATATTTACAGGATTAATTAAAACCAAACCAGGCTAGCTCCCTTCTCCAGAAAGAAAAAATCCAGTTTGTTACAAGACAAAGAATTTACTTCTACTTCCAAGCATGTTGTAGAGGATTTAGAAAGCGTGAAGAAAGTACAACAAAAGGGTCTCAATTTCTGCTAAAGTTAATCTGGTTTCGAGTGGTTATTGATTTTGGAATAATTTATGTTGGAAGGGAATGTCAGCCTCCCAGTCATAGTAGGTTCCACATGGTTAGATTGCCCAGGATTGCGTCCAGTGTTGAGTATCTTGGTTGGACTAGATGATCTCCAAGATGTCTTCCAACCTTGATGATTCCATGTTCTCTAAGGATGGAGATTCTTCAGCCATTCTGGAAGGCCTGTTCTGCTGTTTGAGCACCTTCATAGTTGAAAAAGGCGTTCCTTGCATCTAGCTGGAATTTTCCATGTTTCAGCTTGTGTTGAGTAACCCTGTTGTACAAAACCTTCAAGAAGAGTCTGTTCCCCGTGTTCTGCCACGGGGTCGTGGTTGGCAGCAAGAAGCCACGGTCCTTTCTTTAGGCTGGACTAAGAGATTGCTCTCAAACCTTGTATCTGCTGTACTCCACTCTGTCTTGGTGGCTGTGTTTCACCTCCCTCACACCACTGCATCTCTTGAACTGGGCAGCCCCCAAACGGACAGAACATTGTGGGCACACCCACAGCGAGGTGACTGGAGGGGGAATGACTTGCTGGCCCTACTTTGTGCTAATACTGGCCAGTGGATTGCTGCAGCCCTTGCTGCCTGGGCACCCTGCTCACTCAGCCGGCCTTTCCTCCAGACCCCTGTCCTGCAAAGCAGTGCCAGCCAGCCCCTCACACCTGCTCAGCTTGGCATTTTGAACTTCAGCAAGGTCCTGTTGGCCCACTTCTCCAGCCTGTCCTCCAGCATACCAACCTCTCCCCCCAGTCTGACAGTACGTGCAAGTCTGCACTGATTAAAGCATTAATTGGAATGATTTCTTGATATTAATGAAGGCTGTAATAGAAGCATTTCTCCCTCATTAGCTGAGGTATTCTGTTAACCTGGCAATGCTTCAGTTTCTGCATTTCTGGTAAAAGGTTCCCATGACATTTCAAACTAAATCTTCCCTGCAGAGTACCAAGGTTTTGGTGTACAACCACCTTAGATTTAGTGCAGCTACCCTGTTTTCTGGCTACCAATTTCTTCTGGACATGCCTGGTAACTAGAATTCCTAATCTATTTCCAGGTCTTTAAGTAAAATAAACTGTTTTCATCAAAACAGCTAACATTAAAGAGTTGAAATTGTCACAATATAAATACCTGAGTGATGTTACCTGCACTGGTGTGTACAGCTTTGGGTGGGCTTGTGCAAAGAGTAACAACTGAGCAGCTGTAGCCTACAAATACTGCCATTTTTTTTTAGTACAGAATTTTTTTAGTACAGAATTAGTACAGGTTTATTCTAAGAACCTGTAAGTTAAAAAGGCAACAAATCTTACTGTTTTAATATTAAAATAAACACATTTTCATTCATTGAAAATATTTGTGATTGGATAAGTTCACTATATAGAATACAGTTTTCCATCCAAAACAGTGGCTTTGCCTTCTCTGAAACTAACAGTTCTTTTTCAGCTCCAGAAAATACAGTGCCCCACTTAGATGAACAAACCCAGCTTTCTATTTTTTTCCCAGGGGAATAGTTTAAACATTTTTTTTCAAGGTTCTGTTATGACATGATACAAACACATTTGTTTTCCCTTAACATTTTTTGTTAGTGTGACTCTGTACTGGAAAATGTCGGAGTCAGTGCTATGCTGTTCTGCCCTTAATCTTCCTCAAACACATCCTCATTTCAGTGCTGCAAAGATACAGTGAATAAATAGGTTAGTGATTTATTCATGAATGTGATTCAGCATGGAGATAGGAAGATCTCTGTGCAGTTAAATACATCTTTGTGGATTGTCTTTCTGCATTTCTGAAAATTATTGCATGCCTCGTGCAAAAGGCATCAGAATGAAAAGATACCTAAATTACTTCAGAATATTTACAGACATTCCTGCCTTTCACTGCGTGAGAAGTTCCAGTGACAAGAATAATTGATGTGTCTCAGTTTGACTCAGGAAAGTGTGCAACAACAGGAAGACAACATGACTTGCATCCACAGAACATGGAAGCAGTGCTGCCTCATAAATACTAAGGACACAGAGTCAGCCATCCATCAGGGAGGGGGCTGGCATTTGCAAGAGACAGATAGAAAATCCAGAACACAATCCTGAAATGTAGCATCATTTTATATTATGAAGTGATTGACTGTAGTTCACTGCTGTGTTTGTGGTGAGTGTGTGTGAGAGGTGTGCTCCAAGCCACACTGGGAAGCTGCAGCAGGTTAAAAAGCAGAGGTACATAAATTGACACCAGCAGGCATCCTCAGCTAGGCTGGCATACCTGACGGGCAGGAATGGTGGGCAGGAACACTCCAAGCCACACACATTTCCCTATGAATGGACAGCCTCGGATTTACACACTTGGGGTGTGTGGGAAACACACTTGGGGTGAGTTAGCACTGCCCCCCCTTGTATATTACACTCAGCTGGAACAGAGGCAGCAAGATTCAGTTTTTCTTTTGTAAAACTGGTCACATTCTTTGTCTCTTGGCAAAAAAAAAAAAAAAAGTATATTAATTATTTTTTAAAAGTACACTTTCAAATCCAAGAAAATGCAGGTATAGTAAATATGTAAACACCATTACTTGCTCACCACTCAAAACTATGCATATAACACAGAAAAACTTAAGAAAGTGGCTTTACTCCCAAATCTTCATCACTGTTTTCTACCCCAGCCTCTGTCATCAGGTCAGCAACACGCTTCTCAAGGTCATTGATGCGCTCACCCATTTCTTCCAGTAAAAAGTTAAAGATAAAACATTTTATAAATAAGAGAAACATTTTATAAATAAGAGTTCTACATTTTTACAGGTTTTTTTCTTCAGTAAGAAGAACAAGCAGCTTTCTTCCAGATGTGTCAGCCTTTTTCTTGTTCATGTTTAATGGAAGATGAAGCATGGACAAGGTGGTATTGTTAGAACACAATCCCTCATTCTCTTGTGACAGATAAGCATTCAAATTCTTAGTACCAAGAGCCTTTGCAAATACTCATGAGTGAACTGTGTGAGAGATTGTTTTCTTTCTGAGGAACGCTTTTAGGTGATACCATACAGGTAACCTACAGAATTAGAATATGAGTGCTACTCAAACATTATTCAGGAAGTAGCTGCTTCCTTAAAGGTCAAGTTTCTGAAAAAAAATTTAATAATTGCTTCAGAAAGCAGAGATAGTTTCTGTAAGCACATGTAATAAGAAAGCTCAGAGCCCCTTCAGGTCTGATTTTCTTCTTTTGAGGGCTCACCTTGTCATGCTCAGGCCAACAGCTGCTTTTAAACCGTGGTTCCATTGAGTTCCCTTTTTGGAGATGGGTGTTTTTTTGCATCTTTGGAATCTTTACATATAATTTGATGCTTATTTTACTTGAAAGCCAGAATTGGTGCACCGAGACTACTTGTAGTGAAACATTTTTTAGGATTTCCTTCGTAGAAAAAGGGATCTATAAACGTCACACATTCTACGCTAATTTGATGTTTACGAGAGAAGCCCACCCCGCTGTTAGGAGCAAAGATCCCGCCCGCACCCACCAGCGCGCAGGGGCCCCAGCCGCGGGATCCCGAAGCCAGCCGCGGCACCCCGCGTTCCAAAGAGGATATTTCTCAGCGTCAGCTTCTCCGTCAGAGCCTCAAAATTCTCCTGCAGCCGGCAGAGCAGATTTTCCGCCTGCGGGGGAAGGGGGAGAATAAACACCGGGGAAGCAGAAGGCAGGGCCCCGGCCGCACAGGAGCCCGCAGCAGGGCACCCCGCCCGGCCCCGCTCACCAGCTGCGGCAGCTCCGCGGCTCCCGGCGCATCGGCGGCCGCCATCGGCTCCGGCTCCGCGGCGGGGCGGGCACAGAGCGCACGGCACAGAGCGCACGGCCCCGCCCGCAGCGCTCCGCGGGCAGCCGGGGAGCCCGTCACTGCCAGCTCCTTATTTGCTGGAGAAAGCGGCGTTCCGCGCCGCAGTAGCTAAATAAGGATGCCGAGGTTTGATTATAAGAAGTCTTACAATTTTTTTTTTTTAAAGGTTTGCTTCCTTTTCACCCGTGCAATTAGTTTTGTGCGATGGAGTGATAAAAATACCGTGGTGGTTGAAGTTCCTTGCACTGCAATGCCGAGCGAGACAACATCAAAGGCATCAGCAAGAGTCGCATGGTGCCTCTTGCAGCACCAGCATCTAGGTCATCCCTGGCTTTTGGGTGCACAGCGTAATAAAGCTCCCAGTGCATCTATTACAGAGGTGTCGTTCTTCTGGATGCTGAGACTGTTGCCTGATGAAAATGAAGAGGTTTTCATTTCACTGTGTTTCTATGGTTAGGAGCATATCACTGTTAGGCAATAAATTACCTTAGTCAATTACTTTGAGTAATTACATATGCTAGATATGCCAAATATGTGTCTTCATCCACAAAAAATTTCTGAGCTGGGAATTACTTCAGCTGCTGTAAGCCTACCACTTAGAATCTTTCGTAATAAACTTAATTGTTCTCCTTCTTGACCTTCCCCACCTCATTTGAGAGGGTGTGTTAATCTCTGAGGTGAAATTCTGGAATCAAAGCAAACCTCTGCATTGCTGCCTGCTTCCCATAATTGTAGCTTCTCTGTACAGCCTTTTTCCCCTCTCTTGCAGATAGTACTTGTAGAAAGAAAAATCAAGCATATTTTGCAAAGCTTGAGTGTCCTGCTCTAGACAGCTTCTAGATAAACAAAATGAACAATATTATGCATGTAGATAGGGTTTGCTTTTGTATGTAGGCACTAGCTTCAACCATACAGCCTTTTTGTTCTGTTGCGTAAGTAATAAGGAACAATTGGTGCTTCTTACCTGTTTGTCAATAATAAATATTCTTTCCTTTAAGGCTAGGTACTAGTAGTCGGTAGAGCTGTAGTATTTTTACTTCTGATGACAGCCATAGTCTTCCTGGTTTTCCCTCCTTTCAGAAGAGCTACAAAAGCTTCTCTCTCATGCAGCAGTACTTGCCTCAGGGGCAGTCAAAGTGGCTCTGTCTGCTTGTGCTCAGTTATCTTGAACAAAGCCATAGAGTCCTATTTGTAGTGAAGAGCTTGCAAGGATAAAGAAGCAGCTGGAAATGCAGAGGAGCTAGCATTATATAGCCAACCAATTCACAGGAATCCCACTACATCTTTGTAGTGCCACATTTTAGCAATGGCCAGGTTAGGGTTCAACTGAAAACAAGCATGACTTCATAAAGGTTTTCTATAATTAGCTCCTCATTTTTGTGAGGTAGGTCAGTGTGGTCAAAACAGAAAAAAAAATATCATATCCAGCTGGCACAGCAATGAAGGACAGGCAATTAAAAGTGTGAAAGAGACTTAAAAATATTTGCCATGCATTTCCCCCTTCAAAAGTCCGGTTCTTTTACTTTGTGGGCTCAGCAGCTGATGTGAATAGCCCTCTTAGTTCAGATCTAGAGCTGAATTAGGCCAATAGTGCACAGCTGGGTTTATGAAATAAAACCAGAAATGTCTTTAAAGCTAAAAGTAGTCATGGAAAAGTTCCAGACTACAGAAAGCCTAAGAATAGAAGAGACAAATGACAAGACCAAACAGACTTTGCTTAACAATGGATTTACTTATGATAGAACTAGCATGCTTGGTTTTGCTCTGCTGTCCTCTAGTCCCTCCCTTCTCAGAGGGCTTAGAAGTTCAGAATTGAGCTGCTGCACACATTTCCAGGGTCTGAAATCTGGGGATGTAAGATGAGCCATAGTTTAAAAGCATAGTCCATGTTGGGCATGCACCCATGGGCTAAGGGAAGCTGAACAAAGACCCTTTGGTTTTGTTTTGTTTCAAAAGCAGAGGGCTAGCTGAGAACCAGTAAACCACCAGTGCCATAAGAGTATTTAATGCAATAAGAATCCTTAATTTACTAAAAGGATAGCAAGAACTTCATTTTGGCAATGTGTACAAAAACAGGTCCTGAGGAGGTTTGAGGAAGGAGCAAAAGAGAAGATTTGACAACAAATTCTTTTTCTATTCCCAAATAGAAATGCTCTATGCTACTTTCCACATGCTCTGTGCTACTTTCTTTCAGTAAAAAGCTTAGACTTTAGTCACTTTCAGTCTAAATATGTCTTCTTGGTATGAAGAACATGAAGTAAAAATAAAATTAGGGTGACCTCGAGGCTGAGGTGCCATCTGCTTCCATCCTATTTCAGTATTGCAGACCTGTGCTGTGAACTCTTCACAGTGTGAGCTGAAATGTTATCCAAAGCATGTTTCCCGTGCTTTTTCCTAGGGAAATTCCAGTCCCTCACTGCTGGAAGGAGAAGTCAGAGTAGCAGCATGGGACATAAAAGCATGTTGAAACATTTATGAGACCTAAGCTCCAAGTTCACTGCCATGCTGTAAAGGCTGTGGTGAGGTAGAACTGTTGTAGAAACACATTACTCTTGCTGTTTGGATGTTACATAGAGCCTCTTTCCCCCTCTTTGCTGACAAATAAGATTTTATATACCAGGGGTAAGAAATCCTCTGGTCACATACTCCAAGCACGTCTGGCTCAGGGCTGCTTTGGAATGGAGGTGAGCCAGAGAGAGGACATCTCGAAGAGAAGCTGAATATTACATGCGTGGTAAGAGAGAAAATAGGAATTTATCCTGGAAGGAGACAAGGAGGCAAGTGCTCCTGGGCAAACGTGGCAGCTTGTTTGGCTGCAGATCAGAAGGCAGGATGCAAATGGCACTGCAAATTTTGTGGGTTTGCTGTTTTTTCTTCTTGGCAGAGGCACGGTCAATACTAAAACTTTTCTCTGAAGAGAAAAGGGCTAGGCACAAATTAGTGCTTGCAGCACAATCGCGGTATTTTTGTAACAAATCCTTGGGCTGGGTCTTTGAGTCATGCTGTGCTTGGTCCTTCTCTCTCAGGTAGCTTCTCTTGTGTCGCTTTGCAGTAGTGATTCAGAGGGACACAATGTGCTGAAAAAAAAATCTGGCTTTGCTAGGTCATCAGCTTTTATATGCAGCAATCCCAAATGGTGCTGATGGTTCTTGTAGCAAACTTTGACCATTTACCCAATCTTTTGATTCAGCACAATGCAGCTCACTGAAAGCTTGCTCCACTGAAGTACTTCCCGGTGAAGGCATCGCTTTCCTTTCATATGGTAACATCAGCAGACCAACAAGTTGTTATTTAAAGCATGGAAAGATGTGGTGAAATGCAAATGCCTCAGGCAGGGGAAAAAGGCATTCGGGTCAGTGGTGTCTGACAGCTGGTGTTCCTTTGAAAGACAAAGTCATTTGAGGTGAATATTAAAAGCCTGGGTGTTTGCTCTGGGTTCAAATTTCAGCTTCTGTATCTTTGAAGAGAAAAGGGTAATTCCAGCCGTTGGAAACCTGATCTCTGATGGAGGTGCACTGCCTTTAATAAAACTGTTCTTTATAAACTTTAATAAAAGTGTTCTTTAATAAAAGTTTTGGGACTGTGGCTCACAAATCCCCTTATTGTGAAATATTTCAGCCAGCCCCTTTCTGCAAGTATCTACAGAAAGAAAACGGAAAGGGTTAAGGATAATCTTGATCAGATGTTCAGGGCATGCTCTGGGCATCATGTACTGCTAAGTAGCTGTAACAGAACACAGGATGTAATTTTCCTTGTAAGCTATTGCACCGAAAGGTGACTTTGGAGGCTGGTCTGCTGGGTGTTGCTGGTGGCATCCTCTGGCTCTCTGAAGAGCTGTGTGTAATTCACAGCTCTGTGAAATCACCCGCCCAGCAGCTGTTGACTGAGTTATTATGTGGCGATCCAGAAATCTCCAGCTACGTTTCCTGGACATGGCTGGTTAGAGATGTTGCTTCCCATGCTTTTTTCTGCTCCAGCCTTGTTCCATTGTCTTTGGATAGTGAGGGTGAAGGAGTATTCCCCACTCAGCTCACCTCCTGAAAGGCTGCAGGAGGGAGCTGGAGGCGTTTGTCCCTGGTGGGAGAGGGAGCAGGGTCTGTTTCTCTGGCCTGGTGGGCTGCTGCTGGCATGCCTGGCACTGCACCTGGGGGCTGCGTTCAGAGCACCCCCTGGCCCTGCTCCTCACACGTGCACAGAAGAGCTTTCTGGAAGTGGCAGGCGAGGCTCTGCTGCGAGGGCAGGATGGGCAGCCCCTGCAGCACAAGGACAGGCTGACCTCACATGTTCAGATCCCACAGCCTGGTGTGGCTCTCTTCCAGGGACCTCGTGGTCCAGAGCAGAATGTGCGTTTTGTGCACAGATATTAAACATGGCATGTGCTGTGGTGCGTGATGGAAAGAGCTTTTTTCTAAAATATTTGATGAAGAGAGCCTGTGCTGAAGAGGATGGAAGCTGGGCAAAGGGAGGAGTGGCTCATTGGAAAATGCCCATTTTGCATTTCCAGAAGGTGTAAAGAACTGTGGCTAAAACTTCCTGTGACCAAACCCCAGTTATGCTAATGGTTCCTTCCAGCTTCAGACACAGTTTTCCCCAGAGGAGCCAACTGGAGTGTCTCCCTGGTACAGGCAGTAATTTTTAAATTCACCTTGAATTTATGGAAAGCACTTTGTATGGTTGCATAAGATGTGAGTTGATTTGGGCAAATATGGGCAATAACACTGGAGAACACTGGGTGTAGGACACAGGCTCTAACAGCAAGATGTGGGTCAGTGAGCAATGACAGTAATAAAAAAAGCCAAGAGTGTGGTCATCTGATTCTTTTCCTTTTTTTTTTTTTTTTTTGGAAGAAAAAGCTTGCCCTTCCTCATCTGAAACTAAGATCTTTCGCAAATATGCTCTTAAGACTGAAAGCTTGACTGGCAGTGGCCTGCCTGCTTCTTCTGTGAGACCTTTGTGGAAGAGGAGAGGAGCTAAGAGTTATGACAGGTATTTTATGCAGCTTGGGTAATGTTGGAAGCCCTCCCACATCAACTCCATTTAGTGTTCCACATGGTGTTTGCTAGCAGGAGACATTTGGGTGCATGTTCCAAGCATGCCTAGCAAAAGGCATCTGAAATTACAAGGGCATAGAGTGGCCAGAGGGTGCCAAGGGACACTGCCAGCATAGGTAGCACAAGTGTCAGCTGAGCAGAGGAGCACTGGAGATTTGGCCTTCCACAACTGGGGAAGAGGTGCAGTGGCATGGGTCCCCAAGGCTGCTCCCTCTTTTGGGGCTGGCCAGAGTGGCTCAGAGGACACATGAGGATGTTAATTTTCTCTCTGGGATAGATTCAGTATTAAGCAGAAGCAAAACCACCTGTAACTGCAGCTCCTTGGGGTTTCAGAAAAGTCAGTCTATAGTGTTTGTGTCTGTCTTGACTAAATTATCTTCGACTCAAGTGTTATTCTTGCAATAAAGATGGTCTTTGGGGTTTTTCCCCTCCCCATTCTGCACTCTTTGCTTATGGTAAGGAGAGCATAAATTTAGTTTTTTTCTGTTTTTAATTGTACCAGAGATGTTGAGCTTATCTAACAGAAACAAGCCAGGTGTGTGCTGCAGTGTGTAAATGCCACCAGGAGCACTTTGTCCTTGTTCTAGAACAGAGAAAGAAAAACAGTTTGGGTGCTGTAATGCGACTGACTCCAGGTCACCTGGTGGTATTTTGAATCATGATGAAGCTGTAGTCTCTCTGTCATTTTTATTTTCTCTCTCTGCTTCTTATTTACTCCACAGTGGAGAGAAAATGAGTCAGAGTAGGCCAGGGATAGTTCTCCTGACACTTTGGACACTGCATTTGCACCCTCACTTGTTCAGCAAAAAAAGCTGGCTTGAGGATCTCCCCAATTGCATTTCAAGCCCTGTGTTGGCTCAGATGGAGTCAGCTTTTTGCAGAGAGGCTGTGTTTGTGACTAGAACAGCTCACCAGTGTTTTAGCCATCACTGAACTCTGGTTGCACAGCATCAAGGCCACCTCTGTTTTCTCACTCTGTCCTTCCCCCCAGCAAACAGGTTGGGGGTCACAAGAGGCTGAGAGGGGAAGCAGCCAGGACAGCTGACCCAGGTGATAAAAGGGATGTGCTAGACCCACAGCATCACACTCAGCAATAAAACCAGGCTGGGGGCAGGAAGTTTCTTCCAAAGCAGCTGTTGCTCGGAGGCTGGCTGGGCACCGGTCTCTTAGTGGGAGGTGGTGCATGGTTGACTTTGCATCACTTAGTTATGTGCTTTTTATTCACTACAAGCCTTTTATATCAACCCATAGGTATTTTCCCCATGGCTTCACCCTGCTCATTCTCTTCCTCATCCTGTAGGAAGGAATGAGTGACCAAGTGGCAGTGGGGGCTTCACTGCTGCCTAGGATCAACCTACCACACTCCTTCTTTCCCAGCTCACTCCCAGGTATCAGCAGCTTCTTGTGGAAGACAATTGATCCTGTAATTAGTGAACATTTTGCCCCAGGGAGGAGTGAAGTGCATGAGAGAGGGAGATGGTACAGAGCTCTTTCTGCATCATGTCAAGAAAGGTCCAACAAAAACCAGGCATTTTAGTTAGATGGAATAAAAAGAGGAATCTGTCCCTTCTGATGCTGAGCGCCATGCATTGGATTGGTGCTGAATGGAGCCTGCATGGTACTTACCATGGCACACTGTGTAGATCCCATCTGTGGAGACGTTCCTCTATTACATATCTCCTTAAGAGAAAGCAGCCCTGCTCCTGAAGGTTGTTAAGGTGAGAACTTCTGGCTGCATTGTTGGACATGGGCAAGCATATCCAGGTGGATTAGGAGCTGTCTGTGGACTCCTCTGATATAGCCAACTGCTGAGGTGACCTTGATGCCATGGGACACACCAAAGGCATCCCAGGAGCAGGTGGGGAAGAAATAATTGCAGCCAGCTGGACCTGTTTGACAGAAGAGCAGGCTGTGGGTTAAGCAGTCCTGGTTCAACTTCTTCCCTGAGTAAGCAGCTACACAGGTAAAAAGTTGAACCAGGACTGCTGTTTGTTTATTTCCCCACTCTGAACTTTGCCCATTGTTTACAAAGCTGTAATGGTTTGAAGAAGTATGTATCTCTGCCAGCTGCCAGGCTGATTCTCGCTCTGGCATGTTTACTTTAGGGCTTTTTCTCCATTTGTCTGTGGAGATGGTAGCAGTCCAAGTACAGAGAGGAGTCTAATCATCAACCTCCATGGTCGTGGTTCCTGCTCCCCAGTGCAAAGCATGGGACTACTGCCCAGGGAAGGGCTTGTAGGCTTGGGCATGTTTGTCAGAGCTTCCCCTTGGAAGTGCAGAGGGTGTTCCTCTGCAGGCAGGTGGGTGGTCTACTGATGCTGATATTCACTGTTCTGTTTGCAAAGACCAGCTCAGAAGGAAAAAGGAAGAGTGGTGAAAAAGCAGTAAAACTGTATCTCCTATTAATGCTAGCTTGATTCTGCCCATCAGCTGCCAAAACAGGGGCTCACCCGTGCTAGGAGGGGCCAGGAGGTAGTTTCTGCCACCAGTTGCAGCAGAGTTGCTTTAAAAAAATCAAAAAATGGAGACTAGGACAGCTGATTTAGTGATAATACATTATGGTAGGAATGGCCAATTTCAAGACACTTAAGACCCATTTACTTGTTTTATGAACAGTACAGTGAATATTTCTTTTTAATGTCCCCATGGCTGTAGTTGTAGAATGAGATATATAATGTGATAATTGAAGGGAATTTGGCTACCATAGGGATTCATTTTATCCTTTTATTGTGCAATGTGTTCAAGAAGTAACTTAGAGCTTATCTGCACTTTAGCAGGGTCTTGCAGGGACTTCATATGCTTGCTTCTGTGCAATAGCATTCCTCTAATGTAGAATATAAAATAATTGTAATACTCATCTTTCAAAATCAATTGACAGAACAACAGACTGGTTGAGAGACTTGCAGCAATCTGCTATTTTTGCTACTGCAGTAACTACAAGTGATGTACCAACAGCTCTCCTCCTCCTTCTGTAAAAAACTGCAAAGAGATGGCTAAGGCTTGTCATGAAACTGGTCCATTGGTGGTTCATTCCTGTGTCCTGTTGGTGCCAGTGTCGTCCTGGTAGGAACACGACCATATGAAGCCAAGTGTAGAAATGGGGCTCTGCTTACTTTTTTTAAGTCAGTGGACCTATTTGCAAAAACTAAACCTTATATAGTAATTTTTACTACCTCTACCAACATTAAAGTTAAAAGCCCTTTGAAAACATCCCATGTTTGTTCATCATTTTCAGCTTGCTTAAACCACATCCAAGGATACTACAGGAACGTTTCTTATCAGATTTCTTAATCTAAAATAAATAAAGTTCTCATGATGTTTGGAGGTTTGGGGACTACGTTGTTACCCAAATGTTAGCTGCTAGAAGCTAGTTCATAACTAGGTGGCTAGAGCTGCTCACATAATCAATTTCAATTCTCCTACAGCAGATGTCCTAAAAAGATTAATTTAGTCTTCAAAAATCTGGTGTGAAACTTTGTCTGCTTCTGTTTTCTGAATGGGTAATGTAGTTCTAGCAAATAGAGGTGTTTTTTCCTAATGACGGAATTTTGCCAGTCATTTTTGTGAAAAAATAAATACACCTGTTCTTTTTCTCCTCACTTGAAACAGAGGATTGCTGTCTGGCAGTGAAGCAGTACTCTTTCTAGGTAGGCTCTGCTTTTACATCAAGAGGGCAGTCCTTCTGAGCTCCCTCTCAGTTACTATCTCCCAGAGAAAGAAATCTGCTTTCATATGAAGCCTCACAAGGCTCATTCTTGTGTGACTGCACTCAGACCTGCAGGTTGCGGAACTTTTCCTTGATGATGCAAGACTCTCTCCAATCACCTGCTATCACCTCAGGTTTAGATAAATGTCTTCCAGCACACTCTCCTGCTGGAGTCTTGCTGGGTCTGCTGTGGTTGGGTGCTCCTGTGCCTGGCAGGATGCTGCACTGGAGGCAGCAAGTACCTCAGGATGGCACCACTGCCAAGAGAACCTGAGCCTGGCTTTTTAGATATCCTGAGACCTGAATGTCCCTTCCTGATGCTGGCAGCTGCTCAGCCCAGGAGTTCAGCCAGCCTGTCATTCCTCCTCCTACTCAGTGTCTGGTGTCACTGGTCAGTTTAGCTTACATCCGTGGATTAACTCCTGAACAACTAGGACGTTTTTTAGTGACCAGAACTGAATTGTGTTCACAAAGCAATGTGCTGTAATTCACAGTTTTTACCCTTACAGTTTCATGTAAGGGAAAACAACCTAAGTTGTTGTTTCCAGTTGAGTATTTTAGAATCTGAATAATGTATACAATTTGTTATTGAATAGACTTAAGAGCATTCCTGGAATAATTCTGGAAGCTAATCTGGAGATCTGGTGGCAGCTTGGGTAGTTTCTTCTACTTAGGTAACCATTACTTTAAAATACCTGTTTTCTCAAGACAATTTCTTCATGATTTCTCAAAATACATATTTACATGAACAAAAATTGGCTTTCTAATCTGGGCTACTCCCATTTTCAACTTGAAGTTTGTTTAGACCATTGTGCTTAAGGAAAAATAATGTGCTGAGGGCTCCAAGGAAAGCATGTAAAGAAGTTGGCATAATTGCCTGATGATAATGTGCATGTGATACATGAAATATGAGCCATTAAATAATAAAATGTTTTAAATAATGCAGTTTATAGATAATTTGATTGTTATAGTCTCTCTGAGTGAGTCATATGTGATGACATCAGAACTTCGGGATCCTCATCCAAAAATTGGAGTTCAGAACATCCACTATGTATTTTTAACTTCAGCAATCAAACTGTCAACTCTGTGTAATGGAATAGAGCTTTGTTCAAGTAGCAGAGCTGCTACATCCTTGTAGGAAAGCTAAGTCTCAATGTTATCACTGGTCACCTGATCTATATAGGAGGCTTTTTTGGATATTTGTGTGATGATACTCCAAGAATGTCTTTGACAAATACCTTCAGTGGTAATGTGCAGGTTCATGTGCTGTGCATATGCTGCAAGAATTGCCCAGTGGAAGAAATGGTTGCAGTTGAGCAAGGTGCTGCTATGCAGGAAGTAAACAAAAGGCTTCCGAAATCCTGAAACAGACATTTCTATTTTTAATTCAGCTCCTTTTCCCTTTTAACACTGACAAAAAACATTTGCAATTGCTGCTATAGGACACAAAATCATACATCCCTAAGATGCAGGAAAAGCCATCTCATTTCCTACCTGTTGGATGAGCAGCAGTGGATGAGCAGCCTTCCTTCTACTACCAAGGTAGAAGGAAGCATGTCTGGGGTATTAAGTATTATGGGGATTAAGTATTATGGGGAGCCCAAGGAACAAGCTTTGAGGACAGCTGTGCAGCCACTTGGATGCATGGTGGATGATCCATCCTTTTCAGTGTGGCTGAAGGAGGTGGGTGCAGTGTGCATGCTGTCATTCTCTACACCACACCTGTGAGCAGCACTTGTCCTCTCCTGGCCCAGTGCAAGCAGCAGCAGAGGCCCCCTGGTCACTGTGGGTCTGCCCTACTTTGGGTAGAAGATGCACACTTTCCCTCCCCAGCCACTGCAATTCAGAGAGCCACAGAAATCACAGAATCATAGAATGGTTTGGGTTGGAGGGGATCTTAAAGACCATCTAGTTGCATCCTCCCTGCCATGGATGCCTTTCATTAGGCCAGGTTGCTCAGAGCCCCATCCAGCCTGGCCTGGAACGCTCGCAGGGATCCAACAGCCACAGCTGCTCTGGGCAACCTGTTCCAGTGCCTCACCACCCTCAAAGTAAAGACTTTCTTCCTTAGTATCTAATCTAAATCTACTCCCTTTCAGTTTAAAGCCATTCCCCCTTGTCCACGAGGCACGACGGAATTTTCCGTAACTCCTGGGGAGCAGGACCCGGGGCGGCGGCTCAGGGCAGCCCCAGGAGGAGAAGGCGCCCCGATGCGCCCGGGGAAGCCGAGCCGCCCGCCGCGTCCCGGTGCCGCGGTGGAAGGGAAGGCGTGTCCGGGCCCGGTGCCGCCGCTCCCCGCCGGAGGAAGGGGCGGCCCCGGCGCTCATTGGCGGGGGCGGGGCCGCTCCCGGTGCGTCACGGGCCGCCCCGGCCGCCGCTGCCCGCCCGCGGAGCGGCGCCGGGGGATGGAGGCGGCGGCGGCCGGAGCTGGGGGAGCAGGTGCGGGGCGGGCGGCCGTGCCCGCCCGCGGGGCGGGGAGAGCGCGGGTGGGCTAGGGAGGCGGAGGAGCCCCCTCGGAGACACGACCCGGGGGCTGGGCGGGGGTGGCGGCAGAGCCGCGTGTCCGCGCCCTGCCCGGCCGCTCTCAGCGATGGAACGGCGAGGCTGCCGTGCCGGGGCCGGGCTTCCCCTGTGGAGCGCCGGGCTGGGAATGGGGCCGGGGCTGAGGCTGGAGCGCGGGCGGCCCCGATCCGCCCGCGGCAGGGCGGTGGTCCGGGCTCGCCAGCGCCCGGCTGGCAGCGGCCGGGGCCGCCCTCGGCAGAGCCAGGCTCACGCCCCGTCTCTTTCCCCAGGTCCGGGCCCCGCGGGAGAGGGCGCAGTCATGGTGCCGCATCCCGGCCAGGAGCCCGCCCGTGGCTAGAGCCGGCCCCGGCCGGAGAGCTGCGGCGGGGCACCCTCAGCCTGAGGGCATCCCTCAGCCTGAGCGCCTCCCCGCGCGCCCCCGGCATGGAGCCGGGCGGCCTGGAGTGGCTGCTGGTGCCCATGCAGCAGCTGGTGTCGTGGGGCGCCGCGGGGGCCATGGTGTTCGGCGGCGTCGTGCCCTACATCCCCCAGTACCGGGACATTCGGCGCACCCAGAACGCGGAGGGCTTCTCCACCTACGTCTGCCTGGTGCTGCTGGTCGCAAACATTCTGCGCATACTTTTCTGGTAAGTTGGCTGCGTTTCCGCTCAGTTCTGAAGGTTCCTGCTTGTTAGCCAGGTGCAAAGCTTTGATTGGAATGTTTGAAGAAATAATGTTTTACGTACCTTTTCGCTTCTTTTGAAAATCTTAATGCTGTCTTTCCAGCTGTGTGTTTCTGTTAAGTCGACTGAACTGGGCTGGGGAGCATGGTCTGTTTCCCTTGCCAGATCTGATTATCAGAGCTCTGACTTCCAAGATGAAACTTTTTAACTTGTTGGTAAAGAGGTTTATGCTAAGTCAGGTCTTTTTTCTTGCCGACTGTATTTTGCATTTCTCATATTCTGTCTCCATTTTCAGAGTGAAAGCCTCGGTACCACACACTCGTTTGAATGTCTAGCTGGCATTAGCGTCACTGGAACACTTGCCATATATTCTTGCATTTTCCCAGGGTGTCAGCTGGCTTCAGAGGGCGTTCACTTGTAGATCTTCATGCACAGCTACAGATGAAAATTTTCATTCTTGGAAAAGCAAGGAAAGGATGTGCTGTCTTTCAAAAGCAAATTTCTTTTGCTTTAACACCAGTTTCAATACTTAAGAGCAAGTTTGTTTCCATATTTTGGTCTTGTGCTGGTGGTCAAAGAAATGTTATTATGGCATGATTTCTGTGAATCAGTGTTATAAATATCTTGCTCATTACTTCTGATTATACAGGTGCGTGCTACACCATGAGAATGTACTTGGGAAACCAAAGATGAAATGGTCTGGGCAATTACTGCAACTAAGGACAGTTATTCTGTGGTTCTGTTTTGACTACAAAGTAGTGGTTTTTAATCCATAAAGAACTGACAGGTAACAAGGCTGCATCCGTTTGTTGGTTTTCAGTTTTTTTTTAAAGAAACCTCCTCTGACTCTGCATAATGGCTTCCTGGGTTCTGCTACAGCAAAATGCAACATGTAAGTGCTCTGCTGCAGTGGAAAACAGGAGACCCTTTCTTGGCACCACAAGCTGGCAGTCAAACAGAGGAGTCATCACTAGAACAGAGCTACTTGTTGCATTAGAACTGTGTTTTCCTGGGGAGAAGTATATGGAGAAAGCAGAGAGTAGGAGGAAAGTAGAGGAACTGGCAGGAGGAGGAGAAGTGAAGAGCCTGAGCTGACAGTGTTAGAAAGAGAAATAGTCTAATTTTTGGTTTTACTGGAGGCAGTCAAAATATAGAAATGGCTTACACCAGAATGGAGATGCTGGCAGTTTCTAGGTAACTCAGGTGAGTGCATCTGTTAAGTGAGACTCAGACTGTGGAAAAACTGAAAGATCTTTAATTTGAATTAATTTTAAGTACATCTAGTTAAGAGATGTGTGAAAGTATAAATACTGCAAGTAGTGAAAAGTTATAATTTATATCAATATTGAAAGGTTTGTCAGTACCTCAAAAGAGAGAGAATGCAGTTATATTGATAGGAGTATGTAAGAGTAGTTAAGCCACATAATAGTATTACTCTCTGACATGTGTAGGCATTGTGAAAGTTCTGGTCACCTTGGAGCTTGGCATGGAATGGCTTCACACAGGAACCTGCAGAAACCTTTCTGTCTGTACTTGCAATGAATTGTCTCTCTCTAGTTCTGCTGAACTAAAAGACAAAAGAGTACTTGCATAATGATAATTCAGTGTTCCTGGGAGAGAATATTTTGCTTGTCTGCCTGAAAAATTAAGCATCCCTGGTAGTTAGTTATAAGCACCAGTAAGCAATGAAAACAGCATTGGGGGTGGATGTTATCCTTGGGTATCTGGACGATTAAAGGAAGATCATAGAGCAAGAGCCTGTGATTTCTGTGAACACTGTGAAAATGCACCCATAGAGCGTCTTGGCAAGTCAATTTTTGCATTATTTGGTTAATGTCACCTACGGCAAATGCATTATCTGGAACACAGTGCTCTTGATAATGACATAAGCAGCAGAATGATTTTAGTTGTATATGTAATATTCTTTGGAGGAAATTAGAAGGTTTTTATTTATTTTGTTTTTAATTTATTAAATAATTTAATCCATTCTGGTGCCAGGACAGAATTGTTCCTACAAGTAATTTTGTTCTGTATATAATTTTTTCCCCGCAAGTACCACTTGACATCTTCCCTTTAGCAAACCCAGTATTAATCCAAGTCTCTCTTCTGAAAACTCTACTGCCATAAAGCTTCCAGATTCTTTTGGTTTCACTTCATTACCTCTGATTATTAAGTGTGTGGTTTGAGCCAGAGTAATTTTTTCTGGGCTTCCCCTCCACCCTAATCCAAAAATAAGTACTTAAAATTGTTAGGCCTTAAAAACTTTCAAATTTTAATAGTGTTGCTTTTCAGGACCTAATTTTTTCCCAGGACGGCTGATGTTTTTTATTGTTTTTTTACTTGTTTGTTTTGTTTTTAACTTCAAAGACACTTCTATTATTTGTTTCTGTTGTTACTTCCAGGTTTTCCCTGAAATTTCATGTGTTGAATTTGTGGCTCACAAGAACAGACTGTTCCTGCCTGTTATGACTTTTATGCCTGTGTATATTTGCTCTTGGGTAGTGCTGGTGTTTCTGTATTTGTGTTACTCATAACAGGCCTTCCCACCTTTCCCTTATGGCTTTATTATACTTCCTTCTTCTCAGCTATGGGTACAATTCCCTCACATTCTCTTTGTGGAACGATGGATTCCACAGGTTCCTATAACTGTACTTGGTTATTTCAGAGGTTATGCTTTTTTGGTTTAATGCCTGGTTCTGTTGTGGTTTAAGTTTGACCTTTCATCTCCCCTCCAAATAGAGTATTTGCTTCCTAATCTTCTTGGCATGTTCTGTGTGTAAGTAGAGTTTCAGCTGGTGAATTGCACTGTGACAGTAGCCAATGACCAAAGTACTGCTGAGATCAAGGATAACAATCCTGTTTCCAGTTACCTGTTCTCACCAATGCTGTTTCTCTGATTAGACTGTCTTCAGTGGTAAGCCATCTTTTGAAGTCAAGAGGACTCCGTGCAATGCCTCTCTTCCTTGTCATTCTTACATCTAATCACTTAATTTCAAGGTGTTCACAAAGAACTTTTGGTTTGCTAGGGATGACAATAGCACAGTATCCCTTTTTCACACTTCTTTTCCACACAATGTCTCAAAATGTCATCTTTAAGGAGTTGTTTCTGCCTTCAGTGATGTGTGTTTGGCCTTGCTGTGTTCCAGCAATGTGCCAGAACTTTGTGTGAAAGGATTGGTCTGGAAGAATGAAGACAGGGTATGGATAGCAATGGGCGTGATTCTTCTTCACTTTATTTATGCATGCGTGGCTTTTGTTTAGGAAAAAGAAACAAGTTTGGCCATGTTTAAGTCTTTTGCCCTTTCAAAGAGGATTCTTTAAAAAAAAAAGAAATTGAAAGGTAGAGAGTTTGTGCTTATAACATCACGCAAGGGAGTCTCTGTTTACCAGTGTGAAGAGCAGATTTTGTGCTGTAGTAGATTTTATACCAATTTAACCTTATTTTTAGTAGTAATCTATTGTTACGATTTTATCTAACATATCGAAGCAGTATTTATTTTGGGGTGCCAGTATAGCTGGTGGATATGATTTATGGCTGCATCAGCTGCCCTTTTGTTTAGTCCTGCCATTGTCAGTTCTGCTTCTCCTGTGTGTCTTCTCCAGCCCCACAGGTCACTGTTTTTCTGGACTGGTTAGCTTGGGGAAAGGCTGCACTGTGGATAGACATAGAGAGGCAGTGCAGAGCTCCAGGCCTTTGTAATTCTGGTGGATATGAAAGTGTATGGCCTGCTCCAAAAAAAACCTGATAGCAATTTTCTTCCCTCTACATTTTTAATTAAACACTTCATTACCATTTTTGATAGCTTGTGCCTTATGTCTTATTATACGTTCTTGAGTTAGCTCTGTGTTCTTGCTCAAGGGATACCCTGAGCTTTGAGGTGATTAATTAATCTGTTTAAGCTGTCCCAGGCTGTTTGGAAGTTGTGGGATGTCTCCAGAGTACCCTGTGGCACTAGACCAAGGTGCACACATCTTCTGGGTTCGTGTGGCTGCCGGCTGAGTAGCTTTGCATTGTCATGATGGAGAACAGGAATGAGAAGGCGGGTGAGAGTTGTGTAATCAGTAGGGGGTGGAGGATGCAGAAAAACTTACTTGTGAGTTCTCCCTCTCTACCCCCTCTCTTTCTTCGCCCTTTCTTTTTTAAAACAGAGTTTATAAAGACAAAAATTACAATTTCTTCTAATATTAAACTGAGAATAAATAGCTAGAGGAAAAGGAACTATAGATTTCTTAGAAATCAGCATAGACATTTTTATATATATCTTGACCAAGTGCAGCCAAAAGTACTTATGTTGCCTGCTATCCCCAGAACTTTTTTGGGATTTTTTTTTTGTTTTATATTTTGTAAAATGGATGTCATTATATAATAGGTTTTGTGTATTTTCCAAGAAGACAATGTTCTTTCCAAAGGGAGTAAGGAATTCCCTTCAATTCCAAGGGACAATGTCTGAAAACTCATACAGCAGTGCCACTGAAGTCCAAAACCAGAAAATAATACCAGCCAGTTTTGTTGTTAGAGTTGTTCTCACAAAATAGTTGCTGTAAGGCAAACCGTGGGAACAAATTCTGGCAGCCAGGGACAGGATGGAGACTATGGACTGTGTTATTTTTGATCATAGGTAACCCTCTACCCATTCCACATCAGTTGACCTGAAACAAAAGTCTTCTTAAAACAGCAATATCAATAGAGCTCAGAGCTCTCTGTGCTGGAGTCAATGGAATAAGCTCCCTGTTTAAGAATAGAGGTTTAGAGACGCGAGTATGGAGCTGGAGGTAATTTGCAGAGAAATGATGGACTTGCTCTTGTCAGGGGTAGGTTCCTAGGTATTTATTGTGCTGTTACATCTACAGTGCTACCTGTGGACCAGGTCCCTTCTGTCTTGTGCTGCTTTGGCTTTGGAAAGCAAAGCAGTGAAGTCTGAAAGATTTTCTCTGAGAAAGAGAAACTTGTGCTTTTAAGGCTTCTGTTACTAAAATGGATCTTGCCAGTTTTGATCATGTGTGGCATGTGGGATGATGCTATGAATCAACCTGATAGAATGACTACAACTTTGAAAGATTGCCTTACATATGGCCTGCTGGTGGAATCTTGATCAGATATTGAGAGCAAAAGTGTTATGCAATTCCTCCTCCTTTGTATAAGTGCCACAGAACAGGGATAAGATGTGCTACTTTTTTGTGCAGAAAGTAAAGTGGAAATTTGTATGCCCAAGGGAGGAGGTTCGTTTGGGATGATGCATGAAGTCTTGGAAGTTTGCATGTCAAGAGGAACCCTGTATAAAAAGATCCTATTGCAAAGCTAGTTTATTTATTCTTCCTGCTTAAATCCTACAAGTTAAATTCTGTAATTGTGTGGGGTGACTTTCATGACAGCTGCCGTTCTGCTACCCTGGGCTATATGATCCTGGTAGTGTGTGCTGTATCCTGTGTGCTTTCCATGTTGCCTAGCATCTGTAACTTCCCAAAGAGCTGAAAAGTAGACAGCAGATGAAAGCTGGAACAGCATCCAGGAGTGTAGGAGGAAACAGAGTGATCTGGCTGCACCAAAAGCAGTCAGTTTCTTTTCAAAGATGCCTTAGGAAAAGCGATAAGCAAACCTTTTATGTTTGGTCTAGCTTAGGCTTCTTTTTCACAATTGGCATTTGCTGTTTCGAGTAGGCCCAGGACTGGAATAGCAGGATTATTACAGAATTGTATCAATGGAATTACGTAGTTTTCTCAATAACTAGTTAGTCTCTGCTCTGGCTTGAACGTGCACTTCTCTTGTCGTCTTCAGCCTGAACATGCATTAGTCATTTGAAGGCTGTGGAAACACTAGTAACATAACTAATAACATGTAAGCCACTCCCCCCACTTTATCTGCCTGACTAGTACAGGAAATAAAGGGTTCTTTTGTTTTTACAAATGAAGTAAACAATGGAAAAGCTCTTTGTCTCTTTGTAGTCTGACATATGAACTCTGAGTTCCTTGAATACTGCAAGTGTCACTGTTCATTTTGTTATACAACGCTGTAGTTATGGGGTGAAAATGCAGAATAATGGTGGTGACCCCTCAGCCCCAGGACTTCAAAGCTGATCTCTTCTGCAAGCCTGTTCTAGTATCCTAAGGCTCTTCACCTTTCTCTCAGAAGGTGCTTTAATTACCTTAGTGTGCCTCCTCCCCTGGCTCCTGCTCACGCAGAGACAGGAATAATGTCTGTGAGGCAGAAAGGAAACAGAGCATGAATGGCACGCTCTCCCTGCAGGGCTTACATCCCATAGTGCTCCTGGCTCAAGCTGGCCTGAGGAGTCTTAAACTGGATTACTGTTGCTTTGGCAGGCCCTCATATTAATGCAAAGTAGGGTAAGTAGCTCAGAGTGGTGTTTGTGTCCATGATCCTGAGCAAAATGAGTGTTCTGGCTTTACTTTTACAGCTTCAAGAACCCAGGAGTGGTCCTTGACAGTGGTATTCCCTTCAGTCTTGCTGCCCAGGTAGTGTGGTGTAATCCATGTGGTGTAGTTTGCCCTGCCTGTCGTCTCCGTGGAAGCTGTTTGTTTTCCTGTGTATGTGATCAAGTTTAGCGGGTTGTGCTGCCTGCAAGACTCATTCTGGGGTTTGGTGTTTGGGGAGATATATTTCACATGAGTATGTTTTGTTGTATAACCTTTGTTGTCTTTGACTGGATGGTTGTGAAAAACCCTACAGGTGCTTTGCATTGTTTGAAGTTCCCATAAGAATTTTTAAATTTCCATTTTAACTCTCTTGTGTGTTGTGAGTTTTATTTTACTTTTTTTCCCACCTAGTGTTTAGGGGGAGAGGGTCTGTAGCAATACTTGAATGTCATGACAAATAGTTGTGATCAGACAAGGAGGTGGCTATGCTTATTTGTGTTTGTAGTGAGTGGGTATTTATATTGCAGGCAGTACTTTTGTGAGGCACCCATTAGTGAGTGACCAATAATCTCATCAGCAGGGAGAAGTGAACCTTGCAGTGACCTGTGGCTGGATTTACTGTCATAATAGCTTCTAACTTGTTGTGCTGCTAGCTCAGCCCCTCTTAAATGCATTACTGTATTTTTACATGCAAATGCATTTGTAATTTAAGATGGTTTTTCTAAATCTGATGTAAACTGGTTTATAGTTAACTGCTCTATAATTCTCAGTAAGTCTTTCCCATATTTTTTCTCATCCCTGAGTAAGAGACAAAGGTAATAGTATTGAATTCCAGTAGATGAGGGGAACTTGGCCACAGTCAGCAACACAGGCTGAATGAGCTCTGGAATCATGAACCTGGAGCACAGGCTAGACCAAACTTTTATTCCTTTCCCCTGCATTTTGAACTAGTGCAGTGAAAGCCTTATTCAGAGCACATACTGCCTATGATTATGCTTATCAGCTGTGTCCTTTATTTCCTTCCTCATAGTGTCCTCCAAATTTGTTACAGTAAAGGCTCCATTGAGGGTATAAGTGGGGGGCTGAAGGTCATAGAACTGCTATTGCTGCAGTAGTAACTGGTGGGCCCTCTGGCAGTAGCATGGGACCTCAGGGAGTTGTGCTTTTCCTCAGCTGTATGCCATTAGGCAGGAAATACTTGGCTGTTTTCACTGATGCGGGCTGCTTGGCTCTTCTGCACACGATTTCCAAGGAAGCTAGTCAAGGACTTCCCAGTCTCTGTCCTGTTCCTTGTTAGTTGACTCATAACAAAAAATATCACTGGTGAAATGGCAGCAGTGGAAACACAGTAGTGTGAGACAGCATGATGGTGAACCTAGCTGGTTTTTACTAGCATGGAGCTCAGCCGTAAAAGTAGCCCAAGCGTAACAAATTCCATTTTGTCAGGGTGCTGTAAAACAGGAACTGTCAAGGGAAGAGGGCAATAATTGCCATGCCTGTGAGGCTTGGGACTCAGTCAGCATGAGGTGGTGGAAGATTGACCTTAGTAACTGGGCTCTCAGGAAATTCAGAAAGCCTGTGTGCCTCACGGTGCAGGTGAGGGAGCTGGGAGCACAGCAGTATGTTCTGACCAAATCACTTCCTCAGCATCTCTGTCTTCAAGGCATAAAACCTGGCAGAACTGAGCACAGAGAAGCAGCTCACTGTGATGTGTGTGTCACCTTCCTGTTGTAAATGCAATATGCTTCCACCCTTAACCCCTTATGCACTTACTGAGCCTGTGGTGCGGATTGCTGAGCTTTCATCAAGTGATGTTGGAAGAGCATTGCTGATCTCCACTGAAGAATTCTCCTTTTCCTACAGCAGAATCTTGTGCAATCACTTAAGAGTAAGCTCTTCAGTCAGGACTGGCTACAATCCAAGTTCACCGTCTCTATTGTGTAAAGGAAGTGCACGGAAGCTCCCATGACATGTCATCTGTACTTCCTTACTTCCCCCAATCTTCGTTCAGATAAGGCAAAAATGTGTTCTGCAGACCTGGCTTATCCACACGGATAAGCCTGGACAGGGCTGTGGGTATTTATTTCTTTATAGGGCAAGTGCTGTTGTTTTTATGACTTAACTTAAAAATGGAAAATTGAGAAAGGGAAGTTTTGCACAGAATTCCACGTGAAATCTTTGGAGTGTGTGTGTGGAGAGCACACATAACTGGTGTTAATGTGGCATAACTCTCTGGTCCCTCTCTACTGAGTTACTGCTTCATGAATGCGAGTCTCCTTTCAAAACAATAAGTTTGCTGCTGGCTTTTGAAGCAAAGACTCAAGCTTCTCTCTTCAGTATTTCTAGGATCAGTCCACTGGGATGTTGAAATGAGGTTCTCAGATACTTCTGCTCTGAGCTCCTGTATGGGCAACTAGGTCTGTCTGGTGACTCTGACTTCCTAAGCCTTCCATACCTGTTACTGTTAGCATTTCTTTTTGCAGGTGCTTAGATGTTTTACCTACTTTTCCTTTTTTTAGGTTTGGAAGGCGTTTTGAATCCCCTCTTCTGTGGCAGAGCATTATCATGATCATTACAATGTTACTGATGCTGAAACTGTGCACTGAAATTCGTGTGTCCAATGAGCTGAACGTGAAACGCCGCTCTTTTGCAGGTCAGTGATGGGAATTAGATTTTTTAGGATAAATATCTCTGAAAATATGGTGTGCTCTACTTTTGGTACAAAAGTTCTGTGTTGCACTCCAGTTTCCCCCCTGTAGCACTTTCTGAACTTTTTTTTTTGAAGCTGCTTATTATCCGGATAAAAATGTACAGCTGAAATTTTATTTCAGACAGGTCTTGATTCAGTCTAGAAATTGGAGTTCTCCGTAATATTTCACACCTCATTCTGAACATAGACCTTATTGTTATGTTATTGTGCTAGCCTGGATTTTTTAAAAGATCTTGGCTGGAATAAGAAGTTATATTTTTCAGCTGTACTTTTTACCAAGTTCTTAGTTATGATCTTAGGCTATTATCTAAATGTTGAATGTTGTAGTTGCAAACATTTGCTTTTGTAGATAATAATTTTCTATTTACTTTGAGTTACTGACCATCAAGAAACCAGGTGCTTCTTACCATGGTTGCAAAACTATCTCTTTTGTCTTTTTTTTTTTTTTTTTTTTTTTTTTTTTTTTTTTTTTTTGTGCACCATCCCTTGGCTTCAGTGGGATTAGTTGGGATTTATGGGAATTTTCTCATATTTTTTATTTTGGTTAATTTTGATAATTTCAATTGGGACAGACTATTATTCTTTTTCATAAAATGTTCAGTCTTTGTGCAAAGTCCTTATTTTTTTCCCTGCAGATAAGAAATGTGAGATGGGTAGATTTTTGTTTCTCTATGTTGACTTTGACTTACAACATTTTATGTAACAGCTTATTACCAACAAGAACAGAATTAACACTGTCAGCTTTCTGTCAGTTGTTTTGCCATTAAGGATGTATAATTTATTCTCTCCATCTGTTCTCTTCCACACTCCCTAGTAATTGAGGGTCTGATCCAATTCCAGATATCCACAGCCATCATTAGAAGGCAGCAGCTCCTGGCTGTGCAGTAGGGTAATTTATCTAATAGTTAAGGAAGATACTTCCATTCCTGCTCATTGTGGAGTGTAGTGAGAAACTATTCAGGTAAGTGAATTCTGCAGTCCAGCTTCCAAACACAAGCAGCTGTGTTCACAGGGATTTTCAGTGTGGCAGGATGAACGACTTAAAAACTGCTTTCAGCCAGATTTAGCAGCAGGTAAAATCCAGGAAGCATTTGGGAGGGGCACGTATGCTTTCTTCCTCCTCCGCTGTTTGTGCTAGCGTTTTGTGGTGCGACAGAGAGGTTTCTCTGTTTGCCCTTTCTGGGAGGAAATTGTTCTTGTGCACATTTACACACACATACTTGCAGGCTCCTTCAGTAACCTTTGGACAGAAAAGGGAGGCTCTTCAGTTTAATATGTAGTGCTCTTTAAGCAACTCTCCCTGGAAGACATACAGTCTCCTAAGGGGTAATCAGCCCTTCCCTTGACAGATGATAGAAACTCTTTAAGATTGCATTGTATGATATAAACCTTTTTCCTAAAACCCATTTTGTCATGTAGAATTTGCTAGAGAGATGGATTTTTACCTACTTGCAGTCCTTAATTGTTTGTTTTCATAGAAAGGCTGTGTCTTCCCACAAACACTGAGAATAGTTGGAATGTTTTTCTTACATGGGATTGATTTTTAGTAAGGACAACTGTATGTTGGCTCAGAATAAACATTCAGATGCATACAGAGCTCCTTTCAAACTGGACAGAATGATAGGTTTCAAGCACAATACAAGCAGGAGTGAGAACTGTGTTTCTAATCATGCTCCTAATCTTATCTCTAAAGTTGTATGGTGATCTAGGCAAGCTGATAAGTCTGTGTACTTACTTTCTTTCCTTATAGCTTACTGGGGCAGTGAAGGGCTAGGTTTGAAGTCATTGTTTTTTGGTCAACCTTGCAGAATCCTGAGGGAAGGTACAGCATTTCTGTATGATAATATAATTATTTCTCCCATGGCTGGTCTTCATTGTAAGCGTTTTTCTTTTCTATCCTCCCTTTGAATGTTTCAGCAAAGTAATCCAAAATATTTAGAAAGAATAGAATATATCAGTGGAAGGGAGTTGCTGTTTTCTTATAGTATTGTTAAATGTGGTATTTCTTCCAAGTGGCTTGAGTATATTTTTACCAGTGTGTTTTCAGTTATATGGGAATTGCCTTTTTTCCTTTTGTTTTTATTTTTCTCACAAATTAGGTCCCTTAAGTATTAACTAGTTCAGAAAAAATCTGCTTCCTATCTTAAAGCATTAAGAAGCAATCTCTTCAAATCCTGACAAGCTTCTTCTGTATTCTTTATCATGTTTTGTGGTGTTACTGGCTTAAAATACCCAAAATGTCAATAGCTGTTCAGAACATATCGTCATTCAGTCAATTTGCTTGTACTTGGATTTGTAGGGTAACTATCATAGCATGAGAAATGCAATCTCCCTAGATTTTCTAGAAATGTTTGATTTTTTTCTTTTTTTTTTAGACTCTATACGTAGAGAACTTAAAAAGATTATGTGAATTTTCTTAAATTTTTTTCCCTTCTCACAGTTACTTCTCAATTATGGGATTTTTCCCCCGCTCACTTTTAGTATTGCAAAATGAAATTAGGTTGAACATGGTGCAGCCCATCTTGTGTGTGCTGTTGCTGCCTTCTCTGATTTTTTGTTTTGGATACAGAAACTTTATCCTTCAGTACATACCAATTGAAAACAGAGTAAATGCTGTTCATATATCTAACTGTTCTATTACTTTTTTTTTTTAAACTTGGAATGTGTAGCCTGTGTCTAACAATTTGGGCTGGGGAAAGCCAGCGCCCAAATCAGGCAAAATACTAACAAATACCCCAATTTGATTTTCAAATCTCCAGTGATAGGACAATTTTCTCCTCCACATGAGAATGCTTTGAAAACTACATGGGTTCTCAGGTGAAATCAGCAGGCATGAACAACAGCTTTTTAGCTTTTATCCTGTATTTAACCTTACTGCATCTTAAGTGCTCTAATGCAGATCTTCTGGTACCATTGTTGAGGTAACAGTAGTTTTCCATATTTGTTCCCAAGTTTTAAAGTTTTATCTGTGGAGCAATATGTATGCTGCATTGTTGGCTCAGTACAGAAAGGGCCAGGCTTCTTGTTAATTTTGTTGTTGTTCTTTTTGTTCAAAGTATTGTAATATTTTGGGGCATGATGGTGAAGAGCTAAATATGCTAAAGAGCTGAATATTGAAATATAAAATGTGGATGTGCTATGTCTTTACTCAAGAACCAAGAGGTGGCTGAAGCAAAATTGTCACAGGTACAGACAGCTGAAAACATCTGGTTACTTTTGGGAATGTTGGTGGGCCAGAGCAATTTCTTCATATTCTTGGAGAGACAGACACTCTCCCCAGATCAGTCTCCCACCTCTGTCTTACAAAGATTCTGGTAATGCCCAAGACGTTGTGACAGGTTTTGATCCCCTTGAATGTATGAACTATACTGAATACCAGTGGACAATATTTGCTGAAAGGAGACTCTTGCACATCTCTCCGTAGTTGTGCAGCCCAACCTCCACAAGTAGAACATGAGCTCCTGTGTTTTTACATTAAGATTATTTTCTCTTGTCATTCATCCAGTTTTGCTGATTGACTTAATCTCTTTTATAACTTGTATCTTACTATAGCACTCTGATCCTTTGAAGAGCTTTGGTTTTGACATTGGAAAGCTCTCTTGTGTAATATACGGTTTTCAGCTGGCAGAGGAAGGTTAGAGTGGAAAAGGTTTAGTATGCAGCATGGCTGCAGATGAGGTCTGTTCTCTCCTTCTTGTTGTTGGGCTTTGTGACAGTATTTTTGGAGAGCATTTTCCACCAGAGGCAAGGTAACCACTGTCTCAGCTGTTAATACATACATACCCACACACCCAGTGTTGCTGAGGTAACAGGTTGTTTTCTCTGATCATGAAAAGTTAGAATTTATGTAGTCTAAAGTAAGAATCAAGCTGCCTGTTTAATTGTTTTTTAAGCCTTTATTTTTCCCTCATAGGTACACTGCTTGTTGGGTTGTCCACTAAGACTGTTCATGGACTTCCTACTGCTCAGTCCTGTCTTAACATTGTGGGGTGGGAGGCTTATAGAAAGCATGGGGACTAAAACTTTCTGGCATGTTTAGGTCTGGCTATTATTTTTTGATGAATAAAATGTACTAACTGACTAAACTGTAACTCAAATAACCACTGTTGCATTTAATCATAAAAGTCTGTTTGTCTTTCCTTTCTTTTTTTTTCCCCTTCAACTCTTTTTTATGTAGCTGCAGATAGTAAGGATGAAGAAATCAAAGCACCTCCCAAGAGATCCTATCTGGGTATGTACTGTACAAACCCATTCTGCCTGAAGTTGTCCCCTTAACCACATATTTCATGATTTGCTACTTTTTGTGATCATTTTTGGAAATGATTGCATGATCATTTCTATAGAGAATGTTGCATTACCTTTTCTTGACATACTAAAACCTGGTGTCTGGATTTTTTTTTTTTTTAATTTTTCACCTGCCCACTTTTAACTTTCATGGAAAAGAGGAAAAGATGCTTTCAGCTCTATTTCAGAAACTAATTCTTTGATGGCAGTTGAATTGACCACATTGTGTGTCTTCCTTACTCCTTCCCCAAGCTGGACAAACAAAACAGAGATTCACCTCTTCAGGCCCAGTTAGCCTTTTTGCAGCTCTAATGCTGGAGGAAACTATGAAATATACAGCAGTATCTTCCAGCAGATATTTCACTTTGATATTAAAGCAAAGTGCCTGCATCCTTGTGAATATTCCTCTCTTTTTCATTATAGAGCATCCTCAAAATTGCTATTTGGGAATTAGTAATGCCCAAGGTGAGAGCTTCCAATCCTCAGTTTTACAGTTGGAATCTAAGTTGTTTAATTTACCTAAGGAACAAGAAATATTAGGTGCAAACCAGCCTTGCAGTACTTTTTCTACTCTTAATAGTTTGGAATGACAGTTTTAGTCAAGTAATTGTAGTTTTGTTTTAAATTAGTCGGGGTCTTGCATCAAAGAAATTACGCTGACACAGAAGTTTCCCAAAGTCAGCTTTTAGACTGGTTTTAACTGAACTGATTCAGAATCTTCCATTGGTACCAGTTGTGTTCTGTTGCAGATCTTGAGTTAGTGAGGGATCAACTCAACTGGCAATGTGCAGGGCACAGAAGAACATTACTGTGGCAAAAGGAGAGTCTCTGTATTTCTCAACACTCAGTTAATCAAGCTGGAGTTAGCTCTAAGAAACTGCCCAAGAGTGGTATTAACCTGAGTGCTTTCTTGAAGCCATAAGGCCATCCCTGCTTAGGTTAAATAAGACTCTCTTTTAATGATTCATCTTCTGGATCTCCCCTTTCAGATTTAGGGGCAAAATCCATGCTTTGAGAAATTTATCAGGTTTTTTTGTCTGATACCAGTATTTTTGCAAAGCACCTTTTCCTTTTGTATTTTCAAAACATTATTTTTTCTGGATTTGGTATCAAACTGTTTTCTTTCTGTTTGTCTTTAACTCTAGTTTGTGTGGTCATTCTCACTGGCTTGCAACACTAACCATTGGAATGTAATGTCTAAGCAGTTCTGTCTTCTGTGTGCCTGTATTGCTATTGTCTTTTTCTAGTTTCCAGCAATCCTTTATTTACAGTCTCAGAGCTATAAACAGTTGTCAGCTTCAAGTGGTTAAAATTAAACAGAAATAAGTAACTTAATGCGACCTTTTACTTATTTCAATCAATTTTTTTTCCTTGTCCTATTTGGTTAAAAAGTAATTTGTTGGTAGTTTGATAGCTTAAAAAGAGGTAGAATAAAGCACCACACATCTTAATCTAGCTGGTCTAAGTCTGAAACATTTGGTTAATAGGTATTATTTGAGCTTTGTTTTGGAATTGCTTAGCAAAATGGGATGAATTGAATTATTGCTAAGGAACGAGACAGCCTTACACTACTGCTCTGAAGTTTAAAGACTGGGTGGGCAAGTTAGAAATATGACAATTCTCACTGCTATAAAGAAATAAGAAATGTTTTGAGCTTTTTGTATATAATGTGCATACTAAAGTATGTGCTGGTGGTATAAAGAGTGGGGTGCACAGTGCTGTGTGTCACAGCCTATGTCATACTCAATTGACATAGTGCTTAACTGAGCTGTGCCCTGCAGTGCTGGGTTTTGCTACAGCTCTGGGGAAGCTCACTTAGAGATTAGCTGAGGGGAATATTTGCCATACTTTCATGTGCCAGTGCATTCTCATTATGTCCTTTAATGAGTTTTAATTAAAACTTCTGCTCAGGAAGAACATATTATTTTTTAATTTCCTTTGAATAGTTGAGTGGTGTAAAAACTTTTTCAATGTGTTTTTAGGCTTCAGAAATTATTATATTACTTTCTTTTTCTGGTCATGTGGTAAATTATATCTGTAAATAAAGATGATCTGTGAAAACTATTTGGTTATAGAGCTGTTGAACAATTAATCTGAACATGTACTGGGCTACTGATGAATTTTAGGTGAACTTGTTAGATAAATACAGAGGCATTTGTTTGGTGCTTCTCCTTCAATAGGAACTGAAGAGCTCCCCGAGATTGCTTTTAGGTTTGTTTTATTGTCAGTAGTTCAAGAAACTACTTAATGCTACTGTTTTTCCACATGTTATCTGAAAAAGTCTTTATCTCTGTCATGTGACTCTGAAAAGTGACTTTCTATCAGTCAGTACGGAGAGAGAGTTGAGGGTGTGGGGGAAGGTTACTACAGTTTGAGTGACCTAAAAAAATTTACAGGAAGGTTGGCCCCAGGGTGTAGGGTTTTCTGATTCCATACAGAAATAAAATTATTTTCCTTTTTTTTCTTGGTGAAGGAAAGATTAAAAAGAAGTAGCTCCAGTTCAGAAGGATTAATGCTTTATTTCCTTTGTTTTCTAATTCAGATATTTAGTTCTGCCTAGTGCCTGGTAGTATGGCAACTGCTAAGACTGAGCAAGGTGCAGTTGAGTTGAAATTTGGGTTTTTGCTTGTTTTTTGTTTCATGGTGAGAGTATTTAGAACAAATGTGAATAAGTGTATTAATCTGTTTTACTAAAATACAATTCCATATATATATATATATATATTTTTTTTTTTTTTTATTCCTGTGAGTGTTGGGGACTGTTGAGGTAACAAAATCACTAAAGAAGTAACAAAACACTATCATTGCTCCAAAGAGGCTGTATTGTTTAAAGTTGTTCAGAGTGGTTTCAGTGTGTGGCTGGTGAGCCTCAACGTGGATGGGATGTGTTGGATTTTTTTTTCCTTCTAAGTAGATGGTTAAGCATTTGGAAAGACATTTCTGGGATTTCCTTCTCTATCTGAAGATGGTTTTAACACTTGCTGTATTACTGAATCCTGAACCTTGGTTTTAACTCAAAAAAACCTCATCAAATCACACTAAATTTTAAAACACAAGTAATAAGAACTAGTAGTAATGGAGCAGCAAAAACCTAGATTCATTGAATGCCTGTTGCAAAATATTTGAAACTACTAAACATTTTTTAGCGGGGGGAAAATGTAAAATGTATGTATAGTTGACTTTGCAGACTTATACCTGCATAATAATGAGGAGAAAATAGTAATGTGAATTGAGCAGGTGCAGGCATCTGCTGCATGTTTCCACTGGCAGTGTGACAGCCTGGTGAATGACTCACACTTCCACCTCTCCTTTTGTCCATCCTCCTTAGTTAGCTCAGGGCATCGGTTGTCTTGAGTTGTTCAACAGCACCACCACAGTGTTGACATATTTTAGAACAGCACTACTGCATTACATGTGCCATGAAGGATGTAAACTTTATTTAATCAGCACTCTGACTTCTGTTCAGTGTTTGGTCTGTTTGGGCTTAGGGCATCCCGCACAGTTTGTGGGCAAGCACTGTGTTTTTCCAGGGGTGCTCTGTAAGTCACATGCACAGTGTGCTTCTCTGTCCAGCCCTAACACCCTGAGCAGAGCTGGGAACACAGCACAGGCACAGCTTTCCTTGCTGGTTGTGGGGAGCACCTGGCTTTCATTGAAAGTGCTTGACTTCTGCACTGTACTGCCCTGTACAGCTGGAACAATGAGAGCAGAGTTGTTGCTGGGATATCACCACCTCTGTTTGTGCATGACTGAACATGGAAGTGCTCTTGGAAGGATTTTATCCCTCCTCTCCAGGATCATATGTACCCTAGTTATACTTATTTCAGAGTGCTTTTGTTAGTATTTTGGGGAGGATGTTCAGGAGAGGGGATTGTAATGGCATGTCTGTGAGAAAAAAGGATGCCAAAAGGATATTTTTTTTTTGTTTGTTTTGCTTTGTTTAGTTTTGTGGTTTGTTTGTTTTTTAAAATTATTTTAAAACGGGATTTAAACAAATATTAATGGAGTTCTAGTTGTTGATGTTTTCAGGTCTACTTTGCCTGAGAAAATAGCACCTGTCTGCATTAACACTTTGGTTGTAATTCTGTATATGATGGGAACAGTTATTTCTCCATGTCTTTCTCTGCATCAATTTTAGACCTTTTAGGAGACAAAGGAGAGTAAGAAATGGAGATTATAAACACATAGGGGCAATTTAAGATTTATTTTAAGTAAATACTTAAGTGGTAAGCATTGGTGTCTTTTTAAATACATAATTTTCGTTTATTTTTGGTTGATGTTGCAAAAGAGACCAATGCGAGTCTGGAAAATAATTTGTCTTTACAGATATGGGTCTGTGCTGGAGGTAGAAATTATTCAAACATTTCAGAATAATTCAGTCCAAATAGAACACTTGATTTTTTTTTAAAGGAGCTTAAAAATTGTTGGCATACTGAACAGATTGAACAGAACTTTTTTTTTTTTTGGTTAAACTACAGACAGAGAATAGTTTCATTTAAAAAGTTGTTCCTTTATTTTCGTAGGGAGTTTGTCCTGAACCACTACAAGTTCAACACTGAAATAATTTTCTTTCAGAAAACCTGACAAAAATGGATTTGGATCAGTCTGTTTTCTGGAACCAGTTTTATGTTTCCCAGTAGATACTTTCTTTAAGGCTTTGAAGTTCCATTCAGTGTAAATCTTTCTTCAGCCCCTTAGGCTAATGGGCCTCAAAATAAAAATTCTGTGGCCTTTTATGTTCTGTTGAAAATGTTGAAAGTGGTTCAGTAGGAGGGAATACCTTTTTGCAGGCTTATCTGGTATTATTCAGAAGGTTTAAGAGGGAAGGATAAGTTTAATTTCTGTATTCCAGAGAGACCTTTTCCTTTCAGAAAAGACAGCTGGGAAGGCAGAAACCCAAAGAATGATTTTTGAGGTCTCTGAGCAGCTATGATCCCTGCCTCTGGCAGTTTGCAGTTTCCTTAAGGTGAGAGATCCAGAAATAACACACATTCTCTGCAGTGAGGTGGAGACATGAGGCCGATCTGCTTCCTGCCTACCTCAGTGCTCTGAAAGCGCATTCCTGATCACAGTGGTCAGGAATGAATTTTCTTTTATTTTCCCATTCTGTATGCTGGAGACAACTGGCTCATGTGGTTATCTGGAGGGCGGAGGAAGTGGGGGGGGGAGAGTGAGAATTGCAGTAAATCCAGAGACTGAGAGATGAAGTGGTGAGGGATCCAGGTGGATAAGTCACTCTTGTAATGCCTGGCATGTAGTGGCTTTAGGCCTGAGAGACAGGCATGAGAGTTAAGGTGGTCACCTTTAGAAAACCTAGGGGTATTTCTTTTCGTGGATGTCTTGGTTTGAAAAGACAGGTGTCTGCTAGGGAAGGCAGGAGCCTCCCCGGAATTGGAAAATATAAACCCCGTCCCTCCAAATTGCTATACATTTTAAATTGAGGGACTCTCAGGCAAAAATATGGGAGCAGGAATAACAGTTCTTTATTAGGGAAGAAAATAAAAAAATAAAATAAACAGTGCAGTAAACTAAAACAACACTGAGTCAGAACACAACCTGACACCCTGTTGGTCAGGGTGTTGGTAGCACCCTATTGGAATTGTGGCTGCAGTCCTCCTGGAGTGTCAGGTGTGCTTCTCTTGGAGCAGTGATCCTGTAGAAGGGTGTAGTCTTCCTCTGAAGATCGAGTGGAAGAGGCAGTTGCTGTTCCTCTGGGAAATCCAGTGGAGAAGTCGTGCTTGTGTTCCAGAATCTCAAGACTATATCAGGGTAGGAATGCTTGGCTCCTCCCTCTGGGCAGAGCATCTCACAATGGTGGGATGCTGTAGTTCTTATCAGTCATGCAGTGACATTCAACAGCCTGTTATCAGCAGATGTCTTCCTGAGGGAGGAGTGGGTGTGGAAGAGATAAGGAAATCTGCCCACTTAACAGAAGACAACTGCCATACAGATGGCAAATAGAATAAAACTTGCTTGGCAATCCAGGACAGTGGGATGCAGTAGAAGTGGAAGAGACTGACATTACCTGCGTGACTGATTTGTAAAGTATGAGGCAATAGCTCCCAAGTCTTAAACTAGTCTCAGATATATTGTTCCCTTTGTGAACTGCAGACTTATCAGTAGTAGTAGTTAAGCCATAGGGAATAATCCAGTGTTGTAGGCTCACCCTGGCACGAAGCTCTTCCCAGCAGAGCCCCCCTCTCACTCCCCTGCAATGGGTGGGAGGGGAGAGTCAGGAGGCTAGAAGTGAGAGACTCCTGGGTTGAGATAAAGACACTTTAAAGGGTGAAGCAAAAGCTGTGAATACAGGCAAAGCAAAATAGGGATTTCATTCTCTACTTTCCATCGGCCAGCAAATGTTCAGACATTTCTAGGGAAGTAGGAATTCATCACGGGACATGATGGAGCAAAAATCCATAATTTCAGACGTCCCTGCTTCTTCCTCCTGAGCATGCTGCTTACACTTCTGTGATCACTTGATGAATGTGTGAGCCAGCACAGGCAGGCTCTACTGTGATTTGCTTATCTCCAGAACGTTTGATAGGGTGCCTCTTATCACAGGCCTATGTTACCTAAACACAGATGCTTGAGTTGCTTCTTGAAGAAAGGCGAGTTGATAGAATGTGGTATAAATCCAAAAAAACACAGCGTTTTTTCTGAGCCCAAGAAATGCCAAGGACTCCTCTCTTAATTCTGCTTGCTGGTTTAGAAGTGTACGAGAGATGTGGAGCACCTGTTACTTCATGCTAGCGCATGGGTCCTCCTTTTCCAGTTGAAGTCTTATCTTAGTATGCTTCATAGTGGATTCCTGCTGAGTCTGTCAGCTGTCTGAAAATGGAATGACATGTGTCTGCCAGGTAAACAGTTTTTTTGGCTGCTGACCTGCTGTTTTCTTTATGTAGGTACCGTAACTCAGAGGAGAGAGATCTTATTTAGGTGGTAACACTTAATCCTTTTTTCCCAGAATTTTGGTTAGCACAAGGATGGTCGAAGGTTCCTACTGATTTTGGGGTTTGTTTTGAAACTTAGATATTTTACCTTAATTTGAGATAAAACTGGACTTGGTAGGCAGAGAGGTAATGTCCTTTAACAGACGACTCAGGGAAAAAGTGTTTTCAGCTGTGCAAGTTCTTGTGCAGGTCTGAAATAGAAGCAATGAGCTTCAAGCTCCTTTCAGTTTGGAAGCTGCTTCTCACCAAGTTTAACTTTTGTATCAGTTGCAACAGTTAAGCAGGAAGAATAGTGGGATGGGGAATGGAGTGAACACCCACCATGGAATGTGGATGGGTGAGTTGCATTTCAGGTTATATTTTTAGTGGACAATAATGCCAACAGTTCTAGAGTCCATAATTTTTTATAACTATTGATGAATTTTAGTTTCTAGACTTACTGTTTGGCAACTTTACAAAAAAATTCTTGTCTTTTGGGCTTCACTCAGAGACCAGAGTTGGCACCTTCAACAATGAAAACCTTACCTGGCCAGTAATGTTCCTCTCCCTAGTTTGTATGTGGAAGATGGTGACTAGTGATTGTTTCATATTAGACACACATTTTGCACCGGCAGAGTTGATACACTGTACAAATTGTTTTGCATTCAGCGATAAATGCAGTAGCATTCCTGTGCTTTAAGAGCTGTATTGTAAAAAGTACTATTTCAAAATACTGGAGAAATTAGTCTAGTTTACAAAAATTCTCATGTATCTTTGCTAATCAGTTTCTATGCAGACAGCTTTGTCTTTTTCCCTGCTATAGATACACTTGAAAATCATCAATTGTTATTTCTTCTGTTAACTTGGCTAACTTGCAAGCCAGCTATCAAGCCCCTCCGTACTTATGTTTTATTGGAGTGCATACAGTAACTTGTGGTTAAACTGGTTCTTCTTCACAGTTTAAAAATTTACCCCTTTTTAATCAGCAAGGTTCAAAGTACCACTTCATAAGGTGAAATGTCCTTGGTTTTTAAATTTTTAACAGGACACTGTTGAACAGAGTGGACTAGATGTCCTGCAGAGGGTTTTTCTGATCCAAACTATTGTGGGATTTTAAATAAAATATTTGTAATTTGTTTTGTCAACTGTATTAGCTTTGTAATGTTTTGTATAATGTGTTAATTCATAGGGCTTCTGTCATTGGTGGTAATCAAACAATATGCATATTCTCTATCCCTAAAACAGGGAGTTGAGAAAGTATTACCTTTGTTTACTTGTTACCAGGGCAGGGAACCTGGTGGACGTTGTTCTGTTTTTGCTGCTACTGCATTTTGAAATTATTATTTAGCTCCTTTTAAGTTTTCAGCTTACAGTCAGTAGGGAGATAGTCAACCACAGACTTGTACAATCTCTTGTGAGTTAGAGTCATTTCAGTAAGATGTTATTTCGTGGTAGAGCTGTATGTTCGGACCTAAGTCTTTTGACCCCCTCTTTGCACCAGCCTTGCTGCTGCTTTTGAATGGCTTTGAAATGAACATGTGGGTACACTGGTGTTTTGTGAACTTCATAATGTAGTTAACAGTGCTTATGTTTATAGTTTAAGAGGATCTGCCAGGCTAAATGTAGCATGTGAAGGGCCCATGCCTGTTCCAGAAGCCTGCCTGCTGCAAGGAAAAAGGGGTTGGCTAGGCAGGCACAGTTTAGGTGGAGTGAAGGGGGTGTATGCAGTGTCAGGGGCCTTTCCTTTGCTGTGCAGCACAAGGAGCACACTGCAGTGCTTGGGAAAGCTGAAAGAAGCACTGCAGCTGTTCTCGCTGCCTGTCTTTACCTTAAGTTGAGAGAAAACTGGTTTTCAGTCTGGGGAGAAAAGAAGAGAGGTGGTGAAGGTTGCTCCCCAGCCTGGCATGAGCAATAATACCTAGCGGTTCACAGGAGCAAGGTTCAGTGCTGTGTTTGTGGAGCATGCTGCTCGGGCTGCCTGCTCTGGCTGCTGCTGCCCCTGACCAGCCATCTGGCTGGCCTGTCCTCCAGCTCTGCTCTGCTGGGAAGAGAAGACTTAAAACAGGGCCTGTTGGACCTGTTCTGGGGCAGCAGAAATACTATTTATAGTGTAAGAACCATGCCCAGTTGGTGCTGTGGTGGGGAGATAAACCTGTGAATAAAATGTGGATTTTGCACACAATTCATACGGAGGAAGGAGAACTCCTAGCAGCGTCTAGCCACATGAGGGTGCTCTGGGGTTTCCAAAACTTGTCTGCTGAGCCGCTGAACTGGAACCTCAGAGACAAGGCTGAGCTTACTTACAGGGCTGTGGAAATAGTGAATAAACAAAGATGTTGAAAAAAATATTTTCCTTCTTGGTGGGACCCAGAATAATTAGGTCCCTTAATAATATCAGCAATGAAACATCTAAATGTTCAGACAGCTGGTTTGTCTGCTCACCCTTCACATTGGGGAGCATGTGTGCAGCAAAGCTGCTGCTTTGGTTTGGTAGAGGTGAGAAGCTTTTGCAATTGCCTGCTTCTTGAGCTTGTCACATGCTGTTGGAAACTTGGTCACATCTTGATCTGAATGGTGAGCTTCATTCTTTAAATTTGGCTTGGAAGGGTCTTCTGAAGTTATTTGATCCAGTTCCCTGCTTGAAGTGGGTCCAGTTAGATGAGGTTGCTCAGGGCCTTGTCCGGGTGAGTTGTATCTCCAGAGATGGAGATTCCACAACCTCTCTGGCACCTGTGCCAGTGTCTGACTGTCTTCATGATGATAAACTTTTTCTTCCATTTAATTGGCATTTCCCTTGTACCTCGTGTCTTGTTATTGCCTGTGCTGTCTCCAAGTGCCTTCAAGAAGAACCTGCCTCCATGATCCACTTCCCCCTTAGATAGCTGTAGGCAGCAAGAACCCTTCTCTTAAAGCTGAATGAGTCCTATTAGCCTCTTCATGTACACCATATACCTGAGCCCTTTAATCATCTTGGTGGCCCACCACTGGGCTCATTTATAAAATCATGGAATTATTTAGGTTGGAAAAGATCTCTGAGATCATCAAGTCCGGCTGTTATTGCAGCACTGCCAAACCTGTGTCCCTAATCACCACACCTAATCTTCTAAATTCCTTCACATGTGGTTGCTCAGCTGCTACCCTGGGCAGCATGTTCCAGTGATTGACAATCCTTTCTGTGAAGTTTTTTTCCTAATATACAATCCAAACCTCTATTTTTGCTCATCCTATTGTTTGTTACTTTGGAAAAGAGACTGACTCCCATGTGGCTACAGCCTCCTTTCAGGCAGTTGTAAAGAGTGAGAATGTCTCCCCTGAGCCTCCTTTTCTCCCTAAACACTCCCAACTCCCTCAGCTGTTCCTCATCAGACTTGTGTTCCAGGCCTTTCCCAGCTCCATTGCCCTTCTCTGGACACGCTCCAGCACTTCAATATCTTTCTTGTAGTGTGGGGCCCAGAACTGGACACGGGACTTCAGATGTGGCCTCAGCAGTGCCAAGTACAGAGGGTCAAGCACTGCCCTGGTCCTGCTAGACACACTGATTGCTGATGCAGGCCAGGGTCATTTGCCTTCTTGGCCACCTGGGCACACATTGGCTTGTGTTCAGCAACTGCCAGCTGGCAGGCACCCCCAGGTCCTTTTCCACCAGGCAGCTTTCCAGCCCCTCTGTCCCAGCCTGTAGCTCTGCATAGGGTTGTTGGAACTGAAGGTGCATGGCCTTTTGACTGTCATACACTTGGCTTCAGCTTATTGATCCAGCCTGTCCAGATCCCTCTGCAGAGCCTTCCTACCCTCCAGCAATCAGCACTCCCACCCAAATTGGTGTCATCTGTGAAATTGCTGAGAGCGCACTCCAGTAGGCCAATGTCTTTCTTGTACTTGGAAGCCCTGAATGCGTGACTCCAGATAATGTGTCTTGTGGGCATTGAGTAGAGAGGAATAAACACATCCATCCATCTGCTTGCCATACATTTGCCCAACTATACAGCCTGGAAGGTGATTGAGTGCCTTTACTGTGGGTGTACACTTTGACTCGTGCTCAAATTGCCTGCCATGTTACCCTCTGCTATTCTGTGAAGCTGTTCTCTAGTGAGTCAGCTCTCTGCACCAGTACTGTGTGGTTACTCCTTCCCAGCTGCACAATAACCCTGATCTTCATTCCTGTCAGCCCATGTCCTCAGACTAAGATCCCTTTGAATAGCAGTGCTGTCCTCAGTTCATAGAATCATACAATATCCTGGGTTGGACAGGATCCGTACAGATCACTGAAGTCCAACTCATGGCTCCGTAGAGGACAGCCCCAAAAATCACACTGTGATCCTGAGGGTGTTATCCAGAGACTTCTTGTACTCTGTCAGGCTTGGTGCTGTGACCGCTTTTCTGAGGAGCCCAACCACCCTTTGGATGAAGAACCTTTTCCTAATATCAAAACTAAACCTCCCCTGACACAACTTCATGCTGTTTCCTGAGGTCCTGACACTGGTCAGCAGAAAAAAGAGATTGGCATCTTCCCTTCTGCTTCACATTGGGATGAAATTGTTTATTGCTTACTCTCTCTTATTTGGTATTCATGAACTCACCGTCATCCAGGTTGTTAATGAAAGATACTAGAGTGTTGGCCCTAATAATCACTGTGAGCTGCCCTGTAACTGGTTGTAAATTGTATGTTTTTTCTTTGAGAGGTGAAAATCTTTTAGCCTGATGCTCCAGCCAGTTTTCTGCCTTTTTTTACTGTCCACAAACCAATCGGTAATTTGTTAATAAAGATACTACAGGAGACTGTCAGTAGCTTTGTTAAAGGTGCTGTAAACAACTCCTCTACTGCTCTCCTCTTGCTCTTAAAACCATGAATTCATAGAGTGTTAAGGGGTTGGAATGGACCTCAAAGACCATCTAGTCCCAATCCCACTTCATGGGCAGGATGTGTCTCACTAGACCAGGGTGCTCAAGGCCTTATCCAGCCTGGCCTTGAACACTTGCCAGGCATCCACAGTCTGCCTGGGTAACCTGTTCCATGTCTCACCACCTTCAAAGTAAAAATTTCTTCCTAATATCTAACCTAAATTTCCCCTCTTTCAGTTTGTACCCTTTACTCCAGTGTCCTATCACTGCAGGTGCTGGAGAGTCCCTCTCCAGTTCCTGGTAGGCTCCCTTCAGGTAGTGGAAGGTTGTCGTCTCAAAGGTCAGGTCGGGTCAGTAGCAGTTTGCACTTGGTAAAGCCACGCAGGCTGTCCTGGTTACTTTTATATTCTTCCTGTGTTTTGAAGTGACTTCCATGAAGACTTCTTCCATAACCATCCCAGGGATGAGGTTATCCTGACTGGCATGTAGTCCCCATGTCTTCTCCTTGCAGATAGGTGTGATTTTTTTACCTTTCCTTCCCCCTGTCCCGAGTAATAGAAAATCTCTCCCAGTACCATGATCTTTCAGAGATTACGTACTAGCCTTGGAAAGACAGAAGCCTGCACCCTAAACACCCCCACATGCATCCTGTCTGTGCCACATGAAAATTTAGGTACAAACTACTGCTTTCCTGTTCCTGAGTAGTGCTTCACTCCCTCATCTTTGCTAGCAGGGCTGGGGAGCTGTAGGGGGCAGACCTCACCAGTGAAAGCACGTTAAAGCGTTATTAATGCAAGAAGGCAAGAGGTGATTTTAGAGCCATGGTGACAATTAGTTACCTGGCTTTCCCGGTGATGTCCTGCTTTGCTGCCTGCCAGCTCTCTTTCAGTTTCTGTAAGCAAAAAAGTGAGAAGAGAAATGTTGATTTTTTGTATGATGACCAAGTTGCCAATTCAGTGCAAACAATATAAGTGAAGAAATTTTTAAAGTGTGGCTCAACTCCCTGCAGACTTCAGAATAAACTTTCAGGCTGAGGGGCTTTTAATTGTTAGTACAGATACATTGACAGCTTGCTTTTTAACTTTCCTAAGTAGTTTATAGCACTAGCTGGCATGTTGGTGTGCTTAAAGAAGCACTTTTGCCCAGTGCTGCCTGCTCAGACATAATAGATTGTCTAGACAGCTTGCTAGGGAGAGAACTTGTGGTTGCAGCACATTTTTACAATTCTAGAGCATCCAGATTTTGTAGATTTCGTGAGTTTTTAAAGAACCTTATCTTTGCATTTAGGTAAGTGGTGTAGAATCAACAATTCAACGCATGAGCCTGTCATCAGGGTCAGCATCTGCCAATATTAAAGTTCTGTCATGTACAGGGGATGGGGCATAGCTGCTGACTATCTAACCATACTCCCTAGGAAAGGCAGATGTCATTTGGGAAAGCTCCTGGATATGTTAGGGCATTCTGTTGGAAGTGAGCCTGCTGAGGTAACCATACCCACTGCTGTATGCAGTGGGAGGAATGGACAATGAGGTGATCTGAAGTGCTGGGCAGGGTGGCAGCACCCATTTGCTCCCAGTTAAAATGCTGCACGGGGCAGGTGTGACACTGGATGTGTAAGCTGCATTATTTGCTCTATGAACTGTATGTGGAGGTAATGCTAAAAGTACAATGTGATTGTTGTGCACAACCTGATGGATTTTTTTCACTGCATTTTATGTCCTGTGTGTTTTGTTAGCTATATTTAATTATTTAAAAATCACTGAGAAGATGAAGTTGCCAGTTTCTAGTAAGCTAGAAATAGGGAATATGAATAAATAAATCAATGCTTCTGAAGGTCTTCTAAATAACACCATTTTAACAAGGCATTTCCTGATGCTGGAGATTGAAAGGCACTTATCATTGAAACATCAGTGCTTTGCCATTTTCATTGCTGTATGAAAAGAAAACAAAATAAACCCTTTTCTGTTTCGACGCAAATGTCATGCTTTTAGCCTGTAATGCAGTACACTGACCATCCTGGACTGAAAACAATTTGTGATAACTTTATTTTCTGAAAAGATTGCCATTTTCTCTCCACTGCACATTCCCACTTTGCAAGCAGTGATGCACCAAATGTTCATTGGAAAAGGATTTTCAAACTCTAGGAGGACATTTCAAGTGATAGAGAAGAGAGTTCTTAGGCAGTCTCCCTTGTCTGTTTGCTTTTAAGAGATTACATGGGAAATCCTATTTTGTGTCCCATCTCTGAAGCAGGAAAATGAAGCAGTAGAACCTAGGTACTCTGTATTCCATGTGAATGCTGAGAAAGGATGAATTAGGGCAGGGGGCTTAGGTGCTCCTGCTTTCCTGTGTGTACTTGATCCCCTGTTGCCACCACAAGAAGGTACATGCAGTTGGCTCTGTTTAGCCCTCATTGCCCCTTTAGTTTGTGTCTGTCTCTGCCCCTAAATGTTTTTAGCCCTGTAAAGATTGGAGCTGAGCACTCCAGTTATACAGGCTGCCAAGCAGTATCATGGCACTTGGATGGGATACAAGAGACTAAGGTGGAGGCTCCTGCTTGCACGGGTAACTCCGAGTTTATTAGTGTGAGCAAAGTGGCTCTGATGGTTTCTTGGTAAGCCAGGCTGCAGACAGGGGAGAGAGAGCCCTCAATGGGAGCCTGAAGCCTGCATCCTAACCTTTTAGGCTGCTTAGGTACTGCAGGTTTCCCATCTTTTAGTGTTAGTGTGATTTTTTCCTGACTCAGGATGGAGAAACATCTGAAATCTTGGTGTTTTCCATAACAGAAAAAGGCATCCTGTCTAGGTCTGTCCATGACTTGCTGAGTGGCCTGCAGAAGCTGAAGGCAAGCCAGTCTCTCCCCATGAATTGCAAAGGTCCTGAATCTGAGGCTCAGTCTGGTGGGTTGGACTCCACATCTCAAGATGAGATGAATACAGCCTTCTGTGGTGCTGAGATCAGCGCTGTGTCAGGGAAAGCTGCCTGCCTCATGAAGTTTTACTTACTGATTTTCTTTTGCAAATAGTAAGTTCACAGTTGGCTTTGTCTACTTTTCTTTTTGGAATAATTATTTATGAACCAAGATGTGGTGAAGAGCAAACACCAAACCAAACACCCTTTTGGTGTGGATGCTAAGTTGTCACTTCTGCTGTTTGCCAGTTAACAGATGCCCAAAGAGTGACTTATGAATGCTCAAGAGAAGAAACTTGTTTACAAGTTATTTATCAGTTCTGTTCCGGTGTGTTGGGGAGGTGGGCAGACCTTGGCAGAGAGTGTTCAGCAGTTTGATGGGAATGCTGCAGTGGAGCAGATCTGGCCTGTGTATCAACTGTGGGCATCTGCACTGAGATGTGACAGTCAGCTTTCAGAGACAGGCAGTACATCATCTTCGCCCTGCCTTCCAGCTTGATACTTTTTACTGTTGCATGCATCTGATATAGATTATCTCAGGTTGCATTAGATATTGGGGCAAATTATTTAGACATTTAGAGGTGTTACTGCACATGTAGAGCAGTGCTGGCTTACAGCCACATTCCAGATTGCAGCCAGGACTGCTGGAGGGTTGTACAGGACATAGTGTCAAGGAACAGGCAGAATTAAGGTGGAAGGATTACTTCGTAGGTCATACCAGTTCCTGAATTCACTTCAGAGTTGTGTCCCACCAACTGTTTTTCCTGTTTCAAGTCCCAAACCATCTCCTTTTCACTTCAACCACTCTGCTTCATTAAAGCTGATGAGGAAAGCATGGTCTTTTTTCTCTTGGTGCAAAGAAGGGTTAGTGTTGGAGCTACTGAAAATAATGTTTTAAATTACCAAGCAAGAAATATGGTAATAAAATAAATGATTTTGTGTCTTTACTAAAGAAAGTTTGGTTCATGTGGTGATACATGTAAATAGAATAACTGTTTTAATAATGATCAATTTAAATTACATTTCTTATTGTCTTTAAAAATTAATTAAATGGTCAAATATTGCATTACTTTTACTTACAGCAAGCTGTTTGGGTTGAAAATTGATTTACAATAGAAGTGCAAAATGACTTAATTTAAATTATAAAAAGGTAAATGAACTGCAGTATTTGTTCTGAAGGGTCGTTTTGTGAAAATGTTTCTTTTTCAAAAACAAATGAAGTGGATATTATTTTCAGATAGATTTTTAGTAAAATTTACTCTTTTTTACTCATTCTTTTATACTCTCAGTTGCTATTCAAAGACACAAGAACAAAGCAGATGTTAGCTCCAATCAGTTTCTTGTTGTGAGAATAAATGAGATATTTTTTACTAAGCAAAACTGAATAAGTATAAAAATTGTTCTTGCAGAAGCAGACAAAGCCTTCTAAGTTCTGGCTTCAGTGCACCAGCCAGTAATTCTTCAGATGTAGTATTTGACTCACTAAAGGTGTGCAGTAGTGATTTAAGTGATGTTAATAGGCTGGCAAACATAGACCTCATCAAAAGGGGTGCATAACCACATTTCAAAATTTGATTTTGTTTTCTGCTTCAGAGCAAATTTTTTTAGCTTCAGAATGTAACCTTGTAACTAAGAGAATGGTGTGCAGTCTCTCTCTTGTAGGAGGAGGTGACATAACACTGAGCAAGGTTGGGAGGAAAGGATGTAACTTAGCTCTTCGTGAGAAGCTGCTTCCTGTGTGGTCTCAAATCAGCAGCAGAAAAGTTTTTTTTTTAATTGAATAGTGAATTTATGGTGAGGGGCAGGGTGTACACAGTCTCCCTCCTAACACTTGGATTACAACTAAATGGCATATTTCCCTTCATGTGGGAAGGAAACAACTGGAGCAGCTACAGGAGGAAGCAACTATACCACCGTTATTCCTGAAGTTATGAAGGTCTCCTTTCAGATGCATTTATTATGTGCCCTACTTTCTCTTTGCTGTGTGATCAGTATGCATTACATCTCTGCATCAGGATCCTATGTCCCCTCCCATGGGTGGGGGAAAGATTCCAAATCCCAGAATTCAGTTCTGACGGATTTATTTTTACTTGCGTTGTACGTTTATAAAAAAAGGGTCTTGTTCATCCTGACCGATTCCATGGAGAAATAGGAATCTGTGAAAGGAAGACAGATCCTGAGTATTTAATGGAAACATTTTTTATTTTCAAAAGCTGCTTAAAGCTGTCTTTTTTACTATTACCCATTGCAGCTCAGAAGTCTGAAGAGAATTTTGGAGATGGAACATTTTAAATATTCAGAACATCTCTGTTTCTTTGCGTAAGGTATGAGTGTCAGGATTTTTTTCCCATCAAAATCAGGACCAGTGCTGCTGTTTCTAAAATACATTGACTGCTTTGGTGCTACGCACACTTCAGTAGCCCTTGCGAGTTTGCTGTGGTTTTTTGTGTGTGCACGTGTGCGTAGCTAAGCTTTAAAACCTGACATGTATCTCTACGATAAGAAAAATTATGCCATCCTCTCCTTTCTTAAAGTGGCTTTTTAGTAGGTTGCTTTGGAAGTGTCACAAACTGCAGTTGTTCGTAAGTAAATTTTTTCCCCTCCTTATCTTCAGTTTGTATAGCCTTTGGAAAAAAACAGTTGCTGGTCTTGACATTCTCTGCTTCCTGTCACCCCCATTTTTTTTGTCCATTTATACAAACCATGACAAACTTGCAGTGACTCCTTGGTTATGTCAGTGTTTTCCACTGCTGCCCTTTCTTGTCTTTGCACCCCTTGGCGTGTAAAAATCAGGAGCAGTTAATTTAAGAAAATGTCTTTCGCCTTAGATTTTTCACTGTGCCTTCAGAGACGCTATTTACTCCCTGATGCCTTTCTTCACCCCCTGTTGAGAGTAGGTTGTAGTAGAACAAGTAACTGCACATAGGGGATAGAGCAAAATTAATATGGAAATATTAATAATATGGCTTAAAATAGTCTTGTACACAAGTTGCTAATTTAATTTTTGTGTATGGTAGATGTTAAAGAACAGCCCTGAAAGAAATTCACTATTTCTTCACAGCAGAACTCAGAAATGCAATGAGGATTTTGTGGATAGTATTGTTGTTTGCAGTTCATTGTTTATGGTTCATCTGTCATCATTCTCTACATCCCCTGCGCTCCTGAGTACACACTGTGAAAGGGACAACAGCAGTGGAGGGCAGATCCCAGAACCACTTGGCCAGGGATAAAAGGATGGTGCCCTGTAATGGCAAAGTCATTTCTCTGGTGAGTGTGCTCCAGTGCACTCTCTTCTGCCTGTTTTGGTTTGAAGGTTGTTGTCCTTTTTAAAAGTAAAAATATTTGTAAAAGGGAATAATAGCCAAAGTCTTTTGACTCTAGCAATGGCTGTGTGCCAGGATGCTTAGCAGCAATGCTGAAGACATTTATGATCCTCTTTTTTCCCCCACTCATTCTTGCCCCCTCACTGGTACTGACAGAACAGTTTGTGGGATTGTGTTTTGAACCAAATAAGTGAACCAGTCTTGCTTAAAATGTAGGCTTGTTCTTTTCTTCTGTGTGTAAAATCTTAAAAAAGGAAGTAAAAAGCACACATTTTGTGGCTTCAGTGGGAAATGTTTCAGGGAACTAAACTGAACTGTTCAGAGATTAAGGGGGATAAGAGGAACTTAAACTTCTGCTGGGAAGTGGGAACAATTGGTGAATGCACACCTATGTCACCACCAAACTCTTCATTACAGAGCCTCTTATTTAATTCAACTACCTTTTAATCTATGTCTTGAAGGTTTTTTAGCTTTGGAGCATTGAAGTGCAGGGACAAGGTGTTCAGAAAATGTGGTATTTAGATGTGCACCCTACATAAAAAATTGCCGCTCTTGTCAAAACAGGGATTTATCTCTGGTCAAACTAAACAGCTGGGAAGTTGAAGGGGAAATGGTGTTTCAGGGAAGCTCTGTCTCAACTGGCTCCTCCAGTTATAAGTGCTGTAATCAGTAAGGCAGTCTGTAAACACTCAAATGAAACTCTCTACTGGTCTCCTGTCCTGTAAATTCTTCCTGCTAGTGTAGTGGAAATTCCTGCTGTTCAGTGCCTGTGTACAGTAATTTAGACTTGTGCAGACTTGTGAACAGGATGAGCTTTAGTTTAATGGTTGTGAGGGGACACTGAAGGCACAGAGCTTCTGGAAAACCTGCTACCAGAAATCCTTTTATTCCCTTTTCTCTAGAAAGTTGCATGGAGATTGGAATTACTGCCAACTTTGTCTACTTTTATATATTTATATATATATATATATATATATATATATTTACCTATCTATATATATATTTTTTTTAATAGCAGATGAATTTCCATAGTCACCTTTACACTTAAATGATGTTTATTGTAGTAAATGAGAAGTTATAAGTTGAGATTTTTCTGCTACTGCTGGGCTGAGATTCGTGACTTGATTGTTGGTGATAAAGATTGTCATCAGTGAATGGTCACGTTTCACACACACACATACAAAAATTATTTTAATGAATTTGGTCAAAATTGGTCAGAATGTGGGTGATGCTTCCAGACCTGGGTGGCTAATAGCTTCATGACCTGCTGCCACAGGACATGGGGAAACTTAGGTGGAAGGTCCTTAATTAAAATCTGAGACATTAAAAGTTTAAACTGATTTCTCAGATCTCATCTGTATGTTTGCCTCTCTCTTCATCCTCCCTCAGATTTCCCAAAGTCTTTCTTTTTATTCCAGCATAGAACAAAAATCGAGAAATAAATTTTATTTGAATACGGGATTCTTTTTCACCAGCCTACCCTATTATTAATAACTATAATAGATATTTGAAAGGAAGCTCTATGAAATGGAGTAGACTGTGCCATCATTTTGAGATACTAGCATCTTTGCAATGATGTTCAGATAACTAAAGAAAACTTGTCTGCCATTTTCATATGTGTAGTAGAGGAGAGGACGAATGAAAAAAAGAGGTGAAAACTTCCTACAATTTCCTCCATGTTTGTGATAACTTTAAAGTATTCAGCCATCAATACTAGAATGGGTTATTGTGTGGTTAACTGAGGTAATGGCCAAGAGATGTTTAGCAGGCCACATTGTTTTAGCAAATGAAGCAGCTGCACAGGGCATTCTTCTGTTCAGATGCTAAATTGCTAGGGCCAGTTTGGGGAGCTAGAATTTGTCTTGGCTGGTGGTGGGTTACCTAGGAAACAAGGATTAAACTTGCCCCCAAAAATCCTAAATGAGGAGAGCTGAGTTTGTATTTTCATGAAGAGTGTTTAGCTTTGTGTTGTGCACATACTTGCACATGCATTTATGCATGTGTATCCATCTGACTTCGGTCTCTGAAAAAAAATCACAAATTCCTTCTTTTTGTGGTGTCTTCCCAACAGAGGAGAAAGGGTCTCACAAAAGTCAAGCTCAGACAACGCTGAAAAAGAGGAATCACTTATCAGCTTTTTTCTCAGGGGTCTGCAGTTCAAAAGGTGGTAAAGGCTTACCTGGCAGTTACTTCCAGAGGTTCTGGGAGTAACTTCCTGCATTATGCATGCAACCTGACATTGTAATCTCTGGCGCAGTGGAATCTGAGTCAAACTACATCTGGTCTAATGCACAGCTTGGTTTTGTAATGTTTAGAAGAACTTTTATTCATTTCTTTAATTATAGACTTTAAATGAGAAAGGGCATATTGTTTCTAATATTATAGTAGTCTTGATAACTTCTGAGACTTAAGCTGCAAAGAATAAGTTTCAATATTCAAAATAAATTAAACTGTTTTCATATAGAGTTTATAGCTCCCAACTACAAGGGAGTCAAGGCTGCCTGCTCTGCAATGCTTAACTTATTCAATTTTAGTCCTTTTTGGAGGCCTTTGTATATTGCCTGCTAGGGCTGTGGGTGATATCTTCGATAAACTATGCAGATGATAGTGTAAAATATTGTTAAAATTATTGTAGAAATAGAAACTTGGTACTACATGTTCTTCTTGCTGTGACATTCTCATCATCCCTGCTTATCTTGCTGTCAGAAAAAGAAGTCTCTTTCTATAGTTAGCCTAGAAAGGCGTATCTGGCCCAAAGAAGAGTGAGGTTATCTCTTATCTGCCACCTCCATCACTGGCACGGTTGGGAGCAGAGACCTGACTTCACAGCTCTGCCTTGAGGGTGAAGGGTTAGGGCACTTCTTTAGTTTGACTTGCTCTGGGGGTTTTGATGCTCCTGGTGTAGGAGGCGAGTAGAATCAGGAGTATTTGTAGCAAAGGCAGCTGCTGCCCAGAGTCATCAAAACTCTGCTGTGGCATTCTCTGGGCTTTCCATTTCACTGCCACTGCTGCAGCTTTAGAGGAGGATTTCCTTCTGGGGTCCCTGCTCCTTCTGAATCACATGGCTTCTAAAGCTGTTCATGCTGCTTTCACACCACCTTTCAAATACAGAACTTATTTCTGTAGCGCTGAAACCTTTGGGCCATAGCTGTCTTATTCCAGTGGCTTTCCAAGCCCCATGGTCTGCCTAGTTATTAGGCTGTTTTCCCTCATTGGTCATAATTTCCACTTTTGCTTGCTGTTGAGACTATCTCATGAATGCAGTGACTAAGAAGAACAGTCAGTACATTGGAATTGAAAGGAGAGACTTCTGTACTGAACAGGCAAGAGTAGCAGTAACACAGAAAGGAGTTGCAGTAGTGATGCCACTGAGGAAGCAGGTCTTTACAGGAGGAATATAGTGCTGTAAGTACCTTGATTTAGATATACCAAGCCTTAAGTTCAGTGCACTGCACTTGTAGCAATATTAGCACGTGTGTGGTGTTGGCTGTTGTCTTTTTTTGTTCTCCTAATCTTACTGGCCTACTAGTATACCAGGAGACCCAGTGCTTTCTCTCAGCTGGACTTGGAAGGCAAAGAATTTGGTTAGCATATGTTGCACAAGGTACAGTGGTAGGGGGGTTGCATGTGTACCTGCTGCAAGATTGCCCAAAAGCATCTTCCATCTGGAGAAACCCAAGAAATGTTTGGAAGAGAAGTCTGGAGTACTCTTCTGCACACTTTTTGTTGGAGATATTGGGGTAGGAATTTGCTTCTGGCTGTCCCCAGGTTGGTTCCACTCATTCTGCAGTGATGTTCAGAGATGGCTGAGCTGAGCTGTACTGCTCCATGAGGATTTCCCACCTCAGCTGGCATTCACCAGCAATTTCCGAGCCCAACAGTTGGAACCTTCTTCACAGATAATATTCTTGCTAAAACTTCCTGTATTAGAACAAAAAACCTTTGTTCTCCTCTGCTTGCTTTTAAAATTTTGCTTTCTTTTTCATGCTTATATATCAGCAGTGCTGTGAGGGAGAGGCATGTACGTGCATGCAAGCATATTTAGGTTTAAACACACAAATTAAAATGTTGACAGGGCTGATATCAGTCCAGCACAACTAATGTAAACAATTCTGCATCCTTTTGTTAGACAGTGGAAATTCTCAAAGGTGAGGTAAAGGTCAACCTAATTTTGTGGGTTTATATAACTGCATTTTTCTCTACAATTTTTTTTTTCTTCTTCACTGTGAGACTCCCATAAACCAAAGCTGTGTACAAAGCAAATTATACTGCAGATAGCACAGCAAAGGCTGTCAGCTGCACAGAAGGTGCCTAGGGTATGAATATTTTGATTTAACTTTTCATTCCTATTGTCGTTTGTGTTGTTAGCAGCAGGGGTAAAACTTTCAGAATAAATTGTAACTTTTAAATTGCTGCTTTTAAAGGGTCACAGAATAGTCAAGATTGGTGTTATCACTAATTGTCTCTAGTGAGGACCACTGTGCTAAGCGGTATTCAAAGGTTCCCTCAAACTGAAGGCTGTAAAATCAGGGAAATAGCGCATTAATGGGAAAGGCAAGGTATTAAGAAATAGAGTGTGGATTTTTTTACTTTTTCCTATATACTAGTGCATTTGTGTCAGCTTTTTCTGAAGCATTTCTAACTTGCATGTGTTTCTTAACTGGGCAATTGATAATTACTTTTGGTGAGGAGGTAGAGTGGACCTGCAGAACCCAAAGGGGAAGGATAGAGCAGTTGCTGATGCTTGTAGGTGTGTGCTGGGGGACAGTGTGGAATATGAGTGAGAAGCCCTGGATGGGCAGGATAGCACTGAAAAAATTTCAACCCGTTTACATGTAGTGTTTTTGAGAAGAAGGAAGAAGAGTGGGTAATAATCCTGATAGGAGAGAAAAAACATAAACCTGATGTGACAAAACAGAGACCCAGCATAGAAGATTTTAGAAGATTGTGAAACTACCTAAAATAAGGCAAAGCAAACTACGGCAGGTACTTGCTGTCAAACTCGAGAAGATGACTGAGGGGAGATAGGAATAATTTTGATGTAGAGGAGGTTTCATAACACTTGAACTTCTAATCTCAGGTGTTCTCTCCCCCATCAAGTACTGAAAGCTGCATTGAACTTTTAAAAACAAAAGTTCTTTGTGTGAATCCTCAAGGGTTGTGTGGGTCAGGCTTTCAGCCTTTTTCTATGCGATTAGGATTTGACATTTCCCCCCTCTCACATGAAAATCTGCTGGCTACTTTTTGTTGACTAGAGGACTCATGCTGGGCCTTTAGGGAGAGTCACATACTAAGAGGAGTGGCTTTAAAGAACTGACATTAGTCTACATCTGGCCAAGAGAAGGCACTGTACGAGCCAAGGGATGTCAAAAATAGATTCATTGGAAGAGAGTAATTTGCTTGGTATAGGCTGGGGTGATATTTTCAGAAAAGTTTCAAGACCCTCCGGAATGTTTTGCTCCCATCTTGCATTGGCTAGAGGGGAAACAGAGACAATGTTTAGGTACAGGTCAGTGTGAAGACCAGATAGAAGGAAATGTTTGAGAGATGCTGACAGGGCTGAGCAGATAACCTAAAAGTAACTCAGAGTTTGAGGAGTTCCTAGGTCTTGGGCCTGAAGGAATGAAGAGCATTGTCTGTTTATATACAGTGTCCTTCAAAAAGACAGTGGTTTGGATTAGAGCCAGAAGTTTTTTGTGCTAAGCTCTCCTTTCTTCTCTTTTGTACCATGAGTGAAAGATAACAAGTCCTTTCTCAGTCCCAATGAGTGGAAATGCTGGCTTCAGACAGCATTTGCAGGTTTCTGTCAGCTCTTAAAAAAGGAGGAAAGAAAATCTAAATGTATCAGTTCTCACTGACTATCCATAATGCTGCTTGCTTTTTTCCTTCTTTCTGGAAGAAAAGGGTGCCTAGCTGTGTATGTGGATGATGAGAGTGAGAGAAAAAGTTTTGGATCACACAGTAACACTCATGCATAGTCTTACTGCCCTTATCACCCCAGTTATTTCCTGAGTGCCCTGTGGGGTACTCAGGAATTTCAGAACAGAGCATCAGAGAAACCCAGGTTCTGTCTGGGAGCGGCTCAGAATAAGCAAGGTAAGGATGCTAGCCAGCATGCTTCTCTGCAATCCTGCTGCTGTTTTTAGATGAGACAGCTGAAATCAGGATTGCCAGGGAGACAGATAATGCCTGAGGCAAATGTCTGAGGATTTGCTGCAGCTGAAGAACTGGAAGTGTAAAAGTCTCCTTTTCAGAATCCACTGCCTGGGCTCAACCTCTTGCGGCAGGTGCTTTGCAAGTCCTCTTTAGAGAATGTGGCAGAATTTATTTTTAAGATGCCACTGCTGAGTGCAGGAGCTGTGTATAGCTTAGAGCACTCATTGGAAGTGTGAGAGGTCTGAGTTAGTTTCTTTTGTCAGCTTGGAGATACAAATCTGCATCTGTGAGCTGCCCAGAGAGTTAGTGTTGTAGCTGGGCTGGGATGAGGAGCAGCAGCGTATTTGCTTGCAGCTCAGAGCTGAACCCCTTTTACAGCAGAGACCACGAGTTCTGGAGATAAGCAGAAGAGCAAATGAGGGGGAGAGTGTTGTACTGTAGCCCAGTGGCTGGGACCCACAGGCAGCACAGAGTGTTGCAGGCTGTGGCTTCTGCATCTTCAAAGTGTGTACGTTTTACAAGAAACAGACCATGGATAATAATCTGAAGTAATTCGCAGCCATGACTGCATTTTGTAACTGTTCCAGGTTGGATATGTTACTGTTATCAGGCTCTTTCACAGCACCTAAGCCAGGTTTTGGATTGTGATGTTGTTGAGGGAGGCGTTGGACATCTGACTGCTCGGCCTGGACTCCTTTGATCGTGTGGCAGGAACAGGTCAGGTGGGCAGGCACTGTGGTTGACAGCCAGATGATGGAAATTGGATATGCTTTGAACAGCACCACAGTCTGACAGAACATAAGAATTAGCTGTGTACCAAGGGCTGGGAGGATTAACTACTGAGTCATGTGTTTAGAAGGCCACTCAGGGGTAGAGGCTATCTGCTCAGCATGCTCTTAGGAGTTAGTAAGCAGTGCTTTTCATACAAGAGGTCAGGAGTTTAGTTACAGGGGGCAGTTTGGGTGACTGACTTATGTAGTGGCATTCAGTAAGGAGTGGGAGAGATGGTAAAACCAGCAAAACCTTCATAAGAAGAAAAGAGTTTATTTCCTTGTCAAAGCTATACAGAGGGCTCAAATGCAAACTCTTCCGCCTTGCAAAGACAGGCAGGGGAAATGGTAAGCTTTTCCTTGACCTCAAAACTAGGAAGGAACCAACCAAATGGAGGAGCTGGGTCAAATGTCTAAGGACAAGTGTAGGTAAATGTAGTGCAAGGATGTAGGTACAGAATTAGGTCAAGGCACAAAATAAGATGCAACTAGTAAGAGAAGTTGAGAGCTACAGTAAATAATTTTTAGGATGTCAAAGTCTTTGCTTCACTTTCCCAGAAGGAACTGGCATGGTATCTGGCTTGGTATAAAATGTTTCTTGACTAAAAATAATGTAACTGTTTGGACCTCTGTGTCATCCTCACTTGAAAGTTGATACTCTGGGCTCTTCTCTGTGTCACTTGGCATCTATCCCACACCAGAATCTTGAATTTACTACTTGCATTTTGGCCCGACTGGTAATAACCATTGTTATTTACAATGCTGTCTCTTGCCTGCTTTACATTTTTCATCTCTGACATGCAAAGTGCCTCCCAGAGGAGGTCTTTTAATCTCATCCTTCTTCACCCTCAAGCTGTGTAGAGTTTTATCCAGTCAGTGCACAAAAAACCTACTGAGCTGCTCTTTCCCCCAGCATTAATAGGATTTTCCAACATAAATCTCTCATCTATCAATGGATTAACATGCTTAAAATGCAATTCACTGGGTGGTTTAAAGAGCTCAGCCATGGGTAGTAAAAAACAGTACCTTTCACCACAGTAATGCTAATTCTGATCCACGCAGGTTGTTAGTGACTGGGAGTTACTGCATGAGCTACATCAGCTGAGTGTACTTACAAACCCATGTCAGGGATTTCTCACTGGGCAGAATGCAGGCAGTGCCTTCCCATTTCAGGGAGTAGAAAGATATGCATCCACATTTAACTTAGTTTTTAAGATGTTTGCTAGAAATAAATGGTGGTACAGGGGATTTCTTGTTTTGTCATTCTAAGGAAAAGAGGTGATGGGGGAAGCAAAAATCCCAATATGATATTTATTATTCATACTTTTCTTCAAACATGAATAATGTTTGCAATAATACGTATAACTTCGTTTAGTTCTCAGATGACGTGGTCTGGGACACGGATTGGTGTTCTCTGCCTATCTTCTTGGAATAGGACTGTTTTGCACACACATGAATTTTATTCTCTTTTTAAAACTACTTTTTTAAAAAGCATTTAAGATTTTTTTTTTGCACATACCTGTCACTGTGTTCAGCAGAATCAACTTTTTTTTCTTTTAAAAAATATCACTCCATTGCAGAACTAATGTGTTTGGACCCCCTTGAGAAGGGAACCACTTGGAAAAATCTCACAGTTTATTTCCAGACCTTGAAGTGATGGGTGTGTGGCTTTTTCCCTCTGAATTTTTAAAACCATTTTTCAAAGAAAGTAAACTTTAGCCTTGGTTAAAAAAAAGAAATCATGGGGCAAAACATTTTAGCAGTTCAAATAAGGGCTAAAGAAATGACAACCCTTATGGAAAGTCAGGTGTTTCATTCTCTACTTTTTTTTTTTTTTTTTTAATGCAGTGGGGTGAGGTTTAGTGTCCTAAAATAGGCTTCTGCATCTGGAGAATACATCTGTTAAGTAGAGCAATTAGTGATTATATATTGGGTTGTTTTTACAATAACTCAGATGTTTTTCTGCAAAACTATTACCAAGGTTATGATTGCTCTTATATTTTTTTGTCTTATCTTCCCTTTTTCCCTTCTTTCTTAACTATATTACCAAGCAAAATTTATAGCAGAGACCAGAATTTATAGACTACTACAGTTAAATGGAGATTATCTAGCATCATGATAGCTTTGAGCGAAATAGGGTCTCTGTACTAGTAATTAGTTCTCCTGCTTCAGTTGAAATCCTGTTTCACACACTTTTTCCCATCTATGCTGAAGTGTTTGTATGGATCCATGGATTTTGTAGCTTTCCTCACAGTAGCTGTGGGAATGTTGACTTTTTGTTCCTTCAATGGAGTTTTAGTTCTTTGATTTCTGTTATGAAAATGCATTGGGGAAATTAGGATTTGGTGTCTGGGGATGGGTATTTTGAAAAGAATCTTTGAGCATGTGGAGAACATAGAAGGAAAAAACACAGTGTATGCAGGGCAGATGTGACAGCTGGTAGGAAGGTTTAATGAGTTAAGGGCCATGGGCCCTTCATCTCCAAAAAGGAAAGCCTTCACAAAGCTCCAGAAATGCACGAGGTTCACATGGTTTGGGCTGTGCCAGCACTGGGTCTTTTATTTAGTCTTGTGTCCCTGAATTCTGAGGCTGAGGAGCCACTACCATAAAATACTGAAAGTCAACATTTACATTGACAGTGGTTGTGCCCCAAATCATTTTATTCAGTTCTGGGTAATGGCTGATAATGCTGCAGGTTGGGTATGGCTCCTGACCAGTTGTGCCTCCCTCTTTGGTGGCAAAATAAATTGATTCGGCTGGGTGCACTCAGGAGGTGTCCTGAGGTGAGGGTTTGCCAAGTTTTAAAAAGAGAATAGCTAATAAAGTGTGTCTGAGGGCCAGACTGATACTGATATGAAGGTATGAAGAGATGCAGAATATAAAACTATTACTTGATGTGTGTATGTATCCAGAGGCAGCCAAGTGCTTATATTCCCATCTCACTGAATTTTCTGTTAATGTTAGTCAGTGGAGGTTGATGTTTTCCTTGCTTGAGTTAGCAGTGGCACTGTTTCTGTGGCTTTCTCGACTACTTCTGAAGTGACAGCAATGGAAATCTTCTGGTGATGTGCTGGGTGTTGCATGGATTTGGGCTGGTTGGAATATCCCTGTCAGAACAGTAGTTCATCACCTTGGTAGTTCAGAGAGTCCAGTTGGTCTGAAGTAGGTGCTTCTATGAAAGGAAGGCAGGGACAGCACCTGCTAACAAACAGTTATTGTAGCATTTTTGTTAAAAATGAAGTTGTTATATTGCTATACAATCAATTGCTATGTGGTTGTGTATTTTATTGTTCATCAATAAGGCTTCTAGGTATCTCCCAATGATACACTGTAATGTACCAAGCAAATGCCATGGTTGGTTTGTTCCTTCTCTCCTTCCCTCAACAGGGGATATTGCGTTCTGTGGCTGAGTGTTTCATTGTGATGGATGCAGAAATGGGTGCTACACCTGCACTACTCGGTGCTGGCAAAGGCAAGAGCAAAGTTTTGTCCTAGAAGTGGAAGTGCTGATGTCTGTGAGAGGCTTTTTTCCAGGGAAAATCTTGCCTCAGTCTTGTACCTGTCTCAGTAAAACTGTAGCAGCTGCACTGGCATCTTGCCCTTCCCCACAGGCAGCTGCAATGCACCAGGGAATAGAGCTGTGGACTTCAGGTGACCTTCTAAGCAGCTTGGATTGAGGCACTTGGAAGGCAGAAATAATGACCTTAGAGAAAGAATGCTTGCACTGCGTGCTTGGGGCTTGTTATTAGTACTGGAAGGTTTTTATGAAACATTTCCTATGCCAGCTCCACTAGAGCAGTATCCAGAGTCCCTCATGTTTGACAGGAAGGTATTTTTTAAATGCTTACTTTGTTTTCTTGTTTCTTTATTGAACACCCCCAAAAAATGGTTTTGAAATCAGGACTATTATTTTTTATTTTTCTTGGTCTTGTGTGATTATTTTTGGGGGGTGGGGTGGGGGTGATTGTGAGTGTGTTTGTTTGGTTGTTTTGTTTTAATTTTTTTAATCCTATCCCTCATTTTCTACTAACCCCTTCCGCCAAGGACTGTGGCTCCCTCATGCTTCCCAGTTCTCAATTCCACCCTGATTACCTTTGAGTTGGTTGGGAGAACATATTTAATTCTTCTTACATTCCTGTTCTGTTGCAGATTTTGACTTGAACTATTTTTGGCATTGGAGCAAGTTTACAGACTACGTGCAGTGCGTCCTGACATTCACTGGTGTGACTGGCTACATCACTTACCTGTGGCTGGACTCCTCCCTCTTTGTGGAAACACTGGGCTTCCTTGCGGTGTTCACCGAGGCCATGCTGGGCGTCCCCCAGCTGTACCGCAACTACCAGAACAGATCGACAGAAGGAATGAGGTACGGTGCCTGTCCTACACAAAACACGGGTGTGTGCCTTCGTGGGGGCTGTCTCTGCAGTGTGGGAGTGCTCTTCCAGGAAGGGCAATGTCATCTCTACAATTTTTACTTGAAAACGCAGCAGCAATCGGAGTAGACTTTCTGTCAGTAGGAGCCGGTGCAGCACTGCTGAAGGCAGTGGGAGTTCCATGACACCTCTGAAGTCTGACCCATTATCCAAGTCCAGCTGGAGAGTTCCAAGGTGAAACATGTTCTAGTGAAATAAACATGTGAAACCACTGCTGTTGCCATTAGCAACGTGTTGCAGTTCTACTCGAGCTGTGCTACACCGGTAATTAGAAATGGTCTAAAGAGATCTTGCATATCAAAAGTAATAAAGAGGATGATAATATTTTGAGCCTGCAGCCTATGACTATCAGTGTAACTCATATAATTAGCTTTTCCTCACATATCTGCTCATCACTTCTTCATAATCCATTACTACATTTGTAGCAAATGACATCAGTATTTATTTTTGTGTCAAAGCTTGAAACTGACATTTGCAAAAGCGCCAATGCAACTTTTACAGTCATGACTGTAAAAATGTGGGACAGAAAATTTTAATCTTGTGCCCACTCTTGAATCATTATGTCAGATTATTTTTTCACACTGTTTATTGGATAACTCATATGGTAGCACTAAGATTACAAAGGCAACTTGTGAAGCTTTTTGAGAGAGGAAACCTTCGCTGTGGTGCATCAGTGCACTGGTCTGTAGAAACAATACAGCAGCAAATTCAGTTCACAGAGTGCTGTGATCCTTTTGACTGTCATCTCTTCCACTGTTTCATTATGACTTCTCTGCATTCCTTTTAAAATTTGGGATAATTTTTGGGGGATAATTTTGGGGGATAATTTTTATTTTGGTCAAGACAATTAACTATGCCACCCCCAAACAAAAGCAATTCCGTCCTCTGCTCACATGGTTCACTATACTTGTTTGGCTTGAGCATGCTTATACTACTCTGAGATCTTTTCTAAGTTGTAATGTTGAAATGTTCAGAAATTTACTTTGATGTTTCAGACATTTTCTGACTGGGAGCCCGTTTCATACAGAATGAGTCAGGATTTGCTTCCAAAATATTGGGGTATTTTTCATACGCTCACTGTCTTGGAAAATTCTGTACTTGTGATATCCAGAAAGCAATTTATCTGCTATCTGGCTTATCTAAACAGCTTTTATGCTCTTGTTTGACTTTTTTTTTTCTTTTTCTATTTTTCACCTGTGAATCATAATGCCATATTAATGATGGCTACTGGTGGTGTTTTGCTTTTCCTTAACACCTTCCTGGGGATGTGAGTTTCAGTTTTGCTGTTTCTTGCATGTACTTTTAGCAAAAGGATTTTAAAAACCCCTTTTCTTTTTGTAAACTGCTAAGCACAGAATTGCAGAATTCTTGTCTAAGACTGCTTGGTGAAAGAGTGCTGTGTTTAGTCAAGAGAAAATAGCATAAAAGCTCATGTTTCCTTGTCATGAAACAGAACCAGGTCAAGCATAGCCATGCTGCTTCTCACTTGTGCCCACGGTTCCAGAATGCATTCCTCTCTCTTGTTCCACCCTTGAAGCAGTACTTTATGTGGCATTGGACATTGATGGGTCTGGGCACTGATGAAGTAATGCACAACTTTGTGCTGTTGTACTGCAGTGGGAGGATATTAATGCATATGTTGGTGCTCTTTCTTTTTATCAAGTTAAATTGTGGTTTTATATATGTTGCAGGTACCATACACACTTTGTAGTACCATGCAATCCTAAATTGACTGGATATCCTCTAAGCATTACTGGGCTGTTCCTCCTGTGAGAGTGAGTGACTTCTCCCAGTGTATTGCCTTCTGTTGAAGGAACTGTGGGAAATACTTCCTCTGAACTTACCTTCCTGTGCCCACTTCTCTAAGAGCATGTCTAGAAGAGACCGAGGTCACGGGAACACTGAAGGGAGCACGTAATAGTGCAGCCAGCCTACTTGCATGGGTATTTACCAGGTGAGGGCTGGCTGATGCCCAGGTTAGCTGATTCCCACTGCTCTGTGCAGTTATTTACAGCTCAGGGCAGAAATAACCATGTGTGTGGTTGGTTACACTGTTGGAAGCAATTGCATTGGGGATCTGGTCCAAAATGGCTGGCTGCCAGCCATGCTCTTAGCAAGGCTCAGTGGCAAAGAAAAAGAAATTAGTTTCTAGTGTTTCTGTGACTTTAAGCTTAATGGGCAGAGCAATGAGTATTAAGCTGTTCTATGTAGTGACCTTCTAGTCAATCGTCACATCCTGGTTGGAGGTGGTAATTTCTTAAACCACAGTAATTCTGTCACCCTGTGCAGGAGTGCAGTCTGTGTCCCTGATAAAGATCACAGCATTCACTACTGCCACAGAAGTGGTTGTTCACAGGTCCTCATGGTTTGGCTGGGAAAAGCTGTAACATGCATCTGTCTCTGAACTGGGACAGAGCAGCTGATACATTAATTCTATTTAGCAAATAAGTCTTTTCATAAAGGTTAACTGTTGAAAAAGAAATCGAGAATAAGGTGTCAGTATGTGGTCCCATCTGATCAGAGTATCCTGCCAGAATCCTCTGATACTCTTGTTTCTGAAAAAAGGCCACACTACCCACAATCCTTCTCCTCCCCCAGTAACACCTGTTTAAGTGAGAAGTTGAGGACATCTCATACTTGAGGTAGCAGTCATTTCCCAATAAACAAACGTGAAGACCAGGGGCCATGAGAGAGCCAAATGGGAGAGATGGCTGCAGTGGCAGCCAGGATATCCTTTCGGAGTCTGTTGTGGAAAGGGTCCTGTCATCTCACCCCTGTATTTCCATTTGCTACTGCCTGAAAAGTCCCCTACTGAAAATGTCCTCTGTGTCAAGTAAATGTCCAGCGGGCACCTGCAGCTTAGGCAGCTATGTTTATTGTAACAGAGCATGACTAGAGTGAAGGAATCACAGTTATGTGCTTTGTAGTCCTCCTGAGAATGAGTCTGCTGTTCTTTGATATCTCTGTTCTGCTGAATAGAGCTCCTCACATCTTAGTTTTAAGTTTTCATTTTTCCCTTCCTCTCTCATTTTCCTTCTTTTTGTGGGATTATTACTACTAGATCCTGTAGCTTCCTTCTCTCTTCTGACAGAGTGGAGACCAAAGGAGAAGTTGGAAAGAAATGGAAACAATAAAAATAGAAAGGAGATGCATGCTGAGTAACAGCTTTTGTGCGGTGAAGATAGTGTATTATGTCCTTGTGATGGGTGATGGTTGATAGGTGGAAACTTTCCTATGATTAAGTAAACAACTAAGCTAGTCAAAGCAGCAGAAATTTTCATCATGTTCTCTTTGACAATTCACCTGACTGCTTTTGGAATGAGTACTTTATGGAAACCTGGAGCTCTGTTTAAGTATTTAAGTACATTTGAATGGTTGCAAACCTAAATAGTACAGTAGTAGTTATATAAATTATTGTACTAAACTTGACAGAAGTGCTTTGTAATGAATTGTGTTAATACCTATCAAATAAATATTCCCTTAATCTCCATTCTTTTCAAGAACTAAACTAATTGTGTCAGGTGACCTAGTAAAAGTAATTTAATTTCTTTAAATATTGGGGTGGATTAGAATTATAAGTGGTTATGTTAGAAGAAGGACAAAAGCTGCCTCAAAGTTGAAGAGCTTTAGAGTATTTGAGGAAAAAAGGCACTATGACATTAAAAGATGGTTCATGACTTGTAGATTTGCTATATGTTATGTGGTAAAATATTTCAAGATTTGACATCCAGAACACCTCTCCTCTACCCCCTGTTAGGAGTCAGAGCTGCTGAATACTACAGTTGGGATCTGATGCTCCTTGTTTTATTAACTGCTTTTGTTATGAGACAAGAAACGTACAGACAGGAACTTACTCTGTCATTTATCATTGCGTACCCACTTTCTCTAATAAACTGCGCTTATGAGAAATGATGGTGTTCAACAGGAGGCAGTGGAAAGGGCAGGAAGGTTGGCTCTGGATCTGGCAGCAGCACTGCTGCACACAGAGGTCAGTGCGTTGGGAGAATCACATCCTTGTGTGGACAGCAGCTTTTGAGGAGCTCCTGTAGAGAGGCACTGTGTGCTTTTGTGCAGGTGTGGGGAGAGCCTCTGGGGGGAGGCACTGCTGTTATTATGCTCTCCTCATAATCCCATCTGACCTCCCTCCACCAAAGGAGGAGGATGGAGGGTTGTCCTCGGGTGCCTTTATGATGCCTGTATCCCCATTTGTTTGTTTAGCCCAGAAATAAATTTTGCAGCTTTTAGACTGGTTTTGTGAGTGAAGAGGGGGGGAGAAGTGTGGAGTTTATCAGAAACTGCCCTTGCTCCCCTGCATCCTGCTCCTGGACTGTGTTGTCTGCAGATGGACAGACATTGGGACAGAGCTCACCTTTCCTTTTAGTTAGTTTTTACCTAGCTGAGGCAGAGAAGTTCCCTGGACTGTGGTTTTTCTTTTTCTTGGACCTGTTTAAACCTGCTCTGGACTGAACACAGAGGAGCACCAGCAGCTCCCACCTGTGGCATTTCCAGCGCCGGAGGGACTGATAAGAGACTGAGTGAACTAAACTACAGCCCACTAAGGGGACTTCGTGAGTTTGTCATCTCTTTTGCAGCAGCAAGAGGTTCTACTGTTTAATGTTGGTCAATTTTTTTATGCTGATGAATGCTTTGCCTCTTAAATAAACAGGTTTTTCCCACTTTTCTCCAAGGAAATCTTTTCCCAAACCAGATAGGGGAGGGGCCACTTGAGTTTGCTTTCTAGAGGAAAGGCCTTTGGAGGTTTTCTCCCAAATTTGCCCTAAACCAGGACAAGGGTGTTCCTCTGTAAGGTCTGTGGCCAAGTGGTAGGTGTATGGTCCTACCCAAGGACCATGTTACTCTTGGGACTGCATGAGAGTTGATTTGATCCAGGACAGTATTGCATTCCTGTCTGCTGCCCTGCTCCAAAAAAAAGCAACTGCCCTTCATCAAAAGTTTTTTGCAAAGGCTTCTCAAAATCACCTGGCAGTAACCCTTTTTGACTGCCAGCTGCTGCTCAAACCCCATGGAGAAGCAGTTTATTTTCAGTCTGAGCTGCTGCATGGCCCAATCTTCCCAGGTCCAACAGAGAGGTCTGGCAGTAGGACAAAGCTGGGCTACATATCTTGCAGTCTCACACCCAAATGTGCCCATCATTTGTTAGCTTGGAAACGTGTGGGTTCAGTAAAGCAAGGTATTTTTGCAGCAGTAGTTGAGGTCCTGATGTGCAGTGTTGTCTCTTCCGTGGCTGCACCCTGGGCATGGGGTGGCCCTTGCTGTGCTGGGCTCAGGGCTGCACGTGCAGCTGCAGGGTCAGAAGGACACAAGCAGGGAGAACCTGTGTTGTCCCTCTGCAGGCAATTTCCCAGGTCTGTCTTCTTGCTCGTGGCCAGCTTTCCAGCTTTCAGTCTGCTTGGAAGGAACCTCCTTTCTGCACAACTTTGACTGTTGTGTTTGGCTGACATTGGGTCGGGGGCGCAGAATTTCACTGCCTGGAGGCAGCCAACACAATCAGTGACTCTACTTATGTGTTGATAGGAGACTGTTTTGGGAAATCTAGTCTGGAAAGGCTGAATGGGGATAATTTCAGGATTTCATTCAATCGGGTTATTGTGCTATGAAAGAAAAATATTAATTTAGTCCCTCCTGTGGCAGCGCTGGGTCAGTCACAGTGATTATCCTGTTTTAAAAAGCGCAAATCACTGATGGAGAAATAATTGGCATTTATTGTCTCAGAAGCTGCTGGAGTCAAAAGCTGCAAATTAGAAAAAGCTTTTTCATTCAGAAATGTTTTATAAGGTGTGCTGCAGCTGTGAGCTAGTTATGAGCGAGTGTTTGTCTGAAATGTATGCAGTGAAATGTGTGTGGTATAAAGACGTATGAAAGAAAAAAAACTATTAAATTATTCTAATATGTATATATATTTAATATATTATTTACTTTCTCCTCTATAGATAATATTAAAAATACCAGAAGACAGTATTTCTTAGGGAGATAATTTTTATTGTTGGTTGCTTTTATTGAATACTGCTCTATAGCTTTTTCCTTTATGGGACATGAAGCTCTTTATATCATTTTTCAGGAGAAACTTTTGACTTCTGAGACCAGTGTTTGTCCCAGAGACAAACCCCAAATCATGGGTTTATTCAAAAGCTGTGAAGTAATGAAAGCTGCTATATTTTTTCTGCCTGTATTGTATTAACCAGTTGCTGTGATGGAGCAACTGAAGGCTTTATTCAGGACTGGCTAACCAGTGTCTGGCCACCTCCCTTAGTGAGATTTTAGATTTAAGGAGATTGGGCAAGTGATCTAAAAATGCTACTCCTGTGATTTCTTGGGATTTTTTAGCCTGAGGGAATTTTTATTTGTGAATAAGTAAAACAGCTTCAGTGAGTTACTTCCTTTGGAGTAACTTTTGAATTACTTCCTTTATGCTATTTAAAAGAAAACAAAACTCTGTGCTAGAGGGAGGTAGCAAGACGTGTGAATGTTTTTGCTCAGGCACCAACTGTGTATTAGCCTCTTCAGCATAAATTTAGTTCCTTTAAAAGGGCGGCAATTCACATCTGTTATGGCAACTTTGTTACATATCTGTGCTTTTTTTGGGGAGGCTCAGTAAAGGAGTGAGAGAAATTAACTGGAGAAGAACTTAAAAAGTGCTAAAAAGGAGGGAAGTTAAAAGAGAGTGATGCAGGCAATGGCCATATTGAATGTTGTGGCTTTTTTCTCTTCAGCTTCTTTTTCTTACTGTCAGAAATTGCATGGATGAGAGGGAAATCAAAAAAATAGGAGTAGGGATAATGTATGCCTATGTGAAAGATTTCCTTTCCCGAGTATGCCACGTACACAAAGTAGATGCTGACCAGTACAGGGGAGACCTGAGTTAGGAGTCAATTGTATCCAGTCCAGAACTAACACCAAGGAAGATGCTGAACAGAGAGAGAACAGTTTCCCACAGGCTTTGGCGTTGTACCCTCCAGGTGCTGGTTAAGCAGTGTCTTCTGGTATTCCTAAAATAGCAGCTGCTTTATATATTAAACAGGCAAAACAGAGAACACAGAAGAGGGGTAATGGGGGGTGAGGGCCATTTAGTTCAAAGACACAAACAACCCCCATTATAGTTTTGTGGATTCAAATCATCTGACCCAACTAAGAAGCAGGTTTTCATTGCATAAAGCATTGTGCAGACAATCATAGGGACTAAGTTATGAAAGAGGAAGTAGTTCTTGAGGGACTAGTTAGGACCTAAAAGTTAAATATGGGGCCCTAGTAAATAGAGAAATCAAGGTCTTAAGCATGAGCCAGAACTACATTGGGTAAATGTAAAATCATCAGCTCTACTTAAAAGTGGTTTGTACTTAGGATTGTATGTCCCATTTCTTAGTTTCACTGCCTTTCCTATTGCACTGAGTTAATCAGAACTGTCACTGTGCTTACAAATTGTCTATTTTAAATGATGCATATAATTTACTGTAGTTCTGTGATTGTATTCTTTTGTCTTCCTAAATGCTCTTTTTTACTCAGATCCTTGGTTTTCTTTGTGAACCTACAATTGTTGTCATTGCTTCTGTAGCTCCAGCCAGCATTCGTAGTTTTCCGGGGAAGTTTTACTTGTTGGATTGTGTTGCTTTGCTGACATTTCCTCTTCTGCTTCTGGCACTGATCAGCTGGTGGCTATTGTCCTTTATCGTGGCTTTTACGTAAAATACTCCAAGGTTTTTCATTTCTGGACTTTGCATACACATCCAGGTTTGCATAATAGTCAGTGAACAGTTGTCTTGACTGGATGGACAAGGTTTTTGTACAACTGTAAGGCTTACTACAAATAGCTCGTTTTCTCTCTTAACCTTCTCCTTTCTAGTTCCAATGGGCAACAGGAACATCAGAGTCCCTTCCCTAATCTGTTTTAAGGTTAAGAGATTAAAGAAAGTAGTCTGTAGTCCTCAGAAGATTTCTAATTTCTTCTCCTTTGAAAGTATTACTACATCAGAAAAATAAACAGGCTTGGTCTCAGTACACTCAGGGTGAGGGCAGAGTCCTGTCAGCATGTGAACAGGTGGGCTGAAACTGTTTTGTTCTGATCCTAGGAATTAAGTGGATTCTCTCCTCTTCTTCAGACCCTCTTTTCACTTGGAGCAGACCTGTGATTGATGCCCCAGGTTCAAGAGCCTGCACTTTCTGCTTGACTCTCTGCAGGTCTGTGGCCTGTGGGTTGTTGTGCTGGGTCAGCACTGCAGTCACCTCTGTGCTCGCCTGCTGTATCTCCCCAGAGCTGTTCTCTCAAGACCTGCAGCAGCACAGCATGAGTCTCCAAAGACAGTTCTTTTTGCCCTGTACACTCAACACAGCTGAGAATTTCAGGAACTGAAGGAAGGGACACATGGAAAAATCCAGGAGGGAGACCTTCCTTCCCTCAGCCTCCCAGCACTTCTGACAGCATGAGCAGCAGTATCCACTTACCTTAAGCATCTCTAAGGTTGTAGCACAGCGTGGACTGCTAAAGTTCTTGCATGTATTGAACTCTTTCTCATTTCTCTTCCCCTGGTACCTCATCCCCTCTGCTCAAAAAGTAAAATCAAAGCAAATGACTTCAAACCAAAAGCATTCATCTTTTACAAATAGTACAAGGCCTCTGTACTGTAATAGGAATAAAGCTCTGCTGGCATGTTTAATGAGTGCTCTCTCGGTAGGTGCTTTTCTCTGTGCCCTGAGAATCTGAATTACAAGAGAAAATTTATTTTACTTCTGTTAAAAAACCATTCCATGAAGTTTAGGTGCTCCGGTCGTCCTCTGGCAAGGAAGTGTCATGCAAGGTATTTTGCATAGACAAGGTCAGGTCAAGGCACAAAAGATGGGAATTGAGCCTGTCATGAAGATACCTGAGAGATGAAAGTTTTCTGAAAATGTTGTCTTCCTCTGTTACCTAACAAATTTGGGAACAGGAGTGCCTCAGTTCTTGACATTCCAGCACCTGTATTGTTTTGTTAGAATTCTCCACAGCAGTTGTGTAAGTGGGTTAAGTTACCTGCATGTAAGTGGTTGCAGAGGTGTCTCCCTCAGTGCAATAGGACTGAGTGGGATTAGAAATATGGAATGGAAGTAAACTGAGATTTGAGTCTGAAGAGATGTAGGTTGAGATGCAAGAATGAAACAGCCATAGTGGTAATGTTGATTGTGATGAAGATCTGTAAAGTCAGCAGAGAGGTAATTCAAGTGGTTAACAGAGGAGCCAGAACAGCAGAAATAAGAGATCAAAGAACCTTAGCTCAGGAAGGGACTTTGCAGAGTGGTCCAGAAAGACCATGATGAAGAATTGGGTAGAGAATGGGAGTCAGGCAGAGGCCACTGAGTTGACTACAGAGATTTTCTGTTTCAGCTTTGACCTGTAATGGTTTATTTGGTCCCCTGCTCTTCAGACACAGAGGGACAAGCAAACAGAAGAAGAGTGGGAAGTGCAAAGACTGACCTACTGAATGATGAGTCCAAAAACTGAGATGGGGAGGAAGTGCTCATAGTATTCTTGAGTGGAATGAAGAAAGAAAAAAAAAATCTTGATATCAGAAAAACCTGTTTCAACAAGGCCAGAAGGTAGAGTTTTAATTTGTTCTGGGGAAGATGGCTAGGAATGATACATGTCTACATCACATCAGGGAATTACATGCTTGGCCAGATGTCCTGGCATTTTCAGGGAAGCTTTCCAGAGTAGTTGTGGAAGTCTTGTCCTCTCAGATGCTAAGTCTTGTATTAGAGAATTTCCTAAAACAGGATTCATAGTGTACAAGGCAGCAGATGGCAAGAGTTTGGGAATGAAGATAGGCTAGAGGATGTCTATCCTTGCTGAACTGCAAAAACCCTACTGGGGCTGAAATTTTAAGATTTGTTTCCTGCTATTGGGATGCAATGTGATGCCTTTATTTCTTCCCTGCAGTGTTCCATTCTGCCTATAGTAGGGCTTCAAAGCTCTGCAGCCACCGTGGGTCAGTGCAATGTGGAAAATGGCTCAGAAAGGGTTGGTTTGTGATGGCACTTCCTGACAAAGCACAGCCTTGCCACTTGGCTTTGCTTTAAGAAGCAGCACAGAGGTGTAAGGTGTGTCACTGTCACCAGTAACTTCAGTTCTGCCCCTTTGTGTGCACTTCAGCATGTGGAAGGAAATGGAGAAACCTGGAATTTCAGATGAAGAATTAGGTGGTGACATACCTTCATTAGAGTTTGCAAGGGGTTATTTCATAGAATCAATAAGGTTGGAAGAAACCTCTAAAATTACTGAGTCCAACCATTGACCTAACACTGCCGGGTCTGCCATTATTTCCTTACTGTGCTAAGATGTTTTGGAGGAGAATGCAAGCTTTGTTCTTGCAAATGTCTGTAATTCCTTTCCAGACAGTAATCTGGACTTTGTCCCTGAGTGATCACTTTTATTTTATCCACTAGTGTTTTTTGGATTTTAATTTCCCCAGTGTTTTCCTAGAACGTGAGAAGCATTTTTACTAACTGAAGGATGTGATTATTCATGAAAAGTAATGACTGCAGCATCATTAGATTTTGTCCTTGTGGATGCTGGCTTTAAAGACAAGTGAACTCCAGTCATCTAGAAGAAGGAAAGCACTGGAGCTGGGACTGTTGCTTTGTGTATGTTGACCGAAGAGGTAATTGCAGTTTTTGAAGTAGAAACTAGAAGTGTGCTCAAGCTATGTAATTGTTACCATATGAAGATGAAGGGACAATGTGCTCGGATTACCTCGAGCTGAATGAAGAGTCTGATGATCTCTTGGTTGTCTAGGGCAGGAAGAAAGGAAGATTTAAAGGCAATGCTTTGAGCCTTGGGATACACAGCTGTGCTGAAGCAGACCTCTGTTCCCTCATGTCTTTTGATTACCTTTCAAATTGAATTTGTCCCAGGTTATTTAGAACTAGAGCAGCAAATGCGCTGAATGGTGTTGCACAGAGACATAATGTTAAGACTTCTTGTCATTGGCCTTGCAGGACATAGCAGTGATGTGGCAGTGGGCAGGCTGCAACTGCTGGGATGTGGCAGGCCAACTCACCCTGCAGGAAACCAAGCCATGGGAAGGAGTGCTGCTTCCTGGGAATTGTGTCCCTGTGCCCCTTGCATGGCAGCAAGTCCTTTTATCACCCACCTTTCATTGCATGATGTGGGGCCCGAGGGTGGGCTGTGCCAAGTGTCTGGAGAGAAGATGGGCAGCAGGAGAGCATCTAGAGCAGCATGAGCCAGCAGCTGTGCCTGCAGCTCCACCGATTGCAATGCTGTGAGTGGGAGGTGAGAGACAGGGAAGCAGGGACAGATCCTTGAGAACAACTTCACGAGTGAGATCTTGAAGAATGATGTAACTAAGGTGTGCCCTGCACCATTCTCATTACATTGGCAGTACCATGTGTGTTAGCAGCTGACTGCGGTTATTGCAAGAGGTGCAGGATGTGATTTTCTGCCCTGGCACCAGAGAAAATCTGGTCCCTGGCATGGCAGCAGGCCTCAAGCTTCCCAGTTCACCAGCAGCAGAAACAGAGCCTGTCTGATCTCTGTTCATGCCACATGTCTAAGCAGACCTGAGCTTTGCAGTCTGGCTGGCATCCATTTGTGTCTCCTGTAGAAAGGGCGCTGGTGTGAATTGTGGCTCAAATCTCTCCTCTGATCCACAGAAGAGATTTATTTTCACACCTGCTTCATAGAACTTTGAGGGTTTTGTGCTGTTTAAGACTTGCTGCTCTTCTTTCTGCAGCGCAAGTTGTAAAGTACTGGAAGTACTTTATAGCTGTTAAGGGTTACCAGCTTCTGGACCCCTACAGGCTGAGCTTTAGGCACAGCTGCTTGGCATGGTTGGAGGCTATATTAGTGATCCAGGGCTATCTACCAGCCCTGTGTGGCATGTCCTGTGGTTTCCTTTTGACTATCCTTTCACAGGCATGTTCTAACAAATACTGGCTTTTGAGTGGATATGCTGCATGGGATCAAAGTGCCTGACACTGCCATACTTGGCAGTTTAGAAAATAGATATTAACAAAGAAAAAATTGACAAATGGCCATTTACCCTGTTTGGGTTTTTTTGGTGAAACTTTTGTTTAGATGCACCTTTTTGGGTTTGTTTTTCTGATGTTGTTTCAGAGTGAAATCCTGCATTTCGTCTTTTCTCATTGATGAGTACAGTCCCTGAAAATCACAGGAGCTTTTAGACAATTTCCTATTGTATTGCAACTGACTGTGGTATCAATTGCTTCTGGATATGGCTTTAACTCAACGGCTTCAGCTTGGTTACAGAGGTCCAAAATAAATGCTGGATCTCTCTTGCTGGAAGCTCCTCTTAACTCCTGCTAGTGTGGTGGGGCTGGATGAATATCTTTCTCTGGAGATGGTCAGTGCTGCTCCAGCCTCAGAGGAATTGTTGAGAAGTGAGGTAAGGCACCCACACCAAGGAGGGAACGTAGGACTGGTGAATGGTTTCATGCTTGGATTCCCAGCTGGCTGTGCAATATTTAAAATAAGATCTTTGCTTGTTCACACAGAAAGACCTGACTTAGGGTATGCACACTTAGTTTCCATGTTTTCAAACTTCAGATGCTTTGGATATCTGATCCGTGTGTTTTCCTTTTCTTCTTTTCCTTTTAATAGTTTTTGGCAGGCTAAGCAAATTGGTTAGCATGAGGAGGATTCCTTTTTTTGTTAAGCCATATGGCATTTTGTTAGAAACAAATGCTCTATTTATTAATTTTTGTTTGTTTTGTGCAGTGTTAAAAATAACATGGCATTCGTGTTTCATGTTTTCTGGTCTGTGTTTCACTGCTGTAGGCGGGCCAGCCTGTGATTGAAGTGCAGTGTTAGGGATGCTTGCTATCTTTTCTAAGTAGACTATTTTGGAGCTGCAAATGGGAACTGAAAGTTTTCCAAAGTCAGGATGTTACAACTGAATCTGCTTTCACTTCCAGACATTCCTGTGCAAATGGCTTGTGGGAGGTAGCAGCTTAAAAGGTTGCTGGAGAGATACCTTCTGTATTTCTTCCTCACTTCCCAAAACCAAATGCAGGGTTGAAAATACTCATTGACATGCTGCTTTTGTGTGGACTTTATTCTTGAACAAAATACCATATTATCAGCTTTTAAATTATTTTATTCTGTTTTTCTATTTGTCACTCTATTTTAACATGTATGTAAGTCAAGTGCTAATATATGAAGAAATGTCTGAAACTGTGGCAGTCTAATGAGATTTTCTGATTTGGCAAAACCTGTGTCATGGCCAAGATATGGGGAAGTTGGCCATGATGTGTGGAAGTCGTGGACAACTTAACTGATTCTTGAACAGAGTCCAGGCTAATTCTTTTCTTTACATGGGTAAAGGTAAATAAATTATATTCTTTTTTTCTCTTATCAAACATGACTTAGAAGTTTTGAGTTCATCAAGTGTCTGAGCACAGCTAGCCGTAAGTTTTTGACTGTAGCAGGATGTAATTACATCAGGGCAACACGTTCCTCCTGTTGCTATTTGTGCTGAAACGTCTGCTCAAACCACTACGGGATTTTTCAATGGAAGTCACCGTCTAATGTCTGATTCTCTCAGTCTTCCAACAGGGTATTTTTGGGTTTGTGTGTTAAGCTACAAACATGCAGAGTCATAACATCAGTGTGAGAAAATCTGCAGTGCAAACAGGAAGCAGAGACTGCTGTGTCTTTCCCTCTGCATGTTTTGTGCTCAGTCCCAGCCTGTGTTCTGCAAACTGCTGCTCTGCAGCCCTGCTGCTGTTTGGATGGAGGGTGGCAACAATATTAAGACAGACTGGTTCACCAGGGAAGTGGAACACGGGCTTCATATCTCATATCCTTCTACAAGATTCTTCTTTTTGGTAGTTTTTGTTCTTTCAGATGAAGAAAGAAGATAGATGTAATGGTCCACAAGTGACTAATGCTGAGCAGAGTGTGCAAAGACTCCAAGAGAAAATCAGAGACTTGAGACTCTGGTTGCAGCCAGGTTTTGTGGAGAAGGAATGAAGGAATGAAGAGGCTGAAAAGCTTTGATTAGAATAGTGTTAGTCCTGGATAAGGAAGATGGCACTTGAATATCTGGCAGATATAATTGTTTTGTAAATTACTCGTCCTCTAGTATAGTTACACTGAAAGAAGCTACAGAATATGGTTCAGGATTTTTTTTCTGTTTTGAAGGTAGCTCTTTCTACATGTAAATAATTACAGAAACAATTCTGTAAAAATTGACGATGTTGGCTGACTGCAGATACCATGTTACTGATAGCTGCTGTTGCCTCTGGTTGCCGTCACTTCATGATTAATATATAACATACAGGGAACCTGAATGAAAGAAGTTATTCCATGAGAAAAATGAATACTGTTTTCCAGCATGTAATTTATTTATTTAGCAAGTGAAGATGGGTACAGCTTATTTATGAAGTCTGCTCTCAGTGGTAGAGAACAGCAGCACCATAGGGCATTTTCATATTACCATATTAAAAACCGTCATTTAGCAACCCACCCCTACTCTGGTGTCTGATCAGAAGGGCTGGTGTCTCTCTGAGAATTAATTCCAGCAACAGAATAAATAAAGGCTCTTTCCGATTTTAAAAAAAGTTGAAAAACTACCAGCTTTTCCTTTTTGTGGTCATTTGCAATTTATGCAGATTTGGCCCTGTTGGTTACTACATTACCAACTCCTTCTCTCAGCTCAGCCGTGAGGAAGGCACTTGCTTTTTAGGAGGTTTGTTGTCATTGGATACTGCGGTGCTGATGTACATTACTGGCAAGTGCTATTTTTACCGCAAGTCTGCCTCAGCCTCTGGCAATACCAGCTATTTGAGCACAGTTCCTGCCTCTCCAGTTGGCATCTCTGTTGTCACACAGACAAATGCTGCCATTTGCTTATTTCTGCATCCCCAGGTTGCTCTCTGGCACTGCTCACCCCTAACCTGCTTGCTCATTTGTGCTAAGAGCAGTTGTGCTGTCCTCCTAGAGCGTATCCTCCATATCGACAAGGCGAGCGTTTCCTGCCTTCCACCTCTCCCCAGCTTAGCTTTGGGCTGTTTCAGGAAAGAAATATTTACTCCTGAGTCCTGCTTTGCTTTGTAGCCAGTGCTGCACAGAACAGCTTGGCTTGTGTGGCTTTGCAGATAGCAGGAAGGTGGAATATGAAGTTGGTCTCTGTGAGACAGTCTGGGAAATTTTTGCTGCGTGCAGCCTCTTTGTGCCGTGCTGTCCAGTCTCAGGTAGCGTTGATGGTGGGCCCTGACTGCCTGTTGTAGCAAAGCCTCCTCTGCATTAGCAGTGCAGCGTTTTCTCTTGCACTGTGAAGCCAGGGGTCAGACTCTGGTGTGCCAGTCTGTGATCTACCAGCCCACAACACGTGGCACGTGGCAAAGGTGCAGGTCCATGGGCTGAGGTCGGTTATAGGAGCATCACCAAGACCAAATGCCGGATCCTGCGCTTGGGTTGCAACAAGCCCAAGCTACAGGCTTGGGAGGGAGTGGCTGGAGGGGTACTCTGCAGAAAAGGACCTGGGGGTGCTGATTGACATCCACCTGAATATGGAGATATTTAAAAGATGTGCAGATGTACCACTTAGGGGCATGGTTTAGAGGTAGACTTGACATGGTTGGGTGAGTTTAGGTTAATGGTTGAACTCAGTGATCTTAAAGGTCTTTTCCAACCTAATAATTCTGTGATTGACTCGGCAAATACAGGGTTACAGTAGAGCAGTGAAGCAAGAGCTTAGGTGTGCTCTCCTCTTTTTCCTCTTCTCCACAACCAGTTGAAAATTCCCATTTCTTCTGGGCAGTAAAATGTTTCCTTTTTCACAGACGCTGCTCTTTTCTGCGCCAGGGCAGGTAAGGGCCAGCTATGTGCCTGAGCTAGAATGGTGTCTTTCTTGTCTATCCCAAAAGTAAGACCAAATATAAGAATTACCTCTCTTCCCCACATGACTGGGTAAAGTTGAGAAGCTGCAGACAAAAACTGGCTTTTCTGTGCAATGTGGCATCCTGAAGTGACAGAGTAGCTGAAAGGTATGAGAACAGTGACAGTGTATCCATGCCATCCATCCCTCACAGTGCCACACCCACCGCTGCATCATTGCAAGTGACATCTGCATATGCAGCAAGGACAGAACAATTGCAAATCCCAAACTGGGAGGAGGACCATTACTGTTGCACTGAGAATCTGGCAACTAGGACTTGACAGAAACTGTGTTGATGGTGTAAGCTTCATCCAGCCTGTCTCAGGCCTGTGATATAGCGGGGGCAGGGCCAGCTCTGTTTCTCCCAAGGTGCCACACAGACACTTGACAGGTTTCCCAGCAAGCTGAAACTTTGAGATGGGAGAGAGCCAACAGCAGTTGTAGCTTTTCCTCTCCCTGGAGTGGGCACTGGAGGAGTGAGACATGTACTGACTTGGAGAGGGTGCTGGGGGCATTCCGGGGTGCTTGGGGTGGTGAGGGTGAGGTGAGGGTCCTGGGCCAGCACACACCTCTTAGCTCATTCCCTAGCTTTACCCTCATGGTGGATTGATGTTGGCTAATGCCAGGTTCCTACCCCTCATACTGCTCATACTGCTCCTCGGCTGGATAGGGGGAGAGAAGAATACAACAGAAGGCTCATGGGTCAAGATAAGGACAGGGAGATCACTCACCAGTTACTATCACAGGCAAAACAGACTCCACTCAAGGAAATCAGTTTAATTTATTGCCAATCAGAATCAGAGTATGATAATGAGAAATAGACCCAAATCTTAAAACAGTTTCCCCAAACCTTTCCCTTCTTCCCAAGCTCAATTTTATTTTATCTTCTCTAAATTCTCCCTACAAATGGCACAGAGGGAGAGGGAAGGGGGTTGTAGTCAATTAATCACATGTTGTTTTTGCTGCTCTGTCCTCTTCATGCTCTTTCCCTATTCCATTTGGGGTTCCTGCCAGGGAGACAGTGCTTCATTAGCTTCCAGTTCCAGTGTGGGTCCTTCCCTTGGTATGCAGTTCCTCATGAGCTGCTCCAGTGTGGGTCGCCATGTGTCCTTTCCATGGGGTGCAGTCCTTCAGGAATAGATTGCTCCATCCATTGCTCCAGGGATCACAAGTCCTGACAGAAAGCTGCTCCAGCTTTGCTGCTGTGGGCTGCACTCTCCGTGGACCTCCCAGGGACCTGCTCCAGCACAGGCTTCCCATGGGGTCAGAACCTCCTTTGAGCATCCACCTACTCCAGGGTGGGTTCTTTCACATACTACAGGTGGATCCGTGCTCCCCCATGGACCCCCATGGGCTGCAGGGGCACAGCTGCTTCACCATGGTCTTCACCATGGGCTGCAGGGGAATTTTTGTTCCAGTGCCTGGGGCACCACCTCCCCCTCCTTCTGCACTGACCTTGGGGTCTGCAGGGCTGTTCCACTCACATGTTCTCACTTCCTCTCTCCTGGCTGCTCTGTAGTGCAGCAGTTTTTCCCCTTTCTTAAATACGTTATCCCAGAAGTGGTACCACTGTCATTGATGGGCTCAGCCTTTGCAAATGGCAGGTGCATCTCGGAGCCAGCTGGCATCAGCTCTCTTGGACTTAGGGGAAGATTCTGGCAGCTTCTCACAGAAGTCACTTTGTAGTCTGCCTCCCTGGCCCCTGCTACCAAAACCTTGCCATACAAACTGTCTACCCCAAATTCAGGTGATTTTCAAGGACTTGTGTACCAAGTTTCCAGTTCTCTTCCATTCCTGTCATTCCCTGTCCTGTTCCAGTCTCTTTTTTTCTATCCTCTTCTCATCTGACCAACCTCTTGGCTCCTCTGCTGTCTCCTTTGCTTTCCTCTATGGCCCTTCATTACCTTTTCTCTCCTCTTGCTTTCTCTCACTGTCCCCATTTTCTTGCTAAGCTCTTTATGATTACCCCATGCACCTTTTGGTCTCTACTGGACGTGTTCCTTTTGTCCAGTCCCAGCCTCTCCTCTGGGAGGGCAGCCAGCACTCCCGCAGTCACTACTTTGCATCAGCCCTGAGAATACCTTGGTGCAGCTACAGGACTGAGTGTTGTGGGATATCAAGCATTTTCTGTATTTTATATTCGTTGTACCTTGGTGATTTGCAGGTTTTCTCTGGTGCTTTGTCCAAGCTACTGGACAGAGGAGGATGTATGTTTTTTGGTACACAGACAGACCAGTGGCATTAGCTCTTTGAACTACCTGTAGCATTTTTAAAGATCATTTCTGTCAAGGACAAGTTGAGATTTTCATGTGTGTGGAGCGTGGTCATGTCCTAGTGAGAACTGCAGGCATGATGATGTCCTTGAGTGTCAGATGTAGGAGCTGAAGTGTGGGCTCTGGAACGTGCACAGGCTATCAGAACACACACTCAGTTTTCCAGCCGGTATTGCAGACTGTTGGGTTCACAGGTGGCTTCCTAGCAAAATTTGCTTTGGCAAGCCTGGCACAGCATGTGACACAGTTAGAGATGTGCTTGGCTCCTGTGGTACTGCTGAACTGCAGGTGTCCGTAAGTTTTCCCTCAGGATTGATTATTCTTTCTTTGAGGGGGTTAACTCTGCTCAAAAAAAACCCCAGTGGCTTTCTCCATTGGGAATGAGTGATGAATATCCTTTGTATTAAGGATGTTTGTTAAATTCCTAGTCAGGTATCTCATGGTATTGTCCTTCTGTCAACAGTGAGCAGTTAGTTTCATCAGCCTGGTTGAGCATGTGCTTTTAGTGAGGGTGCCTAGCCATGCCAGGACAGATTCACAATTAAATTGTGATCAGTTGCCCAACAAACCCTAATACACCTAAAATCAAAGGAGGAGAAATACTGACTGCCAGCAAGCAAGGTGCCAGTTTTATTACCCTCAGAGTTTATTGCTTTCCTAATTAAAATCTCAGTCAATTCATTGACCACCACCTGCATCTATAAACGTCCTGTAAGTGTGATGTAAGGTGACTTGGTGTGACTGGGAGCATGCACAGGGCAGGTGGTGCGGGCTCTTTGCACCAAGCACAAATGATGTGTAGAGTTCAGCAGTTTTTTTTCTTTTTCTGATTATTTATTTGCATTTTTAGAATGACCTTGGGTGGGGAATGACTACTCACTTAACCCCATATCCTTGCTTGCAGTTCCACACAGATTCTGTGCAAGATCCTGATTATTGTAGACCTGTTTGTGCTCTGGGCCACGTGACCCAAGTTACAAAAGGCTCCTGATTCTGTGGTGTGATGGGGCTGTACAAACTGATGCTTTTGTCCACCCTTCCCATGTGGGGAAAGAATGGGCTGCAGCATTTGGCTTGCAATGGCATTGTGTGCTTGTGCCCACAACACAAATCCTGTGAGCTCCTGCCTGAGTGTTTGAAAAATGAACATTAAGTCCTGCCCTGCTGCATGGGCCTGACTGTGTGTGATGGAGTCTGTGCTGGCAAAATGTAAATTGCTTGTAATTATGACAAATCATGTACAGTGCTCATACTGTGAACTACAAAGCTTTTGTCCACTGCTGTTTATCCAGCTGCTTAAAGAGCTCTCCTGATAAAGTGCTTGAAGCTCAGAAACAGCCTTCCAGATTTGGTTGTTCACATTTTGTTGAGGACACTGAAAATAATTTGGTCTGTTTGAAGAAATTGCTTCTATTCCCCAGAGTTTCTCCTAATGTGGGGGAGCAGGAGCTGGACTACAGGACAGGAAATGCTTAGCAGAAGAGCAAGATGAAAGCAAGTTTGGTTATTAAAAGGAACTTTGAGCATTGCTCTTGATCTGTGTCCTTGATAAAAATCCCTAGTGCTGTTCATCCTTCCAGTAACAGCTGCAGGCATGTAATTTCTTCTCTTTCTGTATTACTGGACAATCTGTCTGTCTGCTTTTTTTAGTTAGGCGCTTTCTGCAGTACGGAGTAGTTTCTTCTACCTGTTTTGGTTGTTTCAGCAGATGCTAAAAGCGTGCATGCAGGAGAGAGCAACTGTGTGTTACTTTACCTTGCATGAGCACAGAATGGCACACACAAGAAGTAACTGCTGGGATGAATTGTTTTCCATGCACTGTTTTACTTCGGTTTGTGGTCAATGCTGTCAGCGTGTGGCAGCCATGTTTACAGAGCTCCACTGTGTGAAATATCCTAGCTGGAGATATGAAAATGTTTGATACCTTCATAGCCACAGGAGCTGTAATTGCTGAGATAAGAGTGCTGCAGTTTGTGGAGCAGAGAGTTTGATCCTCCCTTTCAAGTACAGTGCTGCCTGTCTCGGCCAGGCACACTGTCTGTCCCTGTCAAGGGGAGTCCCAGCCCACTGCTGGGTATACATCCTACCTGCAGTAGGTGAGATCCTCTGGCACAGCAGGTCTAATCCTAAAGGCAGCTCTCAGCAAACACTCTTCCCTTTCTTCTGTCTTTTAGTATCAAGATGGTGCTGATGTGGACCAGTGGGGACACGTTCAAGACTGTTTACTTCATCCTGAATCAGGCCCCTTTCCAGTTCTCCATCTGTGGACTCCTGCAGGTATTTGTGGACATCGCTATCCTGTTGCAGGTTTACTTGTACAGCCACTACCCTCAGAAGCCCGTGTCCCACACTGCACACCCAACCAGCACCAAGGCCCTGTGAGGAACTTGGCTGGGCAGCTTGCAGGTCAGCAGAGTCAGCCATGGCATCTCTTCTTCCACTTGTAAATACTCCTGTGTTGCCAAGTTGAAAGCAGAAACGAGAACAAGGATGGAAAACACGGCTGCGTGTCCAGCTCGGGAGGATCTGTGTTAAATAACTTGCTCTGTTTTCAGACTTAGCTGTACAGAACTGTTTCTTGGTGGGGGGAGGGGCACTTTATTTTTGCATAGGTACCTATGAGCCTTATTAATTCACAAATGTTTGTATATTTAATCACAAGGGCTGGATGGTTTGTGTTTTTAATGCTATTTAAAAATGTTACACCACAGAAATTATAGGATATTTTGTCTGAAACTTCTACCTATTTATATGATATAAAGTCTGTATAATGGCAGGAAGTTTGTGGCATATACTAGCTATTCAGTATCTCCACGATGGAGGAAGCAGTATTGAAGAGCAAATCCAGGAGCTTTCTCTTTCCCTATAAGGGTGTCTGGTGAGAGAAGGTGGGGGTGGGAGGCCCTGCAAAGAGGTGAGCAGCCAGAAATGAGCCGGCCACAGACGCTGTAAAGCTAAAGAGTCAGCAGATGTTCATCCCTGCTGCAGGAGGACGCATGGAGGAGATGATGGAGGGGGTCTGATGGTGCTGGAGTCACGTCTAGAGCTGGCACAGCCAGTCAAGCATCCAGGCAAAAGGAAGAGCCAGCAGGTGACTTCTGGGAACTTAAGCTTTGAAACTGTGGGGTGTGGGAATAGCCTGCCCTGCACCTGGGGGGCAGTGCTGCCCCTGCAGCTGTGCACAGCACAGAGCTGGGCTGTAGGGTGTCTTTCCCAAACCAAGGAGCCAGCAGATGGGCATTGCCAGTATTGCCAGGCAAGTATTTCTAGATGTGATTGAGCTGCAAAGATAGAAGCAGGTCCACTTTCACTGGCTCAGAAATGAAAAAGTTTGAGATGGGGGAGCAAGCTGTATCCCCTGGAGCAGGACCAGCATCTGACAGCTTGATTTGTTGAGGCTGGGGTTTGTGTTCATGTTGTTTAATGCCAAACAAGAACCAGGTTATGTTTTGGAGTGTTTCCTGCATTGGCCCAACAAGGGAGGAGTTCATGTTTTCCTTTTACTGTTGTGAACTGTTAGGCTCTTAAAGAAGAGGTTCTTCTCTTTTGGAAGAATGAGCAGGCTGTACTGAGAGGGACTGAGAAAGCTGAAAGAGCAGAGTTCATATAGATGTTGTCTCTAAAGGCCATTAGCCAGCATAGGTCACCATATTCTGTCTGTTACATGCAGCTGCTGGTGGGGTGGACCCGTGGGGGTTGTGGCCAATCCCCTGGGCTCCTGTTGTGACACTGCTGTCATGAAACTGCCCTGGGTGATGTGAGGAGGCCGTAGCAACGCCCTTAGTCCCAGGAACAGCTATGCCTGTGCTGCATCCTTCGTGAGGCTTCCTCCCTCTGCTGGGTGAGTCCTGTCTGGCCACAGGCAAGGTGTTGGACAGATTTTTCAGAATCATTTTTTCTCTAAGAATAGCCCAAGAGCTTTTGTTTTCTTAGAAGTGGCAGCAAGTCTGAGGTTTGATAACTTCAGTGTGTAAGTCAGATACTTCCCCTACCGCGCTTCCTTTGGGAACCTCACGGTTTGAGTCTGGACAGTCTGGATTGGTGGCAGACTGTCCAGTGGAGGGGAATCACACTGTGCCCAGGCACTGACTCCATGCTCTTTGTTCGATACCATACTCTTCTAGGCCTGAAGTGACCTTACAAAGACAATGTACTCAGCATGGCAGACTATGAATGTTTTGTTCCTCTCTTTTCTCCAGTGTTCTGGTTGTGCTTCAAGAACATCTGGGCTTTTGTCTTTTTTAATTGAAAACGTAACAACTGGCTTCTCCGGTATGCTGCTTTAATGAGGATTGTATTTCTACTGTTAGAAAACAAACACTTTGTTGTGTGTTTTAATTGTCTGAAGGGTTTTTTTAATAACTTGTAATGGTAAGATTTTTGTATTTGGTGGTCTTTTTCTAATATTCTGCAAAACAGGGATGTGAGAAATTAATGGTTCATAAGAAACATACTTTTGTATGTTATAGCTTCACTGAGAGTGCACACTTTTGGCCACCTCTTTGGCTTTGAACTACAGATATTACTGAGGATAAAATAATTTCTGCTTTTTCCTTTTGGGATTCTTCCTTGGGTGGATTCTTGAGTCTGTCATCAGTACCTAAACCAGCGAGCTCTGTGGACCAGTCTCATTTACACCAGAGCAGCAAATGCTGGAAGAGAAGCCAGTGAAACTATGTCTAAGTCATCTTTTGTATGTGGCATTTAGCAAGTAGGACTCTTGGCCAGGAACTCTAGAACTTCTTGCTAGGTACTTTAGGGACAAAGTGTTACAGAACTTTTGTTTTGTTCTAATTGTCAGGAAGTATCTGTTTCAATGATCACCTCAGAGAATAAGAAATTGCTTACTTTAAATACATCTCTTTGAATGTATGGCACATTTCATGGACTTTTATTTTTTCTGTCAGTTGCAATGTTTTTTTTAATAAAAATTGCCTATTATATATAAATTTCAGTGTTGCTTTGTTTTGTTCAGGTACAAAATGTGTGCTTAACTCTTGTTATAAATCATCTTGTCAGGAGCATTGTTGAAACAAATAACTAGCATGGTTTTTCCTTCTGATGGGTGAGTAAGCACAAGGCAGAAATTGTCGTGAAGTCATGATGCACAGCAGGGATTCTGGATTTCTGTTCCCTGCTTTTCCATACATACCAGGGTAAATTTAACCATCGAGACCACATAACTTGTGTTTGCAATGCTCACAGTAAAAACCAAATTACTAACAGATTATTACATAGCTTTAAAGGGACCCTGTGTCGTGCAGGCTGCAGAATGAGGTTGAAGATGGGATACAGATGAGGGATGTGCTCTTGGCAGCCCCTGCACAGAAGATGAGGACACTGAGTCTGTCATCTCATGGCCAGCTGCTGTGCCAAGAGAAGTCTTGACCACCCTCCCTGTTCATTCTGGATGGGCGAACAAGCCGAGGCTGTCAGGAGCAGCTTTGCAGCTGCTGTGCACCTCCTGCATCCTGCCAGGCTGCTGATCCAGGATGCTGGGCTGCTCTGGCATGGAGAGGTGGTTTGCTGTTGCTGTGTGCAATGCTGCAGGAGCTGCAGAAGGGGAGTTGGGCAGGAGAGAGGGCTGGAGGCGTAGGAGAGAGGGTTGGGCAGGGCCAGAGGAGATGTGGGGAGACTGAGCTTGCTCAAAGAAGGGTTTGAAAGGTGATACTCCTGAAGGGAAGTAGAAGGAAAACCAAAACATGAAGGTAAAGGTAGGTAAATCAACAAAATGGGCAGGAAAGGAGGTGGAATATCAGGGTGGGGAGTAAAGCCTGCCTGCTCTCTTACAGTCTGCTGGCAGTGGAGACCCAAGCAGTTCTCACAGCAGTCAGGCCTGCTCAACACTTGCAGTGCCTGCACCTTCTCTCCCAGACAGTGCTGCAGTGCTGCCCCAGGCCTCCCTCAAGGCAAATCTCCCTCTGCTGTGCATGGCAGGCAGTGGTCTGCACTGTGGCTCCGTGGAGGGAGAGATTTCATGGTTAGATGTTTGAGATGCGTGCAGTTAGGTGCAATTAAAAAAAATTAAGACATAAAGTGAAGCTAACATTTAGTACTGGATATTAAGCAAAAATGGGCCCACAGGTTCTGTTGGTTAAATCTGATTGTGATCCTTAGGCTTGAGAGCCCAGTAGGTTTCAAGGACCTGACTGACAACTGTAGCTTTGTTGGATGCTTTCTGTAGGAAAGAAGACATCAATATCAGAGTGAACAGTGTGCCAGTAAATAAACACTTCCTGGATACCTGTGCCAACAGCAGTAAATAAAAGACAGGGACTAGAACATAATGTGAGGTTCACCCTGGGGCACGGGCAGGTCTTCCTCTAAACAGCCTTATAAAGCAGCCAGTCCCAAGTGGCTGTCAGCGTCTAGAACTGCGCTGGCAGCAAACACAGCATGTGCATTTGGCTCTGGTAGGTGCTAGTTGGGAGACTGGGGGGCTTCACTCAGCCACAGATGGGCCAGCAGCACCACACTGGATTTCTCTACCTGCCTCTGTCCTCTTCCATGCCAAGGCTTCACAGTCCTCTAAGCTGTGGCTTGTAGGTGCCAAGGATGCTTTGCCCCCTGAAGCATCTGCTGTGAGGCTGCCACAGCCTGTGCCTGCTCTGGCCTCAGCAGTGTGGGACAGCAGCCTCTGTCTGGCTCGCAGTTGAGCATCACCTTTTCCTTTGCATTGCTGCTTTTCCTTAACTGTGCCGTAGAAGTGGCTGTGCACATGCACTGTACGAGCTGAAGTTGTGTTTGACTTTGTGCCATTCCCTTTAGCTCTGTCCCTTTACCAGTTAACACATCCTTAGCTCTCCTAAGCTATGGTTTCCATGACGTGTTACCAGCTGCCAGAATTTGTAGGTCTACATCCATGCATGCTGCCACCAAGGTGGATGTGTGGGGGGACATCTACCGTGGTAGGAGAGATGGCTTTGCTCACATTTTGAGTCTTTGTCCCATATAAGAGAGAGAATTATTTTTTTCCTTTTTTTCTTTTTCCTTGAGGCAAAACTAGTGTGCTACAATTGCAAAGCACTCAGTTGTTCAAAGAAACAGGTATAACTGCCTGGTGTGCCTGCAGACAGCAGTGTGGCATTTATTATAGTTAGAGATAAATGGCCTTAAAATTATCTGTGTGCTGTGTCAAAAACCCCCAACCACTCTACACAACAAAACCAACATTCTCCAGCAGCTGATCAAAAGCAGTAAGCATCACCCATAACAACAGCTGCCCTGGGTGAAATTTATTCTCCTCTGAGTGTCTTTTATGTCTGGCAATGTGTGCATCACAACTTTATATAGCTTCCAAAAATAATTTGTTTAAAAGGTTCCTGGTTTATATTTGTTTCCTCATCTGTCATCCCAATAGATAAATTGAAACTTTATTAAAAGCCAGGCTTTGACTAGGAGACAATGAGTGGGTTTTGTCACTTTATTAAAACTCTGTGCATGCTGGAATTAATTATGTGCCTTTTGAAAAATACAAAGATCTTACTATTGTAGGACAATAGGAACTTGATGGAGAACAGCAGCAATATGGTGTGTGTCATCAGTCTGTTTTTCTACACAGCTGCTGAGCTGCAGTTTGCTGTCCCAGCACTGTTTTTTTTGTGCTGCAAAGCCAAAAGCTGCATTGATTCGTGGTTATTTGCTAGCACTGCAAGTGTGAAACTCTTCATTATGCAAGGATGTCTGCTCCAGTGTGGCTTTTCTAGTACTAAGGTAAGGGTGCTTGCAGTTTTTGGGCTTCACCACCTTGAGGAGGTGCATTCTGCACCTTCCACGAGCACTAGCCATGGTTGCTTCATTCACACTGGAGATGAAGCATGAAACACACCTGCTATGCATCAGCCAAATCACCATGAGGAGTGAACTTGTGAGTCCACCTAGTGAGTCTGCCGGGTGCCACCTTAAGACTGAGTGTCTGAATGCCACCAGAAGATGCAGTGCTGCTCCTCAGCTCCAGGCCACACTGCTCCCTTTGCTGGTTTGCAGTCAGCTGGCTCCAAAGCTGGATCCCTGATGTCAGACCTTAATAATCCTTAATGAAAGAAATGTCTGCACCGGGAATAAAAACACCCAATAAAATTAAAATCTTTCATGAGTCACAGCAACCCAGTGCTGGCATTGCTTTGCCAGGAGTGTGAGTCAGCCCAGGCACCAGGCACCAGCCCTTGGCCCTCCTCTCTAGCACGAGGGGCTGCTGGGCCATGAAGGATGGGCAGAACCCTGGCGTGGGCCCCTGCGTTTGGTTTGCCTGCAATTCAACCCAGCTGGGGCTTTGCTGACCCAGGTGCATCCTGCAGGGTAGGAGGGCTCAGTTTTGCTGCCTCCATCTCCTGCAGTGCTCAGCTGCAAGTAACACGAGTTGCTTCACATCAGCACGGCAAAACACCGCCTCCCTCCACACCCAAATCATCAGACACAAAGAGTCAGCAACAAAGCTTTATATTTTTATTAAAATAAAGTGTAACTTTTCCATTTCCCTTGCTTCATTCCTATAAGGAATGGCTTAATATGAGAGTTTGCTAATGTAGGATTAGTTTTACAACATATGTTGAGGGAAAAAAAAAACCCCAAACAACAGACCAGACAAATCCCATCTTCAACACATCGGGTTTGTTCCCTTCCTGGTGGGTGGAGAATATGGAGGGTGACACTGCATGGCTTTAGTACAAATAGGAGTGTAGGTACAAGAGACTGTTGGGTTCCATCTCCCTCTATTCCCTGACCACATCCCACCTGTAGGAGCACGGAAAGACCCACACAGCATCCTGACTTGGAACAGCTACAGAGCTCCGCCAGGGTGGGGGCTGGAAAGCTCATGCATGGGGCTGGCATCAATAAGCAAACATGCAGATGCCACCATATGATTAATTTTCCCTTTAAAATGACTTAAATCCTTTGAGAATCAGAAAGAAGAGCCAGAACGCTTGTTCTAATGACAGGATTGTCTTTTTCTTAGTAGGAGGGCAAAACCAAAAGGCTACTCCTAAGGCAGAGCACAGCTGCTGCACTGCAGCTTGGGCTAGAGCCCACTGAAGGTGTCTCGCTGGCTTCACTGGGTTTGTACTGCTCCCCTGCTCCTGCTTGCACACAGCTGCACTCAGTGCAGCCACCAGCACTGAGAAAGACTGTGCAGAGCTGGGAGTCACTGCTGGTTCAACATTTCCCTCCCCTTCTTGAGCTACATCTAGTTCAGATTGGTTCAGTTGCCTGTTAAACGCATTTCTCGATACATGAGAGATGGAAATAGTTAACAGAAAGTGGAGAAACGTCATCATTTGTAATGATATTTTTAATATTTGACTGTTAGCAAAGGAAAAATAACCAAGTTAACATTCAGTACCACAGTCAGGAAGATTTTTTGTATGTATATTTCTGTCATGGGACTAAGATATAAAGCTTAGGATGGTAAATATGCATCTCTACTAAATAATGCAAACTGTGCTCACACAATTCCGAGCCGGCAGCGCTGCCAGCGCTCTGGCTGTGCTGCTTCATCTGTAGAAGACAAAAGCAAGCCCCTGGTAAAGCTGAAGGAATGCTTCTGCCCTTCTCTTGCCCTCGCCCCTTGGCTTGTCTGAGGTTTGTGTTCCTCGGTGGTGCTGCCAAAACAAACATGCTGTGGGGCGTCGCAGCACGGGGAGCCCCTTGCTCAGCCCCTCGCACAGGGAGTGCCGCTGAGCAGGGCACGGAGGAGGTGGCGCGCTGGGTGCTCTGCCACGTGGCACCTGGCACGGGCTGTGCTTCACATTACATTCTGCTGGCTGGCCTTGTTCAATGGCTGCTCCTTGGGCATACCCAAAAATACTTGCTCAATAGAAAAGCCCTAAGAAAAGCAATGGAGCAGAGCTGTACTTGGTAGAATTTGTAGGGGTACTTTTTCAGAGGTCCCTTAAGATCAGAAGTTGGTCTTTAGAGAAACCTTGGGGGTGTCTGCCCCTCATTTATGCAGTTCATGGCATTCTTCTTGCAGAACTGACCTCCCTTGTCCACTGCTTCTTGGGGCTGCCAACGTATGTCCTCAGCTGTTCAGGGTCAAGAACTTCTCTTGGCTTACTGCTCCACCAAGGTCAGACCCTCCTGCTCACCAGCACTCGGTGGGAATGCGGCACTGAGCCCCCATGTACTGTCACCACCCGGGAGCTCGGTGTTCTCTTGCCGCTGGCGCACCTGCCTGCTGGCTACTCGCTGCTGCTGCTCCTTCAGCTCGCTGTAGGAACGGGAAAAGGTATGAAAGATGGATGTGACTGGGAAAGCCATCAGCAAAATCCCACTCAAGATGCTGCTCAGGGCTACCACCTGTCCGGGGATGCTACGAGGCACCATGTCCCCGTAGCCAACAGTCGTCATGGAGATCACGGCCCACCAGTAACTGGTGGGGACGCTGGTGAATTCCTGCTTGGCTCCCAGTTCGCTCTCAGCCAAGTAGACCAGGGGAGAGAAGAGGGCCATGGCGACGCAGAGGAAGAGCAGGAGCAGCCCGAACTCGCGGGTGCAGCGGCGCACGGTGAGCCCCAGCGTCTGCAGCCCCAGCGAGTGCCGCGCCAGCCGCATCACGTACAGGATGCGCAGCGCCCGCAGGAAGCGCAGCACCAGCCCCACGCGCTCCAGGTACTTGTTCCCGGCTCCCCCGCCGGGCTTGCTGCTGTTCTTGGTGGAGACCACATCCACAATGAGAGAGATGTAGAAAGGCAGAATGGCCAGGATGTCGATGATGTTGAGCGGGGTTTTCAGGAAAGCACACTTGTTTTCTGCCTGGATGGATCGCAGCAGGAACTCAAAGGAAAACCACGCCACGCAGACTGTCTCCAGCACAAAGATGTCATAGCACTTCTGTGAGCATTCACCCTGGGGAGAGGAGGAGTGGGAAACATGTAAAAGAGGGAAGAAACAGATTTAGCCAGGGAGTGAAACAAAGAGAGTGTCAGTTCTTAAAGGAAAGCACCACGTGAAATTGATACGATTTGTGATGTACCGAAGCAAAATCATGGCTGCTGAGAGGTACTAAAACCCAAGGCTACATGTTTGACTACAGGACAGGTCAACTATGCTCTGGAGTGTCCCAAAGCTGCCAAGACAGCTTTGGTGTGATCTTATCAGCTGTTGGCCAGACAGCCTCCTGCTAAAAGGCCAGTGGCTCGCACTTCATTTCTAACCAAGATTTAAGATCTTTTAAAAAGGATTAATACAGGATTCATGGGTTATAATAAATATGTTATCCTTCCTTCCCTTCCTGATCAATAATAAATTGCTTACTAATGGCTCATAAACACCTACAGTGTTTTATGTGATATGCTTGGAGTTAGCTATAATCTATTATTCACTAAATACAGTACATATTTTATATTCCAGTGAACATTTATTAGCACACTACCCCTACAGTCAAACACTTACATAAAGTACTGAGAGATGTAGGCATTTCTAAAACAAAAAATACCACAGGATAGAGTGGGTTATGGAGAGATAAGTGTTTTTAATTACTGCACCTGTAACAACTAGTGACCACAATGCCTTCCCCAAGCTTTCTTCCCCTGTTCCTCCCTGCAGGCTCACTTGGTGGCAAATAAAGAGAGCTCTGGCTCTTTAGCTACAATGCTTGTAAACAAACCTCAGTGCACTGGAAAGGCAACAAACAATCATGCTGGTGATGGCCACTCCTCGGTTGTTAATACTGTGGCAATTCTCTGCTATATCACTCTTGGTACCTCCAGCTGAATAATAAACAACTTTTCTAAATGAACAGATTTTGATGTGGACAATTATAGGGCTAGTGCTGTTTCCTCTGTAAATGCTTGTATAAAAGTGTGAATGCTCTGGGGGCTTTGTGTGGAAGGCAAGTGTATACTTATTAGGGGAAGTGTATATTTACTCAGTGTGCTAGTCTGAACAGTTTGTGAAACAGTTTGTTGTCAGGAGTCAATCCATGCTAGTGGGGTGTGTGACTCCCACTGGAGGCAGCAGGTATTAGGTCCCAATGCCCAACCTTGTTTTACTTGCCCATGCCAAATTACAGCAATAACACACCAGCTGAGAATGGCGAAGCTGTGTCAAGCCGGTTCCCATTTCACCGCTGGAGAACCTGGCACATCTATTAGCAGTTCTGCCCACACACTCAGCTACAGGAGTCTTCTGCTCCAGAGAGCCAAGGAAATTTTTAATGCACAGCACCACATCCTAACTTCATCCCTCTTGAAGTGTGTGTGCTTTTTCCCTGTTTGGAAAGAAAGCAGCCAGCAAAAGACTGATGAGGCTTTTGCCCTCTTCACTAACTGCAGCCTTCCCCAAGATGTGGAGGGACTGGATATGTTTCAAGGCCTGTTGCACTGCCAGCAGTGAGAGCAGTGTCATCACATTGAATGCAAAGCCTTGGGTTACCTCAGTATGACAACCGAAATGCTGAGACATCTTACACTTGAGAAGAGATTGAGACCATAACTATTGAGATGTCAACAAGAAAAAAAAGATGTGAAAAGGAATCCTCAGAGCCAGGATTTATGGTCCTTGTAGTAACCACAATAAAAAGTTGTGATGCCTTGTGTTTATGGATTTTTTGTATTCCACTTTCAATTGGCACATGATGTACCTCCCACTGTTTCCCCGGGGGTCATGCTGATATGGAGAGACAAATTACTTGTCCCATTGAAATGACTGTCAAGATTTTAAGCATATTGCAGGGAGGAATGATAATCTTATTTTACCAGTATAGTAGCTCAGATAGCCTCTCTTTAAATTCTGATTTGTGATAGGTGTGAACACTAGAAGGAGCTTAATTTATATCTGCCTCACCAAACTAATTTGGTCATAAGTAAGTATTTTTGTCACAAGCATAATACCTAGGATGTAACATTTTGTTTCTAGGAGCTTTCCTCCTATCACAGCATAATTATGCTGTCAGGCTCTTCTATCAAATACAGAATCAAGATGCTTCACACCACAACACAAATCTGGCTCTGTGAGCCAGAGACAAAGCTCACAAAGTCAGTGGAAGGACTCTGCCTCTACCACTGTAACTTCTCTCCTTATGACCCAGAAACCAGCCCTCAGACCAGTACTGTCTCAGAACTCTGCTGCCTGGGAATCTCTCATCAGGATGTGCTTGATCTCACACCTAAGAGCAGTCACTGGAGGTGATTTGCAGCTCTTCATCCTGTCCTTGCCGGTGCTCTAGAGGATCAGGTTGTGGTGTTACGGAATGACAACCCAGAGAAGAATAGCTATGGCTTGAGCAAAGCAACAGCAATGACAAGATGAATACCCAAATGTGCAAATTTGCTTTCTCTGGCAGGTGCACCATTACTTGGACCACTGCCTATGGAAACTCGGATGCCCCTTGCCTTAAGAGCCCTATCCGGCAGGAAGAGTTCTGGATTCTGACACACAGATATAGACTTTTTGGGCCACTGAAAGTTTTGGGAAAGTCAGTGAAGCCTATGGGGAATTTAGCCTTAAAATAAACCTACAAAGTCACTAAGGTGATTAATAGCTAATTTGGCACCTACTTCCCCAGCAACTTCTATTAGCTGCATTTGGAAAGGAGACTCGCAGAAGTGCTTTTGTGTGTGAGTTTTGGTGTAGGAGAAAAAAGCAGTGAAGATTGCTCCTCATGAATGGGCTACCAGGGAGGATGACTTTTGGAAGACCCTGTCTGCTCTCTCACACTCTGACATGTTTCTCCTGTGTAGGTTCACAGACCTAAAACATTGCAGAACTACGTCCCAAACACAAGTGCAGTAGCAGCCTGGCAACCTTTGTTCAGCCAAGCTCAAGAAGCTGGGTGGAATCTGGAGCTCAGATAATCCAACATTGCAGAACCAAGCTGCATCTTTGCCCATCAAGATAATGAGGAGCTGAAATTTCCTCCTTCCAGAACTGAGGCTGGGCCCTGGCTTTTTTCCACTCTTCCCACTCTCCACAGCTGACAAATAATTTGAAAGTCAAAATGTTTACTTTCAGTACAGTGGAGCGATAATGTTTTACTACACAGAGTTCACTTCAACAGGATGAAACAATCCCCCCTTCCAGCAAATGCATAGTTATCTCCAGCAACTTGCTCAGAATCCTTATTAACCTAGCCCAATCTGAACAAGCCAGGCTCTGTCCAAAGGCTGTCCTAAGAATAAGAGGGTCTGAACATGCTTTTAGAAAACAACCTGCCAGAGGTCTCTTTTTTCTACTGATTAAATGTTTTCTTATTTCTTGGACCATGTATCAACGTCATCTAGGTGTGTCCTATTATTATCCTCACATGTTATAAAAAACAGCAACTCAAAATTGTATATCATACTCTTTGCACTTCATTTCTTTCAGTTGCAGCTGCTTTTCCTTGCTGGTTTTTTTTTCCTGCTTGACTACAGCACTGGTTAAGGAAAAAAAAAAAAAAAAAGGCAATTTTAGCTTTCTAAACCTTCTAACTATGTGTTCCAGTCCAAATGGATGCTGTAATTCTGTTTGGGCTTTTGAGGTTTTTCTGTTCAAGAAAACAAAGCAAAAATTCTCAGAAAGGCGCACACACAGATGGAAAAAAAAATCAGGAATTAATCAGCCATTGGAACACAAGAAAAATAAGTCCTAACAGAATAGGGCATGCTGCCCAAAATAGGTCTTCATCAAATCTGTATGCTCTCAAAAAAGATTGAGGTATACCAGCCTGTGGCCATAAACATGTCCATTAACAACTACACAGTGCTTTTTTTTTACTTTTTATAAGCAAAAGAGCTCTCCCTCATACCAAGTAACAAAATTTCTTCCCCCTGTAATCTAATGGATACAGTTTTATCACTACTTTTTCATATTTAGATTGATGAAATTGAGCCGCAGGGAAGATTTTGTTTTTCATAAAGTGTGTATATTTATTTATCGGTGTACATTTGTTTCTTTCAAACCATGAGTAGTTTGGGTTTCTTTTTCATGCAGAAATTTCTTGAGTATGGGAAATTATCTGCAGTTGCACAGAATTTGGGGGCTATATACTAATATCAACACAGGGAACAAGGAAAGAAAGTAAGAAAGACATCAGTGAGTAATTCTGGGCAGTCAAATTAAAGTGAGTCTCCTTCATTAGGATCTATGGAAATTTGCTGTCAAAAAGCCAACCGTGGCATCTTTCTTCTGGAGAAGCGTTTTCTTTGCCAAAAGTTCCTTTGGCAAAAGAAAAATTACAAAAAGGAAAATTGGTGTCACTGGAGTTCAAATCCATCTGTATTCATTGTTCTGTATGGCCTGTCTAAAAGAGGCAGACATCTTTCAGAAACATTTTACTTTGGCTTGCAGGGTGCGTTTCACTTGTACTGAACCCTGTACTGAGCCCCAGAAAAATCCTGCACTGTGTGTTGTGCGACTTCTCGGCCCTGTCCGTGTCCTCTGGTCTCCTGAAAAGGAATTGTGACTCCTCCTTAGATCCTTGCAGGCTTTGACACCATCTTCTAATCCCTCTGCATTACAAGATGTCAAAAGCCAGATCACCTTTAACTGCTCCAGTTCCTCTGTTGCTTTCCATGTGCTTTTTGTGAGGTCAGCAGCTCCGCGGCACTTTGAAAGAAGAAGTTTCGATGCTGCCCACTTTGACCCTATAGAGAGATTTCCCTTACTGTCAAATCTTTATGTTAAGGAAAAAGAAACCCCAACATGAGAGGCATTGCATACAAAAGTACTTGCATAAGCTTGAAAATCCTGATGTTTCTAAAATGATATTTTTGTACATGTCCACTTGTCCCTTGTTACTTGAGCCTTTCGGGTCACACGTTTCAAGTGTTTCTCTGTGCACATCAGATCAAACTCTTTTTTAACAACAGCGTGGAACTTGACATTCTGATGCAGCTGAGATCTCAGCATCAGAGATCCGTGTTGAGACCTGCAGACAGAGACACCTGGTGCCCTGAGGCTGCTGACAAGTCTGCCTTCAGTCCCCAGTCCGCAGGCTTAGGGTGTTCCCCTTGGATTTGGGTGGGAGGCTGAGCCGCCGGTTCCAATGAACATCTGCAGGGTGACCCGGAGGACAGGCACTCCTCCAGCACCAATTATTCAGCAGCCCAACACTTGGAGCCTCTGCTGGGCTGTGGAGAGACCCAGCTCCTGCTCCTGTGAGAGCGGGGTGGAAGCTCGCACCTGGCCCTGTCCCAGCGCGTGGGAGTGCCTGGAGCACCGGCTGCCGGATCATTTGCTTCTCTTGTCATTGTGAAATGAAGAATCCTTCCTTGAGAAAAATTCCAGCAAAAGAGCAACCACGCCTCACCAACAGAACTCCAAGGTATTGCTCACGCTGGCACTTTCTGATGAAAGGCAATTTTCTGATGAAAAGCCATTTGCTGGTGAAAGCATCCAGACAATTTTCCCAGCAGGGATAAGTGCAGGACTCCTGCGCTGTGCCCGACCTTGGAAGGGCAGCATCCCACCCGGCCCGGGGGCGGAGGCAGCTCCCGGCTCGGCCACCCACAGGCACGGTGATTGTTGAACTCAGCGCCGCTGCCCTCGGCGCTGGGGTCAGCCTGCTCCCAGCGCTCCTTGTGCTTCCCAGCAGAGATGATTCAGATAACTGCACAGCCTGTCCTCAAAGCCCGCTGGCTATGAAGGCAAAGTAACAATTTCTGGTTTTAAAGTCACCAAAGGGCCATGAAAGAGTCCTCTTGCTGTCCACACTTTGATCTGTAACTCGAGCTTCGCTTGCACTTCATCTTCAGCCCAGCTGCCAGCAAAGGTAACCTGTTCCTTCTGAGGCTGCTGCCACCTTTGTGCAGCCCTGTTATGGACACAAGAAAGCTCTTCTACAGCTTGTCTTTGTTGAGGAGAAAGGGCAAGGAGGTGGGCAGGAGCTACACCTGGATTTCCCTTGATCCTGAGACAGCACAGCCCCAAATCACCACTTCTCAAAACCCCTCAGCCTGCCATTTTTATCCTGCCAGGGAAGCTGCAAATAAACACAGAGCACCAACGGGAACAAGGGAGATACCAAAAGATTATGGCAGCTGCTAGAAGGTGACTGCAGGCTGTGCTAACACACCCAGCCAGAGTCGAACCAGCTTGTGGAATTGCTGTGCTATTCACCTGCAGTCATGCAGCCAGAGGTTACTGACATACCTGCTCGTGCCTTTCATTCCTCTCAAATTGCTGCTCTGACCTGTAACTGTGAAGCCAGATGGCTGTGCTCATGGAAATCTCAGACAAGTGCCTGGGAGTCCATGAGAGGGAAGAGAAGACCACGTGAGGACTTTACCTAAGACTGCCCTTGCAGACTGCAGAGACAGGAGACACGTCAGGATGGCACTCCCGATCCAGGAGGCTGCAGAGGGAACCAGCTGCGCTTCCTTGGGTTGCTCTGCCCAATCCACAAGCAGCTGATGCTTTGGGCCATCTCAGCCCCAAACTGTACAACCAAAATTAGACACTGAAGTGTTCCTAAGTGTTCAGGTTCCTAAGCCATATAAATACTGAGCTTTGAGGCCTGCTTAACTGACACCTTTTTCCCTGGAAATGCTACAGATGTCTTGACAGCTGACTGCACGGATTTGGCATGTGCATCTGAATGGTGGAGAAACCAGGCAAGACTTGCTGTGATCCTAAGGCTGTCTTCCACTTCCCTGCCTCCCTTATGGACTGCCCCTGACACATGCAGATATATTCTTTGGTCCACTATCCTGCCTCTTTTTGCCCTAGTAGAGCTGTTGTTGAGAAGAATGGAAAGCAGGTAAGTAGTGCTACAGATGCACAAAATGCCCTCTCATTAATACCTTCTTCTGAACTAGCTCTCCTCATGCCTGTGCCCATTTTTAGCGCACACTTCTCCAAAAGCAACAGTATTTGTTAGAGAGAAAAACATGCTATCTGGCTCTAATTTATGGAAAGCAACCAAAACCTAAACTCTGCAAGAAGCAGGAAACACAGAAGGAATAAAACAGACCATGAAATACCTATGAAACTGTCAACTTGTCTGATTTTCAGATGTCTATCAGGAACAAGCACCACATCCAGAGAGGCTGGGGGAAGTGTCAAGACATCCAATGTCTTAAAGCTCCTCAGACTCTGGGACTGTGGCTGGGAGCAGCTTAAGGAACCAGTGTGAGCTCCAGCAGCCAGCTGCTCCTATCTCTCACTCTGATCAGGGCACACCCCTGGAGTGAGGGGCTGTGCTACAACACAAGGAGGAGCAGTACACCCTGGGCAGCATTTCCTGCAGATGTGGTCCCGGAGTGGCTGGAGGGGCAGCACCATCAGCTGAATAACCAGCAGGGCAGGTAGGAGGGTGCAGGAAAGGGACCTCACATGGCCAGTCTGTGCTGGCTACCTTCAAAGGGAACACCTCACTAATTGACAGGAGAGTGTTGGCCAGAGAAGAAATAACTACACCAGCTGTCGGTACCTGGACTCCAGAAGACACAAGAGGTTGCAAAAGAGATCCCCTGCAAGAACAGGAGGATGAGAGACCTTTTAAGATGAAGCTTCTCAGTTTTGAGGGTTGGGGTGTGAGGGTTCTCTCCCATGAGAACAGGGCTCCTCCAAGTCCCACCTGCCCATAAGGTTCAGCTGGCAGAGGAAATGATCCCTTGGTGATGCTGGAGTTGGCCTTTGGGGTCTGAGATCCCCACCTGGCTGGTGCATGAGTGTGAGACATAAGCAGACTAATATATAGAGAATTACAACCTACATGTACAAGAATAGATTTACTGCCGTTTGCTTGAACAAATATTCTAAATCAAAGCACTACTTTTGTACCTGGGCCCTGCTTTGGCAATTCTGCAACCATTCAGTGCCATTGGGACACTGTCTGAAGACAAACAGCCACACAAAGAGACACAGGTCCAGGAAAACAAGGTATTGTACTTGAAACTCATCCACTGCCATGGCATTCCAGGCAGGATCTCACAGAGCACAGCCCATATGGCTGGCTTGTCTCTGCCCTGCAGCTGAGCCCTCTGTGGGAGACACCCGTGGGTGGCAGAGGGGTCCAGGTGTGCCCAGGGTTTCTGCACATCCCACTGTGCTTGGACCAAGCCCAGCCTGCCCAGCCTGGCCTCAGGGGGCAGCTCAGCACGGAGGATTTGCTCATCAGTCACTGCCACCAACAGAGGCAGGAACCAGGAAAAAGAATGATGATTTCACCAAGCCAAGGTGTCCTCCAAAGAGCAGCTTCAATTTAGAAACACTGATGTTCTCAGTATTTCTGACTAAAATTGCCTTGGAATTTTCTATTTCTGGATTTCCAGAATGTTTTTTTTTTGGGTTTGGCCCATTTCTTTCACTGAAATTGGAAGTAAAAATCCCCAAGAGAATAACGAAGCACCAGGAGTGTCCTTACTGACAAGTGTCCCCTTCTTCCCCTAATGTTACATGAATGGAAATCTTCCTCCTCAGCCCCCTCTACTTTCTAGCTCTGATAGAGGTGTCAGAGCCCTGGAAGTCTACAATGTTTTTTAAAAAAAAAAGCAGTATCTGCAAATCTAAGCAAATGCTTGGGCCTGAGCTTTCACGTGAAGAAGCCCAGTTACGCTGCAACTTAGCAAATCTGATTTCTGTATTTTCTATCCTAGTGCTCTGAAAACAAGGCAGACTCAGTTGGCACTTGGAAAAGCTGGAGCAATGGCACTTGGCACTTGCAGCACCCCTGGTCCTCACAGACAGGGCAAGACTGCAGAAAAAAAGATGAGGGCTATAAACCAAACCAGCATCAAACTGCAGAACCAGAGCAGGACTGAGTTCTTTCCAAGGGCACTTGGGAGCAGGTTGAACAGTTTCTCCAGGGAATGGGAATGCCTGCACACCCCTCCAAAAGAGCCAGCACAAAAGGGGCAGGGCTGTGTGACAAGGCAGTGGCATTCCCAAGGCTTCCACACCTACCCAATGCCTGGGAAAAGGTGATGTGGTGGCACTTGGCTATGCTCACAGATAGACACTTCCTATAGTCTTCCTATCTTCCTATGGTCTTCCTAAAGCCAGCATCCTCTTTCCATCTTCTCCTCCTCAAGCTTGTCTCACACTAAAAGAAGAATCTTGTTCTCTCTCTCTCTTATTTATTAATTATATTAAAAGATCAACTGATTCTTAATATAATTTTAAAGTGTATTTTCCCTCTTATTTACCCCAATTTCTCACTTCTTTCAATCATTTTTGAAGCTCTTCTCCTCCTGCATCCCACTCACTGCTCGTTCTGTTTTACTGACCCGTATTTATTTTACTGGTTCGTGCAGCCCTGTAACCTGCTACAAGATCTGGAGGTGTCGGTTTTTTCCTTGGAGGAAGGGAGGACAGAGTCAAGCTTACTGTTTTCCTTGGACATTTTTTTCCAAACCTGTATCTCTCCTGCTCAGTCTCCCTTTATCTTATCTGAGAGCAAGAAGGATTTGCTGTGTTGCCTGTGGGAAGCTTTGCCTTCCAGCTGGGAGCAGCTCGGGCACAGCTGGCAGGGAGCTCCCGCAGTGCCCTTGCTCTGAAATGCTCTGAGTGGGTTTTACCAGGTGGCTGCGGCCACGGCGAAACCACTCACACTTTCATATTCTCTTTCTGCTGGAGGCAACAATAAAAACAGTGCCTTCTGTGACAGCAGTGCAGCACACCAGAGCTTACCCTAAAACACCCAGCATTTCTACTGGGTGTGAAGGCAATGAGCTGCAGGCTGGGAGGAAATCTCTGCAGTGCCTGCTCGCAGCCGGACCAGGGACTCTTCGGGAGAGTGCTGCAATTTCTCCTGTCATCATCTCCAGCAGGTGCCAAGTTTCCAGCACAGCTCAGGATGCATTGGACTGCTGGGACCCTCACACTATTCTCTGTATTTCCTACTTGAATCCAGGCTCAGGAAATGAGATGGGGCAAGGGGAAGGGGTTGTTTGTGCACATGTGACGTATGGAAGGGCGAAGGTAGAGAGAGAGAATGGCCAGAGGGGTGGGCTGGCACGTGTCCTGGGGAACAGCCTGCTCTGGCTGGGGCTAAGCCCCACCAGTAGCACGTCCCAGCCCCTGTGGCACCCCCTACAAACACAGTCAGTGCTGGACAACACACCTGGGCTAGGATGCTGCCTTCATGGGACCAGGCTCATGCCACACCGCTCTGAAGGGAGCTTCCAGGCTTCTGAGCTTTCCTGGCTGCCCTCGCCTTTAATCACAATTATGATCTGTCACTGCTCATTTCATCTCACTGATGAATGTTCACAAGGGCCAAGGAAGCCCCAGACAGGCAGAAGATGTACAGCATCCTTGCTGGCACCTCCCACAGCAGCAGGAGTCAGGGACAGGATGGCAGTGGCTCACCACCCTGGAAGGGCAGGAGAGGCTCTTGAGCTGATCCTCTGTGGAGCAGAGGATCTTGCCAAGTGGCTCATGAACCTTATGCATGGCTTCAGCTGAGATGAGGTATAATGTTTAGAAGGACTGACAGAATGTATTTAAAAACTCTGTGAGATGCACACAGGCATGTCTAGATTAATGATTTCCCTTGTTAATTACCCACACTGTAGCACACTTTAATTCAGAGCATGAGTTTGTCCAGCTGCAGCTTTCAGTTATTTCAGTTCACTGTTGCCCACAGACGTTCTCTTATTATTATTCCCACTGCATTAAAAGCACTTCTAGTGTCTCATTATAAAGCAGAACTTGGAGATTTTAAACCATTTAAAAAATTTTTTTTTCATTTGCCTGCCAAGCTGGACACAGTATCTCAAGCCTCATTTGATGTCTTATGTTGATTTTCTACTATTATGAGATCTAAGAGAATTTTTTAAATAGTAAGGAATCTAATTTTTGAAAAATGCCTTTTTATTAAGGAAGAATATTTTGTGGCACTAATTCAAATGTCTTACAGAAGTACTTACATCAGAAGTTACTTTCTTCTGAAAACTTTATAACCTCAAAAAAATTTGATTAATGAGAGGTGTTCTACACAGACTAGATCAAAATGTGACTGACTGTACTCAGTACCATGTTTTTGATGTTTTTACTTGGAGATAATATCATGCTTACCATTAGAAAACCTAACAACTTTATAGATTTCTCCTGGTCCTTTCTCAAGCCTTTGTTTAAAAACTTCTGCAAAAAATCTTACAACTATTTTTCCCCATCTGTACACCACTCAATTTGTCTTGAATATAAATGTCTACACTGAAAAAAACCCGTTTCAAAAACTTTTATGTTTCATCTCCATTGCTACACTCTAGGCAATGAAAATGTAAGCATTTATAATGTTGAATGATTTAATGCAATTCTTCTAAGTGTGGTACACATGAATCAGCTCATTACCTCAGCCTAGCTATATGAGGTGCAGCCAAATGTAAATCTGCCTGCTTGCTTTCATTCCAAACCTCCAGAATTGATAGCAACCTATCCTGGAGTTCTGAAATGAATTTTCCAGATTATATTTTCATTTCAAATAAATATGAGAGTTCTTTCTCTCAGAACACTGGGTCAGTACTCAATAAGTCCACAGTGCCCAAGCTCTCCTGCAAAAGGCAGTGGAGCAATCTATGGAATACAGGAGCTGTGCTGTACCCCCAGGATATTAGGCTGTGATGAGTAGCTGCAGAAATTTTACAAGCATGTCTGAAGGCCAAGCGGCTATTATTGTGAGATATCTTCTGAGATTCCCTGGATTATTTACCTGGAAGTCTGAAGAATAAACTCACTGGTAGGGACAGATACTTATGGGGGTGGAACCAGAGAGATATTAAAAGAAATTAAACATGGAGCATATTTTGCTGGGTGAGCCACCCTGCACCAAATATAAACCAGTTAGCAGTGTGACAAAGTTACCAATGCTTTTATGAAATAGTTTTAGCTGTTTAATTATTTATCACTAATGTCACATTGCAGCATATTTATATAATATTTAAAAGAAGACCCAAGCTTGCTATTTATTCATGAGAAGATATCCTGCAGACTGAAAGAGTTCATTGGCCCAGAATAAAGTTATTAACAAGTCAAAAGTAATTTTATCTTAGCCAACTCTTGCCTTGTTCCCAAGCAGCGCAGAGAAACACTCTCCATTTTTTTACTTCTGAGCCTAAAACACTGCAGAGAATCTCAGGTGGCTCCCAAAGTCTATATTGTAACCTACTGTCCTCAAAATCTTCCAGGGCAGCTCCTTAACCCATCAGGATTTCTCTCTTATTTGGGGAAAGCCACCAATGGCAGGCACTGCCATGAGAGCTGCGGCTGGGAAGAGCCAGGCGTGCAGACCTCAGGTGGTGACTTCAGTAAGAGGGGGAACTTTGAGCAGAGGGTCTGCAGGCTCCCTAAGGGACTCTGTGTAAACCTGCCACACAGGGCTGTGTGCCCACCCTCAACCTAAGGGCAATTCTCAGGGAAAGAAAATACAACATTCCTCCTAATCCTGCCGACACAGCAGAGGATGATTTTCTTACTGGGACCATGGTTCCTTTATCTGCTCTTGAAGCAGCCGCCACGATGGAACAACCAGGGACCTCTGCCAAGGTTTAGAGGGCTTCAATGAAGCAGGAAGGCTGGATTTTTGTTTTTTCTTCCAGGGGTGGGACAACTGCAGAAAACAACTTCTTTTTTTCCCAAGAAGAGCGAGCAAGCCAAGGAGAAGAAATGGTGAGAACTCTCCAAAGGTAGCCTGACTAAATACAGCCAGTTGTTATCCGGCACTCTGTCCACACAACCAATAGCAAGAGCAACCAATCATTCCTTCAAATGTTTTCTGTTCATTGGCAGCTTAAGGCAGCCCTGCAAAGGGGAAGGACTGTCTTGTATAAGGGTTGGCAAAGCTGGCACATGGTGTGCTATTTGAGCAGGGGCTTTGCAGGCAGCAGGGGTCCCGGGCAGTGGCTGGCAGAGCTGGTGCAGGGGGCAGTGAGATGTACAGCAGTGATGCTGGGGACTCCCAGCACCCAATGTGTCTCCTCAGTGTGTGAATAGAGCAATCCTGAACTCAGCAAAATAAACTGATACTGAGATATGCTCCATGTAACAGCTGGATTGGGACAGCAGGAAAGGAGGGATTGAGATTCAGATCCACGAAGCAAAACCAAAGAAAAGCATTCTTTTACATTAGGGGCTGTGTCTTTCAGATGCCTCACAGACATTTCCCAGGAAAATGATCAAAGGACATCATCACCACTTCTTGATATTTGGAAAGAACCTTTTGCCATTGGTCTCACACTTATAAACTCCATGGGAGTCAGAGACAAGAGGCAGAAAGCCCCACAGAACCTTTAAGGACATCTAAGGTTTAGATTGAGTAGTGCAGACATTCTCAGCTCTGTGATTTTAACGCTGTCTGTGTGACACACAGAAGCAGCATCACTTATTAAAACCAAACCTCATCACTTCCCACTGCTTTCAGACAAACCTGATCTCTCAGTAGGACAACTTGCCTGGCAAATGCCTCTGACCATCAGAAAGGAGTTGGGACACCATGCTAGCGTGACTCAGACTTGAGAACTTTGCAGTTACTCCTCAGTTTGGATTCAACATGAACTAAGTTGGTCTCACTTGCAAAAAAGAATTCCCTTGCCTAGAAACACGTCTTGCAGGTGAGGCGTGAAGAAGGTACCTGAACAGCAGGCAGATGTAGTTTTATTTCTGTTGATATGATGACCATAGACATTGTGTTTAAGATATTCTGTGCCAAAGCGTTCCCAACCTAAAGGCAAGGTTACACAAAACAGGTGATGGAACTGCATGAGGCCAATTGAGGACTTCAACAAGAAAGCAAACATTTATTATTGCTGATAACTGAAACTGTGAGCAAAGGATGCTCTCAAAGCTTGTGATTTAAAAAGTGTGTGTTACTAGTTTCATTTAAGTACTATCTGAGGAAAAAGCCTACTTTGGCTTATGAAAGGAAAAAAGCAAGAAATACCTTATTTCTAGTTAAAATAGATCTCTGCAGCACTCTGAGTCCTACGCCCCTTAAGGAAGGACATGCGAACGGTAAACTGAATATGAATCTCATGTGCCTACAAGAACTTCTTGTGCAGGACGTAAAAAAGGCAGGTGACCACTGCTACTGAGTCATTTGGTCTTTCCCTGGCCTCCAGTCAGCTGTGGCCTGAGGAGCCTGGAGCAGACACAAAATGCAAATTAGCAATATAGGGTACAAGTACAGTACATCAGTTCAGATGCCAAAACTGGTGATAATGTTACAGCTTATGATTTTTGCATTTCAACAGCAGAGCTGAGAGTGGTATAACAAATTCTCAGATGATCCCTAGGGAAATTAGTTAGTCCAATTCCCCAGGATTCTTTTTATAAAAAGTCACCCTCAGTGCCTACATGCTATTAATAGTTATCTGTAACATCAGCAGGGAGATATTTCTTAATACATGTTTTTTGTTGACTGTGCTGTAATTTCTAGTTTATTTCACAATGAAAGTAAAAACACAAGCTGCAGTTTCATTAATACTTTAATTCATGAAAACAAAGCATATATGCATCACACGTGGCTCTAAGTTAAAGTTAAGGTCTCAGTATCACAACAATTGAACAGTAATTCCAGAGTCTCAAGCAGAGTGCCATCCTAGGACAGCAAGCTCCACTGAACTTTGTCCAGCATGTTTGTATCTCTCTTGCACTGAGGAGCCCAGTGCTGGACACACTGCTCCAGGTGTGGCCACCCCAGTGCTGAGGATAAGAACCTCCTCCCTGATGTGCTGCAGCACTCTGCCTGATGCAGCCCAGGACAGCGGTACCCGTCTTTGCAGCGAGGGCACAGTGCTGGCTTAGGGCCAGCCTGCTGGGATCCACCATCCTCCTTCCCTCTGGGCATCCCCAGCATGTACTGCAGTGTGGGGCTGTTCCTCACCAGGAATGCAGGACTCTGCCTTTCTTCTTGCTGAGCTTGCTGAGGTGCACGCTCTTCCTGAGCCTGTCTGCCCAGCCTGCCGGGGCTGCTCAGGGCAGCAGCGCAGCTGTGCAGCCACAGCGTGCCCCAGGTTTGTGTCATCAGCAAACTCGCTGCAGGGGCACTCTGCTTCACCCTCCAGGCCACTGGTTCAGAAGCCCAACAGGACTGGACCCAGCACAGACCCCCAGGGCACACTGTCAGCTACTGACCTCCAAGTGGACCCTGTGTCACTGACCACCACGCTCAGGGCATGGCCATTGAGACAGTTTTCAGTCAGCCTCACTGTCTGCTCATCCAGCCTCTTACAGAACAGCTTGTCCATGAAAAGCTATTGAGAATCATTATACAAGACTCTCTTAACCTTGTCTGAGATTACTTTTGCGTGCACCTTTGTGAAATGAAACCTTTAGTCACAAGATTGTTTAAAATGCACATTCACAATTTGCCTATTCCCCGTCCTCAGCATTATGGAAGTAGAAGCACAGTGTGTAAATTGAACTTAGAAGGTTAAACAGTTTTGGCTTCTTTATGAGCTATTATTAACTTCATTATTTATAAGTCTCTTTGTTGTAATGTTCTTCAGCTGAAGGCTATTGAACTGTAACTCCCTATCACACCATCTCTAATTAGGCCAGCTTTTCCCAGCACCTTACGAAGTGCGGTGGAGAACGAGCTCTCTGATCTGCTTCTCCTGTTTTGCAATGTGCTGCTACAAATGGCTGAGCTCAGGGGTCTCAGGCCTACAAATGCTTTTCTGAATCAGGACAGAATGTTTGATATTATTTTCTAAGTTCCACCCTTTCTTCTCTGATGACAAAGGCTGCTGTCTAACAAAAAAGAGATTTGTCTTCAGAGAGAAATGGCTGACATTTCTGTGTTCACCAAGAAAAAAATGAAGAGTCTAGCATGATGACCATCTGGCTTTTAGCTGAACCTCTCTGAATGTCTTTTGGTTGTCCAGCTCTTACTGTGTGTTTAAAGCTCTTGCTGTAATATATCCCTGACTGGTTTACTTCTCTGATGTATTAGCTGCTTTCTTTGAATCACTTGATAGCTGCTATTCGTTTAGAGAGGTGAGAAGTCCACTTAAAGGTAGGGTATGCCTAAAATGCCTTGAGGATACTCTGTGCCTCTGGCTATTTTTATGTGTTGGAGATCACTTTTGTGGTGGTCTTGAAAGAGCCTGGTGCCTGGGGGCTCCCGCTATGATTTTGTCTCAGCAGATTTTGCCTTTAGAGGAGACTTTTCACCATTAAATCTAAATCTCTCATTGAAATCTCTCATTCTGAAAATTTTGAAATAAAAAGTTTATCATTGTCTTGTTACTTTACATGGAAGAACCTGACTGCCTTCACATGTTTGGTTTCTTCACATACTTGAAGTCCCCCTTTCCTGAAATTTCCAGGAGGAGCTATTATACACGTTACTGGATTGGTGGATTTTATTTAATTTATTAAGCAAATAAAAGCTAAGTGAGAAAAAAACCTGACTAAATATATACCCTTCTTGGATAAGTAAAAAGTAGCTCAGGATCTGATTCTGTTAACTCTGCTGACAATTGTGCAGCATCTGAAATACATGATACTACTTTCAAAAAAGAGTAACTCTCAAGGTGAATCAAGGTGACCTTTAGTAAGAACAAGTATCTACAGTACAGGGGAGCATGAGCCTTCCCACTCTTGTTAAACCACCAGGGATTGCCACTGTCATCCAGAACACCTGGAGAGCTAATAAAGTTAACAAAATGTATGACTGAATTTTCTGCTCTATTTTAAAAGAGAAAGGCAGGTACCTAAAATAATTTCCTCACCCACCTGGTAATTACTTTTAGCTTTCAAGGTCCCACACTTACATCTTGTGTGAGGTCGTTTACACCTCTGCAGGACATCACTGGGTGCAACACCTCGTCCATTCAGATGGCATTGAAGGATCAGGGTATGGAAAATTGCTCCCCAGAATGGCTTTTTTCATGACTGGCTTCTCTGCCTTTCCCTGAAGCAGTAACAGGACAGGTAGATGGCACATAGAGCTTTTGCTTTCTGTGGTAACAGCAGCTCAAGGAAAAGGCCACTGTTTGCTAGCCAGAGCACCTATGACAGCCCTGACATGGAACCATAACACCAGCAATGAAAGCCTGGAAAATGTGCACACTGGGTATGGTGTGCATTTGAAATTGTATTTACTATTTATTTGTTCCTGAGTCAGGAGGGATGCACATCCTTTTTCTGCTTGTTAGGAGACTGCAAAGCCAGACCAAAGAGCTGTCCCTGGGCACAAATTTTAATCAAGATACTGGGAATACAGCTCAGGATGATTACCATGAGTTTGACTTCACATGAGCTCCCTTATCTCCACTCCTATTACTTGCAGAGCTGCCTTGGCATGCTAAGCCACGTAGGGAGTACATGCAGGGAGTCTGCAGCCACGGCCCCAGACCCTACAGGTGATTCCAAGTGGGCAGATGCCTACTCCTTGCCTTGCCAGAAGTGATCCTTCACCAGTCCCCTGTGCAAGAGAGCCACCTTTGTCTCAAACAGAATAACCATTTCCAGCCTGTCCACAGACCTTCCCTGTGCAAAGCGCGGAACAAAAAGGATTATTTGCAGGAGTTCTGTGCTTTTAGAATTTAAGGGCACAGAAGAACGTTGGGTAATTTATTCTGATCTTCTCTGTATTGCAAGAATTTCACCTTTGTAACTTGATCTGCAATTGATGTTTTTCTTTTGACTGAAGGAAAATCTGTTTAGCTGAGGGCTAAACAAAAGGGCACCGAGCTTTTTACTGAAAATGTCGAAAAGCACAAAATCCACTAATTTTCTTCCTAGCCTGTCCCAGTAATGAATCACCTTGGTGTTAAATATTGCCATATAGTTTCCCATATGAATTTATAAGGATCCAGCTTTTATCCATGCATCACCCCCCTGCTTATTTTAAAGGTCTTTTAGATTATACAGTTCTTCTCCCCTCATAAAAAACTTACTTACGTGCCTAATCCACTCACCTTCCTTCCAATAATTTAAATCAACTGAAATGTTCAAGTTTCTTGTTGTATGGCATTTTTCCCAGGTGTCTAAGACCTACAGGTCTTTAGCCCTCTCCCAATTTTTCAAAACACCACGAAAAACATGAATGTGAGAACTGACTGCAGTATTCTAGTGTCAGTCTCACCAATCCTGCATACAGACACAAAAAAATCTTCCAGCTTCTTATTAATACTTCCCAGCTTAGATATTCAAGGATGGCATTAACCCTTCTGACTTTATGCTGCAATAGGAATTTATGGTTGCTTGTACCCTAAATATTATTCAGAGCTTCATTTTGGGAACTAGAGTCCCTGCTTTTACACGAGCAAGCCTGCATTCACCTTTACTGCAAAATTTTGCTTTTGACTATGAAATTGTTCTCCTTCTAATGGTTCCAGCTTACCAAGAAATCCAGGCTTCTCTCATATGCATTTTTTATCCTCATCATTATCCTATTCCACTCAAAAAACATTATTAGCCTATTATTATGAGTCCCATTTATGTTAGACCATCCCTAAACTCTTGTAATTCTTAAAGCAGTAGTTCAGCTCTCACTTGAACCTGGGAACAACTAAACACTAAATACATCTCAGTTTCAACAGTAGAATATCCCTTGTACTTAGAATTCAGGATACTGGAGCCCTGATGGTCATTTACAGTAAAAGGCATGTGTTTTAAAAATGATATCTTAAAAAAACATTATTAGGACAACATAGTGTGAACTAGTACCCAGTACTACCGTCCTCAAATTTTAAATCAGAAAAAGCCCTTAAAATAAAGATCTGATAATAAATCATGTATCAGTCAACATACCAAATGTTTTATTTTTTTTTCCTGGCTGCTCCTGAAAGAGTCTGACTCCAAATCAAACTCCTCAGCTGAGATGTCACCTTTCAAGCAAAGGGTGGGTTCAGCTGTACACAGGGTGCTCAGTGAGGTGCAGGGGTCTCTCTGGAGCAGCTGGATCCATTTCCCATCCCCTTGCATTTTACTTCCAAGGTGACGTAGCAGTGAATGCCTCTGGTCTGGGGATGATCTCCCTCTTTTCTGCTCGTGGCAGTAGGGCACAAGCCATCCACATTTAATGACCACGGGGCTGGGAAATAAGCCCAAACATTTAGTGTCAACCTTGGAGTTGGGTAAAACAACAGAGGGCACGAATTCCCCAACCTGTCCCCACCCCCAACTCCTCAGATTGCATTTCAGCACGTAGGTGAAGAAAATGTGAATGTCCTCCTCTACCATTTTTCAGATGAGCTCTCCCTGGCCTACATACAATTAATCCTAGGGAAGTGAACTGCTTGCACAAAAAAGGGACTAAACCCTTAGGAAATTTGATGAACTAAAGAATAAACAAAATATCTGTAAGACTTGATTTTCAAGGGCATGAATCATCCACAGCTTACGCTTGAGAATACTAAGCAGGTCTGAAAATTGGGACAATTGCTCTGTTTCTCCTGTTAAGTTGCTGCCTCAGCTTCCCTGGCCTTTACATCACCCTATAGCACCAAAATGCTTTAGATGTGGTTTTTACACTGGCGCACTGAGAGTTCATTCAACTTGTTAAAGTACCTTTAGGGAAAATTGATTTGTTAGCTCTAAACCTCAAAGCATTAAACCAAAAGAAAGGCTGGTTTTTATCCCCAGAGCAGCTAGTTTGTCATCTGGTTAGACATGTCAGAGAACAAATCTGGTGGGTAAGGCTATCTGCTGGTGTGCACTGGCTAAGCTGGGCTAGCAGGGCAGAGTTTGGCCAATCTTGCCCCAGTTTTAAGTGACATAATGCTTTCTGTGCTCTACCCAGCCAGCCCTCCACATCATATATACTGAACACAATATCTGCTTATCTGCTGCAGCGATTTTTCCTGTCTCCTTTCCTGAGGGGACAAGAATCCAAAACATGCTCTACCCCGAGAAAAGCTGCACTTACCCGATCCTCCTCTTCTCTGACATCCGGCATGGTGCTGATGCAGAGGCTGACAGCAGTGATGGCAACAAAAGAGATGGAAATACAAGCAAAGATCTTTCCTGGGATCCCTGAGTGGGGGTTCTCCACCATATCCCTGAGCTTTCTCATGCACAAACTCAGTCGGCCGTTGTCCTGGAAGGCACGTTGCGTGGCTTCATTAAATGCCATCTCCCTCTCAAACAGCCTGGCCTCAGCTGCCTCTTCCTCTTTCTGTCGCAATCTCTTTTTACAGCACCACTCCAGGTGGTCCTCTTCTATCCCCCAGTACACAAGCTCCTCCTGGAATGAAAGAGCACACATCTCCCTGAGAAGCCTCAGCTTCCCAGCTGTCAGGAATGTCATGATCGTTCTGAAGGCACTAGGGTTACGGTCAAAAAAAAATTCGTTGCAGCTAACATCATAATCATCACAGATGTCCATGATCTCATCATAATTGTTGCAAGATTTTAGCTTCCCGAGCCTGGTCAAGGGGCAGTTCTCCAAGGTGGTCCAGGGAATTTTGTACTTAATACCGCCGACGTTGATGATCACAAACCTGGACCGGTCATCCAAGCGAGCTAAGCAGCACAGGTCCTCTCCAGGATGCAGAAGTTTGGCCTTTTTGTAGAAGAATCCTTTCTTGGTCTGTACTTCACACAGGTTTTCCAAGTTGTTGAAGGAGCGGGAGCTGAAGTCAGGATCTGCATTCCCAGTGAGCAGTGCCATTTCGTGGTACATCTGCTGAGTCCATAGGGAGGTCGAGGCTACTCGCACAAAAGCATCTGGAGCTTGACCAGAAAGTCTATCTGCAAAAGAGAGTTTTAAAGTTACAAGAAAAGTGGGGCACTCTTAAATGATAACAATCCTATCTTCTCCCCCCCAAGAAACTCCTCTCTGTGGCATTCCTTCTTCCCCCATTATTTTGGGACTATCTTTCCTTGATAGTTGCCGGGGGAAAGGACTCACGCTACAATCAAGTCAGAAGCCGTGCTGTTACTTCTAGAGGGTTTAGTTAGTGATTGAATGGAAACAAAACCAGTGTATCACTATTTTTAGAAATTTCTAGATGTTCAAGCTATATCCTAGACATCAGCACATACTAGAAGAGAAATCTAATCATGTAGATAAATGGCAATTTACAGTTTAGCAACTTAATTGAAAAACTTAGTTGCAAATGTTTTTTCGATTATTTTGGCCCATCCATATTATCCTATTGCAAAAAGCCTATAGGGTGAGGATATAATGGATACTTACAGTACAGTCAGAAATCAGAAATGTGATGGCAAAAATGTGGGTAATTCCTAACCTAAATTCACCGAGCCTAGCAATAGCAGTGAATATGTGGGAGCTGAGAGCGTGCTGGGTCTGAGCTGAAACCAGAGCTTGCCTGGGAGCCTGTAGCTGCTGGAAGCTCTGCTGTGGGCTTGGCTGCAGTTGTGGACAGGGCTCCAAGCAGCCTGTCAGCAGCTCTGAAACAGGAGGTCAAACTGAGAATGAAGCCGAGCTGGAAGTGACTCGGTTGCTGCTCTTACTTCTGGATAGGGCAGAACACAACCGGTCACATTTGGAAGGAATTATGTACAATTCCAGGATTTAATTTGTGCCTCCTGCTTATCCCTCCTTTACCACACCACAATCCATGTTGCTTCCTCACTTTCTCTAAAGCCCATCACATGCATTCTTCAAAGCTGGCTCTCTAAAGCAATACTGGGATGTCTTGAAATGCTACCACGTAATCACATTTGTGAATCACCCAAAACTTCCTGAATTGCTCAAATATGAAGTAGGGAATAAGAAGTCAGTGTAGGGTGACTGGGTCTCCACACAAAGACCTGGACTGAGAATGGATGCAGTGATGGGGAACAGTTTTAAGCAGAGGATGGAGAAACTGAGAAAGAACTGACTAGTGAAGGAAAAACTGACATTTTTGATGACAGAATGGTAATTGTGAGGCAGTAAATTCATAATTTATAAGCAACATTCTCCAATTCCCTCTGAATTTCATGCCTTAACTGGGAGAGAACAACAAACAAATGGGTGCTAGGAAAAACTGGAGAGCATTCACATTCAAACACATTCCCAGAGGAGCAACTTCCTTTATCTTTAATCAGCTCACCAACTCTTAGCTCATTAGACATAATCAAAATGATCTCTGACAGAGACTGGTGAATACTTTTAGTCACAGCCCTGAATCACCCTCTAAACGTTCTTACCAACCACTCCTAAACAACAACACTGCAGTAACAGTGGTACTTTTGCTTCCACATTTCTATGAGGATCCAGTCCCTGAATTTCAGAACAACACTTATATCAGATATTTGTAAAAAGCCAGAGAATGGTTGCTTTATGCACAAAAAGCTACAGTCACCCAAAGATTCTTTTCATCACCGTGAAAATTGCAGAAGAGATAATGGTGCCAAAATCTCTACAATTTCACTTCGGGGGAGAGAAATAATTGTTTAAACATCTGTTTCTACAGGGCAACAAGAGCAACAGAGAGGAGCTCCTTCATCTGGCTAAGGGCCAGCAAAGGGCAACAGGCACTCTAAGGAATGGGTGCTTTTACAGCACAGCCTTGAGTGCAGCTGGGATTGCAAATACCATTACTGTCACAGCGAGAGCACACTGTCAGCGCGGCATATGCTTAAAGGATTTGGTCTCTTGTTGCTTTCTCTTGGTAAGATAAAATATTCACTGTCACTACTGAGGGCTCTGCACTTTTGTTTTCATGCCTCTCTGGTTCCAAAAGTCAACATGCTAAAAGGAGTTTACATTGTTTTGACATCAAGGCCAGGATTTATTTTTTTCCTCTCCCCCGTGTAGCAGGTTGTTGCATAAAGGGGCCAGATAGATTTCACAGAACTGCTTTGAATCTAATCTTACATGCACTTCTTCCTCCTTCTAAGCAGCAGCTAACTCAATGTGAAAATCTGTAAGCATGTTGTTTGCTACAAACTCTGTTAATTACAGAGGGTTAGTCTTTTATTTTGTGGATATAAAATGATGTTGCTTAAATCTAAAGCTTAAGAATGCTTTTTTTTTTTTTTTAATCATCAATGGATAAACAGAAAGTGAGAGAGAAGTAGTTACAAAGTAAAGTTGCCTATGATTTAACAGGTTGATTCTGGACAGTGCAGGTAGCACCAGATGCTGGAGGTCAGTAACTAAAATGAATTTTCTGACATCACAGTTCAACATCCCAGAATCCAAAATAGCTGGCAGCATTTGTTTTGGAAATCTCATATTTAATCTCAGCTTAAAAGATAAGCATGTGAAGACAGTTGTATTTATTATTCTCCTTGGCACTTCCACCTTGTGATCTGACTGCCCAAGACCGGGCTCAGATGTCAGTGGAACAGCCTGTGATGCCATTTTAACTGTCCTACAGAAAACCAAAATACTGTGGGCTCCCAATTTGGCATCTATCCTGAGAAGTAAAACAAGCCTGGAAGGTCTGCTTCTGATCTTATGTGCATGGAATGTATCATGACTTTCACTAAATATTAAAGGGTGTTTCAAAATTATGTAGGTCTTAAAATACTCTCTGCATGCCAGGGTTATCTAATGTACGCACATGCCTGCAGTAAAGCATCCCATTGAAGATAAATATTAAAAGCCAATACTTCCAGAAATGATACTACATTGTCATCCAGTTGGCATTTCTACTATTTAATCTGACACATGGGTGTATGAAAGACTATTAAAACACAGTCTGGAATAAGTTGCCCATCACAGGGATGAAGGACAGAATTTGACTCTATATTTGTTGTTCATAATTTTGAAGTCCTGTGGGAGAAATGCTGTATGAATATTTCAGTTTGAGGATCATATACAGGGTGGGCCATACATTGTGTGGATTCTTTTCTTTTTGAAGTATAGTCCAACAATTTTTATTCACTAAGAAGTGCTTTCTTTGGCCATCTGTGTATGCACATGTATACATCTACACACACACACATAAGTTCAGCCCCATTTTGCCAGCAGCAAACAGCTGAGATCTTCACAATGCAGGTATTTCTCATCAAAGATTTTAAAGATTTAATAAATGTCAGAAGCACACAACTGCCTCACATTCTTCTTTTTGCTGAATTATTTCCTCAGTGGAGAATGGGCTATTTCCCTGCTTACTGCCTTTTCACTGCCTGCTCCCAGAGCTTCTCTTCACACCAGCATTCCTCAGTATCCCATTCTATCGGCATCGCTGCATCTAAGTCATATGTGATTCTGCACGAGGTTCCTCTGGTCTCAAGTCACCTTGGATAAGAATGAAAAATGGGGCAAAATCATCCCTACCAAGAGGCTGAGCAGCCTGGCAAGGAGAACTTGAAAACTGTGATGAAAGTGAGGAAAGCCTGCAGGGTGCCGTGGCAGCAGAGACCTTGTGAGGAAGGGCGGCCACATAAAGCCTGTGCACATAGATGAGGGCACAGGAGAGTGTCTGAGCAGAGCACTCACACCTTTTCTGAGAAACCAGCCTGAGCAGGAGGCTCTGAAGGGCCTGGAGGTGAAAGCAGGTGGCCAGGGGGGAAACTGGGAGAATTCAGAGGTCTTTGTGCGGTTGCACAGAAGAAAACTGCTACTCTGAGGGTGGTCAAACCCCGGAAAGAGAATACTGAGAGGTGGTGGAGGCTCAGTCTTTGGGGGTATTCAAAACCTATCTGGACACAGTACCAAGTAACCTGTTCTAGCTGATGCCACTTTGAGCAGTGGCAGATAAATCAGATGAACTCTGGAGGTCCCTTTCTGCTTGAACTAGTCTGTGATTTTGGGAACAGTCTCTTTTTAACTGCTGCTGTAAAATTACCAAGTATTGAAAGTTTACATTTGGGCTACAATAGCAAGAGGAAGCTGTGAGACCTTTTAGTAATTAATGTTTTAAGATTTCCTTTGTGAAATGAAACACATTTTGACAGAGAACAGGTAAGTGTGTCATAATTTAAAGCCACAAACATGAAACATATATTAGGGTGACCACAAGATGTTTTCTCTCAATTCCAGTGAGAGTTGAGTCAGTGAATCTGTTCTGCAGTGCTCAGCCATTTCTAGTCAAGGATGTGCTGAAACCTGGCTTTGCTGCCTGGGACCAAAGCAGTTCCCACTTCTTGGCATGACGTGATTTGTAAATCCCAGCACAGGCAATCACTTTTATATAAACCTTACACATGCAACTGGCCTTCCATTTGGTGATGTTACAGCTCCTAGGGTGGATGGAGAGGCTTAGGAGATCCATGTTACTCTTGTACTTATTACAATCCAGTAGAACTTGGACTCCCAATAATAAATCCTTGCCAGTCACTGTGGAAACATGGAGAGGAGAGCACATGCCCATGGGGCTTACAAAAGGCAAAACAGATGGGGTGCAAGAAATATACATATTTCAAAACAAACCCCAACAAAACAAAACAAAACAAAACAAAACTGAAAAGGGGACTGGGAGGATATGGTAAAACAGATGCTAAGCCTGGAAGGCAGACCCTATGGGATCTGGGGAATTAGCTTCAGAGTTTGTCCACACTGAACATGATTATGGCTCCCTACATCCTCATTATCACAGAATTGTAGAATCATTTATGTTGGAAAAGACCCTTTGGGGATGCCTGAGTCCAGCCATTACCCTGACACTGCCAAGTCCACCACTAAACCGTGTCCCAGAGTGCCACATCCATGGTCTTTTAAATACCTCCAGGAATGGTGACTCACTCTTCCCTGGGCAGCCTGTTCCAATGCCTGACCACCTTATCAGCGAAGAAATGCTTCCTAATATCCAATCTAAACCTGCCCTGGCACAACCTGAGGCTGTTTCCTCCTGTCCTGTCTCTTGGTACTTGGGAGAAGAGAATGAACTGCACCTCGCTCCAGCCTCCTTTCAGGGGAATTGTAACCTGGACACAGTCAAATGCTACATATTTCTGTATTTATTGCCAGTAACCTTTAATATCCCTAACCTCCTAAGCCCCTGCTTAGGGCAGGCAATAGCTCAAGAAGTTGAAAAGGTACTAGAATTTTGAACAGCCCTTCATTTTGTCTGTTTCTTCATCAGAGTAACAGGAAGCAGTGACACCACCTTCCCCATCTAACAGAGAAAGAAGGGTTTCTTCTATAGGTATGGAGCACAATAGCCAAGACAGTCTTCTCCAGAGAGTGTCTGGGGCCTTGAGGAGGATGCTGCATTAGTCAGCCCAAGAAGCCCAGGAGACTCAGGCCGTAATGAAGGCTGCAAAATTCAGTGTGTGAAGCTGGACATTGTTTCATACTCTGAGTGTACGTTTTCCTTAATATTTTCATTAATCCAATGGAGGAAAAAAAGTAATAATTTTCTTCTCTGAATATCCCTCATCACATTTAGGCCACACTACATAATTAGCTGAAACAATTCAATTTGTTAAATGAAAAAATTAACTTGACTCAACATTAATTATTCTGACATACACCCATAGCTATTTGTCTCCATTAGACAGATTATGAGTTATCTTGTGTCATGGCACTTGCCAGAGTTCTATAGTGAAAGTATTAACATTGTGACAGCTTTAAGAAATCAGGAATTTGATTGAGCTACCTATGTGAAGCTATGGGATCCTTACCTGTATCTTCATAGCTAAATCCAGTCTTATTCTGCACATCCACAAGATTTCGGTGCCCACTTATCTTTGTACCCTAAATAGCATCAAACTATTATTTCTGTGAAGCTATTTGCACACTTCAGTTGCACAGCAGACAAAGGCAGATGTGCTTGGTAAAATACAGACAGAGAAAGAACTGCTTATTTCTGCATTCTACCCAGAATTACAAAATCTTCTTCAGGCTAGCAAGCTTCAAGATTTCACAAAGGTCTTAAAACATGTATTTCACTTAAAAAGAACTATAAATAAAAAACAAGCAGAGACTGCAAGGATTAGGCAGAAAAGTTTTTCCCCACAGAATTATTACTACTTACAATAAAATAGAGCATCATGTTTAAAATATGCTTTATTTGTTTAGGTGAATTAATCCTCAGTTGGTTACAAGAAAAACAGGTTTGTAAAATGTGCTTTCACCCTCAGTTCATATTTCCTGAACAACTGAACAGACTCCAAATATGCACCAAATGGATGAAAGGGAAGGGACTCCAGAGCAGAGCTGTACTTCCCAGACTCTGGGAAGATTAGATTGGACATGGAGATTTGTTTGATCCAGTTCCTGTTAGCTGCAACCTTGGACTAATCAAGAGCCTAAAATTAAAATGTGTTCTGTTTGCACTTGCTTGGTCAGAGGTTGAGCCCTGTGAGCACAGTACCTTTGACCCTCACTGGCAGCCACTGCCAGTGAAAATTTTATTCTTCCATGAATCAAACACAAGTTTATTTTAGGACCTTTACTGATTAATCCTGTTAATATCCCATTTAATCAGCCAGTCAGATAAGGTACTAGGAGTTGGTTGCCAACCTGGAATATTTATTTCCCTGTTCTTAGATTGTTGTATTTCAGAATAAAAAAATAATCAAAATCCAGTTTTTAAAGTATCTGCTCCAGTCATGATTACATAGCCACAGCTGGCTTAAGATACCATGTGAATGGCACTATTAAATACAAAAGTGACAGACTGTGTAGTATTTTAAAACAGCATTGTTTATCCCTCTCATCCAGGAAATTAAACAAATTGTCTCATTTCTGTTGCCAAAATTCAGGAAGCACAAAAAAACCAAACAAGTTTTGGTGTCTTTGAAAATCACAGAATTATCAGTCAAGTGTTCCAGTTGGTCTGCAGATCACTGCAGGGGGAAAAAGCAGTTTTTAACACAAGCTCTGCTCCTAACACTGATCTTTTCTTTCTGATCCATCCTACAGGTTTTTGCAATTCTATACTTAGCAGCTTCCCACCCACATGATTAATATGCTTGATTTCATACAGAATATACCAGCTAGATTTCTGACTAGAAATAAGAAGGTTTTGCTGTGTGATGCCACTCTTAGCCCAGCAGTTCACAAAGATTTGCTGGGGCATTTCTCCTAATAAGTGAACCTGTCCTTGTGTCTCCTTCAGGGCCATTCACAGGTTGGTACGAATAGTTGTTAGAGACATATGGCTCAATGTGAAAGAGTGAGAGGAAACAGCCTCAGATTGTGCCAGGAGAAGTTTAGACTGGATATTAGATAAAATTCCTTCACTGGAAGACTTATCAAGCATTGGGGCAGGCTGCTGAGGGAAATGGTGGAGTCAGCATCCCTGGAGACCCTGCAGACACTGCACCCAGGGACGTGGTTCAGCGCTGACCTCGGCAGGGCCAGGCTGACAGTGGAACTCAGCGATCCTAAGGGTCTTCTCCAACCTAAATGATTCTGTGAATGAATGCTCTTATTAACTGCTCACAGATTTCAGATGCAGATCTGGCCTTTTAAATTTCCACATGAAATCCTTTGCAGAGAAAATAAATCGTATACAGATGCGTCTTGTTTCTCTTGTTAGCTTGAATTAGTGAACACTGGATTTTATGTGTTTTCCTCGTTTTTTTTTGCAGATGACATTCTTGTTCTCATGTGTGTTTCATAAGTCAATTGTGCACTGACCTCAAAAATATTCCCATCTCTACTTAAACACAATTCTGCCTCTAAATTTAACATGATTGTAGTTAATTATTAACATCATTGCATAGAATACTTTGTAAATTTAGACTCATTAAGATTGTATATTTAACCCATGGTTGGAGTTAACAGGAACTGGATCAAACAAAACTCCATGTGCAATAGAATTATCTCAGAGAGACGCTGGTTAAAGGCTAGCTCCTGGCCCAAAGTCTGTCCATTTCAGCTCATCACTCTCTTTGTGCACATCTGGTGTCCCCAGAGCTTGTTCTGCCTTGTTTGTCCCAATATCCCTACCCACACTCACAGGGACACACGTACTTTGCAGAAGATTAATATGGCTCTGCTTCCAGAGCCCTTGGATGAGGTGACTCCTAAACAGAGGGGGTTCATGACTCTGTGGCATGATGCCCACACTGAGCACTGGGAATATGGCACAGTGCTAATAACTGCTGCTTAGGACAGCAAGAATTACCTGCCCTACCTGCTGGGGGCAGAATTCAGGAACCCTGTCCTCCAGATGTGTTTTTAAATGAGGCGGCGTTCCAGACCTTGTTCTGTACACAACTTGCATTTCCACAAGGAACAACCACCACAGCCTGGAGCAGGAAGTTCCCAGAGCCCTTCACTTCTATTCTGTGCAGTCTTTACCCAGTCTTTATCTGCATTTTGCAGCTTTCAGTTGTGGTGAACTGGAAATACTGCAGCAGCTTGAAGTAAATGAAAAAATTAAAATTTGTGCTCAAATAAGTAGGAAAATGAATACTATGACTAACAAAGAACCCCTCATGTATTTCTATAAATTTAACACAAAACTCTGTTTCAAAATGTCAATTTCATTACATCTTCTGTCCTGAATTCCTCCTAGACAAATGTGGTAGCAACATCAACTTTCCCAAAAAAAGCTGACAGGACAAAGCCACAGCACCCGTGTAGAAGCACTGATTATTTTGTTTCCTGGAAAGGTGGGAGACAGTTTATATTTTTCCCCCTCAAACAGGTAGAGAGAGGTCTTTTGCAGTTTGGGTTTACAGATGCATTTCCACAATTCTTACCCTGCTATTGAAGAGGATGAAAATGGCCTGTAACAGTCTAAGGCATTTCTGTAATTTCTCTCACCAGCAACCCACTTTCCCCTCCACTGAATTGCCATTGCTGTATTCAGTAGAAAAACATTTAAATTCACTAAACACACTCACTCACTTGAAAGATCATCTGATAATGTTACCAGTTCTAATGTTTCATAAAAAACCAAAATGATAACAAAACTTTGCACTTTCTCTAATGCAATTATTTCAGTCAGCTCACAGACCGAGGATGATAGCATTTTTAAGACCTTGTTCTCTATAAAATTTCAATGGATTTGTCTGCACAATGCAGTGGGAATGAATGGATTCCACTGTGAAGATGATGGCTTTAAAATCAGGTAAAATATGACTGATGCAGTTATGTGCAATATCTTCAGCAATCATTGAATCCTTCATAAATCACCTCTCCTTTCAAAAACACTGGAACAGATACCAGAGGAAGGCTGACAGGCTAATTATTCATGTATGCAAGAGCTGAAAACATTTCACTGATATCTTGGTGGAGAGCCCTGGTAGATCAGATGTCATGCAGAAACATTGATGTAACATTTCCAGAGAACTGCTATAATCCCAGATGTGTGAGAAGCTCAGTTCTAAGACCAGCTCCCCAGCCTAGAGGTTTTTGACCCAACAGATTTATATGTATACTGAATAAGATGAGCTCTTGGGGCAGTGAAAGGAGGCAATAATATCAACACTATGACAACAATCCACACCTTTAAAGGATGCTCAGGGTGGCTATTTCTTCACTACTTGTTTTTGCAGTTGGGCTAGCAAATGAACAATTCCTGTTCTCCATGAGAAAGCTCTCCTATGTCCAAAATTCCTTCAGTTTCTGCCAGATTGCTCACCACCTTTCTACTTGCAGTACTGACAAATACACAGAAACATTGGGATAAAATACCACTAAGGAATTAATTTTACAGCCTCGCCACCAGTGACGAGATTTTGTTTCTGAGCAGTTATTTTCATGCAGCAAAAGGACATGTTGTTACTCACAGGCATACATTATTCTGCAAGTGAGACAAACAATAAACCACTGCCAGATCCCAGTATCTCTGGCACACTTCAAAGCTGCTGGTTTCTTCCTCTGTGTTGTCATGCTTTAAATCTTATTACCATCAGTAAGATGATGAGGGATTTCCAATTACTTCAGTTCACTGCCAGCTGGCCTTCCCCTTCCACGAGGAAGACTCCATGAGCTGGGCAGTCTGTGGTGCCCGCATGAGAAACTCAGGAGGTGATTAACCCAAGGGGGTGTTTTAACTTCCCCCCGCAGGCTCCTACTGCAGCACTCTGCAGGGTACCATGGGGTACCAGGGCACAATGTCCTGGTTTGAGAGGAAGTGAGTTTTTTGGGATGCTGTGGTCAAGGCTTCACATCAGCAAAAGCAGTAGGATTGCACAGACCCACCCACCCCACACTGGGTCCCGCAGAGATCCGTGCGGAGCCGCCACTCCCACGCGATGGCTTTGCTCAGAGCCAGGCCTGGCAATTCCATTGCCATTGGAAAACAGCAGGGTGACCCAGATGGTGAACTGGGCCAGCAGAACTGAGCAAGTTGCTCCTTCATTCCACCTTCACCTGAGTGGTCAGTTCACTGTGCAGCTAACAGGGAATGACTATTTCACTCTGAGCAATGGAAAGCTGCTCTCGCTCTCTTGTGTTGCCAGAAGATCTGACGGGCTCTCAAAGAAGCTGGAGACTGGCAAGTGTAGGAATAATTTTGCACCTCTTTTTCTTTCCAGCTATGCTCCCTGACTGCCAAAGGAGGCTCCCTGGAAGGTGCTCTGCAGATGAATACGCTGGTCTAACTCCTCAGGTTGTGTTTGCTAGGGCACTGCAGTACTGGCATAGTCAGGGGAAAAAAGATGGATGTTCAGCTAAATGAGAAAGATCTCATTTTGTTAGTACTATGGAGTTTCATAGTACTAACAAAAAAGCTGGGCTCCAGCTCTATAGCAAGCCTGTACTTTGGTTTACCTACTACACTGAAGGATCTGGAGCAGGGTCTCTACAGAAACTCTCCACAATGACAGCAGTGAACAGAAGTGACTCTCGGGCACAAGGCTTATGTGATGGGCAGCTCTGTGCATTTGTATCGTGCAGTACAGCAGAACACCCCAGATTTATCTACCTCATTTTTATTTATCCCAGGGCACTTGTTCCAAACAAAACTTCATGATTCTATTACTGGGTGTTTTGCTAACAACCAACCTTTACTGGTAGCACAAAAGATACACCGAAGAAATAAACAAAAAATAACTTTCATTCTCTCTCCTCCTGAAAATTTTTAATTAAAAGACATCTTGTAAAATATGAATTCATATCCAATTTTCTTTCTCATCAAGTAAAAAGCAAGCACAGATATCTAAAGCACAGCATCTAAAAATCAGAATAAAGATTGCCAAATAAGTAGCTAAGAGCTACTTAATGAAGATGCTCAAAAAATGCATGTAATCTGATTTGTAGTGCATAATTCTTTTTGTATTATTTATTTTACACTTTAAATGACCTTGTTTTATTTTATTTAATGCATTCAGTCTCAGTAGCTCACTGATACAGAATAATTTATTTTAAACTCTGATTAAGCAGCTGCTCTCCAGTTCAATCAGTCCCCTTCCCAACAGCAAAATTTTATTTGGCTGGTGAAAGCTTCTATACCCTGACAGGAACTTGAAACCCCATTTGGCCTCAGAAACCTTGTCCTGAAGTGTATAATCATACTCCACAAAGCCTAGCTTCAACTGAGTCATCATGAATTGAATGGGCTGTGGAATTGGGTTCTGGAGAGGTCCATCCTCAGGCTTTTGAGGAGCTGGAGTGGAGGGTACCCCCATGAAGACTTGCTGGACAGAACTGGAAAGATCCTGCCAGTGCTATACAGTAAACCCCATTCATAAGATAAATTTCTGTGTCTCTGTCATCATCACAGAGATGTTTTTGTGTAAAGGATAGCTTCATGATCTGTAAGGGAAACAAAGTGTGAAATAAATATGAGGCATGAGCAAACACAGATGGGTTTACAGAAAGAGAGTGGGAGAGAGAAAGCACTTAGCAAAACCTCTTGTGGTCAGCTAAGAAATATAAATGGTACTGTTTTGAGATAAAATATGATCAGAAACTAAAATCACTTGGTGGTTTTATGTTTACAACTGCTAAATAAAAAAACCAAAAACACCCCACATGTAATTTACAGTGTGAAGGCAGAGGAGAAGAGTAAAAGGATAGAGATCAATATGGTATAAAGCAGATACTTCATTATTTTAGAGCCTAATTCAAGCATATGCTGAATTCCTGCGCTTTTAATGTAAGTTGCCAAGTGCCAAGCAGCTTGTAGGAAGCTCTCAGAATCAGGATCCCCGTCTGCTGTATCACCTAAGAACACCATTACCAAGTACATGCATAACTGCTACTAAGCCCATGCTTAAATCTATATTAACACTCCCCTAGAAAATGTTGTATTTTCCCCCTCTCATATGCACATCTATGCAGATATCCATACATTCCCCCCAACAGTCAGGGAAATGACAGGTATGAGGTCTGCAACACAAATGCATGTGGCACAGCTCCAGCCTGTGGGAGCACAAGGCCAGGAAGCACCAAGGAGGGTCAGATCAGCTCCCACTGGCTTCCAGTGGAAATGAGCAGCTTGAATCTGGTGCCTGCACAGAAGCAATGTGAGAGACCTTGGCATATCTGAGAATAGCAGGTGTGGCACAACAGCAGCAGCTGGATGGCAAGAGTGATGTGCTAGTACATCTGAAAGAGCCATCTCTGGGCATCCAGAACTAGCCTAGGTAAACAGGTCCTCTGAGAATCTTTGCACACAGAGCCTTTTGGGGTTTATTTTTAATCTCTTGGCAGTGACAAAAGATCCTCCATATTCATAACTTTTTAAAGTATGGCACTCTTACATCAAAAGTCAGTGCTGAGGACCAACTGATCTCTCCATGCAGATGAGATACTCACTGAAACAGCAGAAGTGCTATTAAAAAAATAGTGGATTTCTACCATGCTTTGGTGCATGCAAACCTGAAAATTCCTGTAATTAAAATTAAACACTATCCTAGAAAAAGTTTCCATAAAATTCACATTAGGCAGCTATACTAATTACTAAATAAATAAAGCTGTTTTACCCAAGCTGAACACATTCAGCAATTTGCATTACAGAGCATAACTCCTTCATGCTCAAGTTCAATGTGAGCACTGCAGACACTGGTTTTGCACATACTCAACCTATGCATGTGAATTTCCAGCATCTGTAGCTTGATCAGGTGTTTGCTCATACAAAGGTACTTGTGATGGGGACCAGCTGGAAATAAGTCTGTGTTTAGTTATAATGTGTGTACAGGTTGAAAACCAGTGCAAATTGTACCTTATTTTTGGAGATACCTTGGTCACACCACGTCGTTATGGAAAATCTGGTGGTCCTCACCCTTCCAAAGCACATACACATACCCAAGAGCCAAACAGAAAAAGAGAAGCCAGTGAAAGGGTTAATGTTAAGTGGTGCTACCTCTTCTGCTGCTGGATAAATGTTGTTTTCTAAAAATAGCAAATTGCCTTCCTGATCCTAGACTGGTAGAGTAGAAGTATTTTAAACTAAAATGCATCCTCTATGAACCACAGTAAAAAACTCCCAGTTTCCTCCAAACCCTAGAAATCCTACTACTCACTGTATTTATACAAAACCAAAGCCCAGCTATGAAAAATAAATTAAACCTAACCACCTAAATATCCTTTTCATGTGTTAGAATCTCATGCTTTCTCCTGCCTCTGTTTTATGCACAGTCTGCCTTCCCACTGACTTGACAAAACTGGGAATTTGTTACAGTGACAGAAAAAGCAAGGCCACTTAATTCACCAGTGTATGAGAGTAAAGCAAGCTACTTTTCATAATGTACATACAGGCATCATGTGAGCACTCACTGGTAGCTGTGTTGGAATGCCTGGGTATTGTGAGTTTGTCAGACTGTCATAAAGATTTATAAACACACAGCCATAAACTGCAGATGAAGTCTTGCAGTACGGACAGGCTACACGCCCCTAAATTGAGAAGGTGTTTTAATTCTCGATACAGAAAGATGCAGAATGTCTTTCTGCATGTAAACCTGTTAAGGTTTTCAGACTGTGGTGATTTTGCACACAGGAAATCACTGCTTCCTCAGGTTCAGCAAGACTTACTGGGTTCTGTGTGGTTCCACCAAATGAGAGGAAGAAGAGGAAGCAATACAGAAACTAATACAAAGGAGCCTTCTTGAGCACTGAGTCTCAGATTATAGGGACAAGATGGGGACAATGTGAGAGAATGGACAACATGTTGCCTCATTTCCACCTCATTTCACCCTCCTTAACACCTTTATTTCCAACCCAGAAAGACAGGAGCAATGAAGACTGCAGACCCCAGTCAATCCATCGCAGAGAGACAGCGGGGAGGAATTTGATTCAAGTTACAGACAGATTCATTCCAAATTCTCCTGCAAGTGTCATGGCTGTTGATGAGCACCTCCCTTATGGACATCTGCTCTTATGTCCATGCCACTTTTTAATGGGTGATCCCCTCAATCAAATCTTGAGCTCAATTTTTCCTAAAGAGTGAATAAAACACCTTTATCCATTAGCCTAGTTTCTGCTGCTTTCCTTGTACTGAAAAGGCAAAGGAGTCACTTGCACTATCTTTTCTTATTTCCTGGCAGATCTAATAATCTTTCTTACTAATCTGGCAGATCTCTTCTCCTTTTGAACAGTTTCTTTACTCTCTCTCCAAGCTATTCTTTGCTAGAGCAACATACTTCTCTTATTAAGGGCATTTTCACCCCAAATAAATGCCTTGCAGTATCAACCCACTGTGCATCAGTTCCAGCTCCTCATCACCAGGTCCATTTTTCCTTCTGCAGACACCTGCATAATTACATTATGTGAAATAGCTGATATAAATCAGCAGTCATTGTCATATGTTCTAAAGAATTGACCTGCAATTGTAATCTACTGCAAAACTTCATCCCAATTTTAGCTATCAAATCTAAGCCATAAAGTCAAAAGTTAACTGAATACGGGTTACTGAAGCTGCATTTTAGAAACAATAACTTACAATTTATTTGCCTACATTCTACTTTCAAAGCTATTGTGATCTCATCCCCACAGGCCTTGAAATTGATTTTTCAAACAATACTTTAATTACCTTCCTACCTGGCAAGCTTTCTTTGGTGCTTGGTTCAGAAGCCGAGATTGACCCTGAATTTTCATGTCTGGGTCTGTGGCTGGTGTTATCTGCTCTCCATCCTCAATCACTGCTGAGTGTGCCAGCCCAAAAGGGCTGGTGAGTAACTATTAGAACACAGGGCAACATATGAAGCTTTCCTGATGCTTTCAAAAAACAGTGACTAACAGCTCTTTAAATAATTAAAACCGTGGCAAAAGTAAATGATATTTAAGGCTGCATTTTCACCACCTCCTTATTTGTACGTTCAAAATATGTTCACATAACTGTATCAGCTAATTAGCTGTGCAGCTATTCAAATGCCTTTTCAAATGCATCTGTACACGGTCAAATGTAGATTTTTCATACCTGAATGACTGTAAACAAACAAACCAGAAGCCAAATGAAGACTTAGCTATTTAATCTAGAGGATATTGCACATTAAGAAACACATTCTAAGTTGCAACAGTGTAAATTATTTCTATCCTTTCATACATCTTCAGTTCCTTCATAGAAAGAATCACATTTGAGCCATTGAAAGCAAATCTGGTCTGAGACTACTATAAAATGCAGAATGTGCTTCCACAAACAGAACAAGTAAACTTGTGTAATTGGTACATTCATAATTTATTTCAGAGTCGCTCTGTTTTGCTGACATATATCTATTCTTCTTAAAACCTTTTCCAATGAGTTAAGTTCCAATAAAGGCTATCTTAAATCTCTCATTTCTTTCTGCTTAATTCTGAATATTTCACCACTTGAAACTTCCAATGACTGCCTGCAATAATTACATTTGCCCTTCCATATGCCCCTCTTTCTCATACAATTGTTTACCTTCTAGGACAAGGACTGGTATCAAACTTCCCTTCTTTTGATTAGGCTTCTTTCCCACTGTTAAGCAGCACGTGTACCCCTTAGGCTTTCAGTTTACTAAATTAAGTGTCAGCACTTTTTATGATCCCTCAACTTCTTTTCCCTCCACAGACTGATCCCATTTCATTATCCTTGGCAGTTCTAAAACCTTTCAAAATTTGGTCTGCTGAAATTCAATACTGATACAAAAGGACATCACCCTGACAAGGTACAACTACAAATTTTGAGCACACCTCTCTAGTTAGCCTTGCCCAGTCTTACTTCATTTGTCATTCAATGCCTAGAAGTAGAACCTGGGCACGCTATACAAACCCTAAAACCAGAAGTGCATGCTTTCCCTATAAAAATATATACTTCTTTCCACTTCCTGAACAGTTCTTCTCATCACTTTTTCAACTACTCTTAGTGAAATTACATTACCTGACTGCCTTGCCTAAGGCAAATGGATATATATTATTTCAGCATCTCTTTGTTTTCTTTTTTCCTTCTGGAGGGTGAGGCCAGTAAATTTTATACTAGACTAGCAACATGCCACGAAGTCAAAATTCAAAGAAATATTCTGCATGCCTCCTGCTCTAATTCTTGCTTTGAAAGTTGGTACTTATGTTGACTTGAAACATGAAAGATAACTGTGTGTGGCCATAAAAGTGCACAGGAAATCAAAATCTGTCGATTACACCGAGGTGTTTTTGTCATATCTGGCCTTCTGGCTCTATTCCAACTATATCACTCTAGTTAAGTCAGTTACTCACTATCAGCTGCTTGCCAGCTCCTGGCACTGCTCCATGACTTCTTCCAGGTGACTCACAGAGCACAAGATTGACCTTAAGGCAGCTTCAAATGACAATAAAATGTGCAGCTTGCCAGAACAAACACAATTTCTCTTTCTCCTAAGCCCCAGTCTCATCCCACCTGTGCTTCCCATTCCAGAACATTCAGAGCAGGAGGAAGGAGGTTATTTGAAGGATCAGCCTGCAGGTGCTTCCAAGACGCATCTGTGATTAAGCAAAGATTTTCCTTTGACTTTGTCCAGTTAAAGAACAGCTGAAAGTAAATAGACTTTTTTCCCCCCTCCATGATTCTATCTTTTGCATTTACTTACTTCTGAAATGCTTTCCAAATGTTTTCTCAGGGTTTGGCCTAAAATCTTGATATGCTGCCTCCTAAAATTCTCCTCAAACATATGTTATTTGCCTGGAAATTGATAGTGTCTTTCCACTTCAGAAAAAATCTTCAGTTACAGGCACCATGAGATTCTCTATTTAGAGACCAAATCCATTCAGTTATCAAGGAAAGAATTAGGTCTTCTACAAAATCCAGTCAGGGCACCCAGAGAGGAAGCTGATCTGCTAAATCAGGAGCTGCCATTTTCCACAGCTCCTTTTCGGAGCTGAACTGCCATATGCTGCTGCTGCCTATCCCTCCTTCACTCTCATCCCCTCTGGAGGAAACCAGCTCTGTGTCCTTCAGTCCTCTGGCTCAGCCTTCCCCAGAATGGTGTGCACTTTACTTCATTGCAGGTTAATGCCTTCTCGCCCCACCTCAAGCCACTGAAACGGGTTTTTGGTGCCTTGGGCACCCCTCAAAGGAGCAGGTGCCTCTTTTCCACACACACTGCACCAGGTGATGCAAAGGGACACATGATCCTTTGAGGGTCCACGGCAGGCTGAGTCACAGACACAAGTGACATGTGACACAGTCTCTGCGTCAAGGGAGCAGGGGGATAGGCAATGGGAGAAGAGCTCTGCTAGACCCAGCCTAAATCTATCCCAATAACATGCTAAAAAGAACAAAAGCTTCAGTAGGTGTCATTGAGGTTGAGTGGTACCTTCTGTACAAAGAGAGGCTCCTTGAAGAGTTCTGTAACACCAGTGCCCATCAGGAATCAGCACTGTCTAGTGCAATAATGGAGCTCTTTCAGCCAACCTTGCACACAAACCATTTCCAGCTTTTCCCGGGCTCAAAAAGCTTTGAAATGAAATTCCGGGCAAGACCTCCCTCTTGCAGTCTCACCTAAGCCTTCCCTCCAGGCACATCCTGCATGCCAGCTCGTAGCAGGCATTCCCAACCCCATGGCTGCCTGCCTTGTCCTCCTCTCCAAAGGGACTCTGGCATCACTTTCCACACGATTTGCCCCTGCAAAGCTACCAAGGCCTTGCCCCTCACATTCATGCCTGCCACTCCACTGAAATAAATAATAAAAAACCATAGGATGGAATGTGGGTGGGAAATAAAACTTGATAAATGAGGCTGCATTTACATAACCACAAAATCCTAATCATAAATGTACGAATGCAGTTATTCCTGTGCTGTTGAGAACCCACTGGTATAGCAAAAATGTAACATTGGCAAATAAGCAACACAAAAATGTGTTAAAATCCATCACTGGATTCCTGAAAGCCCACATGTTGTTTCCTGGCACTCCAACATTTACCAGTTGGCTTGGATGAAATTATGGAAAAGGCAGAGGGACACACTTTTCCTTATCACACTCATTCATTATCTTCCATCCTCGCTATCACTGTACAAGACACAAGCTCTGTGCCACCACCAATGTAGGGCACAATGTCATGTTCCCTCTTGCCTTTGCCTTTCATCCAGCCCCTACTTGGGGCTGAGGAGTTAATTCAGAGACCTGAAGTCAGGCATTGTCAATCCCAGCTGGTAAGGACCCACACCTTCATTCAGGCAGTCCCATGGATATAGAGCTGGTGACTCTGAAACCACTTCAGTTGACACCTGTTATCTCTGTGAATGGGTAGGTATATGCACAAAATGAACAGAGAAAAACTCTTGCTTGTTACAGCAGAGGACAGAAAAGAATGCAAAATGTACAGATAAACAGCCTGAACACTGTTGTTCTACTCTGACCTAGCAGTATTTCAAGTCAAAACACCAGTCTGTGGTGTTTTATTTTCACTTATTTTAAGTGAAAGTGGATCATTATATCATGACTACCTGAATACATTTAATGGCCAGCTGAAATTCCAGCAATGGATGCCTCAAAGTTGGGCCATACCTACTAGCTTTCAAAGGTGGAAATAGGATGAAAAAATCACTAGTTACAGAACACTTCATTGGAAGGTTCAGAGAACCTGCACATTCATGATGTATCCTGCTCTTGGGAGCAGTTTGCCCCTAAACCCCAAAGCTGCATTTTCATTTACATTCTGAAAACAAAGGGTTTGATTTCTTTTATACCTTTATACCTTTCCTTTATACCTTTCTTATGCTATTGAATTTAACTTTAGCTGTGTCTCTTGCTTCAAGATTTTTCCCGGAAATCTCCAGTGATGCATAGAATAACTTAAAAATTGTAGAGTAGGATCTTTTGGTGGTACAATTACTTTTTCTCTTTAATTCTCTTTTGGGAATGCCAAGAGTGGTATAAAGGATGCCAAGGAAGCAAAAATATGAGGAAGGAATCATGCCACTAAACTTCAATAGTCTGAATGTGCTTGAAAAAATCTTCTTGACCAGGAAGGAAGCAAGAAGAGCCCAGAAAAATGCTGACTCCAGAGGCTTCAGAACAGAATCAGGTAGCTGCCACTATAAATGACAAATCCTCATCTGACTTTCTGGTTCTTCATGCTGATGAGTGCATAGAGCAATGTGCCCACCTTATAACATTTTTTTTTATAAGAAGCTCAATTAATCCAGTTTATTAAAAAGTATCAAAATATGAGTTTTGGATCGTATACCAGTCTTCTCTCACTTAAGCTAAAGGTGAATCCCTTCATTTGAGGAATGAATAAATTCTAGATAATCTTTAAAAAAAATAAAATTCCAGTATTTAGAATTGTAGTAGGTTGTTGAACAAGGAGCCATGTTTGATATGCAACAAAAAAGCACACATATCAACCTGTGCAGCATTTGAACAGGTATTATTTGTCACAGTCTCCCACAGATGCTATCAGAGCTTACAGAGAAACGCAATGGTTATTAAAGATGATTCACTGCACTTATTAACATGACAAAGCACAAGAACCCTGAGCTAGTCATTAGAATGAATGAGATTTGATAAATAAAAGAGTGTGTATGAGATTTGATAAATAAAAGGCTTTTCAATGTTCTCTAAGGACCCACTCTTGAAACCCCTTACTTTTGTGAGCCCATCAGCTTCAGGACACCAACGTACTCAGTAGTTTGTGTGAATTACTCACGAGGGTCCCTCCTAGCCCATACTATTCTATTAACCAATGCCACTGGGAGAGTGCACAGAAGAGGCCAATCTTTCATTGCAGTTGCTCAGTTAAAATTTCCACCTACAGAAAACACAGTATTATGGTGCCAAATCCAAGCATGTTTTAAAGGTATTTATGCTGATTCCCTTCCTGCAGGAGAAAAGCAGAGCTTGCCAAATTGACTTCCAGATGTGCATCCCTGATGCATCCCTGATCATGCGTGTCTACACACAGACCAAGCTGGGCAGTCTTGAGGCTGCTCTCACTTGACCCAAGTGCAGAATCATCTCATGGGAACTCAGAGTAGAGAAAGAAAGCAAAGTGAGAATCACCTATTTTAATTGAAAAGTAATTAGGCAAGAACACCAGCAGATTGCAGTGGAAATTGAGAAGCCGTAGAAGAAACTGATTCCATGGACTCAAGGATCCTTGTGGATTCCTTCCAACTCAAGATATTCTATGATCTAAGGGTGAAGTCTTTCAGGATTAGACATTGATTGTAAGCTCTTTTCACAATTTTTTATTTTAAAGCTAGGAAAGAAATAAAATCAGAAGTTTTACTCTTGCTTAGTCCAAGGGTGATATGTTATTCATCCATAGCTCTGAGGGTTTGAGCTCTAGACCACCGTACAAGTACAAAGAAATACAAGTACAAGCACCTAGGACTGAGACATGCTCTCATTTACACAAAGGTAGGTCTGGACAGCTCCTTTGATTTACCCCAGCCAAGAAGAACATTTCCCTGCCATGCAGCCAGGAATTGCTCCCAATTAAGAGCCCTGAACAGCAGTCTGCAGAACAAATTCCAGTCCCTCTGATGCCAGAGGAAGCCTTCATGGTGTGAAGCCTCATATAACCACCAGGAGAGGCTGAGCTCAAAATCAGGCTTTTAGGGAAACATCAAATGCAACACTAAACTGAGAAATATTTTAATGACATTTACATTGAAGAATATACACGTGAAAGAGGGTATTCACAATCTACAATCACAAAATGCTGGGACTCTCTATATCGTGGGCAGTATTCTGCTTCTGGTGGATAAAGAAAAGGTTGTGTATGCTGTGCATTTCCCAGCCTCACAGGACTCAACCTTTTGTTTCTAAATCAATAGATATGAAATGGAGCCTTATATCTCATTGTAGACAACTTAAACTTGTAATGAAAGGACTTTTCAAAATTTCTCTTCTTTTCTCTCTCTTTAATATGTAACTCTGATCATCTTCCTTAATCCATGTATATTTGCAAAGGTTTTTGCAGGCTTTAAAGTCATACTCAGAGAAGTCCTTCCTGAAACAACTTTGATGACTTTACAGTATATAATAACATTAAAAACTACTCAAAATTTGAATAAATGACCTTGAAAAACAAAAAAGACAAGAACATGGCAATAAAATTATTCTAGGTGTAGAACTTAAAACAAATCAAGCTTATCTGAACCAGAAGTGGTGTGACTAGAGTTGTTCCTGCCTTCTCGTAGGCTGAAGAGAGGAGAATTTCTTAAGGCATTGATATGACTTTCCCTTAAACAATGAACACAAGTTCAACTGAATGCAAGCCAGAAAAAACTCTAAAACTTAGCTGGGAACTTAGAATGAATATATTATTGAGTACTGCCACAGAAACTGTCTGATTAAAAGTAACAGGGTCACAATTTTACTGTGTGCTCCTTGACAGTGAAAGCCTTCATATAAAGGATACTATTCAAAGTTAGCATACTCATGCACATCAATAGAAACCACAGACAAGCCTCTTGTGGCTTCACTGATTGCTTAAGCCTGGCAGGTAAGGCTGGTCATTATTCTGAGCCTGGAGGTCAGTTCAGAAGTATGGCAATATGCATTATTGCAATCAACAGGCATTAGTGTTCATCAGCGTGCATTTCTGTAATCAAATTTAACAGCTCCACTGATCAACAAGGTCTGGCAGTCTGAAAAGATGGCAAAAGGTCCACTAATGGTAACAAAGTGGTACTAGACTGTCCATGGAGGCACACAGCAGCTCTCTGCCATCCAAGTGTAACTGCAATTTCACTGCAAGAATCAGTCTTGATGGCCTACAACAATCTTCATTGACTAGGGGCACATTAGAGTGATCTCCAAAAGCAATAATTTCTGATGTCAGAATTAGAAACTAAAATTTATGAGATGTGCTCCATGTCCTGCGAAATATCTGCTTTTTCAAGTAGCTCTTCATTAACTTTGGAACATTATCAAAGGCAGTTTGTGAGGGAAGAGAATTAAATTGTGAGAACCAAGCAAAAATTTCATCCTGACAGGTCAGAATAAAGTAGAATTCTAACCCATACAGACTTTAGTCTTGGGATAATATTTGAAAAGCTCTAAAGAGGCTTGAGTTTCACTCAGAGTTTTGTTGAATTAATTCATGTGATTGCAGAGTCTCCATAGAGGCTCTGGCTTCCTGGCTTTACCAGCTGAAAAAAATTGCACTGATAATCTGAAGGAAAACAACTATTTTCCTCACGTCTGTTACAATCTGTTCAGCGTGGAGTACCTAGGATTCTCACCGATCACTCTGAGAAGTTCAAAAACCCCTCATCTTCCCTCAAGCTCAGTCTCTCCTTCATCCTATTATTTAGAACATTCAATGATTCACAGTGTTGACAGTGCACTTTCTCTAGCAATTGTTTCCACCTCATTTCCAAAGCAGGATGTTCTTATTCTTAGAAACATATTAACCTCCCCTCCTAACAAAAAGCCCCAAAGTCCAATACCAAAGAAAATCCTAGAGATTTTTTTCCATACACTGCAAAAAATCTGTCCATCGTTATGACAACCTCATTCAGTGGGACAGGTTCCTGGCTGACACTGCCTTACACCACTCTGGCAAACAACACGACCTAGACCCATTATTGGGAATCACAAATTGGTCCCTTCATCAATCTGCATCACTTGTGTGGTTAAACCAGCACATTCCCATTCTTGTTGGCTCTGAATGTGATGCGCTTATATTATTGCTCATGCAGTTCAGTGTTGCTTCAGCTGTAAACAAATACAGAGTTTAGCTGTGAAGGTATTCCTTCCAGCTCAGGCCAGTAACAGCCCAGTAATGCCAAAGCCACCTGAACCAGGAATGGTACACGGCACAGAATCCAGGGCTCACAATCCATGTACTACCACAGCAAGGGTGGGACTAAGGGGGAAGAGAAGGCAAAAGGGAGAGACTCTGAAAAGATGCAAATGTTTACACCCTTGAAGTCACCACAGTAAGCAGATCTGCACGAAGAGATACCTGTTTTCAGACAAATGGGTGTCCAAGCAGTATTTTCCTTGACTCAAAGCTGGTTTAATGTGACAAACATTTAAAAGCAGTAGTGCAGGTCCAGTTCTAACTTGAGAAATTAAAAAGTGAGTGGAAATGAGCTTCTATTTCAGGATTCAGTTCTGTTCAACATCCTGGACAGATAAAATCCCAAAGTCTCAGAAATGTGCTAGGCTTGAAGAAGTTAGATTTAGCTTTCAGGAGTTCAGGGCTAGGTACAAAAAGATTATTTTCACAGCTGTGTCAAATCCCTGGAGGATGGTTTATCCTAAATTTGGTTTACTTCTCCTCGTTTTCCCTTAATCTGTCCAGCTTCTCCTTAAACATGTTAAAGTCACAGATATCCTGTGTAAGAGCCGAAATGAGGGATGTGGGACTCCAGGAGGCTCTCCAAAATGCAGTTTATTGTATCCAAGGTGTTACAGCAGTCCAGGGTTGTGAGTGACAGAGCCTGTGCCTACAGCTGTCAGCTCCAGCTGCAGGTATGCCTGGAGACCCTTTGGTTTTGTTACAATGCATTATATACTTTTCTTTGCTGAGCATCTTAATACAGTAGAACCAATCTATGCCTTGACTATTATCTATAGCCTATCATAACTACTGTCATTACTATATTCATGTTAGTGTTCTCCAATCACTAAAAGTCAGTACATTACAGTTTAAGCTAGAAGTTGTTATTCAGTTTTCTTGCAGTGGAAAATTCTAAAACCTTTTTTCTACTTGCAACTTTGCTGACTCGTTTGCCTGTGCTATCTTTCTGCTTGGTAAAAACATCTTCTTGTTTGAGGTGGGTTTATCCTTTGTTCTAAGTCATAAGAACTCCTTCTAATTAAAATACCCTTTGCCTCCTTGGTTATCCAGTAAGACTGGCTCAGCAATTCTTTTCTTCTATATCAAAACTTGCTTCCAACTCTATTCTTTCATCAGACTCCACATCCAAAAATCTTTCTGCCAAGCATACATATCTGTGAGACTTTCTTGTCAAACTTTCATCCTTCCCAACCATCCTGTAACTCAGTGGGGCAAATGTGCACAAAATGATGATGTGTGGAATCCGGTTCACAGCCAACACACAACTGCTGCACAGTACATCTAGGAAACCTGTCACATAGTCAGTCCATCCCAAGAATGTGTCTGACTAGAAACATTAAAAGAAACCCCAACAAACATTGCAAGATGGCAAGAGATACATAATAAACAAATAAACATGTTTCTATATCCTCTCCAAAGTTCCCAGACGACCATGTTCAAATCCCAGGTGTGCTAAACAAAGCCAGTGTAGTAGTGGGCTTGGTAGTGTTAGCAGTCAGACTTCATGATCTTAAAGTGATTCTATGATCCTGCTGTGTCTCAGCACCCTTTTCCCCCTAAGGAACGATGGAATTCAGGCAGAGAAGGGTAACACCAGCATGGCCCCAACTGCTCCCATTCCCTAGTGGGCATCCTGGCACTACTCTGCACACAGACAAAGATGGATCTTACCCATTACTCCCTGCCCAGTTGGTATCAGTCTATTTATTTTGTTCACAGAACCATTTATATATGGCTGAGACAAACACCTCTAACTCAATTGCCAAAAATCCCCCACAACATTAATATTTACGAAGTGCTTCTTGTGGGTTCCATCTCAGTCTAAATATTATTTGTATCTTCGAGAAACACAAAGCTCTGAATAAGAAGATGAGAATAATCTCCATAAACACCAACGTGTGTAATTCTTCTTCTTGAAACAACACTGAAAGGATACATTTTTAATGCGTTATTTTTGTTTCATCTTGGTTGCTTTAATATTCCTAGAATCTGGAGTACATTTTTTTCTTTTAAATGCTCATATCCTTTCCCATTTGTCAAACATTGATTTATCTCCTGCAACTTGTGCAGAACTCTAATTTAACACACTTCAGTTGGATCTCTTGTTTTCAAGAAGCATCACAGATTCTACTGAGAGCTCAGAAAGACACAGGCTGACCAAGCACACAGCATGGAGCACCATTGTTTGTGCAGATACCCTGCAAACATAGTGGTTTTACATTTATTGTGACCAATAGCTGGTATCACAGTTAACAGTCTTAATTATCCTTATTTTTAAAGTAGTTATTTAGAACCCCGAAAGAGAAGAAGAAAGAAATCATTTGGGACCTTTTCTACACAGGAATAGGAATAGACTATAATGGCTTAATTCAATTACAGTAATTTGAATTCCTCCTTTAGCTTTGGAAAAAATACCTTTGGAAAAACTTGGAAAAAATACCTTTGGCATTTGGAAAAAATACCCCTAACTTCTGACTTGCTTAAAAAATTTAGATTTTATCACCAAATAGGGGTGAAATGGCAAATTTGTTGGTAGAACCTGAACAATTACCAGAAATGCAGTTCATGTTATGAAGCTGGGGGACTGCATACGTCTTATCTAAATTCCAGGGTGAAAAAACAAAGATTTTAAATATTTAATAAGAAGAAAAATGCTCTAGAAATTGCTGTTCATGCACCTAAGGTTAGTGAAAGCACTGGAAGTTTGAAGAGGTAAAGCACTCATCCTAAAGCACATCAGCATTCAGTAAACCATCACAGATGATTTTTGAATTGGCAAGGGCAGAAGGACAATATTAAGAGAGCAGAGTGACTAGCCCCTCTCTCATCTTAAATAACACAGGGAGTGTCCACCCTCTCTGCTGGGAAGTCAGGGAAAGACCACTGGTCTTTCATCAGGCACTACGACCAGCACCAGAGCCATCACAAATACTGTTTTATTCGCTCAGCTCACAATTTAACCACAATGCACAGAATCTGAATTTGCATTTGTATCTTAGTCCAGTGAAGAACAAAACTAAGTGAGGAGCAAGGAAAAAGTCTCTCACAGGTAAAACACTACACAAGAGGAACAGAAGCAGCAGACCCTGACTTTCCATGGGGCTAAACTGCCTTGAAATGGAACGTGCGTGTGGTGCAGAGGCAGCATACACCAGGTAAGTACCAAGTAACTTAAAGTTGTCAGGTTTAATTAATTGGTTCTTAAAAATGCCTGATGCAAACAAAGCATTGAAGTCCCTTGGCTGATTATGGCATCTCTTAGAATCTGATGAAGACATTCATCTGAGTAGGGAAACATGTGAGTCGGGTAACTCAAAACTAATGTCTTAACTGAGCAAATAAGTTATTCCATGCAATTCAAGGCACACTGAGTATTTAAAGAGGTAGTGCACCAGAGCTGATAGGTTTCTTCTTGTTTTTAGTAGAGCTGAAAAACGTTTGAAAAGAAATAATATCAATCCTTATCACCTACATGCATCTGAAAGTTTCTGAACCCTCTACTGAAAAACATCTGTATCACAGGTTTAACACTCTGGTCCTTGATTGCCCATTAATTTTTAAAATAAGAGAAAGGCTCCTCAATCACTCAGACATTTAAAAGATTTGGAGTTTCCACTATCTCCAGTTTCCTGTTTCTTCTCTTAATACTATTTAAATTGAACATTTATTTTTATCATTCATTCAGTCTTAAAATATTGCCTCTTTTTCTTTCTTGCAAACAATCTGAGGACACAGGGATCAAATCCATCTCAGTCTTTCCCCTAATTGCTCAAAACGAGCAATCAAATAGCCGTGTGCATGCAAGTTCACAAGCTAAAAGCTATGCCAAGCATTCAGAAGAAAATACTGTGGAATAATTCCCCACCTGGGTACTCACCCTGTACCAAGAGTACCAGTACATAATGTTAGCATGGCTACAGCTACAGCATCATCAGTTCCCAAAGTTCAGCTTTTCTGGCTCTAGCTTCTCCAATTAGTCTGGTCTCGGGCTGGAGAAGTCCAAGGGTTTCCACAGTGTCTATAAATCCATCCACCACTGGCTTGATTACTGATCCTGTCTGACTGCAGACAGTGCTGGGTTCAGTGCAAGGCACAATCTGATTATCTGGGAGTAACTTCTTACAGTGTCCTGAAACCATAGTCAGGCATTTAAAAGGATTTCTCCCAGAATCAAACACAATGACAAAGGAAAGGGAAATACGAATATGACCATCACAGTCTTGCCTAAGTTCAGTAAAGAAATGCAATTCTAATGAAACTCTTCTCTCATCTGTTTTATCAACACAGAGCTACTAAGGGGAAATTAAAGAAATAAACTCACGTGTTTTAGGTCTTCAAAATCAAAGCCACATAAACAAAGCTGGACTATATTAATGTGGACCCTGACAATAGATCCAGGAACCAAGAGTTAGTCATACAAAGGGCTGTGTCACATTTAAAAACTGAGCTGAAACTTTTCTCTCTGTGCTGTTTTAAAGCCACTCCGTACTTCAGCCCGAAGTGATGGCAAACATTTATTGACAGCTAATGCAGTGCTCCTGCGATGTATTATTAGGCACAAGCCCAGAGGCACAAGGCCAAGTGCTGTTCATCTCTTGGCAAGTGCCATAGTGTCTCAGATATGCACTGCCTGAAAATACCCGGTGATATTGTTTTTTAAAAGGCAGGAGTCTTGAGTTTTCACAGAAACTGATACACTGATTAACCCACCAAAATAGAAGTATAATTGAAAACGCCCTGCAACAGTTCACCCATTTTCTAACCCTTGTTTCCACACATCAGGAGTGATGTACCAAAAAAATACTACCTTCCTTTGCCTTACCTCATGATTTACTTCAGCAGTGTCAAATCAGATCTTTCTTGCTTGGCTAAAAACCTTCCCAAAACAAGTGAAAACATCTATCAGCTTTTACCCAAGGGAAATGAACTGCTGAATATTCAATTATAGGTTTCCTTCCAAATGCTCTGCTTGTTTGTTTTAGAGAAGCCTTAAGAAGGGCAAATAAAAGGTTTGAAATCCTCTGAGCAAAGCTGACTTCTTTCTCTGAAGGTCACCCTCAAGTCATTTCAGAACCGTGGAAATAGCCAGGGGAGGGATAAGCAGAGTCAAAAGACAGCTTTTCTTCTCAAGTAACTTTGGTGCTTCAGGCTCAACTAAAAAAATGCCCTCGGGTAGAGCTTTGCCACTTTTTATGGACCTATCCAGTTTTACCCTGGGGAGAAAGATGCAGTAAGAAGTTCTTCTTGCAAAAGTATCTGCTGCACAAGTGCTTCAAAGAAAGGAGAGACTGCCTTTTCAGAACGACTCCACTAGAAGTGATCAGGCTCGCCAAGGGTCTTATGGTCAGGTACTTCTTTCTTCTCTAAGGGACAAGCCTTAACCACTGTTTTCAGGCTCAGTGCCAAAGCTGGAATATTCAAACCATGCGGTAAAGACCTGAATCAAGACAGCCTTTTCATATTCCTTCAGAATTTACGGTATGATCATACTAATAATATGCGCTCAAATTGATAGTAATGCATTTAGCAAACATTAACTATGACTGCCTTGACTATTCAGAGCAAATTTTGCCTCGGATCCAAACTGAAACTCACAATCACGTTAGCTATACATATTATTTAGGAGATGTTGCAGCCTGACTAAAGACTCAATTTTGCGGAAAGCTTGAGAAAGACCCGGGAAACCAGCGGGAGCTCTGCCTAAGCAAAAACTACAGGATTTGGGGCCCCTGTGCAGCTCCATGCACGGGCACACCACCGTCATTCCAGTGACAGCTCCGCACGCCCCGTTTCTGTAAGGAAAGCGAATCGCCACCCGAAATCCCCAAGCAGGCAAGCGAACAAAGCCGCGCTCCGGGGCACTCCGGGCAGGGCAGCGGCTGCGCCCCGGCGCGGCTCCCGCCGCCGCCGCCCCCGCCCAGCCCCGTTACCTTCTGCCGCGGCCGCGGTGCGGGGCAGGGCCGGCCGCGCTCGCTGCGCTCCGCTCCGCAGGGCAGGGCAGGGCAGGGCAGGGCAGGGCAGGGCCGAGCCCGCCGCGGGCAGCGCCCCAGCCCGGGGCAGGGGCAGGGGTAGGGACGGGGCGGGGCGGCCGCGCTTCTCCCGGCTTTGGCAGCGCCCCTCGCTCCGCGCACGGCCCGGGCAGGGACGGGACCCGGCAACTTCGCGCACGGTGCCGCCACGGAGTTGCCGCTACCCAGCGCCATTCCCTCGCCCAGCGGGTGCCCCCGGCCCGCCCGCAGCCCCTCTCACCTCAGGCACTGCCTCCTCCCCGCCGGGACCGGGGAGGGCGCCGGCTGCTCCCCGCTCCATCGCCTCGCCCCGCTCCCGGCTCCCTGCCCGCTCCGGCTGGTGCGGCCCCGCTCGCCGCCGCCGCAGCCCCAGCGCCTGCCCCGGAGCGCCGCCTGCCGCCGGGGCACGGCCCCCCCGCCCCCGGAGCACCGCTTCCCCAGCCGCCCTGCGAGCCTCAGGGGACGCCGTCCTGGCCGGGCAGCGGCGCTCATCTTTCATCCGTGTCTTTAACCAGCAGCCCCCTCCCCTCATCTGGGCAGCGCGGGCCCCGCTGTTGCCCAAGCGCTCAGCCCGAGCCCGACCGTGACGCGCTTTGAGGCGGCGATCGCGCTCTCCCGGCCGCCGGACCTGTGCTGGCTGCGCTGCGCTCCCGGCTGAGTTTCCCGCTCCGCTCCGAGCCCGCGGGCGGCTCCGCGCAGCCTGCAGGTGAGCGCTGTCAGCGAGCCCGCGGGGCGTGCCAGGCGCTTCCCAAGGCGGGGAGAGCCCTTTCCCTGAGTTTCTGGCCCTGCCCGGAACAGCCGGAGCCCGTCGGGGAGGTGGGAGCGGCGCCGGCAGCCCGCGGTGCCCCGGCAAAGCGCGGCTTGGCTCGGGCCCTGTCCCGAGCGCTGGCGGGGTTCGTGTGTGCCGAGGCTGCCAGGAGCCCTCGGGGGGAAAAGTGGGGATCGGCGTTCACAGACGGCCGGGCGGAGACACCATTGTCCTGCTTGATGTCTCCGATCTGCGAGCGGGCGCTTGGGGGAAGGTTAAGCCTTTGGATGCCGCTGTGAATGCTCAGGCTCTGTCCGCGCGTACACCGCATGTACACCGCCGCAGGATGCCGCTCCACCGGGCAAACCAAAAGCACACCACACTCGTAACTTTTATGGTTTTAGTAACGAGGATGCTCTACCCCGACTCCTCCCTCTCCTCCCCTCAACCCTGATCCGTACCAAGCTACAACCTTCTCGTAAGGATTGAAATGCATTTCCTGAGGTGTCGCTTATCTCCTGCCAGATTTTTTCAAAATGCCTCTGTAGCTAGTATCTGAATCCAGATTTTTCTCAGTCTTAACACATTTATTTTATTTTATTTTATTTTATTTTATTTTATTTTATTTTATTTTATTTTATTTTATTTTATTTTATTTATTTTATTTTAATCCTGGCATTCATTAATTTTAATTTTTTGTATATTTTTAAAAAAAATACTTCATTCCATTCCTCTTGGGGAAAATTCTGACTAGTTCTGGCATCTGTCATGATTTTTGCCTCTTAATATGGAAGCAAAAATTATGTGTGTATTAATAAGTTTGTTTTTCTCAGTTAGTGGATCAAGTGCAAGAATTTATTAGGTCAAACTTGATAAAAACTGTCAGCCCCAGGCAGCCCCTTGTCTCTGCAAGGAGCCAGCTCTTTCTGAGAGAGCAGGACATAGTTCTGCCTATAGTATCTGTAGCTATTAGGGAGATTCTCTTTGTACATGTATATGCATTTCATGGTTTTTAGTAATTATTGCTTACAACCACTACAAAATCGATTGAGTTTCATGGGAACAATTCATTGCTCTTGAAGTACCTGGTTTTCAAGATAGCAGTGAAGAAGTAATTGGCAATTAAGTACATTGCCTTCTAATTTAATTTCATATTCATGTTTGTCTTGCATTATGTAAAGACAAACAAACAGGACCTTGCTCGTGGCCTTCTCAGCTCCATTTCAGCACTGCTTCTTACATGATCTCCATGAATCACTCCCCTCTGCTCTCCCACTGAAGTCTGGAAGTGAGACAGGCATCACAAAATCTGACCTTGTTTGTATCAGTGTTAAAGAACTATTGGAAGCCACTCATCTTTCTCATACAGCAAGACCTTTTTATTTTCATTTTTTTTTTGCTGCTTGACAGCACAGATAGCCTGGAACATATTTCCTCTGGCATGAGATTTTTGTGCAGTTACTTTTCTGTGCCAGTTCTGTTTATTTATTTATTTAGCATGGATTTATCCCACCTGTGTATGGCTTGTATTTCCTCAAAATAATCTGTGTTAAAATACACAGAGGTATGTATTTTTTTCTTTCCCCCTCCTCAAATTTCCAGTAAGTAATTTGACAAGGCTATGGAGATTAGGATCTCACTTCTATTTGCAAACTGCTGTGTACTATTATCTTCAGAGGTTATCTTTCAGCATGCAGTGGAGATTAGTTGTGCGTCCCCAGAAGTGAAGAGTGAGCATGACTGGACAGGCGTAATTCCACTTTTAATAATTCCAAAATATTAAACAGTATTCCATCTCCTCCACCCCCCAGTTCCACTGAGTTGCAGTTTCTTTACTTCACTGATGATAGTGAAGAGTAAAATTGAAAATCAATAGCAGAATGTTATTTATGGGGTCCATGCCGCTTACCAATAAAAATAATACAATTCCAGTTTTCTAAACAAATAAGGAAAAGGTTGTATGGAGCATTTGGACAGGATCAAAATTGTGCAGTCTTGGCATTACTTTTGTTGAAAATTCAGTCTCTGGCTCCAGCCTTTTTCTCTCAGTGCTGTTGCTTTGGTGCTGCTTTGTGCTCCTATTCCTTGAAGGCCGTCATGTGTGCTATTCCTGACTCACACAGCACAGAAGGGAGGCTACAGGCACCATTCCAATCCTCCTGAAGACCCTCACCTCTAGAAGGGGGCCACAAAAGGTAAATTGGCAGCTTTGTTTAATGTCCATGCCTATAGAAATTTGGGACAGCAGCCATTTCTTCTCAGTCTTCCTCCTGGACCTGCTTGGAGTAAATACAATTGAGTTTGGTTTACAATCATGCCTTACTATGCAATTGAAAACAGATTTATAAGGCTTTCTGTGAGGAGCTCTCTTTATACAGGTGTGTGGGTGCAGCCTCATCAGTCTTCCAGTTTAAAAATTTAATTTTCTACTTGGACCTGGTCCTACTTCAAATGAAATTGGCATCTCAAGTCCCAAAAATTTCAGAAGAGTATGATTAAATGCTTTGCAGGTGTGTTTACCCATTTCTTTCCAATCCATCCCACTAGTGTTGCTATAGCTTCTGTTCCACAGATGGCAGCTTCAGTGGCAGTGACATGGCAAATGCAGAAGACAAAACATACCTCTGTTTCACTTCTTCAATTAGTTTAAAGTTTCTTAAATATGCTTAAATGTTTTTAGAAAGTAATAATCGTTAAGCCACTTGCTTACACTGCTCACCAAGACCTACTTTAGTAAAGCAAAAAAAAAAGCAGATTTAAGTGCAATACTTTAGGGGTTTTTTAAAATCTGAAATTTGAGAAAAGCTGGAATATTATCCCAGAGCTGTGAAGGGGGAAAGGATATTCCTTTTCCTTTTGATTCACAACAGAATAACTCCTAGAATTGTGTGGTTGTTGTTGTTGATTTGTTTTGATTATTTTAACATCTCAGTTGTTGTATTGCCATGATGAATTTGGTTTCGGATTTGTGTCATCTTATCCAGAAGCTATTTTACAGGTCAATAAGATGCTTTATCTGAGTGTCAATAAGCCCTCTTCAAATACATGCAGCTTCTCAGGACTCATTTGGGATCAGCAGTCTTAGGGATAAGAGTTAATGCATGTATTAGTACATGTGTTTTACAGATGGAGAACCTGTTACATTATTTCACCATGGTTAAAATAGTTCACCAACGACCAAAGAAAAAGTATATGGGCAGAGGCAGTAAGAACCTGCACTAAAGCTGTAATTTTATAGTTTCACCCTGGTGTCCCAGTCAGGCAAGTTGTTTAGCTGCAAACTGGTACATGCCCATCTGTCTGGAAGGGACCAAGTAGAGAACTGGGAGCTTTTGCAGAGGATGTGCCTAAAAATGTGCTATCAGGCAGGAGTTGAATTCTATATGTTAAAAAGAGGAGTCTACCCAAAAGAAGGTGTCACAAAAAGGGAAAGGTGATGGTGACCATGACATCTGGGGCGTGTGTAGACTGTGGAGATGGTTATAGAAGCTTGCTCCCCGGAGATGGTGGCAGGAACAAAAGGAAGCCCCTGGAAGCCTGACTCCCACTCTTCAGCTCTCATAGCAGACAGAAATCCCAGAGATGGATAAGTGAATATGTCTGTGAAGACTGTGTTGAACACTATTATTGTAATGCTTTTGATCGATTGTCACAAAGTGCTGCTGAGTGTGTTTTTGAAGGGAGAGAGAGGCAGATAGCAAAATTTTGGTACCTGTCATGGAGATAATTATTTTTGTAGCTGAAGGGAGGGAAAACAGGAAAGGGAAATGGAGCATCTCTTGCTTCAGGTAAAAGTGATTTTTCAAACAGGAAAATAATTAAGCTGAACTTCTATTTACATGGCTGCAACCAATTCTATTCTGGGCAGCTGATTGGAACAAGGTTCTCAGAGCTAAGAAATTATACTGCAGGTAACAATGCAGAAGGGAAGGATAATATAATTGTATCAATGACAGCAGATGCAGTATTTTTCCCCTCAAGTTATTTGTGACTAAAGTGGTCTTGTGCATGTGTAAAATATTAATGATCTATTAGAACAGTAGCCATGTGTATACATTACATAAATATGGCCACGTGTATATATTACATAAATAAATATTTTTTCTGTATTTATCTTCTTCTGTATAAGAAGGTATCAAAGGGAGAATTTAGTGTTTTCTGCAAACTATTTATATAAATTATATGTGTTGCAAGCAGGAAGTACTTTTATATTAATGACAGTTTTTCAAATTATTTCAGGGGAAATTGCTCAGGTTGGAAAATTACAAGAGTTAAATTCAAGAAAGCAAAAGGAAATTTACAGAAAGTTACAGAAGATGTAATATAGCTACTGTGGTGATAGCTATTGTGGTGATCGCTTGTGAACACTATATCCTTTTTGTGTGGAAATAATATTGCTGTGAGTTACAGCTCTGGTATTTCCTCTTCTGTTAGATATCAGGTTGTGTTTTTGTAATTTTGCTGAGAGTCACAGCAATGAATTGGTATCTCTGTAATCTCTTGCCTCAAGTTGCAAGAGCACAGTCATAACAAATAGCATGCAAGTCACCTTCCAATTATAGCTAAATTAATTTTAAGGTAGTACGTGCAAGCCTACCCTGAAAAAGAAAACTTGTTATGTACAAAGGTGTTTATGTTCTTCTGGGTTTGTTTATTGCCAGAGTCATGGGGTTGGTGGAGGGGAGAGTAACTCTGCCGAGCAAAAGACTCTCAGCTACTTGGCTCTTTGATTTGCAAATGAGGCCCAGGTATACATATTAACACTTAGCAAAACTGGAGCCTTACGACAATATGTATAGTTAGATTTCAACTTTTTCCAGGTCAGATGCAAACTTATGCTGAAAACTGTCCCTTTGTAGAGATCTGACCAAGCTGCCAAGCTCAGGGGCTGGCACTGACTGCAGGTCACACCACCTGTTCAGAGATTGCTTGTCTACAAAGGAAGCAAAAATCCACGTATTGATTTGGAGGAAAAAAATCAACATATGTCTGCGTCCATGTTGGTATGACAAATCCCAGCAGCCATGCTCAGGCTGAAAAGACATTTTGCTAGTGTGGGGGTTTGCCCACTCAAAACACCAAGGCAGAAAACATTCAATAAATGGAAAGAAATACAGAGCATATACTGGAAGCAATTTGGAAATTATATTTTTTCTCTCAAATCAAGCATAAACACCCAATACTCTGAGATGAAAGCATAATTACTGAATAAAGATATGATCAGGCATCCAGACAAATGGAAAATGAATCCAATGGTGTTAAGCTTGATCCTGCCCTGCTTTGGGAAAAATTGCTTCTTAAATACATTTCATTGTGTAAATTTAACATTTCACCTCAAAGTATTATATTTGCTTCAATACAGGCTTTGTGGTCTGAAGGGTTCTCCTAATCCATTTGGCTGCAAATCAAGGCCAGTGAGAGAAAAATAATATCAGGATGATTTTCGTGGGATTTATTTGCACTGTTGTTTTCCAAAAAAACAATTAAGCCAAATTCACTAGTTTCAGATTCTTGAAATGGATCATTAAACCAAGGTAAGCTCTTGTATTGGCTCTTTGATTCAGAACTAAGATTTCCTTTAATTTCAAATGTCAATATACAGAATTTTAAAACAGTTTAAGAAAATCACTCTGAAGGTTTGTTCAGATACATGTTTAATCATCCAGCACTGTCTGGAGGCTTACAAACATGGGAATCCTAATGCGCTCTAAAGTAGTATTTACTTTTTTGTTGAAGGAGAATATGCCTTTTTCAGGGAGGAGTGAATTATCCCTACGAGTGGTCTACAGGAAGAGTAGGTGTACAGGAAGTTCCCAGTGCCATTCACTAACTTCACAGTAGCTTCCTCTGCAGACATGTATCCAGGTCAGTAGAATTTATGCTTTGTGAATCTTGCCCTGCACGTAGCGCAGCACTTTGGCTGCAAAGTGGATCAGAGCCCAAACGTGAAGGATGGCTGTGTCTGCATTAGGAGTAAAATGGTGCTGAGGGTCCAACATTTGTCTTTCAGGAGCTTTTCCTGCAGTGTAGCTGCGGTGTGCTCCCAGGGACTCAAAGCCCATTAGTGCCTGAAGCACATCTTTCAGTTTAGCTCCTGCAGAAGGAGCCTGATTGGGCAGTATTGAGCAACACACTCTAAGTGGGGGGAATCAAGAATAATCTCAACTTCAGTGCTAGTGTAGATATTCTGAAACAGGGCAGGGTTTCACAGGAGGGCTAGTCTGATAGCAGCCTGGGTATGCTGTGAGTCTGGGGAGACCAGTGTCCTGGGGACCTGCTAGAGAGTGACTGTGGGACTCCCTGAGTTAGCAGAGAGGTTGGTATTTTTCATTTTATGGAAAAAAGAATGCAGAAAAGCACTCATCAGATTCATGCCTATGGCACCATTCAGTCTGTCATGGCATTTGATGCAGAACTAATACTCTGCACAGCATTCTGTGGTGAAGGCCACATTGTAAAGACTGCATTGAGAACTAGCCCTGAAGCTTTCCTTGCCCCAGTCTGTTTGCCATGAGAAACAGTAAATTAAGTAACATCCAAAACGCCAGACTCCTGTATGTAATGAGCTTGCAGTCCACAGAATTCACTAAGCAAGAGGTCAGTGGGCTTAGTGAATTTGCCTTTTTCTTTTAAAAGACTTTCTATTATTAATAATGTTTCCAGCTTCTTAGTGGGAGCTGAACTTACTGCAGAGCTTTTGAAACAAATTTCAGGGGTCAGGAATGGATGAGCTATTTTTGGCTTCCACTTAACCACCCAACAGACAGGAATCAGGTAAATGATTTGCTCATGTTGCCATTAGTATCATGTTGCTGCTATGCATGGCATCTTTTTCATAAAAAAACCAACAGAGCTACCATTCCAGCAGCTTGCAGCACAGATTAGAGAAAATGGTGAGGCTTGCCAAAGTGCTTTTGCTCTTTACATAGCAATTAAGCTTGAAAGAAAAACAGATGGCCACAGGTGGGTCTCAAGCCGCTATACACAAACCTCAAATATCCACCTAAGCCACAGTCACCTTCTGGGATTTAGGTGGCTTTTGAACAACCAGTGGGCAGTTTGTAAATTATTCACATGGATGCCAACCTATTCTTACCTATGAAAACAGCAGATAAGAGAGCACATGGCAGCGGCTGACGGAAAGAGGAGGGCAGCAATATGGTCTGTGTCACCTGTGAACTTTGTCTGTTGTGGATTTTTTTTAAAAGTGAGAGTTAGAATCACAGTGCAGGAGCTGACATTCAGAGGAGGGTGGTTTGGAGGGGAGGGGGGCAGGGAATGTGGTTACCCCATTAATTCCATCATGGTTCACATTAGCAGTGTGTCTTTAAAAAGAAAATAGATGCTGCTAAGAATGTAAAGGGAGCTCTGGTGTATGTTACATCAGTTATAAAATTGAATTATTTCTAAATTATTGGGTTTTTTAAAATGTCACTGGCTGAGTTATAGCACAAAACTGAACAAGGACTGCAGTGAAGAACATGAGTAATTTCAGTGATGGGACCTGCAGAATTATTTAAGCAGATTTGTGTGATAACTGGGACTTTTCTCACAGTGTTTAGTCTTGATAAGAACAAGACTGGTGTCTTATCTACACCGTTTATCACATTTACTGCTTAATAGCAAACAAACAAAAAATTGTCAGAAAAGTTGAATGATTGAATTACCACTAAATGAATGCCCAGAGTTGTCAGTGATATTTTTGGCAACAAAGAGACCTAATCAAAACAAAATTATTTTCAGAATTCACTGAGGTGATCCTTCAGAAGCACCGGTGGGGGCTGCATCAACAGGAGGTGTCACAAAAGAGCTGTTTGCCTTCAGCTCCTTCTCCTTCATTGTGATGAAGGAGCCTTCCCACTTCTACAGTGGGGAAACAGTTTCAGGCCAGATGGGTGGACAAGCAAGGAGGAGAAAGAGGCAGATATTCAAGGAGCAGCGGCCTCCTTGGGTGCCTTCAGCTCATTTTCTGAAGTGCAGCCAATTTCAGAGGAAAGTAGCTCAGGAAAAAGAAGGTGCTGTGTGCCTGGGAGCTGACAGGCTGCGCCTCTTTGACCAATAATTAATTACCAGAGCCAGAAGATAAGGTTGCTTCTTGGCAAAATGCTTTTTGTCATATAATGATCATGACAGAGATGAAAGTGCTCGGGAGTGCAAAATTGACTTACTTATTCATGCTATAACCTGACCAACTGCATTCACACTGGCAGATCTAACTATGCTTCATGCTCGGGCGTTCATGAGATGAATCTCTGCAGGGGAAAAATGTCACTTGTTTTCCACTGCCCTCTTTCAGATACTTTGGACATGCAGTTTTGTTAAACAGAACCCAGCAATCCTTTTCATACTGGTATTTTTGAGCATCTTTGTTTTAATGAGAAGATGCAGCTCATTCAGAGCCCAAGAGCATGCATGAAACATTCAAGTGAGTTCCAGCTGATACATCTCTGGGTACAGTGTGGAAGGAGGGAGTTTGTGTGTCTGAAGACTGTCACCTCTAGCAGGTCTTCTTTCCTGTCCTTAGCCATCTGTCTTCATTAAAACCCAGGTGACAGGTTAAATGTCAGCAACAACCTTTGCACTTTTCCTTTTAATTAATGCCTCTTGAAGTGACTCAGCCCATGCCAAAGTTTCATCTTTATTATAATAAATTTGCTGTTATATCCTATTTCACTACTTTATCCTGATGGTGCCATTGGTTCCTTACAGCACACATTGCAAAACATTCTTTCAAAGCCCAACTAGAAATTAAAATTGATTAAGCACCTGATAGACTGCCCAAAGCTGCGTGAAAATTGAGCATGAGTAGTTTCGGAAGTTAGAAATGCTATTCTAAAAAATCTGACAGGTTCTCTACCCCTTAGAAAGTCCAGAGAAGGATGTCCTGGTTTACAAAGATGCTAATTGGGAAGTTTAAGCAGGCTTCACTGCTGTGTTACACATGAAGCTGGATGGTCAGATCACTCAGGTCAGAGCTGTAGAGAGAATCATTGCCTTGCTGGTGGGTGGTAGGCACCATTGGGCTGGCAGTCCTGCCCCTGGTGATTTTGAGAGACTATTAATCTTGTTCAGAACAAAAAGCCATCTAAGGTGCTGGAAACTTTTCCTGTGTTGCTAGGGAAGTCAGTGCAGTGAGACAAGGACAATGTTTTTCTTTCTACATCCATCCTCTAAATATTTGTAATTTCTGTGGCTACTTATTGTGTGCATTCTTTATTTTCTCAAAGCAGTACTACTCAGCTCTCCTTATCTTATCCTCCAAGGGGTTCCTAAACTGTAAGCAAGCAGGTTGTAGATCAATTAGCTCCATCTACTCCATCTACTTCTTTTTCTTTTTCAGTTTTGTACTTAATAACAAACAGTTGCATTTCCATCTCTTGGTGCCCACTAACTTTGAAGCTGAAATACTGGGAAAACAAGGCATTTAAGTCTTTCTATGAGAAAGAGCTACCCTAATGCAGCACAGAAAAAAAAGATACCCTTTGCTTCACATGCCACACAAAGTCCTTCAGCTACAGGGGAGTTGGAGTGGCTCAGGAATTTACCATGATAATGTGAGGTTCAGACTTTGTTCCTGGAAAGGGCTGAAGTACCTACAAGAGCTGGTCTTCAGTTGGCCATCAGGTGACAGCTTTAACAGTTGCCCTGCAGGGTTACAATTCTTCCTCCTACCCATCTTCCCTAGGTTTATTCCAAAAAGATAATGATAATTTCTGTGTAAGAGAAACATACTGATGTTTCCCCCCTCCATTTATGATATTACCAAAGATACTATTCCTTATTTAGTTTGCTATTTTTGGGATAAATACTGTGCTCTTTATAACCCCATTGAAGCCAATAAGTTTTTCTCAGCTTACACCTAAGAATGATACCAATTTTCTGTGTGTTTCTCACTGTCCCATTTGGCCTAGGACACAATTGTGGGAGAAAAAAAAGACCTCCCACAGCTGGGGAAGAGAATCCAAGCTATCTGACTGGGAATTCATGCCACTGTCAGTCTGTCAGCTGTTTATCTTCTCACTGACCCAAAGCCCTAGGAGTTACCACCTTGTTAAATCTAAAGAACATTGTGTATCAGAGTCCCATCACTGGGCAGACTTGACTTTTTGCTACTACAGCATCTAGCAACTAGCTTGTCAGTGGGAAAAAAAAGCATTCAGAGGGGACAGCAATTTAAAAAATGCAGCACAATAAAGCTCAAGATTCTTATGTTCTGCACATATAAAGCACCATTCATCCAAATCCTTTTTTCCATCCTATTACTTAAATCAATTTATAATGATGAAACAATTGCTCAGGAGTGTGAACATGTTCATATACGGGAAGTAAATTAACTCAGTAAATTGCTGACTAAACCAAACAAATTAAATTTTTCTTCTTTGAGAATAACATCCTCCCTATCCATTATAAAAAAAAGATACCTGTATTAAAAGCTTGCACTTGAGGCACTCTCCCTGGTACTGCACTATTTGTGACACAAACACATTAAGTTTATTACAGCAGGGAAAATTATTTCTATCTGCAAGTATTTTGTAGTAGCTCTTTCTTACATACCAATTATGGGTCATTAGCTTCCAAATAAGCAATATCTGCTCACTTACATGGCATGTAGCCACCTTTAAAGGGACAGTGGAAGTACCTGCTTAATGAGGTCATCCTGGGAAATTCATGCAGCCAGGCAGCTCTGATTTACAAGTTTACAGAAACAGGGGCTGCAGGCAGACACTTCTCCATCACTTCTCAGGCAAGGCTGTACAGATGGCATTTTCTTCAAACTGTTCCACCTTGTGGTATAAAGTGTTTAATATGGAAGTTCAACCTATTCTATTCCAGGCTCAACATACTCCAGAACCTGAAGAAAACCAATCTCAGGGAAAGTGTTAGAGCAACATTTGCAGCTTAACATTTCTTAATGTTAGGAAATGTTAAGCTACAAATTAAGCACAGACCCTTGAAGGTATCTTCAGGCTTGCTCCTTGCCAGAAGAGTTTCAGTAAGGGTTGAGATCAGGATCCAAGCTGATAGATTTCATGTTGGGATGTTTAGGCACCTAAACACACAGGTGTCTTATTTTCTTCATAATAAATGCTTTGCTTGTGGCATCACAAGATGCTTGTGATCTAACAGGCACTGCCTCAAGCTCCAGCACAGGCTAAGCTGTATTCAGTCTACTGGATGTGCCATAATGAGACAGTAGCAAGTCACCAAAATATTGACTCAACTGAATGAGTACGAAAGGAATCAGTGGTCTATCTCCAAAGGCTAAAAGCAGGTAAGAAAACAATAAAGGTCACAGAAACAAATGCCACTAAGTGGCCACTTGGCTTGATCCCTCAGCACAGTGTATCAAGGAGCTGGGGAGTGGCAGGGGCAACTGTGGCTAGGAGAATGCAAGAGAACAGCTTCAGCCCAAGAAGTAGTGTTGGCACATTCAGAGGTGTAGAAGCAAGAAAGGAGTTCAGTAAGTACTGAGCCTTCAGTGAAGCAAGGAAGAATGGATTATTTAATCCCTAGAAAGTGAAAACTTGACCATAGAATAGCATTTTTTGGCAGAAGATTTACTGTTAAGGTATTAGTTAAACAGGAATGTACAGTTACAGACAGAAAAACACATTGTCTGAAACAGTTATTTAGAAGAAAGAGTGAAATATCCAAAGAGCTGAATATTACAGAAAATCTGGAACTGACAGTAAAAAACTAGGATAAAGTTTTATTTCTAAAATGGAAGGCACCATCTTCTAAATGGAACCTAAACCACTTCCAGTTTCAGGATGCATCACACATTACTCCCATTACTGATCCACAGGTGGAGACCACAAGAGGTGAGCCTGGTAAAGTCTGAAGGAGAGCCATCACAGAACTTGAAGCAGTGAAAAAAAGATTAAAAAAACCCCAGAGATAAAATACATCCTCAATTAAATTATAACTCAGCTAGTATGCACAAAGTCAAAGTCAAATGACTTCTGGCTCAGTTTCTCAGTGAAAATTAGATAGTTCTGCTCCAAGTGGAAGAAAAATGTATCCTTTTGCAAATGCATTTCTCTGTGTTATGCTTTTAAGTACCAGCTTTTAAATCATGTCTGAAGAGGCCTGGGAAAGCACATTAGCACCTCTCCACAAGCACTGTTTGAACATGGTTGGCTTGGGGAGAGGGGAATGAAAGATTTCCAGACTCAGTGCAGACAAAGCCCAAAGGCTGTTGGCATAAGTACAAAGCCAGAATAGTGCTTCAAGAAAATGGAAAGAAAATGCCTTTAAAGAAGAATTCACCAAAATGACATGAAACAGCCAAGAGGAGACAGGGCCTTTGAGAGCAGTTTTTCACAATTAGGTCACTGCTCTTTTGTGAATGTTGAAGGTGTTCCACAATAGGAGACAGAAACCTGCTGAAAGCCTGTTCCAAAAGCCCTTCTGGATCCCCTGGCTCACTTTTCACCATTGCAATTATCAGACTGCCAGGGCAACTGATAGAGCAAATTGACTGTTCACTTCCAAAGCCACTTTTGCTGCTGGTCTTACAGAGTTAACGCAGCAGCTCTGGGAAGCTGCCTGGAGCAGCTCACAACATCCCTTGGGGGAATGAGAGATTTACCAGCCATTTCTGGTGTAGAGGGACACAGAGCAATGCAAAGTTATCAGCTGCATTTAAAATGTCCCCATTTTTGTGACCATCACTCTCCTTTCCCTGACTCCAGGTTAGCAGAGTATTTCCTGTGCCCTGTGTCAAGCTGAGGTCCTGTGTGTGTTTCTGGCTTGGTGTTTGCAGCCCCTCACAGCCAGCTCTGTCTGACAGAGCCATCCAAGTTGCACCTTGCACCCAAAAGGGGATTTTACATTTGAAAGGAGCTCACCACAGAGGAGGTAAGAAAAGAAATGACTGCCAGTGTGCAAGAGGAGCAGGCCAGCTCCTGGAACACATTTTAGGGAATGTGTTTCCATTTCTTTTCTTTCTTCTAGCTTAAATATTTTACTATTTTCAAAAAGGAGAGCATATGAGCATTTAAAAAAAAAAAGTGTGCCAAGGAGTGCACTTGCATTTTAAGACAGCCTGCAGACAGGTGAGATGGCACCTCAGAAGAAGAGGGATACGGGTTTCCAATCAAATCAGTCACTGTGCTGTGTGGAGCTGGAACTGAAGCTGAGCACAGGTTTAGGCAGGTCTGTGTGCAGTAGGGCAGATTTTCCATCTACTTCTTCAACTTACAGTGCAGTTCTGTTTCCTGAAAATGTTTCAGCAGTCTAGGAGTTTGGGGTGGAGTTTACTGAACATCAAAATTCAGTAAACTGTCACTGTTCTCTGTGTGATTAATAGAGGTTAATGTTGATGTATTTACCGGCATGTGACTCCACTGTTTCTACAAGGAACCATTACTCATCAGCTCAACATGTGGGATTAATTGGCTTTGCTTATTACCAGGGAGAAATAAGCAAAAAGGTCAAGTTGCCCTAGCAAAATTGTGCACTATCACTTAGTAATATCTCTTCAGTGGGAAATACTCACTGAACTGAGTGAGAACAATTGTTGTTTCTTTTTTTTTGTCGGACCGATCCACTTGGTCTGTGTAATGAAAATCTAGAACAAATGTATGTGCCTTGACAGCCTCTCGCTACCTATGGATCACTTCAGTTGTGTACTGACAGTGATGTACCACAGTAACATTTTTTTCCATCTCATTGTTTATTTCATATTAATTCAAGGCATTTCTGACATTCTGTTTTTTTCCCTATAAGGTTGATTTTGCAGAAACATACATTTGGAAATATTTGATGCTCTTTAAGGCCCTACAAAACTACCCTCAGCACAACTATCTGTACAGACAGGGAATACTCAGCTGAGACCTTTATGCGCTTTGAATCATCTTTTTTACAGTGCCTTTGTGAGCAATTCTGCAATTCAATTTACAAGTTACAAAGGATGTGAAATGAATGATGAATGGAGAATGGCTGTGATGCTGAATAGCTATGTAAAAAAATCTTCCATAACAAAGAAAAAGGGGCAAAGGAAAGGTGTGCCTTGCTTCCACAAAATGCAACTGTGATCTCTTAAAAAAGCAAATAATAGTAATGTGAGATGTGTGGGTTGTTTTACTCTGTTTCTTATTGGACAGGAACACCCCTGCCCCACCTCACCCCCTAGTATGAAAAGAAATATTGGTGAGGAATTGTTTTGCAAGCATTTAGAGATTTTGCAGAAGTGCTTTGGTGTCAGGATGGTTGGTGTGTCCTAGGGATCTAAAAGTATCATACTTCTCCCACTAGCTGGTGAGAATCAATGAAACCCAACTGGTCTCTACTAGTATGGGCTAAGAAACCATGTCACAGATGTAAACTTCAGAAATTTGGCAAGGCCAAAGGCTTTCTAGAAGGTTAAAGATCAGTAAAAATTGTTCAGGATTTTCAGACTTCCTGCTGTAGCCAGGAACACCAAGAGAGGAACGGGTGATCTCTGTACAAGCATGCAGGTCTTTGAAAGCCTTGGGACCATTTCTGATAGAGTGAAGTCTGGGATATTGTAAGCAGGGAGTGCCACAGGAGGATATAAACTAAGCAATATGAGTAACTGCTTGCCCACCAGTTTGTTGCTTATACAAAGATTAATGGAGAACCAGGGATAATTTGTTCCTCTTGAAACAGAAAAACTACCCTTTTTTGCAACTCTGGGACAGTACGCTTACAGTACATTCCATTTTTTTTTATTCTTGTACATAAGGTTTATAAAAAGGATAACTATAGAGGGATTCAATAATTTTTCAAGAAGTTATTGGAAGAACTGAGTCATGTTTCAAAAAACAAGACCTTGATTTATGCTGTAAAACCCAGTATTTTACCTTTCACGGAGGCGACTTCCATAGCAGATGGAACAGAATTTTGGTGAATTTCCCTGCTGTCCTGGTTCTGGCCAGGACAGGTTTGATTTCTGCAGTATCCAGGAGAGGGCTTGGCTAGGACCTGGCGATTATTCTGTACCACCTCACCTCATTTTCTGTATGGGGGAAGCATGGAGTAGTTGGGTCGGATTTGCGGTGAGCATTTTGCATTTGAATCACTGTGTGTCTCACTTGTACACTTTTGTTATTAATATTGTTGCTGTTAACTGTTCATTTGCTTCTCTCATTACTGTTTCCAGTAAATTGTTCTCAAGTCAAGCCAAGATCTTTGCCTTTTGTGTCTCCAGTTCTCCACTCCAGTCAGCACAGGGGAGAGTTGGAGGGGGAATGGGAAGTGAGCGATGGGCACAAGTAGAGCGTGGTTTCACTGGGAGCACTAAATTCCTAAACCACAACAACTGTAAACACAAATAGTCATGGAAGAGCTTCGTGGAATTTCTGAAGCTAGAAAAAGTAATTTTTATTTCCAGTATTTTGGTGTAATTTTCTCACAGAAGGAAGACCATCTATTTTTCCTTTGAAAGGCAATGTCCTTTCAGAAATTTAACTTAAAAATAAAACAGTCAATAATGCAAAGCACAGAAATGCCATGCCTTTCTGAGTACCCCTTTTTGTCAAGGTTAATAGGTAGAAGCAACATTACAAAACAAACAGCCCTGGGAAAACAACATGTATAATACAGATTATTCAGACAAAATAGACTGCAATGGTCATCTCATATGACCTCCTCCTACTATTATATTTGGAGTTATTTGTAGAATATTTTTATGAGAATGACCACCAAATCTTCATCTCAACATCATTTACTAGGGTTAAGAGATGATCACACATCTTTTGTAAATAAATTTAAATATTAGAAACAAATGGTGAAAGTAACAACTTATAAATTGGCAGGGACACTAGCAGAGACATTTGTTAAGTAACATGCATCTGTTCTTTTATGCATTTACTCATTATCTAGAGTGGGTAATAAAGAATATATTAATTGAAGTCACTTATATATTAAATTGAGGGAGGAAGACATGAAAAAAATAGGATGGAACTCACCCAGACAAAAAATACAGGGAGAAAGTGAGAAAATGAGATACTATTTGTGGATTAAAGTACAATCAAAGTGAAAAGTTATTCTAAATCACAAGGGGACAGAAAAATCTAAGATGTTCTATCAAATAAACCTGCAAAGAAACAACATGGAAAGAATCTTAGGGGGCTGTACTTTCAATGCAGGATAACAAGGTAAAATAGCCAGAGAAATATATAATGAGACTGGAATATATAGATGAAATCTTTTCACAGGTACACCTGGAATAGCCTGTTCACTTCTTTATGAGATAAAGAAGATCTGATGAAAGAGAGAGGATTCTGATCAGCACAGCAAATTTGATTTATGAGAAAGAATGAAAAGACTTCAAAACATTTTAGATGATTAGTTAGATTAAGAGACAAGTACAGCCTAGGAACAAAGCAGCAGTCTTGAAATGCATAAAACCTATAAATAATGTTGATAAAGAGACTTCACCAGCTAATCCAAAGCAAACATAAATGAATAGGTGAAACTAGGTAAAGAGGAGGTCAACAGCCCCTTTCCTAACAGCACACCATTAACTTGCACAGATATCTTGCAGGAGACAAAATGAAAGAAACTCCACTCAGCCCAATGAAAACCTGAGAAAAAATGTGCAAGAGAGGACGCCTAGGAGTGGGCAGCTTCAGCTGCCCAGCTGGAAGTAGCTAGTGTCCCCCTGCCCTTCATCTGCCCTTCACTTCTCACCAGAGGGATGTCACAAGGTAGTACGTAGCCAGTTGTGTAGACCCTGGCTGGTGGCATCCCTATGCCCCTGCCCTTTCCATGGCTGGATAATTGCTTCTCACTCCCTGTGAGGCTCTTTTGGGCATGAATCAGTTCCCATACCATTAGAAGTCAGTCTTTCCCTTCCTTGGTTCAAGTCTTTCCTGGACATGCAATGAATCTGTGCCAGAAGAATGGTGCTGCTTGTTTCACAACTCCAGCTTTGCCAGTTCCAGGCTGTCCAGAAGATGCCCATTGGACTTCTCTCGCCTGGCAAGTACGAGAGCATTGGTGGGAAAGGGTGTCAGCTAGGAGTGAGAAGCCCTAAAGGGGCAGTTGCAAAGCTGAAACCTCTCCTTGGGAAGAAGTACAGTTTTGTGTCATGTTTCACAGAGCAGAAGAGAGCAGCAGGTAAGATTTGAATGGCAGATTTGGGGGGCAAGGAGTAACACCTGGCAACCTGGCAGTGCAGAAAAACTCTTGTTAAATTCCTTGGCAATAATGTCCTGCTGAGATGTTAAGACATACAGCATCAAAAAGCGAGTTGCTGAGAGGTAATGCCTGCTCTGTCCACCTCTCTAATCTGAGGGATATTTCCCTCAAACTGTTTTCTCTCCAGTCACCATTTCCACACCAGCTCTGAATAGCATGGACATCGCTATGTCATGTACAACACTCCCCAGTACACAGTCCTTGTTTCCCCAGACCAACTCTTCTGTAGCTGCTGGTAAGGATATCATGTTATTCATTAAACCTTTTATTAGCATGCTGCTGTCTAACATTTCTTTGTCTAACAGCACCCACTGCGTTAATGGTCACAGAGTGTAATGGTAAATGTGCACAGTGGGAAATAACACACATAACACAGGCAGGAGGGCAATTGATTGGACAGTTTAATCTCCTGGTTTATTCCCCTGCTGCCACTGGGAAGTCAATATCATTGAGTGAATATGCCAAAGCAGTATCTTGTGAGAAAACCTGTCTTTGGTGGGATTTAAAGAAGTGATAAGAAGTAAAGAAAATATTAAAAATAAAACAATACTTATATAAAACTCTGTCTGACCTGAATTAGTCCCACCAGGTTTGCAAGTAGGTCTTGGTTTCAGGCAGCACATTCCTACAGTAGCACCAAGCCCCTTCAAGCTTCATCTGCTGGATGAATTAAAATGCAGTGACCTTTCAGTGTTTTCTCTAGATAAGCCTGAATCAGAATCCCAAACCCCAACACCCCCAATTGCTGGGGACATTTGGATCTTACAGACAGATTATCAAGGTAGTTTGGGATAAGTTTAGATGTTTGTGGAGGAGGGAAATCTTCCAGTGCGTTACAGCCTGCACAATTTTAACATCTGCATGGAATAAGTGTGCATGTAAGGAGGGGAGCATGACTAACTGAGAGAGGAGAAATAATAGGTGAGCATGAGCAAGGGATAAAGTTTTCCAGGCACTGGGAAGAGGAGTTTTTGTGGGGCAATGCGTGTTCCCAACAGCATAATTTCTGCAGTCCCGTTTTCTCTTTTGGCTCTTTGCTACCAGGGAGAACATGGAAAGCTGGAAGCAAAACCCAAAAGACTCATGATTAAAGGTGCATCTGCTACAAAAGCCTGAGAGATAAGAGCACAAAAGATTGAACTGTTTGTGACAATCTTGGCATGTGAGGAGTGCAGGCAGCAAGGTTAGTGAAAGCTGGCAAAGCTGACCCCTAACGTCTGTTGCTCAGGTATTGGAAGGAAAAGCTTCCTGGGTATCAGTTTGTTGGATGTCACTCCAGCAAAACATTACTCTAAGGAAAAGGCTAATGTTGCTAGTGTGGATATAACTAAATATAAAGAACTTTATTACAAGACAATTCCAAGCAGGAGAAGTGGGAAAATCTACTGTGTGCCTTATAGCAACTATGTTTGTATGAACATTCCTACAATGATCAGGGCCTTTATGTGCTAAAGGACATGAATTCCACCTGCAAGTGCACATATGCAGTTTTGTATGGAAAAGCAGGAGGACAGGTGGTTTTTTGGCCTTGCGGCACTTGCAGACAGCAGTGCAGGCAGGGGGCATGCACCCCAAGGCAGATGCTGACAGCTGAGAAGCAGCTGATGTTCCAAGAGAGAGTCCTGCATCACTGGGCAATGGGATTTGACTTGTCTCCATTCCTTCTACTTCTGATTTATTTGGAAATAGGATACCAGGTTGCTGCAGGCACAAAATCTGGTGGCTTTCAGAGGACTGAATTGTATGTTGGGCAGCACCGCTCCCTTTCACCAAAACAATAGGAAGGACAAGGACCAACACTCCTTTTAGTTCTGTTGTTTCTTGGCACTGAAGTGGGAAGAAGTGACACAGTTTTATCCTTTTCCTTTTCTACTCTGAGAGGGCATGACGGGATGTGCTGCCACACATGAATATGAGAGCCAGGTGCTCTCCAAAGGTGCGGCAAGGACATCCTGGGTCTGCTGAAATTAGTGGGATGGCAGCCTTGGTCTTGTTGGGAATGCAAAAGTGCCATGCACACTGTGTAAGTTGTGACAGGTAGTACAAGCCTGAGTGACTCATGCTAGGATCCTATCCAGCGCTGGGCAGCTCCATCTTTAAGGTAACCACTGCCCAAACATCCCAGAGAAACCCCTTCCCACAGCAGGAAGGGCACACACTGAGCACCTCTGCCAACCCTTGCAGTCAGCTGAGAGGAGCTGAAATGGCACAGGGAGCTCGGAGCTGCTCAGGAGGATGGTCTGCAGCCATGCTACTCAGTTGAGATTTTCATAATTATTCTAATTTATAATTGAAAACCTTTATATTTTCTAACAAGCAGTGAAGATGTGTAGTGAAAACCAAGAGAAGATGTTTAGCAAAGAAAAAGAAAGATTTGCAGTGAACCATGAAGCATGTTTTGGGGATCCCTGGTGAGTGCATGCTGCTTCAGGGACCTGACCAGACACCCACAGGCCCTATTGCAGCATCCACAGGGCACTCCCCATTCCACACCCACATCTGTGCGACACAGAATCAAAACCCAGTCAGAATCCATGGCAGGACACAAGGTTTGCTGTGCTGGGTACAGCAGCAGCCCAGTTAAATGCCTGGAAAGGCCCCTGTGATGTTAGAATCAAGTGTGCCGCAGAGCATTCCAGAAGGAGGGTCCATGTGAGGACAGCTGGGCAGGCAGGTCCCCACGTGTCACAGCAGTGACAGACCCCGTGCCAGACAACAAAACCTTTCCTGCAGCACGAAGCGACCCCTGCAGTGATGGTGGAGAAGTGAGTCTGTTCATGGCTCCTCTGGCACCCGAAGCCCTTGCAAAGGGGGGCAAAAGGAAGGGGCATAAAGCCCAGCAGGAACCCCTCCCTAGAGGAGGGATGCAGGGGGTGTGGTGAAGGTACCCACTGAGCCACGAGGGGCTCCCACTCATGAAGGCTTTTCCTGTAGGAGACTCAAGTCCATGCCTGGGCTCGCAGGCATTGTGATTCTTAGTGAAAAAAAGTGGCTAGAGAAAACGGAATAAAATTCAAATCAATTATGCTGTTCAAAGTCAGTCTCTAAATTAATCCAATTATGCAGCAGCAATCTTTGCTTAATGCCCAGAAGCTAGAAATGATGGTTACAGCAGTCATTGGGGAAATCAGTTGATAATGACAATAGCCAACAATGGAAGATGCTATTCTGAAAGTAAAGTGGTATGTGGAGGGGGGGAGAAAGGGCAGAGAAAATACTCCATTATTCAACCTTCACTCAAAGTATATTGCTTAGCTATTACAGGATAATGCACCACAGCTAACCAAGCACAGTGCTGCCTCCAGGTCTCAGCAAGGAAGAAGTTGAAACTCTCTTATCGTTCTTTGCTAAGGAAAGCTCCCAGCACTGTTATTATGGAAGTACAGCTCTTAATAACCATTGCACAGCCGTGTTCTGGAACAGTTTGCCCACACAATGTCTCTGCCTCTGTCAGGCAGGCTGCTAAAAGCCTATTTTTATATTTTCAAAATTTTTTCTTCAAATCAACTTGGTGCAGAAGCTCAGCTTCAGGGCCTTGGTGTTTTTCACAGAATGATAGAATAGTCTGAGTTGGAAGGGACCTTGAAAGCCCATCTAGTCTAATACCCTCCCTGAATTAAACAGGGATGTCTTCAGCTAGACCAGGTTGCTCAGAGCCCTGCTCAGCCTGGCCTTGAATGTCCCCCAGGATGCAACATCCACAGCTTCTCTGGGCAACCTGTTCCAGTGTTTCACCTCTCTCCATACGAAATTTTTTCCTTATATCTAGTCTGAATTTACCCCTTCTAGTTTACAACCACTACCCTTTGTCCTATCCCAGCAGGCCCTGCCAAAATGTCTGTTCTCACCTCTTTTATAAGCCCCCTTTAAGTACTGAAGGCTGCAATGAGGTCTCCCTGAAGCCTTCCCTTCTCCAGGCTGAACAATCCCAGCTCTCTAAGTCTGTCTTCATAGAAGAGATGCTCCACATTAGTGGCGCTCCTCTGGACTTGCTCCAACAGCTGCTGATGACCCCAGAGGTGGATACATCGCTCCAGATGGGCTCTCACCAGAGCAGAGCAGAAGGGCAGAATCCCCTTCCTTGCCCTGCTGCCCACGCTGCTTTTGATGCAGCCCAGGACAGGATTTGTTTTCTAGACGGCAAATGCGCGTTGCTGCTCTCATCTCCATCCCCCAGCCTGCGTTGGTACCGGGGTTTGCCCTCACGCAGGCGCAGCACCTCACACAAGTTCTAACGTGGCTTAAAAACATGGCCACATTCAGCTTCTAGCTTAAAGCATGAAAAGACAGAAGAGAAGCAGATGCAAACAAGAATGTTGTCTTGTTCTAGTCAGTTAGCCTGTGTGCACACAGGCAGCCAGCTGAACCTGGGCCTCTTGAAAGCACCAATGAAGAACTTCATGTTGATGGCTTCAAGATGGGACATTAGAAATATTTTAAAACATTTGGACCAAAATGCCAAGATAATGGGAAGGAAATAGCAAGTGGGAATTCTACTGATTGCCCTAGATTATTTTCACTCAGTGCCTGCATCTCAGGGAGTGTTTATGGGGGCAAAAATTGTCTGAAACAAAGGATACTCATGAGTTTCGTGAGGGATTTGTATTTATGCCACTGCATTGAAGTCACTGGTGTATGGCATGATTTGCATCCCTCTCACCCCAAATATTCTGAATCTTGGTCTAGCTTTCTTGTTTTGTAAGATACTTCATAACAAGATTTCATCTTTGAGCTGTAGCTCCTCTCTTCAAACTGCATCATTCAGATCCTCTCTGCTGGAAAACAGATGCACCCTCCTGTGCCCAATCTCACACATCAGAACATAAAGAATATATTTATAAGATATTCAACTCTGAAAATGCTTGCATGTAATTTCTGAGGCAGTATCCTTGTTAACATTGGAAGAATCTGTTCCCAATATTGCAGCCCACGTGCTCCTCAGAAAACGTTTCTTTGAGCTGTGTCAAAATTTCACAAAAGATTTGAAGGGGTCTCATTTCAACTCAGTGGGAAAATCTTGTATTTTTTACCTCATTACACCTCGTTGCCTCAAGTCTACTATTATTATTCATAGCCCCTCGCATTCAAAATTGTATGTAAACCCCCATGAAGCTGTGAGCTTAGCTTAAAAATCACCAGGTATACTCATGGCTGAGCTGCTGAGCTTTTTCACAGTGTGGCCAGGAGAGGATTTCAAAGTTTGCTTCGCAACCTGAAGGAGTAGAGATGAATATTCACATTTTTCTAAAGTGCAAATTGAAATTTCTGTAGTTCACAGACTCCACCGTTTTAAGTGGAAAGAGAGTTGGTAGCAGCCAGTCACAGAAGCGTGTCACAAGAGTGCTGCAGCAATATCTACAGATACAAAGGTATTAAATGATAATGATTAGCTAAACATCCTCCAAGAAGGCCAAGTGAAAATCATAGCATGAGAGCTACAAGCAGTGAGCCTTTAGTGTCGTGTTAGGAAATCCTGCACAATGAAGGCAGTTTTTCCTTTGTGCTCTCTCAGTTTCCAAATACTTCCACAATTACCCAGAAAAGGATCCTGAATTAGTGCTAAATTCTTACTTCTGACCTGAAAAGTGGTCCATAATAGCTTCCAGAGATGCCAGCACCTCCTCAACCCTTGTGAGCTTCTTGGAGGGCTCCAGGGTTTCTATCAAGGGAGACACAGCAGTTTCCACCAGGTAGGAGCTGCCTGTCTGGGAGCTCCATGGTGTCCCACAGCCCTTTGTAGCACAAAGACACCAAGCAATGGGGGGATCTAAGAAAAGCAACACATTTTGTGCCCCTAATACCATGACCTGGATTCCAGATGAGGCTGCTGGGGGATGGAGCTCACGCTGACTGTGAGGACCTGCTTCACCCAGACCCAGGCAGAGACCTGCACACAGGGGCTGTCTCATGGAGTTATAGAATAATTTAGGTTGGAAGAGACCTCTTAGCTCATTGAACCCGCTAACCCTGCACTGCCAAGTCCACCACTGAACAATGTTTCCTGATGCCTTTTGAACACTTCTCTCTGGACAACTGGTTCCAATGCCTGACCATCCTTTTTGTAAAAATTTTTTCCCAAGATCCAAGTAAACCTCCTCTGGCATAACTTGGAATACATTCCTCTTGTCATATCCCTCGCTGCTTGGGAAAAGAAACCATCCCCCACCTGGCTACACCCCCCTTTCAGGCAGTTGTAGGGAGTGATAAGGTCTCCCCTGAGCCTCTTTTTCTCCAGACTAAATAATCCCAGCTCCCTCAGCCACTGCTCATTGGATTTGTCCTCTGGACCCTTGACCAGATTCACTGCTCTTCTCCGGACACACTCCCGCACCTCACTGCCTGTGTTGTGGTGAGGGGCCCGAAATAAATGTCCCGCCCGGGGCTGCTCCAGGGCGGCGGCGATCCGAGGCGGGCGAGCTGCAGCGGAGTCGCAATCTGTCCCTCTCCAGCACGGACAGCGTTTGTGTTATTTGCTCTCCGAAAGCAGCAGTTGTTCCTGTGCTGCCACTCGTGTCCCAGCCTGTGCTGCACCACAGCAAAGCTCCGAGCCAGGGCTGCTTTTTGAAGGCCGTGCGTTTTGGGGCCGCCGCGGCTGCCCCCCCGCCGCAGAGCGCTCGGGCTCCCCTCAGGGCAGCTCGGCGGGCTGGGGAGGCCGCGCTGGGCCTGCCCGGAGATCTGGGACGTGGCACAGCGGCAAGAGAAATCCATTAACCCTGGGGAGGCAGGGAGCAGCTGAAGGCTGCAGGCAGTCCCGTCGTGAGGTAAACGGTACAAGCTGGGGATCAAACAGGAATTACTCACGGACTTGTTCCTCAGCACTTCCACTGCGGCTCTTAGTGCCTCTGCCTCACAGATGTCAAATGCAGGCAATTTAAAGTTACGTAAAGCCACAGCTGAAATTAACCCCTGCTGTGCCCCGCTCTGCCCCTACGGGCACCCTCCTGTAATGGAGCAAACCAGGGGCTCTGCTCGGGGGCCTGTGCGCGGGCTGCGGTTCGAGGAGAGCAGGAGGTGTTGGGCTGATACACCTGGCCTGGGCACATTCTGTAGAGGAGAATTTCTAATCTAAGGAACCTCTGTTTTTCCCACTTCTTTCCCCTTATAGACTGAGGAGCCTCTCATGTAGGGAAGCAGTGTCCAGCCTTTGTTCGCCTTTCCTTGCCTGATGGGTATGTTCAGATGGATGCACACCAAGCGTAGCCTCTGTAGTGAGAGACGAGTTCTTCTGGTAATGCACAACTTTCAGACTCTTGAGTTTCTTCTTTTCCCTTCCCACAGCCCACCAGGGGCCTGCTTTCACCTCCTTAGCTGTCTTAGGAATGTTAAAAAAGAAGAGAGATTTAAAGTGCCAAAACCCAAATCACCGAAAACTGTCCTGTGTTGCTGACAGGAGGAGCCAGCTGCAGGGGAAGATGTGCTCTGTGCCAGCAAGTTGAAATCCTTTTCCACCAGCAAGGGAAAAGTGATGGTCAATGAAGTAGATGGGTGATGGAAGATGCCCAGCTGCTGTTCTGAGGCAGGCTCAGAGGTGACGCGGCTTCCACAGGCAGCCCCTGGAGGGAGCAGACCCAAGGAGGATGCAGCTGATGGCTGTGTCCTGTGGGCTCAGCACAGGGCTGCTGTGCATGTGGGTCCTGTGGTGGGGGCCCCCACTTGGTCTGACAGGATGGCTGAGAGCTTGGATTCTAGGACAGAAAGCAAAAAAAAGCAAAGGAATCAGGTGGAGGGTTCTTAATTTGGTATTCAGTATCAAGCTTTTCTGTGGGTTGCAGCTATAAGATTATGAGAGACAAAGCTGAATTATTAAAACATTTATTCACCCAAGGACATGTTGAGCTCTCTGAGGACCATGCTCATCCACTTAATTAAAACAGAGATCTCCCAACCACCATTTGTGTTGGAACTAAGTGACATATTTATTACTCATGTCTTGAAAGGGTCATACATAACCATAGTGGTAGATCTGAAAAGATAAGAAGCTTTTCTGACTTCTTGCTGTGCTTCCTGCCAGAAAAGCACCAGCACCTGGTCTGAAGGCAGCATGAGGAGGAGGAAGAAGAGGCTGTTGCCTATGGGCTTTGACCCTCACAATTGATCAATAGCAATGGTAGTTTGTGCTTCAGCAAGAACAGCTTGATTGTTGTGAAGGAGCAACAACACCCAGAATATGACAGAAAAACAGTCTTGGGGACTTAGAGATGCTGGTCTCCTGCAGAGAAGGGAAAGGAAGGAGGACCCAGCTCTTCTGACAGTCCTTGGTCAAGGTTTCCCCCTCAGGATTACTGTCAGTAGAGGCCTGCCACTGAGATTCACTTTTTCAAGGCTTCCCCTGGCAGGTGTAGAAGGGACAGAGGAGAACTGCACTGCTCCAAGAGCAGACTTGGAGAAGGATGAGTGTTTTTTCATTGCCTATTAAACCCATATGGCTCTGCAATACCGTTACTGTCTGCCAGCTCTGGTGAGAGTTTGGCTCAGGAGGATGGCAGTGGTGCCTCAGGTGGAAGGTCTGTCCCTACTCTGTTTCCCAGTCTCCTGACACGATGCGCTGACTTCCATGGAGCAAGGAGGACTGCTCCGTGGAAGAGGACAGCACATGGAAGCAACCCATGGACACAGCTATCCATCCCACAGATAGGGCAACAAAGTGCACTTTTACCTCTCTTGTTTCAGGTTAGCATCTGCTCTACCCTTAAAGTGCTTCTAAACCCACCTAATGACTAAGTCCAGCTTAATCTTGGGATGGAGATCTTTAGAAGTGCCATACACTTACATCTACCAGATATGGCTCCTCATCTTTTCAGGGAGCAGAGTTAGGATGGAGTGTGGAAAGAAAAGAGAATTAATCATCCTCTGCCAAGGGAGCTCTGACTCATGGGGTGGCAGCACAGGCTCTGTGGGCATGAGACCTGCAGGGATGAGAACTCCAGGGGATGCAAAAGGGCCCCTGGAAGTCAGCAATGTCAAGTACTGCAAACACATCAAACCTACCCTCTGCTCAGTGCACACGACAGAATCTGAGTCAAAATCAGCCCCCATCTCACCAAGTAAATGCTCTGAGTGCTCTGGGGTTGGGGTCTATGCCAACCCCATCCTCCCCTGGGATCAGGTCACAGGGCATTTCTACTACTCCCCAGCAAAAAGAGAAAGTCACGAAGAATGAGAGGAGTGAAAGGAATAATTTGCTGTACCAGAAAGAGAGTTTGCGCAAAGGAAGTATTGGCTTATAGTTCATGTCTGTTCCTCCACAGTTCTAGCAATCCTGTCTTCCAGGTGCCTGACATTCTTCTCAAATCCTGTTCCCAAATAAACTCTCGAGTGGCTCAAAAACCTATTACATATTTACTAAAATACTCACACTCTCATTAACACATGGTAGGGGATTCTCCAGTACAGTGTCTGGTTCTGGATTTGAAAGAAAACAAGCTTCTGGCCATCATGCATCCTGAAGTTTCAGCTCCTTGAGAAACTTGGGGGGTGAGGGCCGCAACTCCTTTATGCCTCCTCTGTCTTAGCCAGCAACCATGCTCCTTTGTACTCACTTTTTTCCTTTCCACTTCTGCCCCCCCCAAAAAAAAGTTAAAAAAAAGAAAAGTCTCTTTTTACTGTGAGGCAACTGAGCAAAGGCTGTGGACTTTCCATCCTTGTAGACATCCAGACACTGACATGGACATGAAAAGGTGACCCTCTGTGCTTGAGTAGGGAAGATTAAACCAGATGACCTCCAGAGGTCCACTCCCACCTCAGCCATTCTGTCATGCATATATTGGTGACAACAGACTTATTATTTCCTGGGAGGAGAAAGATAACAAGATTCATGTGGGCCCTGAGGAGATCCTGCAAAGCAGCTGGCCTGGTTCTTGGGGACAATGATTTAACAGCTGCTGGGAATGGTTGAGTTGATCTTCATGAGAGGCCAGACCAGAAGCAAAGGTTTTTCCATATATGGTTATGAACTGTATGACACTGAGGAATAAATTCCTAGAAGAAAGATGTTCTTTTTTCCACACAGAAGCACTCACACCCAGCCTCCAAAAAGGCAGTATTTTCACTTCTCTGTACTATTTGTTACTGCTGTTACTACAGGCCATGTCTCTGTCTCTCTCTCTCAAAGCCAGGTCAGCAGAAGCAGAGCACAGGATATGCAGCTGCAGCCTATCAGTACAGGTATGCACATCTGCTGTAGGTGCTGCTCCTGGGGGATTGGGTACTGCTGCTCCCGTTCCTGGGAGAGGGAAAGGGGAGGAGGCTGGGCCAGGTGCTGGGCTCCAAACACTTCTGAAATGACAGCAGAAGGTGGGATCGGATAGGAGAAACAAATGTATAAAAGCTTGCCTGCAGGTAGTGAGAACTGGGAGTCTTCTCATGCTGAATTTTCAGCTACATGATGAGATCCTCTTCCTTAACAAGACCACTATGTATTTATTCTTCAACTTGTCACCTACTGCAATGTTCACTGTAGTAAAATTAGGCAGAGCTGAGAAACCTTTAGGTACAGCTCCAGGTTTGTGTATGTGTATTTTCACACTTGTAAGACAGTCCCCTATTCCGCAAGCAGTAGCGCCAAGAAGGAAAATTGAGACTTCCCACCCCTCACAGAGGATGTTACTATCCAACACTGAGAAAACTCAAGGCCTACTTCACATTTGCACAAAACCTAACAGGGAAAGTGTCTGCACACTTGGAGCTTTCCACATTTCAGTGCTAAGCAATGGTTCCCTCTTCTTCCCCTGTCCCCAGCACAGGCACAAGGAGAACAGCTTGGCCACTATGTGATGCTTTTTACCTTTATCACAGGTCCCAACACATCCCCATCCCTGGAAACATTTGAGGCCAGGTGGGACCAAGCTCTGAGCAACCTGGTCTAGTTAAAGATGTCCCTGCTCACTGTAGGGAGAACAGACTACATGACCTTCAAAGGTCCGTTCCAAACCAAACTATTCTATGATCCTCATCAGAGCTGCGATGTCTTTTCATTAAGAACTGGTGAGGGCAAGTCAAGGAGAAAGTAAAACTATTGGTCTTTAAATCAAAACGATGGCTCTTCCCAGTTCTTAAATAACCATGAGTCCTTAGGAGCCGTCTTTCCTAGCCAGCAGTGATAGTACACACTTAAAAAGCTTGACAAAGCAAGGTGCCTTTTCTGTGCTCGCTTTCACACCTAGTACCCTTTCAGAAACCAGTTCTGCCCAGTGAGTTCAACAGCCTCACAGGGAATCCGGCCTCCTCTTCAGCTGTCAGAGTGCCCTCGCTGGCAGCAGGTCCTTGCTAGCTACCAAATGCACAGAAGTAGGGCAAAAAGGCAGGATAAAACACCCAGTCAAAATATCTAGGTCACTTAATGAAGTTAAACTCCTTTCACAAAGCACATTTGTTGCTTTTCCTAGGATGCTCCTGCACCTTCAAAAAAGTGTAAGCTAGTGGGAGTGAGTGACAGCTTCATACATCCTTGCTGGCAGGTTAGAATGGGCATTTAACTTATCATCTATTAAATCTTGTTTCCACTTCTCTCTCCCACCTGGTGACCAGCACCCTCAGCACAGCCACCTGGCTGAGCAGGAGGCTACTTTTCAGCAGAAAGCAGGCTTGGTGCCTTCTGCACTGCTCTGGCAGTGAGCAAGGAGTTGCTCAATCCTCCCTGTGTAGGTCTCCCTACTACAAGGACTGGAGGGTAGGGACTGTTAAGAGATACTGGAGTGCTGATGGCTTTTAGGACTCCTGCCAAGACCAGGCCCTCCCACCAGTTAAACTATCACCCATAAAATATCACTGGGAGACAGATACAGCCTTTCTCACCAGACAGCTTCTCTGCAGAGGAGAGAGGATCTCCCCAGGAGCACTGTGAGGGCCAGGGATGCAGCACCCAGCAAAGCCTGGCTTTGCCCGGTGCCTGTGTCTACATTCAGAACTTAAATGCTGCCTCAGAGTTGCGTGACTGGCAAAGACCATCAGCCAGAACAAGTCTCTGCTGAAATTCGCGCTGTCAAGTCATCTGCAGCATCACAGTGACCCAGAAAGCTGATGTTATTTCACATTATTTCAAGTGGGGTTTTAAGAAAACACAAAACACGCCCCACAACCCCTGGCATTTTAGTATTTAATTAAGGAGACATCCTCTGGTAGCTGGGGATGCTGTATTCAGGTTGCTAAAAAAAAAGAAAATATTTTGACTTCCCATTTTACAAGCATTAGTCTTTTTGTTCTGTTACATGATGAAAAGTCACTTGGAGACATCCTGCTTGTTTTCATGGAGAGCTACAGCAGGCAGGGAACTGTAGCATTCAGCTCTGTGGTACCTGTGTAAATGTCCAGGAAACTGAGCAGTTTGCCACAAAGTCCATTATTTTTGCCTGTGGATGCTGACTTTTCATTTTTAAGTAGAAAAACAGCATTAATCTGAAATGGCTCATGTGTTTTCTCAGTCTTCCTTTTATTGACATTATGAAGCTTTAAAATTAGAGTGCTATTTGTAAAGCAGCTGAGATTCTACTGAAATGTTCTGTTTTACTGATAAGTGGAAAAATGAAGTATTTCTGCACCAGTATTCCTTCTAACCATGACATACAAACTAACAAATCTTCTTTTGCAAACATATTGTTAAAAGGATTCAATCTCCAGCTGCTAACAAATGAGAATAAACCATGGTCCTAGCCACAGAAATTCAATACCAGAGAGACAACTCTTAGGGTAATTTCAGAGGCCAGTCAAAACACCTGGGAAAAGTCAGATGTCAGAGTCCATGAATCTCCTGAGCCAGTGTTTCTCTGTCCTTCAGCTACCCACCTGAATCTACAAATCTGCACCTGCTTTCAACATTTTTCATTGTTTTCATGCAGAATAAAGGAAAAGATAATACAGAAAAGCGCCTTATGTTTGATGGAAGGAAATGAACAGGAAAGAGAAACAAAGCATACAAAATGAACCTTTATTAAATGAAAGAAAATCTGTTTTGTGGGTCAAATATGAAACAGAATATACAAAAACTTTACATCAGATCTCTTGTCAAAGAAATTAAATTCTATCTAGACTGAAGTAGCACTTTTTCTTTCCAAGACAACACGAATGAGTGAATATGCATCTTGTGGCAGTACAGGACCACACAGACTGCTGTGCTAAATTTCTGGTTACAAAGAAGAAAAGTTAAAAATCTAAATGATGTCTCTAAAGAACTCAACTATTCAACAAAGTAACCTAAAAATGTTGAATGTTGACCACTATGTATTCTCTTACAAGCAAATGACAGGTGGGTCAAGTGCAGAGTTCACAAAGCTTGCATATCACGTTGTCTGTTTCTATACAAATATAAATAGTTTTTTTTATTTCAAAAATCCTTTTATCTTTGATAGCTTTATTTGTGGAAAAGGATGACCAGCTTGTCAGGTTCCTGCTGTACTACCCAGATAATTCCATCTCCTTTATCTCCTCCTTTTTTTGAAGATTGTAACCCATAAACCACAGCCTGCAATATTTTTAGAAACTTGATGTATGTTTAATCACAAGTCTTTGTACCACTGTCTCATACATGAAGGTTCTGCAGAGCTCCTAACATGTCTTTGGCATAGCACACCATGTCCCATTTAATACTTTTTTTTTGCTTAAAAAAGTATATTTCATTTAGTAAAACAACTTAAAAACATCTATTTCTGATTTTGTAAAATAACGTATCACCTCTTGAGATGCTTTGCAAAATATACACACACATTTTGGAAAAACATTGAGTACTGACATGAGGGACTCATCTGAAGTCCGATCTGTTTATGAGGAGTAAATATAATTACAAATTCTGTCTTCTGCATGAATCTCACATGAAGTCGTTCAGTTCAGCTTCAAGTGCTGCGGCCATCTCATCCGCTTCAGAACTGCTTCCTTCCTCATCTTCATTGCTGGATTCTTTACTGGATTCACTGGCAGCATCATCTTCATCCAGTTTGCGCTTGTGACCCCTGGAAGGACACACAAAGACAAGGCCCATGAATGGAGGTGTCTCAGCGCTTACTGAGAGACTCATATTCCACATGAGATAAGGTGAGGCTAAAGGACTCATCTTTTTTCAGGCCTAGACAAGAAATATGGCCCTTGCTTTTACATGAACTAACAGTAGCCAGTTCAACAATTCATTTTTTAATTGCTGTTATGCACTGTCAGCGGTAGGTGCAAAGAACAAAGTAGTGTTAATTTGTTTCTTCCATTCTTCTGAAGAAAGAATGAGTCTGTTTGAAAATAATGAGTAGATTTACATTCCTCTTGCATCCCAAAAGAAAGAAGAAAGCCATTGCGTGAAAGAGGTATTACCAAAATACAAATGTTGTTGTATGATTTTAAATTATTCAAGTTTCTGCTTTTTTTATCAAAATAAAACCATAACTGACAAACCAAATCTCACTGCACCAGCATGTACACTTTCATGCTTCCAAACTTTGGGGTCCCATCCTTCCCTTTTGTGTCTCTTTGGATTAGTCCTGCCAGGCTGAACAACACATTTCTTTGCATCTCTGGAGAATGAACCAGTTTAAACAGGAAACTGATGTGCACCATACCCTGCTGAAAGAATCATGTTCCTGGTTCTGAAAGATCTCCAAGGAAAATCTAACGCTTCAGCTGGGACATAGCCATAAGCAAAAGAATTTGGATTTGTGGAATCATAAAATATTTTTTCCTTGCCAAAGGGAATTATATATCAGACGTGTACTTCTAAGACAAAAATAAAGTTGAGATTTTTGCATTACACAGAATTCATAATGAGATGTAGAAGCACCTTCAAAATCCTTCTGGAAAATTTGTTCAAATTTCAAGCAGAAAAATACATGCAGAGGGGCAGGCATCTCTCAAATAACTTTCCCTGCTGGATGGGGCTTCATTAAGAAGAGAATGCACCCACTTGCAGTCATGAAAAAGTCATAAAATGATCTATTTTAGTTAAAAGCAGTAATTTAACAATAATCCTGTTACTTCTGAGAGCACTGAGAAATAGCATATAGCAAGAAAGAAAGACATTTGAAAAATACTGACATGAATTATACATATCCAAAAGAAATGAAGGCAAAGATCAAGAGTCAAACTTGTGAGCTTGTAAGCAATACTGAAATACAAAGCAATTTTTATTTACACAGACACTTTGATTGCTGTTTTCCAAGAAAGAGGAAAGCTCATTAGTCCAAACTGCTTGGTTTGTGGGCTGGTTGACTGACATCTGACCTGCCTCTTCACTTTTCAGGGAGATGACAAGGTGTGGTGGGAAGTCAGAAGGGAAGTCCAAATGAAAATGGCAAGTAAGGAGTACTATATTCTACCTTCCCTTTCTGCTGCAGCTGTAGGACAAAAAGAGACATTGCTGGCTGCTTTACAGAGCACTTCCTCCCACTGATGTCAGGTGGGTTTTGCTGTTGAGCATAGAGTGGTAGAAGTAATATTCCTGGGAGGCAAGGCTGAAACCCTAGGACCCACTCTGGGCTCTAAATCCCTAACAAGGAAAAATGGGATGAAGCAAAAGTGTTACCTGAATACTTTGCTACTGAAACTCAAATGTGGTGTGCTGAAGCAGTTTCACGGTACTAAATGTAGCCCAATTCACAATAAAGAGCAGTTTCTCAGGCATAACAGTGATTATTTCCAGATAGCCTCTATTAGCATGCAGTTTGTTAAAGGAAGCTCCCATGCTTAAAATGCCCAATTGGAAGAAATCTCAGCACATTTTCATAAAAAGCTATACAAATGTGTGGAACCTTAGCAACACTTGCTTAATGATGATTTCAGCCTTCAGAACTACAGTGCTATTTCAGGCATTAATGATACTATTAGCAAAGAAAAGCTAATTGGGAATTAAAGAGACCTGAAAGAGTCTTACTCAGCAAAAGAAGAAATGAGTCGTGCATCTTTAACAAGTAGAGGATAAGAAGTACACAAGCAGTGCTAACTGAGAAATAAACAAAGTCATGAAGGGAATCTATACCACAATGCTCACAGCTGAAAACATTTGTATTCATCTGTTTGTAAGACTACATCCATGGAATCTGATGGTATTTGTTCACTGAAAAATGAAATTAGCAATCTGACAGCTGTCATTTACGCATACGAAACATACACACAACTGCAGATGCTGTATTAAAGGATGTATCAGGACAAGCAGGCTTTTAGAGCCCAAATACTGTAATTTACTGGAACATAAATCAATAGCACAGATCTCATAGAAAAAAACCAAAACCGTCTGTGAAGAAATACAAGAAATAACAGCTCACTGAAATAATACCTCACTGCCAGTTCATTATTTCTTGAAAGTACAGAACAGTTAATTTACTAAATAATAACAGCAAAGACTAGCAAAATTATTACTTCGTGCAAGAAAATAACTTTTAAAATTTCAATGTACTTCACAGCAACTAGATTTTGGTGAGGACAATCAACTAAATACAGAGATCTGAAATACTCAGTGTGACTAATTAATTAAAGAATGGAGCTCCAGCCCACAAAAAGACTTTCCAGAAACCTTAATGGATGCCTCTCCCATATTTCATCCCTCATTCAGTTGTATTAAACATTATCTTTAGAAATCCAAAAGCCTGACCATTATCAGTTTTGTCAGTTCTTGTTATTTCAGCAAGGCTAGAATGACAGCTCTGTTCAATCTCAATATGAAATTATGTCACTTATGGGGAGGAAAAAGCCATGAAAAAAACCAAAAAAGAAAACACAGCTACATATTAGTTCTCTATAGAAAAAACAAAACCAAAAAAATCTCCTGAATGTTAGCATTTTTTTTATTGTGATATAAAAATCTCAGTATTTGTGCATTGTAAACTGCAGCTTCAGAGGTATTCAAAAACATGGTATTATGTATTATGATATCAAATAAAAAGCTAATCCTCAGAGAAGTATAGAGAAAGAACATCAGGAAGACAGAGCTGCATTTTTTCTTTGCAAATTCAGAAAACAGAGATAACACTCTGTTCATAATTTCTACCTTCAGAGAAAAAGCAGTATATCCCCATGGTGGAGTATCTATTAACATAACAAACAACTTAAAATGTATATTTTCCTTACTGTTTTGTGCCCATTTCCAGTTTCAGAGCCATAGTATGTAGCACTTTTGAGTGGAAAAGTTAAGCTCATACAGAATTCCTTCTTACTATTTCGAGAAAATGATTCAGCAGCTTTGCAGGCTTCCATTAGCCTGATTTGCATTTTTGTAACGAATTTTGCTCGACTGTTATTAAAAGCCAAACACGTCGATAATAACTGAGTATCTTTAACCTCACATATGAACTGCCAAAACACTGAATGCAGAACTTTAAATATCTGACAACTCTGTGAAAAAACTTCTACAATCCAGATTTCCTTTGCATTAGGTATTTTTCCTTTGTAATACCCAGTACTAGGAGGCCCACTAGTTCATGTGCTGGAAAAATCCTTTCAAAAGAGAACTACATTTTATAAAATCTCATGTATTTAAATGAATTGTCAAGAGATTTAAATAAACTACAAGTGTAATTCACAATGACATTAAAAATAAAAAGAAAAAACTATTTGCAATTATACACGCATTAAAGTAGCTTTTAGGAAAATTTCATCCACACAATGCTAATAAGAAATAGTGGTATTCCAAATGAAGAGACAAGTTTACAGAGTTGCAATAGCTCAAGGTGTATACCTATAAAAATAGCACAGAAAAATTTACTAAAAATGAAAATTTATTTAGCTCTTGATCTGTTAAAATGAGCACTAAAATCTGATTACGATGTACAGGTCAAATAAAAACTCTATTCTGATGAATTCACTTTAAATTTAGTTCACTAAGAGAGCCATAGGGATCAAAGTGAAAGAAGCAGTCCAGTATTTCTTGCTTCTATTATCTTAAGGTCTTAATTTATAATTGTCTGAAAATAATGTTGGAAAAACATTCTTCTTTTCTTAACTGAAAAGCAGATTGTCTCAGGTTTTTTTGCATCCCAATGGTACCCCTTTAAGAAATACAGTGCTACATTACAATAGAAACATCTAATTAGCAAAGGAACTCAAAGGGCAACATAACCCTTGCTTTAAACAAAGCACACTTAAATCTTAAATTCCAAACCTTATTTTAGACTTGTAAATGAAAACTACAGAAAGTATTTAGATACGTGTTCACATATCCTTTCAACTCCAAATATCCACAATCCCCATCACTATTCTGATAATGAGCAAACTCTTTATTTTTTGCAAGTTGACCTGACTTTTTTCAATACCTCCTAAAATCACTACAATAACAAAGCAGAATTTGCAGACTAAACGTGTTTAGTCTTTTACAAGCAATCAGCTTACAGCACTGACATTATAAATTAGGAATTCAATTTGCTACCAAATACAGCCAAGTTTCTCTCTAATGAGAACACTCACACAGCAGCCATAAGTAGCTCAGAAAGGGCATTTTGGAACTGCCTGCTGCCTTCTAATATCATCACAGCCCTGCAACACAACCTACACTGCCCTTGGCACACCTCCAAAGTTCTGTGTGGAAGGTCTGTCCTGGATTCTATACACACCTAGACCACAGCTTTCTGTACTCCTTCCACGATGGAAAGAAGGTGATGCGACATTTAGTAATGCAACTAGAATTTGACTTCCTTCCACAGGAATTTGACTGTGGGAACAATGTATTCAGACAAACTAGTTCTCTCTGGCAATATTCTTCAGTTATGAAGAATTAGGGCTGGTTATCCAGTAAAACTCTTCTTCAACCCATTCTGAAGATTCCAGCCTAGTACTTGGCTAACAAGCTTCAATGCCTTGAGCTCTGAGAACACACAAACTGAAGATCAATGTTGTGAGCATTAATATGTTACATGGGACAGACAGACAAGATGGTTAAATTTTCAGAGAGATGTTCCAAGTCTTGTGGTTATGTTTTTTTAACATGGGATACATGGCAATATCTTTAAGGTCCCTTCCAAGCCAAACCACTCTGATTCGATGCCCTTTCATGTACACTTGATACAAGAGTGAGCAATTGTCCACAGCCTGTAACTCAGGTGTCTACCCTCTGGCAATTTCCCTGGAACATCTGTGCAGGGACACTGGATTTTCTGTCCCCATGCTCCTCTGGCAGTAGCACAGCACACTGGCAGGCACACAGTGTGGCAGCATGAACAGCAGCACCCCAGCACTACTGGCAAGTTGCAGTGTGTGTTTTCACTTTATGCTCCTGCTGGGAAAAACAGGATATTATTTAGCCCCGCAGGAACAAATGCCAGACACCTCATATATTTCCTCAAGAACTCATCCAATGCTGTCTGCAGGATCCAGAAATCTAATATGTAGAAAAATTATGCACTGAGAATGTTCCTTGCACAGCCTTGAGGTGCAGAGAGAGCCCCTGCAGTTGGAGGAACAGCGGGCTTTCAACGCTCCTCACAAAAACCTCTTCCAGGCACCCACCAATTCCAACTGACATCTCCAAAGAGTATTTTAACTAACACAACAGTAAAGTGAGAGCTAATTAAATTCTGTACAGCCTCAGTGCCTTTCTGCCTTCACATTTAGCACACCTGTGCACAATTCCAACGGTGAGAAACTATTCTGGAAACTGAAAACATCCTACAACAGCTGTATAGGCAGTTCTCTGAACTAAACATTCAACGTACATCTAAATTTAGAGTATTTTAAGTCACGAAGTCACAGAAAATTTAAAATAACACACTGTAGTAATTTCTGGATTTAACAAGTATAGTTGGCAAATTTTGCTAAAATTGTCCCATTGATGAGCCTGTGTCTTCTTAATATTCAGATCAAGGGGAAAGTTTAATAACAAGAAAATCAGTCCAACAGTGGTTTCTTAACAATATTAATGTTTTCTTGGAGAAAATGGTGATTTCTTAATAGCTAAACATTGGGATATTCCAAAACCAAACAGTGTAGCAATAAAACTTCAAAATTAAATGCTGTGTGATTTTCTCTGCACTGAACTAATTAAGATACAGATAACAATTAAATTGGATAATGGAAAACTGAAAAGTTGAACCTACAAATTTGCTTCTGTAATTAAATCACAGAAATAGAAACGGTGTCCCTAAAATATTACTTGTTATTAACTTCAAGTTGTTTAAAAATAATCCATGTACTTATAAGACATATACAATATGCAATATAATTATTTCTTCAAAAGGCGAAGGTGACACTGGCAGTTTTGTATCAGACAACAAATAATCTTGTCATTGACATACAGAAGACAGCAGAGAATTAAATATAATTTTCACTATGTGGAATGCCAGACTAACCTGACACTTTCATAAGGGAAAAAGCACCGATGCACTCTAGCATATCACTTCTTAATCCCATTTGAAAGCTAAACCAGGCCTTTGTTGTTTGCATCAATTCTATTTCCAGCTTCTTCTAGTTTACAAATATTACCTATTCTGACAATAAAAGTTAGACAGTAGTTCTGTAGCTCTGTAGAGATTCTGGGTAACTCTGGGAGGCTATAATACCAAGGCTCAGAAGTGAGCAAAGAAAGTTTCAAGCCTTTCTTCGCAGCACCTGGGTGGGCATTGTACAGCAACTCTGCTGGGATTTGGTTTGAAAAAAGTCTTTTGAAAATGGACTAATTCCTCAAACTAATTTCTGTATAGGATGGCAATAGTCTCAGATAGTGATGAAGAATAATGTCCTCCTAAGAGGTCTAAATATGAGTCACTGTTTTAAAGAATGGTTGTATGTAATAAAAAATTAAGATGAAAAGTGGGCAAAAAAACTAGGATATATGGGCAATTTAGAAAATTCAAAACCATACATCAAAACAAGAAGTTGGAAAAGAAACACCATCTGACTGATCTGAGAAAAGTAGAACTGCCTTCATTTTTCTCACAGAAGCACAATGTGTATGTGGAGGTTCCCCCGTGCCAATATAAGGGAGAACCAGCTCCAGTTTGAAGACCCCCAACACTGCAAAGTAACACTTGAAATCCTGATTGTATGTGCCAGCATCACTTACAAGCCCTGAGAATGCTCTTCAAAGTGCATTATTTGGCTTCTTATATTATTAAGATGGAATTTAGCTGACAACACACTGACTGTGCTAATCAAGGAGCTTGGAAGTAGGATTTGGTATACGGTGGCTTTTAAAATAGGATATCCATAGATTATCTTAATCTGTAGGTAATGAACTACAAGTTATAGAGAAAGATGATTTTTCATCTTTAGTTGAAGCCTTCAACTCTGATTTTTACTAACTCATCTCTTACTTCATCCTTGTTTTCAATAAATAATTGAGATTAAATTCCAAATAACTAAACCAAACAACCTTCTAGGATGTTCAGTCACTGCTTTGCTCACAAGAATATTAACTAAGAACATCTCCGCTTCATCACAAAATATTGAAAATAAGACAAAACACATCACTGACTCTACATGGATACTGGCAGTACTGTCATTGCCACTGACACACAAAAAACAGACTTCAAATTCCTTTAAAATGTGTTCTATGGACCAAAATACACACTCCCTTTCCACGCAGGTATACCCTTTCATGAAATTCACTAGGTCACTCCTGCCAAAAATGGTCAGAGCTTCATCCTCCTCACATTGCCATGTGATTTACCTGGATAATCCCCCAGTTTATTGACTCTGCTGCCGACCTCACAGTAGTAGTCCACCATCTCTGTAGTCAGCTTCCAATGAGTATTTACTGTACAACAGTTGGGGAATTGGAGCTGCTGTGAGGCTGTGGGTTATACCATAGTACCTGGGACTGAGATTGCTGCAAGACTTCTTTGTATCATACAGCATCTTCCTGCAATATTACATTTCTCTACTACTTATTTCTTTATCCCAATGGCAAGATACATTATCTTAGCACTCCTCACTTCTTCCTTCCTCAAATTCCTAGCCCTGACAACTTACATTTTTCTTTATTTATTTATTGAAACTGTACACAATAAATATTTTTTCCTGCAGTAAAACAGGTTTTGGAAGACTGTTTTGGAGACATAACTGCACTATAATACAAAGCTACAGAGAACCTAGAAAATAATTTATCAGCATTAAAAGGTCAACACTTGACTTCAGACAGTCCATTCTGCTACAGGATGTTTTGGAAAAGCTAGTAAGTTACAAAATGAAATGACATCAAGGCAGGAAGTCACTTCTTAGTAAAAGAAATTTTAAAAAATTTGTTAGACATTTGCTAGGCTCCCATTAGAAACAGAATAAAGTAGTGTGAAGGCTTAGTTTGCAAATAAAAAAAATCTGAATTCAGGTTGTAAAAGTATCTGCCAGAACCACTTGACTTTTACATCAGTTTTATAAGGTTAGCATAAATGATATATAGTACATAAAAATACATGCAATACATTTAAAACAGAATGCCAGCCATCTTTTTTTATTGTGCAATTCCAACAAACTCCCTAAAAAGTGGGTCTGCATTCATTAAATCTGGATCTCTACAATACTGGGTCAGCGAGCATCACCAATTCAATCTGGATCAAAAGGCATGTGCCAGCCCCCAGCCTCTGTGCCAAATGGAATGACACTGCTGAGAATTCCCCGTACCTGTTGTTTTCACACCAGCTATGATGTGACAAACGACCCAGTGCAGCAGATCGCAGCTCTCCTGGCTCACAGTCTTGGGCCCCTCTACAGTCTGCTCTACAATTTTTTCTGTCGATATTTCTGGAATAAATTTGAACTAGCAAAGGCAGCTTATACTTGATCTGTACTTTCTGGTGCAAAGCTGCAATTTTTTATGATGGTGCTGTCCAAAACCTAGATTCACGGTATTATTCAGCTGTAGTCTCCCCCATACCACTAATGAAGAAGGCATCTGAAGGAGAAGCAACTCATTATCTTTTATCAGTCCAGAGTAAAAGGCAGCTACTGAGCCTGTGTCATGGAGAGTTAATTTTCTTTCCATTAGCCAGAACAGTGTGATGTTTTGAATTCAGTGTGAGGCTGATGTTGATAACACACCAGCGGCTCAGCTTTTGCTCAGCAGTGCTTAGCCTGAGCCAGGGGCTTTTCAGGTTCCTGTGCTCTGCCAGTGAGGAGCTGCACAAGGACCTGGGAGGGAGCATGGCCACAACAGCTGACCCAGACTGGCCAAAGGGATATTTCAGACCACAGAATGTCATGCCCAGCACAAAAACCGGGGGTCACTGGACAGGAGGGGCTGATTGCTGAGGGAGAAGCAGCAAGATGGTGAGCACTTCTATCACACATCACTTGTTTCCCTAAAAGAAATTAAACCTACCTCCCCATTACAATTATTATGATGCTATTCTGATATTTTATTTTGTTTCAGTAATTAAACTGCTCTTATTTCAAGCCATAGGTTTACTTTTTTCCTGGTTCTCTGCCACACAGGGCAGGGGGAAGTGAGCAAGTCCAAGGTTTCTAAAATATCTCACTTTGTTCTTCCCAATGGAAGAACCTATTAGGAGTGATTAATAAACTACTTGGATATGGGAATATCTATCCATTTTGATTCCTAGATTTCCTCCCCTTCCATTAAGAAGCAGTACTGCTTCTCTTCTACCAACATTTTTAGCACATGCTTCAAGCTGGCATTTTAATTGAAGAAACTCACTGCTGTTTAGCAGCCATTAAAGACTTGCTGCGATCAAGATTAATGCCCATTAGTTATTATGTGGAATTTAAAGTACTTTTAGAATTCATTAGGGAAACTAGAGCTATTTTTCTTGTTCGGAACAATGTTACCTTAGAGTTTCCAGCTAATGTCCTAGGTCTCAGCACAATGAAGGATTTTAAACCTTCACTGACACATCTTAATGTACTTCTTAGTTTCCTTATTCTCAAGAGATATTTAGATATCCACATATCTTACTAAGGAATAACATAAATTGTTTAATAGCTCATAAATTGCAGTGAAGAACTGGGCCTGACTAAAGGAAAAAATGCCGCCTACATTACCTGAGGGGCACCCCCCTGCTATTCTTCAGTTCCCAGTGCAGCTCTTTCACCAACACACAAACAAAAGCAGTACATTATGGGCTTGCCTCACCCCGAACTTTTGCTTTACATCTTTCTTATCCCACACCATTAGCCACAGATGCAGAACAACATTAATATCTACAGACTGCTGGAATGGGCTAGTGGTGCTGAGGGAACTGTTATGTGAGTGAAGTAGGATACTGGAACCTGGTGTTGTTAATTACTCCTGTGCAGGAACAGAAATACATCCAAAACAATCTGATGCTCCAATTTCTTACTGGAACTCAGATTTCATAAGAGAAAGGAACTGTCCCTCTGTGTGTCACAAGTGCTCTGAAGTTGAAGTCAGAATGAAATGGTTTTCCTACCCCTCCCCTTTGTGAGTGAACACTAGGAGCTCAGGTTTTTTAAATTCACTCAGGGTTCTAGTTCTCACCCTCTTGCCCTGGCAATCACATGAACCAAGCTGGGGATGCTCATTCTTCAAGATGGAAGACCATTAAGCTGATCAAGCCAGTAACTTCCAAATTCTTTTCCCATTATCCTAGTTTCTTGCAGCCTTCATTTATTCAAGCATAAATTGTGCTTTTGGCATTTTTTGGATCTAGGAATACCTAAATGAAATGTTTCACACAACAGCATCTCTCCTAGCTGGGCTAGAGGAACCAGCATCAGGTTACTGCCTGTTACCTGCTCTGAAAACTCTTCACTCCCACAATCTAGAAGCTCAAGGGGTAGCATTATATTATCAAGAGTTCTCCTTGTCTGGAAGCTTCTCATACAGGGTCAGCCAGCTCCTAGTACCCCTGGTTAGGGTTAGACTGGAATCTCATCAACACAAGCTCTCTTCCTTCTTCACCACAAGCACCCAACTGCTGTTGGCTCCCAGGACTTGCTCAGGGCTATTCTGACTCCCAGGTAGTTAATCCACGCACCTTCTTTCAACTTTGATCTCAGCAATGTGGATTTTACAGATTTCTTAACTGTGATATACTAATTAATGCAACACTCATTCTTGATCCTGAGACAAACTCATTGCTACTGCAGAAGCACAAGAAAAACAGAGCTAGATGAAAAGACAAACATGTTGACCTATATTCGTCTCACTAGTCTTGATCAATGCTTAAGCCTAAGTTTGGGTCCTGGAAGGGTGCCAGGGTAGTCCCTGCCACATATGGCCTCTTTTCCAAGCTGAAATGTTGTTTTTCGTTGCTTTGTACTTTCTTCTTCAGCTGGCCTCACAGTTAAACAAGAATTCTCTGCTAGAAAGCACGTCTCTTTTCTCTGTTCTTTCTCTCTAATTATGTGAATGCCTCTCATCATTTTTCAGCCCTCACTCTTCCCAAAATGATTGTAACAAATGATTTCTGAAGTCTGCTCCTACAAAAATCCAGCTCTTGTAGACTGGTGCTTCTTGCAGATATATGATAGAAAATTATTTTCCCTCAGGCTCTAGTCACTCCATTGTCCCAGGATGGAAGCTATTAGTTAATGGCTCTGCAGTGATAAAAGGCAATGACTGCAGAAAGACTTCTACTTCAAATACATTGAGGCATTACTGAGAAATCAATCTCATTATTCACTCAGAACTCTTAAGTTATAGACAGAGTCACTGAATCATTATAGACAGCAAAAGTTAGAACAGAGAAATAGAAGAATAACAGCAATTCCTGTACATTAGCATTTATTAACACATTTAAGGAGACAAGGAGAACAAGGCAAATGGTCTCCTGCTTGGTGACCTATACTATGACTCCAAATTTCTGTCCCCCCCCTAGAAAAAAAGGCAACTTAGATTCCCCAGTTCATTTTACAGATACCAGCACATGTCCATTGAAAAGCACAAGTGAAACTTTAGTCCCAAAGTGAATTGAGAAAATCAAGGATATATTTTAACAGCATTTTCCTAAGTCTTCCTACATACTAGTAACACAGACTCTTTTAATTGCTTGTGTATCCTTCCCCTGAAGTACCAGAACTGTTAAAACTTAACGTCATGTAGACTTGCACACTTAATCTACATACTATTGAAATAGGAAAACCCAAGACCAAAAAATGGTATTGATGACTTAGTCTATAGAGAATTTGATAAAGAACCTACTAATACAAACTAGCTTTCAAATCCAATACTGAAAGCAGTATAAGAGAGCTTTATGCTATTTTTCACTTTTCCAAAGACACTTTTTTTCCTGATCTCAATTGCATAATTGAGATCAGGAAATTAACTAAACAGGTATAACCATAGTATCAGTAATAACTGCACACACAGACACAGATGGACTGAATAATATTGTATTATGGCACCTGAACAACTTCTAGGTATTTTCAGTTATACAGTAAAACAGGCTAAAGGCAGTCACTCTAACCACAGTGTATTTCTAAGCATTTTCAAGCTTCCCATCTGATATGGTCTAACACAAACACAAGTACTATAACCCATCACTTTGTGAGAAAAGTAGTCTAGTGCAGTTTGTATGTCTTTTGGCACAAGTTCAAAGAACCACTGTTCAGCTTTTTGGTGAACAATGAAAAAAAATCTTAGAACTATTGTAACAACTTACATTATTCTCAACATAAAGCTTAATAAATTTAGGTGACAGTTTAAGAGGTGAACAGCTCACTCACGAAATGCTTAAGAAACTTGCCAGAAGAAGCAACAAATATCCATAGAGAAAGGCTTTGGAAAAAATCTCTTACAAAAAGGAAAGAAGGTTAAAAAATTCAATTGCTGTTTATATTTGATAGGCTTGATGTAAAAAAAAACCCCTTACGTTTTGTGGATATAAATGTTACTGAGAAACAATTTATTCCAGTTGTTTAGGAACACTGCACAAGAAAAATAGCTCAGATATTCTTTCCAAGAAAGACTCATCCTAGGAGAAATCAGCAAAAGTCATTCAGTCCTACTGAACTTCAGCTATGGCACCTGCTTTGTAAGACTTATGAAAAACCCCAGGTATTTGTAGTAATATTGTGATAATTACCAAGGACAAGAGCAACACCACTTGACCAGGCAACAAGTCAGCAGCACACTGGATGTGTTCCATTCTGCTGCTGCAGCTGTGAGCAGAGCCAGCTCTCTTAGGACAGCTGACAGAGATAATAGGCATACCTACAACTCTGGTCATTTTAGGACTGTGGGAAAGACCCAGCTATACCTTAAAGAGACACCTTGGGATCAACCAGGCGCTCACAGTGCACACTGATTTTGTGCCAAGATTTGCTTGGTTGAACCTGAGAACTTTTAGACTGTGCAGTTCACTTTCTAGAAGCCTTTAGGAAAATAAGAATCTCCATTTAAAAAAAGGAAAAAAAAACTGCAATGGAAATTTAGCAGCTTGACACTTTGAGCAAAGATGCACAAGCTGTGCATTTGCTCCTTGTAGGAAATATAGAGAAATACAAGCCCAAGACTGAAGTCTCATGATCGAAATGTGAACCAGCACTTTGGTTAATTTTAGCTGCAGTTAATAGTCTAGATGTGTGAAAGTTCACACTCTCAGTTCTCTCCTGTGATTTTTTTTTCCTTATCCAGTTAATGATCTGAGGCTTTCCAAAATGCCTGTTCCTCTTTAACAGATATTATACGAGACCTTCGCAGTAACTCCAAGTATTTCTGAACGTGTCAGAAGCAGCAATGAAGTGAACAATGTCCTTCTGTGATTCTTCCTAAAGCAATTCCTTATAGCTTTAATTTCCCTCACAGAATCATAAAATTTCTAAAGAAACCTAAGGCTACAGGCTGTCAACATTGTTGTTTAATCTCATAAATGTCACCATCAAGAATGAGAATAAAGAAAATTAAAGCAGCGCAAGCTTCCCAAATGGAGCTGCAAGCATAAAGCTTGCTGAATCACACAGAATACCTTTCTTACATCTCCTGATTCTATTAATATTCATAATATTTTCCTAAAGCATTAGATAGCTGCACAAAAAATATTGAATACTAAATTCCAGAGAAGCAAATAAAATATATTTTAATAAGAATACAGAGTCATTTTCCTACAACATTCATTGATGAGTCTTCAGGGCAAAACTGCCCAGGTTGAACTGCAAAGACCTTTCCATTGCATACAGGCTTATCCCTCAGAACTGATGCATAGGTTTTGGGAAGAGTTGCCCATTTCCATCCCCTTTTCAATTTTTATAAGTAACTGTAAGATAAAAAGAAGCCATGAATATTTATATCATTAAAAGCTGGTCTCCTTAGATCAGTATATGTAACTTCCTGTGTGAAAACTATTGCTTTTAAAATGCTTTATCTTCAAAACATATATGAGACAGCAATCACTTAAAATTTCTTTTTATAGAGATTGTAATTGGAATTTTTTTGCTTATGGAACACAGCTTTTTGCCCCTGCTGCCCAAGAAATGATGAGTTTCATTTCATGAGTCTTACAGTATTTTATGATCCCCAGACAGGAAGGACAGACGATACATATGCAAACATACACATCTGCAGTAAGAACTTTGATTTCTAAGAGGAAGCCATCTGAAGGGCATAAGAGACATGACAGTCTCCTTTTAAAATCAAGATAGGTTTTAATCAATTGTTCTTTCAGAAATCTTAAGATTATTTAAAAGCTCTTATGAAATGGAAACCAATGACAACTTTCTGAAGCCTAAGGAAAAAAAGAAGACAGATGATGAAGAGTGATGAGAGAAGAGGGATGATGTTGAATAAGCATTCAAGGGACTATAAAAGCCTCAGCCAGCCCATGGGAATTGTTAATTCACATTTTCATTTATAGAAAGATACCATGGCATATTCATTTAGAAGAGTGGCTTCAGATAATGAGAAGTCTAACCAATTACAGAGCTGTAAAACACTACCAGCAGGAGTAACTGACAGAATATTTACAACAGGCACTCCTGTAGCTAAACTCTTAAGACATTCAAATAGTGTGATTCAGAAAATTCTCTTTCTCCAGACTGGGAGCCACTGAAAGACAAACCTGAAAGAAAATGCAATCATTCCGTTATCCCTGAAAGGATTGTACTGTGCGCAGAAAGGGAGCACCACAGCAGAAAGAAACTCCAGTGATGACTTTTCCATGCAAAGTACACCCAAAGCACCTAATTTTGATTTACAAGAGCATATTTTCTTCTTTACTGTCTTTAGGTTTGATTTAGCTGGGTTGTCTTTCCTCTGATCCCCCAGAATTATCCAGTTCCTTACGTCAAGGTATCATCCCTGACATTTAACACCTTTTCTATTAGTTTTCCTGAAATTCCTATCTTCCTTAATTCAAATTCTCCCTCATACTCACAAGAAAAACCAGCCTATTTTTCCTAAGACATCCAGCCATGTAAAAATTGAAAAGTGATGAAATGGAGAAGGGTTCTTAAACTCAAAAGAATTGCAAACGATTTGCTGGAAAAAAAGACATTCCCTGGATAAGCAATATAAATGTCATAGCTATTACATTCTAATATTCATCTTATACTTGTGCTCTAAGCTCCTGCTATAAAGCATCACCTTAAAGCTCATATATTTTCCTTTATGAACAGCGAAAGAGGTTAAATCCATGAAAAGCTGAAAGGAGAACTTCACAAACACAGGCAATGGGAACAGTTTGAGGGGTTATTTTTTAATGTAAAAAGATTTAGCAATGCTATAACTCTGCAGGAGATGACACCAATTATCAAAGCTGTTTTAATTGGTACAGTGAAGGAGAACTTTCAAGACTTGTTAGAGTTTATGTCACTATTATTGAGCTCTTCTGGAAGATGAGCCTTTCCACTGAGAACATGGTATTTCTCCTTCCTTCTTCCATACTTTGATACAATGTGTCAATAGTATCTAGAGAAAGCTATTTTTAGTGAGAACAGCTTTTAATAGCTAGCTTTGTATCAAATATTTTTACAGAAAACTATTCTTACAAAAAATGCTCCTTAGTTTTCACACCTGTACAAAAGAGGGGCAACAAGACTTTGTGGGGAGGATCATTTTCCTCCCTTTCTTCCCAGCAAGATGTACAAAGATCAGGTCAGTATCACAGGATAAGCTGGGTTATTCCTGACAAGAGAAAACTCAGGTTATTTGAGTATTATCAGGTGCAACATGAGCACATTGCAGCAGACTGCAAGCAAAATTTAGACCCACTGATAGAAGCTAGGGCACTGCAAGACCCAGATTTATGTACTGCAACTCCACATAATGTTCCCAGATGGGTGCAAAAGCAGTGGAATAATGGAAAACACACTCAAAACAAGCCCTTTAGAGACAGCACACTGGAAGCATCCCATCCTTAGTTCTGGAGGGTTTACAAGCTATTCAAAAGAAGCTGCCGGTCTGGAAGTTGTGCTGCTTGGAGGTGCTGCTTGGAGGTGCTGGACCTGAATTTGTACAAGCTCAACTCCAGCATTTCAGTGTCCATCAGTAGGTATCCAGCTCTTAGTTACATTGCTCAGATATTTCCACTCCTTCAGTGCACAGTATGGCCTCAGCCTTGCTGTCACAGCCCTGCACAGTGCTGATCCCAAGCAACAGAGAAGCCAGGGAAGACTGTTCTGCTGGATCTCAGGCATAAATGAGGCAGAGACTTGGGGGTGGGAAGGCTGAAGGCAGCCTTAGCTGCAATCACCCTGAGATGCTGATGTTGTCAAAGACAGCAGGAAGGTCTTGTACCATAAGTATGAAATGGAAAAATGTGGAAATGGGAAAATATGAGCCTGCAGCTGAATAGGGCAGGGGAGCCAGTGACACAGACGCTGAGGTAACAGTGTCTCGTTTGCCTCAGTCTTTCTTCACTAGCAAGATAAACCTTCAGGGGCCAGAGAAGCTGGTGAAAGACTCCATCGAGGAAGAGGTACCCTTGGTGGAAGAGGAACAGCACAGAGAAGGACTCTTAAGCAAATGGGTCACACTGACTCCATGGCCCCCGATGGGATGCACCCACGAGTGCCAAGGGAGGTGGGTGATGTCATCGTGAGGCCACTCTGTCTTTAAGAGATTAGGGTGGTTGGGAAATGTGCCTGATGACTGGAGGAATGCAAGTATCACTCCTACCTTCAACAGGACGCTGGACTGAAGGAAGGTCAGTCTCACCTCAGTCCCTGGGAAGGAGAAAGAGCAACTGATCCAAGAAACCATTTCTAGGCACATGAGGGGCAAAGTGATCAGCAGTGCTGAACACAGGTCCATCAAGGGGAAACTGACCAACCTGATACACTTCTACAATTAAATAACTGGCTTGATAAATGAGGAAAAAGCAGAGGGTACTAAGGCCGTTGGTTACGTGTCTCAGGATCCTCAGAGACTCTTGATGTAGGAATGGAGTGTGGATCTAATGAACATGTACAAAATCCTGACTGGATAATGTAAAGAAAATGGAGCCAGGTTCTTCTCAGTGGTGTCCAGTGACAGGACAAGAGGCACGAACTGAAATACCTAAGTTCCCTCTAAACATTAGGGAATAGCTTCTCACTTTGATGGTGATAAAGCACTGGCACAGCTTATCCAGAGAGATTCATCCTTGGAGATACTAAAACCTGCAGCACTACTGCCCTGCCTCTCTAGCTCTTTTGAGAACTCCTGTCTTACTCAAGTAGCACATGCTTCTCCAACACCAGAGAAGTCATCAAGCACTGGAAACTTTGCAATCATGTGAAGAACCTGATGCAGAACAAATGCTAGATTAGGCTTGCAGCGATATAAAATCATTCATCTTTGTTATGGCAGCTGCTTCCAGTGCTGAACACCTGGGTAACCATCAGAGGGCCAGAAGAACAAATCTGGCACTCCATTACTCTTACCTGTTCTCCCCATCTTTCACCCAAATATATTCCAAAACTTTTAGAAAAAAACCCAGCAGCACGCTATTCCTGCCTCCACCACCACAGCACTAGAACACAGAGATGGGCAGCCCTGCTATAATGAGATCTACTTTCCCATTGTTTTCATTCTCCATTGCCTCAAATCCAGTCCAATGCTTCCCAGATTTACTCCAGTGTTTTACATACAGACACATTAGCTCCCGAGGAAAAAAGGGCCATAGCCGAACAAACCCAGGCTATACATTATAAAAACAAGACATTAAGGGATCTATCTCTGCAAATCTGCTCAAAATTTTAATTCCTTCTCCCTGGGCCACTCATAATACGAGGAAACAGTGGAAAAAACAGAAAATAGGAAGAGATTTCTGCGGCTGGAAGTTTCCAGAGTGTCATCTGTCTCATTATGAACTTGGGAAGAGGGTTCCTTGCAAAATTCTGCAAAAGCAATAACTTCTCAGGGGCTACTCAAAGTTTCTGGAAAAAACTCTGTAGAATCCCAGACACTTGCTTTCTACAACTTCCTTCAGTTCATCTGAATGTATCTGGTTTTGTGTCTACCTTTCTGTATGTGGATAAAACACAACTTCAAGCAAGAACACACCACATGACCATTGAAAACACTGAGATTATGGTAATTCATGACTAAGACTCTACTAAGAACAGAGTGAATACATGAATGACACACAATTTTCTGATTTTCTCAATGCAGCAGCATCTCATATATCTAAAGCTGAAGATGCTACCGTGTGCCTACTAGGCTCTTCCCTGAGCGTGTAGGAAAATGTTTGTACACATTACAGATAATTAAGCTGTTGGACTGCTTACTTCCCTAGGTAAGTCTTCCTAAGGAGAAGAAAGGACTTGTAACTTCTAAGTCTTGCAGGCTGAAAATGCAATTTATATATGTAGCCAAGAAAAGACTTTCCAGTATAAATTGTAAATTTTCAGTGTAACTGGATGACAGAGTGTTACAGACAACATTATAGGAGTAAAGCTAACTGAAAAATTGCAGAGAAGGCTTCTCTTAAAAAAAACAGGAGGCAAACTTTCCCCTACATACTGAATATTCAGATTCCTTTTCTCAAGTATTTTTCTTAGTCTTCTTGACAACTGGATGCACTCTGTTTACCAACAAGACTAATCAGCAGCTGGAAACGCAAATGTAATTTAGTCTGCAGCTTAACTGAAGCTGTAGTAGGTATATTTTCAGTAACAGTTTGAAACTTCAGGCCATTAAAATCATTAACAAGCTTGAAGATATGAATGACTCATCTACTTAAGTGCTTTCATAAAGAAACTGAGCCATGCATTCATTTGCTTATACAGCTGTTTTTACCATTTATCAGTGTCATGCTTATAATTTAAGTAATTTAAGCACTTGAAATTTTAAAATAGCGCATTGCAATGTCCCAACATTTAAATGATCAAGAAATTACTGCAAAATTGTGTTCACTGTCTAGATATATGAATATCAAAAGAGATAAAAAAAGGAATCCAACTCTGTAAGCATATCAAAGTTTAAACAGAGTAATTCCAGTGACTTTTAAACTTTTGTCCTGTTGACACTGTAAGCACTGAGACAATTCATTTGGCGTTCATGCACGTGGGCCTTACAGCTGATTAAGGCACAAATAGGGTTTTACACTGGACAACTCTCAGCTCATTCTCTGGATTGAAGGTGCATTAGTGGCTGGCTCACAGCAAGCTCTTGGAGTGAAACCCCAGATTACACTGACCTAAGGGAAATGGTGAACCCTGAGATCCCTCTGGGAGCCACACCAAAGCAGTGCTTCAAAGGCACACTCCTCACTTGGGCTAAAACACTGCAGGAGATACAACCTCCAAGTACCACAGGCACCCTCACTGCTACCATTTGCTTCTTGGCTGAGTACTACTTACTTTGCACACAGAAACTCCGTGTCTCACAACTGCTTTCAAACATTTGCCACTAAATATCCTATAGTTTCCTCTCTGATTAACTTCCGAGGAAATCTGAAATAAATAATATATCCATTTATTTTATGCTTTTGCTAGTTGTTTCCTGAACAGCTAGAGTAGTTCTAACTATACTTTATGATTTATAACCTTTTAGACTTGTCCATATGAATTTTTCTATATGAGATCATAAGGCTTAATTCATTTAAATGAAGAATAAAATAAAAAGTTCCTCTACCACAGCAACAGAAAAAAACTAAACATAAAATCGAAAAGTAAAAGACACAAAGACCAGATGTGGAAGTTTAACATATAAACAGAGAGAAAATTTCTCATCAAAAACCTAACAAATTTATATAGATTTTATCTCAAAACCCCCCATGGGAACAGTCCACTCTATCAGATAGCACTAAATATCAAATGAAGAAGAAAAACATTTTTCACCAACTCAGAGGGTTTTTTTACTTGTGTTTGAGAATTCCATTCAAGTTTTTCAAAAAGTAGCACCAACCTCCCTTTCTAACAGCATTCCCACTTGTGACAGATCTACCAGATATCTCCTTTTATTTGTAGAAATCAATTATTTTTCTTTGTTTTAAAACAGAAATGTAATATTCCCCTAAACTATCAATTTAGTTAAGTGCATCCTCTCTACCATCAAATAAAATAGTGTCTTGAAACTAGCACCCCACATTTATTTTCCTTAGAGCACACCTACCTGCCAGTAACTTCCAGCATCTTTCTACCCTACTGTGCATTTACCAGGGTGTAGAACATCCCTCTGCATCTCCACCTTCTCCTGACACCAATGCCACAAAACCATGAGCTAACTCTCATATTTCAACCCAGTTATTCCCATATGATTTAAAGTTTGTCTTCCAGGCTTAGCATGACATAGATACACCTTATACTTTTGGAGAAGGAGAAAAAAACACAAGCCCTAATTTTACAGCGCATTCATTATAGCAGAATGCAGATTCAATTCAATTTAATATGGAGAAAAAAAACCTTGAAAAATCACATTTTTAGCATAAAAAAATCTACAGAGACCTTTCCATTAGTAAAGACTTCCTAAGAAGCAGAACAAATTTCGTATAATCCTTTCATGGCAATGGAATTTTGAATCCTTTGTGAAAAGCTATTCAAGAAGCATCCAAAAACATGCATCTGAGCAAACTCCTGCAATGCATCCAACAAAGACATATTATCCAGTTCAGACACAGTAAATTAGTAGAATACTACTGCAGTTTTGCAAATGCCATTATTTCAAATATTGTATACATATGAGTTGGACGATTCAACCTTAAAATAAAAAAAGATTCCTTGAAATGTGAAGGAAAGACAATTGGTGCAGTAGCTTGGAAACAGAATGGAAAATATTTAAAACCTTAAATGACCTGAAATATAGACCTAAAGAGAGAATCCCTTGTGACTTTGACCAAAGCTGTGTGTTCCTTGTACTCCTTTCTGCTCACAGAAGAAAAAACCTCCAGAACAAAAGCAGACTTTAAACAGAAGTGAACAATACTCTATAAATAGCTGAGGGCTGAATGCTGTCTGACCAGCTAGGAGGCACCTAAGGAGTTAGGGATCCTTCATAATGTTAACCCTGTTCAGTGAGCCTGGCAAACCTCACTGGAGAGCAAATGCTAAGATTCAGATAAACTGTTTCATTGCTGTTTTAGAAGGTAGGTATCTCCCCAGTGGAGAAACACTGGCATATTAAGCTGAAAAAGAAAGAAGAATTCTGCATTCCCCCTCCACAGGACACACTCCTTTCCCCTCACTTGACAAAGTGACTTGCCCACAACAATTCTGCTCTTGAATATAGGATGGTTGGTAACCTCTCATATGAGGAGACCCCAAAGACCAGCAAGTGGCCCATATAGTAACTTGCTTTTTGAGCCACAAGTAACAAACAGGCTTCACAGTTCTTCTGGTTGCTGCAGACATAAAAGGTAGTTTTCCTCTTAAAAAATTATTTCATGTGGTGGAAAAAACCTGACTTTTTGCCCTGCCCTTCGGTCTGAGAAAACACACAGACAAGCACTGCCTGCAGCTGACAGGTTCCTCGGGGCAGAAGTCATGCTGGATCCCTCATCTTGCTCTAATAAGAAAAAAAAAAGCAATCAGTTTCTCTTATCAAAGAACTTAAAAACTATATTCTGTAATAATTTTAAATTAATTACAGAGTAACTCAGCATTCTGTAAGAAAACCCATGATGCTTAGTGAGAAGAAAAAAATCCGTCTTCTAGTGGCACTGTTACAGGACTTGCTCCATCATAGCCACCTGAATGCTTGGGCTCTCTATTGTAAAAGTCTTCAAACACTCCTTCAAAAGAAAGGCTGTCCTAGCAATCTATGCTACTTCACTTGCAAATGAAGCACTACTCATTATATATAATATTTGTGAAGCCATACTATAAGAAGGACAATTTTTAGAAGTGTGTTTACAGCCAAGTGATATGATTGGCATCTTTAAAAAAGGGATCTAAAGACAATAACTGGGGTGACAAACAAAAACATGTTGGCACACAGTTTGAATAGTAACATTTCCAGTTCCCAATTCCTCCTACTGCATTTTAAAATTTTCCACTGGTAATTATAAGATGTATCCAATATGATATTGGAACAGTTGAATTTGTCAGTGACTGCTCCAGACATCTGCAATTACATTCTAATACTGTTGAATTTTTCTGATTTAAAAACCCCTTATTTTTCAGGTTTCATTTAAAGCTCCACAGATCAACGAGTAAAGACACACTCAGAATAACTCCCCAGTATTTACTGAAGGTTTATGAAAAAGATTGCTATAGGGAAGCAACCAGTTAAGAACTTGGACACTATTTACCTTCAATCAAATCTCCTTTTCATGAAGAAAAGCTACTCAAATGAAACAAAGCATGGTCTGTAACTAAACTTTTCAAGCACAAACATCCTTGGCACAGCTTGCTCTTAAAACCATCTTTTGTGCTTTGTAACAAAGATAAGAACCAAAGGGTGGGATTTGACTTAACAGATGCCGAAAGTTCAAGTCAGCAAAACAACCTATCTCCAAACTACTTTTTCTCCGAGAACAGGAGGGGATGGAATGATTGGTGCAGAAATACAAATTAGGAAAGGTCAACTTCACCACAAATATGTGAGACAAAGACAAAAAAGCACTGAGAATCAACCTGAACAGAACAAGGAAAACAAAAGTACCAACTGTCAAAAAACCAATGTCTTAATAACCCAAAGAATGTGGTTAAAAGGGGATGGGAAGCACCTCAGTTGCCTAAAGCAGCCCTAATGAAGCTTTAGGTGGTCACTAAGGAGATCTTAACCCTGTCAGATAAAGATTATATTATAGCTGAAGGACTCAGGATATTTGGACAATTTTCAAGAGGACCTGAAAAAGGCACACCCTTGATACAGAAACTATCAACTGAGATTCAGCACTTGTTTCCATTTATTCAATCCTCTAGAATCCAGACCTACAATTTTCTAGCTGGCAAACAAAGTAAGTTGATTCAATGTAGCAGAGGGTAGAGTACTTGGGAAAAACTTGAAAACACACTTGAAAAAAAAAAGACCCTACCTTTGGAGGGGAAAAAAAAAGTTAATTAAAATAGCTTCAAAAAGCTGTTATTACCTCAGTATTATTTTTCTCATGTGGAATTTTGGGTAACAAGAGATCTTTCAAATAAAAACAATCCTATATGAAAACTTATTTTTAATATACAAGTACAGAACCAAATTATGCTTTGCATGCCCAGAATCCTCTTCCATTTTAGAGTCTTCACCAAAATCACTTCCAAACAGGAATGACATTAAAATTTTGTAGAACAGCTGGCTCATGTGAAAACAGCAAGATGTGCTGCCAACAGAAGCACTTCTCTTTAGCAGCTGATCCTGGATTACAGTCTGGAGTGTTTTACCACTGCTTCTGGGAAAAAAAACCTCACTGAAACTGCAGTAATTTTTTAATTGCTTATATGGACTACATCAAAGAATCTGTTTACTTCCAAACTGTGAGAAATATAAGGGAATTCAGTCATTTAAGCATACTCTCAGCTTGCAGTAACTATGAGAACATTTGTTATGCCAAGGAAAAAAAATGTAGAAAAAGAAAAATTTTTGCTTTGGAGGTTGAATGCAAACAATAGTTTTGGGAAAAATAAAGCTGGTGAAAGTTTCAGCTCCCAATGCCTCAAAACATCCCTCTGAATAGCCATTTAATCACAAGAGTACTGTACAGACTTGGAAAATGCTGGCCAATCCTGTGTTGCATTACCCATATAAGTTAAGTTTTAAACCCAAGAAAAAAGTACCTCTAACAACCTTGCAAAAATCAGTCAGAATTTGGTTATCTATAAAAATATTTATCACATTGTCTTATTACCTGAAGGATGCTTTCTTCTCCCAGATGTTTAATTTAGCATGCTGAACTTACAGGAAATTAATCATGGCTGTTTTCTGTGAAACAGACTCAAACAATATTTGAAACTTTGCAAGTGTAATAATCTATAAAATTGGAGCCATCAGATCATCTATGTCGAACTTCCTTAACTTGCTTCACCTTAAGAGAAGCATTTCCAGGGAAGCACCATCCAACTGACAAATGCCACCTATCACTGCAAATTCTTAAAGCAAATCAGTCTTTCCCACAACTGGGAGAGGAGGTGGTTGCCTGTCAAGGATCTCTTTGCAGAGTTTAGGGCTGGGTTTTTTTCCCTGCTCAATGATTATACACTCTCTTTGAAGGCTGAGTGGGTTTCCTGCTTTGTTAAGGAGACATATTGAATGTCTCTAACATAGAGTGAGATGCTCATTAAAATGCATCGAATACACTTGAGTAGGAAAACTGCATTTACTTACCAAATTACATCAAGGAACAACAATGAACTGCTGCTCCTATCAAACACACTTTGATTGATTTGGGATTCGTTATCTCACTCCCAAAATCAATAAATGGGCTGTATTTGCTTTCTGTAGTTTTCCAGCAATCTTAATTCTATGCAGAGATCTTAATCCCCCTGAACAAGCTGCAAGATTCAACCTCATTCACCAATGCTTAACTGAAGTGCTGCCTCTGCAACACAAAGACAGAAGGAATAAGCTTTGAGGGAACAGTCTTTAAAATGAGACAGGTTCCTCTGTAATCCCATGGCCACTGACATGGCAGGCCCGCAGCCAAAACCACAGTGCAGTTCTAGAAATGAACTGATCCTCCAGTTCTGGCCAATTCCAATAATGAACTGTGGTTCTTACCAAGGGAGTCTGAACAAGACATTTTCAAAAGGACCTCACTATTATGCACAGAAAACTCTAATGGCTCCAGAAATGTAAGTAGTTTAGAATACAGACACACCACAGAATTCAGATTACAAGTTTGAAACAATTATGTGGGAGAAGTTCTACCAATAGGAGCAAAAGGAATTTGAATTTTTTTCAGACAAACAACACTTTCCAATTACCTGTAAACACAAGCAATTGTTTGCTTTAGGATTTGCTCACTCCAGACTTAAGGTTAAATGTTTTCTTGAACATCCAAACACTGACCACATACAGAAATTTTGATCCCCTTTCTGTTTGCAGTTAGAATCACTGAGTGTCCCCTTAAATAAAATCGATTCTAAGGGAATGGAGATAATGAAAGATTTAGTTCTTAAAATTAACTTCACAACATATATTTTTTTCTAGATTGACCTTACACAGAAGCTCTTTAACAGACAGATTGCCTGATGATTAAGTGAACTATGCTAATGCAACAAATGACCCAGGAGGCAGGAAATGATGCCTTCAAATCACCAATATTTCTAAGTTTAGACCTTACAGTTTTTCTATACTGTAAAAATCAAATCAATAGCACATTCCCATCATCTAGAAAGGAGTTTTGGAAGACTGTTCAGTGTAATAGCATTACAACTTTACTAGTGAAACAATGCAATTAACTGCCTGGGTAAGAAAACAGAGGAGCCATCATTCTTTGGCAAAATGGTTGAATTTCAACAATTATTTTGTCAGCCATATTTGAGATGTGCTGCTGGCTATTAAGGGTACTTTCAAGAAGACTTTGACCACATACCAGATAGTTCCTTAATATGTTTTGAATGGTTTGTCACTGAAATTGTTTATGAAAAATATCCCAGACTATAACAAATCTAAGTCTGACAGCTTGGGGAAGCACTGAGCTGTAAAAAAACTTAGGTCTCAAGAATCTTAGAGTGTCTCAAGACTGGGATCTGGAATAAAGTTACAGTGACAATGAATATATTCATTCAACTGGGATAAAAGATGTCACCAAAAAAATTTTGCACCAGAGTTTGCAGCAGTCTTTTCTGTCAGTAAGAAAGAAAGGAAAACTATAATTTCTGTCTTCTAGAAGAGTGACTGTTGTAAGGAAGTACTATTATACTTGAAAGAAAACACTTAGGAATCAAAATATCAGCGTTCCTTTTAAAATTCTAGTAAATGGGCACAGAAAAGATAGTTGTGAGATTTCTGAGGCTCTGAGCTCAATTTTCCTTGATTATGAATTAGCAATGGATCCAGGAGAAATCTCCTACTGGAGAGGAAATGCAGCCTATCAGTTTTCTCAAAGATTTTTTTTTTTCCTCCATGCTTGAGAATTTCAGAAGTGGCACCAATCAGAGAATGATCATGGTATTCTCTAAGTTTCAAGACTGAAGGCTAACATTAAATGTAAGTGCTAGCTTTTTTTTACGTGCTACGGCTCCACTGTCAGTGACTACTGGAAAAGTGTAGAGGAGCAGCAAAACCTACAGTCTCTGTAGGTTTTAATAGGAATGAGCTGAGCCAGATCACAGGAGTAATGGATCATATGGGGACTGTTTCTTGTTCATCTTCTGTTTTTCAGAGACTGTTCTTGCATTTCCCCTCTTATACAGTACCCTTTTAGCACATAAAACACTTACTGAACATGAAAACATCAATTTAAAGCTTCAAACTTAAAATGTAATTGAAATGACGGGCTCCTTTCTTATCAAGCAGAATTTCCTGCCTAGTAGACACTGGGTCAGCATCTGAACCAGCACTTTGTGAGTATGTTTTCCAGCACGCCAATCAAGCTCAATACTGAATACAATTTAGCAAACTGACAAGAAAACTCTTAAAGAGGTGGACAGAATAGAAAAGTTACTTAAGAAGCTGCTCAAAGACTTTATCCCAGCAAGGACACTACTAGCTCTATTTAGTTTCTGAGTGAAGAAGTATTGTCAAGCTTTTTTAAAAACCTTTCTGTATCTGGAACAAAACTTAATTACAAATGCACTTGCTCTATCTTTTTACACCATACTTGGGGAATAATTACTTAGCAATATTCCTTAATGTGACTCTTTCGTCCTTTTTGTTTCCAAAACCTGGAATGTCTTCCACACAAGGAAACATCACAGGATTAGGATGACTTAACCATAACATGCCTTGCTGCTTCAACTGTGTTCTAAAACATTCATCATTTGCTTGTCATTCCTCTTCCAAACTTCATTTGGGAGAAAATTTTTCTTCTATCCATTCAAATACTCGTAACTTGCAGACTTTTTTCTGAAGAAGTTCAATGATTAGAAATACCCATGATTAACTAAAAGGCCACGCAAGCTTCTGCTGTAGCTCTTTCCACAATAAAGCCAACATACAGCAACATGACTACCCCAATCAAAATGTCTCCATAAACATTTATATATACATTTATATACATTCTGTGGCAGTTTTTGCAGTTTCTCTCATACCTTCTTTGTGTGCTAGAACAAAGCTCAGAAAAGTTAAAATAACGTAAGCCAGTTGCTTAAGACCTACTACTTATATTATCCTCATTAAGGAAAAAGTGTTAGAGCTTAAAGTCTTATGGCTGGGAATTGAGTTTGGTTAGAGAGCAGAAAGGAAGTACAACACACATCTGAGTCATGTTTTCACTTTCAGCACCCTATAGTACAAGATGATGACCCCTGCAATTCTAAATTAAAATCTTATATTCCTTGCCTTTAATTGTTAAGCTTAGAAAGTATTAACAGGCTGCAAATTAAGAACCATTCATTAACATATTTAACATAAGCACTTAGTTTATTAAATTCTAGTATACCAGCAACTTGGTTGATAGTCATTATCCAACAGTCGATGCTGGGACACTAAAATCAATTTTGAAGAAGAGACTAGCAAGTTTAAATTTCTAAGTAGAAAAGCATCCTAACAACCTCATTGTTATCAATGACCAACATAAAATTATCTCAAAAAGTCAGGACAAAAAAAGCATAGCTTTACAAACATGCTTTAGTTTACTTAAAGTAACACTGCAGAGGACATGGGCCTATACTTGACACAGCATTGAGACAACTTAAAAAGAAGCGCAGTTCAGTTGCCTTCAGTTCTTTCTGAACAGGTGATATCCTGGTTCTCAGTAAGACATTTACTAAGACCACTTCCTTAAATAAATCCCAAAACATTGCAGAGACAAGCATGACAACTTCACAGACTTACAAGAAAAAGTTACCTACATATAGTTTAACATCAGGTGGCAAATACCAGATTGTAAGAAAGCATGCTGAATAGCACAAACACAATGAAACATCATGAACGCGTCTTTCATTTGAAAAATTCTTACCTGGGTACACTGCCTGTTAAACTTCTTTCACTTGATGATGACGATGATGATCCAGGTCTCTTATCTGCTTTCCTTCCTAGAGTCTCTGTTGCACTAGTCTGAGGTTTTTCACCTTCCTCTTCTGGCTTTTTTTTTTCAGTATCACTTTCATCACTGCCTTCTCCTAAGATGTCGTCCACCTGTCAAAGAGTGGAGGAGTCAGTTTATCTTCCAGCAGACTACTCTGTATTAATCTTTCATAATCATTGCATCATTCTTAAACCATCATTAAGAATATGCTTCAAGTTTCCTTGGCCTTCTCTGTCAAAATTTAAATTAAACCCCAATGTCTTCAACACAGCTTCTGTAACAACTCCAGCAACATATTATTCCAATAAAGTATATTTATTCCATGCTTAGCTTAAGGTAGATATACATAAACTCACATACATGATAGTCACACAAGAAACTATTATAAAAGGAGTGCTGTCTTCTGAAATTAAAGGGATAGATAATTTATACTATTGTAACAAACTGATGCATACTTTCTACTAGATATGTTTCATATTATTATAACATACAGAATCACTTGGGCAAGGCATATTAAAATGTCTAGTTAGAATTCTTATATTTACAGGTAATCCTTGACACATATATAACTGTAAAGAAGTCAATTTCTAAATAGTACAGTATGAATGAAACAGAATGTACAAACCCCACTTTAACCCGACTGCCTGATTGTGCTAATTAATGAGGGCAAATCTATCAAAAGCTTACATATTTTGTTAAATAATTGTCTTATACTTTTGAAAAGTTACCATAGAATTTGATAATCCTTTAAAAACCAATGAATTTGCTGTGACAGGTCTGGATCTGCTTAAACCATCACTAAAAGCAAATCATACTCATGATCCACCCTAATGAGCTTCAAAAGATTATAATCCCTTTGAGTAGCATTCAACCTTCAGAGAGAGATGAAAACAAAAAAATATAGGTGAAGATTCCCCCAGTCTCTCAATTTTTGTGACTGGCAGAAGACACGGAAATAAGCCGTGCGTGAGCATTTCTCTACTGATATTTAAGAATTTTTCCTAGAAGTATCTTATCTCAACATAAACCCAAAAGCTAAAAGAAAGCTGTAAGAAAGTAATTCATATTTGATCATTCATAAATGGACCTTTAATTTCTTTGTTCAGCTCATTAAAAGCAGCTGCAAACCAGTTCAGCACATCTAAACCCAGATGGCAGTTTCAGTTATAAACTGTAGGAATTCCTGGGTCAAATCCAATTATATTAGTCCAAAACCATTTTTCCTGTGAACAGAAGTTATCATATGCATGGCAAATAAGGATCATGGAATGCAATTAAAGGTCAGGGAGACTGAAAGCACTGCTAGAGGTAAGGCAATGGTGAACCAAGGAGAAGAATGTGAAGTACACAGGATGGGGATTCTCCTGTATGTACAGAACATAGCACAAGTCTCAAGTGTTTTAAGTGTTGCAGCTTGGGATGGGATGTCAGGAAGACCCTGCCTGTATAGATTTGGTAGAAGACACTCCAGGTAGCTGACATGGCCAGTAATTGACAGCACAGATCCACAGCTCTAACAGCTCCTTTCCTGCAAGTCTTTAACATTTAAAATTACAGTCCTTTATTCCAGAAGCAATATTTTTCCAGAAAGTCTCACGTTTAAAACTATGTTCTCACTACAAAATACGTTAAGGCTTTCAAAGGATAAAGTTAGGCTGATAGACATCCAGCATTACAGATGCCTCTCTCAAACTGAAGTTTGATAGTGTTTTAAAATATACTTTGTGTGAACAGTTTTGACAGACTAGCAGTCTACTTATTGCCATGTCTGTTTTTCTTTCATCCTTTACAAAGACAACATTATTTGTCTGAAGTCTGAAATGCCATTTAATATTAGAATTACTAAAATTAGTTGTACACAAATATAAGACATTTCTCTGAAACACCATATAAAATGCACATATAAATCACAGAAAAAATAAAATGTAAAAAATCATTGCATATGAAAATGATGTGGGATAGTCCCTACAAATCTCTAACTAGAAAGGCACCCAAAACATGAATTCCTGTTTAATTATCGACTAAATTGCAAGCATGCTGAAAAATATAAGTGTTACATCTTCATCTTCCACAATTCTTAAAAGAAATGGAAAACAAACAATATTTCATTGAGGCAGTGAGATTTCAGCCCATGACACTTGAACAAGTCAACAGGCAAAAAAACTTCATTAGTATCTAAACACCAACTATCGATCTCTACCTGAATATATATATACATATATATATACATATATATACATACATATATATATACATATATATACACACACACCTGAATTTTGAATAAATAAAGTTCAAGGAACAGAGGAAACTTTTAATCTGATTCGGAACATGACAGATACAGATGTACCAAGAACCAACTATAGTTTCAGCTTATGTGATTGGATTTTAGATGATTAATATAAATAGAACATATAACACTTCAGAAGAAAATGCCAGCTAATTCCAAATCTTACTGGTAAGATACAGTGAAGGGATGGTTACTGCTTTAGTACCCATAGCAGCTACCTTTGAAATAGACTTTTATAACCCTGCAACAATGATTAACATTGAAAAAAGAAAAATGATTCATTCCTTGAAAATGATGAAGTTGTTTAATTCAGCAAGAGAATCAAAAGCCTGGCAACTCTAAAACACTCAATTATAAAAGCCAGTAAAAGTCCTCATGTGACAAAGCTATTTTATTTCTCATTTAGGAGAAGCAGAGCATCACTCATGCAAAGTAAAAAGACCAAAGAACAATGAGATTTTTAGTCTCATTCTCCAATTAAGAGCTGAAAAGTTCATGAAGCTTTGCTAAAAGGGAAGTCAAAGCCTTCTGTAGTACTAACTAGCCAGATCAGCTCAAAATGTTTTTACTCCAGAAGTTGAGTTTACACATTCAAAATGAATTAAGACTCCAAGAAAAACACCAAAAAAACCCCCCAAAAAACCAAACCAAAACCAAAAAACCTGCTATGAGCAACTTCAATTTTTCCTTAAGGAAATGTTTTGATACAGCTTTATGGATATGACAGAGAACTATCATGATACATTTTCTGGAAGTAACAACTACATACACAGTAAAGTAAACTACATCTTTAAAAACAAAAAGGAGCTGTGAATTAACTTTAATTCTTGTTTTTCAACTAGCAAGTGCTTTGGGATTTAAGTCCTAATAGAACTGAGAAGCCACCTTAGACAGCCAAGAGGACAACAATTGCAACTGCTTAAAAGATCTCTTAAAAGTGGTACAATTGTCTGAAACACCTCTTTACTGGTATGGAAAAAAAACTACAAAAAGAATAGGTTTGATAAAAAACAGTAAATTTTGTGCTCCAGTACTGCACAGAGGATACACGCATTTCTGCCCCTCCCCACCAGTCTTTCCAAAAAGACTTTTGCTCCAACTGATTGCGTAAGTAAAGGGAGAAATAGAAAAAAAAAAACCTACAGATATTTACAAGGAGTTCTTTAGGTCTATTTCTACTGCTACAAAAACGTCTGTTCATTGCAAGCAATGCAAGCATGCAAGCAACTAGTATTGACAGTAAGTACAGCTAAAACCCAACTCCATTTCAGCATAAAACCTGTGTGTCTTGAGCATTTATTTCAGATTAAAGGCATTTTATTTTAGGACTGGCAAAAAATAATATAGTCTGCCATTTGAACGTGTTAAAAGGTTTTAGTATGTACCTTATATTCCCCCTGTGGGATATAAAATAAAAAAAAAAAAACTCTAATATGATCCTATAATCTTTACCCCTGGCTCCCCTTCCAACATTCCCTTCTGCTTTGTGCCAAACTATTGCTTTTTAGTACAGAAACCAGCTGACTATTTTAGAAACTTTAAAAGAGCAGCAAAATGAGAAGACAGAGGTAGGAAAGAGACACTGAAAATTACAAACCAAGCAGCACTTCTGAGCATGTGAAATTAACAGTGAATGACAGTACTAGACTGTAAATCAAACTAGAGAGAGCGGCAGCTCCATCTCTCTGGAGCTGTACACTGAACTTGCAAACCTTCCAGCCCAGAGCTGTGAAAACAAAACTGCTCTGTCTGCAGCAAAACACATGTAAATAACACTGCAGAAGTTTATTACCTGCACACTATAAAGTAATTTGCAGGAACGAATACAGGACTGTTAACTCTAAAGCAGGTACAGTTATATTCCCACAACCCAGCTTGCAAGAGGTCACCCAACAGTGAGGCAGAACGTGGAGTGCTGGTTCCCTTAACTTTCACAGGCAGTCTCAATTTCAAATCCCACCGGGTTCTGTGCGAAACAGCATAATACAGCTGTTAGCCACATGTCAAACCTAAGCAAGATCAGGTGCTAATTATGCAACTTTATAGGTCAGAATAAAGTTTCTGTGAGAGCTGCCTATTTGAATGCTATCTTCTACTGAACAAGGCATTAATCTAGTTTTTATGTATATGTGTTCCATTGTACCCTTGATAAAATGGCTGAGTTCAACAATATATCTATAAAATATTCCTAATTTCTAGTGAAGCCAAACAGGAAAAAAAGCAAAACCAAAGTGTAAAGAAATATAGTAGTACTTAAAGACAGAGTTAAATAGAAATTCCAAAACAGAACAAACCGTTCCTAGAATAAGAAAAAATACCTGAAGTCAAGTGAATTTGTATTAATGATCACAGATCAGCAGTTATTTACTCTGTAAATAAATTCAACAAAGAATCTGGTTTTATTGGTGTAAAATGGTTTTATGACAAGCTTTCAGAATATCCGAATAGTTTCAAAATAAGGGAATGTGTTTTTCTTCGTAATTTTTATCACTTACTGTATTTATCTTAATAATAATTTTTGTAGCTACCTTTCAACAAAAAGACACCCCCAAGGATATTTACCAGCAGCTTCTTCATTCCCAATTAAAGAAACACTACAACATTTTACTGTCTTTTTGTAATAGAAAAGCATGAATTATAGACATTACTGCTTTGTTCCTCAGCAGCTGGAGTTCCAGAATAAAATCTTCAAAAAGTATCATTTAAAATACATTTTGCTTTTCTAAATACTTTATGGTATATTTTTGAGTGGGAGGTGATTGCCTTTTTCCTCTATGAAGGGGCACTAACCATGGGTAGCTTTTTTTAGTTCAGGCAGTAAACAGATTTTTCATTTATATTCAAAGTCCGGCCTTTAGAATGGGAGCAAAACCAAACCTGTAACTTGTGCTTCCTGGCACTTGTGGTCTGGAATTATTTTCACCTACTGTTATCAAACTGCACATAGAAACATTAGCAGCTCCTGGTAATAACCTTCCAGTTTCAGGATGAAAAGCAATTACGTGAGAAGAAAAAGCCTTGGCTCGATGCTGAGCATAGTTGCTATGCTCAGACTTGAAAACCAGCAATTTAAAAACACCATGTGGAATTTACTTACAAGGAGCCCCACTGCAATCCCTGGAGGCTGCACAGGGACCCTGATGGGAAATGAAGTGGCAGTGCAGCCCCAACAGCTGGAGTTCCCAATGCTGCTGACAGCACTGGCTACAAAGCCATCACAAGTTTTAATTGCAGCCCTGGGCAACAGACTGTGCTCCTAAAAGGCAGATTTGAAGGGAGAAAACCGAGACCCACTGCCTCTGATAATGTGACCACTTAACCTCTGCAAATGAAAAGGCAAGGTAACTGCAACTACAGCTGCATAATTCACTACATTTGGGCTTTACTACTGCAATTAATACTTTGGAATGAAATAAAATGTCACTTGGAGATTGCATACCAATACTGCTATTAAAAAGCACTAATAACAATCCTGTATCCTTGCTTATGATTGAATGGGATCGATTATTCAAATAATGCCATTTAAAACTTTGAATATCCCACCTGGAGAGCAATGCTAGATTTGAGTGGAAACATTCTTAAGATGCCTGGAACAAATATGTGAAACTGCTAAAAGAAACATAAGGGGCAATCCTTCCTTGACAATTAGGGCGCCTCAAGCGCTGACTTAAGGATTCTTAAAGTCTTTCTAAAACATAAATTTTGTTATAGAACAAGGGGAATGGCTTTCAGCTGAAAGAGAACAGATTTAGATTAAATTTTAGGAGGAACTCTTCCCTGTGAGGATGGCAAACCACTGAAACAGCCCAGAGAAGCTGTGGATGCCATACCCCTGGAAGTGTTCAAGGCCAGGCTGGACAGGGCTCAGCACAAGCTGATCTAGTGGAAGGTGCTCCTGGCCATGGCAGGGAAGCTGGAACAAGATGATCTAAGTCCCTTCCAATCCAAGCCATTATATGATTCTCTGATTATTAGTATAATGAAAATTGCTTTCTTTCATTAAATTGGTAACACTTCACTGGTGCTGGAAAGAGGAAAAAGCCCATTCCTAACTATTAATTTGTGAAATTTAAATTAAATTCACATGGACTAGAAGTCACTGATTTTATATTAACAATTTTTTAATTCAAAGACTCTAAAGAGAAAATGTTTCAAGGGAGATAATACAATCATTTATTCAAAGCCTTTCTGAGTCAGGGACATCACTGGAGCCTGGAAGCTATGGCTTTTTCTGATTATATAGCCATCCATAACTCTAATCTTCCTTTCCTTTATTCTGTTTTCAAAAGAAATCTTTTGCCAAAAGATTGTTACATAGCAATAGGCCTCTAAATCTTCATAGTAAATTTTTTCAAAGGGTGAAGTCTAAGATTAAAAAAAATTAATAATACCCGAGTGGCCAGAATACAGTTATTCACCTATCCAGGAGGACAGACTCAATGGGAACCACTTGAAAACAAGAACAGCATCTCAATTCCACCTTGCCTGCCCATCAGCTCATGGCTGGGATGGAGAGGAGACAGCCTGAGGCCACAGGAGGCAGCAAGTGTGGAGCCCTCTGTTCCTTTGGTTGCAGCATTTCTAAAACAACGACACCCCAGCATACATAGGAGTTCTGTGGCTGCTAAATGCAATGATTCTTCAATTTAGACTGCTGAAAATATCCATGCCAAAATTCCAGAAAGGCTCCAACAACGTAAGTTAAGGGCCAGTGAGTAAGAGCATGATCTACAGTTACCCTTCAGCGAAAGAATGTGTTTTTAGTCTGTTACTGACCATTATTTATGAAAAGTTCTGGCCTTAGGTAAGGCAAAAAAGCAAGTATTTGGAAGAGGTTTGTCCTGGGGTTCTTTGCAGGGAAGCAATCCTCTGCTGACATGGGAACAGAACACTGCCTCCTCAGCAGCAAATGACTTTTCAGGTCACTCTCATAGCTATAAGCAACTGTGGCTTGCCCCATGACTTAACTGCACATAAAAGAATCCACTTAGTTTGACATCACAAATTTTTGGAAAAGTCTAATAATTTTTAACTTAGTTTTGATCTTAATTTTTTCTTCTGTATATGAAAACTTTTCATTTCACTTTTTTCCTCAGTGAACGGAAAAGCTTTTTATTATTTTTATTCCTGCCAGCCAAATGTTTAGGTACAGTTAACTGAAGAACAAGATATTACCACCCATGCCTTCAAAAAAGCTAGAAAGTATTTCAGCATGCTTTTGAGAGGTGATATTAGGGCATAATACATGTGAACAATTAAAATTTCCTGCAATAGACACAGTCTATATTAAAAGATTTGGGCTGAATTTAAGTTGCTTTGAAACAAAAAGTTTTCTTATTACAAAGATGTTACTGGAAGGACAAGCTGTCTGAATTAGGTTAAGTTGTCCCTCAGTACATAAAATTTAAGGGAGAATGTGTGATGTAACTCAGTCTCATTCCTTCTGAGTAACCTCAGAAGAACTTGTCTTTCACATTCTGTTTCATCTGCTTTTTTTTCTTTAGCATTAGAGCACTTTTTTCTCCTTTCAAATTTCTGACTCAGTTTTTAGAGTCACACAAAGCATTTATGCAAGTATCGAATATCCCTTTGTCTCAAACACTTCCAAGATAGATTTCACTGTTCTCTACCACAATTACCACTGGCTCATCAGAGCAGGTGATGAATCAGAAATATCACGAGTGAGTAGCTTTTTTCATGATTAAACAGAAGAAGCACTCTTCCTCTATCTCCATACACTGAGAGCTACCTTTGTCCTATCTTGATTTTGATAAAGGCATACTTCAGGTTAGAATATCAAAGCTGGCAGTGTTATTATATCTGCTTTGGTAGATTGAGAAACAATTGCTCTAAACAGTTTAAGGAATATTACCAAACCTTAGAAAAAAGCTTTTATGAGATTTCTTTCTCATATAATTCATTTAGACATTGACTTTTATGTCCTGGATGACTACATGCAAATTAAAATGCATCTTGCTGAAACCAAAACTGGTCAGAAAAAGCTATACATTTATCTCCTTGCTTGTTGTGTGACATCTCAGAGACAGCAGCAGCTTAGTGACCTTCAACTGCTTTTTTAAGCTGGGTTACTGCTTAGCTACCTCACTTCCCTGTCCCACTTCATTTCGTGTCTACACTAACACACAAGCAGTAACAGTACATCACAGCAAGAAAAAGCAGCTGCAAAGAGACTGTGGAGAAGGATCTCTATTAAATGTGTAGCCACAACCTGAGAAGCAGAAGACTGCAACAGACTAATGGCCTGGAGAAGTTATGTTACAGTATTACCAGATGCTCTTTTGTGACCAATACAGAATTTCATAATCTGATGAACGGAACCATCCACTACTACTGCAGCCTATTGGTACTATCAGCACGTTCTCTCCAGAAGAGTAAAATTTGTGTCACTGGGCTACCTTTCAAGTTTACCTCTACCTGCAAGTCTTAAAAAACAAAATAAAAAAACCCTGCAACATGCTCAAGTTCAAGGGCCACATATTACTAAGTGTCCTGATTTCACTTCAGGCAAACATTCACCTTAAAGAAATAAGGCAGTGAGCAAGTCCCAAGGTGATAGTCTCTTGCACTCAAATTCTGTTTGAGCTTTTTTTGTAGAAATAAGCACCATCTAAATATCCAGAGACTGGAATACCTAGAGACTCTGTTGATACTATACAAACAGAATACTAATGTACAGAAACTCCTAGAGGGAAGAGAAAGGAAGAAGGAGAAAATTCTTATAAAAATGCATCTTTGGTATACTTTAATTCACAGAACTATCAAGTCTGCAATATGAACAAAGACTAACATCACTGTAGTATTTTCCCAACCAACAAAAAAAGGCCTGATAAAGACTAGAAGTATCTATACCTGTTCCCTTTTTGTTTAACACATTTCAGGGATTTCAGCGCGCTGCATGTGTGTGTCCCTATAGCTCTTATCTTGCAAAACTTTATAGCAACAGGTTAAAAAGCTGTAACATCCTACAGCTGTACTGCTCACCTGTTTCAAAACAAGACAGTATCACACTTTTTGTTCTCAAAGCTACCCTTTCTTTACAGTAGAAAGTATGCTTTGCTGATACACAGCAAAGAACAGCTGTGTCTTATAATTTTGCAAGAACTGTCAGTCTGGCTATTAACTGAAGAACAGTTTTGCTAGAAGTTGTCATAACTTCCTTCTTATTCCTACAGATTTAGCAAGAGACATGCACAATCTACATTTCTTTAAAAATAAATTAACCTAATTTACTAATGAACACTTGCACAGGTTGTTTAAATACAGTCACAAAATACCACTGACATATTAGGTTAGAAATCCTAACATTCTATTAAAAATGACACATGGCAATTTAGGAGGGCACAGAGCCTAGACTCTGAGTGATCTTTTCTGACACTTCACTGCCAAGGGGAAACATCAGTAGGAAGCTGCTAATGAAATGCTGAGGGCAACATGATAGCAGTATGTTACTATCAAGGAATTATACAATTTCTGAGCTCCTAACCTGGTTTTAAATTATTTAGGTTATATAAAAACATAGAAATTTGAGTAAAAATAATTTAGCACAAAAATACTTAGTCCACTTGTACTGCTTCTAATCAGTCCCTCAGAGCAAGCCTTTTTTGTACATAAACTTCAGTTGACAACTATTTTTTGAACACCAAAATACCATCCCTTGACCTCTTGACAGTATCTGCTCTCATGTAGTTTCACTTAAAAACACAAAAGAATCTACGGATGCTGAACACATCTACTGCAGCAATCTCCTCCATGAGCATTTTGGAGAGGACAGCATACTGAGGGCCCGAACCTGGCAAGCAGTGGGATGCCTAGGCACCGAGCCAGGATAAGTGTCATCACTGCTAAAACTCACTTGCACTCTGGCCCAGCTGATACGTTTCTTTCTGATGCAGAGAGGCAGTTCTGAACAGGTATGGACAGGTTTCTTCCATCAATGCAACTTGATGACTGCCCAAATGGTTTTTGAAAGAGAATGGGACAGTTCTCCACATATACTCACTATTTTATCTAGAAATACCTGCTGAACTGGTGGATGGAGTTTAAAATGGTATTTTTTTTCCTAATATTAGAAGCGATCCAGGTTTTTGCAGCCTGCATTTCTAAACAGAAAATCTCAGCTTTTACGAAAGAAGTACTAGGACACGAATCTACATATCCTCTTTCAAGTCATCCTCAAAGGCATTAGTTAATAGCATAGCCAACCTGCAAATACACTTAGCACATTATCCTTGAAAACTGCTGAGAAGCATTTAGGGCTTAACCCATTTGGTTATTCCATTACAATGAGAAAACAAAGAGTGGGAGGAAACTTGATTTGAACTAATTTCCAAACACTTCAACCTGAATTACAGATTATTTAAACTACCTTTGAGGCACTAATGTGCTTCAGCTCAGAGGCAAATGCTAAACTTCTGAAATGCTGCAACAAGAAATGCACTCTTATCGCACAGTCATGATCAGAAAAAGTTGAAGAATAACAGCCATAAATATGGACTTTACTTCAGAAGATACAAGAACCCAAACAATCCTCACTCTAAAAAGAAGATACATAAAAGCTTAAAAGGGTTGCTGATACAATGTGCACACCACCCTCCCATTTTTTGCATCTCAACTTTCAAAGCTTTCCTCAATGAATCCTTGTTATCACATTTTAACAATATTCTCTCTTAGCACAGTGCGGGGTTTCACCATCCCGAGGTTAACTGAAAGCTAACCTTGCTTAAACTTTTGCTTAGAGAGACTGAATATTCATCACTACATACATATTTCAGAGAAAAATAAGTTTTTTTTTTCATTTTCAGAGGTTGAACTCCTTTACTTCTTTTTCAGCAGGACATAAAGCTGTTCAGAAGTCACAGTCTAAGTGAAATTGAAAAAGACAAAAAACTGCTTTCATTTACCTGCATGCACAAGCCTTCTGCAGTTATCACAGCTACAAAGGAACTCAAACTATCGATTTGTAGAGCAACTGGGATACAGTAGGGCTTACTAGCTCAAAACCACTGCTATAAAAACACTGATATGCTGTATTCAGCATAGATTTATTCACACATACTAGGAACAAACCCACCCCTAAGATGGGTAAGCCAGCTTGGATCTGCCTTGACTTGCTAATTTTAACTTACCATTGGCAGCCATCAGCTGGCTTCACGAAGCATTATTTGTCAGTGAACTTCCCTCTTCAATAAGCCTGGTTAGCTTGGTTTTATTACTACAAGAACCCAGAGATAGTTATCAATGTGCTCAAGCTAACAAAACCACCTCAAATAATAAGCACTGGAGAAAACCATTTCTGGTTTTATGAGCAATTTAAGGATGACAGTGAAGACAGAGAAGTTTTGAAACAGTTTCTACTGAACTGGGCAATTGGACTGCTTGATTCTGTACAGACAAGCATGTAGCTTTTAAGTGTAGTAGTGCTGAAATATGAGCATTGTGTATGTGGAAGCATCCTGCATAGCAAGCCTACTCAATAGCAAGAATAAGGCATGGAGTAAGTTAAGGAAAAAGAAAAGAAGCAATCCATAAAACAGTGAAAGATAAGCCCAGCAGCTGAAGAGTGGTCTGTTTCTACAAGCAGCTCAATATTAAGGTGATTGAATACCACGCAGGTTCTGATATGATCTCTGTATCATGGTATGATAGCTATATCCAGTCCGCAATACCTCTGGGATGAAGCAAGTTTGATGTTGGAGCATTGAAATATCTGGGATAGGCAGCTGTCTGTGTTCATCTCTGAGAAAGCAGGATCATCATATTTACCACAAGGAGTGACTGGGAATATTGTCCAGAGCTGACTGTGACCCATGGAAATTAGAAAGTGCAAGCCCATATACAAACCCTATAACAACACAGAGTGACAATGGTGTTCTTTCAAGATCTCAAATTAACGCCACTGCTGTAGACATGACAAAGTTACCGCAGCACAGCCACTCGGGTAATTATTTCTTTCGCAACTCATCGCTGCAGAGAGTTTTGTACATCAGCAGGGGGCTCTAGTTTGGCAGCTTTTCCTAACCTCTGTTAAAGTTGTACATGGAATGGAAATAGTGGCGGTGACACGAGCTAGAACACTTGGAGCTGAAGGACTATCACTCAGAGTAGCTGTATTCAGTGTGCCTGAAGCTGGCACCTAAAAGAAAAAAAACTACCAAAGTAGAGATGTTTTCCCTTGAAAATGTTTCTGAAGCAAGCAAATGCAATTATGCATAAGTTAAATTTAACAGTAAGTCATCTTATGATAACTGATCAAGATCAGCTGATCAAAAAGTAATGGCACAAACTGAACTGTCCTTCAATGCTGCATGTAGAAATAACCCTGCCTTTGTGCTACCAAAATGGACTTGCATTTCTATGACCACAGAATTTCAACCACAAATTAAGTTTTCTAGCAGACTAGCATTATGCAAATGTTTGCAAAGATTCTTCACAGCATTTAACGTACATTATGCTATACTGCCTATCTATATTTCTTTTTATGTTGAAATACAAGTATCAGAAGACCTTGATAAAACAAAAAAATAGTTATGAAAATACCAGTTCAGACTTAGACTGGGACTTGAGCAGATACCTTTAAATATCCCTCACGGAGAGTAACAGCTCAAATTTAAATGTAAAAACATGTTAGACTCGTGATGAGGCTCAATCAGGCCCTCTATGCAGCTGCTCAGAATTATGTGAAGGATCAGCTTGCAAATTGTTTAACATGGCTCACGCAACTCATTTTTAACTGTGGCCAATTAGTGTTGACAGCCTAGCTGAATTTCATTTAGCATATGGAGGTAGATGTATATGTTAAAATAAGGTTATTGAACTCTATTTGAAGAGGTTCTGCCCCATTTTGTTGAGTAAACAAACAGCTGAAAAAGGCTTTCACCTTCTCCTTACTGAGGCCAGGCAGAGACATTATGTACTACCAGAGTAGGTTGAAAAACCTCCACAGAATGTATGGAAAAGCCTTCTTCCCTATAGAATAAACCAATAGCTTGTTATATACATTCTAGAGGTGGAAGCTTTATAGAACTACTTTCCATTTCACATGGAGTAACATTAGAATAACACATTCGCTATAAAATCAGGCATAGTTTAAAAGCCAGAAGTCGTTCATATCTGCAGTACCACAGAGCTCAGGATTTATCCTTATTTGCATAATAATTTTTACTTTATGCTTAACAGAATGATAGCAACAATGAAAAAGAAGCAACTCTCCTAAAAACCCAAGCTTACAATGAAACAACATTGTGAACACCTTTGGGAGAATGGCAGAGGATCTGAATCAACTGTTGATTGAATCAGGAAAATATGAAGACTATGTAAGACGACAGAAGCATCTTTGCTGGCAAGTAAATCAGACCAATCTTGGGCTAAGTTTTTCCTGGATTTCCCTGTTTTTCTATTGACAATCCATCCATCTGATCACTTTGAATTTTATCAGATTCTTCAAAAAGAAGCTAGTGCTGAAGCAAGCATGGCTAGTTCTTTAGTTGATGTTCACTTGGTGTAGCCCATTACTAACACCGATTGCAGCACAAATATTTGTACTTAGCTTATGAATAAAGTAGGCATAATAGAAGTGAAGTCTCAATAAAAAAGAGGCAATGGCCTGAAGTCATGTCAGGGGAGGTTTGGGTTGGATATCAGAAAAGGGTTCTTCGCCCCAAAGAGCGGTTGGGCACTGGAACAGTCTCTCCAGGGAAGTGGTCACAGCACCAAGCTTGATAGAGTTCAAGGAGTGTTTGGACAACACCCTTGAGTACACAGTGTGACTCTTGGGGATGGTGCTGTGCAGGCCAGGAGCTGGACTTGAGGACCCTTGTGGGTCCTTTCCCACTCAGCTTAATCTGTGATACGTTTTCTTTTATTTTCCCCTTAACATCCTGACCAGCCAAGAACTTGATTGATCATGTTCATTTTGCTCAAAAGTCTTATATCATATTTTAATTAACAACTTGTCATGACTACCATTAAACTAATTCTTACATATATAGGTAGTCTCCATTTTTATCTACAAAACGCAGATATTTATACTGTGTGTCATCTGAATGCCAAAAGGTTACAGAATGTTCCTCATGACACACAAAATCAAAAAAATAACTCTATAATAAAAATAAGACATCCAAGTACATAAAAAAACTGTGTATAAATAGTATTTTCTAAGCAACCTGTGCAGAAAAACAGAAGTGATCCACAATTGATTGCCTACTTGAGATAATATCAACTTTGATAAAAATCCTTTTTCTATTTTGGTAATGAGTTGTCGCCTTGTAAAACATGGTATTACATAAAAAAGCCTCTTTCCAAACACTTCTAAAAAGTGCTAAGCAAGCTTGAACCATGATGCCCTCTTAAAATTAGCAGCCAATCAGCTCTATGCAATTAGTGCATTATCTAATGGTCTGTAAAGAAATACCAGACCGAAAAAATAGGCAAACGCATGTTTCACATTTTGATAATCCATTTGAATCTTACTAGCCTTATCTACACTACATATATTTTAGTGTGCTTTCTATAAGGTGAATAACAATCAGCGTGTCAAAGTCTCTGGTCAGGATGATTTACAATTTAAGCATGACCAATACCAATTTTCTAAAAAAAAAAGTTTATGTCTTCTGAAACAAAGAAACAAAAGAAGAAAGCATAGCTGCTTTTCAGAGTAGTTTCCATTTTCTGGTAGAAAATGAGTTTTTCAAAGCAAAACAAAGGCAGAAACAAACTACTCATGCCAGCTTCTTTTAAGTGCTCATCTTCTTTCTCTCCAATGCACTGTACCAGTATCTTAACCCTATCTTGCTGATTCTCACTGTCAAACTATTAAAAACAGCATTGGAAAACTTTATGCAGTTTTCTCTACTAATCAGATGAGATATTGGTGAAATAATTGCTTTAACATTAATGCTCAAATACTTCTGTATTATTTAACCATGTTAGAGAACGGCGAATGTCAAAACTGTAAAACAGGGGAGCAGCAGTAAATATACATTCATTCTTATACAACTGCTTCAAGCTATGTTCTTTAAAAAACCACATCACATCTCTTGGTGCATCATCCAGCCATGACTTGTTCATGAAGACAAATCAGCAACCTGATTCCTAGCAGTGCACCCTCACATGCAGTCTTGCTGGTAATAAGCACTCCACAGAGAAAACAAAAATCTGTTGAGAGCATGGCGGCCAGCGAGGATGTGAGAGTCAGCATGTGAAGGAAGGTGACAATAGGGCTGTCAGTAAGGAAACAACATGAGGAAGCACCAATGGACTGAGACCAGCCAATCTGAGTCTCCTCAGGTCTGCTTATATCAGAAGATGCTCTAGCAAATCCTTTTCACAACAGCCTCTTACAGTCTCGATGAAGAGCAGCACATTTACTTTCACTAATAGTTTTTGATTGTTTTTACAAGTCCAGTTAGAAGTGAAAGCTGTCTGACAACTGCAAAGCAAGACATCACTTCCAAGGGCCAAGGGTCTTGCATGATAATCACTAACAAGAGCAAGAGTACACACAGGCTTATTCTTTTTCCTTCAAAAAAAGGTACCATTTATAAGAAGCTAACCAAATTTAGCATCTGTACAATTTATGACATACTACATGCTCAGGTGTCAAACAAGAAAATCTGTATGAGAAATGTAGTTGTGGAAATTCAAAGAACCATTAATGTGGAAAGTAATTGTCCAAGAGAGCCTAGGCAGCTATTATTTGCTCTAGAGACCACATCCTCCACATCAAATTAGTACTTTTTAACTAACCAAGAGGGTAACCACTTACTGAGATAATAGTTTTCAACAATTTGAAGGAGAAAAACACTCCCTCCTAATTCACTGCATGGTATAGTCACTAACGTGAAAGAAAAAACAGAAATTAAGGGATAAATTTGCTTAGATCAAAGCGAAATGCAGAGTGACAAAACGCAAGAGCATAAGTGGCCTTATGCAAGAGCAGAGTGTTGCAATTTCAGTCTTTGTATACCACATATAAATTACAGCTCAGTTAAAGGAAAAGAATGCGCAGAATACGTCCCAAACCAACAGAACCATGTTAATGCAGAAGTAGCTCATTAGGCAATTCCCACTCAAGAAAAATCTTAATACTTAAATGCACTCGTGCACAGAGCATACCTTTGCAATGTGGTCACTTTGCAGCTGCTGACCACATGTCCCAGTCAGATGGTAGGAATCTCTGCAGCTCCACTAACTGAAGTGAGAGATGGGAAAGCTAGAGGTCGGATTGGTATCAGGTTCACTCCCTCTCTTCCCCTGTCCCAAGTCCCAAACTGAGAGGAATTTAAACCAGCAAAATATTTTACCTTAGATGGCAGAGATGATGACACTTGACAAGTCACAGATGCTACTCTCAAACACCATGACCAAACCTCAGCAACAAACACAAAAGCCTAAGCACTGTACAGCTAGTAAACTATGTGTGCACAGCTGTTCCAGGACATTAGTAATCCTGGGCCATCCCAGATGGGAAGGTACTGCAAAACAAACAGAAATCTTTCCGCCTTACTGAACTTGTTTAATCTTACTGCCTTACTGGAAATCCCTTTTCAACTTCCTTCCCACTGGTGAAACCCCTACTGGCATCTGTCGAGGACTGGTCCTGAAAGTACTGACACTCGAGGACCTATGGCTGTCCGCTGTCTACTGTTACCATGGCTGTAGCAGCAGCTGAGAAATGAGCAATTGAGAGCAGGATCTTGAGCTCAGCTCAGGGTAATTTCTTTTTTCTTTATAATTGACATTTTATAAATGGAGCATCTTAGACTCTTGCTATGCATTTCTACTATTTACATGGACTAGTGAATTGGAAAGGATCTGAAAAATAACATAAGGGAACTGTACTGATAGCCATTGCTCTAGAAGGAACAGATGAGAACAATTTGTAGCCAAAAGGAAGAGAGGAATGAAAACTCTTGACCTTGTTTACTTATTTCATGGTCAAGTCATTTATCATAGACAAGAACATCAACATAATTATGAAAGGGACATTTATTAAAAAAGGGAAAATCTTTAAGACTATATAAAGCTGACTCAATTTTTAAAAGAAGCTAGCATGATGCACAAGGCTAAAAATCACCTTTTGCATCTGTAACAAATACTCATGAAGAATGCATTTTACAGACAAGCAACGTCAACGTCCATCAGGAAGCAACAGTATGTAAAAGCAAACAGCTTATTTATAACACATTGGACACAACACTGTTAGGATTAGATCAACTTCACTAAGTAACTGTGCATGGTGCTATCCCAGTCAGAAGGTTCTCTCCAAACATAATTTAGGAATACAAATTTAGAAGAAAATGATCCCTAATAAAAAGGAACTAGCAATCAATTCTGAAGAAATAGGTTCACAAGATGATCCATGAGTAACCTCTGGGAACGAGAGCTACATGGCATCCTGTATGGACACAATCAGTTATGAAAGGGAAGATGTGTGTACGTCTTCACATGGTTTGCATGTCATTCCCTTCCTTTGCACGACTTGCTTGAGCTAATATCTGGAAACAAAGAGTCATTTGAAGCCTGGATTCCACTTTCTAGCTTTTTCTCAGTAAACTACAGCAGGAGCTTCCACCTATCCCTGGCAAAGAATGACAATGCCACACAGTCCCACCCCAAACAATTAACAAAGGCTCCAGCAGGTGAGCAAGTCCATTCCTGCTGAAATGGGGGAAAAAGAAGAGCTGCAGACAGCCCAGTTTCTTCTCCCTACAGGACAGGTTTCTCCTACAGAACACTGAAAGCAAAGGTAGATAACTTCCCTGTAAAGTGATAGAATTGATCCTGAGTAAACAAAAGTCATCCTGGAACAACTATTAGGGACAAGAGGCTTCTAGTTAAATTATTGACTGCATTTAATTGATTGGAAACCATTTCTTTAAAGATTTTTCTCTGGTGAAGATTACAGCATACTAGATACAATTCTATATAAATAGCATTTTTATGGAATGACCTTTTGCAGGTTATGTAGGAGATAGCCAGTTATTTAGAAGTAAAAAATTATCCAGTCTTGTAAAAGTAACTATAAACAAGCTAATTTGACTGGCAGCATTTAATCCTGCTCCCTTTACCATCCCATAACGGAGACAAAAAGCAGCAATCAGCTGGAAAGCACCTCGGTCAGACTAGTACAGAAAAGGGGAAAACATTCTCTCGACTGTGAGGCAGCAGCAACAGGAGGCTGCACATTTCCCAAGTAGGGATAGATTCCTTATGCACTTACTCTGATTTGGCAATTGCCCTTTGAACGGCAATTCTATTACACTTAAGACTTTTGTGCTTCCATTCTTCTAAAATTCTAACAGTCCTTCAAGTCAGAGGGAAAGGAAGCTACCATTGGATCTGATCTCCCAGATCTTTGGCACTGAAAAAGATACAAAAGGCTAAGTGACCTTAAACTACAACCCAACAGCTGAAATGCTATTCATTTATTTTGATTTGCTTGGTATGCATAGCACAACTACCACTGAAAAAATAGAAGATAAAAAATATATGTAAGATCAAATTTTAAGAGATTCTTATCCAGAGTGGTTCTTCCCAATGGAACAGTACAAGAGCTACAGCTTTTTTACTATGAAAAGTGACAAACACTTTCAAATAGGTTAGGGAAGGAAAGGGATTTAATTTGGGAATGTATCATAATTAAATTCTCTTTATCAGCTTCCATTTGGATACTTCCAACAAAACTCTCCCACATATACAGTACCTGGGGCTGTGTGGCCTTTCACAGATTTTTGCAGAGAAAAGGCAAGATTTTCTTTAGATGTTAACTGCAAAGGAGTTATTTATTGCTAGTAATACCCATAGAAGCAGTATATATGAATGCCTGCATTTCCTATTTAATTTTAAAAAATCCCAGTCCCTAAAGCTAAAAGACTCCTTTTGATCTTATCTGAATTTGTGAGGGAATACAGTAAAAATACTGAGGATGCAGTTTTATAGCTTTAAATGCAGTTCCGCCTTCACTCTTATTCCCAGCTCTTCCCATCTTCTGCCTGCTCCTGGCACTAGCATTCATGCAGCAGCAACAGCGGGTTAATTCTGGAAGCTGGAAATGATGAAGATTAATCTGGAAATGGTCTTTTTTGTCCCAACCAGCTCCCTGAGCTGGCTTGCCACAGGGTCCCCATGATTACCAACAGTGGCTAAGGGCAGAAACACAGCAGTTGAGCCTGCAGTGGCTTACACTGCAGCAAAGTCCCACTGGAACTTGCTTTCCCTGTCCCTGGAGCACACACTCCTAAGCCAAACAGCCTCAGCATGAGCACCTGAGAAGTGGAGCAAGAAATCACTGCTGTGACTGGAACAGACTCCCTCACTCTGCCCAGGTAGTCTGCAGTCAGCTGCAGTTCTTGTGGCTGCCATAGCCACTTGAATGCACACAAATGAAGCAAAAGCATTTCTGTGGCAAAAGCAGAAACTTCACATCTCTTAGTGACAATCTGATTCCAGAAAGGTTCTTACCTTTTAACATGTTTTGATAAAGAATGAGGTGGGGGCAAACACCCTTCTCTGAAAGTTAAAGCAGTCACAGTGTGGCCAAAGAACTGGGTCCCCACTAGCAAGGCTTATAGAGCTTATTTTCACTTTATTTGATAATGTTCCTGACAGCAGACCCCACTGTGTACATTCCACTAAACTTTTATATTTTACAGAATACGTTACCAGACGTCACCTGTTTCCTAAGTGACATACAATGCTATAAAATCCTGCTTAATTACTTGTGTTGCATTTCTTCTATGTGAACACAACACCTTTACTAAGGTGATGCTAGGAGTCCCAAGTTTTCCTTGCCTTTTATAGTCAGCTTCCAGGAGACAGTGATCTGCTAGCACTACCATGTACAGTTCAACCTCCCTGATACATGTTCTGTGTGCACCCTTCCTCAGTGCTAATATTTGATCCTTGACAAAATCATTCTGGAAAGCTAAAATACCAGAAAAATCTCACCCTGCTTCTGCACCAAACCAACCCCAAACATACCCCCCTTAGTGGTTCAGCTGCCCAAGGAACAGAGACTTGTAGCAAGGGAAAAATTTTGGCAGCAACTTTTACCTCAAATCATACTCCTGGAACCAAAGCTAATCCAATTATGAAAAAAAGAGTAACTGGAATTTAGGCTTCATTTCTTCTGAAGTTCATGTAGTCTAGTTTCCAAGCATAATATGCTGCTTAAGCAAAAGCATAATTTAAGAACAAATCATTGTAATTTAAGATGTTTATAGTTGTAGGAGAAGTAGAAAAGCTTTAATTTCTTTAGTCATAAATGAAGCAGCAGAAAGTAATCAATCACAAAACCAACTGTGCCAAAAGATTCAGACTTTTTATAAGGTTTCTAAATAGTATCTTTAAAAACAGAACAATAAATACTTTATGCAGTGAGTCTGAAAAACATACACACTTCCTTTTGACTCACGGCACACGCTGCATCAGTAATTCATTAATATTTTTCAAAAGCCACATGATTAGAGAAAAATGTTAGTACATAAAATCATAAAGGTGACCCATAATATCACCTGTCTTTAAGTATTACTGACAATACAGATGGAAGGCACAGATGGATTCAGAGACTGGTATCACGACAAGGAGAAATACTGTTTCTGGGAAAGTCTGAGATAAAATCAAAATACTTCAGAACAAAAAGCAACAGAAATCAAAAATTGTCACCTCCAAGGTAAAGTTTACCTAGTAAAGTTAAAAGCCTGAAGTCACCTGAAATTCAAAGGAGATCATCACAGAAGTTGAAAGTTATGGGACATTTCCCCAGAACACCAGCTTGAAAGTTCTTCCAGAAGTCCATCTCGAATTTACCCTGTACTGTATATATAGTCTCTTTCTTTTGTTGGTGATATATGCAGTTCCCTTCTCATATTTTTATTAAATTTTCTGAAGACAGCTCTAAGCCTTTTATAGCCAGAACCTTGGAATGAACTTATTGCCAAGAACATGGCAAGTTATATGCTCCTGTCCCCACCCCAATGAACTATCTAAGCCTGAAGATGAATTCAAGCTCCAGGGTCACTAGATTTTATACTAAAGTCACAAAGAGGACAAACTCATGAAAACATGGTGCACAGTAGATAGGTAGTTTTTCTTCTATGTATCATTTAATATTATCTAAGATGGTGGGTTATTTGAAAAAAGCGCATAGAATGTTAAGCAAAAAGTGAGCAGCTAGAGGTTCACAATGAATTTCAAATAATGTGCTTTTGTATGAAATACATACAGCTCACTCAGCAACAGAAAGCTCCCTTCACCTGCAAAACAATTATGGCTATGACTTAACAACACTGCAATTACATGTCTGTAGATAATGGGGCCCCATGCTCTCATTTCTCTCCCCAATCTTCCATACAGTCTGCGCATTTTACATCTGCAGACCCCTCTTCTCCCATCCCACCACTGATTTTTGTCTGTATTATTTTGAGATTTACCGTAAAAACAAAGCAAAGCAAAAGGCAAAGCTATCCACAGAGCAAATTCGATAACATGTTTAATGTGAAGAAACTGTTCTTAAAAGAAGTTGTACTTTAAAGGTCTACTTACACACCACAGTATTCTGTTCTGCTTTGCAGAACATTACTGCATTTTAGCCTGAGCTGTACTTTTGTCTGCTGTGGCTTTTACTTAAAAGTACTGTAGCGGCATACAAGGTCAGTTCACATACATGCATAATTTAATGAAAGTTAGAACTTATGTTTTAATAAATGTTAAAAATTTGTCAGAATTAGTTAAGCTCACCTCTTTATCCATACTCTCTAAATCCTCTTTACATAGCGTGTACAGGGGCATTGTTTCAGACATACTTGGCTGGCGTTTCCTCTTAGAGGGACCAGGCTGCTCTTCATTTTCACTTGCTGGTAGGTCGTCTTCTTCAAACATCTGCTGTTGATGTGGCTGAACAACTCTGAAAAAATTTAGGGGTATCACATAAGACAGACTTACTTGGTTCAGAGCTACAAATAAAATCCCATAAATGATTTATGACTGCCACATATCTACAACTTCACTTAATAAAAGCTCTGCATTCATCAACAGGTCAGTCAAGTCTCATGACTAATTTTAGTCTGACAACTAAAGCTTCTATTTTACCTTTGAAAAGGTACTCACTCTCCTGCCTTTGCATTGTTCTTTTACATAACCACCAAACCTTTCTTGTCGCCAAGCATTCCAGCAGTTGCAGATGCGTCGCCCTTAAAATACATTAGTATTTCTGTGCAAGCAGAGTTTCTCCATCACTTGACAAATTTATTATTACAAAAGCAATGCTGACATTCTAATGCATTTTTCCTGATCTATGCTAGGCTTTTACTTTTGAGTGTCTAAGTATACCCTTCTATTTCTCAACCTTAAAGACAAGAGTTCTGCATGTAAAAAGCACTTCTGCAGTGCCAGTCTTCAGACCTTTCCGACATGCTAAGCCTGGATAAGATGCAAAACAGCCAATATTTCTTTCTGGCTAGTATATTAAAATACAGAAGCTTTTTCTTTTAGTCTGTATTCTATTGCATTGTTAATTACTGTACTTAATTCAAACAAAAAGGAATATCAAAACCTTCATTAAAATGGCTAAAATAATCATAGCTTCATGGGAATTGCTTTATGATAGTAATAAAAAGATAGACTACATGTACAAGCACAGCAGGAGATTTCTATCTTCCTTGGTAAATTTTTCTGTGACTATTACTTTAAGTACTAAAGACTTCTAGAAGCTAAATTACTATACAATACAGATTAACCACCAGTACTGGTCTGTCATATTAGCCTCCTGGAACAAATTACAGCAGCTCAGCACCACCCACAACCCAATTCAAAGATCATAAAGCTCACAGGTCACAAAATATTTATGTTAGCCATAAGACTTTGTATTTGGAGAATGACTACCAAAAGCAGGTATAAAAGCGACTGCATTTGAAATCACAGTTTCAAGATGCAACCACCAGGTGAGAGACCATCAACCTGTTTTTGAGAATGACTGTGACTGAAAAAAGCTACAGTGTAGTCTCTGCAGACAAGAGTTTTTATGCAGAATGGCTAATTCTCATCAAGCCAGGGTTTGCAAGAATCAGCTTTAGACCAACAGTCTCCCATTAAAAAAAAGCCATTACTAACTTACACAAATCCAGTCAGCCATAGGTAGGTCCTACAAAATTATTTCTCCTTTGGTGAACTTGACAACTTCTTGAGAAGGTTATCTAAATATCAAGGGTTTTCTACCTCTGTGCTTAAATTCCAGAATGTATGAAATCTGAAAGCCATACAAAACTGTCAATTTTGCTCATTTTGACAGCTTGTATTTAGGAAACGCACATCTCTCTTCTCAGATCCCACGGACAGGTGGGGAAAATTTGAAATCTTGCTTTGAATGGGAGGTTGTGAGATAAAAGAGCTGAGCCAGTGCCATGCTACCCAGACCTGCAATATCTGCTGCAGAAGACCCCCAGCAGCACAGCACAACTCAGCAGCACAGCAGACACATGGCGCTTTGTAGTCTCTTACTCCTGTACAGTGGAATTTCTTGTGAAGCTTAAACAATTTGGATGCTGCCAAAATGAACTAAGCAAACTGGGGTTTTTTTGCTGGTTTCTCACTACTGCTACCAGTTTTTGGGTTGGGTGTTTTTTTCTCCCCTCTACTATGTTTTCTATTTTAAAGATCACTGTTTTCTTTTAGTATTAAATTGCTCTTAGACAGTAATTTTCATAGGTAGATGACAAAAATAATACAGCATTCCACTATGTTTTCCAAAAGGTTTTTTTAAAGTATGATTTCTCCTTGCCTTTTTAATATATAACCTAGGCAGAAAAGGTGGCGATGCCATTCACATTCTTAGCAAAACAGAGAATGGCAAAACAAAAGCTATAGGCATCTTACACAACTCTAATAAAAATATGACAAGCTTGACAATTCCTAGAATTGCAGAGAAGTTATATGCAGCATGACAGCCAAGCAGATTTTCTTAGACTAGAAATAAATCTAAATAAATCCAGCATATTTTTAAGAACACATCGTCATATGGTTGATGAGAACTTCTCCTTTTGTAGAATAGAGTGTGAGATCATACTCGACTACATTACACACAAATATTAGCTGTAAAATAATTGTATTAATAGCTTCTAAAGGCTTCTGTCAGATGTTTTTTCCAGTATTTTCCCACTACTAGTAGGTAAGAAACATTGGGCCTTCTCATGAAAGCATTCCAAAAAGCAATGTGAAATAAAGTCTTCTTAAATGCTTTTAAAACATTTTTATTTTGTCAAAAACATTTTTAAGCTTTTACACTTTCATCTGCCTTTGAGTAAGAATTAGTGACACGAAAATGCAGGAATTTACATTTATTTCTAATTATACGTGACTCATAAATAGTTTTTAAAAAAATAACACCATCTTCAACTCTGCAGAGGTTCATTGGTACTTGACAGTCTTACATGCACAAGGACATATATGCACCGTGAGGCCAACATTTGTGGAAGCAACAAGCACCTTCTTTGATACATCAAGGTAAAAGCTAAAATAACATTATCATCACAGAAGTGCTAAAAAAATTTAAATTCCAGTCACATGTTCAATTTGGCACTTCATATTTTTGCTGTCATAATAACATCAATAACATTAAGTAGGAAAAATAGTAATTATGAACATATAAATTCAGACAAAAATGTTGTAAGTGAAATTAATTTATACAAATCTTCAAGTATGGCTTAAGCCACCAACATCTGCTTGACACACCTCTTTAAACCAAGCATTTGGTGCATCTCAGCATTATTTTAAACCAGGGTGCCACTTTTAACTTCTCACGTGTAAATGACACCCATATTTTAAGCCTTGCCTCATCTGTTAGCATATTACTAGTGTTCACTAAAATGTAACTTGCAATATAACTTTTTCCTTATTCTAGTCCAAGTTATCATTAGCTTTTACATTACTTTGAACAACACTACATTACATGTCTCATGATCTGTTACAACTTTAGTGTTCACTGCAACGCTTGCAGAACACTGTTTCTGTATGAAAATGCAAATCATTGAGATACATAAGGCATGTCAAAGTTCTGACATGCAGGTTATTTTTAGAGAGGAATCCTTCCTGTTCTCAGACAAAGAAGAGCTAGTGGCCACCAGCAGCCCCTGAGCAGCACTGCATTCCCTTCCCTTCTACTACAGCTGTGAACTTTTTTTACTCTTCCAAATGGGCTGCAACAGCCATGATAAAAAAGAAGGTGCTCAAGTCTCAGAGCTGAGCACAATGGCAAGACCTGTTGCTTGAAATGTTAACTACATTAACTGAACCATCTGTAACTCACTGGTGACAGTTTCACTGCAAATTGCGTGTATAAATCTGAACTAATTATATCCAATTTTAAATTATGTTTCAAGTTGAATTCCAGAAAGAAACTCAAAATGTTGAAACCCAAGACAGTGAGAACTGAAACTGTTCTTATGAAATAGTATTCAGGTAACTTGAAGCCCTTTGCAATAATCTGCCCTGCAAGGCAGAGGCTCTCTCTTAAGCACAAGGAGGTCTCTTCTTAGAGTAAGACACCAAGAACCATTGCTATGCCATGTGCAGGTACCAAGTCCCCAAGGGCTTCCACTCACAGCAATGCAATTCTGTTTCTCACTATCTGAAATTCAGAATCAGATGAAGATTTGAGAAATTATCAAAGAAAATTATTATAGGCTTTGACTACACCTACCCACAACAGGAGCAGTTGTGAGTGCCAACTTTAACTCTTTTTAAAATCAATAGTTTGGTTACAAATATGAATGTGAATGAAGGAGCACATTAAGCCTGTCAGGACAAAAAAAATATAGTCCTCTACCAATAAATTGCTGCACTAATGTAGTTTTTTCTTAAGACAAGTATTATATCAAATTTTAAAGCAGATGTGAAGCTTTTCGAAAAAGCTATCATTGACATATGCATTAAGATAAAGCTCACACTGCTGGCTCAGTTCTTCCAGAGTCAAGACACAGCAGAGCTGCTTCGATTCAGCTTTTTGTTGCTTCTTCACAGCCTTCCTGCTCTGTCTGCACTGTGGTATTTAAACAGCCTTGCTTTTCTCCTATGCTCGCCAAAACACTCCTCAGGATCTAAAGAAGGTGGAACTGCCCTGAGGAATAGAGATGTGTCCCAATTAAGAGATTAACGTTTACAGATCACCAACTTCACCACTAGATCAAAATCAACAGGAAATGTTGAGTGAAAATAATTTTTCTCAGCATAGACCTAATGCTCATCTTTTTCTTACATCTGCTTAGTTGCAGGGTAAATTTGCAGCACAGAGTAATTGGATTCACAGTCAGATTGAAACATCTCAATTCTGAGTACTGAGAGTCACAAAAACCCCCCACTGAACTGCAATAAAAGATGGGAGTAGAAAGGACACACAGCCTCACTCTGCCCTCAAAACCTGTCAGAAGCTCTATGAAACTCAACTAAGAGGACACCTAAAGTATATTTCTTCCTTTTCAATATGATATTCAAGTGAAGAAGCACCTCAGCATTATGGAAAAATAGGCTTAGGTGTGGACAAACTCTTCATCAAGTTGTTGACAAAGGTAGAGAAACCATTAAAATCTATTCTTTTGAAAGCATTCAATGATTTATTAATATCAACCCATCATACTGAAGCACCTTACAAGTGTCATGACAATTACGTACAGGTAAAACCTTCCCATCTTTACTTCTAGAAAAATTCCTTTCCACAATAACTGATCAAAAAACCCAAAAACTTTTCAGCTCCTCTCTGGATACATGCTGTGTCAATTATTTAAATATTCTAATGCTCATTTACCATGTGACAGTAAACTAAGACAGACTTTGAAAGTTAAAAAGGAACTGAAAACAGGACATCTTCACAAACAAGAGACGCAAAAAAACTTGTGTCGACAACAAGAGAAAAGCTGAAGTAAGAAAAAGGCTACATACAAACAGCTAACAGAAAAAGGCTACAAAAAGAAAACACTTTACAAAGAAAAGCTTTGCCTTTAACTGGATACGTCTTTAGCAGGGAATGAACAAGCCTTCCTGAGCTTGTTAGAATTTCAACAAGTCAAATCTTTCATTTAGATAATTGGGGATGAATTCTAGCTATTTCACACATCCTTAAGACAAGGGGTGGTTTTGCAGCTTAACATAAATTTTGACAAAATTCAGATACATACTAGCTTTTGTACTTCAAAAAGCAGACCGCTTCTTCCTCCTCAAAAATTAGTGTCTTGACTTAATGGTCTAAGGATTAGTAATGAGCCCTCAGCCATATGGCCTTATTTCACAATACTCAGGCAGCTACATACCTCTTCCATCACTTCTGATATTCTTCAAAAACAAAGTTAATAACCCATTTGAAGGAATTAGGTGAAAAGAAAAATGTTATAAACAAGAACTAAATGCTATCAGGTATATTTTATTAACAACAACCAATCCAGTATTCCAAGACCCATTAAGAAACATAAAGCTGCCTCACTTCAGCTATCAGTTACTCTAACATTCTTTAGACTACATGAACTCCACACTGAATTTATTTGGTTTAGGTTTCCAGTTCCACTTCAGTGAGGCACAAAAAGCATCAGGAATTGTAGCATCCTGACTTCACTTCAGCTGATTGTTTCCTTTTGCTTATTTTCTTGGCTTTTTAGAAAGCAAACAAAGTAAAGCAAAAATACCAATTTAATGAAAGGATAAGGAGACTAAGACTTACTGCAGAATCTAAAAATGTAGACAATGTGAGTCTTAGCTATGCTTTAGGTACCTGAAGGAGGAGTGTTCACCGTGGCCTGGCAAAGTGATGGGAGGAGCTGGAGACTGGATGTACATTGACTGCCCAGATGTCTGTGTGCCTTTCCTGATCAGCTTTCCAGTGTTAGGATCATATATTCGAACTTCAGGACCAGGTTGAGACTTCGGATGGATGGGTGTTGGGTGAAACAGAGCAGTCTGAAATGTGCTGGGTGTATCAGGAAACGTGGCAGGGCTATTTTCTCTGTTAGATGGAGTTCAGAAAAAAAATTGCATTAGAAATTTAAATGAGCTATCTAGCCAGAACATAAAAAATGAGCATTCCCTTTTCTTCTAAAGCAGAAGAGAGAAATGGTTTGGAAAATTTCTAAAGAAACATTTCTTCTCCTCCACCTCATTAAAGTCCCACTGAATTTAAAACAGAAAACTGCAAATACAAGATAATGTCATGTTTAAATTACTAAAACATTAGTAAGTGTGCCTTATAAATTGTCTAAACACAAAGTCACTGAAATTATTTCCAGGTAGTAACAACAGCACAATTAGCAAAGCATGATAATCTGCATATATGCAACAAAGAGAAAAGCAGGCTATTGTATCCATCCTTCTATTTGCTCTCCAAATTTGCTCAGAGAAAATAAACGCATAGTATTAACTTGCAAGTCATCCTAACTAATTTTTGAAAATACTAAACTGCCTATGATCACCCAGCTGCATTTTATAAACATAACTTTAAAAGCGTCAGCAGAAACATTCAGAGATCAGTTTGCAGGAATCACCATTATGGCATACTATCCAATTGTGATGAAGTACCACAAAAAAAAAAAAGGGCAAGCAAATTGAATAATTAAAAAAAATCATTAATTAAAACAGCATGTTATGCCCCATGAATGCAATGCTATGTTAAAAAAGATTCAATTAATTCGTAACAAATACTAGAAGTGACACAAAACTGGAGTTTTTACCAGATGCATTAAGAGAAGTTTCTGAAGTAGTCTTGTAGCAATAACATGGTAAATCAATTCCAAGTTTACCTATTCTTTTCTTGCTATCTTAAGTTCATTTTACATGCAAATGCTTTCTCAGGCTTCTCCCCTCCCCTAGTTTGTATGTGCTTTGGACCTGTAATTGCTTTTTCAAGCGGCTTCATTAAAGAGAAAATCTCTTCCGAAGTAGCTGCACATATTGGGTTAAAGCAAAGGTATTTGCATTAAGACGGATAACTTACTGACTGAAGCTTGTGTGTGGGGGAAGTGTGAAGTTAAGAGGTATTGTAACTGAAACACAGAAGTAGGAAAAATTATCATGTTTCAGTAAAATGGAAGAGTAAATTAATAGAGGGAGGAAGACTAACATTCATCTAGACATTAAAAAAACCCCAAAACTTCACAAGCTACTGTCCAGGTTTCTACTGCAAACTTAGCAGTGTCAAATTAAGCATCCCTTGCAAATATTCCAAAGTTTGATTTAAAACCATCAGACAGTATTTTTTAAATACTAATTATCCTAGTCAAGCCATAAGCAGGCTACATGTCTTTTCCCAACTTATAGGGATCCTGGGTCTCAACCTACTGCTGCATTTGATAAATGCCCTCACTGCCACACGTTTCTTCTTTTGGTGTCTTCAAAGCCTAACACACCCATGTTCTGCCCTCAAAGGGCATCTTGTAAGTAAAAAGTAAATCTCTAGCATAGCGAATTGCAGCAGTATCAGTTTAATACAGAAATCCCACTATGCTGTGCTCCTTCCTGTCTAAACATGGAAGGGAATATCCTCCATTATGCTTGCAAGAGATGTGGGTCTATCCAAACAGGTAAGTCAAGAAGCAGAAGCTGGCTTGACAGTACCTTGCAATGAGTTACTTCAGCCATGCCACTATCCTGCAGAGGACTGTTATTGTCTGACTTTCTCTTTACTAATAATGTTTTTGGCTGCCTCTTCTATTTACTGTCACCCTACAGTGCACTAATTACTTTTAACCTTTTCTCTTTCAGCACTTTCTTATCATCCCAAAACTGCCTCTCACTAGTTCCTATCTTTCAGCTTTTGCTTCCAATTCTTCTTAGAATTTTCTACGGCATTTTCCTGTTTCTCTCTTTCCCATCACTACCAAATTTCACCAAAAAATGCCATACTTCACTAGTTCCTCATGAAGTCAAAGTATGTACATTTTTTGGCAGCATGAGTGATCCCGTGCTTTGGTGGCATTCCCTCCATTTGGTGGCTTACAGATAAACTGAAAAGGGCAACTTCTCCAAATTAAAAGAGCTAAAAACAGTAACTGCTAAAGAAAGTAACGTTACCACAAGTTTTCTCCTGACTGTGCTAGTTACTGAACTGCCTCCTGATCCCTTGACAGTCTTCAGTTTAAGCAAAAGAGAAATGGACAAAACCAGGGAGGTCTTCCATAGAATCCATAAGCACCTGAATTTATCAGAAACCAATTTATTAACAAATCAGAATAACCTGCTTTCATGGCCCCCATTCCCTCAAGGAACAGCACTTACCTGTGTGTTTTGATGTAGTCATCCTTTAAGGGAAAGAGCTGTTCCTCAACCTTGTCCCAGCGCTCCAGGCAGCTCCACAGCCAATCAGGGTTTACGACATGGAGATCCTTGCAGTCCTGAGCTTGCCGTACTTTCTCTGTGCCTATTACAGAGTCAAACACAACATAACAGTGTTCTCAGAAACACAGAAGACAAACCAGTGTATAGTTAAAACTAAGAACATTTTGTCATCAATTGTACAGAAAAAAAAAAAGGCACCACTCCTCCCCACTCCAACAAAACAATCACAAGTAATAAAAGCAAGAATCTGAATAAGATGCAGTAGCTCAGACTCCAGCTGGATGAGGGGAACTTTCTGAAGAGCTGGCACCATGGAAATAGCCCGCTAAGATTTACGCAGAAAATCTCTGCATCTTCTCAGCGTGTTAGTCCAACAAACAACACAAGTGCACTTTTGTATAACATCTCCTTCACTTGTGTTTGTTAGTAGTCCAAGAAAAAGCAGTTTTTCAATGCTATTGAAGCCTGACTAACTTATCATACTAACTTTTTTACACATGGCCCTCTGTTCATACAGCGTGCTACCTTTCAACCCAACCTGTCACCCACCCAACCTCCATCTACCAGAGAATGGAGGCAAAGCAGATAGAATTCCTTTGTGCTGAAACACGAACAAAGAATGCGAAGCTAAACATGGCAGGCTAGATGCAGTCCAGGTGAGACCATCAACAGTGCAGCTTGCAAGTAACAGGTGATCTCAAATTCTACTCTCTGAGGATAACAGAACAACAGAGAAACTCAGTAAAGTTACTATAAATCTGCCAAAAAGCACAAAAATCAGCACTGTGGTTTAATCCCAGCCACTTGTAGACTCCTCCAACCATGCCAGTGGGGTGGGGAGGAGAATCAGGGAAAAAAAAACTACACTAGTGAGCTAACAACAGCTAAGGAAACAAAGTAAAATATAATAATACTAATAATATGAGCCCTTGTCTGTTTTCACACACGTGAGAACAATGAAGCCTCCAGAAAAAAAAAAAAAAAGACATTTTAGAACAATTCTGACAAGCAAGCAGGAACAGTAAATTAATTTGATGTTTTCAGAGTTCCCTGGAGTTTCATCTTCATGATTGTCATTTAACAATAAAATTTTACTTGTTTCAATTTAGATGAAAATCTAAATTGTGATGAAATGCTTCTTCACATAATTTGAAGATGAGACAAAGCAGCTAATCTCAAATATTTAATACCCTTTGTAAAACCTGAACTACAATCCACTGGGATAGACAGATGAACTGAAATGCACTTGAGGATTGATCTAACTAGTTGGTTAGACAGCTCAGTTTAAGACATCTGTAAGATTAAATGACTAAACAGAAAGAACAAGAGAATTGTCCTTTATGAAACTCCTGAAAGCCTCTGTTTCCCTACCTTTCATACCCCAAACCCAATGGAATACAGGAGCAGGGCTACATTTTGCTCTAGATACACATATTTTTTTTCTTGGATTTAGATTAGCAGAAAACAATGTTGTGTGCACAAATATATTTCTTATTTCTTCAGGGGTAAATGCAACCAGTTGCATAGTTCAGGATGTAAGAGCTGTACATATAAAGCTTTCTCCACAGCAGTATCATTGAAAAAAAAAAGTTAACTTAAGAACTTAAACACAAAAAAAAGTACTTCAAGACACAGTCCTGTCCAAACCTCTAATGACTTGGACAACATATTTTCATTTTTGCCACGTAATACAAATAAAACCACTGTCCAACAAAGATTCAGTGAAAACAATTTTAGAACTGCAGCTGTGTTAAACCCAGCACACCTCTGCAGTTCAAGAGGTTTTAACCGGCTAAAACATAAAATCTTTATAAGGGAGGTCAATGTACTCCCTGAAATCATACATGCCCTGATTTAAGAAATCTGTTTTCCAATTAATTATCAGTTACAAAAGCAATTGAGAAGAATTTCATGCAACAGTTGCTGGAAATGAGCCAGTTTAGAGTGCCAGAAGGAGATTTGACTGGAGATATTAATATTTAATTAACCTCAATAGGAATTGTAGAAATACCTGCAGTTAGAAATAGTTATGTATAAACCTGTATTTAATTTATACACAGGGTATATTTCATAAGAAATAAAGCAAAGGTTCTGAAAGAATCATTTAGGAGATCTTGGAGAAAAAGGATTGAAGAAGTTTAAGGCTTAGCTTGGACATTGCTTTCTTTTGAGAATAAAGGAGAAAGGAATGAAAACATGAGAAAAACAAATCAGCAAGAAGACAGCTGTTATAAACAGGATATAAAATCAGGTTCATAAGCATAAGAGCTTCAGAGCAAAAAAAAGCAACAAGAGCAAGAAGTCTGGTAGAAGTTTAGGCATCTGTGCTTGTTATTAAATACTGCATCAAATATCAGACACAGCTGGCAATATTGTCCTGCACATAACAGCTCTGGAGCTGACTGAATGCCACATGCAGTAGCAGTGGTTTCACTAGTGAGCACACACAACAGAGCTGGTGATGCTGTTGGATAGATGGCACTATGCTGCTCCTTCTGGACTTCATCAGGGGAAACATGGACAAAACTGTAAAATTGCATCTTCACCTCATGTTAAATCTGTGAAGTTACATGAGGAGATGGCTTTGTCCAACTGTTTTTCAAACTCATGTTTCTGCACTGATGTCAGGTGTTTCATCTTGCTGCTACTTCCTCCCCACCCCCACATTCTGCATTCACACATCTGATTGTTTCATACTGGATGTATGCTCAGGAGTCACGCAAATTCTTCTAGTTGACAGGACTGTGACAGAAAACTTAAACACGAAAGCCAAAACAACACAATTTTGTATGAAGGTGCTACTGGAACTAGATGGTTTTTAAGGTCCCTAACAACCTAAATGTTCTAGGATTCTGTGAAAGCTGGTGACACAGACTTGTAGCCAAACCCACCTCCCAAGAATCAAAAGTCTTACCTTTCTCACCTCCACAACATCAAGGCTTTCTGCCTCCTCCCCATTTCTAAAGTTCAGTGGCCTATGGCACACGCCAGCACACTGAAAACTGCATGAGAGAACATAAATGTGTCCTCTTGGGGAGGGCTTCCTATTTCTAGCTGACATCTTCACAAATCAAGATTTCACATGTATAATCTACTTCAAGCAACATTTGGTGAAACACCAAATTTAACTAGGAGAAGAAATAGCACTGTGATAATATGTTTGCTGTCTCCTCTCCCTTTCCCCAGTGTAACTTCTTTTTGAACTACACTCTTAACACAAAACAGCAAAAAGATTTTAATCCATCCAAGCAACAGCACTTCTGATGCAGCTAAAAACATCTGAATTACCCAGCTGAGATGAAAATCACTTAGAGAAAAACGATCTTCCAGACTATTTTCTTGCATTATTGTCATCTAATTACCTTCCCCTACTTCAAATTCTAAAATTGTTCCAAAAAGTTAAAAAGGCACAGAAGGTTTCCCACATGAAGCAACTGGGGGCCAAATTTATCCCATCTACTCTCTGATGGTACAGTCTGAAGCAGATAGTATCAGAAAATGTTATTTTCAAAGCTCATCAATTCTACTTCTGAACTTGCTGAAAACAGTGCTCAGCTGACTGTGGCCTCTGATTCAATGTCACCCATGCAGAACTCAGTGTAAGTGCTCAAGGCTGTGTCAGGACTAACCAAAGCACACAATGGGGAGAGATCACCAGCAGCACTTGCAGAACTTTCTCCTGATTCCAACACACCAAAATCAACATATCCTTATGGCAGTTTGCAACCAGGCTGCCAGACACTGACTGGAAAATCTGATCACTAAAAATTTATTTTTCTTCAGTAATTTTTATATATATAGATCTTGATTTATAATCAAACCCTCTTCTGCAAGAACACTGACCTAAAACAAGTGACAGATGTGCTGTTCTGAAGATATGCCTAAAATTCAGGCTTAACTCTGCACTGTAAAACCAACAGGCTTATCTGGTCAGTGGCCAAGTTTAGAGCAATGCTTAACCCGATTTTTTTAAAAAGACACAGCCCCTGAATATTTTTCAGGAAAAATTGCTGTTGACACATCACAGGAGTAGGAAATGGCATGGACTCAAATATATTTTGAAAAACAAAAGAAAAACTTGGGGCCTAAACTGATGTATTTCCATTCCTACCACACTACAATAATTTTTGAGAGATCTGAACAGCTCTATCTGCTCCACCAGCAAAAACTCAGTACAAGAATCAACTACAGTCTTTCATCTGTTCAGGAAGGAACATAACAAGGTTTATGAAATACTGTGATAACTGCTTAGTCAAGTGTGTACACAGCTAAAAAAACTCATCCTACAGTGCAGTTCACTGATGCATAAAGCAAACAGCAGATGTTTCAAAAACTGAAGCAAGATTTATGCAGCCCATAGATAAGTGGAAAGGACTATAGGATAGCCTTTTGTCAGTCACTCAGACCTATGAAAGCTGATTAGATGATGCAAAGATCCTGTATTTTATAGTAATTCAGGCAGTAATTTCTGCCCTATGTAATGAAAGAAGCCCTAATTTTTTTCAGGAACAAGTATTTATTTAATTTCAGAATTCAGAGTATCTGTGTCTACAGGGAAACAAACAGCCTGTTTGCAGAGAAAGAGACAAGTATATATAAAGAATAAAAAATTTAAACTATTTATCCTAATAGGCTGGGAAGAATGCTGTAAAAACAACCTAAAACGAGCTGTTAATTTCAATACACCAAGTATGATGAGGTCACTTGGCAGGGAAACCCCATCACTTCAAAACCTAAGGTGTAACTCTGTTTTACACTGACTTACTTCCTCTGCCAAATTCTTCCTTTGCCTTCAAAATGAGAAAGGTAATAATATTTACCTCCAAATACTGCTGCAGATTAAGTATGTGCCTTCTTTACATCTCAGCTAGTAAAAAGTAAACATACACATTCAGCTGCTGGTCAGAGTCCCAAGTCTGCTGCTGTTAGTGGTGTCACCCAAAAGACTGAACTAAAAGGTATTTCAGAATCACTTTTCACAAACATGTCAAAAGAAGATAAAAAGATAAAAGTATAGATAACAATGTTTCCTGGTCTCACATCATGGACTTCTGAAAAAAACTCAAGAAGGGACATGCTTTTGTTTCCCCTTTTCACCAGCAATTAGACATCAAGCAGTGCTTCAGATGCTTGCCACAGGAGCCAAAGATGCAATATTTGTATGGCTTACTGTCAGCAAGAGGCTTGTAATAATTTGCTCTCTAACCATGAAAGAATCACTATGAATATCACATTGACAGATGAATTATCACAAATCCAGCTGTGACAGGACAATATTTAAACCCTTAAAATCTCTGATGAAGAAGTTCCCTTCATGAAATTAGAACAATTCAGCCTAACTACTCCCATCTTCCAGAGGACAGAATAAGTCTCCAGTTGAAAAAAAACCCAAAACCCCATCAAAAAACCAGAACCAGTTAATCCACAAGGATCTTACAAAGGGTTATTGGATAATACTGTTTTATTCACTCTAAATGCCTCTATTTCACTGCCATTGTTACAGACATAATTATTAAGTGATGATGAAAAATGACAATAGTATTGCCCATTAGGCACAAATGACTGTCAATTTGCCTCAACTGGAATTAGTGCGATATCCAATTTAATCAAAAAACAAAGTTAAAACAGTTTTTCATATTCAGATGTACTTTAGTATGATTCACTAAGAATGTGCAGGTGGCAAATAATTTATTTATAAAAATAGAACACAAGGATGCATGGATGCATCTACATAAACACACAACCCTCAAACAGTACATTCAAAAAAAAAAAAAACCACAACAAACCAACCAATAAAAAGTCAACTGCTCCTTATCAAATGATGTATACCTTAATGGATTTCTCAACACTTTTCATTCTAGAGAAATGTGTATGTTTGGGAGAGTCTCATTTACATTTATCCTATCAATTTTACCCCATCACACAACAGATGTATCTGATGTATAGCTACATTCAGAAGTCATCTAGTTTAAGATAAACAAAGTGATTTTTGAAATGAAACATTTTAAGATTTGAAATTGGAAAATCATCTCTTATACTGATGGCTATTATGCCTCCAATGAAGTATGATAAACTTGCATAATTCCTTGCTGAAATAATTACTCCTATTTATGAAGTTTTAAAACAGCTGTTCAGCAACAGTAGTAAAACAATGAGGTCTCAAACTGATGCATCCACTGATTTCAAAGCTTCACATTCACTGTTGCAAGTATCACATCTTCACAACCCAGAATCCCAGCTAATCTCAATGCATCTAATTCCATCTTCTGAGGTTTAGGTTGTTTTTACTACTAAAGTGTCTATCTCAATTTATCATATGTGTTTGCTACTTAAATGCCTCTTGACATACAGACTCTTAAAACACAAGCAAATGAAACCAAGCTGCTTCTGATGGACTAAAACCCCACATGAACAGAGGTAAAAAAAAAATAAAATCCAAAAAGCGGCAGATAATGTATTTCTTTGCTTATGATGTCTAAGTGTGTCCTAAAAGCACCTGTAAATTTTAGATGATTCAAAACATGCCGTTTTACTTTTGGATTTCATGGATTTGACTATCAGATATTTAGATTCCATATAATTTCAAAAGGCCAGCAATGATGGAACCAAGCCTCAGGCTGCACCCATAAAAACCAGTGTGCTAGAAGCTAGAGCTGCTGACTGGTAGCTCCTCTATGGCAGCTACCAATGGTACATTGCTATCCATTACAGCTATAAAAAACCAGGCAGCTTTGTCAAAGACAACCTAAAAGTTATGCTAAACTCTTACATTTCCTTTGACAAAATAATACAGTTAAAGCACAGCACAGTGACAGGGCATTAGCAGTCTCTTAAAATAATTTGTTTGAATTCCATACCAAGTGAAATTGAACCATGAGAGATGAATGTGAGAAACTGAGAAAGAGTAGCAAGATGACCATAAACTTGGTAGCAAGATGACCATAAACATTTCTTGCAGACAAATATTAAGGATTTCTATTCAACAACTCTAAGTCTTTGACAATTACTATCACCAATTCTTAACAAAAAACTGAGATATGATACATTGCATCAGAGGGTATTTAGTAGGTCCTACTTTTAACAATTAAAAGTCACATTTGAGCAAAAAGAAGAGAAAGATCCTTTTAAAAAGGCTGCTAAGTTGTTTTAGGAAGAATCTTTCATTTTGGTTCTAATCTCAGTTACATTAAAGTCTGTAGATTATACAAAAGAGCTCTAGGCATAAACTCTAACAGACTAAAAGCTGCTCAAATACCTACCTGTCCTTGCAGCAATGAGATGTGTTGCTTTATCAGGATCATCGGCACTAAGTACGAGATTCTTCACAATTTTAGCTCCAAGTGCTGTGGCATGATAGTGTTCCCGCGTCTTTTCAATAGGGAAGTTTGTCGGGTAAAGTCCACTAAATATTATCGTTACGTCTGCCAAGACTTTACTTTTTAGTTCTGGTACTATTTTTCTGATGTCTGGAATTTCCTCAATCTCTTTTTTCAGGTATTTATCATACTTTGTGTAATAATCAGTGTGAACTCGCACAAGGATCTCCTCAAGGTATATCAAATGGTCATCGTCATCTGTATCATCTTCCTCCTCTTCCTCCTCCATGCTCTGGTCTAAGGACTCACCCATTGTAATTCCAGACTGTTCACTAATCTGAGATTCTGTTTCAGCTTCTTTCTTGTCTCCAGACCCATTTCCTAAATCACAAAGGCTTTCCTGTTCACTTTCCTCTTGTGCTTCAGGATCAATTTTGTCCTGGATATTTTCATTAGGTAAAGACTCTGTGTCCCCAGAATGGTTCACCAGACCATCCTTTTTCTCACCCACATCAGTGCAACTCTCTTGCTCCAAATTTTCATCTTGCAGAGGTTGTTTGGACTTCTTCCAACTTCTCTTTTCCTCATTCTCACTATCTGATACAGAAGTGGATGACTTTTTGGTATCCAATCCGTCGTCACTTTCACTGTCACTAGACAGTTCAAAGTCCAAGTCATTTGTTGTCTTCTCTTGGGTTTGCTGCTTCTCCATAAGTGTTGTATCAACTTGTTCCAAAAAAATCTGAGATTCTTTTGCATTTGCCAAATCATCAGTGACCTCACTGTCCATTTTGTGACCAGCGCTATCATTTAAGGAGTCCTGGGCATTAACTTTATTGTGAGAGTTCACATCCCCATCAGATGTTTCACTGCTTACAGAAGTACCCCCATTTGCAGTGCAAGTGTCCTTTGCAGTTTTCTTGAGACCATTACTGTGCTCTTCTACACATGTAACATTTTTTATTTCTTCAACATCTTTTGCTGAAATCATTGCTGAATCCAATGCCTCAGGTTTTGCAGAGTGGTTTGCTAAGACATGGGCAAGAAAGAAAACATATTTTCCCTTTTTTCTTCTTTTTAGATTAATGAAAATTTAATTTTCCTTGACCTTAAACACAGAGTTTACACATGGACTTAGATTTAATTATGCTTGGAAGTGATCACTAGACTTTTCAAAGTTGTTAAAATTCTCTAGGTGTCAATGATTACTAGAAAGGACTTTCAAACATAACATTACTTTAGTAAAGAAGCTACATAAGCAGTTTTTTTCCTTTAAATCATAGGTCATAAGTAATTATTTGTTTACTCTGCAAGCATTAAAGGATTTATCTTGCAGTGTAAATTTTACAATTACAACTTAGAGCAATGAAAATAAACAATTGGGTGCACAAGGGTACAATTTTCTTCATAAAGTCCTAATCCAGAACTACAGTACAAGAACTTTATTTATAAACAGCCATGTCTTTCATATTACCTAATTTTCATTACAAAATAACTTAACTTTAGTGCTTGAGAAGACATACTTATTTTAGCAACACAAAGGTGCCATTCAAGCTTAATTTAAGGCTGATGGCACGCAAGCAAAAGGGTAATAGAGTCAAAAGCTGAAGAATAGTTTTAATATGTGTCCACAGATGTCTGCAGAAGTAGAGAGACAAAGAAACTGCAGACTTGAAAATTGTTGCACACAAACATTCACTGGGATCACCGTGAAATCTCGCTATTTTGTCTCCCTTTTGTGCGCATGTTCCTGCCCTGCAAGTAATGACAGGAGTCAAGTGTAGAGGTCTCACATCACAGTGACCTGATTCAGCTTGATGATACTACTTCTATTGTTGTATGGGACACTTCTATCAACAAGGGAAAGAGAGCAATGTGAGAAGTGTTCAATTAAAAAAAACCCCTCAAACCCTTGGCTAAATTGGCAAAAGCCTGACAATTCTTTCTTATGACATTGTGTTTCAAATACATTTTGCCCCTAAATAATAACCAATTAATATGCAATGTGTACTTTCTAAATCCATTATGTGTATTACACTGCTGAGCCTGTTGAACATAGGATTCTTGTGTCAAATGCCAGAACACCATGTTCACTAGGTGCTGAAAATTCAAACTAGTTTTATTAGCACGATTTAGACTGGGAGGCAAGCAGATTTCAACATTCATTTTCAGCAGTGTGTTGAGACCAGAGTTTATTACCTATTCCTCCAAGTCCCAAGGGCAAGGAAGGGGACTGAAGAGGTGAAACCTATAGAGGAGAAAAAGCTTGTTTTACATGGGGGTGTGAGGGAGAAAGTGTCCCCCTCTACAAGTTCTTCAAGAGTTTGGTGTATTTCCACATCAGCTCTCGGCCACAACACTTATTACTGCTTCACTTCTGCTCTGCTTGATGCCAGAAGGAATGCTCTCAGTAAGAACAGTCCAGTTTCACCAAGCTACTCACATTTGTACTGTCAACTTCAATAGTCTGGGATTGTCCATCTGAGCACAACTGCAGTATTACTAAGACCATCTCAATGACATATCTATCATGTTTGTTTTTAAACCATGTCTATAACTTTGTCCACTTTTCAATCTAATTACCTTTCTTCTTCATTTGCATTTCTCTTGATCCAGGAGGTGCATTAATATCACCTATACCCTGAAAGTATACATATTTCTTCACAGTTATCAAATTGGGTGCAAACTTCCAAACATCCTCTCTATCATCAATGATGCAAACCATGGAATCTCCACAAGGAAACAGATCTCTAAGAGACAAAAGAGTTGATAAATTAAGCCAGTTTTAGAAATGTATATAGCAATGAAATCAATTTCTCTGGATGCCCTGGTTTATTATAAGCATGTCAGCAGTACATGGAACTTACAAAAGAAACTTACAAAAAGCCAGCAATATTAAAATTATGGAATTCAAAACACAAGCTCTGAACAAATTAAACTTAGTGGATAAAAGGGAAACAGCTCTTTTAAAATCTATGTTCCAAAGGCTAAAAGCAGAAAACAAGAAACATCTGTAAGAACAAACCATTGCAACATTTCAGTCTGGTTTTCTTTGGTTTTTGTCAACCAATAGCCCAAAGTCAACTTTCACAAGGTGAATACACTACCTATATATGGATAGGTAAAAGACAGAAGAAGAGTTTTCAAAGAGTAGATTCATTCAATCCAAGATAAAGGAAAGAGAATTACTAATATCACCCATCACCTAGGAGGAAGAAGAGGTGGCGTACTTAAGATGCATATAAAAAACATCAAGAAAAAAAGCTTCTCATTTGCTACAGTCAGGTGTGGAGGGGCAATAACTACGTATTTCATAAAGTTGCATTAAACAGATCTGTCTTAGAAAAAAATTTTTGCTTTATACTCTGAAAAAAGAAAGAATACTCTGAAAAAGATCAGAATGTGAATTTAGACTGGAACATAAATTCAAGGCTCCAGATGACCTGATTTCAAGAAACACTAGGAACAGAAGGTGCTTTTAGCACATTTGAAAGCCAGAATACTAGGTATTCAATTATGAATTAAACTCCAACTGAGAATTCTGGTTTAATTAAAAACTCCACAACATAAAAGTCATTATACAAGATCACAAGAAAAAGTGGAAATATGGTTGTTATTACAAGATTAAGAAGTGTAAGTGAAAACATGATGCAATGGTATCTTACAGAACACTTACTGTTCTGCTACCACAGAACCCATTAAGTAGAGGAAATGCTGCAATGCCCAACACCTCAGTTTTACTGAGATGGTGCTGATATTTAAGAGACAGACAAAGAAGGATATGAACACATTAAATGCAGAGGGAGTAATTTTTATTTTATTTAGCATATCTTCTCTGCTTGTTGTCATGTTTTGTATAATGCCTAAGATCCACATACATACCTAAGGTTCCCAGTTTTAGAAAATGGATCAATACATTCATCCCTTGACAATATCCGATGGGAAAAAAGCTTCTTTTCAGGGTCCAAAAATCCTTTTGGAAAAAGAAATTAAAAAGTTAATGTTCAAGATGTTTGTTCCTTGCTTATATTTTATATACTTCTGCTATTTTAATTTGCGCAACAGCAGCTTAACAGACAACTTTAAGGCATGAGATCAGATGGGAGAAAGTACAGTGGATCAAGTATTTGTAGCTAATTCAGTGAGACTAATTTTAAAAATTCCACCTAATTTTCTTTCAAGATGGCAACAAAACTGAATTTGCGACAGCCAAATAAATACTGCTGAAAGAGATACAGCAGTGATAGACACACAATTTTTGCAACTTACATTTATCTCTCTATAGTTGGCTCTTTAAAGCTAAATGCTCTCCTTAGCTCATTATGCCTAGGGACTGCAGAGAAGTCTCACAAGAGTCGGCAGTGTGCTGCAATATTTAAGCACAGTAGGAAGTTAAGAGACAGTTCCAGCCGGAGCTCTTGCATTTGTAGGTTTTAAGTTGTACCTCTAACAACTACTTCAGTACATTTACACATAATGAATATATTCTGGGACTTCTAGAAATATTTAGGCCCAGTTGTAGTAACTTTTCTGACTGTGCTTTTTAAAAAAGCAAATGAACAAACAAAAAAACCCCAAAACCAAATCAGAAGCTGTGCTAGCTGATCTTCAATAAAGTGCTATTATTTAGGAAAATGATGACTTGGGTGTACAAACACACATGCACATGCTTCTGAACCTAGTCTCCAGTAATGAAGTTCACCTTCATGAGCAGATCACAGCCACATAACTGCTTAGAAAGAAACTGGCATATTACATGCTAACCTGTACTTTTGTTTTACTGAATTCATACTGAAACTAGTGTCAACTTCATTATTTTTATGAATAATACAAAGCAGTCAATACTTACTTGGGAACCATCTTTTCAAGTCTTACTGTCTTTTACTTTAATGATGGCCATATTACAACCAGAAACAGAATTCAAAATGACTACATAGTTGCTCTATGGACCAACTTTAATTTTCTTTCAAGGAGCTCAGATTTGCACAGAACATATGTTCAACTCCTTTTAACAGTCTAGCTCCCAAGAGTACCTTAAGTTGGGACTTCAGAAATAAAGTTAAAAAAAAACCTAAAAATCAGTCATCACTTCTGAAAGTTGATCCTGTATGTAATTAATATTGATGTGTAATTGGAATAACTTAAAACCCATAAAAGCAAGAAAATTCTGAGTTAAGGACAGAGGTTCAACCTTAACTCACCCGACTATGCTTAAGAATTGCTGCAAACTCGTAGAATCATCCCCTGTAGTGAGACCCTTGCAGTACCTAGGCATAATGAATTGAGAGAATTAGCTACAAAGATTTATTGCTGCACACACATATACTTTGACAAACTACAAAAGCTGTCACACAAGTTGCTGTTCTCCCCAACAAAATTCTCTGCTGCTAATTGTCTGAATCCACAGGAACTCTCTATGCTGTAATTAGACAGAAGTGCACTGATTACATGGCAAAATTTCAGTGAGGCACTCAGCTGCAATGTTGCCAAGCTAAAACTGTAAGAAAAATGAAGTTGAACTAAAAAAGTCCAAATGCAGAAAGCCTGGCTGCCAGAGATTAGAGATAAAGTAGCATTCCTTAAGCTTCACAGTAATACTATACCACTAAACTAAAAATACACTGAGGATAGAGCTCATCAAAGATCCATCTGCAAAGATACAAGCCCACTTCAGGAGAGTCCAAGGTTAAAGCTACCTGAGTAACAACACAGAAAACAGCACTGGTCTCTTTTTAAAAAGTTCTTTCCAAGTCAAACTGGTTTCTTTTAGAGGTTCCCTAGTCAACTAAATCAACATAAACAATTTGATGTTTTCACATCTCAGGGAAAGGGCAGATAACATTTCCCTAATTTCATCATTTGTTTTCTTCAACACACCTGCACCCACCAAAGCCACTCCCTCACTCTCCTCTGCAGCTAGACAGGGGAGAGAAAATATAATGAAGGGTTTGTGGCTTGAGACAGGGACCAAGAGACTGGGACAAAGTGAGCTTCCATTTAGTCTCATAAATTAGACACTGTGCTAGGTATGCCCCGAAGTTTCTTGAAGAAACTGAAGACACTGTAATTATCCTTTGCCACATTAGGAAGGACTATCCAGTAGACTCATGTAGCAGAGACTATTGCCCCAGTTGTTTGTTTCCCACCTCACACTGGCTCTTTGCACACAGACTCACCAAATGGTATTGCCTGCTCTTATATAGACTCTCTTAAAAAATAAAATTAGTAAATAAGTAAAAACTAAGTTAAAACCATCAGAAGATACAATGTTGAAAACTAACTCATATTGGGGATGTCTCAAATTTTAGAGAAAGATTGAGTAAAATAGCAGTTCCCAGGAGAAGTTATATAAGAGTTAGAACCAACATGAATTTGAAAAAGCCCTTTTATAAATAAAACTAAAATTGAATTTCTGAAGAATCAGGTTACCTTCAGTTCTACTTGACATTATACTTTACAACCTGGAAAGAGCTGTTGACCCAATCTTTCAAAAGCTGGGACAATTTCAGGTACTGGTGATTATACATACACACTGTATACATCTGTAATATACTTGCTGTAACAAACCATACATATGAATGCTCTCAACTTGGTCCTCCTTCCTAAATTTCATCGTAAATCTGGAGTGATTTCACAGTGCTTTATTGTTGCTTAATACCTTATGAACTTAAAATTCTGAGGCGTTTTACAACTAGCTTTTAAACTGACATTTGTTTTAAATATACCAAACTTCTCTTATAGAAAGCAGAAAAAGAAATTAAGTAACAATTGCTCAAAATAATTATTTAGTAGAGAAATACTCTAGGGAGCTCTAGATAATAAAATCCAAAGCTCATCTTCATAAACATACTACCAGATATCACTTTGTAAACATGTTAAACTAAAAAAGGGTTTAATATAAATTATTTCAGCAGATATAAATGGTGTTTACTAATATCAGCTAATCCCAGTTAAAGCTAGCAGGAATCAGCTGAGATGAGAGAAAAGGACTGACAAAATGTCATCTCTTTTCAAAAGCCTTCTAGGACATGAAAGGAGCAGCTCAGAGTTCAGAATTCACAGAGATACATAGGATGTCTACAGAGGAGTTAAGCAAACAACCTTTTCCTTATGAAAAATATCCCCAGCATTTTATTACAAGTTCTTTCTTTATGTAACATAGGGATAACAAAGTATCAAAGTGACAGCTCTGTGAGAAACCATTTAACCAATACTGCCATCAAGTGTTCTCTATATGTATCAGCTATGGATTTCTCTAGTACTGCATCTTGGCTGCACAGGTGGACCAAAGGCTGCATCCAGTGCTTGTCCACAGACTTCAGCTGAAACAATCACCAGCACTGCACAAATAACCCACTTGCAATTTGAGTGCTTTTGATGAGGTTAAACAGCTTCAGGCAGAAATCCAGAAGTCTGTTGGTGACAGGAAGCAGCAATACCCTAATTTGGTGGCTATTCCCTCTACGGAATAAAGGGGGTAGCTTGAGCATGATGACCTCAGTAAGTGTCAGCCCATTTTAGTCTCTGGGCCCCAGTGAGGATTACCATGCAGTGTGGCAGCACAGGCACTGCATGGTAATCCATATTGGAGCTCAGAGACTAAAACAGGCAGAGGACCAAATCCCACATTGAGAGAAGACAGGGAAAGCACTTAGGCATCCTGAGTTAACCACCTCTGCAACTCCTCCCTGGCTCTGAATGCCATTTCCTATACAGCTTCTGACCTTAGGGTAGATCATGCCACACAGATCCAAGTGAGGAAGACTGTCCCCTCACTTGTATTTAAACCCAGTGCTAAGAAAACTATTCCTCTTTTGCCACAGAAAATAAAAACACATTCTAAGAAGGACAGAAAGGCACAGAATTGTTCATGCATTAGCAGTACACAACACCAAGACTGACAAAGCATTAGGAAGATTCTTCAAATTATGGTCAAAGACTGATCAACATAGAAATATTCACTTGGACTGGCAGGACAGGACACGAGTATTAGCTGGAGACCACAAATAAACATCACATTTTGATCACAGAAATATTATATGTTGTCATTCAGAAGTCTCTTACAATTCTCATAACAAGTGTCTTGTATGGTATTTAACATGCATCAAGCATTGTTTGATTATATTTTTTTTCCTAAAGTGTTTCTGAGCTAACTAGGATAGCTATTAGGATAGCTAGCTCTCTAACTATTTTGGAATCATCCTTTCTTGCCAAAAAGTCGGATTACTGGGACATTGTTGTTCAAAACACTCCTGACCAAAAAAAAAAAAAAAAAAAAGCAAATGTGAAAGACAACTTAAAAAAAACTAGGAGACGTGGAACAGCAGTATGGATAGTTTGACAGAGTTATAACCTAAAATAGCATTAATTATATTATCTCTAGACCAACAGACTTGATAAAGGGAAGTTTGAGGAGAAAATGCTCTTCTGACAGAGAAGACTAAAATTTGCTTTTACCCCATCTTGATAGTTTAAACTCGTGGTGTCCCTGCTAACATGATTCAGACCCATACATTTGCATAACCAGGGCAGGTTTCTTTTATGCTTCTTAGGAAAAAAAACCCCATATTTTAGCTAGAGCCAGTGACCCACACAATAGACTACTACTGTTATAATTCAAATACAAGTTTTCACTTGGAGAAAATATTTTTAAGTTCTTGAGAAAGATGTGAAAATATTGCTAGATTTTTGCTTTTCATGAAGTAAGAATATCTCAGCTCCAGGACACAAAGAGAACTGCTGTAAATAGATTTATAGCAGCAGAACTTCCTTTGGTGAAAGGAAACCATACAGGGGTGGTGTTCCTCACAGGATGAGATGATGTCACATTGTTGAATTTTACAGAACAGTTACATTAGATTTGTAAAACAAGTGAACTTGCAGATTGTTGTTAGGGCCCATCAACATAATTTCTTACTTAATAACAAGACACTAGTTAATCTGATTCTCTAACCATCAGTGAAACAAAGCAGTTCTGATGGGGGAAAAAAGAGGATTATTTCTAAAATTACAGGCCATACAGGCACTGCCTTGTAAACGAGCTAAGAATTCTACCCACAGGACTGTTTAGGAGGTGGCTTTGCACAAAACAAAGAACAAATAGTGGAAAACAACTGCATAAAGAAAATTAGTTATATGAGTATGAAGGCAGGGTAGGTAAATATTGTTGAATGTAACATACTACTCACCTGCAATTGTATGTGCATACAGTCTGCTGCCAAAAGTAAAAACATGTAATTCATAGAGCTTGGCAATTTTTTCCAGGAATTCCTTACAATGAGGACGCAAACGTGTGTGCAACATAGGCTCACCTCGACCTAACTGGAAATGAAATATTCCCTAGAAGAAAAACCATGTTGAATATTATCAAAATAGCAAACAAAAATGTCAGCATTCCAGAGCTACCCTCTTCCCTCACTTCAACTTTATTTGGTCCTACTAGATCAAAGTGGGTTTTGGCCACAAGATTATGCAGATAAATAAAATCCAAAGCACATTTTTGCTCTGTGCCAGGCAGTCCAACAATAATGCTTTCAAATGCAGGAAACGGTATTGTTGAAAAATTTATGATGCAGGTGGCTTTCATTCAAATCTTTACTTATGGCAAACCAATCTGAGAAACTCCTCAATGTGCTCGTTTCACAGAAGTTCAGGATCTCACTACAATCAATACCTCATAGTGAACTTCTGACAGACTCATTTCAATATGCACTGAGCTCAGAGAAAATATTTTCTTCATCCAACAAAGTCTGCCTATGGGAACATAGCAACAGAGAGCAAACCAGGAAGGAAGCTTACAGATAAAGATCCCAGTTAAAAACCTCACAGTATTAAAAAAATATTTTTCTCCAAACCATGAATTTATACCAATAGAGGCATACACACAAGATTTTTTAATCCTTAAGTTGAATACTCATGGTTCCCTTTCCTCTTAATTGTAATGTACATTTCTAGCTTGCTTTTTCCTAGCAATTGAGAACATATGCTTAGCCTACTGGACATGCAAGAATGGCAAGAGGAAAGAAAAGAACTAAGCAATCAGAGCTTGCATGATATTGATGTTTGAGTTTGTAGCCTCTTGTTCCAGACACTGTACACATTTCAACATGTTTCTTGTTTCAGAGCTTCCAAATTAGAAATGTTACAAGCCAATACCCCCTGTCAGTTCAATAACAAGTGTTTCATAAAGAAATTAAACACAACCTCTCCCCTCCTCACTTCCCCAAAAAAGATTTTAAAAAAATCCCTACACATACTCATGGTATGACAGACAAAGGAACACACAGGATTGCTCAAAAAGGGACTTTGAACAGTAATTCACTGTATCTACCTCAGACTTGGTAGTCACATTACTGAGTACTCAGCTTGTGAATTGCAGAGGAAGAAAACTAGAGATTAAAATCAGCTACCTGAAACATCTCTCAAAATGATTATAAAGGAAAAGTGCAGGAAAGCACGAATGGAAGAAAGAAAAATGTCCATTTAAATGTAGAGAAAAAGGAACATATTACAGAAGACTTGCTTCTCATTTTCTTTTATTCTTCAACTACAATTTTACCTAACCACAGAATGTTCTGTTAGAGAGCCATCACTTAAATATTGTTAGAAACACTTCTGTTGTTATATTGGATTGCAAGGTAACCCCAGATACCTTATTGGACATTTGCTGGCAGTGCTGTTCTGTAGTATGGATCAACGTCTGGTCCAAATCTACCATGAGCACTAGTTTTCTATTTCGATGTAGTCGCTGTTGATCTTCTCTTCCCAGCTGCTCGGCTTGCTGTAACAGAAATATTCACTGCTAAGCTCAGCTGCATAGAAACACATTAGGTTTATCACCTTTTGTGTACACCTGAGAAGCCCTTCTGCTATAAACTAACTGCACAAGAAATGATGCCTCAACATAATTATAGCAATGGCAGCTGTGAAACAATTTCTTTACAGAAAAAAAAAATGCTCTCAAAGTCTACTCTCAGATCTTTGTGACACTATTTACTCCTGAAATTAAAAAACTCAACACACAACTTTCAAATGTAACAAATAAGTAACCACTGATTTAAGACCCAGTGTCCTGATAGGAAATAGCAGTAGCTTTGAACACAAAGGAAAACTCATCAGTAGGTGTGAGAACTTTTCACTGCTGTGTCCAGCAATTTGGCATTATTAAGTACAATATATCTGAAAATCCCACACTAAGTATAAAGCTGACACTCCTGTTGACCAAAATGATACCTGTGAACTTCAAATTACAGAATGTATGCCTTCAGACATAAAAAGCTAAGATGATGCAGTGCCACACGGGCACTAACATTAAGACCTCATAATCCAGTCGATATTTACTCCTCCTGCACACATTTACAAACTTTCCAAGTACCACGTGAAGATCTGTGCTCATCTGCCTGACTTCTGACAGCAAGCTGCAGTGTTACCCTCAAGACAGCTGAAGCTAAATGTAAAGTTAGAGCACTACAAAGCAGCAAGGATCAAGTGCAAACTGCCCTTTGAAACTCTCCTCTATGATGGGGACACCTCTAGCTCCTTACATCTTCACAGTTCCCCTCACTGGTGCTCTTTGATGAATTACCAGAAAAAAAAAAATCAAATAGTAACATAAAAAAGTACAAAGAGATCAGGTTGATAAAGAAGATAAACAGAATGTTCATTTTCAAACTAAACATGCTCCTTCCCCCTACACAAACTGAGGGATAAACAAGCATATTTTGATAACTCAGATGAATGCTTTAACTATTAATGGATTCGGAATACTTGGAGTATGAAAAATAATGAAATAATTTTACCATCCAGGTAAGTTGCAGCAAACTAGCTTCACTATATCTAGTGGGTCAATTTCAAGGTGAAGGTTAAAGCTAGGTTTCAGAGACATTGCAAGCTTTGAACAGATGTCAGCTAATGAAACTTTTCACTAACTGTTCACTCTCGGTGACAAAAACGTTCAACTATTAAGTTTACAGGCTGCTGTCAAATTGACATCTTTGCAGTATACACCTCTAAGAAACAACAGTAAAAACCATGAGAAAAATCAATCTACACTAAGATAAACTCACAAAACCCTGGGGTCAGTAATGTTCAACCCCAAATTCCTCTTCAAGGGGACGCCAAACTTCCTGTATCAAGTACATACAACATTTACAAAACTACTGTAATTAAGTTTCTCAACTGTGGAGCTACTGTGAAAGGTGTGAACAAAGAAAGCATGATGGTACTTACCTCAGAGCTAACTTTCAGTTCTGGGACACTGTGAACCATTGATACAGTTGCTGTGGATAATGGCACGCTCTGTTTTCCATTCTTGCTTCGTATCCTAATCACACAGGGAAAAGAAACATCACACGAGAAAATAATAGTTTAGTGAAATGTTAAACAGACTAAAATCTGTAGCCTCAAACTAATCACCACCAAAAAAATGATTAAAAAGAGCTATTTTAACTAACATGCTTTTTCAAATTCTTCCTAATGCAAGTTACTAGACAAAATGGATTGAGATCAAAGAAGCTCACCAGAAAAAACTGTGCAAAAAGTCACTGTACAAAGTTATAGTTAAACACAATTGTTTCTTAACACATGTTTTCACTAAGATGAAACACAGCTATGTACTGATTTGCATCAAAAAACAAGCTATAAACTAGGGAAAACTACCAAACCACTCAAATTTAAAACTACTCCGTTTCTCTCTCTTTTTTTTTTTTTTTTGCAATCACTCAGCATGCAATTATCTACTTGTTTTCCAAACCAGAATATGAAAAATATAAGCAAAGGATAGGCAAAGTTACTCTCTGCACACAGACTGACTTACAGGTGACTGCTGCTTCAAAAATACCATTGGAAAAAAATGTGTGCATATACAGATATCAACACAGAATAGGTGCCACCCTTGTGTGCTTACATGTATGTGAGAAAGAGTATGTGTAACTGCATACACAAGTACAAAATTGCTTGAAAATGCAGAAAATAACCCTGTATAGGATCCCTTTCACTAGCTTACATCAATCAATTTATTGTGAATTCTGACATCTAATTGCTCAACAATATTCAAAAAACCTGCCATACAAATTTTGACTTGGGTGACACACGCACATCTTTTAATTCTCTCATGTACCAGTCCCATCAAGGACAAGATCTGGTATCAGATCTACAAGAGTTAAACCAGATTTCACTTTGTGACAAGCAAACTGCTCAAGATCAACTGTACTGAACTGAGCTGAGGCAGACACAACCACAGAGAGGTATCTTTCCCTGTACCATAGTGAATGGCAGCATTGATGTCTAGTACAAAAAAAAAATACAAAAGTATTTATTTGGTCTGAAGTCTGTACATTTTAGCATCTTACAGCCTTTGCCTCAGAGTTCAGAAAAATTAATCTTTAATCCTAAATGGCATTTTAAATGAGCCTTTAAAAATTACTGACTGTTTTCAGACCATTAGTTGTATGACTACTAAGAACACTGTACTGGCTTTTCTCCAAGCAAGAAAAGCATCAATGCTTTTGAATTGTCTTCTGATGTAGGCTCAGCAGTCATAACACAGTATTTCAGATAAGCCATAAGTCATTTCATGTAAAATGAAGACACAGACATAAGACATAGTAAGAAGTATTAAGTGAATAAAACTTAATTTGCGGGATACCTTGAATTTGTCTGGATTTATTATATGAAACAATAACAGTAGAGCAATATTTAGATGTGACTGTATTCAAACCTCAAATCAAGTATTCATTCAGGACAGACAAAGCCCTATTCATGATTATCCTAACTTTGCTAGGTTTGCCAAATACTACTTGTTTACAAAATATTAATATTTAACTCTAAATAAAAAGTTATATCCAAACATTAATCAGGCTTTTTCTTCCACTCTCAATATTCAGTTTACTTGCACTGGCTTGTGGGATAATGTTCACAAAATAATTCTTAACAATGAGCATGAATTAAAATGAAACCTAAGTATTTCCAGCCAAATGAAATGAGTACGTAACATTAATTTATAAAATCCAAGAAACTATACAGCTTGTTTTGGAACAGCTGTTGAATTAGTAATTTGCTATGCATAAGAAACATACTCTTTTCGAAGCAATGAGACACAGCAAAGGAGAAATACAATCATCTTTTGAATTTGCTTTCTTTTTTTGCCTAAGGCTTAAATTCCTTTAGTTCCACAGCATAATATTTCACAAAAAATTGAAAACAGTTAAGAAGCCTTAAATTGAAAGCACTGGAGACAAGCTAGCTCCCATTCAGACACAGTACAAATGAAGCAAGGTCATATGAATGAGACTGCTATTACCTCTCAGCTATTTGCACCTGCACAGATAAAGCTCTCAGGTTTACTAAGCAAGCCACTCTTGACACACCATACAACTCTCAGTCTCTGGTGAGTACATGGGAAAAGTGTGCTGAAAATTTACCTTTCGACACATGCTCCTTAGATTTCCTACCTAAGTTACCCTACATTACCTCAATGAAAAAAAAGCATGCACAGTTCTTAAATCCTAAATGACCCTAAATCCTAAATGTAGACCTCAGAGCAGCCGTCTCTTTACAATCTTTAGCAACCTGAAGGTTCCTGGAGAGGAACTATTTACAAGGATGTGTAGAAACGGAACAAGGGGGAATGGCTTTAAACAAAAAAGGGTACGTTTCATTAGCTGTAAGAATGAAACTGTTCTCTGTGAGGGTGATGAGGCACAGGAACAGCTTGCCCAGAGAAGCTGTGGATGGTCCCATCCCTGTTTAAGGCCAGGCTGGATGGGACCCTGAGCAACTTTGTTGAGTGGAAGGTATCCCTCCTCACGGCAAGGGGGTTGGAACTAGATGACCTCCAAGTCCCTTCCAGCCCAGAATATTTTATGACTCTATTAGATGAGAAAAGGAAGAGCTTGAATTCCTAATCAGAAGCAAGGAGTAGTTGGAAAAAAAAGCTGACAATACTTACTGAGTTAAATCCTGGCCACATTCTGCACACAAGCCTTTCATAACAACAGGATGGCTGCAACCTTCCAGTCTCACCAAGACAGTCCTGAAAAAGACATAGGCATTCCATTTATAGAAGGCAGATTACAGACATGTAGATTAGTAACCCACAGATGGAATTAATTCAAGGAATAAATTCTGGTTATGACTTGAGTGTCATAACCTTAAGATATATGCTTCTGCCACAACATGGCAAAAAAGACTATCATCTATATTTTCAAATTATTAATTTTCACAACTTTAGAAGTCACTGAATCATATACTAAGGTGAGTTTCTAACCATGGTTCAGCAAGGAAGTTCAATGAGAACAAGCATTGTTTGTCCAGAAACAATTTACATTCACTGACATACAACTCCCCATTAATACCCTACTGAGCTACCCAGTAATGAAAACCAAACGCAGAAACTTCGACACCAGCGAACAGCTCAGGCTCTTTTAAAATCACTGAGTCCAGCCATTAACCTAACACAGCCAAGCCCACCACTAAACCATGTCCCTAAGCACCACATCTGCATGCCTTAAACTAATCCAGGAATGGTGTCTTGACCCCTTCCCGGGACAGCCCATTCCACTGCTTGACAACCCTTCCTGTGAAGAAATTTCTCCTCATATCCAGTATAAACTACTCCTAGCATAACTTGAGGTAATTTCCTCTCCTCCTATTGCTTGATACTTGGAAGAAGCAACTCCCATCTGGCTACAGCCTCCTTTCAGGCAGTTGCAGACAGTGATAAGGTCCTCCTTTGAACCTATTTTTCTCCAGACTAAACACGCCCAGCTCCCTCAGCTGCTCCTCATCAGACATGTGCTCTAGATTCTTTACCAGCTTCACTGCCCTTCTCTGGACATGCTCCAGGACTTCAATGTCCCTTCTGTACTGAGAAGTCCAAAATTTAACCCAGAATTTGAGATGTAGCCTCACCAGTGCCAAACAAGTTCTATAACAATTTAATCTTATTATTTTCATGGCAGACATATATTGCTTCAATCTTGTCATAAAAATATTTTAATTTCTGATCCTTAAGCCTTGACTCATCACATCTTAAAATAAAGACATAGGAACTGATATTTCATTCTTTCTTTTAAACAATGGCTAAACCAAACCAGAAATTAGAGCTGGAAACAGAGAAGTGTGACATTCACTACTACAAACTCTTTAGAGGACAAACTCTATTTTCAGTTGAATAGTCCAACTAAAGTAGTTCTCAACCAGTTATCAAAATTCCGGGTCTTGAAAATATCATTATTTATTTTCCCTTAAACACTTAACAGTCACTATAAGAGATTTGTTTCCTTCATTACAGATGGAGAAACTGATCTTTCAGACTTCCTATTTTTAAAAAATTCTAAAAACTAGATAGCAGTAGTTCAGCTACTACAAAATTTCACCTACTCTGCGATAATGAGCTACAGCATCCCCATAATATTTAAAAAAAATAATTTAAAGGTAAAGCAGCTAAAAAAAACCCCAACCAAAAAGCAAAAAAAGCAAACAAAATCTGAGCTCTTTCATAAACTGAATGTAGTGTTTGAAGTGTGGCTTCAAACCTACACTGCAATAAGCAGACTGCAATATGAAGGAAACTGTTTTGCATGCCCAAATCTCTCATTCATATATCTATCTGACTACTAAGCATTTGGGATTTTTCAGCAGAAATTCACTTCCTAAATAATACCTGCAACTGCTCACTTGCAGCATGTCCCTTGGTCTTCAACAACCAGAAGAATGATGACTCTTCTAAAAAAACTGCAGTTCATGCCCCCAGTGAGGATTATTTTACTTTTTGAGAGCAAGAACTAGATTTAGGTCAGGTTTATTTCAAAAGAAGTCTTCACAAACCATCATAGTAACAGCATTCCCATTTACAAACATGCAGATCTGTGCCCTTCTCACTTGCGGCCATTTTCTGCTTGGAAATTACACTTCCTCTTCCTATGTAGGCATCTTAGATCTCCTTTTTTTTTAAAACATGGTATGTATTTCACAGAAAACAAATTGCAAGAAAACAAAGCCAAGACTCTTGGCTTTTTAAAAGAACCGCACAAGACAAAGTATTTTAGTGGCCCTTCACTAGTGGCAATTCACTGTGTGATCATTTCACAGATTTCACAGAATTCTGGCCTCCTCTCATCCCCATATGTTTGCATTATTTCATTTGACTCTTCTCCCCACTCCCTTTGACAATATCTCTATCTTTTTGTCTTTTACTTTGATTCACTGCTAAGCTCCTTTTTAGGCTACCAATGCACACTAATGGCCATGTCAGAATTTTTCATTCTCACCATGTGTTCAGTGTATGAATCAGAAATACAGACACTCCTAAAAGACCAAAAAACATATACAAGGTACAGAAACATGCTTAAGAGATTACAGTGCCTGAATTTATACCCCAAATGAACTGGTTTTCAATAGTTCAGAAGAAAAAAAGCCTTTCAGTGCCAGCTTACAAGCCACAATATCTCTAGACATTCTCTACTTCACAGTGAAGGTAACCTCACACTCCAGGTATGCAACAGGAGAAGCTGGCACACTCCTGCACCGAGATGTGATTCCAAATTGGACATGCAAGAGCAATGATTTTTATATGAAAATTAGAGTCCTAAGTTACTCATTGATACTGTTTCTAAACAGCACCTCTGTACCTTATCTCATACCAAGCATGACCACTAAATAGCAGTTTTGCTCCTGCAAAATCTAAACATAACCGGAACTCCTGGCCACACTGACGTGTGCTAGAGATAAAACAAAAAGCACATGATACAAAGTCCTCTGTCACATTGCTCTCTGTGATGCTTAACCCAAATGACACAGGAAGAACTCCAGAGCCCTGATAAACTTCTGAGCAACATACAACCAAAGGGTCAAGTTTCAATTACAACCGTCAGGATCTTAGGCAGATTTCTCTCAAGGAAAAGCCCAACACTACCTAGTGCTGCAGAGGGAAAGCCTGAACTCTGCTAAGGCCTAGGCATATTTAAATTTTAGCACATGTGTTTTAATTAATAAAAAGGAACAAACACTGACCTCAAGTAGAATGACTTTTTAAAATTTCACACCTGGAAGCTCTCCTTTTACTGTTCAAGTGAGGGATTTTCAAAATGTAATAGCCAAGATCAAAGCCAATTATCAGACAAAAGTGAGCTGAATCAAAGTGTGCATGTCTAGTTTTAAATGGCTGCATACACCAAACACAGGTTCAGGTTTCTGCCTTTCTCTTCTCTGGGTTGTAAGTGAAACCCACTTAGAAGAACAGAGCCTTTCCTTATTTCATTACTACAAAGATAAAACAGATTTCTCCTCCCACCCCCACCTCCTCCAAATAAGAGGAACTAGGGCACACTTTACTGCTGGCAACATTAACAGCATCTTCATCTTCTTCAGGATACACACAATGATAAGCAGAGCTAATTGGCTACTTCAACAACGGCATTCCAGGGAAACCACCACAAAAGATGCAAAATCTTTTTCTAGTTTTACAAACTGTCCCAACTGTGCAGATGAGCTGGGTGAAGTAAGAACCACTGCACTGTGACAAGCAAACACTTTTTTCTGAGCAACCATGGAGGTGGCACATCATTCCAATACCTGGTCTGATAGCTAAATGACTGCAACAGAACCATGAACTACCCACGTGGTGTCCTTAGTACAATGAAACTTGAACTAGAAAATGAGGAAACCCACTCTGGGCTCTTACTCACACTCCTTCCAGATGTACTTGCAAACAACACAAATTAGGTGCGCCATTAAGGTAAAATTTTACTTTTTGTGGCCACAATCATGAAAAGGAACAGATATTTACTAACAGCCTCAGGATGCAACTGATCATAAGCTCATCACTGTTCTCCCAATACTTACACACACCCTATTTCTAAAACCAAGTCTTTTAATAATATCTGCCTTAAGTGGGCAGCATGGTAAATAAAAAAAAAAAGGGGGAAAGCTTTTATGAAATCCAACATGAAGGTTTTGCTTTTATTAACAAAGGAAGTCAATACCTGTGCTAATCCTAAATCCCGGTCATTACTGTTGACTCCAAATGGAAGAACTTTGTATCAAGCGTAACTATGGTTCATGGTAATTGATTTACACTGGAAAGCCAAAGCAGAGTTCTTCTATTTGTGCTACACCTCAGTTGTAGCAACCAGTTCACTGGATCAAGAGAACCCACTGCAAACAAAAAGCATTCCCCTAAACATTTTATTATTGCTTAAATTTTTTTTCATTGGTAGGTCATTTTTTTCAGCATGATCTAACACTTCCAGCAGCAAGTGCAGGAGTTAGAGAAGAACAGAAATAAGAACTTCTTGAGATTTTTTTTCCATAATAAGTTTACTATCTGTATCAGGAGGAGCTGGCCAGCTGCCGCACACGAGTACAATTGCCACGAGATGTCTTCATAGTTGTCTTCAGTAAAGCTCTGCATCTTAAGGATACTCAGCGTAACACAGGAATAGAGAGGTTGGTTCCCTCTGTTACTCAGAACAAGTCTAACCTGACTGTACATTAACCATTGCCTTCTATTACAGCTTGGCTTCACTTCCAGAGGTAACAGCTCCAATGCCATGCTGCCAGAGAAAGGCGATGGCCCACTTTCTTTACTCCCCACCCTTGGGTTTCCTCTGAAAGTGCCTCCCCCCCACCCCCCAGCACTGCCAGAAAAGATTATTTCAGTACCCTGCAAGGTAGAACTCACCAATCCTAACAAAGTTTTCTGCTGGTTTTAGAGTCAAGCAGCTGGTAAAACCAGTCCAGCAAGGGTGACCGATCAAAGCTGCAAATGTTTCACAAACAAGGCTAAGGCTGGGGAAAGACAAGACACAGTTCGAACAACTCACATTTCCTCTCCACAGTAACCAGGCCACTTTGTTAGCATTTATCTTGCCTATCTGTAAAGACTAGCTTGGACAACTCCAAGTCATGGAAACATAAGTTTTATTTATTATCTTAAAGTCTGCTTCAAGGTACTACGCACTGGCATTGAAAATACAGTGCACATTTACAAGATGAAGGTACTGCCCTGCACTGACTCGTATCTCACGCGTGTGCTGGCAGCCAAGTAATTGCTGGGTTTCCTCAGGTCTGTTTGGTATAAAGAGAGACCTCAAATGCCACAAGAAACACACAGACCAAGTTGTGACCGTGATCCCTTAAAGCTGCTGACCTCAAACTGATGCCATATGCCCTTCCACTTCACATTAGAAGATATCCAAGAGTACTAGTGGAGCAAAAGGAGATGATGGTGTGCAAGTGAACAGAAGTCACTGCCCTGGTTTGCCAGAACGCTCAAGGGGATCTTAATGGCAAATTGTCAAGGGGTAAAAATACCAAATAAACACATCTTCAGATCAATGATCATTAATACCAACCATTACTGAATCAGCCAACTATCTAGAACAAACATGAGCATAAAATTCTTTAGTTGTCAGATGAGGTTACAATCAACTTAAAGCCTGCTTCTACAGTTTCATTAGTCAGATTTCTGAAACACTGACATTTTTGTTTGTGATACCAGAACAGTATTTTGTTCTGGTATAAGCAAATGTGTGTATCTGCAGCATTTAGAACCCCTACTAAGGGCCCTTACAACCAATTTATATCAAACTACAGACTTTGTTACATAGGACTCCAGTTTTATAGCAAGGATATTTCCAAAGCCTGAAACACCTTAGTCTCACCATGTAAGAGTATTTAACAACTGGATTTATATATTTAACTCTCGTTAATATCAGTGAGGAAGCAGAGAGAGTCCTTGAACAATTGACTAAAAATACCAAGGATTCACAAATACACACGGCCCTTGTTGCTCCAGGCAACACATGGCCTACAGCCTCTCCAAGTTGATGGAGGAAACATCCACTAAAGCAGCCAATTGACTTACACTCAGGGACAGTAAACACACAGAGCTGCATTTCAAACATGCATGAATCCCAAACGCCTCACCCAAGCAAGTCAGGCCTTTTGATAAAATCCCCCAAAACCTGAACAAAACCCCCAAACCCTAGCCTAGATAACTAAGTAACAAGTGCTGTGAGCAGTAGCTCACAGAAAGCACAGTTCACACTTGGAAGGCATCATCTCAGTTCTCCTAAGTTAATGGGGAAATGAGTAGTCTTGACTTGATTTTTGCTCTGTTAAATACAGACTATTCTCAACTAGGAGTTAATGTGTTGGTAAATTTTTTCTTCTCCTTTTCAGGCAAAATACCTATTCAGGTAGGGACTAAGGTCATAAATGCCAAGAGAAACATGGGCCCGGAGCTTCTGGGTTTTATTTATAAGCCAAAGAATATCTTAAGCTTGAAGTAAATATACTTCCATGATTTGCAAGGCTTTAAGTATTTCCATTTACTTCTGGAGAAGAGTTTGCATCACAAGCAAGGAGCTCTTTCACCCTCTATGCAGACATCTGTGAAGAGCTGCTTACAAGTTTCAAAAAGCCACTCCTAAGAGTTAACTATGTATAATCTTTATGTAAGGTCTAATAAATCTTTCAAATATTATTTAAAATGTTCTAAATAAAAAACAGATCGTAAATCAGAAGTATTATTACTTATGAGAATTCAAGACTAATTTTTTTTAAAGGGAGAAGGTAAAAATACAGTTCACAATGCTTTTACACAGAACCCCTTCAAAATAATGAAGTTCACACAGAATTAATTCAGAAGTAGAAAGATGCAAGCCTGTAACTCTGTAACTTCTATCTCCAGCAATAAGCACTTCGAAATATCACAGAAGAAAACAGGCTGTCATATCTCAGTAATTCATTTAAGCAATAAACACTTCTGCAGCCCACTCCCCCCATTACTGTTGTCAAATGCCGACATGACCTTTATGAATTTGCTTTTCTATTGCCACTTCTCTCTGACTGCAGTATTAGTCATGCAGCAGTTCTCAAATACCTGCTGCAAAACTCCAACTGGGAGTTGAGGAACATCCATCTGACAGCAGGATCAATCCAAATCTATGTGATGAACCCTGGCACTCTAAGTGGCACTTATTCAAAAATTTGAACTGAGTAGTGCCTATATAGCCTTCTAACTGGCAGAACAACAAAGAACTTAAACCTGCAGTTTTCTCAAACCACACTTAAACATTCACATCAGTTACTAAAGAATGATACTTGCAGATGAACTGCTGCAAATCCAGACAGCAGTCTTGGACTAATTCCACAGCTGGCTAATTTTTGGGGTTTTTTTTCAGGCATACAACTCTCTCTCAGATAAAGGCACAATTTTCCCTTATCTCAGACCAACTTACCACTGCATTCCTCCTACGCCCAGCCAAGATCACCTGCAATTACCAGAACAAATCTGGTTTGCCTCCTGCACCTGCAGGTTCACATCTAGACAAACAGCAACACATGAACACCAACACAGCCTGGCCACCAAAGCAGAGAAAGGTGACAGAGTTTCAAACACAAACACACACAGAGCTGACATTAAAGCTATAAACATGGGCTTTACTTCTTCCTGTGCAAAGAAATCTGTGATGACCCTGTGATCTCTCCCCCTCTGCCTTAGAAAGCTGCATCGATTAACAGAATATTACACCTTCTCCAAACATTTTATCACTCTTCCCACTAAAACCACACACTTAGGCAATCACATCCCTTTGCCTGTTACTTCCAAACAGCAAATAAAATAGGAAGAGGCTTACTGCAGGATGCACAATCCTCAAGTCTAACAGCTTCCTCCCTTCCTTTCCTTTAATAGATACTGTGGCAAACTGAGCTGGACGCTACATCCTGCATGCTCTCCTCTGGGACTTGCTGTTAAACCAGATGAACACAGTTACATAGGAAAAATTAACAACTTTTAATACCCTTAAGAGCAATTATGAACCAAACTGTCCGAAGTTACACCACAGTGTTCAAATGAGGAGCAGAAGCTCCACATTTGACAACAACCATACGACAACAGCATTGTGTAAGCTCAGAAACCCAACACACTCTGAAAGCAGAGGACAACAGCTTAGAAAGCTGCTCAGCTTATAAAAGGTAAGTGTGATAAATAGCTGTAAAGTTGATGAAGTTCTCTTCTTGAGCAATGCCTTCCTTGGTTAGGGCCACTTGTCCCCCCTCGCCCTTCTGCGAATGAGAATCCACAGCACTCACTCCACTACGCTTGGACCAAGACCATTTGCCTTTCACACCTTTTCAAATACTGCAAAGTCTTAGATGCCATTTTCAAACTAGGAAGCAAACACATAAGCATTATTCAATTCTACTGTATCAAAATCACTGCCTTATGCTACACTGTTTCTTAGAACAGTTGCAGAAAGCCATTTGGTTTTTTTTCTAAAAGATATTAGTGCAATAGTGACCTGGCAATATCCCAACTCTTGTCTTAAAAAAGGAAGCATTTCCTTTAACACAGCAACACTGTGATAAGGAAAACCAGGGGAGCCTTTCAACCTTCCAAAGCCTTTTAAAGACCAGCAGTCTCTCCTGCTGGTGACAGTTCTATCCTTCCCCTATTTCCAATTCCATAGGTCTAACTTCGGCATAACCAAACTTAGATAAAATGTATAATCAAGATCCTTAAACTGTAACCTGTAATGCATTACTTGCTCTCCAGGAAGTCATTTCATGCTCCCCTATTTGCTTTAAAAGGCAACTACTGCCAATTCAGCTATAGCAGAAGACTTTAAGTTAACCTTTGATTTTTTAACTACACAAAATAGATTACCATAAGTGACAACTTACAATGAATTGTCTATTATCATTTTTCAAAAGAGGTTCCCAAAATTAATGGCTGGCAGCCCTTTACTCAACCTTGAGGCTAATATGTCAAGACAAACTTTCAAGCTAAAGTCTAGTTGCTCTCTTCCTTCCTCAAACTTTTCCAACCCTTCCCAGGACAAACATGTATGTATTGAGCAACATAAAAATTAAAGGTCTCATTGCAGTCCCCCTGTGAGAATTTCTATCCATAGACGTTTTCCAACACCCTACTCAATGCAAGCTGAAGGCAATCAAGTTTGAGCATCCCTTCCAGCCAACTCTCATATTAGGATGAAGCAACCAGGAAACCATGGTGTAAGAAAGCCACACTGCGAAAAACTGCATACACAAGGCTGCTACAACCACACTACTGGTAAATTCCAAGCCTGATGCCTGTTTCCAACCAAACCTGACTGAGCAGCTTGATCCTCTTAGATAAAGAAGCTCCTACAAGTTTTGTGAAACAAGGCCATGTAAAGAAAAGGAACTTCATTCTCTACCGTTCAGTACAATGAACTATCCTGCGAGCTTCTACCTTGTTAGGTGCCTAGGAATAGGCAAAAGAGAAGGCAATGAAAGACAAAAGTCCTCATTTAGAATTTGCATCACTATCTATCACTATCACATTTTCACTATCTAGTTCAACCAAACACCAGAGAGATAGCCTTCTTTTAATGTTTCTTGGTATCACAGTACATGACAGAAAGGAGAAGGGGGAAATTTAAAAAAAAAAAAAGACACAGAAGTCAGAAGGATGCATGCTGAAACTTACTATAAAAATAATGGGATGAATTCAGGCATAAAAAGTAATTAGACAAGAGATACAATAAGTTAGGATTGTTAAGTATTACTCAACAATCCTCAATGTTTGGCACTGAGGGGTTTTTTACACTCATAGCTTCATTAAATATTTGCCAGGATATTATGAAAACATTTGTGCCTAACAAACAGCAAGGTGCTTTTTCCTGTAGTTTGTTAAAAGTGTCATCACTTCAAAATAAACTGCAATTCATTAGCATTTTTTCCCCTTTGGAAGACTAAGATACATGATACTGGGGTCTGGCCTTAAGTGGACAGTAAACCAGGCCCTGAGCCTACGTGACATTAGATAACCAAAAGAAGATATTACTTAAAAAATATATAATCGAGCTTCTGGCACAAAAAAACCCAAAAAACCAACCAGCAATGACACAAAAATCTAGAGTTTTAGAGAACAAGTCCCCACCTCTTTCCTTCTGTCTTCTCCAAAACCAAAAAGTTTTGCTTTGCTAGGATCCAGACAGTTTAAACAAGATTTTTATTACAACACAAATATACTCTGTAGAAGAATGTGAATTTTTGCTAATAAATTATGTGGTAGGACACAAAGATACCCAGATTAAATATACAGGTAATAAATATTTCAGAAGACTCTTCTAATGTGACCCAAACAAGACACTCGCAATAGTCTGTCCCATCAGTAGGGCAATCATTTTATATTAGAAACGCTTATGCAAATATTTGCATAAAGCATTAATACTGACCAAACCCAGAATCCTGCCATACTTGTAGCACCTTCAGAATGATTAACCCTGATGGCTAACTGGCACTAATAATACACAGAGCAGTGCAGGATTTTTGGCGTTTTATTTGTTGCTCCTGCTACCCATCAAAATTTTGCTTCATTAACATCAAAGGCCTTTCATTAACTGCTTCCTGTACTCCCTGTTATTTACAGTCCTAAAAGGTTAGACACCTTTCTCTCTCAAGTTCCAGTCTGACATGTGGTGCAAGCCTACCTCTGCCAGAATAAACAAAAGTTACCTACTGCCTGCATGCCTTGGGCTCTTCCCTGGGAAAAGTTTGCACCCCTGTTAATGTTAAAAAGTGGGTAATAACACTACAAAAAATTAAGTGCTGTAAATGTGCAAAATTATGTTCATGCAGCAAAAGATTCCATCTCATGCTTGATATGAAAGAAAAATAATCAAAAGTTAGAAATGTGTCTTCTTAATTGGGAGAGATTTCTGCTAAACGATGTCTTTAATTCCAGAAATATTATGACCTGACAAAGAAGAAAATTTAACCACTCATATTGTTTATCCTCAAACAAAAAGGTCTGATCAACTTATGTTCTCATGAAAAGGAAAAATATTTTGAATAGAAACAGTACTTCTACTGTTTTAGGAACAGTGCTTTAGGGTCTGACAAATACTTGCAAGTACCTTTGGTTCAAAGAGAATTCAGTGCTAAATCAGCCAAGTTCATTTTTCTAAAGGCAGCATGGCACCTACCATTCTGGATAGTTTGGATTACAAAAAGGGCATCTTCTGCAGATGATGAATAAATTTCAGCTGTTATTTACTTTAATCACACCTGTGTTCTAATAATGCAAAATCTTAACACATATTGAAATATTGTTAGTGAAATATTATTTCAAAGCCACAAAATGGGAAGCCTCAGGCAAGAGATTAAATGTTTGCAAAAACAAAATTTTAAGTGACCAAAGAAATGCAGTGATGCCTTCAATTGCTGAACAGTTCTGCTATCCTTAGGTCATGCTTATTCTACCTCTTCACTTGTGCTTCGCCCTTGCCCTCACCCAGAAAATACCACAGCAACAAGCAACAGAGGAACCTGACTGAAAAGTCAGAATTCCAGAAGCGTAATGCCTAGCAATGGTCAATATCAACTACAATCTTTCAGTTGTGGAAGATACAAATATTCCAGAAGCCAAGAACAATGGTAAGAAAGAACAACGTTTATTTTCTAATTGTCTCAAAGCAAGGAATTGCTAATTATAATCAAGTGACTCATGACTAGACAAATCCAGTACGAACAACATATAAAAACTGGTGCATTCCAGTCCATGAAGTTAACATTGAGCAAAGCTAAAACTAAAATGCTGCTAGATCAGCAGCAGACCTAGACTACTTTAAATCGATTATACTTTTCGCTTATAATATTTTTAGTTTGGTTTTCCTTCCAAGTGCTTAGCTTGGAAAAAACAGATAAAGTTATCTCCCTTTCTATTCAGTGCTAGCAACATGAATTTCATCATGCATATGGCATTTTAAAATCTCAGTCTGTACTTTTAAGATCTTTTTTAGTCTGACTTAGCATTTACAGTACCTTTGTTCCACATCAGGTATTAAAGATTGCATCTGCTGCAGCATGGGCAATAGCAGAATGCTGATGCAGTTCAAAAGGAAAGCCACTGTCTTATCTCAGAAAGAGATATCTCTATAGCAAGAAAGACACAGCTTGCACCTCTTCAGAAGCACATTATATGACTGACTGATATAAAAATGCATCAGACTGTTTTTGTCTTGAACCTTTCAGAGCACCCCCATACACAGATGTTTTGCATATACTAGTGAAATTTAAATCAAGAAAGTTTAGGCCTGGCTACTCCCTAAAAATCAAGAGAACAGCAATCAAAGTAAATAGCTTGCTCTCATAAAACGGAAGTAGCAGATTGTTTAACTAGTTTCCTACTGAGAAAGAATAAATCTGCCTAAAAAATAGGGTAGCAGGCTATTCGCCCAATTCAACCTAGAAATCTGAGCACCCCACCATCAGGCATTTAAGAATTTAAATGTCAACGAACATCCAGCCTTATCAAGACAAACCCATTGCTAAACTATGGGGAAAAAAAAAAGTGGTTTTTAGCCCCTTGCTCTTCTGAAAGATAAAATCTTGGGTGTATTTGTGAAGACTCATACATTAAAACATCGACAGTATTAAAAACATTTAGACTGCCAATATTATGTGCAAAGTACTTAATAATTTTAAAATGCCTTGCCGCTCTGTTACTTTCCATTAAAATTCCTTCTATGGAGCACAAAACGATCTGTCTGCTCCCCGAGTTTAGCACCAATCTAACTAAGCCAAACTAAGAAGAGTATATTAGGCGAAGAGGCAGTAGGCAGAGTCGGATGCACAGGAAGTTGCACCTGAACACGGGGAACAACTTCTTTATTGCGCTGGTGACTGTACACCAGAAGGGGCTTCCCAGACTGTAGAGCCTCCCTCACTGCAGACCCATCCCAGAACCATCTGGATGCAATCCCGTTCAAGATGCCGTGGGGAGACCCTGCATGAGCAGTGAGATTGGACCAGACAACCCACTGTGGTCCCTTTCAACCTAACTCGTTCTGTGATTTTGCGATTTCCAAGTAGTGCTTCCAGTAAGCGCAGCGTTTAGAGAACCCCGACACAGCAGGAGGGACGCACCGCTGTCTGAGACAGAGCTCACAGCGAAGGGCTCAGCTCTGAAACACAGGCGTGGAGCACGATCCCTCGGCACCTCCCCGGCCGCTTCCCCCTCCTCCTCCTCGCACGGCAGCTTCCCTGCGCACAGCCGCGGAGGAAGGGCCTTTGTGAGCAGGGCCGGGCCCGGCCCCTCGGAAGAAGCGCGAAAGCCGCGTCCCGCCACGGCCGCCCGCCCGCCCGCCCCGTCCCGCACTTACCCGGGCGCGATCACCTGGCCGGGCCGCGCGCAGAGCTCGCGCACCACGCCGGGCCGCTCCGCGCGCAGCCTGCGCTCGGGGCCGCCGCGCTGCAGGCGGGCGGAGGCGCCGCTGGCGGCGGGCGGCAGCGGGGCGGCGGCGGGGCCGGCGGGGCGCGGGGCGGGCGGCGGCTGCAGCGGGGCGCAGAGCGCCAGCACCGACCCGATCTGCACCGCCGCCCCCACCGACACCTTCCACTCCAGCAGACGCAGCGGCCGCGGGCCGGGAGCGCGGATCTCCGCCACCGACGCCGGGCCGTCCGCGCCGGACCCGCCGCCCCGCTCCGGCCGCTCCTCCATCGCCCCGGCCGGGGGCGGAGGGTGACTCGGGGGTGCCCGGCAGCGGGGCCGGACCTGGCGCTGCCGCCGCCGGGGGGGTTCGGGACGCTCCGACAGTCACCGGTGGCGCCGACGGCGGCGGGGTCACGGCGGCTCCGCGCAGGCGCCGCACCGCGCGTCCGGCCGCGCTTAAAGGCACAGGCGCGGGCGGCCCGGCCCGCGGGGCGGTGCGGGGAGGAACTACCGCTCCCGGCAGCCCCCGCGCCCCGCCCGCCCGCCCCGAGCAGCGTCACAGAACCGGAACTGGGGAATATCCCGAGCTCGGACCCGGGGATCGTGGGGTGCGACTCGTGGCCCTGCACAGAACACCCCTAGAATCAAATCATGTGCCGGAGAGCGTTGTCCGAGCCTTTCTTGAACTCTTTCGGGCCTGGCGATTTCCCTGGGGAGCCTGTTGCAGTGCTCAGCCGTCCTCTGGGTGAAGACCCTTTTATTTTCCTATTATCCGACTGTCTTTGTTCAGCCCCAGCCAGCAGCCACTTCCTACGCAGCCACTTTCTCACTGTCCTACCAGCAGAACTGGGGAGAGGCTTGGAAGGGTGAAAGCTGGAAAACTGATGGGTTAAAATGAAGACAGTTTAATAGGAAAAGCAAAAGAAAAGCAGGAATTGATTCAGTGCTTCCCATGGGCAGGCAGGTGTTCAGCCATCCCCAGCAGAGCAGGGCCCCATCACATGTAACAAGCTGGGAATACAAACACCATCACTCCAAATGTCCCCCCTTCCTCATTCCTCCCTCCACTTTATTTACTGACCATGATGTCGTGTGGTCTGGAATATCCCTCTGGTCAGCTGGGGTCACTTCACCTGTCCTGGCTGGGTCTCCTCCCAAGCACCCCCGCATTCCTTGCCAGCATGGCAGTATGGAAAACAGAAAAGGCCTTGGCTCTGTGCAAGTCCTGCTCAGCAATAACAAAAACATCTCTAAATTATCAAACCTGTGCTCAGCACAAATCTAAAACACAGTTGCATTCCAGCCACTGTGAATGAAGTCAACTCTACCCTAGTAAAATCCAGAGCACCAATCTAAACCTGCCCTGACACAGCTTCAGGCCATTCCCTTGTGTCCTGTCACTGGTCACCACAGAGAGGAGATCATTGCCTGCCCCTCCTTTTCGTGTTGTGAGGAAGATATGGACTGAGTCCCCGCTCTGTCTCCTCTAGGCTGAACAGACCAAGTGACCTCAGCTGCTCCTCATACAGCTTCCCCTCAAGATCCTTCACCATCCTTGTGGACTTCCTTTGGACACTCTATAAGAGCTTTATATGCTTTTTATACTGTGGTGCCCAAAACTGCACGCAGCACCCGAGGTGAGGCTGCACCTTTGCAGAACACATTTGGACAGCCACCTCACTGCTCCGTGCTGGTGCTGCCCAAGGGCTGGACCCTGAGGAGCCTGTGGAAGCTCTGCAGCACTCTCCATGTCTCCCCCAGGTCGGAGGACAGGTGGAAGAGGAATGCTCCCTTGCCTGGCAGAGCACTGGCCCTGTGGCACTGGCCCAACACCGCAGAACACTGGCAGGGCAGGGAGGAGGAACAGGGATGTCCAGCAGAGAGGAACTTGGATGTGGGCATATCCATGGAGGAGCCTGGACATGGACAGGGCCCAGCAGAGGCACAGCCTAACAAGGCCAGCAGGGCTGGCTGGAGCTGAGTTCAGAGACATCCCTAAGGGCGTGTGTTCTCCACCAAAAGATGCCATGGACATGCTTCCCACCCATGGCAGCCACATGGCAGGGTACTTTCATCTCTTCAGCCGCACGCCAAGGATGGAGGCCTTGTGCCATGTGCCAAACCTTGCGCAGCCTGCTATGGAGCAGTGAGATGCTCTGAGCTTCCATGGGTATGCTCAACTACCTCAGCATCTCTAGTTCTTGTTTAGCAAGTGCACCAAATCTTTTTATCTCGTTGGTGTTTCCTGAATTAACGTCTTGACCTAAGAGCTCAGAGCAGCAGATATCAGGGGCTTCCACAAGAAGTCTTTTCCAGAGAGTGACTGGCTTGCTAGTGGATAGGATTTTGGTAGGGATGTTGAGGAATATGTAGTGCCCATAGCTCAGTATGCAGGTGCAGTGTGAGCTGCAGGTGGAGCACTGAAGGGGCAGGAACCTGAACCTGAGCCCAAGGCAAGAGGCCATGACCTCTCAACCCTTTGCATAACAAAGGGCCTGGGGACCTGTGGTGCACCCAGGGCAACCCAGAGACCCAGGACGAGCTGGTGACTCCAGACTTTTCCATACTTGAACTTCGAGGGTATAAAAAACCAGGGTTTCCTTTGTCGCTCCTTAGAGGCACCCACCTCAAGCTGTTATTTTGATATTGCATCATGATTAAATAATTATAAGGATCAGGATGTCTGAGATTCTGCTAAAGGAAACCTGGGGTTGAGCCCATAAGGAAACCCGGCCTGACTGGGAGTATGGGGCATGTAGCTGCCAAAGGGGCCTTGGTCCCAGATTAGATGATGCCAGAGTGGCTCCTGGATAGTCAGACAGGGAAGTTTCCTTAGTGGGAAACTGTCATTATGCAGTCTACAGGCAGTCTCCAAACAGTAGATACTCCTAAGTTTTCCCCTCTTAACATTAGTTAAGAGAGACCTTAAAACAAGACCAGTGTGGACTGGTTGGGAACTGGACCTGCAAGACATTGCTGTGAACATCATTATGAGCTTGGGTTGTGAGGCAGCCACCATCACCAACAACGAGAGACTGGGAAATTTTGGAGTGAAAGTTGCTGTGCCTTGTACACAGACACAATGCCATACTGTTTTGTGTATCATTCTTAATGTTCTTTTCGTGCTGTCCTACACATGTGGTAAAGCTACTTCATAAAAGGTGAGTACTTTTTGCATAGTATTCCATTCATAATCTGAAATAAATAAAATCTGAAAATCTGAAATGAAAATAAAAATAATCCACACTGAAGCAATATGCCCTTGTCCTCTTGCACATGAAAAGTGAACTTTGAACCTCCAGTGAGCTCTGATAAGGCCACCTCCAAACTCTACCAGGAAGTGCTGACTTGCAGCATTTCTCCTCAACTCTCACCTTAGTGTTTTTAGCTCACACCCAGCCTTCTTTCTGTTCTAGAGTGGATTGATACTGTTTTGCTCAGGGAGAGCAGGCTGATGACTGCCTTGAGAGTGCAAAGGAAAAAAGATAGCTCCGAGGACCAGGAGAATTCTTCAGTAATTCCACTATTAAAACTTTTTAGACTTCCCAATCTAGCAAAATTCAGTTCCATCAAGACTGGTAGTCGTAATAGTCAAGGAGAGGATGAAATAATAGCTGAGGTGGGAAGGGACCTTTGGAGATCATCTAGTCCTAGCTTCCCATCTCAAAGCAGGTGCAACTAGCAGGTTGCTCAGGGTCACATCCAGTTGGATTTTGACTGTCTCCAAGGATGGAGACTCTACAGCCTCTCTGAGCAACCTGTGCCAGTGAATAACCAACCATACAGTGAAAAAAGCTTTTTCTTGTGTTTAAGTGGAATTTTGTGTGCTTCAGTTCATGCCAGTTGCCTCTTGTCATTTTACAAGGCACCACTGACAAAAGTCTGTCTTTGTTTTCTGTATCAACCCTCCCCCATCTCTATCAAATGCTTATACATATTGGTAAGATCCCTCTGGAGCCTTCTGTTCTCCAGGCTGAACTCTCCCAGCTCTCTCAGCCTCTTCTCATGTGACAGATGCTCCAACCATTTTAGTGGCATTATGCCCCTTTGCTGCACTTGTTCCAGTGTGTCCATGCCTCTCTTGCACTGGACCCAGCACACCCAGTGGGGGGTCAGTGTAGGGCAAGGATCACCTTCCTTAAACCTATTGGCAGTGCTCTTCCTGGTGCAGCGTGGAATGCTGTTGTCTTCTTTGCTGCAAAGTTTACCTTTCCTGGTTTAAGGGGAGCTTGGTGTCCATCAGGGTCCTCAGGGCCTTCACTGCAGAACTGCTTTCCAGACACTTGGCCTCCAGCCAGTCCAGCTGCCTGGGGTTGTTCCTCCCCACAGGCAGGACGTGGCATTTCCTTTTCTTGAATTTCATGAGGTTCCTCTCTGCCCATTTCTCCGGGGTGTCAAAGTTCCTCTGGATGGCAGCACAGCCATTTAGCCTGTCACCCACTCCTCCCACCTTGGTATGACCTGCAGACTTGCTGAATGTGCACTCTGCACCGTGGTCAGGGTCATTAATGATATTAAACAGTATTGTTCCTGGTATGGCAAAGCACCAGTGAGTGGGAAACTAGTGACAGGACACTCCCAGCACAGCATGAAGCACCGGGGACAAGCTTGGTATTCATATTCGTATTCATATTCATAGGCATCTTTGTTTTTCAGATTGGTTTTTTTTCCCATTTCTGCCCTAGAGAATAACCTCTTTAGGAAAACCAGGAAAGACGGTCAATTTTATCCAGATTCACTAAGTGTAATCTTGCCTTGTTTTTGAAGGTTAGCTCAGGTAAACAAACTTTGTTGGTACTGAACGTCCCATTATTGTATGTGGAGAAGATAGTCTTGGCAGCAGAGCAGAACCATGGCACAAAAATGGTCTGGCTTTCTGTGCCCTACACATATCTCAAACTGATGGTTACTCTGTTTTCCTTTTACCAGCTAATCCCCCTCACTCAAAGACACACATTTAAGGTCATGCAGCTTTAACACCTGTTGTTTCCTTGAAAGCTGACCTACCACACAGCTTCTATATGTTCCAATCTCATATCTATCTTACCAGGCCTCCTTGGAGGGGTAAGGATACACAATATTTGATCCCTCACTGGTGGGTTTGATGGAGTGACTGAATTCTGACACTTCAAGTCAGGGATGAAGTGAGAAGAGCTCACCTCCCCTTAGCAATTCTGATATGTTAACTCTTATCTCTGGAACAAACTAAAGGTGTACTGCAGCTTCTGCAGTACTGCTGACCTCAGGAAGCCTCTGCAGCCCCTCCTTCCACAGTAACTGTTTTGTGATTTTCTCTGCACCTGTAATTGTGCAGATGAACAGCTCAGATGGGAGAATAACAACAGAAATCTACATAATAATTATTATAGTTTCTTGTTATATTGATTGCCCTGAGACAAAAGTTTACAAAATATTTACACCAATCAATCCTAGGTAGGTGCAGGGGAAAATCCCTGAGATGGTGTGTGATGAGAGCATTAGGGGAAGAATCTGTAATTCTATGGAGCTAGTAGAATCCTAAGGAGCGCACTGTGTTAGGATGCTTGACTTCACGTCTGGTTTACCAGATGGCTTCCATCAAGAGGCAGATGTTTTTCCCAGTCTTCCCCTCAAAAAGGACATCAGAATTTAACCACCCCTTTGTATTTGAATACCTAGCATGAATAAAAGCATATGGTGTAGGTATCAGCTTCACAGAACTGTTGGGTGAAAGCACTGGGGTGGTAGATACAGCCCTGTGGCAAAGCACTTCTTGAAAATGATTGATTTTAAAAAATACATACATTGTAAAAATACAGCTGACTTCTAAGAAGATAAACAAGATAATCTGCAGTGTAGTTACTTAAGGTTGAAACATGCTTAGCTAAGACTTCTTTTAAAATAAAAGATGTTACCCTGCTTTAAGTGCTGTAAATTTAATGAAAATTCAAAATATATTATATAATGCCTCTTAAAGATGACTTGGCTGAGTGTTTTCCTGTTCAGACTGATGACTGATGCTGTAAGCCTGTCACAGCATACTTAATCCTCACTAATACCTCTTCCATAGTAATTCTTGGGAGTGTGTAGAGTACAAGGTGGTTAACTTCCCAAAATCTCCAAGTGGCTTAGAGACATCTGCAAATGGGGGAGAGCCACAAGGCTGTCGCTCCATACCTCAGTGCTCCCGGGAGAGCTGTGGGGTGGTTTGCAGACAGGCCCTGACAGCAGCTCACCAGTTGCCCACGGACCCTGCTCCAGCCTGGAGCCCAGGTGTGCAGCTGGGGCTCAGGGTGTCTGGGCAAAGTCACTCTCAGCTTCCCCTGTGGCTGGGGATCTGAATGGACCAGCTGCCCTGGTGCTAGACAGCCCCATTGCCAATTACATGATGTAATGTTATTATGGGAGCTGTTGCTGAACTACTCAGAAGTGATGCAGAAGTTGTTCAGGAGTCACAGATTGGCCATTCCCTATGGCAGGGAGTTTATAGCTGTTTATATATAATTCCTCAGTACAAGAAGTCTGCAAGGCGGTATCACTTTTAAATATTATGAAAAAATACGGAGGCATTCAAAAGGTCTCACAGCTCTTCTGTGCCTTGATACCTTATTGTATCCACTGTGATAACCGGTGACAGATTCCAGCTGGGGAAGCTAAATAACCTCATCCTGTGTTTTGAGCAATTCCAGTAGGAAGGGAAGCTTTACCCTCCTCAAAAGCTGGCAGGGAAGGGAAGCTTGGCAGCTTGTGCTGTATGTGAGCACCCTGTGTGAAAGAGGTTTGGGTAGTTTCCATTGTGGCAATCCTTTCCTGACTAGAGATTCTTGAATTCTTAGCCAAGGACCTTCTGCCAGGGTTTCTCCTGGCTTTTACAGAAGCAACCCAGGGAATGACTTTAACACACAGAAAACAATAAAATGCATTTCTACAGCTTGATCCCACTCCTACTGAACTCTCAGAAATGTTGTCAATTGCCTTCAAAAGGAGATAATGCAAATTCTTAGCATTGCAATAATCAATTAGCAGGCAGTTTAAATTGCACTGTCACCAACTTTTCCATCAGCTGTCTCCTAGTGTCTGAAAATGTGATCTTCATACTGTGTTAACCGAGGATCTATTTTTTTTTCCAGAAAATATCTTTGGCAAAGCTCTGTGCTCCTCAGTGGAAATATAGCAGAGACTAATTTAGCTTTTCAATTTTTGTTTTTCTTGGGCAACCTGAAAGAAAAAGATATAAAAAACGAGCCATTTGTGAATGTTAATGTTATATTTCCCCTGAAGTTCCTTTTCTGTGAGTGGGGTTAGTATTGCCCTGATGGATCTACACCAGGTGTATGTTCAGCAGTGCAAATACTTGTGCATGGAAGTTTTTCTGTATAGCAGCCTCAAGGCTGGCTCATGCCAGATCAGCTGCACAGCAGATTACTGCATGCACATCATCAGGTAAGTCTACCCATACACACACCAGCACAGACACGTCCTTTTGGTCCTGCCCTTGAAAACCCTACAGGTTGCTGTCTTTAGGCATAAGGTAAACCATTATTTACTTAGGTTAGGGCTACTCCCACGATGCCTTCACAGTCACGCTTCACATCTTGAAGCCCACATAATTTTGAAGTGCACAACTCGGAAGCGTGAATGAACACTTCTCCCTTTTCTTAGCAGGGATGCATACAACTTAAATCCCTTCCTCCTCTGCAGAAGAGAGACATGTCTAAACATTTTCATTTCAGAAGAGAAGCCGATGACAGAGTTTCCTGTGCCGTCACAACAGAAGTTCATTCAAGTGCTAGACTGGGCCATCGACCAGACAGGATGGGGAATTTTTATAACCTAGGCTGTTTGTGACTGCAGAATGTTAGAGCAGTGATTTCCAGCCTGTGCTGTGCAGGCTTTTGGGACTGGTGAGTCCATGGATGGTGATTAAGAAAGACACTTTGCTGTCTAGTAGTCTACAGCTGGGAAAATTTCTTTTCCCCTCACGTCCACTGGAAAATGTATAGAGATGAAAACCAGCCAAAAAGCTCTGCCATAATGAAACATCTGCTCTTCTTATCAGACTTGTGTGAAAGGTTTATTGAGTCCAAATTTTTCAACTTTCACCCTGTCCCTCCCTTTATGGCAGGCCAAAATTGGAAAAAAAAAAAAAAGAAAGAAAAGGGGGGTGGGGAAGGGGAAGAGGAAGGAGAAGAATAAAGAAAAAGAAAAATAAATAGAAAAAGAAAAAGAAAAAGACAAAGAAAAAGAAAAAGAGAAAAAGATAAAAGAAGGGGGAAAAAAATCTGAATTTTTTTTCAGATCTCTATTTTTGCACTGTCCCTGGCAGGTGGTGGGGCTGAAGTGCTCCCCCAGCCCAGAAGGACTTGCCTTTCTCCACTGTCTTTTTCTAAGAGAGTGCCATAAAAATTGAAAATACTGAGTAAGATAATAGTTATTCAAAGAAGAAAAACTTGTTTATTTAGAGCAATGGAGAAAAAAGATCTACTAAACTGGGAAAAAAAATCACATTTTTTCTTCTACACTGGCAAAATTGGACAGATAAATTCAATCTTCAGAACAGGATAGAAGGTAATAATTCCCTGCTTATTGTGTATCAGAAAAAGTTCAGAAAACCAAGCAGTTATGCAGGGGAGGAAGAAAGAATCTGTCAATTGTGATTTTTTTAAGCAAAGAAAAAACTCATAGCATTGCAAAGAAGATAAACAGAATCAAAAGTGATCCATCAGAGAGCTGCTGATTGAAGGGACAACAAAAAAATCATTTGGTCTGGTGGCTTGCTGAGGAAGGACATGCTGGAGACAGAGTCATTACCAGGTGAGGAGAGTGAGGTAAGCACCATTTTCTTTTAGTCAAAGCAGGGATGAAAAGAAGAACATCTGAAGAAGAAGGGGGAAGACAGGACAATAAATGATCAAAGAAGACATAGCATATACTATGTAAGAGACAAGCATGGAAGCTTCATAAGCTGATCTTAAAAAACCATAAATGATGTCAGTAGCATTAGGTGTGAGCCTCTGAACTGGGCAAAGTGGGGTTCCATGCACATTACTAATAAACCCATAATCATATATTGAGACATGTAGAAGCCATGTAGGTGTCTGCACAAGCTGAGAGGTGAATCTTCTTCCCCCTTTTGCTTCATCTGAAAACTTGCTGTATGGATGGTACTGAGGTTTTTTTTTCTCATTCAGGGATATTTTGCAGGAGACATTTTTATAATCTGTTCCCTGTATGGCAAAGTTTGGACTCCCCCTGATCTTTCTGATGGGCACTTTTAAAACAGAGGAGAGAAACCTTTAGCAATGCTCTTCAGTCAAGATCTTCTCTGCTCCAGGTGCCAGCTTTTTATAGCTTTTGATTCATCACACAGGTGGAGAGGCCAGCTCTTGTTGTGCACAGTCCTAGACTATGAAAATGTTTATGAGGTTAGTCCCCTGACAGAGATATAGTAAGCTATGAAGCCACCCTGATGAACCACTCCATCACTGGTTCTTGGAGAAATTTATGTGCTCTATTCTTCTTTGACAAAAATGCTGCTGTCTTAGAAAAGTAAGCGAACAGGGTATGCATCTGGGGCAACATTCAGTATACTAAATGCACATTTTTATAGGAGCAAAGTCATAGTCTAGTAGAAAAACTAGCATCAGGTGCGATAGCACAGCTCAGAACTATCCTCACACAGAATTCAATTGTGGTCAAGATCTGGTAAACATTTTACTTTTCAACTGCATACTTTGCACGCTATTTGTATGACATCTCCTTTTCTCTCTTTCCCTTGTTGGCTGACTTTGTGCCCTTTTGGCTTGTCCCCCCCCTTTTTTTTCTTCTTAAGTCTAGTAATGATTCACTGGAAAAAAATTCATTTAGCCAGTAAGCAGGAATTTCTGACCTATTTACGAGTGAACTTCGCTATACTTTTCATAGGTCAAAGTCAAGCCCAAAGTACTCCCCAGACTGCCAGTTAAAGCTCTGTCAAGTTCTCAGTGACTTCTGATGTTTCCCCTCCAGCCCATCTGTGCTTACCTGGCCTGCTGTGTCATAGGTGCTATTCACTGCTAATCCAGAATACTTTCCCTTAAAAGAATCTGTGTTCTTGGGGATGGGCTGTGTGTCTTCCGAAAGGTCTCTCTCTCTCAGCATTGCTGGAGGAATAATGAGAAATAATGTCACTGGAGATTCTACTCTCCTTTCCGGGGTAACACGGAGTTAGCTCTTGGTGCTTGAGCTGTTGGTGGCTCCGCTGTGTAGCCTCCGTGTTTCCGAGAGGATCACCCGCGCGTCTGTGAGCAGAACAACCTCGTGTTTTACTGGCATTCACCACAGGATGGCAGTGCAAGATTTTAATTGTCAGTCTGGTTCAATTGTCTGTGTATGTGCCTTGTGCGTGTGACAGCATAGTTAGACAGAAAATTAAAACCAGTACTGCTTTTTTCCATTTTGAAAACAAAGATATGCTGGTTTCCTTTGAAATAGAGTGGATTGGGAAAACACAGAACCAATAAGAAAACAATACTGCTGCTGCTCGTGAGGTGCTGCCATACTTCAGAAATGTACCTCACTTTCTTTGTATGCTGACTCTGCATTTAATTAATTCACACCTCCTCCCACAGTGTAAAACCTGTATTGCAAAGGTTGTTTACATGATGTACTCTAAGTGGCTTTTGAATTTACAGAGCTTTTGTCCTGACATTGCATCTTTGGCCTGTGTGCTAAGGCACACTCCCTGCCGGTGTGGTCCCAGAGCACGTCCTGCCAACAGAGCTGCAAATGGTGTTCAGAAGGTCAGTTCAGCCCTCCTTCTCTCTCTCCAGTTTCATCTTCCCATTTTCTTTTTGCATGTCTAATCAGGAAATTAGTTTCATCTGAAAATGTACCTGACGAAACCGAACAGTTGTTAATTATGTTCCCTATCTGGCTTTCAGCTTGGGTGCCAGCACCGGCAAGAGGAGGCAGCAGGGAGCCTGGGATCATCATTCTGGCTGCACCTCATGGCCAAGATGTTTTAGGCCATTGATAGCAGAGTTGAAGAAAGCTCTCAGGCCTGGGCTCTGCTGGTTGTTGATTCAACTGGCTTGCCATCACTGGTGCTATTTTCTGGTTTGGTCTTCGCAGTGAGATGCTGATGGTGTTTCTTGTTCTGTGTTCCGATTTTTGTCAGGATGCAATACAGCAAAGTCTTATCAAGTCTATATCATTGCTGCATGCAATTCAAGTTTTCAGCAACACATCCTGCTCTGAACTGCTGCTGACACACACACACACACACACACACACACACACTCAACATCTTACTGATACTTATAATTTCCATGCTAGGGCATTGCACTGACTGCGGGGCTAAATCTGTACAAAGAGTGTAGCTCTTGCTGGAGGCAGTTTGATAAACAAAAGCTTAAGGGTTCTTCAAGTACTATCTATCAGTTAGTGATGCCACTTTTTTAAAGCTTATGTACATGTGTTTAGTAGTCCCAGTAGTCCACTGACAAATAAATAAAGAGTAGAATTCAGCAGTGCTGCTGGAGGTGTGATAAAGGCTCCAGAGCAGCAGTTCTGTTTTCTCCCCTTCCCAATAAAGGGCAGTTTTGTGTTTCAGAAGGTTTCTGGGATGACTAATATGATCTGATACAGAACCAGCCTGCACTGGAAAACTTAATGGACAAAAAATGCATTTTCTATAGTTAGCACCCAGCACTCTTAGCCATATCTGAGAGAAGTGCTACTCTTACACCAAGTGTTAGACTTCAGCCTATATCTGTAACATTTCTGAAACTTGGTATTTTTCTCTGCAGTGTAACTTCAGGAAAATATCAATTTGATCTGAAGAGAAGATTATTTTTCTTTTTTAATTTTTACGGAATGTATCTCTCTCTGTCAGTTCTAGTGACATAGTGATAACAGAAAAGTGGACAGAAACACCTATTTAGTATGAGATATAGCTACATTGTCTAAATTGAACTGAGAAAAAACATCTACCTCTTCACTCAGAACTATACAAAAGTTCTTTCATCTTTTCCAGATGTATAATCTGAGTTTTCTTCTTGCACAGATAGAAACAGTAATACATATTAAATGTGTGTGTCCAACTGCAGTAACAAACTGCAGAACAAGAACAAAAACAAGAACAAACACCTTCAAGAACAAACCTTGCAGCTAATATTAAGTTAATATTCTCATATGTTTCCAGTCGTAGTATCCCAAACCTGAGATGCTGCAAGTTCACAACTCCACAGACCCTGAGCCTGTCATAGACACACATTTCTTAGTTAAGGAATTAAACTTTGCCACACCCCTGTGGCACAGGGATGATGATGATCTCTATTTCCATGGCAGGCAGTGGTTGGCACACCTGCAGCCTTGGTATGAGCTGTGGGCTGGTGTGACCTGCTGTGTGGCAGGGGAATTAGGGGCAGAAGGGGAAGGGAACAGCATCCCTGTAATTGCTGCTAGGATGGAGTCCCCGTAGGCCAGTTGTCCTACAAGACCATGTAGGAGCAGTCATTTTTTCTTCAGGAGGGTTTGCAATACGATGCAGTCCAACCGGTAGCACAGCTGCAGCACAGTTATCAGGAGCACAGACCCTGTACTGGTGTGTTCATCCGCATGCGTGCACTTCACTGTGCCACACTCTGAATGTATTCCTGTGGCAGGAGCATTTTTGGGGCTGGAGAGGGCAGGGGAAGAGACGGTCAAAACCAGAACTGAAAATGTGCTAAGGGAAGAGTAGTATGGGAAGGAGGAAGAAAAAGGGAAGAGGGCAGGAAACACAGAGGGCATTAAGAGACTTAAGATAGCAGCTGAGAACCTACAATGGTGGGAGAGGTTCTTAAGAACAACAGTAATAAGAGAGCAACAGACGAAGTGGTATTGCTTGTACACAAACACATGCTCACACATATGTCAGAATTGACAGAAAAATGGTATTAGGAGAGGGGGACTGTCTCACACAGAAAAAGGCAGAGTTTAGACATCTGTGGCTGTCCTGGTTACAAGAAGTCCCCAAACGCCTCCTGCTCTGCGTGCAGTGAAGGTGCTGTGGAAAGCCTGACGCTCTGGAGGTGCCCACAGCTGCTCTCCCAGGGCATGCCTCTGAGGGCAGCCTTCAGCCCAGCAGCAGGGCAAGTGTGCAGCCGGCAGCAGGGCTCTCCCCGTGTGCTGGCAAGCAGACGGGTCAGGACGTGCTTCTGCGGGAGCTGGGCAGAGCTGAGAATAAACCCCAGATTTCCTGCGCCTCGGCTCCATCCATGAGGCCGCCGCTTCCCCACGCACTGATCTGACATTACAGAACGTATGGCGATGCAAAGCCACAAAGAAACTAAATTAGGAGAGCAGTAGGCGTATGACTTGCATGCAATGTTTCCCTTTCACTGCAAATTTCTCGTTTACTGTTATTTTTGCATCGGCCCGTGTGACTGAATTCCCATAAAGAGGTCTCCCACACCTCAGGCAGTTGATAGAGCAGGAGGCAGTCACTGGGCCAATCTGTGCCTGAAAATTAGAGATACACAGACACAGACACAGACCAGGCATCTGAGAAAGAGACGCTGGTGCGGGAAGGGATGTATGAACCACTCTGGCACAATTCAGTTGTTAGGCAAATGATTAAAGCTAAAATGGAGGGAAAATGAACTGCTTCCTTGGTTGTATATATTAGCTGGACATTTGTGGGGAGTGAGCAAGTGGAGTGGTTACCAACAATAAAAGAGTAATAAAAAGATAAGATCTTTGCATTCCAATTAAAAGAAAAATCATTGCAATGGGATCAGATGTTTTCCCTGGCAAAGAGGCAAAGAATTTCTTTCCAGGCAGGAGACAAATACCTACCTCTTTCCTTTTATCAAGTATTAACCCATAGGCCTCTGACAGGAAAAGGCAGAGAACTAGCACAGGGATTTCTGTTGGAAATGGGAAAGCACTTTTTTTTCCTTTTTTTCTCTTTGTTGAAATTTGAAGAAGATTGGACCAATGAATCAATGGGGTGGAGGACAACCAAGCTATCAGGAGATTAACACCAGCAGAAACCTTTGAGCAAGATGGTTTCTCTGATGGAACTGGGTAAGAAATGAAAGAAACAAATATCAGCTTTGCTTCCCCTTCCTGTTTCCTGCACATTAGCCACACGTTTGCAGAACACACCATGCAGTATTTGCTGATCCAATGGCAAGGCTCACTTCTGCAAGAAAGCTTTTTCTAACTGAGACTTTCAGCTCTGACCAATGACAAACAAGTATCAGATGAAGTGATCTAATGACAAATTCACAATATTCAGTGCTGAGGTAGCGTATGTGCAAATGCTTGAGTCAATGGAACAAGTAGGTTTGCCTTTTCTGTACTGTTTTTTCACGATTGTTCCAAAGTGGCTGGAGTGATGCCTAAGAGTTAAGCACATGATTTACTGAAGACATTCAGAGGCCATATTCTGGCTTGTCTTTTCTCTGTCAGTGCCAGGCAGGTAGACAGATAATCAAGGAGAAAGTTGGTTTCACTGATTAACCTTAAGGATCCATCGTGGAGATTGCAGCTTTTTACAAAGTCAAGAAATGTCATTGATTCAACTGCCCAGGAAGCCTGCTACCTCCTTAAACAAAATTTTAGAAATGATTTCAAAAATTGAAGTGTTTAATTATTTTCTATTGAGTATTGTTTTTAAATCTTGTTGTTGCTTGATTTTTTAAAAAATATATTTGTAGTGGAAGATAGAGGTTTTTTTTCATTTTGTGCATGTGCAGTGTGGACCTGAGAAGAATATCTCTTTATTACTATGGAAAATGCTGACTGTAATGAATGCCAGAAAAACAATCGAAATATACCTGAAAACTAAAGAAAATACAATATTTCAGCCGGTATATTCCAGACAAAATCATTTGAATGTGGCACAGTGGTACCTTTTAGAAAATGTCATGCAATGACTTGGTTTCCCTGTTCTATGAGCAAGTATCTCATCCTGGCTTCAGCTCCCACAGTGCTGGAGGAGCCATGTTCATGCTGGGCACAGCTGTTCTGTGCCATAGGAGGTGGGGACTGATGGGGAGACTTCCTCAGGCAGATGGGACTTCTGGCCCAAAATGAGGTACTGAAGTCACATTTATAGATCACAGTTTTGAAGTTTTTGCTCCTCGGTTGAAAGATGTCAGTTTTCCAGTGTGAAATCTATCCTCCAGATTTTCTGACCAGAACTTATGTTTATCAGTCTCCTAATTCCAAAACCTCTTCTCCAGCACTTCCTTTTCTTTGACAATCCACTAACAGCTTCATTCCCTTCCCTATCATTGGCTCATCTTTCTTCTTATGTGGAAGTGTAGATCAGCTGAAACATGTATATTTCTTGTCTCCTTCCAATAGCAATTTGATTCTTTACATTAACCTTAAATTTCAAACACATTGAGGAGAAAGGTAGGAGGTTTCTGTACCTGTCATTTGTTTCAGTATTGGGATCTAAACATAACTTCATTACATCCCCCACTTTTGTGCTTTACATACATTAAAGAAAGTGTTTTAACAGCATTTGGCAGGACACAATTAACCAGTGAGCAGACCTTCCTGATAAATATTCACAGGTTCAAATCTGCATGTTGTAGGCCGAATTAATATCTACACCTACTGCATATGCTAAGTATGATGTCATGGAAGCACTTCAGTGAGTTGCTAATTCTTAGTGGATGTATATATCTATATAGATATATATAGCTATATGGATGCATATATCTATCTCAAGCTGTAGTTCCAGATAAAGATTCCTCATGTGGGTACCCAAGTGGTATCTTGCACACATTCCTTGTGGTCAGTGAGTATGATGGGTACATCCTTAGTGGCAAGATGACAGTTACTTCCTCATGCCAGGGGAATACCCAAAACAGCATTAATAGGTGTCAGTTGCAGGAAAATTATCTGACCCATTGAACCTTTATTTCTTGCAGAGTAGAGAATTTCTATTTATTTAAACATTTTAAATATTGCATATATTTAATGTAATACGTGTTTTAAAAAGTGGGTTTCTGGAACTGCACAATTTGTCTAAGTAACATTTTCCTTGTTAAGAAGCACTTAGGAAAACACCAAGATCCATCTTAATATAAGCCAACAGATGACCTTCTCAAGGGTACCTTCTAACCTAGGTTTTTCTAACTTAGCCCTAACTTAGCACTTAGTCTCTTGTATTCTAGGTGACTGACCGGTCACTCAGTCTGCTGGCACATATGGGAAGAATCTCTCATCCTCTCTTTGAGGGCTTCACTTAATATCAGCAATTACTCATTTGAGAAGGTCTTTGGCCTCTGAACTTTGCTGTGTCTCCTGACTAGTGGGCTAGAGAGTCAAGGTGTCTTGTCTCTCCCTGCTATCTTCCCTCTACTTCGACTTCTAGACCAGTGGTAGCTAATAATTTATATGAAACGGAACATTTCCAAAAGTAAAGATGGAAAGAAACCAAACCCTTGGTAGCTATATCATCCCCAAGTTATGCCACTAAGGAGAGATTTGGGAGAAAGTGTTTGGATGCAAGAGCTATGTTTAGACAGACAAGAATTTGGAACAAACACAATTTTTTGATTGAGTTGAACTTAATACATTTTGGGTTTAATCTTTATCTGTCAGCACACTTATACTGCCCTGACTCTTCTCCATATGATGAATTTGGGGGAAAATGAGAGAGACTGAGCCATAAGAAAATCTATTAAAAATATTTTTTAAAAATGCAATACTGAGACACATACTGCAACTCCATTGACTTTACAGTGTCTTTGAAAGATATTACTGAATCCACTTTCTTTAGTTAGTTTTAAATGTTATATTCCCCTGGTTATTTCTGTTAGCTGTGTTTCCCTAGTTTTGCTTTTAAAATACAGAATTAAATATTAAAAGGTTAAGGTTTCTTTTTTATGCTTTCCTCCCCCCACCTCTTCTGGTCTAGCCTAAATGCCAGGAGGAGAAAATGCATTCTCAGACTTAACTCAGCTGCTAGCTCTGAATATTCAGTACAAAATTAAGAACAGAAACATGGTACAGATACAGATACATGGTACTCTGGAAATATGGCTTCGAGCAACAGAATTGTGATAGCTCAGGAAACTGCACTGACAATCAGCAAGAGCTCTATCCTGATGAGTAATGGGGGAGATTTGTCATTGTCTTCTCACACCACATATTTACATATGAACTCTACTTTCAGAACCAATTAGGCATCATATACTTTTGCACATGGGCACATTTTCCTGAACAATATGGGAAGAACAAACTTTGAAGTAAAAAAAAAAAAAAAGAGAGAAGTTCAGATCAATCACACTTTTATTTTAATCTTGCTTTAAACGTGCTGTTTCCTTTTTTTCCTTAAATAGTTTTTTATGTGGTTGCTGAAACATCTTTGTAAGAAAAGCTACAATACTCATACAAGGAAAGTCCCTGGTGGTTTTTCAACACCATTTTTATTAAGTTTTTTTAATTTTAAAAGGGAAGATCTAATAAGCACACATAGAAACCCCTTACCATCATGACTACTGTTTAAGTTTTATGAAGAGTAACAAAAATGACATCTATGCTATGGGTTGTCTATGGAGGTATCTAAAGAAGTTTAGGAAGGTACATTCTGAAGCAAGCATTTTTATATGCAGAAAAATGAGGTCTGAAAGTGTATTGATTAAGCAAGAAGATCAGCCATGCAGATGAGCGTTTAGGTGTGTTTGTGTTGTTTATTGTGCACTGTTATCACAGGAAATGAAGATACACACATACAACAACACCAGCAAATTAATTGATTAGCTGCAAGAAACATAGGCCTTTATTTCAAATGTTTTCTCCTTCCTTTCCTCCAAATGTTTTCTCCTTGTACATAATTTTTCTATAAATAATCTTCTAATGATTAAAGCTGACAGCTCTGAAGATTTAGATTTAGTCCGTGCCCAGTATAGGTAGGTACAACATAGATTACAATATTTGATGATCTTTCTATATTACCATGTATTATTCCTAAGAACTTTTGTCAGACCCTTGAAAAGAACTTTGGAAGAACCAGAAAAACTATTTTTTCCTACCAAATGCATTCACAGTACTGTACCAAACTCTCCATAATATTGGGAAGGACCTCAAGATGTTGGTTACAGTAGACAAAGGCTCTGACAGAGCAGACACTCATTAAAGATCACTTTACCCATCTTTACAAAATCTCTAGCATTCATTTTGGAAATTTAAATGCATCTTCCGGTGGGTGGGTGAATTCCATCAAGCCATGTTTCCTCCAGATAAGACAGGAGGTCAGATTATCTAAACGTTGACACTTTTTACTGTACAAATCAGGACCAGGTTCGCAGGTGGTAACTCTGGATTGCTTTTTCAATCAGGAAGCAGAAGGCATATATGGTGTTGGAGCATGTCCAGGGAAGAACAATGGAGATAGGGAAGGGCCTGGAGCACAAGTCTGATAAAGAGTGGCGGAGGGAGCTGGGGTTATTTAGCCTGGAGAAAAGGAGACTCAGGAGAAACCTTATTGCTCTCTACAATTACCTGAAAGGAGGCTGTAGCCAGGTGGGGGTTGGTCTCTTCTCCCATTAACAAGAAACAGGGCAAAAGGAAATGACCTCAAATTGTGCCAGTGGAGGTTTAAACTGGATATGAGGAAAAATTTCGTCACAGAAAAGATTGTCAAGAATTAGAACAGGCTTCCCAGGCAACTGTTCAAAAAGTGTGTGGGTGTGATGCTTAGGGACATGGTTTAATGGGGTACCTGGCAGTGCTGGGTTAGTATTTGGACTCAGGGGTCTTAAAGGTCTTTTCAAGCCTAAACCATTCTGTGATTCAATGAATTCCCATAGGTGTGTGAACAAAAGAGAGTATGTCTTGTGGGCTTCTTTGTTACCAGATCAGAGTCTAGCAGAGAAAAACTAATGTCTGGAATAACTTTGAGACCCAATATATTTTACATAGCTTTTGATGACTATGAGATATTGATGACCGGACCTCATCAATTAGCCAGGCTGTGCAGGATCAATTCCTCTCTGTAGTGTTCTGCCACTTGTTTGGCACCCAGCAGTGGGCAACAAACAGCTGAAGTCAATCAGAAGAATCTGAGGAATAGCTGAAGGTTGTCACCTGTATGATGGCATCCATCCTGTTGCAACTGGTTTGAGGCAAGGGGGTTTCCAGGGTTTCAAAAAGTTGTCTTTGTCTTCCTTCCCCTATCAATCAATTGAATATGGGAACAGATTTAATGTATGGTCCCAAATTACTTCTTTTGTCTTGAAAATGTTGGAAGATATGGCCTTCACATCTCATTACAGGGTTCACATCTAGCATTACTGTAAATCATAGAATCATGGAATCATGGAATGCTTTGGGTAGGAAGGGTCCTTAAACATCATTTTGTTCTGACCCCTGGTCACAATCAGGGATGCCACCCACTAGATCAAGTTGCTCAGGGGCCCATCCAACATGGCTTGAACACTTCCAAGGATGGGGCATCCACAACTTCTCCAGGCAACCAGTAGACTGCCCCTGCACTTGGGGCTGCCATGCAGAGTGCGGGCTGTGCCTCACATGGCAAGAGGACAGCATGCAGCACTCTGCCTGGGAATCAGCAGTGCCACACTGCTGGGAAAGCTGTGCTCACTACTTGCCTCTGATGGGGCTGACAGCAAACACAGAAGCATTGTAGCATGCAAAACTTAAAAAGTATCTGGCAAATCTGTGGTGTTGCCTGTTGGCCTAACTGTTACTGTGGTGACTGAGATCAGATGAGTTGAAAGAAGAGGCAATACTGGCATGGTATCACCCTGAAAAGATGGGTGTTGACTTCCAGTGATTTTAACTGTTCCCACATACATGTGAAAATTTTCTACATACATGTGCAAGCAGCCTAGACTCCTTTCTCCTGACAAATGAACTGCTCGGAGATAATGGCTAAACATATTTAAGTGTGTGCAGGGTTGCTTACTTTAAGTATATTCAGATACTCTGGAAAGATTCTATCTTCCCAGACAGGATAAATTTATGATTGTTCTGCTTACTGGACAAGGATGGTTTTTTTTTCCTTTAAACTCTTGTTTTTAATTATATTTGAGTGAAGCACTCAGAAGCCTTAAGGCAGGAATCCCTTCTTTACTAACTTGTTATTAGCCTTGATTGTTCCTTTTCATGTCTGTTATGAGAAGGAAGAGCAGAAACTCAGAACATGTATTGCTATGTGATGACTATTCAGCATCTTTCCAGTGCTAGGGAAAATGCAGTCTCCTCATAGGATGGCTCTTTCAAATGTACAGCGTTATGCCACCAGAGGAAGTACTCTTACTTATTATTAAAAGGCAGCTATGAGTCTGTCTAGGTATTAATTTCATATTCCCCATAATTACCAAGTGTTCGCCTCTGCTTGTGAAAAAGGTAGTGAGTCACCTTCCAAACCTTCCTCTTCCTGTCACTTAGGCTCTGTGCTACATCACCCTCAACAAGAGAAAAATCACCAGGCAAAGCTGACTTTCAGCAGTGACTTTTTAGGCTTCTTTAACAATGAAGCTGTGAAATGAAATCATAGTGTTTTGTTTTTTCGAGGTTTCCCCAGTCCATTCTCAGCGGCCTCCTTCGGTGTGCAAATTAAGCGTGGCTCTTGTGGTTCAGCCTCTTTCCAGCATGGCTGTAGTTAGCAGTTGGCTGAACACCCAGCACTGTCACTTTGTTTTGTAGCTTTGCCATCAGAAAATGACAATTATAAACCAGCTTTTTCAGCTTGTTCTTCAGGTGCTTGCCCGAGACTAGTATTTGAATAAATAAGATTTTTTTTCTAAATTAACATCCCTAAAAAACCCCAAGCTCCAAAATCTTGACCACAGAACACAAAGTTTCTGAGCCTGGCTGTCCCACCTCGTGTGCTCCATTAGGAGAGAGTCATAAGCTGAGCTATCAAGATTTGGCAGCAACAAGAGGTGCAGGTTACTTCATATGCTTTAGGCAGAGTCTTCATGACAAGTCAGTCTGCTAAAGCATTTCTAGGGTCGCAAATATTTTACAGTCAATAAATTTTTGAAGGGTAAATGGAACAAGTATCATCATCTCATGTGGCCTCTAAGCCACAGTTCTCACCTATATTCTGTGTTGGACCTTGCCACTGAGCTGAACTTGAGTGTTTGTTCAAACTGCTGGGACTTTGTCTGTAGCACTTTAAGACTACAGGCAGAGGAGGCAGGAGCACTCAGCTGCTGTCTCTGTGGCACCATGGCCTTAAACATCAAAGTTCCAGACTTAAACTTCTCTCATGTATAAGTTGCCCTTGGACTGGGAGAGGGATTTCAGTGGGGTGTATGCCAGCCATGTGCTAACCATGTGCTAACCATGTGCTAACCTTGTGCTAACCATGTGCTAATCTGGCTTCACATGGCAAGGACCCCTCCTCCATGCAGTGGAACTGGGTGTGCATCACCAACAGAGCTGGTGCAGTTTAAGGTGATCTCCCTCTCAGCTTCGCTGGTTTAATACTGCTCTTTATCTGAGTATCATCACTGACAATATGAGGGCTCTGTGTCTGCTTCAGTGCAAAAGAGAAAACCACCAAGGCTGAACAAGATCATAGTATCACTAATAATTTCCAGACAGTGCTTTCCAGTGACATAATCACCCTCTGGATCATCAAAGAAGCCTGAAGAGGTTAGATTAAAAGAATAAAATAAAAACATAAGAAGGGCAGTATCAACATGAGGGGGATTTGTTAAATTGTGATTGTGGAATTAATGAAATCATTAATTTCCTGAACTGATGAATGAAGGGACACACAACAAAAAAAAAAAAAAGCCTGACTTTTCTACTCTACATAATCTCTGCACAAGGTACTCTTCCTCTGAGGTATCTGTGGAGTCTGGGAAGGGGAAATGTTTAACTTGCTCTTCCTTTAAGTCCTAGCATAGCTAGATAAGAGATTTTGTAAAGAAAAAAAAAAAAAGAAAGCAAAGCCCACAGCATATTTAAGCACTCCAACAATGCTAGGAAATGTAGATGCAACATCTCATATTTCTTCCCTGCAGCTTCTACACACAGAATGGGCACAGACCACGCTCCTGTTGGTGCTCCTCCTGCCTTCTTTTTCCTGGAGAAGCCCTGTCCTCTGACACAGGGCAACACCAGGGCTTTTCTCCTGGGCCTGTCTGCACAGATTGACCTGCTGCCTCTCTCCTATTTTTCTCAACATCAGCAAACAAATTGCTCTGTCCTCTTCTTCGTCTTCCTGGTGTTTTTCCAATATACTTGATTTCGCTATTCCAGACAGTACTTAATATAGTGAAATTTCAGAGTGGATGAGGATAGCAGCTCTTTAATATGTCTTTCTGAGTGTCCTTGCACTGAAAAAGTGAATCTCATTTGCGAGTGTTGGTGTAAGAAACATGAATGCAATTTCCTGAAGTTTTGCATGAGACGTGTGGGAGCAACAACGTGCCTTTCATATCCTGCCAACTTGATTTCATTAGGTCTTGGAGAATGTTGACCCTAGGGACAGTTGATAGCCAACTTGTTATTTTGTATAGCTGATAGTTTTTATGTGACCTTTACATAAGCCCGTCTTGCTGTATATACAACAGCATATGCATATATATATATAACATTTATATTTTAATGTTATATTTCTTCCTCTGCCCATGGCCTATGTGTTGAATCCTTCATAAAGGCAAATGGTACACCACATCCATCCTTTGAAGACAGTCAAGTCTGCAGCAGCTGTCCAACAGAATAAAAGGACTAATTCCTAAATGAACTACTTCTCACTTAGACGACATAAAAAGTTTAACCAGGACTCTTCCCCTTCAGTCCATATCAGAAAGCATAAATTACTGGGTACTAGGTAGGAAAAGCAGCTGCTAGCATGCTTAGAAGAAATGAAAAAATTAGATTAAAAGTATAAGTGCTATAAATTATAACGTGTGTCCCCTTGTCCTTTCCCCAAATCCTCAAAGCTTCATTATTTATAGAACAGAATTATTTACAGCATCCTTGTTGGGCAGTGGGGGAGACAAACATTATTATCCTTGTATTAGAGAATGAATGCAGTGAGGCAGAGAGGTCTCGGAAGAGACCTATTAGTACCTAAATCATCCTATTAGTACAGACATAGAATAAATAGTGTACTCTATATTAATGTAAAATGATAATAAAATGGGCTATTTCAAATTCCCTGACACCAACATGATTGATGCAATGTATTTTGTGTCCATATGATGGTGGAATACTTCAGTCAAATCAGTCTGGCCACTTTCAAATTGCCTACCAGGAATGATTCCTAGTCTGTGTTTAGGGCCGAAAGACATGCCTGCAAGTCCAGAAGAGACTTGCTCAGGTCCAAATGTGCTACAGATAATATCCCAGTGTGCCCTGGCCCATGGTTTGTGAGTACAGACCTAACCAAAGGATTTTACCTAGTGCCATGCAACAGCCATATTGCTGTATTTAATTTTGGCACCATCTTTTGCTTCTGTGAAATCTGACTTTTGCCTCTGCCTGTGTTGCTCTCCTCCTCATCCAGCCTGACTAGGGTGTGTTGCCACTGGGGGGCAGGTCTCCAGAGCAAACAAGCATACTTCTTTCCTACAGGCTTGGAAAGAAGAGGGCAGAGAACCGTAGCAACAATTTGGCATTTTGCAGATGTTTCTACCAATATTTAAGTTATGATCAAATGGAGTTCCTGTGTAAGGACTGGATTGTGTCACCTGTACAGTCTTGAAGCAGCACCTGTGGGCAATCATCTGTTGAAAGCAATAAGGAAAGATACTGCTCTTTGTTAGGAAGGATAGGATGTAGCCATAATGTGTTATGTTATAGAGGAAAATAAAACCACAGGCAAAATTCAATACAAAGCAAAAGTGACACACCATAACTCTGCTACTGTCTCTGTCAAAGTCTCTGGGTTTTTGGTAATTGGAAACTGGTGCAACTGGTATGAATGTGTAGGAATCCTACAGCACTGCATTATAAGGGAGCTTAATATCCTTTGTTACACAAAGTATGTGCAATGTGGACCAAATTAATCTCTGGTTCAGTTCTATCCAATGCATTAAAATCCCTTGGTTTATTAATTAGACCCAGACCTACATATTTTTTCCACCGCTCTGTCTACCACTATTGGAGCAGCAAGATTTTCATTAATTTTCATGCAACACAGCAAATTACTTCCTAGGATTTAAATCCTCATTTATCTTGCAACATTCAGGGACTTTGATGAATACATTAATTGAGCCAGCATTAGTGGGACATTATATTCCAAAAAAGCTGCATGTCACCTAAGGTGCCCCTTTCTATACACAACTTATCTACTGCTGTGGGCAACATATATGTCTGTTAGCATAAAATAGTATTTTCTGAGTGTCTGTTCTATCTGGCTGGAACAATAGCAGCAATCTGCAATCGAGACCCAACCAAATCTCTCTGCATCCATCTTGCAAACAGGAGAGATGAAACAGAACATTCATTACTAGTCCAGGGCAGAAGTCAGAATCCCTTGGACGGTGTGAAGGTAAGGGCAGTCAGAGCAAACTCCTAGTAGCTGTAGAAAAACGAAATGCTACTTATTCCATCCCCAGAATACCTAGCATCAAATCACTTCAATGGGCTTAGAAGCTGTAGTTCACACGTGCTGCAGTTCAGAAAAAAGCATTTTAATTTCCATTCCACAATTTTTGATCTACCTGGAATAACACAAATTCCACTAAATGGAGCTTGCTATGCTTGTCCACAGTCTTTTCACCTCAAGATTAGCCTTCTGTAATATGCTTTCCTTTTGGCTATTGCTTGAGATCATTCAGAGCCTGAAGGAAGTCAGGAATGTAGCAGTCGTATATTAATCAGACCTTAAATTCGCAGCATGTCACACCAGTGCTCTCTGAGCTGCCTTGGCTGCCAGCAGGATTCAAGGAATTGGTGCTGACCTTTAAAACTCTGGATGCAGGCTCTCTCCTCAAAGCACACTACTAGACAGCCATCAGTGGAGGCATTTGGGAGGCAGCTCTGCTTGACAGCAAGGACTGCCAGCAGGGCAATGTTTGCCAAAGCCACCTTGGGTCTTCAACTGCACTAAACAGCCACACATGCTGCTTGAGCTCTTTTTTTTTTTAATTTAAAAAATTTAAAGAAAGATCATCTAAGGGATGGACTGGTTTTTCTCTCTTATGAGATGATTCCAAAGGGTAGTATGGGTGTACCTTATAAATAATCCTGAAAGAGATTAAAATGCACTTGCAGTTAGCACTTGAGCTGCAGGCCTACTGTACATTCAGGCTTGACATGCCCACCTAAGCGGAACCTCTGTTTTACCTTACAAAGTACTAAAGAGTAAATCTAATTACTGTGCTTCAATGAGAAATGTCTGTATCACGTCAATGGGACACAAGAGACAGATGCTGAGTGCTGGTTCCAAACCTGGCCTGTGGAAAAACAGCACCTAAGCTAGTTAATGTAAAGTCCAGTTATAGCACCATGTTTTCTCTTGGGTGCTAGAAAGAGCTGAACATTCAAGCATCTCTGGGTTGGCAGTAAATGAATTGTGTAAGTGACCCTGGCTACAATGCCGGATTTTACCCTCCACAGTGCTAATAGAAAATGCACTGATGCATATTACTGAAGGAGAGTCCTGAATATGAAGTAGCAATAGAGTTAGAACCAATCCTCAGGCCATTGTACAAAGCAGGAACTGATAGCAATAATGGAGGCTTCTGCTCCCTGAAAGGGGCTTCTCTTAAGTGACAAGTGAAGTGCAGTGGCAGTAGAGTGCCAAAGCACGCACAGGGACTGACTTATGATGATGCAGCTGTAACAAAATCCTATTTGTAATGAAGCAGAATTGAACTGTGAAATTATTTCATAAGCTCTTTGGATGGTTTGGAGGAGATAGTTCCCATCATCTCAGGCTGTCTTTTGTGAAGGTTCAAGAAGTCTGCAGGTCCTGTTCTGCCCTAAGTGACCATCGCGGCTGTGAAAAAGTAATTGTGGGTTCTCTCTACAGGGGACTCACCGCTGTTCTTTGCAGTGCTCTGGGGCTTCACGAAGGTGCTATTATTTGATAGCTTCTTACCCATTCATAGAAGGACACATTGCTATGTTTAAGGTAAAATTTAAAACACTGGAATGTAATACTTTTTAAAATTATTGCTCTAGAAGTAGTTATGTGTTCCCACATAAGTGAGCGTCCATTAAGCTGTATTTTTTAGAGAGAGTGGATAAGTATGATATTTGAAGACATTTGAAAATAAAGCCACACAGAGGTAATTATTTCAATCTACTATTAGAAGTTTTGTCATTCTAAACAAACTGGTGGCAGTGACATTGCTGCCTGGCAGATCTCCTTCTACTTTGCTGCATTGATCTACTTAACATTTTTCCACATTATACATACCCAGACTTGAAGATTGTGTGCAAATAGTCTCTCTATTGCAGAAAATAATAAGCGGGAATCTGTGACTGCATCCCCTGGTCCTTAGTGCTTGTCTGAGTGGCCTTCCTATTCACAGTTATCACTATGTCAAAGTAAAAGAAACATTACCACAGCTTTTACTGCCTGATCTGGTTGCCCTGTGGGATTATTCAAGTAGGTAAGAAATGCAAGAGCAAGTCCAAAACCTAGCTCTTTCTGATACAAAAGAACAAAAAATATTAAGAGAATGTGTTCCGTGTTACTGCTGGGAACTGAGAGCACTCTGCACCTTGCAGGATTAGGTCCTGTGACAGAGAGTGCTTCTGCAGTAAGAGGAACTTGGGTGAGAACCCCCCACCTACACATCTCAAACCTGACCAAGAGGAAAACACATCTGTCAAGCTGCAGTGTTTCACTGCAAACTGAACAAGGTTCTCTATTTGCAGATGGAATCGCTATGCTGCTATGGACAAAATTGTGAAATTTCTCAGTTCTAGACTGCAGCCTAATTTTTTACAGAGATGTTTCCCTATTTTAGTAGCTATGGAAACAAGCTTTTGTTTCTTTAGAAATAAGCCAAGAATTAGGGGCCAGGCCACAAAATATTCTGTTTTATTACAAAACCACCAAAACGTGATTTCTCACCAATTTAACTGGCAGCAAGAATATTTCACACAGCAGTACCATGTACTGATGCTCTCCTGGGGAAGCTCAGCAGCAGTAACTTTGGCTGAGAGTTAGGACTATTTTTGGAAGCTTCAAAAGTATCCAGGGAAAGTACTTTTCACTTTTATTCATATAAACAGTATCTCTATTTATTAAAAAAGTGAGAAATGGCTTCTCCTCAACTTCAAATGGCTTTGACAATAAAATTCTGCTTATATCAAGGTCTTGGGAGACACATGAAGCTTTGTGACAAATGGGGTGTTTGGATGATGAAGAGATGACTTGAAGACTCAGGAAGAGACACTTCAGACTCCTGCCCCTGGAGCACAGTGAAATAAAGGTGAGTGTACTTAGATCCCAGCTCTGTGTCGCCTACCCATTTTATGTCTCATGCCTGCATGGGGATGGACTATGATGAACTATACAGCCTTTTCCATCTTAAATTACTAAAAGGCTAAGTAAGTCATTTCTGCTGTGAAAAGAAGGAAAAAAACCCTATGTAAATGTTTAGGTTCCTAAGTACAGGCTTAAATCTTATTGAAGTCCATAGAATTTAAAGTGCTTAAGTGTTTTGCTGAATATGTTGCTGAATCAAGGCCAAGACTTTTTAGGTTGATGTACTGTTACCTGTGAAATTACTAATATGCTCAATATCAACCCTGCACTTAAAAGCATTGTTAAAGGGGAATAGACTTTTTCAGGGCTTCTTGTTTATCCTCTAAAAGAACCTCTGGCTGAATCAGGGATTCAGAATAAAGTCAATGAGTAAAAATGTGAGAAAATGTAAAGCCTAACCAGAGCAGGAAATTGTGGAATGAGCCAGGGCAAGAATTTTCTAGACAACTACGCTGCTATTAACTACTTCAAAGTTCAGTACTCTCTGCTGTGGTGTTACCACTCATTCTGAAATTTGCTTTCCATTGAACAGAAAGCAACACTGGGAATTTTATTGGAAGTGTATCATCTTCATTGGTATAGACCGATTTCCATCCCTTTGTGTCCATCAACTAAAGATGTTTCCATTAGAGGCAAGCTAAATCTCATGGTGTAAACAGGAAAAAAGTAGATTAACACTGTCTGTTGCTGCATATTAATTTCTAGTACCCTTTTCTAACTTTCTTTTGCTGTCTTCCACCACTTCTGCAATAAACTCTGATCTACCAACACGTCAAACCTGCAAGGCAATCAGATGCTCTTTCTTCAAGATGTGGGTTGGTGTATTAATTTGCACTTAGACACACATACAATGACAGGATTTTCTGGTTATGGCTGGGGTGATCAGCAGTGATGAGATAAAATCAAAATTTTTGAAGACATCATTGATGAATATATCAATGAGGTTTTAGATGTCAAAGATGGTCTTGAGCCCATTGCCTCTAAATGTCAGAAAAGACCAGGCTTGAGGTCAAACGTTGTAACCTAGGGCTGTTCAAAAGAAAACCTGCAGTGAGGTGTTGTGTCTGTCACTCTTTATCAGAAGCACCAGTCTCAGCTGTGTGGCAGTACATTTTCCCGTTCTGTCAGGTGATGCACTATTCTTTGTTCCCAATTTCTCTCCTTTTCAGTGTTGGTGACTTTCTGGAGGTGAGACCTCACAAAAAATTGTTGCCAGTTGATTTCTGAATCCAGGTCTATCAGAGAGCAAGCCCACATGTTAAAGCATTAAGAAAATAACATGCATTTGGTGTGCTGGGGGGGATGTTGCTGCCACCAGCCACTCTCTCCCACCAAGTGTCACTGCCACCAGGGTCCCCACTCACCCCCCAGCCTGGAGTGGCCACTGCACCCATGCCTGGCTCTTTGACAAGATGTGCTTTTGAAAAAGAGCTATGGAGAAAATGCCCCACTTCAAATGACTGCAAGCCATTGTCCGTGGAGTGGAAACAAGAGGCTCCATCCAATCTCTCTTTTCACGGCACGCTTCTCTGCTCTGGAGCACTTTTTGTTGCTCTTTCAGTAGCTTTCCTTTGCCAACAAATAACAGGCATTAAGGATAGAAAGACAATAAAATTACATGAGGAGAGAGCTCCAATCAGTACACAAAGATAAACATCAGCAATAAACACTTGCAGCTGCCAGCCCTACAACATATATAAATGACAGAGGGGCGCGCGTGAGGGAAGGGAACAGAAGTGGCGTGTGCAGATGCAGGAAGGGATGGTGCAAAGACTCCTGGCAGAAGCTTGGGAAAGCCCACGTGGTTCAAGAATGCTGGAACCACAAATAGCCTATGCACAAGAGCTGACTGTGCCCGAATGCCACATCACTGTGAGTCCCTTTGGCTTCTTGGAGTTGAAAATTGAGCTTTAGGATTAATGTGGTGTGTCAAAAGTCTAGGAAGGAAAAGTGGCACAAATGCCATAAAACTGACTCTCTGAGGGCAAAAGAGGAAAAAAAGATTTTTTGTACTTGCTAGAGATATTTTTCTTTGTTTAGTATCCACTTCTAGATGGCAGGTCTTAGCTTTGTCATTTTTCTCCCAGTGTCAATACTGTCCCGCCCAAATCTCAAGTTGTTACTATTTTGAAAAGGAAGATTTTGAATCTGGTTAAAAGAACAACACTTCTTGCAACAGATTGATGGTAGGAAAAAAGAGCTTGCTGCTTGCTGCTGTTTTGAAGTCTGGGTGGTTCAGCAGAAGTTGAATGTGATGGGCTTAATTCATGTGACCTGGTGAGGAGCACATGCTGAATTCAGGGAGCCCAGAGCCGGCAGCTCAGGTGGCCCCTGCAGCCAGAACCAGAATTTCTGGGCCAGCTGTTTTCCATGTCTTTCTTTGGTGTTTGATGTTTTTTGTTTGTTTCTTTTCACCTTGTTTTACCTGTTGACACTAACACACAGTTTCACAACTGTGGACAGTTTCAGCTTAACTTTCTACATGTGAGAAGTGGTGACTGGCAACAGATATTCTCTGGGGTACAAAACCCCTACAACAACTGCCCCCAAAGTAAAGTTCTGGTGTTTTAACTGCTTCCCTGCTGTTAAATCTGATGGGCACTCAGCTTAACAGCACTCTCCATCACTTTGCTCCAGAGTTACAGTCCCGACACTACCGTTTCACAACTGACAAAGATAATTTGGGAATTATTAATGTATTAAAGGGATTAAGGGAAGTAGCTATTACACTGAGGAGTGGCTTGACTTGGTATGCAAAGATCTCCTTTCCAGACAGATACAGGCCCAGTGTCAGTGGAGTGATACTATTGCTGAACAGATCAGGTGTGCTCAGCCCTGAGGACCACTGCAGATGGTAGGGCAGACGTGGAGATCCTGTTGCCCTCAAACACTCCAAATAGATAAATCCTATTTTCCCAGCATCTGGAAACTCAGAGGGAAAACGGAACAATCATCCATATGACAGGAGATTTGTCATGCACAGACTTAAGGTACAACTTTCATGGAACAGCAGGAGGATTTCATCTGATTCAAGGCATCATGTGCTATGGAAAGCATTATAGCTTGTCCAAGACAGAGCAGTCTGTCTTTAGCTCAAATTGTTGGAACAAACAATTTGAACAAACCCTGCCGTCTACTTTAAAGGAATGCTAATATGAAATGGGAAAAGTAACTCCTGATGAAATCAAGGACTGTCATAATGAGGAAATATTTTCACCTTTGATCAAATAGAAATGGGGCTCTTCAGTGCTTGAGACAGACAAGCTTGCATAGCAGAAAACTGGACAGAAGTTTTAAAATACTCCATGCACACTATCATTGTTAGCTATAGAGGTCCTTTTAATGTGTTTCTGTATCTCTGAAATGAGGCTTTATCAATTTTTTTTCAAGCTGATAGCTCAGGGATGTGACTCTTTTAGGGTCACTCAAGAGATTAGTGGCAAAGATAGAGAGTAGAAACAGCATCCCAATTTACTTAGGTGGCCTAAACCACCTTTTCTGTTCAATTTTTTGTGATCGTACAGCCATCTAGTTAGTGTATTTTGCTCATTTTCTCCAACATTATCCTAAGCATTGAGGGACAAAACCAGAAGTTACTTCACATACTGATTTGTCTCTTTAAGCTGGAAGTTGTTTTAGTCAACTCTTCAGAGTGTCCATTGTTTGGGTCTTTTTTTTCCTATTGGCAGGGATTTTCAACTAATCAAGTGTCCCAGTTTTAACAGAAACCAGTGGCAAAAGCAATACCAATGTTAAATGGAGTGTTATAGACTACAGGGTGCAGTTCTATTCCTGCATGAAAAACTGCCAGTCACTTAATCTCTCTGTGGGTGTCTGGTGTAGCACAGCAACACCTGAACTAGCTTTAAATTAGCTGAGTGTGACAGCATTAGCACATGCACTGCAGCAGCACAGGGCTCAGCACTGGCTGGGAAACTCTAGTTTGGTAAGGAGTGGAGCCCTTAATACTTGTGGTGAAAGGAACATGCAATTAATATCTCTGTTTTATAAAACACTGTCCTTAAGATCTCATTATACTTAGTACAGCTAGATAAAACTGGATGCATGTCATGTGCACTTCCTTTTTGAGTCTGCAAATGGAGAATTTAGTACAGTGAAAAACTGGCCAAGGAAGTGATGGTCTGATGCTTCAGAAAGCCAGCAAACACCACCATACCCTTCCTTTCAGGTCATGATTAGTACAAGACTGCAGGACAAGCCATTGCTGGGTAATGTGCACATGAGGAAGTTGGAAATATTCAGCTCTGCCTCATCATTTGCAGTGTCACTCAGACTAACCACACAGAGCCTGGAGCACTTTATTGCCAGCATCAGGAATGGCCCACGCACAAGGAATATGATTAAACTTTTCAAACACCACGTTAACATGCATTTTGACACTTCTTGGCTGCGTTTTGCAGTTTGTTTTCTTCTTTAGAAAGTGACAAGATGCTCATAAGTGAGCATAGTTCACCTTCAAGAATCATGAGAAACTAACACCAGGTTTATCAACTGCCTCAAGAAGAAAGACCAAGAGTAGCCAATGTTTGATAGCCTCCTTGCACACTCTAGTGTGTCATTTGGGGCATATTAGGATGAATCATGAAATTTAAGCCTGGTCAGTTGTCAATGGACCATCTGTAAACAAGTTATGATAGTTTCAATTTTCCCAAGTGAACTCTTTAATAAATGTTTCCTCCTCCCAATGAAAAAGTAAATAAACAAACTAAGGTTACAATAGATGCCTTTTAGAAACACAGACAGTAAAAGAGAATTACATTTTTGTCAGATACACTTTTTGCCACAGGGACAAAAGGCAGAATCTCTGTCTTTCACTCACTGTCTGACAAAATGTCTTGTTTAAATGCTGTTGAGATACACAATACAAAAAAGTTGTTTTATCCCCATCAGGGAAAACTCTTATCTGTTCTGGAGGTCATAACCACTCCTTGAAAGGAAAAGAGACACTATGTTTCCAAGCTGTGAGAAAACACATCTAGTAATTTTTTAGTAGCTCATCAGGATAGTTAAAGACTGAAGTGATAATGAAATGATCTCGTAACTCTTTGCTCTTGGGTTATGACAGGCCAGTCAACAAAGTTAAATAGTTCTGCTATCCCATGGGAAACAATTCCTGCTTCATGCTAACTGGAAAGAAGCACTATTATTAACTACTCAAAAGCTGCAGTTCTGCAGTGAGGAGCGTATCTCCAGCAGTAATGCTTTCCAGCAGAAGACAGCCGTGGCGAGTCCCTCTCTCTGGCCTTCTAGGTGGTCTTTCCTTCAGATCTAATGATAGGCCTGTCAGAGTGATTTATGGCACTTATCCATGCCTCTGTGTTTTCCTCCTTGGCTTTGGGTCAGCTCCAGTCTCCAGCGCTCTGTGGTTGTTCTTAACACGTATTCAGTAATCGCACAGACCGAGACTTTGTTTTCCTACATTTGTGTTTTCTTTCATTCTGCCTGTCTTAGAGTTTTCAATAACACTCATCACCACGGGACACTACTTCCATATTTCATCTGTTGGTAAAGCCTGCGTTAATCTTGTGCCGCTCGCAGCCCTCTCTGCTGGCTGCTGTTTACCCACATGCACTCAAACTCCGAGTAAGAATGTATCATTGCATTACTGCCGGTTCTGGATCCTGGTGGCCTCTGGGCTTGATCCACATCCCATTACAGTCAGTCGGAAGTTTACCATAACTGTTCACAGGAATTTTTACAAGCCCACTTTAGCTAACATGGGATGGACTGGGTTCTGCTGTATGGTGCACAGATGGAAATAAGCTGAGGCCACTTCCACGCTTCCTGTGGCACGCACTTGCACAACATGAAGGGCTGGCTAACCCTTTTCTGAGAGAAAAACAGCCTGAGCAGGGCTGTGGCAGGAAGAAATTCTCTGCTCCACATTCCTAGGGCACTCTGGTCACTTCATCATAGCGTAAGCAAAATTCCTCCAGGACTTGGATTGCACATCCCTCCAGAATGTGGGAGCAGCAGCAAATAAAACTCATGACAGAGCCTGTAGCCTGGGACTCCTTCATATGATAATCTTCTCTTTTACTTGGCTCGCTAATAATAAATCACACATCACTTGCTGCATAGATGCCAAACAGGGCACCGCCCATTCTTTTTTATTTAGCAACAGTTTCTGAACAATGCTGCTTTATCTGATCGTAGTTCTAAAAACCAAAACATCTCTGAGATAGAAATGTTTTATAGGAATGGTAAAATATTAGAGGTCTCTGTAGAGTAGTCTAAAGCATTTCTGTTGAAAAATGTATAAAATTCTGGATTCAAGTGAAGGAGCAGGCAGATAAAAGGAGTTCAGACCACTGTGTTAGCTTTAATTAAATGGGAAGAAGAAAGGTCTGCCATATGTGTTTTATAGACAAACTAAAACCCTACAGCTTCTTTGAAAGCAAAACATTCATCTCAGGTCAATGTGAGTTTTGCCCTAATTGCAGAATCATGCTGGTATTTACATTTCTTTGCACATCTGAGACTGTATTTCATGATTAAATACAATTTTACTGAATGGGAGCTCTGTCCAAATAGGAAGATTCCTGTCCTCAGTGGTTACCCAAAGTGTCATTTCTCCCCATCATTTTAGAAGAATATTCATTTTGGAAAGCAGCAGCCTTGAAAAGAAACAAACAAACAAACAAACAGTTAAAATAGATGAGAATACAACTGTCACGGTGCTTTATCCAAGATGTTTCACTACCACCTGAGAGCCACGGTCTGCAAGAAATAATATTGAAGTAACCAGGGGAGAGCAAAGTGCAACTCAGAACAAATGATGAGCTAAGAATTCCCAGGAAGTGTCTAAGATTTGTTTCATATTTTAACTTGGGTTGCAGGAGAGGTAGCAGGAAGTTTAATTAATTTGCAACAAGAGAAAAGTAAAGAACCTAGAAGATACTGTATTTCTGAAAATTCTGATATGTCATAAGAGATAAGGAACAAACCAAGGGTAGACACCTCATGCCGTGGTGATAGGGGTAATTGTAGCTGGCTGAGGCAGCTCAGTGTTGATTTGTGAGCATGCAGATGACAGGGTTTTTATCTTAGTCTGCACTTGACTGACAACGGAGAAGAAACCCTTTTACTGAGCAATCCTACTTCAGTTTGGGCCTTTTCCTTATTTAGTTCTATTCCTGTCCTAGAGATGGGAACTGGAAATCCTTTCCTTCTATGAGAGCAGCTGTCTCACTCTTCATATAGATGTGAAATGAGAGAATCCTAATAAATATCTCCTAGTAAATATCTTCTGGCTGGACCCAGGAAGGAAGAAATCAGGGAAATAGGAGGTTCCTCTGTGCAGGATTAGCCAAGTGTGAGTCTGAGGGCTAACAGCTGGGGAAACATTTTAAGAGGCACTAAGTGTTTTGGTAGACTTTCACAGGGGGCATACTAAGCCCTGAGGCCTAACTCCAGTTTTCTTCCATCAAGGGTAGGTAAGAGAGAGCAGTTGCTCTCAGGCAGGGGTAGCAGACTGAAAAATCAAAGACATTTATCTCAGAATTTCTGTAAGGTTTTCTCTTCAGGAGATGCAACAGGTTTGGAGGTTCCAAAGGTGTGACCTTGCTGAAATAGAGTGCTTAGCATTGTGGTGAACCTCTGTTTACTAACCTTTGCTAGTGTTTTGGAGCTGAGACAGTGTCTTGGCACTGGCAGGGGGAAAGGCTTCTGTGGGATGGCGGGAAACGGCAAAACACATTCTCTCCTTACCAGAGTAACAGCATCATCTTGGTTTACAGAAGTATTCTTGTAGCTGATGGTGCCAGTTATCCAGCTCAGATGTTGACCTTGAATGTCAGGAATGACAGATTGCTGCCCTGATCCTATGATCAGGGCTTTGGCTCAGCTCCTTCTGGAAGCAACCCCAGAGAGACACAAACTGAATAACCCTACTGGACTAAGTAGCACTTCGTGTACTACCAAGAAGCCATAATGTCTGAACTGTGATGGACTCAAAGTAACATTACTTGACTTCAGACTTTCTGTCCCTGCCTTTTTGAAATCTACTTCAGTTGAATAATAATTTTTTGGTTGGGAGAGCTCATGTGATTTAAAGAACAGTCAAAATACAAGTGACATCCAGCTGTTTCAGACAGTGACAGACTACAGTGGCAGAATACAGGATTTCCAATGTTAAAGTGGCTGAAACACCTGGGTGACATCTATTCTGCTGCCAGTGAACCGGTGTGGAAAGTATTTGGTGGTTCCACACTCCAGCAATGCATGTTGCCAAGCCTGCCAGCTGGGAGGGACTAAAATGGGCATTAGTAAACAGATGCCAAGAAAGCTGTGCTGGTCCCTTCCAGCAGTCATCACAGTGGTAACAACTGGCTCCAAGCAGGCTCAGGCTAGGTAAAAAAGCAGGTAACAACAGGAATGAATAGCAGTGTACAAAAAAGGCCAAGAAGTTTGGAGGTGGTTTGGGAGAGGATAGTCTGCAACTGTGAATGGATGGTCCAGCTGTGTTTGTCCACAGTGAGGTATTCAATCACACATCCCCAGTGACATTACTAAAACCACAGGCCCTTTTCTGCACACCTCGTTTTCAGACACCGAAGCCCAGACTGAACGTGGCTCTGCTTAAATCCTTTTTGCTGGCTGCTGTTTTGGGGAGCTGTGCCACATCAGAGAGACCCACACTGCTAGGCTGGGTGCTCTGGTCTTCTCTGGAGTTCACATGCGTGAAATTAAACTCAGACCAAACATTTTTCAGGTGACACACCACTTCCAAACCCTGATATTGTTGCTGGGTAGAGTAAAAGCAGAATGGGATTTGCAAATATGGGACCTGCTTTCTTTCCTTGTACATCTCTGTCAAAACTGCCCTAAACTTTTCTATTTGGAGTATCTGAACCTCTACAATCTGCTGAACTCTGAGTAATCAGTTCATGGCAATGAAAGTCTTACTCAGCACATCTGGAAAACACTTCACTGGAATAATTTGGTAGCACTCCATAATTTCATTGAGCCCTATTCCCTGCATTTGCTCCTGTGGTCAGTTGGAAAACCTCAAATGTAGGGAAAAAGGTAGTTTTTCCTTTTCTTCTGTCTAATACACCATTGCATTAAACTTATCACCTTATTTTAAGGAGAACTGTGCTCCAAATGAAAATGGCTCTTGGGACTTGCAGTCCCCACATAGTGGCTGATGAGGTTCTTATAACTCCCCTGGAGGCTAAATTGTCAGAGAAGCAGGTGCTTCTATGCACAGGAGGTAGAGGTTATTGAGAGGACAACTAAGAATAATGGAGCTACTTGTGGACTGCATCTGGCACAGGTAACTACACATGTGAGTTTTTTTCCCTATGCCTTCCTGATTTTCAGGCAGCACTAGTGTTTTCTCCTCTCCAAGCAAATAGTAGTTAAAAAGAAAAGAAAATTAAGAGTTTTCAGTTCAACAGAGGTCTCAGTTTTCTGTTTTCACAATAATTCAGAACTCTGAATATGTGAAGTATAGCAGGTCATGAGTAAACAAGCTGCATGAGCACACAAGAGCTGTCTATCATGTCCTGAGAGAAAACTGCCAAGTACTTATCTTCCTTCAAATGACTCTTCTTTCCAAGAAAAAACTAATAAGCATACAACATTTTGAGTGGAATGAGGAAAGGAAATGCATGGCTGCGAAACGTGTTCCAAAGAAAAGGAGCTTCCATAGATTGTAATGAATTATCAGATTTTCATTGAACTTACAGGCTCTGAATAAATGTTTGAGGATGTACAAAGCTATGGCTTCAGAAGAATTTTAATTCATCTGGAACACCAAAATCTCATTAGGAACTAGAAGACCCAGCAAGTTCCTTGTTGTGGTATCTGCTGGGTTGGGTAGCAGAGGATAATTTACAATCCGTTCCAAAACTGCTGAGTCTAGACCATGACTTAAGGAGGCTTTGTGGAAACACTAGTCACTGCTGGCTGAGTTCCTGCTCAGGATGGAAGAAAGGAAAGCTGCACAAGCCCAAGAGACTGAATAACGGCTTCCCTCTAATGTGCATTTTTGCAGCGTGTCAGGGGTCTAAGTGACTCACAGCATTTAGCCACTAGATAAGCTGGGCTGGTCTCACCGTGACCTTAAACATGAACTGCAGGGGTCCTAAACGGGTGTGTGTTTCTTGCTTGAGCATTTCCATAGGTCAGAAAGCACCAAACTTAGCCTGATCTCATTGAATACTGAATTGGTGCAACAGTAGATGTGAGCAAGTCTACCATTCACTGAAGTTTCCTGGAATAAGTGCTGGTTGAGAACACAACTGGCTTTCTAGAATTATTTTAGAAGCAAATCTTCTTTGTTATGCGTTGCTGTTTACGGCTGAGTTAATGGTCAGAAGAACAAATAAATAAGATTTAAAAGAAGTAAGGTTAAGTGAGCATGTGAAAAGGAGGTTCCAGCTGAGGTGGGGGGAATTATTGATTTTTGTGGCTTGTCACAACGTGAGGATGGATCATAGTCACCTCATCTATGGACAATTACGAGTGTAATAGGAAAACAACCCTGGGAGAATACCCCAAGAGACAGTAAGAAAAAAAGAGAGGACATTAAAATCAAAGGCAGGCATGATAGAAAAATGGAGATGGAGGAATGTGGAAACATTAGAAATAAAGAAGAAAGAGGGAAAATTAAATGGAAGCACTGCAGAAGCAGTAAACTAAGGATTTTCAGAAGTGCCTCACTGTCCTAAAAAGTTGTAATTACTTTCCCACTGACGCTTGCAACAAAAATGAATAGTGGTGGCAATGTCAGGCTAGCAATGAGCACTTTAAAAAAACCTCAGCTTAGAATTTCATTGCCTTCTTACAACGTCTGCCTGCAACAATGGCATCAAGCAATACTCATGGCTACTAAATTACAGCTAATGTCCCCTTAGATATTCTGGGAAGTCTCAGATGTCTGTGGCATTAAGACACCCAGCAGCAATTAACACACAGGAACTTCTCGAGGCCCTCAGAGGCTGGTTGGAAAACTCAGTTTAAATAATGTAAAAATATTCATTATTGTGGGGCGCAGAAAAATCTGTTTCTCAGGATAGTTAAAATGAAACCCCTGAAAGTCAAATTGCATTTACAAACTGCTTAGGCTTCTATGCGCCCTTTCATTATTCTTGTTTCTGAAGTGTAGTGCTCAGGAAAAGTGCCAAGGTTGTGTCTCTGTGGACTGGGCTTCTCCCTGTTTATCAGGGCTGATCAGAGAGGAGGGAGCGGCGCTGTGCTCCTCCCTGCCAGCAAGCCCCAGCCCTGACCTGCAGGGACCATCGCCGGGCGTGAGAAGGCGGCTCAGGCTCCACACCTTTGAAACCTTTGGCATCTGTGCTGAGCCCCATGAGAAAGCAGCCAGTACTGCTGGTGATGTCTGTGATGTGTCCTTGTTTCCCCAGGAGACTGTTGCCATCCATTTCTTCTCACGTTTTCCTTAGGTGATTGGATAACTTGCTAATGGCGACTGTTTTGGTCACTACTACCTTGAGCGCCGTTCATCCCGCTGCTTTAGTATCTCAGTTTTAATCTCTGGACTCCAAAGAATTTAGGCACCAAAGAATTTAGGGTCCACGGGGGTCAAACTTTTGCATTTCCTTTTGCATTTCCTTTTGCATTTCCTTTTGCATTTCCACGGGGGTCAAACTTTTAAGCCTAGCAAATGACATGTTGTACCAGTAGGACATCTTGGAAAGCTCAGATCCTTATGTTTATTAGTTCAGAGTGCAATAATTATTAGCTAGAGAGAAGCACAACAGCAATCAAAAAGAAAGCCAAATAAAACCCACCTACACAGATTTCTCACACTGGGCCCTGGGCATGACTCACTGGTTATGTATTAGGCGTTGTGGGTGGGTACTCTAATTTGTATTTGTTCCATTGTTTAGATGTGTTTTGCACACGCTAATTCTGACTTTCTGTTTTGGCAAAATCTTACAAAAAAGCCCAAACCCACCACCACCCTCTTGGGTCACAGTCATGAAAGGCAGCTGCATTACCTCACTCACCTATCTTGGGATCAGGGTGGGCTCTGGAGAGAAAAGGGATCAGGGCTCGCTCAGGATGCTGGAGGAAGCACGTCATGTGCAGGCACAGATGCTGGCTGGCTGGCTGTGGAGGAGCTTTAGCAGCATCTTACCCCCTGTGTGGGGTGTCACTTTGCATTCTCTTCAGGACACATTTCCAAGACCAGAAAATTATTTTGGTGCTTTAAAGCATTCACAGGAGAAATAACTTAGCCTGTAGTTTGCAATGCATTTTTGTGCTCTACCATGCCAGCAGACAAGAACATATTAAATGTTGAATGGAGAGGACTTTTAACTCTGAAGAAAAAGTGCATCCTTTCAAAATATTGTAATGCTTGTGCATGTCTAAGCATAAGAAACATTATTAGAAAAAATCATGAGAAAATGATTAGAACTGAAAGTATTTTCTTGGCATTGGATCATCAATAATCACCTTCATTTGTGGAGCATGAACTAGAAAAAGGTATTCAAATGGTAATTATTTAAATTATACAACATATGAATCATAAAGATATATAAATATAATTCATTACGTCTATTAGTAATAGGATTGTTTATGTGGCACTTCTCACCATGAAGTGAGAGAGGCAAGTAGGAAAGCTTGAAGAATGAAATCTGATGATTCTTCTGAAGACTAGAAAAACATGGTGATACATCTGGGAAGCTGACTAGAGCTGCTAACCATTCTGGTCACCCAGGAAAACTGCAAGGCTCTCTACTGCTCTCACCATACCACATGTCTGTGACAGCCCAGTGCATGTCTCCAGATGCATTCTCAGGAAAGCTCTCCTGTCTGTGCTGTGAAGATTGGCAGGAGCTGTCAGCTGTGTAAACAGCTGTGACTGTGACTGTCGAGGAGCAGCCCTGCAGTGAGCCCAGCAGCCCTGTGACACTCTGGTGGCTATTGCACTGCCCGTGGCTGGGTGACAGCCATGGAGAGCTCTGCCTTCTGGGAGTTCATGCCCTTTCTGCTGAGGGATGCCCCATTGAATATACCCAGGGAGACCAGAGGAGCCAAAAACCTCCCACAGAACAGAAGGAGATGGAAAACCCCACAAATGCAAAGCTATGCCCTCACAGAACATTAAAAGACCCAAGTGCTCTGATCCATGTGCACTTTGGCTTCTCTGGGCTTCCCACACCTCTGCATCCTGGCATCATCACCCTGGATGCCTCAAACTTTTAGGAGACCCCAGAGCTGCATCTGACCTCATCTGTCATCCCTGACAATACTGATGTCAAACTTTGCAGGAGACGGAGGCTAGATCAAAATCACAAGTCTTGGTAGTCCACAGCTACTAAAAGGAGGTGCTCAGTGCACCAACATTTGCTGCCTTGTTTACTTCACTCACAAAATATGCAACTTTCTTGACCTTAAGTACACTCCTTAGGAGTGTTCAGGCTGAAAGGGGCTCCACATCTGCCAAAAATAAGCATGGCTGACCTTAATAACTACTTTCCTTCAATCACAAGGGAAACACCAATGCTACACCGTGTGCATCACTTTTCCTTTAACGCCTACGTGTGCAGCAAAAGAACTGTGCAAGTTAACCCTTTCACCGCTGCTGCCAATGCAAAAGCTCACAGGTTTGAGCAGGGTCCTTAGCAGCCTCTCAGGTTTGTTTTCAAGGGGTTGCTTGTGGGACAATGCAAGTCATTCACATTTTCCACTACATCACAAAATGACACTCATGCCTGTTCCCACTATTTGTTTAAATATAAACCAGCGCTCAACTTTCCAGCAGCAGCTTCCTGATTAACAAGTATTTAAATGAATGGCTGAGTAGGTTTTACCAAGCACATTTGGTGGACCTAGAGGTGCCCTGCTCAGTGTCTAAACAGCAAACAGGGCTTGCAGGTGCTGTGGAGGCAAACAGCAGGTAGATGGGGCAGAGTGACAATGCTGTCCCATGTGTGCTGCGGGCAGGGCTGGCTGGCAGGTTGTCTGCAAGGAAACTGGGGAAATCACAGAAGCAGAGAGCCAGCGAGGCTAAATGGCCCAAAATGAATCTAGAAGAGGAACAGCATACTTCCTCACAGAACCACAAAATATTCTGAGTTGGAAGGGACCCACAAGGGTCATCAAGTCCAATATTTCAGTAAATATTCCATATAGGCATTGAACCCATGACCTTGCCATGCTCTGATCAACTGAACTGATCTCCTCAGTTGATTTAAAGCACAGAGCTTTGGGGTGAGCTCATTGCTCACCCCAAAGTAGCTGAGTGGGAATAAAATGTGGCCCTTTATCTTGCTGCTCCTTATTAACAGGGGCATTGGCTTCCAAACCAGCCTCTGAACTGCACTAAATAGGCAGGAGAAAATAAGGACATTTGGCCAAAAAGGGACAGTACCTTTTGGCTTGACAGGGTGTGAGTTCTCTGTGTTTCTCACTTTTATATCCAATGTGATTTCTGTGAAGTCCACAAAATTATGCCAGAATTAAAGAGGTGCAATGCACAGCAGAATTTCATCTTTACGATTTAATACTGATTCTTCTTAATTAATTCATTATGCAAGGACCAGAAGCATGCTAGGTGCCTGTAACATTCTCATTTACCTCTCTATTTCTTATAATTTTATTTCATACTGCAAAAACATTTCCTGTAATTGGACCTCCGGATACCTATTGACTTTCCATAAAACTGGCTGAAAACTACCACTCTGTTCTTAAATTTTCACTGATATTTATTCAACTGTAGGTTCCTTAATGTTTTAATTGGTTGCAGAAGCTCATATATACATGAACGGCTCTCAGGCAGAAAACATTCTTCCCATGAAACTTCATATCAAGGCAGTTACTGCACTGGGATGAGATCAGCAGCCTTATTAGAGGTATATGAAATTCAATTAAATGCAAAATATATACCACTGTACTAATTGACAAAATTGCAAGGACAGAGCATAGCATCCCCTTGATGTAAATAAGAGTAGTGAATTGGCAAACAAAGGCCAGTCCAAATTAAGACGATGTGTCAGAATTTCTGGAACCAAAATGAGATGCAGCACAATACTAACATTAGGAACCTTTGGCAATTATTGCATTTGTCACTACAGAGTTTTGCAACAAATGATTTGCCATTCAACAACCCAGAAGGAAAAGTGACAATTTTATTCCATATCACTATGAGGAACTCGTGCTGCTGAGAAAAAAAGGGTTATATTTGGGAAAGCAGCCAAATTCAGGTTGTCTCTGGGGAGGTTTGATGCTTTTTTGGCCTCATATTAGAAGTTTTGGGTTCTAAGAATTCCTGTATTAGTTTCTGGAAGGAACACACAAGAGATGCTAAAACCCAAATGAGACTCCAGAGCTCCTGACCACATGGTTTGAACTTGCAGGATAGCAGAAACTGAGTGGACTTGTGTTTAGCTCATTTTGCAGTCAGAGAGGACTGAGGTCTGTTTAAAATCAAGCGGCAGTAAGTTCCTTACCACTGGTTGCACAGACAGAGAAATAAAGTCCTGATTGCCTACAGCCCTGCTCTGCCATTCAAAATTTTGTTGGGCTAGCTAAAGTGGCTGTGTAACTGTCTGATTAAAATGCATTAAAACCTCTGTGAAGGAAAAAAACCCCAGTCTTTAAAGGCATATTTTTAAAATCAGTTGTACCTTCCGTTTTAAGGGTTCATGGTCTAAAGCATTGTTGCCCCTGGCCTGGCTGGTCATGGGCTACTTCAGTTGCCCCACTGCAGAAGAGATGCTGGGGAGAGGAGAGTTGGGGTCAGGCTGCTGTCTGAAAAGATTTGCTGCCTGTGGTTAAAAAAACAGCAGTAATGTTTGCTTTTGGAGTTCTGGCAATGACTGCCAAGTTATACTCTCTTTTAGTTATTAAGTCTTAACCAATAAATGATGACAGATACTGAAAAAAGAGGAATGGAAACCACACACAACAATCTTGATAATGAACCCTTCTCTCTCTTGCTCTTGGATCAGCTCTTTTGGAAACTGTGTTATGGAGTTTCTGGCTACCCATTCAAACCCACCATTTTTAACAAAGCCATTTCCTCACATGAGGCACAGAAGCTCCTACCAAGAGCCACTCAGCCTGTAACTTGAGGCTATAATTAAGAAAGCCTTGGTGGCAGCTCCTGGGCTAGCTGCAGCTCTTGTCCTTCCTGCCTTCCAGCCGCATCTGCTCAGACCTGGACCTGCAGCTGCTCCCTTGAGGTGGTGTCAGGCACAGCTTGTACCCCTTTCTCACTTTGTGTGACTGTCTCAGCAGCCTGACTTGCTTCAGCACCTGTGGGTTTAGGGGCTGTGACATTGGCAGTCAGGAGATCAAACTGACTTTTACAAACCAGAGATTTTGGGAAACCGAAACATGAGAGAGGAGAGCAGTGTGTTACATGTCTCTCTGCAAGATGTTCCTCCAAAGCTCCTCAGCAGCTGTCTAAACCACTGTCTCAAAGAATCATAGAATGATTAATTTTGGAAAAGACGTCTGAGATCACTGAATCCAACTCTTAACCCAGCTCCACTGTGTTTACCACTAAACCATGTCCCCTGGTGCCATATCCACATGCCCCCCAAACATTTACAGGGATGGTGATTCCACCACTGCCCTGGGAAGCCACTCCTAATGCTTGCCCACGCTTTCAGTAAAGACATTTTTCCAAAGATCTGATATAAACCTCTTTTGGTTCAACTTGAGGCTGTTTCTTGTTCTATCACTTGTTACCTGGGAGACCAACTATCTGGCTACAGCCTTGTTTCAGGCATTTGTAGAGAGTGGTGAGGCCTCCCCTGAGCCTCCTTTTCTCCAGACTAAATGCCCCCAGCTCCCTAAGCCGCTCCTCAAAAGGCTTGTGCTCATAAAAGATGTTTTATAAGTATCCAGTGATCTTCCAAAATCTAGGTTAGCAATACATGTCATGTTTTTTTACTAGAGTCAAAAACTCCTGTCTCCAGCTTAGCTTGCTATCCTCTCAAGCCTAGCACAAGCCTAAGCCTGTTTGTGCTTTTGGAGATATCGCACTCATTTATAGACTCTAGGATACCCTAAATGCAGTTAGTGGATAAATCACATAATTATCATCCATAATGTTAATTTTTAGAAATCAGCTTTGCATTAGCTGAAAGACCCCTTTGGATAATGCATCTATGAGACCCTAAGAAGATGCTAAGATTAATGAAGACATTAAAGACCATGTGTCATCATAGAGAGTAAAACAATATCAAACAGGAAAAAGCATGTGGATCTAGAGAAAGAAAAAGTAAAGAGGAAGAACCAGTGCAAGCAGGAGAGTTACTCACAGAGGGAATTTGAAGTTTTACTCCATCACATGCAATAACACTGTATTACACTGAAAATGTATTGACCTGCATAAATAGACACAGAATGTTTCTATTGCAATTTCAGAACAATAAAATATCAGATTGCTTCATTTTTTCTCAATAAAGCAGAAGGTTATGATTTACTACCAACAAGCTTAATCTGATATTGCCTGCCATGTGAAAGAGATCACCTGTCCTAATGAACTAAAAGCAATGTAGATAAAATCTTGAAAATGCCAGCGGCAACAGCAGCAGTGTGTCCTTGCATGGTGTTAAATGAATGAAGACATCATCTGCTTGAGCAGACAGATTGCAAATAAGCCCATTTAATAGCTTTATGTAGAGGCCCTGGCTACCTGTGCACCCTGTTGCTCTGGCAGACTCTGCGGGTTTTAGCATGGGGCCGGCTATTTAGAGATTCTGCCTAACTGAAAGGGAACATTTTCTGAAATATGCCAACTGCCTTTCCCATTTTTATGGATAATATTCACAATATTACAACTTTATATATGCTTCTCTCTCCTTTACTGCATCAGAAATCCAAGCAACAGAGAGAACCAAGAGACCTGGCTGCAGAAAAAGGGTTGAGAAGGAAAGGAAGGCAAGGTAAAATACACAAGCCTCTCCCTAGATCATTCAGTTTGGCAACACCAGCCCTAGAGGTAAAGCACATTCAGAATGCAATTCCATTTGTGAGTTGACTGCTTCCCTTTCCATTTCCCCCCTGTGATATTCCTAGTATGGGTCAGAAGGCTTTAGTGAAATGTTTTTTTACAAAGGCATTTCTCTTCTGCTCACTGGCACACTGGCATGCCTGCTCCTGGTGAGCCCACAAGTTTCCTTTGTGCATGACAAAGGTGGGAAGGAGCCTGCCCAGGATGCAGGGCTCCCCGCTGACCTGCTGTGCCACCAGCAGCACAAACCCTTTTCCTGGTGAGCTGGCTTCCAGAGATCTGCTCTCTGCCAAGCCATTTGCTGTGGCCACATGCTGCCACTGGAGTTTAATTACACCCTTCATCACACAAAAGCAGTTAATGCAGGCTATAAATCATATCCCGACATGCAAAACTTCTGGTGTCTCATTTTGTTTGTCTGAAATTGTTTAATGCGATTGACTTTGAGGTGAGGAACTCTTTTATGTTGTTGATGTTTAGAGAAAGATTAATAGATTATTTGTTACTGGTTTAATAAATGCACTCCACAAACTACAATCAACTGTCTCCTGTTCATTTCACTGCTCCTAATTGGCTCAGGGTACAGGTTCCACTTCCAGTCTGAAGTGCCAAGCTTATGTTTATTGGAACATAATTACTTTAATTTAATTGTTTTGGGTTATTACATCTCCATTAAGTAGGACATAGTTAAATAAAAACATTCCTTGATCAGAGCTGGTTTTCTAACCAGTTATGGAAATGACCACAGGGAAAAAACTCAACAACAAGCTCCATACTTCAAATGATGTTGCTTTCCTCATGTTAACTAATCACAGTCTTTGTACAGCCCTCCCACTGGGGCTGTACTTAAAAATGATTCTTTCACCCATAGCTTCTGTGTCACTCCACAAACTTCAAAACATACAAACTTAGTAATTTTAGGGGCATGAGGGTCTGCACATTCTTCAAAAGGCTTTACCAGCAAGGACTGAATGAAGGTCTTTTGTTTTTTTTGTGTCACCAAACTCCCGACTCAAACCAACATTAGAAACCTCAAGTTCCTGAAGAGTACTTAGCAAGGAAAGTTTAAGTATTTCAGCACATTGGGAGTTTCCAAAAGCCCAAAGAGGTTCCAAATATGCATTTTGCAGTTTTCTATCTTTAATAATGTACATGCAGAAGCCAAGTCCCTAATGGCTGACAGGAAGAGGGAAGAAATGATAATCAACTAGACTAGAGCCTGAACTATTTAAAAACTGGCTTGCAGTGGTACAGTTTGAGCTTATTTCTAATTTCCAGGGAACTTGTCTGACCAAATTCAGACACTTTACATGAATTCCACCTTCCAGTTAAGCTATATTTGAAGGCCTGGTTGAAATTTCACTTCAGAAAAACCTGAGGAGTAAGGCTCACAAGCCAGCCTGTCTCATCCTGTAAGGAATCCATATCACTGAGACTTCAGTGCTTTCAGTTTCTCTGGGGAGAGGCATCCAACCAAAGAGAGAGGGCAATCTTCCTTTAAAAATTTTTCCTTTGTTTTGCTACATTTGCTCTTCTCTGCCCCCAAAGCTACAGAAGCAAATAGATTTTTCCTGTCCCTTTGCCTATTTAGGACAAGCTCTCCTAGAATCCCTGCTGTGTTTATGGTATTTTAGATACTGGGGGGTTTCTTCACATAGTAGAGACAATATGTATTGTGCCAGAAAATTAGACTTGCCAGAGTCACAGATTCAGGGTATACAGGAGCAGTGTGATATGACTTCCCCTCTTCAACAGAGACATCAAGCAAAGGTCCCAATTCCAGCCTAGCTTTCTTTTCCCAGGTGCTCTGCTCATACTGAAGATGGCACTAGGTAGCAATGCTGTGAAGCTGGGGTGTGTGTGTGAAGCAATGTAAATTGTAATTATTTCAAGGCTGACGGTGCTCCTGATTTAACCACAAATTTTCCAGTATTCAATTTCTTAATTAAAACTCCTGGATTTACTTCTGCTTGCAGACCTCATGGATATGGAGAAGACCTTTGAACATTGATCTGAGAGCCACCTAAAAGTATAAAGGTGTAATAATTTTTAAAAGAAAATAGAAAGAAACCCGTGTTTATTTTTATTAAACTCATGATCATTAGGTGAATTCCATGATTTTTCAAGACCTGATTCCTGTGTTTTGAACAGAAGGGGGTAACCCAAGAGCCACTATGAATTAGGTCTCCCAGGCTGTGCAGTCCATGGGCTGTGTAGCTGTAACTCAGCTTCACAGTCTCTGGGTGCACCTGGGAAGCTGAGGGCTGACCCAGTGTTACTTAAGACTGAGCCATGGTGGTTTTCCAGAGACAGGAAAGGAAAGGAAAGGTGGCAGAGGAGGGGACAGTGCCTAAACCGAGTTGGAAGGGCAGCGTCTTTGGGCAGGGCAGGCTGATCTCAGCATGGGCTGCTCCCAGCATGGGAGAGAGAGGTGAGCCCTGGCCTGGGCCTGCCACACTGCTTACTGCTCATATTTTCAGGAAGCTCTTCAAAGCTTTTAAGGAAGATTTAGTGCCCTGCCAGAATGGAATTTCTAATGTCATTACCAGTCCAATCATTCACACCCTCTTATTTTCCTTTTCTCCCTGAAGGGAGGTGGGGAGGCTGACAGATGCAGGCAGCAGTGGGTGGCAGCTGGAAGGAGCCCCACAGCCAGTGGGGCAATGGAGTCAACCCTTGCAGGGAGCATCAAAAAGGGGTTGAAGTGTTCAGGAAAGACCTGTTGGCTTCCTGCTGGCTACAGTACAAGGGCTGTGGTAAGGCATGGAGGGAGGCAGGAGGTGACGTGGAGTGAAAGCAGCCCTGGGATCCGGAGAGTCTGGGGAGCTATCTGTAAACACAGTTGGCTTTGGTAATGTGGCCAGTGAGGACTCAGCTTTTCCTCACGGATAAAAACCCCACAGGGCTATATTCCTATCTACCCAACCCACCTAGATGTGCATAAAACCACCAGTTACTAAACAGGCTGTGAAGCTCTGGGCTCATCTGGAGTGTTCTGTACGGTCACCGGCGACACCTGGAGCAACAGTGAACTTGTACCTGTGATTTGTGATCTACATGGATAGCTGCACTTCCCAAGTGTCAAATACTGTAACTGCAGGACCTCAATACTTGCTGGGAAGGTACATAGCTCTCACTGGCTGCCTGGCCAAGCCAATGAAAATGAATGTTTGGGAGAAAGCAGACGCTTTGGCCATTTTGGCTTCAGAGCCCATGGCATCTGAGCCACTTACTGCAAGTGGGATGGTGAGGGCTGCTCTGAAGAGCTGCAGCTGCTGAACAGCAAAACAAGCAAAATTTGGTGTAAATTCCACTTAGGATAAAAAGACAAAAATTGTGATCTCAGACAAATTCCTTGTTTAGCTGCAAGGCTGGGTGACCCTTGGAGGGGAATACATGGAAACCCTGGGCGAAGTGAGGCTTGGAACAGTGTTCTGTGTTTCCTTCTTTTTGCAAAAAGGGGTTCAGCAACAAACCCGAGGAGCTGAAACAGCAGATTTTTTTCAATGTCAATGTAACTTAAACACAGTATGATGAAATGCAGGAAAACTGCTAGGGGACTTAGATGAAAAATAAAAGTTTCAGACTTGTGGGGGTATGACAGCTGATTTTCAGGCTTCAGTGCAGCATTAAGAAGTTCCTTCCAAATGAGGACAACACAGTTACAAGTAGCTATCATTTCCCACCAGCTATTGATACAAGAAAAATCAGAATGAACCCTAAATCAAAAGATACAGCTGTTCAAAGGAACAGGAGTGGTCTGTATCCCTACATTTTGCATGCCAAAATTTCTGTAGTAAGAAAGGAAACACCATTTAGGCAATCCAAAGAACCTAGGCATTTGTTCACTCGCAGAAAACAGAAGAAAGAAGAAAAGTATGGGATATGCCAGCTAATTATCATGACTTTTTTTTTCAACTTGAGCAGCTTTAATTAAATTTTCTGTAATTAAAAATAAAATTTTTAAGGGGGGCAGCTGAGGCTGAAATCAGCTTAGAGGCTTACATTGCCATTTGGTGATGTTACAGGCAGCGGTGGGGTACTTGACACTGGTTATATTTATTTGTTCAGAGAGGGACCTTCGAGGGTTGGTTTCTCAAGTGCTGAATGAGTGATTTCCCACTGTCTGGGACTGAGTACTCAGCAAATGTTCTTCTATCCAAGTACAACTCTCCCCACCAGCTCCGGAAGGACCGATGGGCAGTGGATGCTGTGCAGGCAAACAGGAGAGGGTGGGAAGTGCTGAAGAACAGGCTGAGGCTTTGCAGCCCTTTGGTGGGGCAGTCACCAACCCCTCTGATATGGGACACCATCTCAATCTATTCAGATTAGACTACACTGGCAGTTAAAGAAAGGGCTTGTCCCCTTCATGCACCTCATAGATGGCCTTTCAAATTATTTCTTCTATCTCTCCTAAATGCAGCAATGACTGTTTTTTCCGAAGAAGCTGTAAAATCGTATGCTTCATAAAGACCCATATCACTCTTGAATGGGGATGGTAGAATCTTTGCCAAGGTATATACAAATAGCCTAGCACCTTTTCTGACATCCATTATCCACGTTGACCAGCCAGGGTAACCCCTCCAGAGGCAGGCCAAGAATAACATAAGGAGGTTATTAAATATTATTCATTACCTTCAGTGGAACAAAATAGAAGCCTAATTCACAGTCTTGGTTCCAAGAAAACATTTGATAGGATCCCAAGGGATTTTTTTGTTCTTTACTTTAGAAGTTTTTAATTTTGGCTTGGAGTTTGTATGGATAAATTTGGCTTCAAGTTTTATCATGGATAAAAATGTTTTCCTGAAAACTATGCCTTGGTGATAACAACTTGAAATCTCTTCCACCTTACTTCTTGATTTAAGAGGAATGAGGGAAGAATGTCTCCTCTCCTCCCACTATGTGTGCCATCTTAGCCAGGCTCATCAGGTCATAGGTGAATAACTGGGAGGCAGCAGTGCCAAAAGTTGTTGTGTTATGTTGTCTTGGAAAATGAACTCAGTCCCTCCCAAAGCATTACCCATGTCACAGCTAGGACTTAAATCCAATCTACTGTAAGTCAGAGGCCATTCCTTTTGTCCCAACCAGTGAATTCTAAGGCGACATGAATTTGAAATATTTTAGTGTAAGGGTTTAGTAGAACTACATCATACTTTTCAAGAAAATGTACCTACTTTGTTAAAAAAATCACTGAATGCAGACATCTGGCAAAAACTTTCTAACAGCATTTAGCCTTACATCCTCCTCAAGCCCAAAATGCATTTTTAGCCCCTGCTCCTTCACTCATTCAAAATCACAGACAAAAACATGCAATGTGAAACGAGGCATAAAATTTCTGTGGAAAGCCAACCATAAAAACAAAGCATATTAAAAAAAAGAAGAAGAAATAACTAGGCCATTTCACCTGCCCTGTCCTCCAAGTAGGTTTTTGCACTTTCCATTACCAGTATTTTCCTCTTCTAAAAGAAAATGCCCCTGCTCACTCTTGAAACTTGAGAAAAACATCTGAGGGATTTATGAAGACCTTTATCCTGCAAATGCCCATTAAGGGCAGCAGGTCACTTGAGTGAAGTGCTTTAGAGCTAGAATGTGTTGAACAGCCATGACTGCAGCTTACACCTGGAATCCACAGCTCCAGCTGCATGCTAAATTGATTCTTGGCTTGTACATTCCTTTTAAACAAACCAAAAAGTGTTAAGGCAGAAAACCATTCACATCCTGGGGTGCACCAAAAGCAACGTGGTCGGGAGGGCAAGGGAGGGGACTCTGCCCCTCTGCTCTGCACTGGTGAGACCCCACCTGCAGTGCTGCATCCAGCCCTGGGGTCCCCAGCACAGGAAGGTCCCTGACCTGCTGGAGGGAGTCCAGAGGAGGCCACCAAGATGATCAGAGGGATGGAGCACCTTTCCTGTGAGGAAACACTGAGAGAATTCGGATTGTTTAGCCCAGAGAAGAGAAATCTTTGAGGTGACTGGATTGTGGCCTTCCAGCACCTGAAACAAACCCACAAGGAAGATGGAGAGAGGCTTTTACAAGGGCATGTGGTGAGACAACAAGAGGGAATGTCTTCAAACTGAAAGACAATAGGTTTCCATTAAACATTAGGAAGAAATTCTTGACAGCGAGGGTGGTGAGGCACCACAGGTTGTCTAGAGAAGTTGTTTCCATCCCTGGCAGTGTTTGAGGCCAGGTTGTATGGAGCTCTGAGCAACCTGGTCTAGTGAAAAATGTCCTTGACATCGGCAGAGGAGTTGGAAATAGATGGTCTGTAAGGTTCCTTCCAATCCAAACCATTCTGGGATTCTATGGGAAGTGCTAAGGGAGCCAATCAGCCGCCACCAAAAGAAAACAGAGGCTTTTCTCAGCTGGCATTTTTCACCCCAGGAATACTTGTGTTGCCTCATGTCTTGAGGACCTTTGTGGTATTACTTTTGAAGCAAACCCACAGGGTTATGGGAGAGGCTTGAAGGCAGAAAAGACAGAAAACTCTCCTCAAGACTGTGCTCTAACTATAAGGCTAGCTGTATCCCAGCTGACCATATGCTTCCATGACTGGAAACAGGCGCTAAACTGGCACTTGAAGACACCAGAGTCATCTTATGCTGCTTCTTAATCAATTTGTATAATTTATGCCATTTCCAAATGTGGGTGAGGTAAATGATCCAGCACATGACTTAAGGCTTGAGTGGTCATGATTGAGGCAACATTTCATTACCTTTTAACTTGATTTTGATGCAAAATTATTTATGCGCAAAATTATTTATGCCCAAAATTATTGATATAATTGATTCTTTCTCAGGTTCACTAGTTAACATATGTTGACATATTCCAACAGTGATGGAATAAATGTATACATAGAAAGATTTCAGAAAAATGAAGACACAGCAGCACCATCCTCTTGGCTCTTGTCTTGGTAATAAATATGGCTGGATGTAACATTTCCAGCTAGGTTTAGTCTCCTAAGCCTGTTAAACAAGGAATATTTAAAACTGGTGCAGAATTTAGAAAATTAATTTTAACTGACTAAATATTAGGCACCAGGCTTTATTAATTGTTTTTTCTGCATTCTTACTGAATTGCAGAGACATTCTTAAAGAGGACAGGTTGTCCAATATGATTCATTTCAGCATTGCAAAGTGGACATCTGAACTGTGGAGCTTTGAATGGCTACCTCAGTGTCTGAGCTGCGGGGAGCCCTCTCCTCTGCAGTCTGTGAGGCTCTTTCTGCAAGGCCATCCCTGGAGTCAGTGCTGTGACCAACTGACTCATCTGCTCAGTCTTGAGTTGAGCAGCACAAAATTGATAGCAGTGGGTAGCTCCCCATCACGGGAAAGAAAAAGTGTGCATGGCTGACACCCCACATCTGTACAGCCACTGGGATACCCACTGCTCCAAAGACAACTTGTTCATGCAATTTCTTCTTTCTCTGCACTGTAGTTATCTGTGAGCATACATTACCTAGCCTGTTTCCATTTGCCTTCTGGGTCCCAATCTGTGACTTTGGTGTTATGATTAGAAAAGATATACCAGAGTTTTGTTGAGCCTAATTATGAATGAGATCAACTGTTAAGTAGAAACCTGAAGTGGTAGGATTTCATATATAAAAGCAAGCAAATGTCTGTTCAATTGAAAGCCAGTTAACTACACAGAGTTTTTTGAACTACCAAAAGTAACATAACTACAAAGAGGTTATCAGGCCAGCTTCTGAGAGACAAATTACCTTGATTTGTAACAGCTAAATCCAGCAAACCTGAGGAGTTCTCTACAATTCCACAGATGGAACCACTTGAAGAAAGACTCTTGTATAAAATTACATTTCTACTGCACTGAGATCTGCAGAAGCCACCCTTGAGCACCCTACAGGTACTTCAACCCTACAGAAGTGCATTGGCAGAAGCAGCAGCCCAGATGACCCACATTTTAGCAAGACAAGAAGCAGATAATAAATCTGTACATGTGTTGGGGCATGGATGTATTATTGGCTTGAACAAAGTGTCAGAGACCAAATTTTTACCTCACCAGTCAGATGAAGGGAAGGGGCAATTTCCCTTTGGAAATCTTCTCTGAAGTGATCTGTTTAGTGGCTTGGTGTAGACAGCAGGCAGACCTATTCCAAAGAGCGTTTGAGAGGATAATGGAAAAAGGCAAATTTGAGAAAGAGAGAAAAACAGAAGCATTTTTATTAAAGAGTAGAATGTAAAAACGTTGAGGAGTGAGTGGGTTGGAGGATAGCCCGGGCATCATAGTAACTCAGTGAGATGTCTCATTCCAGCGTGTGCGTTAGCAGAAGATATTTGGGAGCTGAAGTCTCCTCTAACCAATCAGCCTGCAATTTATGGTATATTTAGGCACTCCATGGTGATGAGGAGTCTTGGGCAGGCATTCTCAGAGAGTTACTGCTTTCTCTGCAGCCCTTACATCACCATCCAAGCTCTGCAGTCATCATCTAGAAATTTATACCTCACAGCTAACTACTGTTTCAGTGGAGCAAGCACTACATTATTTCTAACCAAGAAGACAGCTTGTGATGATATGCAGCTTTTAAGTGTCTTGTGAGATCTGGCATATATGATAATGCACTGCTGGCAGCTTGTCAAAGAGAGAACTGCAAAAGCAATTGTGTTGTTTTGAGAAAGAGACAACGATTAAAGTTTGGTTTCTGTGGCTTCATGAAGAACTGACAGAGAGAGCAAAAATTATGAGGCCAAGAACATAGTTGATATTAAATTACCAACACTTCATTTACTTATCCTCAAAACAACCACTAGAGATCTCTTACTTACTGAAATAGTTAAAAATAAAACCTCTAAGAACATTTAATGCTGGCCACAGGCATCTCACGGAAGTCGGTGTTTCCCAGCTCCCCATAAGCCATTAGGGCTTCCCTCCTACACCTTGACATGCTGCAGTTAGGAACAGCTGAAGGCACTAAGCTTTTAAACAAGAATCTATTTACATGAATGTTTTTTTGGTCTGCAGTTTTCCACTGGCAGTAGCAATGATGGAAGTAGGCAGGGCCCCAGGCAATTTAAGCATCTGTCTCTGCGGAGAGCACATCTGCACAGGACGGTGCTGGAAAAGCCAGTGGCTCACAAAGCACCCTCTGCCTCCCCATCCTCCCATGGCTGCTGCTTCAGCAGGCAGAGGGCCAGGCCTGGGGGAAAATGGGCCTCAGGACTCGAGGCATCAGTCCTGTGGAGCAGGTGAATCCTCTGGATATATTGGCTCTGCCTGCTAAACAAGCACACTTTGTGGGGTTTATATTCTTTGGATGTTTTTCCAGTGCTGGTGTAGTCATTCTCTTGTACAGCATGAGATACTATGCCATATGCACCCTTCTGCAAGGGCTGACATCCAGGTGTGATGGCTGGCAACCTTACACGTGTTGTTCTCCATATCTTTGCATCAGAGTAAACAATTACAAACACAACTCTACTCTTTGTGACTAACACTCTTAATTATATAATATTTTTTGTGATACTGACTGGACAGTATCTCTAAGTACACAGAAGACCAAAGCTGGCTTTTAGCACAGACAATTTTCAATCAGTGTGTCTGCTTTGCTATATTAAACAACATTGTTGACCTTGCTGGTTTAGCTTGGCTGCAGAAGTGAACCGATTAGAAAATTTCTGCAAACATTTAATGGGCTACCCCCACCTTAGCTTATGGCTGTCCTGGGGTGACTTTATGCTGCTTGTGTCTCCGTTTGTCAGTTTAGAAATAAGTTTTGCACCTTTAAGACTGGTTCCAAAAGCAAAGTGGAGGAGAGAAGTGTGGAGTTTGTTATCAGAAAATGCCCTCGCTCCCCTGCATCCTGCTCCTGGACTGTGTTGTCTGCAGATGGACAGACAGTGGGACAGAGCTCACCTTTCCTTTTAGTTAGTTTTTACCTAGCTGAGGCAGAGAAGTTCCCTGGACTGTGGTTTTTCTTTTTCTTGGACCTGTTTAAACCTGCTCTGGACTGAACACAGAGGAGCACCAGCAGCTCCCACCTGTGGCATTTCCAGCGCCGGAGGGACTGATAAGAGACTGAGCGAACTAAACTACAGCCCACTGAGGGGACTTTGTGAGTTTGTCATCTCTTCAGATGGACAAGAGGTCTTATTGTTTAGTATTGTTGAATTTTTGTGCTGGTGAATGCTTTGGCTGTTAAATAAGCAGTTTTTTCCACTTTTCTCCAAGGAAATATTTTCCTGAACCAGCTGGGGGAGGGGCCACTTGAGGTTGCTTTCTAGAGGAAAACCCTTCAGACCAAATTTGCCCTAAACCAGGACAATGCCCAAACCTTTTCCTGAATCTCTAAGGCATGTAAGGGTGCCTTTCCTGCTGGCCAAACAGGGTGAAAAGGCACGGGTTCTCCAGTTTTGTGATAGCTGTATCACCTTGTCATGCCTGATGACTAGAGAGCTCCTCTCCAGCAGCTGTGGCAGCTTGCCTCCTTCCGTGTGCTCAGACTACGCAGAAGTTAGATGCAAAACAGCTGAGAAACTGCTGAATCCAGATGCTTTCCTTGGCCTGACCATCTCCTGTTCGTGACCTTGCTCTGAAACTCCCCAAACCACCTGACATGATCGATCTGTTTCTGGCTGAGGAGACTGGGAAAAACCAGATAGAAAAGGAGGAATGTGGGGAAACGACATAGACGAAGAAGGATGGAGGTCATGAACAGAATCAAAATGTGGGAGAGGAGAAAAAGGCAGAGGGAAATAGGAAGAAAAAGTATTAATATAGCACAATATTCAACAAGAAGGAAAATTATGTGGAGGGAAAACAGACATTGGAAAAGACCCAAGAAAGGAGAAGAGAAGGAGGTGAGGACTTGGCAGGGGAGATAAGCAACGTCAACAAAAGAAGTAGATTTCTTATTTTATCTCCCCCCAAAATGCTGCCAAAATAAGATAATACTCAACTATAATCACCATTATTAATACATGTATGTGGACAATGTGAAGGTGAAGAGGAGATTATCAAAGGACGTAGCTCTGGAAGGATGCCAGGCACCAGGGAAACTCACAGGAGGACAACACAGCAGTTTTCCTGAAGGGAATGGAAATTTCCTTGCCTAGGGTAAGCTGGCTAGAAAGTTTGGAGCAAAGGCCTGTTGCTTCTGCTACACCTGTGGAGGAGAAACGGCAGAGCATCCTGCTGCCTTTTCCAGTCTCCTGTCAGGTTTGGGTGAGGATGCCACAGTCATGTGCAACAGACCATTTTCACAGCACATTTTGGGTCAGAGAAACCCAATTTCTTTTGCAGACTGCATTGCAATATTGGTGGCAATTAAACAGTGCTTTTTCCAGCTGAATCATCATTTGCAGTTTATGTGAGCTATGGATTCAGCTTTGAATTTTGCTGCTATTCCTACCATGTGAAATTCCCTGTCCGTCCTCAGATTCCCCATCCATAAATCAGGTAGGGGTACTCAGTGATTCACTAAGGTGTTTTGAGATCCACAAGAGAAGAGCACCAAATAAGAGCTGGGTGTGACTAAAATTACCCTTTCCCCTGTGCACAGAGAATTAATTTTCTTCTTCATTTTCATGCCTTTCATGTGCTCTACATTGGTTTTCTGTTCTGCTTAGTACCTTGATCACACCAATAAACTTATCTTCTCTCTTGCTTTTCTTCTTCATAGAATTGCAGCTATTTCATATAGTTCTAAAATAAAAGAATGAAGAATATGAAATAGAAGAGTAATGTCATTAAAGACCCCAGAAAATTAAAACCCCCTTTCCTCCTAATCCAAGCATAATCTGCTAAATCCCTTTACCCTGTTTTGAAAGTAGAGTATCAGTGTTCATTAGGGAGTATGGAGAGGTCAGAAGCCCTCTACAATACACATTCCATATCCTGCATCCAGTTATTTGTATGAATAGTGGAAAACAACAGGACCTGTGCATAACTTAAGTCTTAAATCTGAGTATGTATTTTCCTACAGATTGTATTGCCTAGCATTTTGAAGCTAGGAAGCTTCAAATTATTTGAAATTATTCAATATTAGCTTTGCCAGGAAGCCTATTTTTAAAAAAACTATTTTAAAATATCCTCCCCACTATGCTCAAGCACCTATGAAAACCTCCTTTCCTCGTACCCTGGGGCTTCTATACACTGTCAGACATCTAAAATACCCCACCTGCTTGCCCCTTATATTTGTAAGCATTTGTGAAATTATTAGTTCCCTCAATTTACCCAGTACAAGCAATAGACAACTTTCCAATTATATTCAGTTATAAAAATAGGAATAGAGCTCAGCCCAATAGCTGCTATATTCAGCAGGATTTTCCCGAGTGGTGGCTAGCCATTCCTAGGAGTCTATTAGGCTCCTCTTACAATTAGGGGAGGAAATGGCATATGTCTATCAACCAAATGAAATTCAGTCCTCAAAGAGGGAGATGGAGCTAAACAAGTCAAACAATAAAATTTGATAATATGTTTGTAATTAAAAAGTTATGAGTGACTTTCAGATATCAAAGAAGGAAAAAAAAAGTAATTATTTGTATTTGGCATGATTTTCAAAGTTGTCATTGGACTCACAGGTTCTCATTGAAGTCACTGTAAACTGTGGGTATACAGCACCTTTGAAAACCTTGCCAAAATTGCCTTTAGACTGTAAGCTCCTTAGGGCAGAGACCTGTTACTCATTTGGCAAATTGTATTGCAAAGCTCCTTCACCCAAACAGGCTGCTTGCGTAATAATAATAAATAATAATAATAATAATAGATAGCAGATTTGTGCTGGAATTCAGAAATATCTGATGTGGTTCTACAGCCTTCTCTTAACACAGTATTTAAAAGCATTAAATAAAAGCTCATTTTCTAGGCAAATCACCAAGGAAGTAGGACCAAAGGAAGCTAGCTGAGAGCAATTTAGAATCAGAGAGGTGTTTGCTTGGTCAAACATAGAATTTCCCTTCCACCACACATTTCAGGTTCACATTATTTGACTCACAGGCTGTCATTTGGGAGCCTTGTTAAACAGGTAGCCTGTGAAATTTGCATCTGCCTGTGGTTGGTTTAGAGCGTAGAGAAGATTCATGTAAGTACATACATCAGTGCACACCCTCAGCCCTGGGGCTGTTGTTACACTCCTCAAATTCATGAGCAATCCCTCTGCCTGTGACAGAGGCATCTACAAATGAGGGTTGACTCACTTTGCCTGTGAAGTGCCAGAGCATTAGGTTTCAAATTCAAAGGGTATCAGCAGAACAGCTATTATTCTCTGCTCTTACTTCAGAAATCCTACTCATTTCAGTAACTCAGCCTAACCCAGCTGTAACTCACTAGAGTATTTTGCAGTTTAATTTACAAAGTAAACTAATTACACATCTTCTCAATAGATATATGAAAGGCCAGCAGTGACTGAAACATCACTCTCACCCCAGCAGTTTCAGGGAAGCTGCGAGTAGTCCACACCTTCTCCAAACTGCTGGCTGATTTCTCTAAGCCTGGCTTTTCTCCAGCTGTTCCTCAGCTGCAGTGTGGATAATGGTACCCACTCTTCTGAAGGGCTTGGAGGTGGATGGGGAAGAGCACTGCCCCAGGAATGTGTGTGGTACCATCAGAGGAACATCTGCTGCACCTCTGGATTGGCACCACCGTGGCTCCAGGTGCTGGCTATGTCAGCAGGCAGCATTGCAAAACCCCTTTCATAGTAATATTTATCCAGAAGATAATTATGAGGAAAAGGAAAGAAAACTGACCAGTCCTAATAAGTACCAGCCCTTTCAGGAATGAATTTGAAAGCTAGATTTCTAGGTATCAGATGATAGGAATCATAAAGTTAAGCATGTGCTTACTTTAATGAACCTGGTCAAAAATGCTGTCTGGAATGTTTATTTATTCATTCGTTTTTACTTGAGTAGACAAAGTAAATCTACCTTTGGTTTTCATAAAGTCTTTCTTGCTACATTTTATTTAGTTTAAGTTGGCATCTATTTGATTCAACATGGAAAGCCCAGCCAAATCCAATTAGTGTCATTGAAACTCACAAAGTTAATTTTTTTTCTCTTTTTTACCCTCACTTCAGAGGGTAAAGAATTCCAGAGACCAAAATTTGAAACTGTTCCCCTTTCTCACCTGCACAAGGGATGAGATGGAAGGGAGTAAATAATAATAATGTCACAAATACAAGACCAGGATGGAGAGTGTGGGAACTCAGCACATCGCTCCGGATGTCCAGAGCTACCAAGGGAACTCTTGGGGGGCTTGGAGGTCTTGGAATGTTGCCAGAAGCACTTGGTGGCTTGACTTTGATCCCTCTAGGGATGTGCCACCTGCATATGAGGATCTGAGAATCACTGGGGTTTAAATGGTGTAAAAACAGCATATTTGCAAGGTGAAACAGGTTTTAAGGTTTTGGTACAGGGGGGTTATGGAGACAAGATGGAAGAATCAGAGCCTGTCTCGTGGTTCTTATTTCTTCTTCTTGTCATCCATTTTCTGTGTGATGTGGGCACTTGTGGATTGGTTTTTGGTGAAGGTACACTTGCCAGCAAGGGTGAAAGGTATTGGGGACAAAAGGTAAATATGATTTACGTAGTTTTTGTTATAAAAAGACACGACTGTCCCGTGGGCTGTCAGAGCGCCTTTGGCTGCCTTGCTGGTCAGATCCCAGCTGGGCAGAGAGAAAATCTTGTAGATAAGAAATAATAAACAACCTTGAAGACCAAAAATCAGAGAGTCCAGCCTCGTCCTTTGAAGCCCAATCTCAAACAGAAGTATCCTACATGTGTCTGGGCAGAGACAGACAACAGCCGGCCGGAGAGGAGAGAGCTTTGGGCAATCTGTTCTAGCAGGAGATGTCCTTACCCATGGCAGAGGGGCTGGAACCAGATGGACTTTAGGGACCTTTCCAATTCAAATCAGTCTATGATTCTATGACAAGTGAAAAAACCCCTGTCTGCGGAGCCTATTTTTGCCATTTTTGCCTGGCTGGCTGGTTGGTTGGTTGGTTTTCCCCTCTCGCTGCAATACTGCATTCATTTCTGTTTAAACACCTGAGCAGCCCATCTCAAACCCCAGTGGATTCAGATGCACAGACGTGGCTGGCCACAGAGCTCAGTGTGCCTCTCAAAAGCAGGGAACCTGGGGCAGCACCTGCTTCTTCTGGCTCCTCCCATCCATCCCTCTGCCGCTGGAAAGCTCCGCACGGAGCCTGGGCTGGCGAAGGACAGCAGAGTGTGGTCTGGCAGGCACAGGGAAGCACGCAGTCCCTGTCTCAGTCCCTCCAGTCTGGCAGCTCCAAAAGCCTCCCTGGGTCACTGGCTGCCCCCACGGGCACAATGTCTGCCTTGGGGAATAAGGTGGTTCCTCTGTCAGCTCCCCGCTGCGGTGGCTTGCTCCGCTTCCCAAAAGGGTGGCAGAGACACAAGTTAATTTTGCTCACAAAAGCTTTGGTGGCTCATTACAGAAATGGTGCCTTCAAAAATATTGCTAAAATATGAATGTTTTGCCGGGGTTGCCACAGAAACTTGTAGAGCATATAATCCAAAATAGGATGTCTAGACAAACTCCTACTGTCTGACCTTTTATGTATTTCCTAATCCAGCCAATCTTGCCAAGCAAATTGGTGACTAAGCAGCAATTCCCTTTACATGGTGTCGTAAAGGCCTGACAAGGCCCAGGTCACGGTTATAAATTTCAGTCTGGCTACTTCAGCAACTCTGGGCTTCCTTTACCAGCATGGCTCCCGTGTGGTTTCTGGGCTATGATGTGTGCTCTGGATCATCGTGAAGTAATTTTGAGGCTGTAAAATCCAAAAGCCACAGCTCCGCTGCGAAACAGAAAGCGCTTTCATCCCGCAGGACCCCAGAGTTTACATGAAATTGTAAAATAGGGAGGCTGGAGAGAGTCTCGGGCGAAAGCAGAATGAAGGGCAGCGGCACCAGAGCCTGCAGCAGCTGCCTTCGGGGAGCCTGGGGCTAGCTACACCCCTTTTCCCAGAGCCCCAGGGGCTGGCTGCCTGGAGCCAGCAGCACCAGCGTGTCGTGGAGGTCCTTCTGCTCTGGGTTCCCATTTCCTCCTCCTTGAACAAGCCCTTTTGTTTCCTAGAAGTAGCCCCACACAAAAAGGCTTCCATCCTCCCATCACAGCAGAAAATAAACAAAGTGCTCTTCAGTGATGCGTTGTTTATCAGCATGGTCAGATTCCAAAAGAATCCAAAAAATGGCAATAAAAACAGGGAAGGAGGCAGGGCATTGACTCAGTAGCCCTTGAAACCTGTGTAGTATGTTGGTGTAACTCAGAATACTCTGGGGTTTGGTAGCAGTTTCTGTGACACAGAAGCAAGCAGCAGGGCACCCATGTGTGCATGCATGCATTTGTATATAGATCACAGAACCACAGAATGACTTGGGCTGGAAGGGACCTTAAAGACCATCTTGTGCCAACTCCTCTGCCATGGGCATGGGCACCTTCCACTAGACCAGACTGCTCACAGCCCTGTCCAGCCTGGCACTGAACACTGCCAGGGATGGGCCACCAACCTGTTCCAGTGCCTCACCACCCTCTGAGAAAAGAACTTTTTCCAAATATTTAATCTAAATCTCTCACCTTTTAGCTCAAACCCACACCCCCACCTTGTTCTGTCACTATCTGCCCTTGTAAAAATTCTTTCCCCCTCCTCTTTGGAGTCCCCCTTTAAGTACTGAAAGGTGCTTTAAGGTTTGCCCAGAACTCTCTCAGCTTGTCCTCACAGTCTTCCTGTCCCTACTCTGGACCTGCTCTAAGAAGTCCACATCATTCTTGTGCTGAGGACCCCAGATGTGGTGATGCACAAGCTTTTAAAGGTGAATAGATCCTTACGACAAAAGTAATCTGAAGCAGAAGCTTTTTTTTTTAATATATATTTTGTTCCACATTGCCCATTCCTCTTTTCCCAGAGAGGAAGATTTGGAGCTGTGCTTAGGCTGAAGGTAGGAAGGCTGCCATGGGCAGTGGTCTGGGACTGAAAGTATTGGTGTTTTGAGTCAAGGTGTCCCAGGTACATGTTCTGGCAAGCCTAAGGAGGTCTTGTACACACCTCAGGGACAGGGCTGCAGAACACACATGCTACTGGGCTGAGAGCAAGTGTGAGAAAGAAAGAGGAGTGAATTAATAAGAAAAAAAGAGTGAAATTAATTTCAATTTAATCAGCCCATGAATAGTATCATGTGCTGTACGGCATTATGCAGTGGTAATTACACACTATGTGTATTATACAGTGGTAAGAATTAACAACTTGGTATCTGGCCTCTCCATATAGCTTGTTATGGAGAGGTGTTGGATTTTATATATATTTTCTGTGAGCTTTAATTTTCCATGCGGTGTTTGATCAGGAAATGGAAAGCTCCTCAGGTGGAGTGCCAGGAGAAACCTTCCTGAGTAGGATGTGTTCTGCAGTGTGTGTGGAGAAGATCCCAGGGGCAAATATTTCCTCTTCTGCACTTCTGCACAATACGTTGTTTATACCACAGAAGTTTCCTTCTTGAGATATATTAAAAAAAACAAAGGTGAAGAAAAAGATTTCTGTGATGTGTGGACAATTCATACAAGTGCAAAAGAAATTAACAGCTTGTGATGAACTGGAGAGAAACAGGGGGCATGCAAGGAAAAGCGTTGCATTGAATCCAGGTCCTGCATTGGTGATAAATAGTTGCTTTTTCCATTTGGAGCTTCACTAATTTCTTCTTCAAACAAAGGTTAGGCCAACACAGCAGCTGAAATCTGAAAAAAATTTCCCAGGTCCTGGAAAAACTATCTCCTGAAGGGGAGCATCAGGTAACCCATGCTTTTTAGGTGGATCAGGAAGCTCTCCTTTGGATATAAACATAGAAGAACTTAACAGCACTCTTGCAGCCTGGGCTGTGTGGTTCACATTAAACATAGAGGGGACCATAATGGGCATGGCAAGAGGATCACAGAGGTCTAGAAGAACAGATAAACAAGCATTTGAAGAATTCTGGTAGTGCAAAATATATAACATGGTGAAGAGTAGTCAGAAATTAGCGGCCCAAAGTGAAAGCAATCTAGAAGTTTCTAAACCTCTTACCTTAATAAAAATGAAAAAAACTGTAATTTCAACATTAACCATAAACTTAATCCTAACCTAAAACTACAACCCAAGCCTTACTCTGACCAACACAACCTTAACTCTAATGACCCAAACCTTAATAACTCTACAAGTAAGCCATAACTCTAAATGCCCTAAACCTAATTCTATGTCAATGCAAATTTAGAGGTGTCTAAAGCAAACCTTACCTCCTTAGCCCAAACCAGGGTAGGACTGGATCAGACTTCTCACATTAGAAATCATTCCTTTCAGCTTTTCTCATAGCAATTCCCCAAGGCCATTTTTCTGGCCAGATTGTGTTATGGTTCCTCCTTCTGTCTTGAATGAAAATGATGAGTGTGTGCTGTAGTCCATGGCTTCAGGGGCACTTTCCCTTGGTGGAACAGAGACTTGTGCTCTTCCCTCTACACAGACATGAGTGAGACCCCCTCGTTGGCAGAGCTGGCAGCCCCTGTGAGTTCATTTTAGCTGCTGGCTGCAGAGATCTGCCTCCTTGGGGTGCAGGGATGCTGGCCTTCCTCAGGAGGTCCTGCCACATCCCTCCTTCCCACTCCCTGCTCTTCCTAGAACAAGGACCTGCTTTTTTTTTTTTTTAAAGACTTGTATTCCTTTCAAATAGCAAATATAAGCAAAATGATATTCTGATGTATGGTTAGATTTCACTGAGAAAATGGCAGTCTGATCTCTCTCTCTGTTTCAGTGTCCTCACACACAATTATTTTTACTTGTGTATATGTCTGTCATTTTCTGTCATATAGCTGTCAAACTGCACCACAATCCCACCCATGAGAAATGGGTTATTTAGTTTGATGTTTGCTTTAAAGTCTGACCAGGGCTGTTGTGTGTTGCTGGTTACTGGATCTGGCAGGCTTTCCTCTGAGCACAGTACTCATTGCTGCTTCCTGTGCTGCCTATTAATGGTCACAAGATGATCCACTAAGAGATAGTGCTCCTCTGGAAAATATTTATAAGGGAAAGACAAAGCAACATGCTAGACTTTTTGAACTACAGAATTAGTGGGCTCATACTTCTCAAGATCTTCTCCATTTTCTCAGATTTATTTTCTTATAAATAAACAGAAAACGCAACTGGGCAAAATACCATAGTGTGCTTTGTTACAGAAAGCATAAAATGTACCCTGATGTATGAAAGGAATGCATTTTCATCTTTTCAACATAAACAGGAGGCAGGTGGCCAGCAGGAACTATTGACACCATCAATCTTTTTCCTCTTTTTATATCTTAGACAAATAAAACCTTAGACATACTGCAAAGTTACAGATTTTACACCCAGTCTGTATAGCTCTGTTTCCTGTCACTGGTAGCCTCATAATTTCTCTTACATTCCCTCTACTCATTTATCACATCTTCTTGTTGCATCATACAGTAACTTTGATTTTCAGCTCCAGAGGACACAACTACCACTGTAGGATGGTGCCTGGATATAATGAGAATGCCAGATGAGCAATTACTAGGTAGAGGACAGAAGAAGTCAGCACCAAGACCAAGCAGTCCGGACAAAAAACATCTTGGTGTCTTTTTTTTTTTAAATAGGACAAATAATATTTTTGTCTTGTTTGACAAACTAATTTTCCTGATACAGGCAAAGGCAGCTCTTACCTCAGATTTTGTGGCGTACATAACAGTCAGCAGAGTGGTAGGAATAAGTAAGCAATATTAATGTTTCTTTGGATTAACGTTGGATTCGACAATGAAATTGCCCAAGCAACCAAGTGCTGACTCCCTCCCAAAAATAAATGCAAACTCCAGGCTGACTGGAACCTGGAAATCTTATGAAGACACTAACATTAACTGCTCCCCTGGAACGCCTCGACGCTGTCTGCACATTCAGCTGGTCTCACTTTACGTGCTCCCTGTCTGAGCTGGAGGCAATTGAGTCAGCAAAAGGGAAGTGAGAGCTGAAGTGAATGCACACAGACACAGCCCAGCACTTGCAGTTGGTTTGTTTAATGCCTGAAGTCACTGAAATGTCATAACACCATTAGAGGTCCAGTTGCTGTCCAGTCTGAAAGTGGGTTTTGCCCTGTGAGGCAGAGGAGAGTCTCATTCAGGCTGCATGTCCCCCAGTCGAGTTCCCCTGTCAGATATAGGCAGTAGCAAGTACTAATTTCCCACTTTTCATCCCATCATCAGGAAAAGGACTAAACCCAGTGGCCACAGTGGCAAGGAAACAAGCTTCTTGTTTTTTGAAAGATCCAACATCTCACATATGCCTTTCAAAGTCTGTCAATCCAGTCCACATCATTATTTTCTGCAGCCCCTAACTCCCGTGTTACAATAAAAACAACAGGATCATTGTGTTTTACAGGACAATTCCCTGGTGAGGAAATCTATTTGATCTTTGACCTTTTTCTGTGTACAATTTCAGGATGTTTATCATCACCTCACAAGGTACAGCAGTGACACTATTTCTAAAGCAAATATCACTGTCCATAAACATGGGCGATGTTGCCAAAGGTCTGTTGGCTAAATCTTTTAAATAAAAACGAGAACATGAAAGTTAAAATGGGCACATTGTGGGCTCAGAGATTATGAGATGAGCTATACTTTGAAAAAAGAAAATGGAAACAGAAACTCCTCAATCCACTTAATGAAAAAGTAATTTTGATATTTAAAACTAATATATAATTCATCAAAAGGGTGATTGGCATCCTTTTTATTGTGCTGCAACAAACTACCTTCTGCACTTTTTACTTCAGAGAAGCATCTCTGGCGTCCCATTACGTGAGGTACTGTCCCAGTAAGGGTTAACCAAGCTGGCCTGGCAGTTGTGAATTGCTTTTTTCAAAGCACCTTATCATTAGAACACATTAGATATCAAGCCCCATTTATTAACAATTAACTTTTAGAAACCGAAGCAAGTAAGAGAGCATTACTTCAAACACATTCAAATCTTTGCCATACAGTTTTTGCTATATTGTTTTCCAATGAACAAAGAAAGTTTGATGAAGGGAATTTTTAGACATTCTCCATACCAAAGTAAGGACTTGTAAGAAAAGCTAATGAAAACTATAGCACTGCATTTGTCAAGGACAGAACACTATTTCATACAGCAAAAATCAGAAAAACAATGATGCTAACAAGCACATAAAAAAAGAATATCCATTGGGACTCACAACCTTGCTTTTGATCAAAATGTCCCTGTTCTTATCCAAGCAGGTTTCCTCTGGCACACGTTCAGTGCAGAAAATTGCCACAGGGCTGCTTGCCAAGCTCTGTCTAAAGGGAAAGAGCCAAGAGCAAGGGTAAAGAAAGAAGTGGCATGTTGTAGGAAACACCTCAGCAGGTAATACTGCAGAGAGCCCAGACACCATTGTTAGCTGGAAGACTGCCACCATTTACAGAGGGTGTCCAAGTACTTGCCCTTAGGACAAAAAGGAGATGTGATTGCAGCCTGGATCGACCTGTCTGGGGTAGGTTTTGTCTGGCAGCCCTGCAGGACAGCAGTACATAAGGCAGGCTGGCAAAGGCATCAGCACCTTCCTGCAACACAGCACCTCCCTCAGGGCCACAAAGCCCCACAGACCTTGATTTTTGATTGCTGGCTTGTGGGGTAGTCTTCACTGCTCTTATGCCCAGACTAGCTAGAAGCAGTTTCAGGCAGTAGTCAGGCTGCCTGCACCCTGTGCAGCAAGGCCAGGGGTTTCTCTTGCCCCTAGGCAGCCAGAAAGCACGTTCTTTTTAATCTAAAACTGTCAATTCTTCTCTAATCTATTCTAATCTACTCTATTCCCAGGTTTTCTTTTTAATCCAAGACAGAGTATCTAGAATCTTGGAAGAGCTCATTGCATTTAAATGGTAAGCTCCAAAAATCAGTCCCTTCTTTTCAATTTTGGGTAACACAGAGCACAGTGCCAGTCCCACCAAAAGGCTTTGTGAGATGTGAACATGTGTGGAAACTACACAGGCCTTATTCTGATCCTACTGCTTTGGCTCTGTGATTAGTCTGAGTTTCTCAGGGTGACTGGGGGCAAAGTCAGATCAAACCGCACTCAAATCACGGTATTGTGCTGAGCAAAGCAAAGTCATTAGTTTTTCCCTTTCTACTTCCTCATTTCTAATTTTGAATAAGGAAGTTATCCTGGAGCATCTTCATTCCCTATTTCTCAGTGTCATAATGTATGTTCCTCTTTGACAAATGAGTGATTTTCTCAGGCTGATGGTTTTCTTGTATTCCCTCAAAAGGTTATTTCAAAGTTGTCCAAAAAAGCCACATCCACACAAACTAGAACAATGTAAAACTGGCTTAATTTCAGGATGCTAGAAATTCAACGTGCAGATCCTAACCACTTAAAGGTTTTATGAGTTAAGTTTATTCAAATCTGAAACTCAAGTCAATGTGAAGGAATGCAGGAAGAGAGGAGAGGCCAATCATAACAGAGACACCCCCTCTCTCATATTTGCAGGAATTACCTTATGCTAAAATAATAGACTTCTGTGTAGAATCAGATGTTTCTTCTATTAAGATGTCTAAAAAACCAGGGTTTTATAACATGCAACTTTTCCTAGAATCGTGGTTCTATTCCACTTTAAAAGTTCATTACCTTACTTACTAACCAGTGGAAGCAGGCCTTTTAGGTTATCCTTTTCCTCTCTGAATCCAGCCTACAGGATGGTTCCAACAGCCCATAGCACCCATGCAGGAAGAATTCACAGGGCTGGAGACACTCCAGGGGCTTAGAGACAGAGTTGCCATTAACTCTTCCCAGCCCCAGAAGAGGTACCAAACTGCTCTTGGAAGTGCTCTTCCAATGCAGTTCAAATAGCCTAATCTATTTGAAACAGTCAGTATTATCCCTCAGATTGTCCTGTCTGCTTTGCACCTCCTTTCAACTTCTTTAAGGCTGTGATGGTTGTTTCTGTACTCCTCTATACCAACGTCACCTGAACACAAATTTACCAGCTCCGGCAGCCCTCCCTGCCAGAGCTCCGGATCAGAGTCGGGATCACAGGGTTTGATCTACACAAAATATAGTCAAGAGGAGATTTCGACCCAAGGCAGCACAGAATGCTCAAAGGACTCCAAAAACACGGCATGCATTTTGCAAGCCCGGTGAGAGAAGGCATAAAGCAGTGGGGTGATCATCCAACAAAAGCCAGATTTCAAGAGGGGCTGGCCAGTCTTTGCTGGGGCAAGGTGCCAGTGATGCCAGCTGTTTGCTGGTACTTCTGCAGCACTTCCCCTACACTTTGTTCTGTCCTTTCTGTTTGCCACAAGACTGAATTTCCCCTAAATAACCACTGTATTATTTTATAGATTTAACCTTGTAACTCTTTCCTCTTATTTCCCTCTAAGTCACACGTTATCTCTTTCACTGTTAAATATTTCCTGTCTGTTCATTCATCGGCTTATTTTAGCTTCTTCCTTCCTCTTAATTGGCTGCCTGCCCCCTATATGTCTGCCTTACATGTTTATACTCTTAGCCATTGTTGCCTGTTTTCTTGGCCAGTGAATTGGTTCCCATTCTTTGCCATTGTGAAACTCTCAAAAAATAACTGACTTGCTTCACATTCTCTTTGAGTGAATCATGACTCCAGCACAGCAGCCATCCTGAACCTGTGGCACTTCCCTGAAGCAGAGTTCCACAGCAGGAGTAGGCACTGTCTGGGCAGCAGCCCTTCATACCTCACTTGTGATTAGCAGGTTACTTCAAGCTTCATCTAGGTTTTGTTTAAATTCTATTTCCTTTCTCTACTGAAAACAAACCTTCCCTCCTGTTATAAAACTTGTATGGGATCCTTGGGGACTCAAAGCTGACCCGAACTTTCAAAAGCTGAGCTAACTTGAGCTTTCAAAAGGATGTATTCCTGATCCATCCTAGCAATCCATTGAAAGGAAGCACCAATTCACAGATACCCTCAGCCCCTCTCCTTTTGTCCAATATAGACACAAAACATATGGATGTGTGGGATTCTTTTATCCCCATGGAGTTCTGAGCAATAGCATACAACATTAAGATTCTCAGAATTTTCAGTTCATGCTGATCTAAGAGGCACAAGGATCATATCCCAAAGTAGAATTCTTCAGAAAAAGGTATTTTCTTTTTCTATACCTGCTCTACTGAGATGTTCTCTCCTAGCACTTGCCCCCTGCTCTTACTTAGGTGCTGCCTTGTTGTTTTTATTAGAGATGGTAGAAAGAAAAAACAGCAAGAGGGTGAATGGGAACTCTTATGTCTCAAATTTGTTTGATTAGCAAAAAGCACCCAGTGAGCTCCTGAGAGCACAACTGAGGAATGAATGGGATAATCCAGGATTGGATTTTTCTACTGTGTTTTGACTTTTTAATTTTTTTGTTAAAATGAAGATTATTGCTGTGAATCAAAAGTTCATTAAAATATTGAAACTGGAAAGAAGAATATGTTGAATATGGCTGAAACACAGATCACTAAGAGGGAGGTCTATCATGCAGCCTTGCATATGTAGTCCACAGTGCTGGAGACAAGGAGTGTGCATGCCAGGTGACCTGGTGCTGTGTAGTTGTAGGGGCCACAGCATTCAACCCCATTGGAAAGTAATTCTGATGGTGAATGCAGCATTTTCTGAATGTAACCACGCAGTAAAAATAAAAAAAATGGCAACCCAAAGTGTCATGTATATTTACTACAATAAGTAAAATCAGTCTGATTCTTTTCCATTAGTATTTTGTCTTGTATCAGCTTTACATTAAGCTGCAGATTGTCTTTGTATTTATCTGAGCACAAAATAGTCCTAAAAAGAGGAGGAAAGCATCCTTTTTACTCCACAGTGCCTCAATGCAAACCCTTAAAATAAGTAACTGCAGAGGACAACCATCCTTAGAACCTTAGATAAATACACAATTTTTGCCATTTTTTAAAATTTGCAATTCTTACTTTTTCTAGGTATATTCCCCAGGGGGAAAAAAAAAATTGGTAGTTTCCAAGGCAGACCTTTGATGTATGAGAAGATTTGTTGCCAAGGAATATACTGGTTTAGACACACATGCTTCCATATACACCTTGTGAAATAAGTGTGTAAGTACTGCCATTTTTGGAGAGCTTTCTATTTCCTCTCTTTCTTTGTCTCAGCATGGCTTCAGCATTTACTTGTGTTTTTTCTCCCAGTCACTGGACTGTAGTGAAGAGGCACATGTTTTTCAGTTTCTTATACCTATACTGCTTTTTACTTAGATCACCAGAGCCATGTTCCACATGATTAGATAGTCAATCTAAAATTTCAGGTTCACCAACCAGTTCAGGAGACATTGTGAGAAGCTGACACAAGGCTACATCTCTGGGGAGTACCTGCCCATCTCAAAAACCACATTCAGTGGCAAAGTCAGCTGTAAACAGCTTGCCATATGTGTACACACACACTGGAAAGTTTTCATTTTTAACATTTGTAAATTGGAGCATCTTAGAGGAGATGCTATCACAGCTCAGCTGCAATCTCTCCCTTCATCCTGCTCAGTTTTCATCACAGGAATGCTTTATACCACTCTGTAAGTAAATAGTTAAGAATAGATAAAATGCCAAGAGAGAGACACCAGCAGCTGGTCTCTATCCTAGACAACTCTTCAGTTTTGCAGGAATAATAAAACACTTTATTGTACACTGCAATTGGGTACCCTTTGTATCAAGTCTTGGGCTCTCGGCGCAGTTGAATTCCACATTTTTGCAGGCAAGTCCTTATGGTACCACTAGGGCAGAGCTCAACTCCAGCTCATGGCCATTCCCCACTGCACCATCTCCCCAGCAGTGGGGTTTCTTGCATGCAGTGTGGGGTTTTGTGGGGTCAGTAGTCTCCACAGTACACTGGGATGAAGGATTAGCTCAACACCAGGCTATTCAAACTGCTTTTAAACAAGTTCTGTTCCAAGTATTGTGGGTTTCCCCATGCATTACCTCTACTTTGATTATTGTGGCCTTCCCTGATTGCTTAGATAAAGGCTTCCTGGAGTTAATGGGGAACACTGTAACTCTCAGAATGGGAACCCACCTCACTGACTGATATAGCTCTCAAATGGAAGCTTATTCACTGTGCTGATAGCACGGACTCTCCTGCTCAGGCCAAGCTCTTAACTCATGATCTTTCATCACTAGCCCATAGTGAAAGACAGGATGGCTGGTCTGAGGGCCCTGTCTCCACCTAAGAGGTACTGCAGCTAATTGTTACCAATTCCTGTCCAAGTCTATTTCTATGGCTCCAGTATTAGCCTAGGCTTATTCCTTGCACAACACTGAAGCTTGTAGCATCACTGATTTCTATTTTGCTGTGACTTCCTGGCATAACTAGGTTATCTGTCCTAGCTATTCACCTCAGAGATGGGGATGCCCCGTTCAGATGCCTTCCTGCCCTCTCTTCACTGTGCTGAGAAGTTAAACAACCTGACTGACCTTCACAATCACAGCCTTAAACATATTTTATGCAGTTGCTCTCTGATCAACAGATGAGAACCTGTGTGCGAGAGAGAGTAATTAAACTGCCAGGGATTTCCTAGAGCAGGAAACCAACTTGGAGTCTTTTAGGTGCTGGGCTAGCACTCAAATGTGATGCCCATATTTGTACCTATGTCAAAATGCACATGGGGTACAGACAATCATACCTCCAGAGCAGGATTGAACAGCTCTTACGGAAAAAGGCCACATTAAAGCTCTCAGGGTAAAAGTAACTCTGGTTACTGATCCTCACACACTAAATACTCATCTGTTGCACACTCCAGCCATGATGAGCAGACCCGTTTACACTTTCATTAAAACCAAACATGTTCTGAAGAAGAAAAGATCCCCCTTCCAAAGTGCTACATGGTTAATGCCCATGAGAGGTGGACAGGATTTTAAAGAAACGGGAGAGGTGAGGAGCCACTGTCATGTGTGCAGTCACACATTCTGACTGCCACTCACACCATTTCCTCCAGACATCTAATCTGAGTGCCACACAAACCCACAGTCAGGAGTCCAGGTTTATTGCAAAGGGAAAAAGAAAGATATTTGAGCCAGCAGCTCAGAGCCTGGAAGCATGGACACTTGGTCTACAGTCAAACTGCAGGATTCATCCCAGCTTGGATCTCCCTTGATTTGCACAGTTTATGTATGGGATGTGATAATTGACAACTGAGGTGGATCAGTTCAACCCAGTCCTCAAAACAGGCAGATTGGCAGGATCTCCCTTGAATCAAAGCTGCTTCTTGTACAAAATAGGCAAGTCTCCCCTGACTGAGAAACAGAATTTGTCCAGATTTCTAAATGTGAAAAATGCATATTTTATGATTGGCTTTTTGCAAATATTATGTGTGTTGTGTTAGAAAGTAATGCAGTATTAATTCTCTTAAGTAGTGTGTTAAAGATAGTTTTGGGTTATAAGAAAATGTTAAACTAGAAACTATGCTATGTAAGATATTTTTTTAAAGAAAGGACTCAGTGAGCTCGCAGCCACAGGACACCTAAATCCTTCAGAGGAAAAGAATTTATTGCCCTCTTATCAGAAGAAACAAACTTCTTCCCAGCTCGAAGGTGCTGTTAGGATTAGGAGGAAGAAGGTGATGATGACCAGACCAAATCCTTTATTTGAATGGAATTTATGCCTCATGCATGAAGTGTATGAATATGCAACAGGTTATTGTTTTTAAGGGTTAATCCTTTGTTAAAGTGTGTCCTTTTCTCCCGGGCCTGTGCTGCCCTGAGAAAAGCACCCAGACGTCTGTAACTCTTTGGTTTTTGCCTCATATTGTCCTAATTCAAATTGTCCAAATTATTATTGCTCTAATTGTACTCTAATCTAATATGTATATAACCATTTTATTACTATTAAACCTTTAAAATTTTATAAACAAGTGATTGGCGTTTTTCACATAAGTGTGCCGAGACTAACACTCAGCATTTGACTTTTACTAATTCACAAAAAAATTCTTGTCTGTTTGCGATGTAAGTAACAACAATCCAACACATCTAATGTTTTCTCTACTAAGGCTGAGCACAGGAAAACCATCTTCTGATGGCACCTGCAGTGCTGAAAATGTTGCTTTGTAGGACAACAAGCGAGGCTGCACCTTGACTACTGTGTTCAGTTCTGGATCTTTCACTCCAAGAAAGATATTGAGGTGCTGAAGTGTGTCCAAAGAAGGGCAACAGAGCTGGTGAATGGTCTAGAAAACAAATCCTATGAGGAGTAGGTGAGGAAACTGGAGTTGTTTAGTTTAGAGAAAAGGGGAGACCTTATCCCTCTCTACAACTGCCTGAAAGGAGCTTATGGCCAGGTGGGAATCAGTCCCTTTTGCCATGTCTCAAGTGAAAGGACAAGAGGAAATGTCCCCCAGTTGTGCCAGGGGAGGTTCAGATTAGATACTAGAAAAGTACTTCACTGAAAGAACGGTAGGCACTGGAATAAGTTGTCCAGGGAGGTGGTGGAGTCACTGTCTCTGAAGGTGTTCAGCAACAGTCAGGACGTGGCACTTGGGGATATGGTTTAGGGGTGACTATGGTGGTGCTTGATTCATGGTTGGACTAGATGTTCTTAAAGGTCTCTTGCAAATTTGATGATCCTGTGATTCTGTAACCCTTCTCTGGAGCTTTGGTATCCCCTGCTCAGTGGGTGAAAAATTTCTGAAATTGTTGCTGAAATAATTGCTGTCCCAAAAGGCTTAAACACCCACCTCTTTATCTCCAAAGACAATGAACCTACAATACCTCTAGAACAGCCACCATGAAGAATCACAAGACCCTCCTCATCTACTTAGAATGACAAGTCTCTGTCCTCAGTGATTTCTGTATCCATGGATATCACCTTGTCGGCAATCACCTTGACAGTGAAAACCAGAAAATGTTCTTCAACCATCATGTCAGTCATTTTCCACCTCAAAATTGATTTCAAGGCACTGGCAGCTCTGATCACATGGAGCAATTCCTGCAACAGAGAACAATTTGCCTGTGGAAGCTTAAAAATACCCAACCAGCTACAGGAGCTTGAGCTCATGGAGAGAAAAATTAGAATCAGCTGTTTAGCATAGCCCAAGGGTCTCCGTGTTACGGGAGCTGCTGCACCTAAACTGAGAGAAAGCCAAGAGGGAATATATTTTGTCTTGGCTCCTTACAACAGCAGTGGTAAAAGTCACTTTGAATTAATGAGTTACTGTTGCTTTAAAAGAACCTCACTCGCTGTCTAGGTATTCTACAGGTGGAAATGGGCGTGATGCAGGAAAACAGATTATTCATTCATTCTCTAACCTGTGTTTTCCTATCTAAACCAGAATTTTCCGTGGGCTGTTGCCACCTCTAACTAAAAGCAGGGCTTCTGAAATACCTATGACAGCAACACTGAATAGCTACTTTTTTGCCAAGTGGCTTAGAAAATAAGTTGCATGGGGCAAGTATAACTTGAGAGCAGACGACATGTCTTGCATGACTCATACCAAGCCCTGCCTGCTATTCTGGTAGGCAGGGACGTGGAGTGGCTCCACATCCAAGCAGCTTTGCCTCCTCAGACGCCGTGGCACTTACAATGGGGGTGAAATCAATGTTTGTTTACTGTCTCCGAGTAAACAAGGGGTGTGGAAAGAGGAGTCTCAAACCTCAAAAGCCAAAATGAAGAATTCAAGGAAAGGTGAAAATTGCAGCAGTCCATTTACCACAGATGAGAGAAGAGAGGAATTTTAACTTGAAGAGGAGGTGGGGGGACTTTCCTATCACTGCTTCCACCTTTATCCTTGGTTTCTGCAGCACTGTTCCCAGCTGCCAGCTGGAGGAGAGCAGTCTGTGCCTTTGTGCACACTTACAATAGTAAGTGCTGTGTCCTGGGATTGCCCTCTGCCTCTGCATTCTCAAGACAATTATTTTCACTTTTTGACATTTTTAGTCAGAAATGAAAGCGGCCAAGCACATTATTAAATTTGGCCTCGGTTTCAAGAAAGGGATGATGTGGGTGTGTCTGACCATGACTACAATGAGGAGATAGCTGTTTCTAGGAGAAGAGTGTCAACTTTTATTTTTGGGACAGCCAAGTTGGCAGATACTCTTGGCTTCGACTGCACAATTCATGTGAAATGCAAAAATAAAATAGAAAAAATAATAAAAGAAGGAAGAAATTTAACTAGTGCTACCCAAGAAAACCAGACAGACACACATGAAAAAAGAACGATGTACCATATAAAGCATTAAATACACGCACACACAGGCAGGACTCTGCTTTATAGGATTTGAACCATATGCACATCTACACATACACACGCACTAACTCACACCAATAAATCATTTTAGCCAGACTATCTGTCTGGTGTGTGGAACAGAAACACACTTATGAAATCTATTTTCTTATTTTAGCAGCAGGCTAATAATTGATAAAGAGCCAGACCGGGGGCTCTGAGTTTTATATGACAGATATACAAGGCTGCCGTTCTCCTCCCGTGCGCCTTGCCCCTTCTCTCGCCTGCAGCCGCTCCAGCCTGAGGCCAAGCAGAGCCCCTTCCTGCCTGGCACAGACTGCCAGGGCAGGGCAGATCTCCTGATTTAGCTAAAGCAACAAGAAAGAAGTAGCCAGTGGCGTGACTCAGTGAGGCAGGAGTCAGCCCTGTGCATGGGCCTGGCCTTGTTTGGGCGGCACTGGCTGCTGGCTCAGTCCCCTGGGTGAGCTCTGGACACAGGGATGTGCTTCCAGCATGCTCCCAGGCCTCCCTCAGCAGCATCCCAGCAGGCAGCATTGGCGTGGGGCTGGCAGTGAGATCTCACTGTAAGGAGGGTGGGCAAAGCAGAAGGAGCAAAAATGCCCGGTGGCCCTTCTGAAGCTGCCCCCACCACCTCTGGAGACACTTGGAGGCAGGGAAGCATGGTCAATACCAGTGAAAATAATGGATTACTCTGAGCACCAGGGCTTCCTTCCCTCCTCTGCATGTTGCTTGCATTACAGTGTCAGCCCCAGATGATGTATCAATGACATATTGTCTGCAGTTTATTTTTCTAGGTTTTTCCCTCTATCTCTTTTCTGCATGGACTGTTCTCCACCCTTCCCAAACAACCCGTAAAGCAAAATTTAGTGTCTCTCAGTGCTAACCCATTTCTGGATGGTGGTGTGCCTCCTCTGGTCTGTTAGCTTTGGGCAGCTGCTGGCAAAGGGCCAGATCAGGCAGAGGAGAGCCAGACTGGATCTGGGTCAGGTGGAGCAGAGATGCCACATCGTGGGACCATCCATCCCAGGCTGTGTACTGCCCCTGGAATAACTTCTCCTGAATGACCCTGTGGTTCCTCTGAGCGGTCAGCCCAGACTGGCTGCTTCTCCCAGCTTTTTGCACTGTCTTCTGCTCCCCATTCTCCCTCTTAACTCACTACTTACTCTTCATTCTTTTGATGTACAGTCAGCTTGTGGGAAAAAAAAAAAGAAAAACATAGACTTTAAATACATTGAAATTGTGGGAAAAAATAGTGAAACACAACCCATTCTCAAATTATTTTCATATTGCTTGTCATAACTAAGGGGCAAGTCTTTTTCAGGCAATTCAATTTTTTTGGCCACTTAATACCCTTACATTAAAGGGCCACAACTGCTCCTCAGACTCTCTTGAGAGGCAGGACAGGGATAAGCCCCACTTTGGTGAATCTCACAAAACAGAGAGCGTGTTTACTTCAGCGCCTGGAGCCTGCCAAGTAAGCCTGCCAACAGGAGGTGTTGCTGGCGTGGAAGGAGTATTTACCAGGCTTCCCACTAACAGAAATACCTGATGCTTGTAGTGATCTTCCTTCTGTTAGGCTGCAAGGAGTCCAAGGCTCAGGGGAGGCTGCTTTGTTTGGGCTAAGCCCTACACAAAGGCAGCCGGAGAGAGAAGCTGCACTGCAGGTTCTGATTTTCACTAATTGCATCTGCCTTGATTTTCTCCCCCGCATCATTCCTGGGTAAAAGGACTGGAGCTGCCTCAAGGATATGCCTCCCTTTTTGACTCCAAGACAGCTGGAATGCAGTATTCAACTTCAAGAAGGCAATTGTACCATGCACACCCTGTTGAGTAAAGGGAAAAAAATCTGAGCGCCACCAGAGAACTGGCTTCTCTCCTTCTCCACAAGGAAGGGGAGAAGCCCTTCAACCCATCAGCAAAGCAAAAAGAAGTGAAACTTCAGCTTTGGATTCTGAAAGCTATTTTAGCTATCCAATTATCAGTTAAACCATCATGACTTAAAAGTTAAACCGCATTTAAGATAAAAATCACTTCAGATTATGCTTCCATTACAATGGCACCAAAGTGCTTGAGAGCAGCTCTGAAGGGTGCTCTTTCTGGGGGAGTTTCCTTCCAGGGGCAGTACTGCACGCCTCAGTTCCCTGCTGATCTACACAGGCAGTCATCACTCCTACTAGGTCTGCTCAGCAAGGTTTGTTCCAGGTTAGCTTTGCTTTTAAACCCCATCACTTGTGAAATGATGACTTGTGCCCAGCAGGGCTCTCCCGTGGAGCAGAAAGCTCTTCAGTCTGGAACTGCAGCGTGCTTGTGCTCCTTTGGGTATGGGAGGTCTCTACTGTGCTGGGGCTGTGGGAATTTGCCAGCTGAGTAGAGATACCACACACTGGGATTGAGGAGAAACAGAATTCCTTGCACATCAGTGCTGACATTTTAATATTAAATCATTCCAAATTATGATGATTGCAGAGTACAGACCTTGGCATCTGCTTGTACCTTGGCATCTGCTTCTAGCCAGAGAGGAAAGGGTAGAGAAGCAAGGCTCTGTCTTTAGCTTGTGTCCTCTGGGAGTTTTCCCACTCAGTTTTTGACTGCCATCAGCAGAGGTGTTACACTGAGCGCCTATAGCTGGTGCAATGTGCACCACCTTCAGCTGACTTCAAACCAGTAACCCGATTTATGTCTTCAAACAGTTTGACCCAGGAATTTAAGGGGAGCTTCACCTTCTAATCCAAAGCTACATTTGGTTGAGTTTGGCCCTGTATGTGGGAAAAACCCCTTGGAGAAGCACAGTAGTTACTGTACAGACATAGCTGCTGTTTTTCCAAATGAAACACAGCATTTCATCTGTTTCAATGCTGTTTTAAGTCAAATCAATTTGGCCTATGAGTTGCTCTGTATTTATTTTGCCAGATTTGAATTTTGTGTTTGGAGTCTGGATTGGTAAGTTAATAATGACAACAACATGTCTGAAACAAGAAGAAATTAACTCTATTTATACCAACACAAGAAGAATTATGGAAGACTCGAAGGGCCAAATGTCAAGCAGGCTTCAGTACGCGTGGAATACGTTCAGGAGACTACAGAGTTTGGCAACAGAGAAATACCAAGGAGCTGGGAGGAAGGCTGGTTGGAAAGCAGATTCAGGCTTTTGCTGTGGTGGGGAGGTTTGATGAAACAAGCCATCTTAGGAGAGGACTAGATCTGGTGTAGGTGCCTGGACCTGTGATAACCACGTGCCCAGTGCAGACACTGGCGTGCAGCACGCTGTGACACATGGGCTGGGCTGCAACCACTCACTCCAAGAATGAAATGGTTAAGACAACTGCAGAGCTGTCATGCACAGAGAAGTATGTGACATCTTACCAGCTGAAATATTTGAGGCCAAACATTGTTACTCATTGGGAGCTCTGCCATTAAGCTCCCTCTCCCCTGATATTTATGATTAACACTTTGAAACATCTGCATTGCCTTTTTGACTCACAAGAATTCCAGTTAAAGGGAACAAACTTTCTGTAGCAAAGTTTCTGACTGCCAAAAAAGAGAAGGCTTACAGAGCAGCTGTCTCTTACCCTGTTCTCTTCCCAAGGCAGTAAACAGCCTTTGGAAAGGAGGTGTCTTCAAGCACCCCTGCTCACAGCTCCGCATCCAGAGATGTCCCCACAGCCTGCCAAGAATTAACAGGACACCAGCCCCTCTCTGGCTGCTGGAGACACGAGTGAGGGGGCAATGGCCCTGCATGTGTCACACCCACACTCACACACACACCACCCTCTTGGCAGCATTAGCTTCAGGATGCCTGGCCAGGCTGATGGGCTCTGCCTTAGAACAGCTAGGATGGAGGCACTTCCCAAACTCAGGTTTCGGTCAAAGCTCCCAAGAAAGGGAAAGCAAGGTTTGTAGAAGATGAAATAGAGACACACGAGTGCAGAGAGCACATGAAAAGTAAAAACTGAATGATTTTTTTTTTCTTTTAACAAACTCTTCCAAATTAAAAGGAGGGGAAAGCAGAAAGTACTTGAAAGTAGGTCTTATGGTGGCAGAACCACATTTCTGAAATACAGATCTCTCAAGTATCAAACTACATTGCAGAATGACTAATTGTGGGGTGACTAATCCCTGTCTCCCCTCCAAAACTATTACTTCACAGTGGTGAAGAAAACATACCATGAAGATGCTGTTATTGCATCACTCACATTTATTTGCATTGAGAAAGACTGAGCCTTTTGCAGTACTTGTCTGATTACCAAGAGAGATGCCTCTTCCATGCCAGAAAAAGAAAAGACCACTTAGCCTTTAGAATTCATCCTGGATAGTTGTAAAGGTGTTTGGTGAAATGCCTTAGGTTTGGAAACAAAACAAAAAACCAAACACCATTTCCCCCCCCTTGCAAAAAAAAATGGTGGGGCAGTGAGATGGCAGAAGCAATGGATATTCAGACTGACAGAAAATGAAAACCTGCCTTTGTCTTGCTTTCATTAGTCTTCATTATATGACCAGGACAGCTTTAATTGCTGCCCTGCATACATAAGTAATAAAAATGTAAAATGTTTAAATGAACTGTGGCTCCCAAAAGCCATTATAAAAGATTAATGATGAGTACTATTTGCTAACTTAAACATCTTCAAGAAACACATCTGAGCAGCTCCTGTGGCTAAGATGATATTAGAACAGTATTTGCTGGACTACTTGTCTCAACCCATTATGCCCCTAGCTTTGATGGTTTTGATTATTCCATCTTTAGCTAGTCTGAATTCTAGACATATTTGATTGCAATTTATTCATTCCTGACAAGTCATCCCACTCCTGCAATCCAGAGGAAGAGTCTTCAGGTACTCATAGTCATATTCTGTCTTCAAGAACTGCTGATGCTTGCTTTGATGGCTTTTACTGCCAAAGTTGTTGAATATATAGTTTATTAGTGGCACTCCAGAAATTACTGTGTGAATTAATACACTATCCAGCTGAAGGGAAAATTACACAACCTTTTCTATTTAAATTGGAATCAGTACCAAGACCCATCTTTGAACTACAACTTTCCCTTGAAGGGCACAGATTTGACTCTGAATTCAAATGTGAGAAAGAAGTTTTATTTTTAAACTGGCACCAAAGCAAAGCCAAGTTTTGACATAGTTTTGGCCATCCACCTCTCATTTAACTTAGAAACCCATTTTCAGGGTAAAGCAAATGCTCAACCAGAGGTGAAGGTACCAGCTCTTGCCTTCTCACTGCTACCACTCAGTGTTTCTCTCATGTTTTACCAATTTATTTACCACTGCATCTACTTGTCACAAAGAGCTGCAAGGCAGAGACAGCCCATCAGCTCCTGCATCCCTGCTCTGCACACAGAGCAGAACGGGTTCCAAAGGCTGGACAGCCCTTGTCCACTCCACCCACTGGAGTGAGTTACCCCTCCTGCCAAAGCTCAGCTTTGGGATGAGCCTGGCTAGCAGCTCTTCAGTGTGCCCCTCTCTGGATGGAGCAAAGGGTCAGATCGTGTCTGAACGTGTTGCCAGCACAGCAGGGGCAGGATAACAGAATAAAGGCAGCTTTCTGATTTTCTGCCTCTTTTGTGCACAGGCGACCACCCAACTTTAACAAATGGGCACAAACAGCTTTTCCATGGATAAGCACCTCCCTTGTGAAGTCAGCTAGATTGTCTTGACAGCTACACACCTCTGGGAATGAAGAGACCTGCGCAGGGAAGTTGAACTTCAGTGTGGTGCACTCTGATATTTGGCTTCCGATCTAATTTTTGGGAAGACTCATAAAACTTGATGCTTTGTGACATAAGCCACTTTCTTGCTATTTAGGATTGCATTAGGATTTTCATAACTGGCAAGAATTTGCTGTCTGCAGAGCTTCTGAATGCCATCCTTTCCAACATCACTTCTGGAAGCCAAAAACTAGAGCGATGGACCACTGAATGATATATTCCTATGTTCCTTTCTGCTTTAGTGCTCATCTTGCTATATTGCACTCAGTGCTGACTTTCATAACACAGTCTCCTCGGCCAGGAGTGGACTATATTGACTACTTAAGATCTTCCAAGGCTTCACCTGGTCCCCCACAATACGATGTCCAAATATTCCCATTCGCCGTTCCACTGCCATTAGCTCTCTAGGCTCAATTCTGTGCGCATGGTGCCATTTCTGTTTCCTGATCACTGTTTGGAAGCTGCCTCCCTAGTAAGTCTGGCTCCTGGACTCTCAGCTCTTCCTGTGCAGTCTTCTGGGCTGGTCCCATTCCAATCCGTGAACCAGAAGCTTTTCCAAGACAACTATCCTCTCTTCAGTGCTTATAACACCCCTGCCCACCAAGCCCATCGTCTGTTCAGCATCACAGAGTAGACTGATACAATTAAAACCGCAAGGTTAGCTATTTTAGGGGAGAACAGAATTACTGCTGTTCCCAGGGAGAAAAGAAAGGTCCTGGAGAAAGAGGAACGTGGCTTAGTGTTGCTATTTCACAGCTGGCTGAGCGAGAAATTGGCTCTACTCTTCCCAGCCTCAAAAGTAGGGACAGGAGCCCCAAGGCACGGAGATTGGCTTGCCAGGTCTTTTAAATCAGTGACAGGAGGAGCTCCTTCCCCTCTCTGCCTCCTTGGCCTGTCGGGAAAACTCCTTGGGGTGGTGCTTGGTCTCCTGCAACTCTTCTCCTGCTGCTGCAGCTGCCCTGGAAGCCCCCAGACATTCCCAGCAGAGTCTGGACGGCTGCTTTGGTGACAACCTGGGCTCAATTTAATGAGAACGTTCACGTTCACTTGCTCTGCTGGCGGTGCGCCAGCATATTTTCTTGAGGCACATAAGAGAGAGAAGGGAAATGGTGATCTTTAACAGGGTTTTTTGTGTGTGTGTTTTCTGATTATTTTTTTTTTTTATCCAGCCAAACCTGACTGGAATTTCATGGATGAAAGAAAAGGCACTTCTCTAGCCCAGGGGCTTTGTCCCTGCCAAATTATAAGGGCCTACTGCAAACAATGGAGGTGTTAGAGCTTCTAAAAAAATAAAAATGTTGAAAGAATCTTTTATAACGGAAAATATTAGGCAACCTAAATCTCGGGCCAGCTGGTAGCGGGCAGTATAATATAAACTCTCTGGAGGAGAGCTGTGCAAATAATGGATTTTCAGAATTTCTCGTCTCCCACTCCCCGCTCCAAGTTTGAACTATTTTAGCTATTTTCTCCAGCCGAAATTATTTGCCAAATTCAGCCAGTCGCTAAATTCTCCTCAAATTCTTCTTTTCTCCGTCGACAGGTTTCTTGTAAAAACAAACCCGTTCTCCCACCTCCGGCTCGGAATTACGGCGTTCACCAGTGACACACTTAGGAAGAAATCTGCCTGTGGTCAGCTCACTCATTTTTCGCTGCATTCTCCTCGGAGCTCACACGTTACAGGAACCAATCTGGCCCGATAGCCGCCTGGCAGCCTGCAGGGGAGCTTTTCCAGTAGTCCCCACCATCCCCGGCCCAGCCAGCGCCGGGCTGGGAGCCTTCTCACAGTGTGGGGCTGGAGGTTCATTAGGCTGTGGTTTCCAGGCTGGGTCTTCGCCGGCCCAGTGCATAATAATGATGTTTCTGATGTCAACTGCAGAGCAGATGTTGCCCCTCGGTGCCGTGCTGCTGGAGGGGAGAGGCCGTTCAGGAGGAGGGAGGCTCTGAGGAGTCAATGATCCCGTGTGGTTCCCTGTAAACACGCAGGTGTTAGCTGGGCTGTCCTGGCCAAATCCCGTCCTGGCACTTCACCAGCTCTGGCAGTTTACCTGCTTACAATCACCTCTGTGCTCCTAATTGCAGCAGTTGTTTCTCACCTCCCTTCCTTAGCAGCAGATCTGTGCATTCGCAGCTGGCACTGCTACATCCCTACCCTGCTGCTCCAGGGGATGGCAAAGCCCACATCCTGATATCCCCCATATCCTCTGAGATAAGCAGCAGCCCCACGCCCAGGGCTGGAAGGCAGCTGCCCTGCAGAGCCAGACAGAATTGACAGACACCCAAGGTGAGACTGCAGCAGGTCTGCCCGTGGTGGTGGGGCACTATAAATGCATTAAACAAGCTGCCTGAGCCCTAAAATGTGGCTGCAAAGTAATGAAACGTGGTTGTTTGGCAGTGGCAGGCATTGCCTGCTTTCAGAGGCTGCTTTATGGCTGTTAGTGTAACACAGCCAGTCCAAAAACCTCTTTTTTTCTTTTCTTTTCTTTTCTTTTCTTTTCTTTTCTTTTCTTTTCTTTTCTTTTCTTTTCTTTTCTTTTCTTTTCTTTTCTTTTCTTTTCTTTTCTTTTCTTTTCTTTTCTTTTCTTTTCTTTTCTTTTCTTTTCTTTTCTTTTCTTTTCTTTTCTTTTCTTTTCTTTTCTTTTCTTTTCTTTTCTTTTTTCTTTTTTTCTTTTTTCTTTTATTCTTTCTTTTCTTTTCTTTTCTTTTCTTTTCTTTTCTTTTCTTTTCTTTTCTTTTCTTTTCTTTTCTTTTCTTTTCTTTTCTTTTCTTTTCTTTTCTTTTCTTTTCTTTTCTTTTCTTTTCTTTTCTTTTCTTTTCTTTTCTTTTCTTTTCTTTTCTTTTTCTTTTTTTCCTCCTCTCCTCTCCTCTCCTCTCCTCTCCTCTCCTCTCCTCTCCTCTCCTCTCCTCTCCTCTCCTCTCCTCTCCTCTCCTCTCCTCTCCTCTCCTCTCCTCTCCTCTCCTCTCCTCTCCTCTCCTCTCCTCTCCTCTCCTCTCCTCTCCTCTCCTCTCCTCTCCTCTCCTCTCCTCTCCTCTCCTCTCCTCTCCTCTCCTCTCCTCTCCTCTCCTCTCCTCTCCTCTCCTCTCCTCTCCCTCGAGAGCCAAATCAGAATATTCAGGTCTCCTCTTTAGTGCTGTCAGTGATTGGTGAGGTGTGAGTGCATGTTATTACAGAGCCCATCAACTGTGGGACCAGTCAGATAATGAAGGTTCCCAAGTTCAAAATCACAACACTGAAAAATGTTGCCAAGAAAGAACTGGTGGGCGATGAAAAGTGAAGCAAAACTCCTGGTGTGAGTACAATCTCTTCCTGTTGTTGGTGGTGTTACATCTTTGTTGGAGGCTGCCACCCTGGGCGAGCTCAGTTAGCAAGGCCTCTGTTAATGTCTTCTGCTGCACACACTGAGCTGGGCACACTCCAGCTTGGGTTACAGCTCCACAGCCACAGGGATTTCCATCAGGGCAGGCTTGAATCCCTAAATTGCCTCGGCAGAGCAAGAAGGACCTGAGACCACCGGGAGCAAGGCGCTGCTCCGAGCTGCAGAGATGTCTGTAAAGCCACACGGGAGCACAGGAGGGTTAACCCAAAACCTCACAGGCAGCAATTTGGCAGCAAACATTCAAAGAGCCGTGGACTGGTTTGGGTTGGAAGGGACTTTAAAGATCAACTTGTTCCAAGCCCTCTGCCATGGGCAGGGACACCTTGCACTGGATCAGGTTACTCAAAGCCCCATCCAACTTGGCCTAAACATTGTACACAACCAAGGCTAAAATACTATTTTTTCCATTGTCCTCACCACACAGACACTTGGACCACTGTCAACCTTTGCTTTTAAATCTGGGAACCAGGACATATTCCCTATCTGAAGCTGGGAACACTCCTTCTGAGGCTTCCTTTTTGCAATTTGAAATCATGATGGAAACTGTACAGAGGAAAGATTGTGTTGTAGCTACAGGACTTCTAAAATAATTGCTTCATGGACAAATGGATAAATATTGATAGTCAGCACTGACTTCTATTTTTACACAGCATAACTGAAATGTTATACATATTAAACTCAACAAAAAATGTCTTTCTAAAATAAGGAGCAAACCCAACTACAAGTATAAACAAAACAAGTTATTTTGGGGCTTCTATTTTTTCCTTTTTTATTCTTTTATCATTACTCTATCTCTGAGTAAAACCCCAACACAGATTTCTTTGGGAATCTTTGAGGCTGTGTAAGTACATATTGGCTCCATGAGACACAAGCCACCCACATTAGCAGAGTAGGAATAAAACTAGCAAAGGCCACGGGATCTGACTGACCTGGGTTTCTGTCACAACAGCCCAGAGACAGCAGCAGCAGGTAATGGTCCAATTCCTTCTGGCAGGAGATGCATCCCTCTGTGGCAGGGACACCTACTTTGGGTCTAGGAACATCAATACCGGTCTAGGAACTTGAAATACTGTAAGAGTAGAAACAGCAGCATTTATACTAACACTATTGCTCAAATTTGTCCAAATGATCATCGCTCCTGCACTGAGATTTTCTCTTCACCCTGCTCAGTCCCTTCCAGGTTGCAGGCTGGGACATTGCAATGAGAGAAGGACAGGATTTGGCCTCAGCAGTTTGGCGCATATGGGCAGCAGAGAGCCTTCAGCCTGTACAGCGAGGTCTCCCTGACTCAGTGCCTGCTGAGTGACTCACTGGTCACTCATCTCTTGCCTCCCTGGCAGCCTGTGTTAAAGCCTTTCACCAGATGCTTCTGGTTTACCCCCTTGCACACATCCCTCAGTGCTTTGCACCTTCCAAAACGAGACCCCCTCCAAGACCCGATGCGCAGACAGCATTTTCCTCTCTCCAACATTGCCTGTCGAGGATTGCAATCGGCAGAAGGCAGAAGCAGGAAATGATGGGATTGCCAGGGCTGTGCTCCGTGTGCCATGCAGTGAAGCCACTGGCCTGCTGAAGGAAGAGAAACAGATTGGAGGCTGGCAGGAGCAGGCGCGACCCCAGAGGCTCAAGTTTGGCCAAACGCCCCCAGTCAGGACGGGCGGCTAACGGGGCTGGCACTGCTGACAATCAGCGCCTCTGGGTCCAAGAGTGCAGCCAGACAGAGCCTGGAAATCAGTTGGGATGAAAGTGATGCAACTTCACCTTCTCTGAAATCAGCTGGGATGAAAATCTCCTTTAAAGAGCCAGGATAGGGCTGAGGCACACGAGTTTTCCCTTCTACAAGGCAGCCAAAGGGCAAAGTGTGTAGCACAGCTGATGCACTGACCCTTTTTTGGACTGCAATAAAGCTAATTGTCTTCTATTCCCTTCACCCTTTCTCTGTTTTTTGTTCAACATAACTTTGATCATAAAGCTCTGGAGAAGTAGGATTTTGAGCCCAATTCTGACCTCACTTATTCTGGCATAATTCAGGAATAACTACAGTCGTACTTGTAGAAGATCAAAATCAGTCCAGCTCCTTTTAACTGGGCAAAATTACTGGTCCACAGAAAGAAGAAAACAATCAAAGATGTGAATAATAGAGGCAGCTGAAGAAGGATACAGTGTTTTCCTCTTCTACGTTCAAAATTTTTCTTTGGCTCTCTCTTTACATAATGCAAAATTTTATAGAAGAAAACAAAAATTGGAAAATTCCCATCAGCTGAAACTATTCCTGATATTGTCTCCAGTGGCAACTTGTATTATAAGACAGAATAGGGCACTGCTGGGATGTGTGGTTTCACTTATTTCAGAGCACTGACTGAACCAATTGGCCAAAGTCAAGTGGATATTCAGAAAACAGAGCTGAGAAAACACTGCTCGTGTGTAAGGTCAGTGGTGAGGAAGAGCATCCAGCAGGCAAAACTTGTCTCAGCAGGCCTCACTGACCTTACCATGATCAGTCAACAACAAAGCAACCAGGAGCTAAAAAAGCTCTCCAGGAATCAGTGAGTGTCCTGCCGTTGTTGGGGAAGATGGAACAGGAAAGCCTTATAAATATGATTGCCTGGCAAAAGATTTTGAGAATATGGAAACTATAAACGAGATAGAAATGAAAGCAAGCTTTGAGGTACCTTAGCTACTGAACAACTGGAGAACAATGGTGTGGCTGGCTGAAGGCAATCCCCTTTTGATGAAACAATACCCTCTGCCTGCAGACAGGCCCAAGGGGCAGAGCAGACCCTACTAGCTTGGCAGAAAGGGCCCAAAGAGCAGTTTTTAGGGTTTAAAATGTAACACATTTTGGTAATGTAATGATTCTTATAGGCTGCATGTAAATGCTGTAGGATTTGTACCTTGTACTAGATTGGTTAGTGAGAATTAGAATATTCAACACAGAAGAAGATTTATGGTATTGGAACGGGAACCTCGCCCTCCTATCCTCTCTTTCACTCTCTCATCCTCTTTACCATGCTCTTGCCTTTTCTCTCTTTCTCACTCTTGTTACTTCTCTGGGGCCTGCTCTGAGCTGTGGCTGGCAGCTCCCAGCAGGTCCCTGCACCACCTTTGCAATGAACCCCAAGTTCCACGAGCTGGCTGCAGAGATCTCTCGTCTCCATCCATCCCAACCATCCCAACCATCCTACCCCTGCCACTGCTGCTTGCTGTGACTGCCATCCCTGCAGGCCTGCTTTCAAGCACCTGAGAGCCCCGGGAGTTCCAGCCCCCTGTGCTCTCCAAGGCTGCCCCACAGCTGGATGCTCAGGAGCTCACTGGGATGCACGCACAGCACGCCACGTGCTGACAGCACAGCCAGCCAGGAGGGGAAGCTCAGATGTGGTGCCTTGCCAAAGGGTGTCCGCCTGCCAAGCTCCAGGCAGCTGCGCTGGGAGAGGACGGGAGGAGAGAGGAACCCCAGGCACAGGCTTTATCTTCCAGCTGAGAATTGGCCCAGATTAACTGCATGTGTGACCACAGAGGCTTAAACTCATTCCTCATCATGGTTGTGAAGCATGGCTGTGAAGCACAAAAAATGCAAGAAACAAAGGTATTTAGAGCCTTCACATAGCGCTGCGTCGCGTGACTCACCGGGCTTAGCAAATGAGAGATTTTATGTGCAGTCAGCCCTCTTTAGCACAGAAAGGGCCCAGGGAGGCTAAAATCTTGATTTCTTGAATCAAAAGATCCCAAAGGATTTTGACCAAGTACCGTGCCAGCTGCCGGGTCCGCAGCAGTTCTGAAAGAGCTCAGCAGCATCAGCTGTGTGTTTGAGGGAGCCAGTGGCAGAACAGGTCCCCAGCACTGGCATGCAAGCACAGGCACCCTCTTCTCTTCTGAAAACTGCCCTCAAACCGGGCAGGGCTGGCTGAAGCAGCTGCGAGAGTCCGGATAAAGCACCAGCTTTATGGAAAGCACAAAGCCCAGGGCCAGGCTGCCTCAGTGCCTTTCCTTTCAAGCTGAGCAGCTCAGACACATGAAACTGATCCATATCTGCCTCGAAAGAAATGGCCTTTCTGTGCTCTCCATCAGGCAGCACGGCCGGCCGGTGGAAGGGACACCCTGCAGAACGGTGCTGTAACCTGCACGGGGAGTGAAACGCGTCAGCAGCCACGCGCTGCCGTCCCACACTTCCCAATCTGGCTGGGAGGAGAGGAAATGGGGAGTTTTGGGTCAGCCGCTGGACCAGGAGGTAGCAGTGATGAGTGATGCGCTGTTCCTGGGCCTGACCACTGCTTTAGTGCTCAGAATGTGCACTTGAGTCACTTGAGTCACCAAAAATGCACATCCTTCAGCCACAAAAGTGTTTTAAGCTCAGCAGCTCCTTAAACAGTGTGTTATATAAGAAGTTATTTAACATTATCAGTCAATCAATAACTCCTTAGACCTGTAAAGCTCACACAGCTCACGTGCAATGGAACCACAAATATAACAATCATTTCCCGTTATTATTTTTAGCACCAAGTTTGATTTCTTTAATTACTGTTTGGTACACACACATATTTTAGAAAGGGTGGGGTAGACTAAACATTTTTTGCTGGATTTAAGCCTTTTTGATGCTCTTTACTACAGTATAACCTGCTTCACAGACACATCCTGCTAATGCAGTGGTCCTGGCCTTCTTGGTCACTGGCAGCAATACCAAGGGGTTGGTCTGCTAAAGGCAGCATCCCCCTCTGCAAGCTGGGATCACTGCTAGAGATGCCCTGGCACCCTGTGCCTACAAACATTGCCAAAGGTCTCCGGTGCCTGCCAGCTTACATTGAAGCTAGAAAAGTGCTGCTATTGAATCATAGAATGGTTTGGCTTGGAAGGGACCTTAAAGCTCATCTCGTCACAAACTCCACTAGACCAGGTTGCTCAGGGCCCCATCCAACCTGGCCTTGAACACTTCCCTGGATGGGGCATCCACAGCTTCTCTGGGCAACCTGTGCCAGCGCCTCACCAGGCTCACAGCAAAGGATTTCCTCCTAACAACAGGGAGGTTCAAGCAATCATCCACCTTGAGGGTGGCCCTGGGACGAGCCAGGCACTTTGCTGCTGTGCTTCAGGGGGCATGTAGTGCTCGAGGGGAGCAGCCCTCAAAGTGTTGTCTCATCCCTCCACCACACCCCTCACATTATATGGATTAAACCCTGAAATTACTGACTTTCTAATTTGTGAGAAATGAGAGTTTTCTCATCTCACTTGCCACTGTTGAGACTGGCATTCTAAAGTGTCAGTGGCACCGTGCACTGCAGGGAAAAGCAAACCAGAAACTCCTACATGGTTCTGAGTGTCTGTGCAGATGCTGAGTTGTCATTTGTGTGGCTGGGGTCACCAGTCATGGGAGGGGTTGCACCAGAGCACACCTGAAAACACCCAGCGCCTCCTTCTCCCGGGGGCACTTCCCTGATGGAAGAACTTTGCTCTTGAAGGCAAGGAGGGACAGGGAGAGAGCGCTGGGGTTCCCCCCCTCCACACCTCCTCTGCCCAGACCACACCGCTCAGTTGGAAAGTTAAAGAAAACAGATGAGTTTTCATACACCCACCTCTGCAGACTCATCCTGCAAGTTAGGCAGAGTTTGTTCTCCCTCCTTCCCACGCATCGCCTCTGCCGCTCAGCCTTGGCCCCGGAGCCCCTTCTCCCATCTCCCGCCCCCCGCTGCAGGGCGGGGAAGGCGCCATAAACCCGCTGGAATCGCTCTGACCAGCGCGGTGTCCCCGGGGCACGTCCCAGGGGCTCGCTGGCACCGCGGTTGTTTCCACAGGTGCACCGAATTGCGGCCGCTGTCAGCCCACGCCGAGCCCCGGCGGGGCAGCGCGGCCGGGCCCCGTGGGCTGTGCTGCGGTGGGGCTCCCCTGCCTCCCTGCCTGCCTCCCTGCCTGCCTCTCTGCCTGCCTGCGGGAGGCTCCGGCTCCTGCTGCCTTCTCCATCAGGGGTTCAGCACCAGAGCAGTGGCTCTCTGTGTGTGTGGGGTGGGGGAAAAGCAGAAGAGTAGCTCATTCTATACGCCAAAAGGTGTGCGCTTAATTTAGTGCCGTCATCTGAGCAGGGCTGATTTGTTTTGTAAAATAAAATGTACAAGAAACCTGTGGTTAAAAAAAAAAAAAATAGATTGCCATGAGGATGAGAGCTCGATCAGCTTGGCCCAGGCAGGAGCTCTGGAAAGGGTCCAGGGAGGCAGGAAAGATCCATGAGGAGTTTCCTGCAGAGAAACTGTTCAAGAAGTTGGGCAGAGGCAGTGTACATGTGACGCCTGCGCGGCTCTGCTTGGGTGGAAGGGGAGCCGTGCTCTGGGAAAGCAGCCCATCCCAGAGATTTGGAGGGGAGAGAGTGGGAAAGAAGGTGCAGTCTGGATCAACCTGATCCAAAACAATATGTGCTTTGTATTTTCTAAGTAGAAAATTAAAGAAAAAAGGACCCCAAAAAAGTGAGTAGAGCAAATGATTTCATGTTGGAGGAAATGTAATTTTTCCTATTAAAAACCAAAACGAACCAGACCAGAAAACTCCCAGATTTTACAGTTAAAAGATTCGTGACATGCACTGAAATATTGTCTGGCAAGGCCCAGAGGTCCCTCCTCCCCCCTAGAACCATGAAGCTGGTGTTATTGGAATGTCCCCTGGCTGGATGGGAACACCATCACACCAAGTTTTGGGACCCCACAGCACGTGTGTTCTTGGAGGTTTTGCAGCTCTGACAGCAGTACCCACTGCCAGTGTTTCCTTTGTTGCCCTGGACCCAAAAGCTCTCCATCAGCAGCACTGGAAACAGGATGGGTACAGGAGCTGAGTGCGAAACTAATTCAGAAGAGGTGCTGGAAACTGACGCTGATGGCATCTTTGGAAACTCTTTCACCAAGCTGAAGAAAAAGGGATTTCCTAAAATGACTGAAAATGAATTTGCCACATCTGCAAAGAGTGGCTTGTGGGTTATCTGTCCCTGAAAATAGCTAAGGAAGCACTGCAGTCAGCAACTTTTCAATTTAAATGACAGCTGCTAATGTGCCCATGGGTGATGGCAAGTTCCAGGTACACTTCCAGTTGTCTTAAATCCTGAAAACACAACCGTTTGAATTGTTAAAGCTCTACAAGTTTGCACAGTGCAAAAAGACGGTCTCTTTGGCCAAAACAAAGCTAGTTTTGGATTCAAGGAGGACCTGAAATTAAAGCCAACAGTTTGAGAATCTGTAATTGATCTGCTCAGAACAAATTATTTGGCTACTTGAAGAGAATCCAAATATTTTTATTTTTTTAGAAAGAAGTGCAAAGAAGAAAAATATTAACTTGTTGAGAAAGAGGAAATTGTACGGGCAAACTAAAGCAGGCAAGAGTTTGACCTCCATATTGGGCAAGTGTGTGCAAAGGTAGAGAACAGAAGACTCAATTTAGTTTGATGAACAATCCAATCAGTGCTTATGACATAAAATTAGACTCTATGTTTGAAAAAGAGCTACAGAAACTAACATGATTTTATGCCATTGACCTTAACACTCCTCTGTAATGTACTTGATGAGGGGGATTTTGTTTTATTTTTACTGAGACAAATTCAATTGATTTACAGTGATGAATGCAATAAAATTATACACATGCTGAAGGAAAGCTTAGCTTCAAGGCAGTACAACTCTGTCCAAGAAACTTAACTCCTCGAAATTTGCCATTTTCAGCTGGAAAGGAAAATCTCAAAGGCATGACTCCAGCAAGGCTATTTAGTCAAACAGTACCAGATGGATGTGTGGGATTTACCTTCTGCTTTGGTTATGAATGAAAGTAGTCAGTTAGGAGTTTGCTGAAGGCTATTTTTGCCTGGAGAGGTCTGGTCAAGATAAGGTTAATGTAGCTGTGCTTGGGTCTGCTGTGCTTTGAGTGAAGGATGTGTGGAAATGGGAGGGAAAGGAAGCTCACAGGAAGTCAGGTAACACAATGACTGAAGTACACTGCTCGAGTGAATTCAGTTTGTGACGTTTTGCTGGGATACAAAATGCCATGGTCTCCCGGAGAGAGAGTCACCATTTGTGACTGAATTTTCAGTATTTTCCTTTTTCCAGGAACCTCACCAACAATACAGCTCATGCTGTCCATGAGGCATGAATATCACTGTTTCCACCCTCCAGACTGGGAAGCAGAGAAGGAGTTCTTTGACTAATCTCTGAAGAGCTGGGCCTTATCTGGGTTTTGGAAGGCCAGGAGCATCTGCCTCTCTTTAAATGGCCAGGGCTTGGGTACCAGCCCCAGGGAAGCCAGGTGTGATGGACTAAGCAGGGAGTGACACTTCATACTTAAAGGAAGAGAAACCCAAGGCAGAGAAAGATCTTTCAACAAAGACTTCAGTGCATGTTTGTGTCTCCTTCTCCTTGAGGAATTTTTGAATGCTTTTTAAGTGCTTATGTAGACCCATACTACTGTGGTAGGCATCATGTATAATTTCCAGCTTGCCTTTGGTCCTGAAAAATTGAAGCAGCTCAGGTTTTCTCAGCATTTCATGGCCCATCAGGTGTCAGATGTTGGTACATACAGAGGCACCACCTGATGAGCTGATAGAAGCCCAGAGCTGTGTTCAGCCTGGCTTTGACTAAGCTGACACCCTCCTGCTGCCCCTTCTCCTCTGGGGCAGAGCAGTGAGGAGGTTCAGGGAGTAGGACACATCATCCAGAGCAGGTCCATCCATCACATCATAGGCAGCTGGTGGCCAGAGATCCCCTCCTGCCAGCCCAATGCCAGCCCTTCTCTCTGGGGGCTACCAAAGCCCTCAGCCTAACAAAAATGTCTCTTCTATCTACTGCACTGAAGGCCACAGATCCTACCCTTAGCAACCCACACATTTCAGAAATAGTTCAGGGAGGGCAAAAGAAATTGTTGTCCAAGCAATGCACAGAGGTGCCAGGTACTTTGCTGCGTGATCAATAAGGTGGCTTGCTTCACCACTTCAAACTCATCCAAAGGGCTCTTTTGAATAGGCAGAATCATCCCTGGCAAAGGTATTTTTGAACGTAGCTATTTTTGAACATACCTACGCTCCAAGTTCAGAGTGTTGTGGCTTTTTGGTTTTGCTTTGTTTTCAAAAAAGTTGATGAAAATCATTTTCCTAAACTGACAGCAACAACCGTAACACATGTACAGAAACAAGATAGCAGTCTCATACAGGAAATATTTCTGCTTTCGTTTTTATTTTATGAATACATATACAACAGATGCATAATCTTCCATTATCCAGGCTTAAAAGTAACAGGCTGGGGTGGTTTTCTTTTCCCCAAAATAGCTTAAAGAGGAAAATAAAAATCAGAATGAAGGAGCTGCAACATAGCCAAACCATACATTCGAAAACTTTGCTAAAATTACTGCTGAAAAGTGCCTCTGTGTGTATGTGTGCATTGTCCTGCACGGTTAAAGCCTCACCCAAGATATTTAGTATATGAATAAAAAAAATGCTTTGGCATAATCAAAGATTCCTCCATGCACAGTTTATTGACATTTCTGAAATAAGGAGAGAATAAAATCTGAGGACTATATAATATATAATTTCCTCTTCTTGGGAGCAATGTCTTTAAATGCAGTTGGGAAATGAAGAGGAGTCTGTTGACAAGAGACTTTTGCTTCCATAATAGGATGGATATATTAGCAGGATGCAAGCAGCTTCATATAGAAGAGATGGAGAGATATATGTCTATAATTTAAAAATGCTATTTTATATGAGAAAATAAGATTTTTCAAGATAACATAAAATGAACCACTCTAAGACTAGCTTCCAGCAAAAAATTTTGCTTTATTAGTTCTATTTTCTAGCTACAAGTCAAGCTGACATCTGTCGAGCTTTTTAACTTTTCATATGGCAGTCTATGAGAAACGTTTCATGCAATGTCTACAACGCTAAATACAGGGTAAATAATTGGGATTAAACAGGTGAGGAATAACAGACTATTATAAGGACCAGTAACAGCATATTATGTACATAGAGCCATATTATATTCTCATGTCTTCACAGTAATGTGCAAATGTGACAAATATGGCTTTCTTTTTTTTTTTTCCTTAAGAAAGTAAGACATAATTATACAGAAGAATGTTTTAAAACACTTAGTTGGATTTCACCTTTTTGTGAAACCTGTTCAGTCTTCATTGCATCGGGGTTAAGGAGCCACCCCAGTTTGGGGGTGTAGTTCGGGTGTGTTTCCAGGAGGGGGCACAGATTCCTAAGGCACAATATTAATGTTAAACATTTTTAATTTAGTCATGCTATTTTATTTTAGTTTTGTTTTTATTTTTTAATTTTTTTTTTGGTTATGTGAATTAATAGATCGTTGCTAGTTATATAATAAGCGGTTGATTGTAAAAAATACAATGCTGAAGGCTACACTACATGCCTACCTGTAAGTCCAGGAACGTTAGCTAATCTGAAAACACACTATACATGTGAAACCAAGGTGGGTTTTTGGTAACATCTTTTTCCATACACGTAGCAGAGAGTTATAAGGCTTCTGCGGAATTATAATATTATAACAACAAATATTTTACACTCTTCCATAATGGTATTTACAGTTACTATAACTCATATTCTGACATTTGGTAAATAACATGTATCTTATATGCATCCTTCTTGCCTATCTAAAGTGCTTGCTTAACTGCGTGAGGAAAGAAAATGCATACCTGCTTTAGGTGCAACAAACCCTCAAAAGAAGTAGCTGAAATATTTGCTGTGGATTTGAAATGCATTCTCAGAAATTGAAATTATTGCTAAATTCAGTGCCCTTACTAGGCAATCATCTATATTATTTGTCATATATAAATATATGCATATATACTAGTATGTATGTACATGCATACACATTCATCTATCATGTAAAAGATAGATTTCAATTTTTTGTCCATCAACCTTTTTTATTTTGTGCTATTCAACTCACTTGTGCTATGACAGAAGCCGGATCAAAATCAGAATCTTACCATGCTACTACTACCAACCCTATGATTCATTAGCACGTAATGAAGGCAATATGCAAAAAGAAAGCTGAGATGATGATGAATCAGGAGGCTTTTGAAATGCACTGAGAATAAGGCAATAGGCTGTACATTACAGCAGAGGAAAAGCTGAGGAAATTCTGGAATTCATAAACGTGTCTTACTGGAGTTGGGAGTGCTCTCCCTACTCTGCTGCAGAGTCCTATGCTTTTTTCCAGTATCATTCTCCAGAATTCAAGCTCTAGAGTTTCTGCACCTACCAACACTTTTAATGGTAGGAAATTCAAAGCTTATTAAAAATGCCCTGATGCCACAGCCTGGTAAAATAAGGCACTTCCAGGGCTGTATTCCAGCGGTGCCATGCCAAAAGGATCAGCAATGGGAAGAAGCGCTCAGATTTTGCTGAGTTTCCAAGTTTTGTCCCATGAAATGCGCCGTCTTGGAGCATACTCCTTCTTCTCTCTTTTGAGATGATTTTCTTTAAAAAAAGCTGTTTCATCAGTTGAAGTTGAGGAGCTACTTCTCTGTAAGCAAGAGGTAAATCTTCAGTTCCTGACATTCATTAAGGTGGAAGATCAGAGTGGTACCAGGCAACGTCTTCAGTTCATTCGGTCTCTCCCGACCCGAGGTGATGTGCCAGCCAAGTCAAAAGTGTGTATTTCATACCAGCCCACGCTGAAAGCTATGAGTGGACATTGGTACTGGAAAGGTCATTCCTTATAATTTCATTTACTGCAAAGAAAGAAGACAAGAAAAGGAATCCATTAGCATCCTGCTGCTGCAGGCAGTTGTCCTCAGTCCACAAACCCCCCGAACTCGCACTCATTCATTCCTTGAGAGCTCCAGTACAACTCTGAACAGTAAGTGTGACATCACCAGGTAGCTTGTACAGGCTGATCACAGTGCAAACCCAGCAGGATTAACCAAGGTTATTAACATGCTAAATACTGTGTAAAACCAGGCATCACAAAACCAGCAGCATCCTGGATCCTTGATTGCATCAAACAGACTTAACATTTCAAATTGGTTACAGATGAAACATTTCATTTGCTCTAGAACTGCCTCAGAAATGCAAAGCCAAGAGGACCACAGGAGATCCTAGAATAATCTACTCCTTCCACAAAAAGAGCTGCTTGGAAAGTATGTTAGCCATGGTAGGTATTGGTGACAGAAAGCTGCCAGTCACTGAACCTGGATATGTGCATCTGCAATGCCTAGATAGAATACAACTTCACATGCTGATTTTTTCCACTGTGGGTTGATATTAGGGAAAAAAAAAAAGGAGAGAGGAAACTGCTGCATGCTTGCCCATTCCCTGTAGCTGGTAACATGTTTAAATATATACCCTCCCATTGTGGTGACCCACGCATGTGGACATGCACTCTTTACTTCTATCCACACAAACAAATGAGAGGGACAAACAAGTTAAAAAAACTCTCCTGGCAAGAGTTAGAGGAGAGAATAAACAAGGTCTGCTATCTCAGCATCAGCCAGCCAGACTGCATCTCCACTGATAAAGAGTTGTTTTCTTTATTCACAAGTCTTCTTTCTTTCTTTTCCCCCTCCCCTGAAGATCATCAAGCAATACAGTTTCCCACACTCCAATTATGTCCATGTGATTTTTGGCAGATGGACAGGAAATGACTGAACCTGGCAAAGGTCATCGACACAACATCCCTTTTATTTCCACTCCACCTCCCTACAGCAACTGCCACCACCTGATTTACATGGAGATAGACAAAATGCCATCAACAGGACTATCACTGCTTCTGAGCTTCTCTAACATTGCCAGGACTGGGAAACACGTGCCCACGTCATGGAAGCACCACGGAAAAGCCTGCATTTTCCTTTCCTTTCCTTGTGGGCTGCTCTTCACAGTATTCACAGTAATCCAGATAACTTTATGTGTTTACTGGAAAAGACCAAGCCCGTGTAAAACCAGCTTCCTGAAGCAATTAGTTGGGTACGTTTGGTGTTGGTTTTTATGGCTTTTTTTTTTTTTTCCTGCAGACCTATTGCCCGCTTAGTAATTGCGGCACATGAATCAGTCAGGATTTGTGTCACAGGTCCTGGCCACCAAACCAATTCTACCAATGGATACACACACCATACTTCAGAGAGGAAATATCAGTTGCATTTGTAACTGTCTATTTACAGCAGCAAACTAAGAAGTATGGAAATGAGCTGTGAAAAGACAAAGCAGTTCTTCCCCTTGAGAGTGCTGTGGAGTTCATCTTTAATATTACCAAAGAGCAGAAACAAATTCAAGTGGCAAGCCCTGCACTGAGGCAAAGACTGCTCTGCACGCATCCAAACCCAGCCAGAAGTGCCGCCCCCTTTACATGTGGCCAGACTCCAGAGGGCTTTAGGGACTTGCTTTCTGCCTTGAATGCAGGCAGCATTCAACTTCTGTGGAATTCTGCCATGATGCTTTTGTAAAGATCACTTCTGTGATAAACTTCTCAAGGCGCTCTCAGGTCTGCAGCAAAACCACACAGCGATACCTTTGTGTTTTATGTCACAGTGAAAACAAATCCTCCTACCAGCCAGGCAGCATCATAGTTTTGCTAACTTTCCCTCAAAGCTTCTGTTAAATACAATTAAGACACTAGTCAGGGCTATCCTCACTCTTTGTGCAGTTACTTAATGCTTAAAAACATTAAATAATGTATTTTCACAGTGCTTCTGTAAAATGTGAACATAAACTTCACTGGTATTTCACGGGGACAGGGAGGTGGAAATGTGAAGGGCCTCCCCATCTCAGTCAGGATTAGCACCAAGGCATCTCAAATCTCTGACTAATGCTGTAGCACTTGCTGAGTTACTCTTGCTTCTTTCAGTAAAACTTTCAAAAGCAATAGCCTCAGCCTGCCAGCTCATGCTTTCTCCTACTAAAGCATGTAGCAAAGGTATTTTGGAAGCATCTTGATGACATGAGCCAAAGGTCCAACTCCAAAACCAGCTTAGGCACTCAAGACGCTGCCCCTTCCAGTCACTCCAGGTCCCTTCAGCTGATCCTCTGTCACTTGAGCGCTGCAGGACATGTCTTACTCCAGAAATGACACAACTTTTCCTTTCAGCTGGGAGCCCACCTGCCTTGGCTCAAGCCATGAGACCACGGTGCTCCTTGAGTCACACTCTCTCCATCTCTCAGCAGCCAAATCAATTTGTCCCCAGCTGAAATCACTCATATTTTGTTACTGACTCACAGCAGTTTATTGCTTGTTTTTATTTTATATTACTTTCTTAAGAGAGGTGCACTTCTGCTACCTTGATGAGTAAGCCTGGTGTCCTCATGCAACAACATCTGGCAGCTTTTCAACAACAGTCACTAGACTGTCACCACAGACTTGGGAGACAGCTGAACCTCAACCCAAATGCATCCATTGCCACCAGACATCACAACCAAACAGGGCCAAAACCACCAAGAGGACACTCAACATCTCTCTCCTCCGCAGTCGTCTGTGGACAGCATGGCTCAGATACAGCTCAGTTTATTTCACTATTTCACTTGCTGTTTCAACTTACTGTTTGTAAAGACCCACTGCAGTGTCAAAAATGCAAAATATTCCCAACAATGCAGTGGAAAAAACCTGCAGAGAAGGACAAGGGTGCATGCAAAAGGCCCAGGTGGGGGAATATGTGGCAGCACAGCTGACCTAGCAGCAGCAGACAGCTAGCAGAGATGAAAGGGGAAGTGTGATTCAAGCGGGCTTTCCCTCACTGCCCACCCAGACACCTGAAGCTGCAAGGAAAACCCTCTGGTGGGCGGAAATGGGGAAAACCAGGAGGCAAGTGCATGTGAAGTGTGCTGGCTGATGCTTGCTAGAAGGATGCTCCCCGCTACCCCCAAATGCATGGTCCAGCACTCCCATGAGGACTCTCCACATTTTTTCTGACTTCTGGAAAATTTACTTCCTTTTAATACTCCAAAACATGTTGACATTTCTGTTGCGTGCTAGGAAATGTTTTATTTTGCATCAAATGGAGTATCTTGGAATGTCATCAATATTCTTGTTGTAGGCTGACCCAAGACTGTCCTTCCCAACAGCAAATCAAACCTCTGTTACTGAAGTGTGGTTCTGCTGAAGCATGCTGCGTGTCCATCCACACCAGTGTTACAACTACCACTACTGTCAGTTCTTTGGGAAAGAGCATAAGAACCAGCACACCTCCAGTGGGGCTGTCTCTAGTTCATCTTTGCTCTGCTGGAGAACTTTGTGAGCTGTCGCTGCAGACCCCCAGCTGGATAATAATTAGCACTGACTCCATGATTGCAGAAGCTGATCAATTGCTTTATTCTCTATCTCATGCTATACTATACTTATTAAGAAGCTTGTAACCCTTATAGACAGTCTGATACAGCTTTGACCTAATTGGTCAATCCATCCAAACACCATCCTTTGGCCAATTAATAAATCACCCTTCGGTAAACAAATCTCCATAAGACTTTTCTCATTATTTTCTCTGAGCTTTCTTACAGCTTTCCTCAGGAAAACCCTGGGAAAGTCTGTGGCTGCTGCTCTCTGTGGCAGAGCTGCTGCTAGAGTGAGCCAGAGGTCTGCACCCTTGCTTCTGATGGACTTTGATGAACTTTCTTCCATTAAGTTTTCTAGTAACCTTCTGAACCTGTTTTGGCCTTCACAGTTTCCTGTAGCAATGAGTTCCACAGTGTACATATGTGAGGGTGAAAAAATTTGGGTTTTTTTCCTGTTTTAAATTTGTTTCTTGTAAATTTAATTCATGTTTCAAGTAAATGAGCTGACTGTTCCCTGTTCACTATCTCCTTTGCCATCTAATATTTTGGTATCCTCAGAGTTCCACTTGATCCTGTAGGACTACTGCAGAACTATCCAGAGAGGCAAAATCTGATCATGCAGATAAAGTAATTGGCACTTTTCTCTTGGCTCTCACATTTGTAGCAATGTATTTATTATATAATTAAGGAGAATCAGCTGGTTGCAGTCTTGAATGCTCCGGTTTTGACTTACAAACCTGCTACTCTTAGAGGAGGATTGTGCATGCTCCACAGAACAGCAATATTCAGTGCAAGCAGTATTTTGGCCCAGGTTTGAGTTTCATTCCTAAAGCAAACGCCGGTCTTTGATTCCCCAGATTTTTGGATACACATCCATTCATGTCTGCAGTACCATTCCAGGAGTAGCTGGGTTTTGAGTAAGCACAACATTCTTCAAAGAAAGGTTCCAATGGCTTTACACTAATTTTTAAAACAACATAACCTGAGTACTAACAAAGAGCTGTTTTATAACCAGGAGAGATGAGATTACCCAGCTTGTTGCGGGCCCTACATACAGCTTAGCAGCAGATCTGGGGTAGCATGCGAGATGTTTAACCTTCAATGCCTAGAGCAGCACAGCACTTCCCTTAAAGCACCAGGTTGATCCCTATCAGACCAAACAGCTGAGTACTATGATTTACAGTGCCTTTGTCATCAGATTTTTTTTCACTGTTTTTCTGCTGGCTTTGGGGGGGAGGCCACTGTCGCTTTCATAGCTAACACCTACAGTTCCCCACAATGCCTTCTCTCAACTGATATTTTCCATTGTCATGTTCAGCTTTTCCACTGACAGAAAAGTCAAAAAATAATAACGCTGAGAAATGCAGGTAACACGTGACCTCTCTACCTGTCAAGGCTTCTGAAAGAGGAACCTTTCCTTTGCTAAACAGCAGATGCCACAGTAGCAGGATGTGGTGAGCTGTTACCCCACATTTTAGTTTAATAAGGAGTTTTTTTCCTCTTATATTTAATTTTGCTTTGAAATGCCCTTGCAATGGAAATTTCTGCTTTACTAATTAGCAAAATCAGTGTCTTACCGATGCACCAGTTTGGGTTCCTGCACGGAACAGGACAACCAGATATATCTGTACTAATGTGGGTTCCATATATAGATGTGAACTTCATAGGAAATGTAGTATTTTTAACATTTGGTGGCTGTACATGGATTCCATCAACTGGCAAGACTTTGAATTTCTGCAGATTTCGGCTTTCCTTGCAGACTACTACTGTGGATAACAATGTGGCCTTCTGTTTTAATAAAATACCTGTTCTTCTGAGACAAAGTTCTGCCTTCCAGCTCAGACACTGATCCTGCTCAGAGCAAAGAAGTTGCAAGGTCAGTGGTGCAGGGAGTTGGGAGAGGGCACATGCACAGGGTTTCCCCAACTGGGGAGCTTTTTGGGGATACAAATAAGAGAGTTTGGAAGACTTCATACTCCAAAAGGTGAATATCCCCCAAGAATCTGAAAAAATGGGAAGGGAGCTGAGAGCCATGGTCAAGCTCACAATTATGAAAATCGGAGTCTACAGTTTTGTGAATGGTATCAGTTTGAAAACATATCCCATTCCTTTTCATATGGCAAGCAGTAACATTAAACCTCCAGTTTCTGGCTAGGTGAAGTTGCTGTCTTGTCACACATGTGGAAGTAAAAGACCAATGTTCCCATGACTACAATCCATGTCAGCAGGAGCCCAGAAAGGCTTGCAGGAGACTGACTAAGGTTGTATTTAGTGTTGTGGCCCTTTAGGATGGACTCTTCCACAAGGGAGCTTTCTGGCTCTTCACTCTTTTTAAATACACAGAGAGTGGTAAGAGTTTAATACACAGTAAGTGGTAAGAGTTTAGGCAAAAGGACACTCAGAGGCTTTGCACTGAGCTGACACCTTGTGATTCAAATGCCCCTGTTGCCCTTTAAATAGCAATGGCATCAACTCAGCTCCTTCAGGATGGTTTTTGGTTTCCTCATCAATAGAAAGTGCCACATGGCATGTCCCAAGACATCCAGGCATGCAGGGTCACATGAAGTTTCTATCCACAGCTGGCTAGCCAACCTTTGTTCATTACTTCATGTCCACCAGTGTCTGCTGGGGACCACTGCCTCTAACAGGGAGCAGAACCGAAGACAAGAGGCTGAGATGCCATAAATGCTCTCTTGATGAAAATGAACAAACGCAGCCTGCTCTGACTGGTTCACCTGGCGTGGAAAACACAAGTAATAGCAGCTGCACCTTTCAAGCTGCGTGTGTGGAAAACCTGTGGTAAATCACACTGGTTCTGCCATGTCCGGACAATAACGCTTCATCTTTCTGATGGGTGTAGCTGCCCAAGCAGTACGATGCCGTGACTGGAGACCTTATTTGGATGGTGTTTGACACTGGTCAGACTGCACAGCTTCTGCTCACAGCCTCCAGAAGGTCTGTGGAAGGTCTGAGCCACCTCCAGAAACAAGCAGCAGTCCTGAAAGCAAAACTGCCTTGGTTTGGCTCATTGTTTTTGCCTCCTGGCAGAACTCACTAGCTCAGGTCAAGCCTTACATGGGTACAATTACAGTGGCACTCAGGTCAGGGATCTCTCCACACAGCTCATTACACAGCGTGGATGTACCACAAGTGCTCGGAATTTCTGCTGTCACTATTCAGCACAGGAAGAGAGCTGGGGACACATAGCTCTGGAGTGACTACGAGTTTGACGCTGACACCACGCTACCTGTAGTAATGCTTTGAATGACGTTCGCTTTGCTGCCTATAATTATTGCCCTCGGATTTTTTCCACCAGCAGTGATGCCATATCTTGCTCCATCAGGCTTCTATGCTCTTGTACGCCCTTCTTTTAGATGAAATGCCACATATTAGAATCGCTGAAGAGGAATTCAAAGTTGCAAATGAATGCAGAGGAAGCCAAATAGAGGAGGAAAGTTTTTTTTCTTATCTCCATGTAGAGATTTTATTTTAGGAGAAAAATGGCTAAATATAGATGCATATACAATGACTAAAAAAATTAAGCTCCTAGTATAAACCATCCCATGACTAAAATTCTACAGTTTTTATCAGGGTACCTACTTCCTCACTATTAATAAGCATCACGACTTTTTGACATATGAAAGCTGCAACAAACAACATAGAATTGTTACTCAAATCACAGAAAAAAATTGTTTTTTCTTACAGAAAGTCGTTTTTCAAAGTTAGTAAGCATTGTTCTGAGAGTGAGGCAAAACATCAGAAAACAGTGATATAAATTCCTGAGGTGCCAGACTGTAATCCAAAACTATAGATCACATGAAACCTTACTGAATTAAAAACCAAACAAAACAAGTCTTGTGAAGCAGTGGAAAATATAACTTCACACGTTCCACAAAGAAGTCAGATCTTGTATTACCTCAGGTGTCCTGGATGTGTTTAAACCTTAAACTTATTTTTATCTGTTTAATCATAATAAGCCACTACCACAGGGCATGCTATTTTTGGAGACAGAGAATAGGACAGTGGAGCAAGTGAGTGACAACAAGTGGCAGGTTTGAATAAAACATGATCCACCCAGAAGAGCGTCAGCTTGGCAGGATGGAAGGCATTGTTGTGCATGACAGCCATTACCACGGAGCCATTTCCTACCTGCTCTTCCCCCTGCCTTGTTTAGTTTAACAGCTCCAAGTCTCACGGGGCGGCTGCGCTGCGGAGGGCTAATGGGAAAGGTTCCTTGTAGTGTGATGACAGCACTGTGCAGCAGCAATTTATCTGGGGCTCTTGAATAGGTGCCCAGACTAAATGAGTCCCATCCTATCGCACCAAAATTTCTGGGTTTCAATTTTTTCATCTCTCCCATATGCAGCCCTGGAAACACCCTGCGTCTCTTGCTCTGCAAACACTTAGGGATGAATTCCCTGGCTGCTGGAAATTAGCTTAAGGATCAGCAGAGCTGCAGTGATTTCCAAAACACTGGAGTCTAAACTTCAGCTTGTTTTTACTCTTAGTCTGAGGATGGCTGCACTCAATCTGATTTGCCCTTTTTACCAAAGAATCAGAGACTCAAGAGGAATTTCAGGTAGCCCTCACTGATGCCAACCTTGCCTGGGGAGTTGGGGATTTGGGCTGTGCAGAGGCTGCAGGATCTGCCCCGGTATGATGCAAGCTTCATCTGACACACACACACGCACACGTGTGAGGGTAAGGCTGGGCAATGAACAAATAAACCACATTTTAACCAAAATGATGTGTTTACGTTCCTAAGAGCATCTGTAAGGGAAACAAAACAGACATATTTTACGTTTTACGCAAAATTTCCACGCGACAGATAAACTACACAAATGTTACCTAAGGCAGCCAAAACCTGAGGTCAGCGCTGCTGGAAGCTTTGTGGGTACCAGTCTGGAAGGAGTAATGAAGACCAGGCACCCCTTTGCCATAGACAACAGGGATTTGCCCCTGTCACGAGCAAATGTAATGCAAATTGATCTTGGTGAATAGTTCTCCTTTTCAATCTAGTGCCCAACAGTGAAACAGGACTGTCAGATCCTGGCATTCAGAACTCATGATTCGTGCCCTGAAGCATGACAAGACTACATTCAAAATTGAAACAAATTTTAAGCAATTCTGCATTTGCCTGTTTTTCTAGCCTCTAGACGTCTCTGGCATTGTTAAATCCCGAATGTCACCGAAATGAAACTTCCTTCTTTTGTCTTTTTGCTCTCATTTTCCTGATCCCATCTCCCAAGGTTTGCTGTACCTCACAACTAGCTGTCAACTGAAGAATAGATAACACTTGTGACATGAGGCTCTCAAAGTATCCTATGGTTAGAAAAGCAAAGTTAAAGCCCACCTGATGGCCCCAAGGGCTGGCGGGTTCTAAGGTTCACCAGCTGTGAACGGGAGAGGGGGAGTGGGACTGGACCGTGTCACCGTGCCACATCTGAGCCTGATGCTGAAAGCTGCGACTTGGAGACTTCATGCCCTGCCAAAGGAGCGTCCCATGTGCAGGCATCCAGCTTGTCTGTGGACAGCTGACACCAACCCTTCAGATCTCACATGCCCATCAGGCCAGACCTTTCTACATAACACAAGAAAGGGCTTTTCACAGCATGCTGGAAAAGTGACAGATTAGCTTTAGAGAAAAAAAAAATCTGGGGGTACAGGAGGAAAAAAGGGAGTGAGAAAGGATCCATATTCTCTATGGCTTACTGATTTCAGAGTTTAAAAAAAGTAAAATAAAACTGAATTTCTCTATCGATTATACAATTATTAATCTTTTTAGAAGCTTTTCTAACATTGCACATAATGAGCAATTCATCAAAGCATATTAGGTGCCACAGAAGTTGCATTCAATATAAAGGGGTCATTAAGTTTCTTGTAATTGCACATTACTGAAGCTTTCATTAGTTCTAAATCAAATCAATGGGATGTGCATGTATGCTCTTTAATTGACTTTTTGCAATAATAGTGTGGCCCGTAGTGATCCTCTGGAATCCTCCAAAATGAGCCACCTTGCACTGCTGTTCATAAAAAACCAGCTTGTGTGCAGCTGGGCATATCAAGTAAAGCAAAGAAACAATGAATGGAGGCAAGAAAGAAGCATCTTAGGTCACACAGCAGTATTTGCTAAGTGCCCTTTTCTTTCCATGGATAGAGAACAGCCAAGAGACTTCACTCTTCTTCCACTCAACCAGCCTCAAAATCTGAACTTGAACTTGAGCAGGAGTAACATGGTCTCACGAATGGAAGCTTCCTGAGATAAGTTCAAACACGGTCTATATGATCTTTTCCTGAGATCCTGAGATTCCCGAGTGTTTGGTTGTCTTTTCTTTGGTTTTTTTTTTTTTTTTTTTTTTTTTTTAAGGGACCCAGCTTGCCCTATTATCATCACCATCACCACCACCTCTTTCCTTTATAGCCCTTTTCATCAGAGAAGTGCATGCCAAACAGAAAAGATCAGTGCCATTATTCACATCACCCAGCAAAGAGGGCGCCTAGGCAGGGACAGCAGGAGGGTGCAGGTTACCTATGGCACAGCGGGTGGCCACTGTGGGGACACAGCTGTGCCTTGCCCGTGTGAAGGCTGAGCCTTGTTTGGTAACCCCTAATCCACAGGGGTTTTGCTCAGTCAGATAAAATGATGACCATGAAGTGACTCAGTGAGTGGCCACATGCTGCTGAATGGAAGAGAAAGGCTGGGTGGGGCTAATACAGTTTTTATGTGCTTGATAAGGGAAGAGAAACCCACCTATGAGCCTGCTGGGGACTAGGCTGGGAAAGGTCATGCTAGCTGGGGGAAATCCTTAGGCAATGGAACACAGCTGCTAATCTTCAGCAGTGGGCAAGAACCCGGGCTGGTTCTGACAATCTGAACTGGTGGCTGCGAAGAGATGGCAAAGAAATGGATGCAATAAAAAGATGTCACGCAATGAATTTGCTTTTGGCATGATGACCTGCTCACCACCATAATGTGAGCTGTTAGTAATGCCACAGGATTTCATTTCAACCACGGCCGCATCTGTTGCTGGAGAACACTGCAGCTCAAAGAGGAGTGCATGTCCTTTGTACATTGGCTTTGTACCACCTTAACTAGGGACAGACCTTTTCATAATGAAACCCCCATCCAGTTTGGCTGGGAAGCTTTGATCCAAAGGCTGATTTAAGCGGATTCACACTGGAGACATACCAGTGCAGCTTGGGCCATGATGTGGAAACCCCAGGGCGTTAGTGGATGCCGTCCCCAGTGTGGAGACATGGCTGTGAAAACTGCACCCAGACTGTTCCTGGATTCCAGTACTCCTTGGATGCTAAAACCACCTACAGCAAGTATCTCAGATTATAGCAGCTGGAAGAATACTCTTATTTGTACGTGGTCCCAGTGTGACAGAGCTGCAAACATGACAAAATGTCTTTTCCTCCTTTCTCCTCTCCCACATGCTGTGCCTAGCTGCAGAATGGCTCAAGCTCTGGCTGAACTGACAGAGCAATGTCAACAGTAAAATCACCACATGCAGTTGCAAGAATTCAGCAAGAATCACAGCTGGGCTCCCAGGGAAGACAAAACCTTCCCCCTTGCAGCTCAGTGCTTGACACAAGAACCCTGCTGATGCTCAGTGCCCCCCACTAGAGAGGAAATTTATTCTGCCCCAAGAACAAAGCACTGTAAACCTGCAGCCAGCACTAGAGAACTAGGAAAAAGGCACTTGAGAGCAGGTGTACAACACTCATCTCTCAAACACACTTAAGGACCAGAAATTTTATTCAAAATGGTTGCATTACACTTTCCAAACAGCCACTCGCAATGTGCAACAGGCTTCTTTTCTGCTTTTTTTTTTGGGTAGCTGGACTTCAAAACCCTTGCTTCTCAATAGCTGAGAAATGACAGGGTGCTTCCATGGCCCAGGCTGCGATCTCACAGCACATCCAAACTCCAGCAGGAGTTGGCCTGCGCTTTTGAGAGGTGCTCCAGGCAACAAAATGAGTGGAAGAACTCAAACAGTAATTCAAGAGGAGCTTTAAAAATTTAATAATGCTTCAATGAAGAAAACTGGCTGCTTTCGTGAGATTCAGTCAGGTCAAATCAGCTAATTCAGAGCAGAGGTAAACGCATGGAGGCTAACACAGCAGCTTTGGAAAATCCATGCGACTACACATTGCTTGAAGAGGCAGACATGTCCCTGCTCCCTGAGCCAGGACATGCAGACCACAGGACCTAGCTGTGGGCATGCAGATGTGCAACATCAGGCTCTCTCTTCAGAAGCATCCTTGCAACAAGAGCAACCCAGCAAGAGTCAGCTCTTGCTGAAGACCCTGTGAACCAAGCGCTTTTTAGTCTGGAGGCTGGGGAACATCAAGGACATTCCACCGGTGAGATAAAAGAAAAAAGTGCAACAAAGGTTTTGATGAAAGGCTGCACAAATTGATTGTTGTTTGCTCCACACAACAGCCCTTCTGGTGCACCACACCTTTGGTGAAACATAGTTCCATGAAACAAATTATTATCTCCAGTAGCTTCCGTCTACACACATTTCTGAAATACTTTCATTCCGAACTGTTTTGAGAGGAAACATTAAAAAGAATGGAAACCTGGCAATTAATCAGATGGAAACCTTTGTTTCCATTTTACAGAACAGGAAAAAAAGAAGAGAGAATTATAAAAAGAATACCCAACACTAACTGCTAAGTAGGAAAATGAAAGATAAGCAGAGGCCAGGGACTTAGACCACTGGTGTGCTGCATGCATTTACCTGCGCTCGGATGTGGTTCTAAAGGGTGGGTCAGGTCTGTGTTTGCCATTCTCGTTCAAACCCACATAAACACCTACTTTGAAACTGGGTTTTGACAGATGAAAATTCTATTTCCTTAAAAACTCACAAAATAAAAACCTTGAAAATTTTTTTTCAAAGCATGGACGAAAGGCTCTCCTGGTCAAGACACAGAGCAAATATTTACAGGTGCTGGGGAGACACCATTTCCTCCCTTTAGGCTTCAACCTGGTGTCTGCCACATGATTTTATCCATTCAATGAAGTTTTTTTTCCAGACATCTGCCAAGAGGAAATAACTTTGCTGTATTGGGAGTCTGGGAATCCTAGAAAACAATCTTAAATCCATAAAATAATTGAAGTGCAGTTTTACTGAGCTGTTCAGTTCGATTCTGATTTTTACTACAATGTCAACAAGAGTTTAATTTGTTTTAAAGTTTAGGTTCTTAAATCTGAGTGATATACGGTAGTTTACAGCTTGCTGGCAACAGCTACTGTGGAAAAAAAAAAGGAAAGTGCATATAAAGGCGGTTCTAACTTTGACATTGTGAAAGCAGGGAGCAGTGCCAAGAGCAGCAAACAGCATGGCTTTCCCAATCCTGGCTGGCTTTAGGGACTGCTTGCTATTGACATCAGTCGCTATGGGATACATTTCCCTGCTCTAACAAATCTCATCTGGAGCCTGTAATTAAAAAAGAAATGTCTCAAAGTGTAATTTCTTTCCCTAAAACATTCACAGATGTTAACTAGATTGCTAATAGTGTGAGATGTCTGTGGGTGGACATCTTCCTCCTTATCTGCTGTGTCAAAGGGGACAATTTATTTATTAAAACCAGTCCTAAAAGTAGTAATTTTTCTGCATGCATTTTGTGTATGGTAGTGGTGGTGTCTTCTTCCCTAAACTGCTTGCCGAATGAATGATTTCGAGGTGTTTTTCTTTATAGTTTTTTTTCCTCTCAGAAGTCATCTCCAAAGTCAGCCTGATTTAAAAGGTACTCAGAGTGACTAAAAATGTCTTTGCTGAGCAGATTAAGAAGTATCCTCTTCGAGCTGTAAAATTATAATAAAAGAGGTTGTAATAATAATAATCATAATACTAATACCAATAATAATAGTAGTGATGTAAGTTTCCTGCTCCAGTGACTTTCCACCAGTGTCTTTGGCTGGTGCCCCTTGGTAAGTGCTGCTAAAAGCATTTACGGGAGCCGCCGGAGGGCCAGGGAAGCTGATCTGCTTCAGGCACACACCGGACATGCAAGGGGGAGAACATGAAAAAGGGATGAGAAACACGTGTCCCTGGGGAAGCAAGAAGGGGTTTTCTTGGCTCTTGGAGAGGGTGGCAGCCCCAGCTCTGCCACGGAATGCTGCTCCCAGCCAAGCATTTCCCTTCCCGCATGGCCATGTGGAGCATCCCCCCGGTACCCTGCAGGAGGTGATGGCTGAAACTCTCCTTCCTAACACGCGCAGCCCAGACGCAGTTGTCTGCTTGGGCCTTTCTCTCCGCCAGCTTCCCCCCTCTTGCTTTTCATTTTCTTTTTTCAACCAGCTTTGATTGGAGCCAGAGCCTGGGGTAAATCAGAGGAATTTCTAGATTTTTCTGAGTGCTGTGAGCTCTTGCTGTTTTCCGATACCTACTTCCTGCCATATCTAAAATAACAGCAGCTGCAGGGGCCTGATAGAGAAGAGCTCCAGGGGAGAAATTCTCACAAATGGGGTGGGAACGAAAGAAAAAAAAGAAGAAAAAAAGACTTATTAGGGAGACGATAACACAGAGAGCCAACATCAGATTAATTGCTGGAGCTGATACCATAGGCTGTGGATGCTGTTGTCAGAGGCAAGTAAATCCTGTAAAATGGCCGTGGGAATGATAAGTCTCCATGTTTGCTGGGATAACAGAGGTAGCTTTACAGCACTTGTCCTATTGTATGGAATATCATGCCTCGATTAGCTAATGTCTCTGAGGGCCAGATAAATCAGGATGAATGTCCTGCCTTAGAAGCTTTCATGCTTTCTGTTTGGCATGGCTATCTATGGAGAGCTGCAACAGAAATCTTTGTACACATACAGAAGGTCCTCTCTTTAGAGGAAAACATCAGAGAAAATGGAAAATGGTTGAAATTACATTGTTTTCCATGGAGAACACATGGTGCAGTGTTGTTATTGTCTCATTACAGACCACATGAATGAGTACAGCCACCAAGAGATTTCCAAAAAAGGACCTTATATATTTGTATGAGAATTACTCCAGGAGAAGAATGTCTCTGTCCTACTGGCATAAAGGGTGACAGAAACAGACATGGCTCACTCATACAAAATATACTTATGCACCATTCAGTGTGTGAGAATACACTGAGATCTCCCTGAGATCCCTTGCAACCAACACAAACATTTCTTTAAATATCAGCACACCCAAAGAACCAAAGTGAGAGTGCTTGAAGCACTGCCAGTCAGTGAAATACAGGCAGCATTTCAGGTTATTGTATGTGCCATTAAACTTAACATACAATGTAATTCTACAGTTGCTCTGGGAGCTATAACTTGTGTCTGCATCAAGTTTTGGGTCCTGAAATTTTCACCCAATATTAGAGATTTTCATGCATTATTTATTTTCAACACAGAAGTTTTTAAAAGATTATTAAGTGAAGGTTATCATGATTGGGAATTGGAGCCTGATCCAAAGAGCATAGGAGACAATTGAAGAATTCCTTTTTGCTTCAATGAGCTTTGCATCAAGTTCTTATTAAACACAGACAGACATCTGCGAAGGTAGTCTACAAATATGCAATGTACTGGTGTGATGTCTTGGCAGGAAAAAAATACCAGTCACTGTATTGTAAACATTCTATTTTGTTCATTATTCCCCAAAGATCATTTGAAATGTTTTAATGATGATAAACAAAAGAGGCAGGTAGATGTGTTCTCTTATTTTCCCTGAATTTTGAAGCACTCAAGACTTCCCTGAGGTCAGCAGACTTACTTCTGATTTCCACCACTCAAACAGGACAAGCACATTTCTGTGTTTACTTCGGTGTGTTGGTTTTAGTGCATATGCATGTGTGATCCTAGAGCCCTACCCACTTTCTAGGGAATAGTGGAAAACCATGCACAGGGTTTTAGTAGCAGCATGTAGTTTTTCTTTTCTAGATTTTAAACCAATTCTCTAGAACTAAAAATCTTTGCTTCACTTGAGTACACAGCACAGCTGCCAAATTTCAGTTGTTAAAACAAGATCATGTTAAGGTACTTGGTTTTTCCCATCCTCAAAAGAGGCTCCTTAAGATATGAACAAAAAAATATCTGGTTCATATTCAGGTAATTAAACAAACTGACCAAGTTAAGACAGACTAGACAATATTCTGGCAAAAAATCATGAAACTGAAACTAGCTAAGCCATTTTTTAGAAGTTACTCTTGACAATACAAAGAGAGTGAATTTGTGTTCCTGTAGAAGTAGAAGTAGTTAGAAAATATGAGGCATTGCCTAATCCTGTTTTAAGCACTGTTATGGCTGTGCTGCATTACGTATGCTTAGAGAGCAGTACATTTATAGTAAACTGGGTAAGGAATTTGGGAGTAGGATTAACAAGCTTTCCTTTCACACTAGACTAGATCAGATCACAGTAGGACATCAATCTGCAAAAATTCCTAAATTTTGTTCAAGAAAAGCGAGGATAGTGAAGGTCAGAGACAGTGAGACAGTCTAAAGAGCAGCATGGCAATTATTTACTGACATGAGACTGGAAAGAACATCACATGGAGCACAACTTGGACTTTAGACACGTAGGAAAGAATGGTTCATTTTATGCCACTAATCATAGCCAAGGATTAAGATATTTTGGAAAAGCCCTATTATTTCTCATTCTGCAAACCCGGATTTCATTACTGGTAAATCATGGAGTTTATGAAGTCCATTCATACAAATTAATTTCCTTTCCTGATTTCCATTGGCATGTGAGACACAGATACATATCAGAAATAAAAGTTTGCAAAGGAAAAGAGAAAGATACACAGAAATGTCTGCTAGTACTTAAAAGCAAGGTAATCTCAAGTAAGGATGTAGCTAGAAGAATTGTCCCTTCAGCTAGTACATTCATTCTTAAATAAACTGGTTTTGGGTCTGAACAGGTAGAAATCAGTGCAGCTGCACTACAATTAGATGAATCTATGCTGAGTTACTCCAGTTGCCTCTATCAAAAATACCCAATGGTTAGTTCTCCCATTCATAAGATTTTAATTTTGCAGCAATGTAAAATCTAGATGTCTTTTCCATATTATGAGAAATATTCCCACCTACACAACTCAGTGAAGAATTCTTACAATCATTTTAGTGTCACAAGATGTGGGGTTTTCCCCCTTCAGTGCTGCTTCCCCCCAATGAAAGTTTTTCATATGAGATGTAAATCTGTCTTCAGACAAATTTCTGAACACAGATATTTTTCCAAAAATAGGCACAGGGAGGTGGTGGCCACATCCCTCAGGGGATCATGCACGACAGAAAGCATGATACAGCCTCATCTGGTGTCACATGCATCTGCCAGCTCCTCCCTGAAGCAGGCTCTTAACTGACAGCAGAGATATTATGTTGGTTGCTGCAGAAATTTAAATTTTACTATCAGAGAAACCATAAAAATAGCCCTGAAACATCAGGTATGCATCTGGCTGACCTCTGGCTGGCTGACCAGAAGTTTTTAGGGTCACAGCTCACACCACGAGATGTAGACAGCCCTGCATCTTACCCCCTTCCTCACTAAAATAAATGACAGTAGGTTTGCTGCAAATTTCAAAAGCAGATTTTTTTTTTTTGCCCTGAATATTCACCTAACAAAGAAAAGGCCCATCCATTTGTAGATTTCTTGGCAGGAAATCTGGCATCTCTGTCGAAGTCTGCTCACTTTTCAAACACTCTTCTGTGCTGAGTGCTTGAATCCAAAATATTCCTTAAAATAATAAAGCCTACCCTACAGTTAGCTAATGGTACTGCTATGCAAGGGCAGGCCTTGGTTCCAGCAAAGTAGTTCATGGAGGCAGCAGAAAGTGCTCTGGTTTAAGATGGTGATGTTCCCCATCCCACAAGATTCAGTTAAAACTCAGTGGAAGGGAAGGGATTACAGAGGAGTTTTCTCTTTTACTTCAGCAGATGATTTTTTTTTTTTTCAGAAGTATCCAAGTGATTTTGGTCTGGAAACACTTACAAATTTGTGATGAGACACCATTCAGTCCAGGTGCTTTTCCTAAGATATTATTAAATACAGCTTTGGAAATTTCAGCAGATGTTCCGATTTTTTCTAGTTCAAAATTTCTTTTGCTACTACTTTGCCTTTATGTAAATAGCTGACTCTAACTGATTCTTTAATATAGTGATTCATAATCTGTTGTGAATCTTCTGTTAATTTACTTGAGAGTCTGTTATTATTTTCCCTGATTAAACACATCCTGTTTTAGAACACCCATCAAAGTTGATGGAAAAAAATTTCATGGCATTTGGATGACATCCTAAATGTAACCTGAATGCCATCTTTCGAAAGTTGCAAAGTAAGGGGATTTCCTGTCCTATTCTTCAGCTGTACATCCTGAAAGTGAGCTTTCACAAATCCTCAACTGCCTTGTCAAGGTCTGTTCACTTCTACTCCTTCTAGCACTATTTTTTCTGGGTAGTTTCCAACTGGGGAAAAATAAATGGATCATATATTCTTATTTTTCTCATTTTTACTGAATGCCTTGTTACACTCTAAGTCTTAAAACCGATATGAAAATTTCTCACTAAGTTCAGGTGATGGGACTATATTTATTCAAAGACTACTTCCCACCCCCTTCATTTTTAGCATATTTCTAAGGATTTTTTGGTCTCCCTGTGGGAGCTTTCTCCACCCAGTGGCAGCTCCGAAGCCTTTTCCTTGCCCCTTGGAAAGCCTGTCTATAGAACATGGAAATAAGCCATGGGGTTATTTGAAGGTCCTGCCCTAGGGCAGCTGCCCACCAAACCTTTCCCCTTGCAGGCAATGCAGCCACCTCAATGCAGACCAACACAGACAGAAAGGCTCCTCTACCCTCTCTCCTGGGATCTAGATAAGTTTAAGGAGCACAATGTTCATTTCATCATCTTCTCTCATTTTTCTCTATACCTAAATTATCTTGGGGCAAAGTGAGGTATTCTTTAGACACACTTTTCCATGGCAGTCAAATCCTGGGCTCTTGCTACTCATTTGTACCATTTCACTTTTAGACAAACTCCTCTCTCTCACACCCACACTCATCCTTTCTCCTCTACTTCCAGAATTCATCTATGCTTTTTTTTTAAATGAGGATGTTATAATTAACCCTCCTCTCATTTCTCTTTTTCTCAGGCCTTCTTTCACTCTAATTACGCTATCAGGTAGTTTCATACTCGAAGTCTGAAACTTTAAAATGCTTGCTGATGGTGCTACAGCTTCATGAGACAGCTGCTATTTTATTTTCCTTACTAAGTTTCCCAAATGGAGTAGATGTATATACACACATGCCTGTACTTGTCACAAAGGGACCCACTCCCCCATCCCTTCCAGTGTGCTGAATCCTTTGCAGCCCCAGCTTTGGCTGGGGGTCTTGGAGTCTTGCAACACAGACCTGCCTGTGCCAGCAAGCTCACACCAATTAAGCTGAGGGCTGCAGCTATCTCTGGAATTGTGAGTTAGCTACTAAAATAGCACCAAGGAGCTGCTTTCACATTAGCATGTCCTTCTGGCAAACCTTTCCTTGACTTCAGCATTGCTGGTTCCTCTTTAAGACTTTACCATTGAAATGGTATGAAATATCTGGGATATCAGATTGCAAAAAGGTAAGTCTGAACCCTCTAACCCCAAAGGCCACAGTCACCTTTGTGTCTACAATTCTGACTATGTGCTGAATAGGGCAGAAATCAGCAGTTTGTCTGGTAACAATGGAGGTTTGCAGGTTCCTACCAAGTGGTGACAGCTCATCCAACTATGAGTCTGTAGTTTAAATAGATGGTAGCGTGCTTTTCTGGCCTGTAAAGGTCCAGCACAGGTTTCCAGAAACAGTGGAAGAATTCCTGGAAAGATTTCTGAAGCAGCCACTGTCCCCGGGTTTGTCTGCTGATGCAAAAAGCAGAGTCTTCTCTCTGTGGCTGATGGCACTTTCTGCCCTAAAATCAGCATTGCTTCTTTTTCTTTTGTAATGAGGTCTTTCCTCATCCTAACATACTCTCTGGGGGGAACAAAAAACCCAGGAAAAAATGTCTGAGAACTCTTTCAAAGTTACCTAGGAGTTCAGGGTCTGGAATAGAACAGCCATCTCCATTTTTGGTGGCCCTTCCAGAGAGATCTTGTGTAGTGTCTGGCTGAGGTACAACTTGGCAAAACTTGGACTCGTTACAACACTCTGCAAAACCGGAATTTGCATGGTATCAACTCTAGCAGCTTCAGGAAGCTCTAGCCTTTGGCTGCTGGGACCACGGTGTGTCGTGCAGTGGTGAACAGTTAATGAGTCAGGGAAGTTCCTCAGGACAAAGAAAACAAAGAGTACAATTGAAAAAAAAAACCAAACAGAAACAGTTTCTCTTTTCATATGGCAAGTTCATACAAAGTCATGTTAGATTGTGAAGAACATTTGAACTTTCCCGTACTACTGACCCAAAGACATTACCAGAGGCAGAAGATGCCTGGAGAAGTTGTTAATGCCTCGTGCAGATGGTCAGAGGTGAAAGGCCTCAAGCCAATAGCTGAGTACAAGTGCAGCTTGGAGCTTGGTGGAACACAGTGATCACAGAGGAAAAAAGCATGTCAGCTAACAGCAAAGAGATTGCCAGTCACTTCAGCTTTCCAAAAGAGTAACTGGATAGCAAAAGTTCAGATGCCAGCACTAGTGACAATCACACCTCCGAGGTGAGCAGCAGTATGGAGCTGCAATGGCTCAGGAACTGACTGTGCACAACAGAACCTCCAAAGGATGGGTTTCTAAAAGGTTTTACTCAACAGGCACCTGCAGGATTTTCAGAAGTCAGTCATGAGTACAAGAGATCACTCTTACCCACTACAACTACAAAGATGTAAAAGAATTAGAACACAAGGCCGTATAGATAATTTCAGACACTTTATCTGTATATGGATTTGCATATGCAGGATAGAAATAAAGGTCAAAATAAATATTCTTCAGTTAGTTATTTTTGGAGGCTTCTCTTGTGACCCAAAATAGCATTTTTTCTACTTCTTAAGTAATCTGCAGAAGACTTTGCTTATGAGGTGGCACATAGTTTCCCTGAAGCACCAGAAAGGGAACTGACTGCTGCTCCCAGGATATCAAGATGGATTCATAATATCTACAGCAATACCTATTCTGCAACCCCAAAGGTATCACAAGAGTTATGAAATGAAACAGATCTTCAGCCCTAGCTCCAACAGAAATCTAACATCAAAAGTAATCTGGACAGTACAGACATGAAGAATAAAATCTTGTCTTCTGCATTCTCTGCGGCAGTATGGCAGCAGAAGCGTCAAAATTAAGTAGAGAAATCATGTTTTAGTTGTGCAAAGAAAGGCAAGTGAGGAACATTCTTGTGTTTACATGATGCTTAGATAATGAGCTATAACTACATAAGGATCAAAGAATTAACTCACTAATTATGGATTTGGATAACCTGTAGCATTGCTTTTTCAGGACTGTTCCAGTGCTCATACTGCAATTTATGTGTTCGGGAGCAATATGGTTTGAGAGTTTTGACACACTAGCAGCACCGTCTCACTCAGCTTTCTGCTACTTGTCTTACAACAGGTTTCACGGTGGGCAAAATGTAGAAGACCTAAAAGTGAAGCCTGTAAAGGAGATAGAGGGTTGGTCCAGCTCCCTGGTTTGCTGCCAAACCCAGCCAGGCTGGCCAGCGAGGAATAGGACTGCAGTTTTCCTACCGTATTTCTTACTCACCGATTGTTCCCAGGTATTTTCAATGCCCAGGCTTTGCAGACTTCCTCAGTGAGAGAGGAGGAGGGGAACATTTTGAGGGTCTGCTTTTTTTCATAAGCTTCCTCCCAGCCTGGTGATAAGCCTGTTGTGGAAGCCTGTGCCCCCTTTGGTTGCAATCAGCATCAGCTCCTCAGAGAGGAGGAAGGACCCGGAGCCAGGTTATCAAGCAGCCTGCTCTCTGCAGCGATGGTCAAGCCACTATCAGGCCCCTGCCCCAGCCCCCAGCTGTCCGGCAGACACAGATGAAACAATGAGTGGTGCCGTGCAGAAATCTGCTCGGAAAAACTCCCTCTCTGCCTGTCTATCAGGGACGGGGCTTCCATGAATGCAACCATTATGTGTGCTTTAACTACCAGCCACGCGCTTGGTCCTGTTCCCAGCGAACCCAAAGGGAACGGTGTTATTGACTTAAGTGGGAGCAGAGGCAGGCCCTCCACAGCCTGGGGATCCAGCAGCTTGCCAGTGCCTCTCCAAGAGCGCTGTTCGTGAAGTCAGGGAGGCTGCTCCCTCTGACACGGATGTGTTTGCTGGGCTGAGCCAGCCCAGCTCCGCGGAGGCGCTGCGGGGGCCTGTGCCGTGTTCTGCTCCCTCGAGGAAAGGGGCTTGCTACCACAGCTTCCCCACAAATGTTTTGACAGAAGGGGCTCAGGACACGAGAGCACGGAGGCCAAGGCACGAGGCCACACCTGAGCAGCTAATATGCTCAGCTCAGCAGAAAGGATTCAAACAAACAACATATTCCTAAAATAATTTGCATCGGAACAAAGCTTTCTCACGAAGCTTGTGCTTCTGCAAGCCATGTATTTTCCTTGGCACTTCTCCAGGCTTAAAAGCAGATGTAAATGTTACCAAGGCTCAGATACAGCAACTTCTTCTCTCCTGACTGCCAGGGAAAGCTTACAGAAAATAACCAACAAAACTTTTACCATTTGAAATGGCAACGCCAACAGTCATTGATACAGAAATGGAAGAATGAATCGGGCATGGGAGTGAGAAGTGACTTCTTCCAAGCTGCTCTCAACTGGAAAGAGGGGGAGCAACGCAGCTGCAGACAAACCCTTAATAACTCCAAGTGTTAACGTGAAGGTGCATGTGCAGATGCACATCAACCAAAGGCTGCTTTTCCAACACTGCTTTCTGCAGCTTTCCCGTCCCTTGGTCAGCCTCCGGCTCCCTCCACCAGTGTCTGGCATCACTGAATGGGGCTGGAGCCGCTAAGGACTTCTCTGAAGGCACTGGACACTTTCTTGAAAGCCTGAGGCTCAAGGACCTCCCTGGAAATGTAAGTGCTAGCACTGAAAGAAAGCAAAGCTCCCTACTACATTTCACAGCATACCACAGCTAAGAGGTAGGCAGGTCTGCTCTGTGGGCAACTGCACACCTGGGGCTGCAGAAAACCGGGAAAGACACCTAGTCTGGTCATCTGTGCTTCTGGGGGCTTTCTTCTGGAGGGCCTCCTGGGAGACCCAATTCATCAAACTTGCTAGAAACAGCAAAATGCATTCCCGTGGGTGTGTGGTTTCGTGTAACAGGATCCCCCTCCAACCCAGACGTGCAAGTCCAACGAAGGTCTGACTCGAACGCATTACTTCAGCCCTCCCTTACTCATCGCCTACAGCCCAAGCCCCAAATGTTAACGACTCAGCGTGTTTTATCACAGTAGCATGTACACTTTCAATCATCATTAGAGACGAGGAGGGTCTAGGCTCAGGCACCACGCCAGGTTAAGTAAAACTTTCCATGAGGAAAGCTATTTGTTTTCTCCCAGAGCTGCGAGGCTTGGCCAAGAGGGAGGAAGGGAAAAGCTCACCCAAGCCAAAGGTGTAGACAGTGTTACTGGACTTTATAGACTACCTGCATGTTGTTCTAATGACATTTGGACTACTGGAAATCACTGGGTGAACTCAGGAGTTTTCAAAGGCATAATTGTGGCAGAGGCAGACTAAACTTAACGCCTTAAGAGCCAATCACTTTAATCATGAAGCTGAGATGCATGAAAAAGGATACATTTCAGCAAAAGAATAATTCTGTCTGCTATGGTTCCTGTTCAAATAAACTATATCACCAAACCACGTGCATTTCCAGAATATAGAGGAGTAAAAAAAGAACATATGGTTTAGACACAAAAAACTTTCATATATACTGTATAGGAGATATATGGACTTGTCAGACATCTAACGGCTCAACACTGTAAGCAATTCATGGGAATGACATTAGCAATAGCTCATATTACATCCAGGAGTTACAGCTTTTACTGCAAAAGTTATATTTAAAAGAGCCACGTTCAAAATGAAATGGCTGGCAGGACTGCAGCTTTCAGTAACACTCTACCTGTGGTTTTGCCACTTTTACATAGTTATTGGGGGCTTAATACTCCCAATTTACCTTTTCAGAGTAAAATACAAGTCGCAATGAGTGCATTCATTGGCATGGTGCTATAAAACTCACAGCTGTGCAAAGACAATCGCAAGAACAAAAGCCTTCTTGTTTTAGAAAAGATGATTATGTGGGTCTGATACTTTCTGCTAGCCACATATCCAAACATCAGATACCTTTGTTTATGGCCTGTGTATTTTCATCTTACTATGCAAAGATTTATAGATCTGATCAGGACAGAGACCTTCATGAAAGCATTCATGTGGAGAGGAGGAGGCTGAATTAATATACAAAACTTCAGACAGGAGATCTGTCTTTCAGATGCTGCTATTTCAGTTTTGGCTCCTACACAGGACTCAGGACATTCTGGAAAAATTTTTTTTCAACAGCATGTGGAACCCTGGCCTCATGGCCAGCAATGAGAGAGTGCTCCTGATTTCAACAAGGCTGCCACTGCATCTCAAAAGTTGAGATTAGAAGATAGGCCTTCAGTACTCCAGCACTGAGTAATCAAGTACCTTGATTAAAGAATACTTCAGGATGCTGCTTTACTTTCAATTACAAACTGCTGTTGTAAAGTTTTGTGCACTAATATAACAAATGTACAATACACCTTGAAATCTGCTGAGAATATAAGTAATACATTTTTTCCTGCTGGTATCAATGTGTTTCCCCCTTTCTTTTTTCAAAATAGCTTCATTTTCATTTGTAATGAAAACTACATTCTTTGATGTTTCTAAAGGCAGGAAATAATTTCACAAATGAGTGTCATTCTGCTGCAAGTAAAATATCTAATAGCTCGTGGGAATGCCAGTTACAACCTGAAAAATATTTCTTGGCATCATCCATCCTGGTGAAATGAAAGACTTGGAGCTCAGTTCTGTGTTTCACACAGGCTACACTAGGTCCAGGAAAGGGAAATGGGGATGAGGAAGGTGATTTCAAGTCACCTACAGCATCTCCTGTTGTGAGCCTGGCCAGTTCCCAGCTGCCTGGACATCCGGAAAGCTGTGTGAATTTCCACTCTCCTGCCTCTGGCTTCAGGTTTCTTCTACCACTAAGAAAAGCAGTTAAAATTCTGAAAAATTGCCTGAGCTGCCCTAGTCAGCACAAAAGAAGGAGGATTAGTTCAAGAGCAGACTAGCATAGCTTTTCACCCAAGTACTAGTTAGATAATTGCAGAGACAAGCACAATCAAAATATAATGATATCAAAGGACAGATTTTCACATCTGGTTCAAGGGACCAGGAAGAATTCTCATCAGCTTGTAGCTTCCCCAAACTATCCATCTCTTTCGACAATACTAATTCCACTTCACGTCTCAAAGGGCTGTATAGCAGACACATAAATACCTAAATAACATGTATTTTCTTAGAAGAAATTACAGCATGGACTGTACTAAAGAGGTCCCTCAAGCCTGTCTCCCTAATGACTTTCCATGAGCTCCAGCACCTAGCACCCCACACTCCTCCCAGGGTAGATCTGAAAGGCAAACATCACTTACTTAACCTTCACTGCCTAGGGCAGGAGTGGCACACGCACACGGAGACACCGTCAGTCCCAGCATCACCTGCCAGGGTGCCCCAGTGTCCTGCAGGTATCTAAAAGAGCTCCTGCTGCAGAGGACAGGACACCCTCCCCCTCTGCTAAGGACAATGGACTCTCGCAGAGGACAAAACCAGGCATATATGTCACGATTTCAACCTCTTTTAATCAAATTTTCCTGTGAAAGCAGCAAAGGTAGTCAGCCATAATCTTTGCTAAGAGGCTGAACTCAAAATGATTTGAAACGGGTGCTGGTATCCAAGCCAGATACCTTTCAGTATCAAGAGCACAGCCATAATATATCAGGTATCACTTTACGGCGTGAGTTTTAAATATGTTCTATATGTGGAATCACATATTCACATGCTGAAATGGACAGCACATTTAATGAGTAGCCCAGGTGGCTACTGTAGATTTTGATTTAAAATAAGATTGCCAAGACCAGAACTTACTTGCCAAAATGGAATTCTCTTCGTGTGCTCTCTTTATATTACTTCAGCTACCCACCTTTCACCAAAGCAGAAAAATGCCATATAAAGGATCTCTATTTATATAAATTAATTGACTGTTTTTTTCCATCCATACTTTGCAGTGTAAATGGTCTATATTTGGACATATTCCAGAACTAAAGGAATGAATATTACTTTGAAACCAAATGATTTCTGCTTATACTACTCCAAAACCGCTCTATGCATATTAAATACATAAATCATACCTTCCTAAAGTGGTAAACAAGTAACCAAAATTTTATCAGTTATAATCTGGGAAAATCAATTGGATATTTCATTTTTCTGGCAATCCCCTAAGTATGTTAGATGTCAATACCTCACATTTCTTAAATACTTTTAGATAAAAGTGGAGGTATTAAATAGCTACAAGATCCTGTGCAGATATACTTATTAAAGTGAGTGATGCTTTGAGAATTTAATTTTTAATGTCATTAAAATATTTCATTAATCAGGGATGAGGAAAAGTGTTATACTCAGAGTAGCTGGTGAGGGAAGCAGTTAAGTGCAACTGACCTGTCTCTGGCTTTCATATTGTTCACAAGTGCTACAGATATTCCACCCACTCCTCCAACAAGAAAACACTTAGAGGTGAATATACTAGTAATTAAAAATGGTGATACCTTCAAAAAGCTGCTATTTTAAAAAAAAAGTCAGGTACATGGAAAAACGAGTTGCTCCTATTTGGTACGAGCCACTCGCCAAAACTCACTTGTTTCACTGTCATGGTCAGAGGTGTGAATGAAACAGTACCAGGCACAGTACCAGGGCTGCTGCATCCATGCTTGGCCTTTTCCCTGCTGATCTCAGTGAGCAGCACCCCCTGGGACACCAGAAGCAATCACTGGTGGTTTCCAGGCAGTCACCAGAGTGGCCAGACTGCCCTTTGAGACTGTGAGAGGGAGCCCAGACGTCACCCTTCTGGAGCTGACAGGTGAAAGGGATTTTTAACCAAAACAGGATGAGTGTTTAGACAGTTGCTGGGGAGGAAAAGATCACATCAGAAGTGGCTTCAACTCCCACTTGCTCTGGCCTATTGGTGGGCTTCTGCCACCCAGAGTGACCTGGCAGCACCCCTCAACCCACAGCACAAGGCTTCTTGCCCCTCTCTTAAGGGCTGGATCCAGCTAGTGGACGTAGTTCCATGAGCTGACCCAACTGTGCAGATATTGCTATTTTGGGCAGGCTAATTTTCCAGTAGCCTGCTCTGCTGCTCCATAATCAATTGATATGACTTGAAGGAAGCAGCAAGAACATGGGACAGAGCAAGACAGATTGAGGCCACCCTTTCCATAGGAGCCTGCAGTTCCATCAGATTAAATGTCATGTGAAACCAACGTCTGCAGTGGTGGTGAAAACGCTGCCTTCATGAAATGCATACAGCATATACCTAAACAGGCTTCCAGCCTGACTCACAGCTTCATGCTCCTGTGCTGCATGTCTGAGGCACGCCAGAGCTCTGCATGGTTTGAACAGGGTGTCTTGGCCAGCACAAATCCTACAGGAAACACTTCCTGCCTTTAGCCCCTCGTTCAGATACTGAGACAATATAAAGAGGGTAGTAGTCCCCTTCAGATATACGTAGAGTGGATGACCTTTTCTTCAGGCAGTGAGATAAGGTTTAGATAGGAAAAGGCAGCTCATGTGGGTTGAGTTCCATCAGTGTGATCCCTAAGACAAACCTAAATATCATTTTAGCCATTTCTGATTGACTCCCTTAGAGGGAACTGGTGGTACTTAATTCACTGAACTACAAAGGCTTGGGCTTCTTCCTATTATATACTGTTATCAGGACTGTTCCATCTTTCTTGGTCTGTAGTTGTTGTGGTTAGCCACAGAAGGATTTCGAAAGCCTGCTGGATGCCAAAGGGAAGTATATCTGGATTTGGCTAGCTGAAGAGATCTCCAAAGTCAACCTCAGGTATCAGTGCAGATGTACATGGCAATTCTTCTACAATTAGTTCTGATCATCTGTTAGAGGACTGGCGTGCATGTGTGTCCAGAGAAGAGTGATGGAACAGAGATGAGGTTAAAGGCAAAACCATTTGTACTTTGTCAGAGAGAATGAGCATTGCTGAAAATACTAAAACCCCTCTCTCAGACTACATGGTAAGAAAGTTCCTCTGTTCCTCCACAAGAAACTTAAAACAGACATGGCTGAGGAGCTTCATGCACCCTTCATCCCATGTCTCCAGCAGGGACTAGCAAAAGGCAGCTTTCATGGTTCTGTCTGAGAAGAGGTTGCTAGATTTTTGAGAGGTAAGACAGGAAGGCTGCCCCTTTCTTGTGCTTTTCTTCAAAAGACAGCTACACACTAGGTTTAGATTTATCTAAATACTCCTCCTTACATAGATAAATTCTGTTTTTTCTCAAACCCAAAATTCTGGCAAGGCATGGCTTTTTTTTTGTTTGTGTACATTTCTCATTTAGCTTGTTGAAATCAAGCTCCTCGCAGCATAGGTAAGTGATAAAAATGCACACTGTGTGAAGAAAATCTTGTCAAAAAGATGTGTTGTGCAAAACTAGTGACCTTATCTCCTAATGAGGAAAAGTTCCCTAGAAATCTCTATCATGTAACCAGTAACAACTTCTGTGAAGAAAAATAATTTTTCTAGAGTTGAAAAGCAAAGAGCTGCTACTCAGGCTCCAGAACATTAATTTTGAATCCTAATTCAGTGATTAGCACGATGTTTAAAATAGAATGGCAAAATGTCCTTTTAAAAAAAAAAACAACAGTGCAATGAATTGTCCTGAAATTCTCCCTAAAGGACAATAACATTCAGATGTTCCTTGGCACCAATTAGTTTCAATGAAGCCGTTTAAGTGGCATTTCAATGAGTATGGTATGTTACATAAAATTTCGTGGCTATTGGAAAGGAATTCCCATTCTGCATTAAGGTAAGGGTCCAGAATACTACTGGGATACTTAGCAGCAAATGCTAAATCTCAGTTCAGTAAGGTCACATACTAAATTCCATATTTTCCCTTTTATTACATTCAACTAATAAATATTTGGGAACTAGGGTCTTACAGGTTTATCAAAGCATTTCAGCTTTTCACTGCTGCATGTAAAATATATATACATACAGAATCTTACAAAACCAGAAAAAGAAAAAAAAAATAAAAGAAAAGCAGCAGCAAGGCCACAATAAAAATGGGGAAAAAAGGTAGTCCTAAACATCAGATGCAAACAGACTGAAAAGTGACGCTGAAAGATACGCCTCCATTTTTAATTTGGGCCTTCTTATCTGAAGTAGAGCAGTTTAACATTTAGTTTCAGTGAACAGATTTGCACATCAGATGTTTCAATGGGATGTCAGATGGGACAATGTTAAATATGTTTTCACTGCAGCTCCACAGGTCACTGGCATGGGCATAAGCCAAGAACATACAGTTAAGATTATTACAACACAGCTATTGGTCATGCATCTAGAGCTCTATGCTAACTAACAACATTTAATGCTTAGATAATGGGGTTTCATTACTGCAAATGAAATGAAAGGGCCCTTTCCTGTATAAAGACAATCCAAGCAAAGTCCGTACCTTTCCACCAGGCTATTAACGGAACTTTTTTTTCCACCAGGATTCAAAAGAAGGGAGGCTTAAGGGAACTCACTGATAGAGCAACACGGTGAATGCAAACCTGTGCTGTGGAAGACTTACCATCATCCAGGTACATCTGGTCCAATTCCTCAGGTTCTCGCTTGATCGTTACAGGAATAGGGGCCAAATTATGATTACTTTCCTCATGCAACTCTGGCAATGACAGTGGTTGGGTTGTTGGAGACTCATTTCTGTGAACCTTCGGCAGTTGCTGCTGCTGTTGACCCATTATGGATGAGTGAGTTGGACTGCAGGACTGCAAATAGGTTGGCTCTTGGGTAACAGATGGAACTGGAGAAGAGGGACTGTTGGGATAGAGTGTTTGTTGATAACCAAGGGGACAGCTACTGCTCAGATGTTGACTCACCTGCGGCTGCAGCATGACGTGAGATGATTGCTCGGGGGGGCTTGGGTGCACAACTATAGACCTTGGCACTTCCTGTATGGTGGGGACACCTCCAGTGGGCTGCTGAAGTCCGAGGTGACCGTGGCCCGGGTTGGGGATGCACTTGTAAGGAGAGGATGAAAGGTCGTGCAGCTTGGGGCTTGCGTTGGGAGAAGGTGACATCACGGCGTTTCTCTGCTGACAGGAGGCGAAGCCGGCCACGAGGCACGAACCGGGATCAGGGGGCATCATGATCTGCTGATTGTAGTACGGTTTAGAGAGAGGGCTTAAGCCTTGGTTCATTGGTCCACAGGTTTGAGCAGGCTCATAGTCATCTGTGGGTTCTGTTTTTATAATTGGAACTGTTAAAAGAAAAAAGGTTTTAAATAAACATGAGTTGCGTATTGGTATGATCAAGTTGGCTTGTGGCTAGGATACCCTTTGCAAAACAAACAACGTCGTGAATAAGACTCTGTGTGTCTTTTGCCTAGTTCTCCCACCCTATAAAAAAAAATGAATGAGTCATCAGCACAAGAAAGTCACAGCTGGTTCTAATATTGAAAAGGACTATTTTCTTTGGACTCTCCTCCAGCACTAATGTGCTATAAAAATCTATTTGCAAATAGCTGTGCTTCAGTGGAAGCTTTGGACCCAAGGGCTCCATGGATTTGTAGTAATCAAGGCAAGAATTTTAACTTGGATAGACTACTGCATTTCTACAGCTACCGATGGCCCATTTGATAAATGTCTGTACACGCAGTAAACTGGAGCATAATAAGGTAGAGATGGGGCTTTTAGAGTTCAATGAAAATAAAGTTGCAAAGATATATGACAAAGTGCTATGTACAAGGAGTTTTCAATTATGAGGATATTTTTGAAAGAGTAGGATCTGATTTGTTTAGTTTTTTACATAATTGCAATTTCATTTTTGCTAATGCCAGCTCCTAACAAATGTTAGTCAGTCTCTGGCTACCAAGAAAAACTGATTCCTGTTTTAGACCTCTGCTTGCTCTACCCAGTGTCCCAAACAATGCCCTAACTGAGCTGTCACATCTCTAAAAACTACCAGAATGTGGACAGAAATGATTGTCGGTGAGCGTCAACTCAGTGGCAACAAATGCAAAGCTGCTTTCTCCAATCAAGGAAAGATCCTTTGTCAAATTGAGGCGTCTTTTCAACATTTGCTTTCTCTCTCAAATCAAAGAGAGGCATCTTTGAAGCTTCTCCTACAACAGATGCAGTACACAGCAAAACTGACCACATTCTTTGTCAGGAAAATTACAAATAACAGAGCCAAGCTAGACTGTAGATGTATTTTTTTTTCTAGTCAGATGTGCCTCTAATGCATACAACGATCCAGCATGGATGCATAGTGGCATTTATTTTCTTTCTAAAAAATTTCTGGTGACACTAGAGAATATTTTTCTTAATGTTCTAATAACTAACCCATTGTGGCACAAAGTCAATAATGAAACTCTTTTCACAACTCAGCTCAGATACATGTGTGTTGCACAAGTGTCTCTGACTGTATTTTTATTTGCATGTGTTTTACAAAACACTTACACATTTTCCAGCCATTTATTATGTTTGTGTATGAGTCTTTTTGAGCCCCTTAAAATGCACGTGTCCATCTGTACATATAAAACCTCCTTTAACACTCACAGATTTTGTTGGTGGTGAATGCACTTCACTACCCTTGTTTTACAGTCCCCGAGCCCCTTGTTAACTTTGTTCCTTTTATGTTCTTTTACATGTAGATGCTTGCAACACTTGTTTCAAGATTTCTAGCACCCCAGTAAAAACAGGTCCATATATGTAACAGATGCACAGGTGCTGCTCAAGACAAATAGGCTAGGTGTGATGGACTGTCATTAGATTTCTCATAATCTTATTTTCACCAGCTTGGGTGCTGCACACTGGCTAGCAGGTCTACTAATGCACTTGGTTGGAGAGAAACAGATTCCATGTTCAGTGACAGCTTGACAAAACCACTATCACACCCTTTAGGAAAATGCAAGACCGAAGAAATGCACCTAGATAAACACAGCAACTCAGATATTGTAAGAAAATACCTTTAACAAGTTCCTGAGCTTGCAAATATTCTCACATGTTTTATATTAGGTTCACTGTGCTAGCACTAACCACAGCACAGCTGGAAATATGATGGTTGTTGAACACTGAATTTTCCCAATATATCACTGTTATAGAAACACCTGTGCTAAATAATTCCACGCTCAACCACTGGCAATACAATTCCAATAAACCCTGGAGTTGTCTGACTTGTTATAACCCAGGGAAGGATTATAGCCCTGGTGGCAGGCAGGCTGGAGGCTTTACAGAAGACAGGTTCCTGATCTCAGGCTGGCTTTTCATTGTAGCTCTTCTGCAGTACACCATTGCACTTTATTGTCACTTCAGTTTGAGTTTTCTCTTTAAAAAAGCAATGCCACGGGGTCCATTTGAAGGTCTGGTTAGTGGCCATGAATATTGCTAGATTTTTTTTGTGTGTTGCTACACTGAAATACACATACTGCAGCCAATGGAGGACCACCAGTAAGTCATGCTCTGCATGAGGTGAAGGACTGATGGGTGGCAGGAATTCTATTCCACACCTGTTAGTCCAAAATCTCACTTGGAGATGGTGACAGCAGCCAAAGACACTCCTGCTGCCTACAAATTCAGAGGGAATACAGAGACTGGTCAGGGCTAGTCAGGGTTGTTTTGCTTTGAGCTAATACTTATGGGCATCAGTTATTTCATGTAATGGGAAACAAACTGTCTTTAAATGGACAAATAATACCTTCACTAATGCTTAGAGCTGCCTGAACTTGTTCAACTGAACTGTTTTCATTACCTTTTAAAATGTGTTTTTTCAACACAGTAAAGAAATTCAGACATTGCTCTGTTTCATATATTTTGTTTGTATGCTAATCTCATCACTAGAATAAGTATCACACCAGAAGAGAGAAGAAGTATTCCTGCTGAAATGGTGAAGGGATTTGCATCTCACTTTTCTGTGTTTTGCCAGCTGCATAGCCATGAACCCTGTACAGAGCGAGTGCAAGCATCATACAGACTGGGATGGCAGCCACTCAACTCCCCTAAAAAACCAGCAAAGATCTTCATGAGGTACCAGTTTGGAGAAAGGAGGTCTGAAAGACTTTTTTTTTCCCAAGAAGAAACCATTACTAATGATCCAGATGACCTGGAATCAGACCTGTAAAGCTGAGCATGTCAGAAGAAACAGAAGACTTTAACATTTTCCTTCCAGCCAGATCTCAGCTTAAGTATTTTACATGAATAACTGTAGTACTTGACTTGTGGAGGACGCAATACCACAAATTGCTACATTACATCAGTTAATGGCTTGTTTATGCTACTCTGTCCTATTACCTGCTTCTCCCCAGCCTATGTATCTTCAACAAGCAAAGTAACAAAGGCCAGAAATCTTTGCCAATGTTTGTATTTGCAAACAACTCAAACTACCTGTGGGTCTGACCTGGTCATTCTGAAAATACCAATAATAATAAATATTAATAAAGTATCGATTTTGATTGTATCAGAAGTCGGTGTAAACCACCTTACATTTTTTCATTGAAAGGGCAATTGTTTTCTTCCACTTTTCAATGGACTTTAGAGGCCCCAAAGTAAGAGTGATGGGTATTTCAAGGCACACCTCCCCAAACCAATGCAAGAACAGCCTGTAACTGTATTCAGTGGCTACCCACTTACCATCACAGTGTCTATGGTGTAACTCAAACACTGTAATGGGGCCACAAGGAACTAACACATCCTCACCCATTGTCTCACTGGCTTCTGGGGGACTGAGATGCTCAGCTGGTGTGGGCAACTGCACCTGACTTGGAACTTGACACAAACCTTAGTAGTCACCTGCACCGTTTTCTCCTAGATAAGGAAATCATAGAATACCCTGACTGGGAAGGGAGCCTCAAGGATCAAGTCCAAATCAGGGCTCTGCACAGGACAACCCTAGGCAGTTCACAGGGGAACCCTCTGCACAAGACAACACAGAGGACAGCACTGCTCACAGGCCAGCTTGTGTTACCACTTATCTACTGACTCATGCCTGATGAACTGCCAGACTTTACAAAACCAAGACTGAAAAAGGGGGTTTGAGCCCTTTTATACATGCCCATGGAGGCATGGTAAGCTAGCTGTCAAAACACACATCCACTTCCATTGTCACTGACTTCCACAAGTGAATATTTCACAGAGGGAGATGCAATGTGATATAGGCAGCACCACTAATTTTCCCAGCATTAATATTTAACAGAGAACAGAATTAGCCTAACTTCTAGCCCAAATATTTCAAATCTTGAATGACTTGGTAACACCCTGCCAGCTAAAAGAGACACTCCTAGTCAGTCACAGAGCAGGCCTGGGCTGGCAATTAACTGCAAAGCCCTACAGCTGTTCAGAACCTGTGAGCACTTTCAGCAGAAACAGTCACTTCTTAAATCCAGGAGAGCCAAACCAAACAGCAACAATCATTCTGTCTCAGAACTGCACTGTAGTGCTGAGGTAGCCCCCAGTCTTGCAGACTCTCAGCTGGCTAAAACAAAAAACAGTGACTGAATTTTTGATACACTGAGATTCACCTATAATAAACTGCAGCAATGAAGCCAGAATTTGTGAAATTGTAAACACAAAAGATGAGACTCAGAAGCAACATTATTCATTTAAGAGTGCTGAAGAATCTGGTCCTTACCCTAAAAGGGTAAAAAGGAATGCAAGTTTGGTACAGTGAAGTTTTTAATGCCTGTTACTTCACAATGCACAAGGTCAGCTGACAGATGGTTTTGAACGGTTCTTGATTTTGAATATTAAAATATGACAGAAGTCACTGTTCTAAATTAGTCTGATAAGCAAATTAATTTCAAATTGGTTTTCAAGGGGTTGGTGATGCCTTCTTAGGCTCTGAACTCATGTCATTATGTCATCTAATTTAATATGAAGTTCTGAGAACCACACATTGGCAGCAGCCCTAGCTATAAATCAAAGCTTCTTACTCAGAGAGATCAGGGTTATGACATCATACCAAGGCACTGGTGGAAGACAATGGTCCTTCTGTGTGTGTCTGAATCTGGGAGAAATATTTCAGCCAATTCTGCAAGCCCACATTTCAATGAAAGGCCTTTCTAGCAGGTAAAAAGTTAATATATCAAACCTAGAAGAAAAATAATAAATCATGCACATTCAGTAAAGGGAGTCAGAAAGTGCTCAGATATATACTATACATATTTTTTGACAATTCTAACAAGTGTTTGCTTTTGCACTTTAGCAATCCAGATGGGTTTTAAAACTTGTTTTATTTTTTTGGGGGGGAGGAATGTTATTCGAATATGTGAACTGAAAAAATAAAATCTTATCAATTAAACAGATGTTTATCCTGATTAACATTTAACTATCAAATTTCCATGTAGTATTATCAGTGTAGACATTTATGGCACTAAAATATATTTATTTTACCCTTAAGTTTGATTGAACTTATCCAACAAAATAGCTTCCTTTCATGGTGCAGACTATGATGTAGTTCCCTGGCACCTGCACACAGATTTTAGCTAAGAGTATGAAAATCAAAACACTACTTTTTTCATCATGTGCACACACCCGTTTCTTCAACTTCTGGACTATGTCTGGCTATTGGTAAGAATTTGGGATGGGACTTTAAAGGAGAGCTGAGGAGTTAGCTATCTAAATCTCCATTACTGAGCTGAGCTCTGAAAGGCCATTTGTGCCTTTGAAATCCTTCCTTGTCAGTCAGTTTTGATACTGGCAGCACACCTTCAGAAGACACTGCACTGGTGACCTCAGGTCCTGTCTCTGCTTTGCTGCTGGTTGACCAGAGACTAATTAGGGATGTGGATGCATCTCCATGTGCAGTTTAGCCCCTCTGGATTTGTGCAAAGACAAAATCCTGGCTGCTGCGGCGCTGGCCGGATCCAGCATACTTGAGGCCTCACCCCTTGTTCTGACTGTGGAGCAGCTGGTGCTGGGGAGAGGCGAGGGGCTGGCTGCCCTCACAAAACATAATCCCTGTTTCAGTAACACCCGAGCAGCATGGCTGAGCAAAACTTCCTGAAATTCTCTGCCAAGACATGTGCAGCAGTGGCAACCTCCGAGACAAGGCACGAGCGCTCAGTCCCAGGGATCTTGTGAGACAGTCAACTACAGGGACCTGTGCAGATGCTGTCTGTGAACTCGGTGTTTTCCCCAGGCACCTCTTAAGCCAAAACACTTTTAAAGGTCAAGCTGCTATCAAGCCTTTGGTTTTAGTTACTAAATCCAGTGCACGGTGACTCAGACACAAAGGAAGCCTCCTGCCATCATGACACTGCAGGGAGCGCATGTGTGTGTGCACCTTTATTTGCACAAGTATCTGAACTCGCCCTCTCTTGCTTGTACACTACTACTGGTGCTACTCATCAGGAGGCCTAACTCTAAACCATGCCTGCCTCCCTGCCAGCCCTTTTTTGGGTTTTGTGTATAGATTTTTACAGGTTCAGATGAATATGTACATTTTTATACAAGAATAGCTCGGGGAGATGGAAACCTTGTGCATACACCTCACCACATAATCTCGGACAGTGACATTATCTGATCTGGAAGTGCTTTCTAGCTAACTCATTTGCTAAATGCTTCTCAACAGCTGTTAAATATTAGGTTATTTTACACATATTTATGAGACAGAAGATTATATATGGTAGCTTGTTGCATGCCCTACTAAATCAGGTGGGGAGACGTAGGAGGTAGGTGGAGGGGATTTTGGGTTGCGCTAGTACAGAAAATTATGCATTAACTTTCTTTCAAAAGAAAGAGATAAAAATTCTAAAAAGGCACAATTTTTCACCATAACACTTTGTTCAATCCTGCAGTGTTGAATAGGAATATCAAGTCCTGTGATATGCCCACTTGGGCTGCTCTACTGCTGCTTCCACAGTGTGGTGCAGCACCTGGCTCCACTGCAGCCTTCAACTGGACATTTAACTGTGCACAACACCCAGTCTGCACCAGCCAAGGCTATGTCACCTCTGTCAGATGTTAAAATCCTCTGGGCTGAGGTCTGTTTTGATGATGCTACACAACATTACACCACCAGTGCTGACTATCCCTGCTTGCATGTGAAATCACTGGAAAGCAAGGCAAGGAGTCCTCAAAATGCTCATGCAGAGGAGTTCAATGACCAAAACTACAGGCTGGGGTTTTTTTCATCTGAAGGAGAATATTTGAAAACTGAGGTACTGACAAAAGATAATTTTATGCACTGGAAGTTAACTGTTAGGAGTGATCATTGCTGATGGTCAGACACAGCCACGGGCCTCTACAGAGCACTTGTCCACCCCTGCCTTTCTCAGGGCAATCACACAGGTGATGCTCTTTCCTGGCCGCCCAGGTGAAGATGGAGCAGCACAGAGAGGCCGTGTTCTTCATATGCCTCTCCACACAGATGAAGACAGACTCTGTGTGCAGGTCAGATGTGGCTGCCTGGGCTGACTGCTGAGAATGGATGTCACCTGGGTGAAGTGTGGGCAATGCAGGAAGCGTGGGCAGCTCCAGTGGGCACCCAGCACCCGAGGGTGTAATGCTGGTGAGCGCAACACGGGCCTCCTCTGCTCCTCCACACACCTCCCATGGCTCCTGGATGGGAGTGGAGGGGCTGATGATGAACTTTGTGATTGTCATAAATGAGAACAGGACTCTGACAAAATCTCATCTGTTTTTAGTTACTCTGCTAAATGTCAAAATTAACAATCAGCCACTGAGTAGCCAAAACGAAATAAACTGTGTCAGTGTATAGTGTAAAAATGAGTAACTGTGATTCCTATTTTCACCTAAAATAAAAGTCCTCTGGGCCCAACCTTTCACCTGTCCCTTCTGTTGCCCTGTCCTGCCATGTGCTGGCTTTGCAGCAGTCCAGATGCTCCTGGGGATGAAAACACCTCCAGCAGGTCCGAGGCTCCAAGCCTGACTCAGCCACGCTCCGTCCCTTGTTGAGGCACTGCTGAGGGGATATTCCACCAGGGACAGGTTGTGGTCCCTGCACAACACAGGCCCTGCATTGGCCCTGCTCCCCCAGCAGCCCCCAGATCACCATCATTTGCATAAAGGACCAGGCTCATAATTTTGCCAACCTCAAGCAGGAAACTTCAACAAATACCGAGAGGTGAGAGGTGTCAGGAGATGATCAGCACAAGCCACATGCTGTGTCACATTAGAGTGGCAACACTTTGCATCCTCATTTCTGCTAAGGGGCCTGATGTCATCTTTTAACTTGGGGAGTGAGGTGTGGGGGGAAGGGCTGAGGCGAAACAGAGGCATGGCTCCTCAATGCAGCCATGGGGAAAGTGTTGTTACACCCATCTGTATGGTGGGCAGGGGATAATTTTGGAGCACAGGCAGTAAGTCAGGAGAATGCTGACATCAATATGCCGTGGGCAGCACACACCCTTTTCAGATGTACACCAAGGCGTGGTCCTGCAGGGAGTGGGGATATCCTACGATGAGATATCCTACGGTTCTATTCTACACTGTTAAGAGCTTCACTTCCGTGCCACTGGGCTGTAAACCACAACACTGAGGCACATCTAGTCACCACAGGCAGGCTCTCAGCACAGCTACACACCCACAGATTCAAAGGACTTCCATCCCCACCAAGTCACTGTGGCCAGGTTTTCAGAGGAGCTCAACATCTCAGAGACTTGTGCAGATGACTGCAGGGAGGCAAAGGAAGTGCAGAAAAGCTGTATCTGTGAGTGAAGGCTGTGCAGTGGAAATATGGCCCTGTGGGTAGTGAATGCATCTCAAAGTAAAAGTTACCCAGAATATCAACACCATTTTAATAAATACCAGAAGCAATGAAATGATCTTTTAATAATGCTTTAACAATTAAGAAGCCTGACAGAAACAGAAACTGGAAATACTTTATCATCAACTCTTTGCAAAAGTGTATTTTTCATTCCAGTAGAAGAAACACATCAACTTTCCTTTTCCTTTTTATTAAATATTTCCTGGACAAACTAGCCTGTCTTTGGTTAGTCAAATATCACTACTAATAAAATATCACTCTAAATAAAATTCAAAGGAAAACTTTCCTGTGTTCAACATTCTTGGTATCAATACTCGTTGGATAACAGAAAACATAGAGAGCACTCACTCCTATCTGCAAAAATAAGTTCTTGACCACATTTCCTCTATTTTTTTGTACCTACTTAAAAGAAATCTAAACAGACAGAAATCTAATCCTTATCATTCATTGTTTAAAGTCTTCTGAGCAGGAGAACTTCTTCAGCTTTCTTAGATGAAAAGACAGGATTTGGAATCACAGCATACATGCCTGTGTTCTTCTTCAGACTCTCCGGGTTAGTTTAACCCTGAAACGTGGTTTTCCAGAATGTTCTGCTGTACATAACAGACCTGCAGAGCCCCCTGCATGGAGCCACAGCAATGGAGGCACTTTAAAAGCTGAACATCCAAGGGTCACTGCTCACTGTGCTCTGCTCAGACTCCTGACTGCAGTGTCTGGTCCAGAGCCTTTCTCCTCAAATTTTGATGGGATGTGGCAATGCAAAATGCATCAGTACTTACCATATGAGCTACAGGAATTCACCTGTGCCAGAATGGTATGGAAACTACTTATATTTCTGCACCAGGCATGTCTGTGGAGGAGTCTCAAGAGCCTACAAGGCTGCAGGCTCCAGGACAAAACTGATATGCAATTGCTCAGTGATAATGTATCATTGAAGTAACGCTAAAAAAAATCGACATTACAGTCATTTCTGTACAATATAAGCTAATACAGGATTCAGGAGTTGCTCAAATTTAGCAGAACAGTAAATCAAAATTTCAATTAAAAGTGGATTATGAGTACTTAGGTTTACAGTCTATCCCAAGACAAAGACTTAAGCAAGCCCGTTTTCAAGACTTTGGCTCCTTTTGCAAAGCGTCTACTTTCTGTTTTGCTTTGTTATTTAAACTTTTCATTTACAGAGCAGTAAGATTTTCATTTTTACAGCAGTTTTTTTATTTCTGAAGCAGAATTTCATCTTCACCAAGTAAGTCCCTGCTCTGCCAAACACTTGAGCTAACAGAGGGAAGGTACAATCCTGCCACATCTCTGCAGCACAGGAGAAGCCCTGCGGTGGTGAAATAACACTGCTGGAGATGGCAGCTTGTGCTGGCTGCATGTCACAGAGCTGTACTCCATGGAGATGCTATAGAACCATCCATGGGAGGTGGGATGAGTGAGGTCACGTGTCCCTGGATCCACTGGCTGTTTTCCCCTAGGGAATGAGGAGAAATAGGAGCTACAGGAAAAACCCCCTACTGCCCCGCAGTGGGGGTGGGAGCTGCACAGCGAGCCCATGGCTCTCCCACTGCTCTGCGAGTGCCCACACCCACCCCGGGAGCACAGCCAGGGGGTTCACATAACATTTAGGCTTTAGTCCACATTTGGTATTTTGTTTTGGCACAGTCCAGTTGAGCTGTAAAATATATATCTGATGCGCATCATGAAGCTTTTAAAAGCTCCCTCACACAAAAATACCTGCAAAACTACAGTAGGCACTGAAATGCAGCAATTGATTAGTCCTAAAGCACAGAAGAAGAAGAAGCAGCAGTTTACAGGATACCTCTGTATGTGTAAAACCACATGTTACACTTCATGATCACTCTGACATTCGCTCGTCAAAACCCTCCACCTTCTCTGTTAGTAGGATTTGTTTAAACAACAGACAACGTGTTACCTGGGCCAAAATCCTGCTTATCTCATCTACATTTTTTTACACTGATCACCCAGTGGTTCTTGACTCAGGTAATTTTTTCTGCATGAGATAAACTTTGGTTTTCTACAATGCCTTGAAGCAGTAAAAGAATGTTGTGACTGAAATCAAATGAAGCCTAAAATGACTCCTAGAAATACAGCAGCATAAATGACTGATTCAATCGCTGTACGTGGTTTCTAGATACACAGCAGAGGTGATTGTATCTATCTTTGAAAGGCATGATGGGAAAAAAATACCAGCCACAGAAGGGCAAAACCTTACAGCTGTAACACAGGCATTACAACACAAGCATAATAAAAACATACTATACTATTAACTCTGATGATTGCAGAAGCACATTCGCTTTTACCACTGTTATGGGAGAGGCTGCAAAGAACGCAACATGTTTTTCAATTACATGCACATATACATATGTATTAGGAGAATGTGAATGGAGAACTAAATAGGAATGGAAAGAATATTTACTAGGAATACCTGCTTTCCTTTACCCTACCCTGGTGTTACAATTTTTCTTTCAGGTTTCATCACACTGAAATGAAATATTTCACTTGAATTTAAATTGGTGCAACAGACTAAACAAGATTACTAATGTTTTCAACAATTATCATAATTAAAGATGTCTTTCCAGAATAAAGCCTAGGCTGGTTCCCTGTTGTCACTAAGTCTGCTGTCACTAATATGTATTCCCATCTCTTCGCAGCAAATGTTCCAAACACAGAATAGTGATAGCATAAACCAACTCTGCAGGAGTGCACACTATTCCCAGGGTTTAGAATACAATGGTAAAAAAAGGTCTTGGTAAAGGCTGGGGGAAGATGCTGCTTAATAAACGGACAGCAGCTAAGAAGAGGCCTGAATCTGAAATATTTATGAGGGTAACTTGGGTGACAAGGCAATACCTAATTGCCTCTACAACTGATTTTTGTTGCTGAAAAGTATTGTGGAAGAGAATAACAACTCTTTTTCTTTCCAATTTAAGAGATGAACAGTCTTTAAATGTACAGACATCCCCACTGGGAATGAAGTTTGCATAAGTAGGCTGATTCAGTGAAGCATAGCTACACAGAACATATGCAATAAGCACTCCGTTGCCATGTCAGGTTTCCTGTACTCTTGTTTTTAATTTAAGTCCCAATAAAAGTGCATGCATGCTAACTGGGTGAAATTCTGAATGTGTACTTTAAGGGATTTCACCTACAAAAAGTTAGCATGTCTCTTCAAGTCATGTGACTTGAATATTGCTTTGTTGGTATTTCCCACAGAAGGATTATTTTTGCTTGGAAACTCTACAAAAAATCATAGCTTAATAATTTTTTCTAAATCCTCTTGCTTCCCAAACAACAACAACAACAACAAAAAACACCCTTCTTTTCCTACTTTCCCCCAAACAGTGTTCTTGGTAAAAAAAGCTATTTCAAATAATAATTAAAAAAAAAAATCTAAATTTACTATTAAAATCTTCATACAAGCCTGCTTGGGATTCAGCTATCATGAGTGACTTTATTGTCACTTCACAGCTACCAATATAAACTCAAAAAGAAAAAAATGCCACACATTTCTGAACATTTCCCATCCATGAAGCATTTTACATGGAGCACTCCGATCTCTACCCACGTTGTCCATCTTAATTTTCACTCTGTTCAAGGCAGCAAGGTCTGAGATCTGCAAGGGGAATCCACACACCACCTCCAGCTCAGAGCCCAGCATGCTTAAAATATTGTGGTGTGAATTTAGAAATGTTATTTGAATGCAATTTACCCTCTGGGGTTAGAAAGTCAGACCAAGGGTTGACAGCAGCTTAGCAGAGAGCTCAGTGCCTTCACAAATGCCTGAGTTCATGCTGTGGCTCTTCAGCTCCCGAAAGCAGAAGTCCTTGTTTCAACAGGTCTCTGCCACCAATGCAAATGGAAACAATCTGCATTGTCTCGTGTGGGCAGCAGAGACAAAGGCAGCTCTCCTGGATTTATTCTCACTCTCATAGCACCACGTCTATTTCCAAAACATTCTAATTACGAAAGAATTATTAGAACCATGTATGATCATTATCTCTCACTTTTACTAGCAGAGATAAGGAATTTGTTTTGTTACCATTAGCAGGAAGATAGGTGAAAAGCTGGTACTGGCTCCTCTTTCTTTTCCCATTGCAGACATAGAAGTTGACCTGAACAGGGCTGGTAATTCTCTGGTTGCGGAAAGGTGGTATCTCAACCACCAATGAATTCTGCAAAAGCAACAAATCAGAAAGTCACGGCACAACTAAGACAGTCTAGGTGTACAATGGTATGGAAAAATTAACCCCAAGAAGGAAGAAAAACACTCTCCGAAGGGAAACTGGTGGGCTTTGTGGGCAAGGATAGCTTCCCACCAACCCCAGCATCCTTGCCAAGGACTCTAGAAGTAGGGAAAGTGTTTCAGCATGGCTCAGATCTTTACAAAATTACTAGCCCTCACTTCTTCCCTTTGGACAGCAAATATGATACTGCATATGGACAAGGCTCTATCCAGCCTGCCTCTGTCAAGAATCTGGGACCACAATCAAATTGTGGTCTCTAACTCAGCAGGAGAAAGCACAACGGCTCGGTTGGCAGGTCATCCCTGATATATCTGAACCTAACAATATTTCCTTTGAAAGACATTAGGACAGCATTACTCAAATATTTCCATTTTCCACAGTGAAATATATTTTTATATAACAACTCAGGGAGTTTTAAGCACGCTAGCTTCTGTGGATGGGAGAGTCACTGTTGCAAGCACATCTAGTGCAACATGAAAAAGGGCTGGAGAATGTGTAGATGATCTTCCACTGCCAGAAACCAAATACTCCAGCATGGGGCTAAGGAATGACTTAGCTTCTAGGGCATCAGGGCTCAGACATACGCGCAGTGAATCTGCTATGACCATCAAAACCTCCCTTGGCGCTTTTTGAAAGAGTAACAGGGAATTCTCTTCTTAGCATTTGGCCTGAATTCAGCCAAGATCTTTAAATGTTTGCCTGCAGTTTTGCCAGTATTGCATACTCCTGCAGACGTGGAATAGTGGATGTACTTCCCACTTAGAGTCACGGCTGAGAGAGCCGCACTTCTCCAATGTGGAGCTGATCTCCTGTGAGGGGACTCATGTTTCTCCTGCTGAAGATAGAGGAAAGCCAAGGAAAATGATCAGAAATTGCTTTGGGAGCAGCGGAAAGAACTGACCCAGCAAGACAGAAGATGAGCAGATGGAACTGGCCCATCCCGGACAATGAAAAAATATTTTCCAAATGGTCTCTCCTACTTTTGGGACAGCTTCCAGTGAAGGCTTTTTACCCCATGCTCACGTTAAAGAAAGATTTCCAGGAGGGGAGGCCTAAGTACTTGTTCTGTTTCAGCGCCAAAGCCTTGGAAATCCCTCTTTAGTAACAGTACTGGAGAAGGCAATATATATTTTTCATCTTGATGTTAAAATATTTAAGGCAGACTTACTGGCTTGCACATTTCTTTGTCGGTTTTGGCTTCCATTTCCCACACATGGTGACCATCTAAAAGACAAAAGAAAAAGATATCTAGTTCTTTCCTTTTTTCCTTTCCCAAGCCAAGAAAGGAACAACTTTCACAAAAACAATCTCTTTGAAGGGGTACTGCATATGGGAAAAGGAGCTCCCACAAAGCATTGCCCAAAGTGTTGCCCAACTAAGACACCATCGGGGTCACCTCTGACAGGAGCCCCTTCAGCTTTTCTGAAGGCAAGAACCACAAACCAGAGTGCATGATGCCATGATAGGGGGGAGCCCCTGGGAGGGAGTTTGCTCTGCCACTAGCCTGGACAAAATATGCAACTGTTCTACATTCTCAACTTGCTGAACTTTCAGACAACAATACTGCTACTTATGAGGCCCTTTGAACACTATCTAGGCTCTAAGTCATATTCAATATTAATATTAAACAATACAAAAAGTGAGGTAGCATTAAGGAAGCTACTCAGCCATGCAGGATTTGATTTTATTATACTCCTAGTCTGGCTTGTCATAATTCTGCTACTTGGGTCAAAAGGCAAGGTCATAGGCTTAGAAACACAGCTTTAGACTCCATTTTGAAGGTGGTTTTGTTCAGCTACAGTAGTCCCACTTCTGGAGCTGCTTGGGTCCTCCAAATCTACTGAATTTCTGTTTTCAAGCAAACATAGATTTAAGCCACAACTATAACTTTTTCTGGGAACATGTCTTTTGAAAGAAACTGGCTTTGTCTGGTCATTTTTCCTGCACATTACTGATACAGAAATCACTGGAAAACAAAGTGGGCTTTAATTTCCTTGCATCTTCAGACCTCAATAGGAAAGAAACAAGCAAAATAATACAGAATGTAAGGTTTCCATTCTGCAGGCCTAGAAAAACACAAATGAAAGGCCATAAGCAGACTTCTGGATAAGCTGGACAGTGGAGACACATGCAGCTTCATAGGTCCCACCACTGTCAGATGTTACCAAAATGAAGGGGAAACAGATACTTTTGTCATCGCTTTTGTACATTTATTGCAGCATTGGGACATGCAAATGCAAATATTAGTTATTTTGAACTTCATCACGTGGATGTGGGCCTGCCTTAGAAAAACAGCCCTCGGAAAGATAAAAGAGTGAATGGCACTTTTTCTCTTCTCTTCGCTTTCATGGCCAGGATGGAGGTGACGCATTTAGAACTGCCTGATTTATTACAAATGTCTGTAAATAATATTTTTGTGTACGGCTGTCCTACTGTGAAAGGAATGCTGCTGAGGGACTATCCCTGGCGATTGTTTTAATGTCCAAAACCCCTTTTTCTTAAATGTATGGAAAGAAGCACAACATGAAGGCTGCAGCACAAATACCACAGTGAATTTGGCAGGTTTACCCATAGGAAAACAATTAGCAGTTCTACTCTCAGTTTCTTCCTACATTTTTACTGGTGATGCTGGAAGAGGAATCCCTTTAATTGGTACTGCCACGTTCAGCTGCAGGGAGAGAAGGAGCAGCCAGACTGTGCTTGAGACTGGAGAGTGCCAGAATTGAAGTAGGCTTCTTGGGAGGACTGGTGATCACTTCACAATTTATCCAACAGATGCTTCCCCTGGGCTGTCAGTAGAAAACCCTGACCAAAATTCGGCAAGCCAGGACACATCCTCTGTCTGGGAGCAGCCTCCTTTATCTCCAGCCTCTGTAGCACTCCCTCCCTGCCCCTAATTAATTCAATCAGCTATAAAAGCAACACAACACTGACACTCTCACCCTTTTTGTGAAGTGTAGGAACTTCTGCTTTGGAAGGGGTTTGCTGGGCTGTTTTTTTTTTAAAACCTACAGACGTCCAGACTAGTAGTTAACATGTGTTCAATTTGCCTTTGTAAATGGATTACCAGAAGTTCAGGTTTTTTGCTATGTTTAATTTGTGCTTTGCAAGAAGAACGATCTGATTCAGGTTTCTGGTTTTTATTTCCTGCTGATATTTCAGGAAAATTCAAAATGACTCCATCTCCAGCTATTCTTTCAATTATTTCATGCAGCACTGCCTTTATGCATTTTAAAAATTTTTATAATGACAAAAGGAGTTTGCTCAGAAATATTTTAGATGCTGTAATCTAAACTATTAGAAAAAATAAAAAATCCAGAGCTGTGGCTTGTCTTTGGAAGCTAAGAAGAACAATATGGATTTTGCTCCAAGAAATTCCCTTGGGACTGTCCAGACCATCAGCAACTGAGGGGAAAGGGAAGAGAAAGAAGAAGCAGGGAATAGACAACTCATTAACAGCTAGTGACATTTCATTAAAAAAAAAAAACACAGGGAGCAAAAGTTGTTATGAAGCAAGAGACCAAAAAAAAAAAGCCAGAAAGAAAGAAAGACAATTCCTCATATTACGTCTGGTGAACCAAGAGGGAAATCTCAACGCCCACGGACTGGGACCAGCTCCAGGAGGGAAACCTTAGACCACTACGTCAACCTTTTACAGTAAACATGTTTTGCAGGTTTAATTTCAGTTGAGCTGAAATTAAAAAAAGAAAAAAAGGAAAAAAAAAGGAATAATGGCTTTGGAATGGTTTGTGGGAGCCCTAAGCCTCAAGATAGTCTGCCTATGCCAGAGAAAATGGTTTTGCCCCAGTGCCCATCCGCCGGTGAGCCTGGTGAGCAGGCGGGATGCCGCCTCCTGTCAGCGTGTGCTGGAGGAGTGAGGGCTGCTCGCCCACAAAAGTTTCCATTGTACGCCTGCCACATCTGCAGCAACGCGCCTGGTCTGGGCCCGAGGCAACTCCCTCCTGGCCGCCAGCCAACCCAAGTACACCAGAGCAATTTATACCTTTCCAAAATGCAAATAATTCAAATTACAGACATAACACAAAGCTGAAGCAGACACATTTCAGGCATTCCCGTTAAAGTTTGCTCTCTGGAATTACCGTACCCAAATGGGCAGTTGTTATACGGGGGGGTGGGGGGGCGATGGAGTCAGGAGAGGAAGGAGAGGAGGAGGCACGAAGGAAAAGGGAGAAAACGGCTTTTCCAAAGGTCTTATTTCACTCCCTTTCATTTCACTATTTACTTTTACAAAGTAATAAGAAGTGTCTTCTCCAAACCAAATGCCTGGCTTTGTTTAGGCGTTTTTAAGATTTATAGTGCAATATTTTGAAGAGAAAGACAGTTCTTTATATAGCTAAAAAGTTGGGTCAAGGTATTATACTGGTGTCTTACATTTTGTGAGGGCTTTTTTACCAAATGGAAATAAACCCAAAACATCCATGCACAGAGAGCCAGGGCTGCAGAAGCCCTGCAGAGTCCCTGTTGGAGTGCCCTGCTCCCTTACTGCCAGCAGCAACAGCCATTAACCTGACAGAGCCAAGGCTTCAAGGGGGAACCACGCAAGGGCTGGATGAATGACCCTCAAAATCCCTCCTCCTCCAAAGAGAGTGGCAGTGCTGGGGGAAGGAATGCTCTCGCCCGTTCTGCACAGGCTGGAGGCTGTGCTGACAGGTGGCCATCAGCACTACTGCCAGCTAAGACACCAGGTTGGTCAGGAAGCCTGACATTTACAGACCCATCCCTGTTATTTATAGCCATCCCTGCTCCGTGTGTGCCTCACCACCATCCGCTTCTGCCTTGTTTTCTTCGTCGCTGTGAAACTCGAAGCACCTGGGATTGCTAATGACGAAAATGCTGTGAACCCACATGTTATTGGGGGTGGATTTTCAGCTCTGCAAGGCATAAACACCCTGTTTTAACATGGGGTAGCTGAACGGTGAATGGGTCTTTGTAGCCTGCTCTTATCGGCCGCTCGCTCCGGTGTTGAAGGAAACTGCGCACAAGTCCAGAAGTAAAAATACTCTAATTCATCAGGGAATTCCCTGCAGTATGAGTCACCAAGCGGCTTCCCCACCACACCCAGCTACAAGATTTCCACATAAAAAGGCACTGTAAAGGTCTGTTTTAACACAGAAGCAGGGTTGAAAAGTAGTTGAATAAATCTAGCAGATTCAGTTATTCACCCATAGAGCCTTGCAGACCATGGCATACAAATTTTCCTCATGGAAGAGCAACACAAAGAGCTGTAAAGACTTTCCACAGACATTTTTGTAGCATCTTCCCCACAGCATTGCCAATCCAGAGAGATCCCCTAGGGTTTCTAGGGCTGGATTTACCTTTGTGTCTCAGGGAACTGCAACCATAGTGTCAGGGGTTTGCAAGCTCAAAACAATCAAACTACCAGCATAACTTTCCAAAATGATGGATTGCAGAAAGGGGGAAGAATATACAAATGCAAAAAACCCTAAGCTTGGAAGCTCAGGAGGGTATAACTTCTGGCAACCACTTAAGTATTATGCCTCTATGAAATAGGCATAATGGGAACATTCAGATATATTTAAGTGATTCCACTTTACTGCAGGAGATTAAAACAGTCTATATTCTTTAGTGGACTTGTGTTCACTTGAGATATGAGAAGAATAGACATTATGTAGGATTTCACTGCCGATACACAGGGTACATTTTATATTCTTCCAGTCTGTGCTTCAACACAGTTTGACTGCACTGGCTGCACTATAAACCTGTTTTTAAATTAATATTTTCAAAGTAAAATGGTGAAACAAGCCCTACCCTCCCAAAGGAACCCACTACTTGATTAATGTGTTGTGAGATTACCCTGAACAATAATTCCTATGTTACAGCCCAGATTACTTTAACATGTCCACAACAGGCAGGGCACAGATGCAATGCAGAATCACTTTGAGGTGCTCTGCAAAGGCTGTCTGCCCTCGTATTTGGCTCCAACAATGCATATTTAAATCCCTGAGGAACTAAGAATTTGAAAGCTTTCAACTTGCACTACTACCCTTCTCCCCTGGTGAGCGCCCTCCTGACACTGAGAGGACTGATCTGTGAAGATGTTCAGAAGGAATGGATGGGTTTCTGTGCAAAGAAGAGGATGAAGACTATGGCAAAGTCTCATAATTCAGACTTAAGAGTTATCCACTTCTCTGCAGAGATGCCATCAGCTTCCAGAGGAAGGGCAAGTTGGACTGGCAATGAAAGAGGCAAGGAGGAAGCTCTGTTGCTTGGAGGGCAGCACTCCCCAGGGCAGTCCTGGGCACAACCCACTGGTATCATCTCATCAGCTGGCACTTATGGGTTGGCATGGGTGTACTGCTGTCAGATTTTGCAGGAGCAGCAGCCTTTTGGATTTGAGGATACCACAAGCAGCCAGGGCAGTTTTCTCAGCTGGCCCTACAGCTGTCTTGCTGCAAACAATGTTTTTCCAGCTGGACACCAGCAAGGCAGGGGATCCCACCAAGTGGGTGGAATTCTGTAGCTATCCTTATACACTGGTGTACATCTTAAACACATTTACAAGGGTCAGGCACTAAGGAGGAACCAACACCAGCCAAGTAGTCTGACATGGGATGTACAGGGAAGATGGGGAAAGAGAGCAATGAAACATTCAGAAAGAGTGTGTGCTAGTAGAAAGCAATATCTGAATTGTAAGTGGCCAGGACCTTTGTTTTGATCTCCTCAGTGGCACTTGCTCTCCTGAGATGTCAGCCTTTTAGGGACCTGTGAGCAGTGAGATGCCTCCTAGTCCCAGAGCCACCTTCAGAGCAGCTCTACCTCCCGGTGCAGCTCCAGCTGGTGCCATGGCCTGCCTACTGCTCAGCACGGTGTCCCTGACTGTCTCTCCAGCCACCCTCATCTCTATTCTTTGCTCTCACACCACTTTTGCTATGAGACCACACAACTGGTCTGATTTTCACTAACTTTATTTCCCTCTTCCATGCCAGGAAGTCCCCCAGACATTCTTCTGCCCTCCTCACAGCCTGCTGTGCTGCTACAGAGACTTCCCCACAGCTTTGCTCCCCATCCCTGGCATGCCTTCTGGCATGCCTCTGTCCATGTGCGGCAGGGCTCAGGCACAACTGACCTATTTTTGTTTCCACATCAAAGGTGCTGTATTTGTTGGTGTCTTCTCATAAGCATTTTTTGCAGCATATATATTTTGTCCACTCCTTCAGCTACACATTTTTGCAGTATTGAGTTGAGCGCTATGTAGACTTAGGTCTGTTTGCCATCAATATGATACTCTCAAGTTACTTTTTCTCCCTTCTCTACCTTGAATTAACAATACAAATGTCATGCAGGGAGCAGGTGTAAAAATCCAGCCCAAAATGGATCTTACCGTACTTTGGAGTCAGCGCCAGGCACGCGCTTCCTCTCTGGCTGCTCAGCTGGGCAAGCCAAAAGCTGAGGGACTCACTTTGCCTGAATGGTGAGGCCTTTTTAGCTGCCTTTTACCACAGTATGTCTAACAGACGCAATTATTCTGAGTTCCAGTGTTTGCAAATGAACTGTAATTTCAGTCCAGGTAATTAAAAGGAGGCATAGTGCTGACAACTGACAGATTGAGGTTTGTTTTGAGCCAAAACCATTGGAAAGACCTGCCAGATACTATTTTCAGCAGAATGGAAGCTGGTTGTGCAATTTGTGCTCTCTGGCACCTCCCCCTATTCAAATTATCATTGGTTTGAGGGTTTTATTTAATAACTTTAAGTAATTCCAGGTCTAAGACACACAACTTCCAAGTAAAACTGCAGCTTGACATCCCTGAAAAACCTCTCTAGAGCAGGCAGGTCAAGCAAAGCACACCCAGCACAGCCACCCACCAGCAGTCATGACAGCACTTCACTCTGGTTTTGATTACATTCACGTCATCTCCTTGTCTTCACAATTTTACTTTCCTCTGGGAAACTCTAGTAGGCTGAACCTGTGACTCTGCAGCTGAAACTGAGTAAAATATTCCTGGTCCATCTTCTTCATTCTAATCTGTCTCATATTTTCTCAGACTATTGGAGTAACAAACCTCACAGCCAGTTTAAATCAAGCTCCAAATTTTTCTTCCATGAACAACTCTTTTCCTCTACTTCTGTGCTGGATGCCAACACCACCACCTGTACTATAGCTACTTCTAGTTATTTCTCATCTTAAGATGCAAATTTGATCTAAATGCCTTTAAATCTTCCTTTTTCATTATTTTTTGAGGCACAAACACTTCAAACACTTCAAACTTATGTATGACCACAACTTCTCAACTTCCAGAAACTTCCCATTATGGCAACTCCTTGTGACGTTTTGGCAGATACTTTTAAAGAGCATTTTTTTTTATATCTCATTGTCCCCCTCATGACCCTTTTCTCGTTTCTCTTGTCCAAGAAGGTCAGGCTAAATATTAGAGGTCCCTCCTGCTATCCTTTGGTTTTCTGCCTTGACATCAGCATCTCAGCAACAAGGCACACTTTGGAAACAATCTATCTCTCTATTCCAGTCTTAAATGTCATTGTATTTTCTTCTACATTGAAGGTATAATCTTACTTCCTTAGCAGACCTAAAAGGAACATGCTCCTCCTCTTCCCTCAACTCTCTCTACATTTCCTGTGCTACGCATCTGAGACAAAAACCAATTTTTAATGATGTCAGGAAAGCAACAAGAGACTAGTTGTCATTTTCCAAAAGAGGTAGGCATTCCCTCCAAAACCAAACAACTTTGAAGGCATCCCCTTGCATTGGTTTATGTAGCAAGGTCTGGCTAGTGGCTGTGCTGCAGGGGTGGAGAAGATTCCCAAAGCTGCCCCCATGTCTGACAGAACCAGTTCCTGATGGCTCCAAGACGGACCCTGAGCTGGCCAAACCTGAGCCCATCAGCAAAGCTGGTGGAACCTCCCTGCCAACATAATTAAAAAGGGAAAAAACCCTGCAGCAGCTGTGAGAGAGGAGTGAGAATAAGTGAGAGGAACACCCCTGCAGACCCCCCCAATAGTGAATGAGGGGGAGGAGGCGCTCCAGCAGTCAGAACAGAGATTCCCCCCACAGCCCATGGAGACAACCACATGAGAGCAGAGATCCACATGTAGCCAGTCAGAGCCCATGCTCCCGGCAGGAGCTGCAGCCTGTGAAGGGGAGCCCAGGCAGAAGCAGGTTTTCTCACAGGAATGATGGCTGCAGGGCACCCATGCCGAAGCAGGCTCTTCCTGAAGGACAGACCCTCGTGGAGAAGACTCATGCTGAAGACGTACATGAAGGACTGTCTGCCAGGGGAGGACCTCACACTGGAGCAAGGGAACAGTACGGGAAGGAAGCAATGGTAAAGAGGAGCTGTTATGGACTGACTAAAGCCTCCATTCCCTGATCCTCTGCGCCACTCAGGGAGAGGAATTAGAAGTCAGGAATGACGGAGTGAAGTTGAGCTTGGGAAGGGATGCGGGGTAAAGGTGGTTTTCAGTTTTACCTTTGTTTTTGACTATCCTACTCTATTTTAAATTGACAATAAATTGCCTCCCCCAAGTGGAGCCCGTTTTGCCTGTAACAGTAACTGATATGCAATCTCCCTGTCTTTACTTTGCCCCATGAGATTTTTCATCTTCTTATTTTCTCCCCCCGGTCCTGTTGAGGAGGGGGAGTGAGAGACCTGCTTGGTGGGCACCTGGCAGCCAGCCAAGGTCAACCTACCATACTTCTTTCCTCCTCTGTCTTTAGGCACCGATCACTTCATTAGACTCTCAGATTTCTTGTAAGGGCTGTGAATTCCTGTGTATTTGGACAGACAGTCCTACTGGAACAGTAACAGTAAAAACTATTTGAAATCTTGTGCTAGTTGTAAAAGTTCAGAGACAAAGCTTTGATTGCACAGATACAGCTGCTTGAAGCCACTTAGTCTGGAAAATATGAAAAAATGAACTTAAAGCATTCAGCCACATTTTCTATAATAATAAAAAATTTACAGGATTACTCTGACAAGTGACTTTTGAGACCACTTGGTCATTCCTTATTTCTTTATTGTCCACAGTAAGTATCTGTGATTGATTGATCTCATTCTTCACTGTGAGAGCAACACCCTGGATGAGGGTTGCTGCTGCTGACACCATCTCATGTGTATGGCTGCCGTCCCACTCTGTCTTCACCATTCCCTAGACTAAACAGCCAGGAAAAACTGAAACGTGCTGACATTTCCTACAAGCTGCATCACCACTCCTCCGTGCGCGTGAAAGGGTTCCACCATCAAATGACTCCAGCATCTGATGACACAATTCGCCTAAGGATATCTATTTCTGGGCAGTGGCCAGAAACCCCTTCAGCTATCAATACATCTCTAGGATCTAGGTTCAAGTGACCTTCACATGAACTCCATGCTCCCTACTTGTGTGCCTTTGAAGTTTCCAGTTTATCTAGTTTCCCAAATTGTTAACCTCACTGCGCATGAGTCAGCATGCAATTGCACACTGCCAACTGGAACGTGTGTCCTGAACTTGGATAAACAGACAGATAAAGACAAAATTAAGTAGTATCTGTCTATCTGACTAGAGGGGGGAGGAGAGTCTTGCCACTTGCTTATTTATTATGTGAGCTACAGTATGATTACTGGTGTGAAACATGACCCCTTTTTGGCCAGTTGCCCCCCAAACTGCTACTGGCAATGGAAAGAGCAATGGAAAGATCTCTGAGAATGTGAGATCTTTTACCATGTGAAGCTCTGCCAAGACTCAGGTCACCCATCTCACCATCACATCACATCACGTCAGAACAAACTCCAAACCCTAAGCTCCACAGTGTATCCGAGTCAAACCAAAAAGCCCACATGCTTCCTCAACACATCCGTTCCATTCACATGCCACTCAAATGTTTTGTCAACATATCACTTTCCAGAACTTTATGTAAGTTTTGCTGAAGCTAAAGGACTGTGTTTGAGTTACCTGCCATGTCACAAGGTAAATCCTGCTCACACAACATGTGGGAAACAGAACTGAATTTATAAAACTGACAATTGTACCTTAAGACAGCAAATGATTGATTCTAGTTTTTGCCAGAGACAGAGAAATTTGAGAGGAACAAAAAACCTGTGAAGTGCTAGAGTGGACAGTTACATTCATCCAGCGTCCTTCTTTTCTATATCACATTTTTCTTGTGCAAAAATTCAGCTGACTGAGCTTGACCACACATCTAACAGGAGGCAAACTGTTAAGTTTTCCCATCTGAAATATTCACAGAAAGCTATGATTTCCTTTGGCATAAATATATTTTTAAAAAATTGTATTAGTGATTTCACCCAGTTATCTTTCATCTGCTCTAGTTATAACTACTGCACATCAACACCTTCATGTTCTAAGAGTAAAACCTGTTCAGCAGGGAGGAGGAACAGTTTTGACAGAAATGTCAAATTAGTGTAATTTAAAAAAATAAATGTCAAATGGTGTAATTTAAAAAAATAAAAACAACAGCAGAATGAAGAATTTGAAGCAATAACTAAATCTGAAAAGCTTCCTAATTGTTTGATAATATTAAAAGAGAAAAATCCCTGGAGGAAATGTTGCTTACAGGTGTTTTATTTCACCATCTTTCAGGAACTTTGAGTGTCAAAGACTTTGGGTACAATAGCTGAGGATACTATGCAGTTAGGTTACAGAACTGTGTAGGTGCCAGGATTACTGTTAAAGTCTGAGTAACCAACAAATTGTTCAAAACCATTGAAGTCTCTAAGGCTGGAGTTATTCAGAGATACTGTGAACACTACAAATGTCCATCAAAGAGAGTGATGCATCTTTAGGGAGGGGCATTTGTTACAGGGAAGATTAGACATGGCCTTTGACCAGGACAAAGTGGCCCTCAACATTAACAGCCCAAAGTACCAAAGTCAGTGTTATTTGAGAAACTAATCCCATAGTGAAGTTGGGTGTTACATTTCTGCCTTTTCACTCTTTAAAACCCTTGCTCCGAGCTCTCGTCACTAAGCACAAAAGCAAAGAAATGGGTTTGGAGCTCTCACTTAATTAGTGGCAACTCAACCCAATGATAATTAATAACAACAATACATCCAATGACCATTTCTGCCCATAGGTCACAAATTGATTATAAAGATTTCGTCAGTTTAACCTGATCTTTTAGGTATGTCTAGACTTGGCCAAATCTGTGAAGTCTGGAAATACTTGAGCTAGTTCCAGTGTTAAAAGCTACAAGAGCGAGGAGTGATTTTTGAGCAAGGAGGGATTTTCAGGGTAGATTAACTATTTCAGATCTCAATATGAGACTTCTTCTAACCCCCAAAACACTCTTTTTATCCCAAAATATCCTACAGCATTCCAGGAACTATAGTCCATAATTTACCATAATGCAAATAAAAATACAAACCCATCATTTTCCTGTGCATTACCCCTTGGGATACTGGGTGTGTGTCTCATCACTGAGCTTTCACTCATCAGCTACAGGATACATTTTGTGGACTGAGGGATGAAAACCAGGATTTTTTCAGTGCAGTGAACAGTTTTATAGGTCACTGATCATAATCTGATATACTAAGAGCCAGCATCTGGTTGTTTTGGTTAGTTAGGGTTTTGTGGTGCTTTGTGTTTAGTAACTGATTACCTTAAAAAAATTAGCTTTGAAAAGTGTTTGCAGAAAGTGTTATCAAAAAAAGGTTGCTGATAGATATGCAATCCCTAAAACACACTCTTCAAGCATCTCTGCTTTTTCTGAACTCCCCTCAAGACTTTTGTTGCCTTTTTGTTGCCTGGTACATCTATTATCTACAAATAAAATAAAAAGTTTTAAAATTTTAAGTAACTAAATCAGTCTTTTTATAATTCCAGATCATGATCCGTGCAGATGCACACGTTAACAGGAAGCATTTTCACTCCTAGCCAAACACTTCCTGCCATAGCTAACAAACACCAATTTAATTTCACCTACTTTTGTAACTAAAATGCACACCTTACTGCCACAGAAACACCCAGCCTACATGGCAGACATCAAGGGACCTGGCCAGTAAGGAGTTGCAGACTTTTCAATATTTTAAAAAGTACTGATTCTTCTGGTGAGAAACAGACTGGTGTTGGCCATCCTCAACACGGCACTCAACAACCATGACATGCACAAGACACTTCTGAACCTCAGGAAGAGAAATGCGTGACCACAAAGAGAGACAGAAAGTGAAAGGAGATAAGAAAAAAAAATATTAGTGTAATTTTTAAGCATCAAAGTCATTGTGGGACTCTGCAGTGTAAGGAAATTCTGAATTTAAAAGAATTCAGAATTTGAATTAAATTGAACCTCTCGAAGTACATTTAACATTTGCATTTTTACTACGACTAGGTTTCTTCGACATTTTACACCATTGCTCATCACTGGAAAATATGGTCTGATGTGCAAGCAACAGACTATTGTCCAAAATCTGGCAAAATAAAGCCTCCCATCAACACCTAAGAACTATTTTATGGTAGAATCTTGAGCAAATTTTAGTCCACTTCTGAACACTCATTATTTATCAAAGGGGTGCCTGCTGCCTGACTTCACCATGAGGGGTTCTCCTTCTAGAGAAGGTCCTCACAGTGCTTCTCCTGTGGTTCTTTCAGTGTGCCATGCCTTCCCCCCCCCCCCCCCCCCCCCCCGGATACCTCATTTTCCCTGTGTGAGACACAGTCACAGGGCTGCAGAGTTTGTTTGTCATACACTTCTTGGCTGAACAGCAGCTAGCAAGGGGTTAAGCTAAAAGCAGGAAGCCATTGCCGCCCCTGCAGAAAGATTGATTTGATCATTCTTCAGGGATTCCCTCTCGTATGAGTCACTGCTCAGACTGACTCCCCCACCAAAGGAGGCCAGGATAATGCCATTCCTCCAGGGACTACAACAGCTGAGGGCTAGCCCTGAAGACTGAAAGCTTGGGACTCATGCTTGGAAAAACATTCAGCAGACCACAATGCACTGAGCAGACTTAGGGAAAGCTGGGGAAAAAAAGGCAAACAAAAAGTCTTCTCAAACTCCTTTCGTTGTCCAATTAAGTATGCAGACTAGGAGGAATTAGACAAGCTCCCCGAGACTGCCTCCCAGCTTGGGGACTCTGCCTGAGTAAGGACTGAAGACATGAGTTGACGTAGCACAATATTTAAATTTTATACAAAAGATACATTCTCTTTATGAGCACAACGATCTATTACTTTGATCTATTACTCTGTAATAGCTGTGTTTGGCTGCTACCTACTAGGAACGTGATTAACATTCCAAATTCAAAAACAAAAGTTGTAACAGCAGCAAAACTAATGAATGTCTCCAGCTAATCACAGAGGTTCATAACCAGTGCTCTAAGAGAAAGAGAAACTATGCTGGTGTTCCTTCTCTTGACCTACTTTCACTGATGTTCAAGAGCTGAAAGGGAAAGAAACACCCCATGCTGATTTACAAAAGTGAAGGCTGCTAATGCTTGTTCATTTGACATTAAATACAGTGACTGTTCAAAAATCCAGCCAGAGCAGTCTGCCACTAAGGTAATGATACATTGCTCTTGTTTGCTTCCGATGCATCGAGCTGCGTGAGGCAGCATAGCACACAAACCATGGAAGCCTTAAAAATTCTCAGCCCAGATTAGCCAGCAGCTTTGCTTTTTGTGTGTCATTTCTACTGACACAATTATTGCATCTCCTGGAGATGCTACACTCTGACTCTAAGGGCTCAGCCTCTGCAGGCTGTACTGCCCTGCAACTGCAATAAATGTACAGTGAGACTATTAAAAAAGGCAGAACCTTAAATTCTGTAATTGAAAGCTATGCAGTGAATATCCTGCTTTTAGTGCACCTAATGTAGTATAGGAATATAGGAGTAGGGAGACAGCGTTCAGCACAGTGGTAATACACACAGCAAACAGCAACACAATCACAATCCTTCAAAAAGCCATACTTAAAATTTTCCAACTCAAAAAAGGAAGAGGAAAGGAAATAAGTATTAAGGAAGGCACCCTTTAATGTGGTTTCCTTCTTGTAATGAGACAGATTGAGGACTCTTGACATGTCACACTAACCCAGTTCTGTGCAGCAAAGGAAGTTTAAAGTAAAGTAGGCATTAACTTTCTTCCCCCCTGGGGGGAACACAGAGAACAGAATTCGGGTTTTTTTCAATTGCAATACCACCTTTTTCCTATTTTTTTTAACTTTCTTAGGAAACAAAAAAGGATGTTTCTGCTGATGTCGCAGCCACATCCCCACCATGTGTGCTGCAGTGTTTGGGGTTCACAGGAATGTGCCAACTGGCTCTCCCCAAGAAGCCAAGGCATTACCTCTGCCCAGGCACTTTTGGCAACTTAAACTTCATGAACCCAGGATTCTGTTGGGGAGTCTTCTGCTTTTGTCCTGAGCTTGCTCAGCCCAAAGACTTGTGTGTCTTTGCCTCCAGAGCCTCCCCTGCTCTCCCTGCCATCCTGCCCCATGGCCCAGGTTCCTGTGGTGCTGGTAGGGGCCGTGGGCAGGAGAGCAGCGTGGGAACCTCGTGGGCATAAAGGGTTAAACAGGCACAGTGTCAAAGCTGGTGCAGCGCCTGAGGAGTGCCCAAGATTGTTTTAAGTTCGGGGTGGGGGTGGGGGGCTCAGCCGGCAGCTGAGGAATTCATAGCTTGTGCCAGCGCCAGGGAAACCCTTTCCAAAACAAGACTCAGAACTATCCTTAGCAGTCTCGTTTCAGGGCCTGACTTTGACTCCCAGCTCCACTGCCACCGCTTATTCCCGTGGGGGGGCATTCACACCCACTGGGCACTGTCACCCTGTGATCCACCGCTCCTGCAGGCACATCCTGCCCCAGCCCCAGCTCCCACTCCATGCCATTTTCCCTGGTTCAGCATGGCCTGCAACTCTTCTCCAGGAGAACCAGTCCCACCACTGCAGCGCTGCAGGAGCAGTGCTGGGCGAGAGGAAGTTGTGTTCAGTCCTACCCCCAGTCCTCCAGGTAAACCTGACCTCCAAATGAATGTGTGTGCTCCAAGTCCTCCTCAGCCAGCACCTTGTAAATGCCACAGGAGACAAAGGTGCACACACACCTGCAGCAGCACAAATTACAGAAATGTTTTAGAAGATACACTGTACTGCAGGCTTTAGGGGGCCATGGCGCCAGAGATTTCAAACCCCTCTCACAGGTCCTGACTGCTACACTCATGATTTGCTACAATAAACAAATGCCAAAGGTTGACTTTCAATGTCTCTATTGTCTACCTGTAACTACAGCTGTCACAGTGTGAAACCTCAGCATTAGGCACGGCTCAGATCCTTTCCACAGCTTTGCCCAGTGACATGGAAAACATATTATGTGCAGAAGAAAATGTCATTACCATATTTGTGCTTTCATCATTTGACACAAACGCGGTGGGGGGAAGGCAGATTGGAGTCTAGATTGAAAAGACATACCTGGTGCTTTCTCCACAAAGATGACTTTGGAGTCTTGCAGAAAGTTATGACCAGTCAGTACCATTTTTTTCCCTCCAGTAACAGGAAAACTGTCGGTACTTTGCTTCTCCACCAGAGGCAGTTCTTGGGCAGATCTCTGAGCTGGAGAGTTATAAAGAAGATTCAAAAAAAAACCAACAACAAAAAAAACGTAACCACGAACACACAAAAAAGTAAATACTGCATTAGCAAGTAACTTAATGCTTACCCTCATAAGATAAGCTGAGTTTGATACAGAAACAAAGAAAGGTCACAAGGTTTACAGGAAACATGGTTCATTTTCAAGTGCTTTGATTGTAAACAATAGCGTTAAAACAGCAGTACAGATTCAAAAGACTCACAAGAACAGGGGTTTTAAAACTCAGCTTGATATGCACTACATCAGAAAGTGTATTTTAATGGAAATTCATTTATTTTAAATAATTTCCTCTCCCTCTATATGCTGTGTGTTTACAAGGCACACATGACAAGGTAATCGCGCATGTCCAAAATTTGTTTCAGTCAACGTACACCCTATTGTCAATTCTGCAAACTGTCTTGTAGCAGCAGCAGCAGCCATGGCCCTTCTGATCCAGCAGCAGCTCACACTTTAGAAAGAGTATTTCCAAATGAACCTGAGTGCCCAAGCACACAGGATCATGTAAACTGAATCTGGTACTCTTGTGGCACAAATTTTATCCCCCCTCAACTGTGGGACATGAAGAGAGCGCTGCTTCAAGGGACAATGTGACATTTTATCCAGATTATATGGTTCCTTCTGGTGTCACATGCACTAAGAATTGTATGAAGTTTTTGGCACCAGTTTAATCTGCACTGGAAACAACACCAGCAGTTATTTTTTCTCCTGTTTTCCACTTCTTTCAGCAGGCATGTGCCATGCTTTTGCTCATTATGCAACACTCAAAGCAGCACTACCCTGACACAAATCCAATCAGCCTCACATTGAGTGGTTCCTTGAGCTTGGCACTTTTGCACAGACCAGTTCAGGATAGATTCAAATTGTGCCTTATCCTGCTGCGTAGCAACTGAAAAGCTCTCATAAACTTCAATTGCAGGATGAAACCATGACTCCCCACATTTTTGCTTTGCCCTCCAACATGAATGGAGCTAGGAATGGTCAAGTCTTCCTCTCCATTCCCTCTGCCAGACCCCACTCCTCACATACCTGCCAGATGTCAAGTTTCCCCCCTTACTCTGTCAGCATCAGAAAGATCCACTTTGTGAATGGAATTCAACAAAAAATTGTTTCAGTGCATCCAGACAATCAAAATAGAATTGGGAGTTAGACTGAAATTCAGCTTCCACCACTTATGCTGGACTGTTAAAGCTACGCAAAGCAGATACGTTTTGTTTTGTGTGGGGAAGGCTGATGAAGCTTAGAGAGCAAAAATGATATAGGTATCTTTGAAGGGTGTCCCAGTGTATCTGATAAAACAGAGGCTGTTCATTTAAAGAGACCCCAGCACAAAAACCTGGTTTCTGGAGGTTTTCTGAAGCCTCAGGCCAGTGTGTCAGCTTTAGTATATTGCTAGCTCTTTATCAAAGGGGCTGGGGTTTTCTTTGTTGGGTTTTTGCTTTACGATGGGGAAATAGAGTGAACAGGTAATGAGAGATGCTTTCCAAAACTTCTACAGCAGTTATCTTTATGATAAGGAGTCACCAAAACCAAAGGCCCTGTCCCTCCCAGGTTCTACTATGAGCTTAACTGTTCTTGTAAGTGTGTGTTTTTCTACAGCACTCAATGCACAAAGCAATGCATTTTTTCCTAAGACACGGATATTGTGTTCTCAATGTAAACCATGTACTTTTGGAAAGCAGATTAAAGGTCACTAACTAGACAGGTAAAGCAAAACCAATGTAGAACATGTTGGCATGGACCGACCGCACACGGGGCAGAAAAGTTAAAAACTGTTCAAAAGGCATGTGGACATGGCAGTGCTGAGCTAATAGTGATCTTAGACATCTTTTTCAACCTTATTGATTAAAAGATTTTCTGATAATATCCAGCAAGAGGAGGATGTTTGTTGCTACTTACAGCACTCGATGGGGTTGGAGGCTACTTGCAAGGAGAGGGTCCTGCCATTGGCCTGTGGGATATGAACCCTGAAGACCAGACGCACACGCGTGTTCTTACGACCGATGTCCGTCTCTCCCTTGCGCAGCTCGATGTCAGAGTTTCGGAGCTTTAATATCCCAGCGCAGTCGATGCTATCCAAAAGAAAACACAGGGCAATTCAATTCACTTCAAGAGAACTTCAGGAAGACATGAGCGTGCAATATCTTATCTCTCTCCTGCATCAGGCACAGCCCAATGAGCAGGCTGAACGCAGCAGACTTTGTTTAGTACTTGCACTCCCAAGCAGCTGAGTTGCGGCTATCGGTAGCAGTGGGTAGTGGCTGCTCTAAAGAACACAAATTTAGGATGCTACCTCAGTTCTCAGAGGAAGAAAATCTAAAGGATCCTTCCTCCCCAACACATCCTATAAGGAATGTAGTTAAAGATAAACCAAAGCCCAAAGAAACAGTGAGACTAGGAAAGTCAGTGGGATTCGACAGCAGTTGAGAAACTGTTACTAACCTAGAATGCCAGGCTACTTAAAATTTTACTTGTTACAACTAATGTAGACAAAAATCTGACAAGATTTTCAATCTAGGTTGAAGTCCTGAAATTCTTATTAATGAGCAAAGCTCTCCCTGAGGTCAGTTCTCCTGTCAGTTTGTTTGTATTTCAATGAGTTGGAAATACTCCCAAGCTGAGCGCTGAGCTGAAGTTCTGCATGAAAAAAACTAAACTCAGAGTCCTCTTCTCACAGTAGGGAAAAACGTGCTTTTCATCAGATACAACTACTATGATTTCTGGCCTCACTCTCTTTTTTAGTTTTTTAACTTTGGTTTTATCCTGGATGAGTTTACAAGCCAGGATTTTTGTCAAAGAATATTTCAACAGAAGAAGCTCCCAGAGCAAAAGACATATAAACATATGCACTCAAAAACCCACTGCAAAAATACCTCTGCTTTGGCCATGACTACAAAGGCTACATGGCAATTACTTTTGGGTACTGGTCTCTGGCGTGCATTTTATTACATTGAGTATGCATAGTTAACTTTATTTTGCATTCAAAGAGTTTAATTCCCCCTCCAGACCTTTGAAGCTCTTCTTCTGAAGCAAACTGCAAATAAGCACTATGGCAGCACGGTTTTGATCTGCATTTTTTCTCAAGTATGGATTTCAGAATTTTAAAAATGCCCTTGCTGATATGATCAAAGAAACTAATGAAAGTATTAAAGATTCCCAACAATGCATATTAGCAGGTGAAGCCATAAGAATTCTGTAAGAATTACATAAGAATTCTTATACTCTGTATAAGCATACAGAGTATTTGTACCCATGTGAAAATTCTATGTAAAGATCCTTAAGGTATGGAAGAAATGGTGCATTTCTCCATTTTGTCTCTCCTACAGCAACACTTGTAAACTGAATAATTATTGATGTACAATTCATACCCAAATGTTCAGAGAAGAAAAAGTATTTAAATTCAAGCTTGTAAAGTCATGGACATTGAAATCCGAAGTCAATAGGAGCAGCTAAATGTGCAAAAGTTTAAATGGGCAGATGATCTCTGGTGTTTCACTGAATCAAGGCCTGAATATAAAGTGTGAGAAAAGTCCTTGGCTCCTAATTTCAATTCACATGAGGTTTTAGACTACTGACATGTAAGGCCTTTATATGCCAAAGCATTGTTTGTGATTCTTGAGTGAGCTGTACCACAGTCTGGCACACATGCCACAAAAATATTCAGCTTGGCTCCCAAATGGTGTAATTTACCTTTATTTTAGGGAAAAAGATGAATGAAATGGTAATAAAGTTCCTAGATGGCCAAAAACGTGATTCAAACTGGATAAATAGAGTGCCAAATAAATACTGTGTGGGTACAAACTAGTGAAATTTCCTTAACCCCAATGCAGCCCTACCGACTTCTGATGGCAGCAAACAGGGCCAATAATTCTGAAGGCTTGTCATGACTTTTAACACAATGCACTGAGAGAGATCCTCAGGTCTTGAGTGATCACTCTAAGCCCAGCTGGCAATGCAGCTAAACATATTCTGGCTCTTCTATTTACATGAGGTACTCCAGGGCATGTTGTACATGACGCTGCAAACCAGCCTCTAATAACCACTATGTGTGAAAGGACTTCAGGTGTCTGATAGCATTTTCCACTTTGTTAAGGCAAGGAAAACTGTATGAAAAACAAGGAGTGAAATTGTGATTTTCTCATGGTATTTGGTTTGGTGGAGGTCAGGATTTTTTGCTTGCTTTCTGTTTTCTATATATACACACACAAAGGTGCATGCATCCATATATAAATATGAATACATTTATATTTATACACACACCAAGAGCTGTACTTGCAGCTGTACTAGCATGCAAGCACACAGAAATTCCTCTCAAGGCAGACACCTCAGATAATGGTTAGGATGATTTGAATGAAGGGAGGACACAACACGGGGGTAGGCTGATTTGAGGGAGGGGTACAGAGACAACAGGATAAAATAGTGTGAAAGGTTTGATGTATATCACTTACACAGAATGCTATTTTAACCTTTATATACCATCCTATAATGTTGATGCTTACAGATGCTTGATGGACCTACAGGGCACTTAATTATCACCCAGATATCCTAAGATAACCATGCCTGCTTTTCTGCATAGCACTAAACTTAGCCCAGTTTAACAACTCAATCTGTAAACTGCATCACCTTTGAATGAAGGTTCTCAGCGGTAACTCTTCTTAGGTCTGGAAAATTTGCTTGTAAGCAAGTGCCATGAAAAATGCTGAGTTTCATTATGTGAGAAATGAGTGGTTTTATTCGTCTCAGAAAAACCACAAGGGTACTTGGAACTGCTCTCTAAGAGTTTCCTTTGACATCCAAAGATAAATTTTAATCAGCTCTGTTCCTTGCGCTAGTGCGTATAGGAGCAACAGGTGTCATATTTAGAAACTAAATGCAGGAGCTGAGGTAGGAGATATTTACAGCTCAGTAACCGAGATACTTATTTTAAATGGCAAATAAGCACATTGGCTGAAACTCTAGAATGAAAGCAAATCAGTTGTCATAAATATTTGTGCAGTTCGTTTTGCTGTTAAGCTGATTAGCGGCAATTTGTCTCAGCAAAGTTGTGGAAGCCTACTATTACAGAGAGAAATGTAGGGAAAGAGAAAAAAAGATAGGGAAAGGAAAATTGTGTACAAAAAGAAAGAAACAAACCCCAAAGAAATTAAGTGAGTTGACCAAGACGAAACTGCTAGGATTCAGACATGGTGCCTTGGTCTTACATTGCTCTCATGTTGTTCTCTGGAAGAAGAGGGATTTCCAGGACTTTGGTGTTGGAAAGTATTGTTTCATGGCTGGTGGTGGAAACGGTCTTGCCGGTGATGCGGTGAACCTGGTAGAAGGCATGGGGTCGCAGCAGGCGGTCGTCTGCAGTCCCAATGAACAGCTGCAGCGTGAGCGGCTCGCTTTCTAAGTAACCATGGAGCTGGCAAGAGAACAGAAAACGCCCACTGAGCACCACGCACATAAACTGCTAGGAATCAATTAAAGTTTTATAAGCAGGAGAGCCTAATTCAGGGAGAGAACTTGTGACAGGTGCTATGCGTTAAGTTCCCCCCCTTCCATTTTTCCTGTAATGTAATATTGGTACAATAAAAAGGTGCACTCACAAAATGTCTCATTATCCTAAAGGACCTGAGGCACTTTAGATGGGCTGAGCTGTTGAGTACTCCTGCTACATCCACAGAAAACTTTGCATAAATTCTGCTGCAGTGTTCAGCAGAAAAACACAATGAACTCGATGTTCCTTCACAGTACGGAGGGATGCAAAACCGACAGAATCTGCAGATGGAAAGGACACAGCTCACCCATCCCCATGCTTCCTTGGACGTCTCTCATGCAGCAGCAGTCTGCTGCTTGTGACCTCATTAGCTGATTTTAATGCTGGTAAATACCTCCTGGGACAGCATGGAGACAGATCACACATACATGATTAGCAGCTCACCATGTGTGTCAAATTCTTGTTATAATCACACAAAAATCTCATTGAAGCTCTTGGGCCTGGGTTGAACCTCATCCACATAACAGTGACTGCTCTGATGACAACAAGAGTTATTTCTGCCACAGGATGAGGAGGAAGCAGAGCCTGACCTCATCTGCACCATCTCCTATAGAAACTACTCATGGTTCCCACTGCTGTGGAGTCCCCACACAACGTCCAACTTGTGGCTGCCACCCGACATTGGGAAATGGGATCTTACAGGGGTTAGTGGTGAAGCTTTGTCCCAAGGGAAGGGAAGATGTAGCACCTATAGGACAGAGGAACATGGGCAAGGTACACTGTCCCAGGAGATGCCCCACCCCAGAGCAAACCTGCTCACTTTGCTGTAGGTTTAGGTCCCACTATGAATCGTTCACGTGGGTTTGGGCATGAGTTATTCACCATCACTGAATATGGAAGCTCAAAATTTACCATAATTTGGTAAGGAGTAACACTAGTTTTAAGCTAGCTGCAAGTTCAAAGCTAAATAAAGTTGAAAACAAGTGGTGAAACCCATATATCAAATGCTGCTTATATTTGTATTTTGTCTATTTTCACTCTCCTTAAATCTTACAAAGCAGTTTCATATTATCTCTCTAGGGCATTTTACCATCTGACAGCAGGAATGCTATTAAAAACAAAGATCTTGAATCACTTTTACTCCTTGAGCCCAGCGATATTCTGGTGGGTGCTAACAGGCCCAAAACCCTCCCTCCACTATCAAACATGGTGAATGGCAACAGCAATTCACAGTGGCAAAGTTTCAGGTACCATAGTGACCAATGCATGAGGAAGGGAGAGCAATGAGCCTAAACTCATCTTCCATCGCCAATTGGGCACACTGTAAATTTTTTACCCCACACTTTGGTCAGAAAAGCAAAGAGAACAGAGGCATTTTTGTTTGATTTGGTGCGGCAATTTTTATATCCTTACCTAAGGCACATGGATGCTGGAAGGATGCAGGATAGAAGGAGGAGAAAGCTCATTTCTAGCCTTTCTACACTATTTTATCAGCTCTGCATTCCTGAGACATCATATGAAGGCAGCTCTGAGCCAGGGGGTTGTGACATGGTATGATATGATATGATTGATATGAGGGTTCTATGCCAGAACTGTAAAATTGGAAACACATTAGTAGCAGTTTGAAAATCAGCACTATCAGCAAAACAACAGAGAGAGAAAAGCAGAGCCATGCCTGCACTCTGCCTTCAGTAGGATGCCATGGGCTGTGAACCTCCCTCCTGCTTCACATGGGACACCCACTCCTATGGCCCCTGACACACACATCAGCACTACGCTGCAAAAAGAGGGATTCCTGGCTTTCTCCCCCAGAGATGTACATGCAGCTTGAGCTGCAGGTGGGTGATCACAGGTGTGCTCCTGGTACAGTCAGTGGTCACAGGGAAGCCACTGTCCTACTCATCACCACCCTGTTCCCCCCGCTCATGACAGCCTGGCTACTCATCAACTCCATCAGTATGTGTGAGCAGGGCTGGTGGAGTGACCTGGATTTATCCCAAGCTGATCTTCCCTGCCTCAACACTTGAGAGACTCAGCAGCAAGGCTTAGGTAAGGGAGGAGACACAAGGTATGCCAGGGCATTTTTGTCAAGACCAGCACGTGGCTCTGCAGGGGGAAAAGTAAGACAGTGTGACATGCCAGGCAAATAAATTTCTATGCATTGCCAGTGGTCACTTCTCCAAGTCGTCATGGAGGATTCTTTTTATGGAGAGTGTAAAATTAAAACAAACACATATTGAGTTACAAGGACGCTTAAAATGTAAAAATAGACTAGCGAGTAACTCAAACCTCAATTCAGCAAAAGCAAAATCGCACACCAAGGTACCCATATGTTTTACTGAATACTGGCAAAGAGGACCAAAAATGTTGGTCTTGCATTGAGTTCTGCTATTTCAAGCTTTATTTTTAAATCTTAACTTGCCTGCTGCCATAGTTAGTAACCTACCGCTGAGCCTCAGCTTGCGCTTTTCCCACAGGTTCCCTACCAGGAGGCAATCAAACACCCATAGTCCTCAGCTTTGCACACCTGCCTTCCCATGAAAAGTGTTCACATGCTGGAAAATAAATAATGAGATCTCAGTTGCATGTTTTGCATTGTTTTTTTAAAGTTTATAATTGTCAAGCTAAATTTATGTTTGCTTTTCTTAAAGGCACTGTCCTAGAGCAGAGCCATACTTTATTTTGGATCTGTTACCCAAAGTCACTTACTCCCTGACTTAGAAAACGCCAGAAACATCCAGAAAGACGCATGTAATTGCTATATGCTTGATTTTACTGCCCTCAAAATAAGAAAAATTCACAGTCACGTCACTGTAAGTTTTATGTCGTATTCTGTGTTAGGAAGCATCTGATCTCTAATTTGTATTTCCTTTTGAGCTTTACCCATTGCATCACATTATTTACTTTTATATTATGTCACATAATCGTGTATGCCAACAGAAGCAATAAAAGAAAGCGATGCAAGGATTAACATTTAAAGGGGCACATACTGTGAATGACTTATTTTAGACTATGCACCCAGTGCATTATTTCCGTGACAGACAGTGCTGAGCCTCGGGAGTTTTCAGCACTCTGCAGGCGTCTGGTGAATGGGCAAGATCCTGCTTACTCTCAGCTGGGTGCAATAAGAATATTCCACAGTTCCCTCAAAACGTGGGAGACAGGTTCAACAGTGAGGAGCAGTGGCAGTAAAAGCACAGTTGTGGGACTTTGGGCTGTTAGGTTTGCCAGCAGTAAAAGGGAATATCAAACAAGACCAGTGTAAAATGGGATGGGAAAAAAGGGTGACTGAGCATTTTTCTTGGTGAGGGAAAGATCTCGCATGTTCATATGCATGCATATTTTCCATGTATGCTCTGGGGTACTGTACTAGGTGGAAGAGCGATTCAGTTTCCTGGCGTGCAACATGGGATGCATGCGTCAGACGCCCTATTTTTATCTTTTTCTCTGTGGAACACAGTCCAAAGCTCCTAATAACTCAGCAGTTGAGTATGGGTGACAAAGGTGCTCTCAGCTACAGCATTCATAATAAAGGACGTGTCTTTCCTACCAAGCATGCTTTCCTTGGCAATACATGGATCCAAGTGGAAAGAGGTGTACTTTCCCCTGCTGTGAAACTGTAAAAAGAATTAGTTGCAAAAAAGGACCAGGAGCCCAATGTTTCTGAATGAGTTTCTCTTACCAAATAAAGGCAGTGATATAGCAGTTACCTGGTTTGGTACAAAGGAAAGATGCAGGAAAGACTTAAATATGCAGATAAGAACTGTGTGGTCAAGTGTATGGTTTTGAAATGAAAGTAGATCATATTCTCTTGTTCTGACCAAACACTGACTACTCTGCTCTTTTCCTCTTTGAGCAACACTTAAAAATACTTGAACTCATCTCAAATGACATTTTCATTTTTATTGTCTGAAGCTGCTAAGATCAAAATCAGACTTAATTGCAGGCCTATTACACACTCCTCTAATTCTATCAAAAGCGATGCAGTCACTGGTAATTAACACCAGAACAGGACCGATCACAGCTAAGCTCTTCGTCACCTTACATCCTCTTATGCAAGAGCGAGGGAAAAGGCTGCACCAGCTGAGCCACCGCACCAAGCCTTCCCTGGGATTCCTACACCTCTCTGTCATCGCTTTCCCAGCGCTATCTCCCACCAGCATGTCTCGATTCTCACCAGTAGGCTGCCTGACTTCACCATGAAAGCAAACCCCAGCCTTTCTCCAAGGAGATGCACTGGGGCTGGATGTTTTCAGGTGTCCAGATGCCGTGGCACTGGAGGCTGGGAATCTTCCTCCAGTGGCCAGTGAAGTGTGAGGGAAACAGTCACCCCTCACAGCCATGAGCATGGTGCTATTTGATTCAGTCCTACAGCTATGATGACCTCCGGTTTATCACAGACGTGAGCATACTGAGGCTGCCTGGATTCCAAATGTGTTCCTGGTACACATCTATTAAATCTGCCAATTGGAATTGAACAGACTTGGAAACGATGAGCAGAAGGAGATGAGGTGTTTCGAACATAAGCACTAGAAAAAAAAAAAAGCAATACCTTCCCAAACCTTCCTACAGTTACTAAACTTTGAGGAAATTTTGCAAATGCCACATCTAATAACTCAAACACTATTTCAGCTTCAGTGGTTATTCTACAGTCAGTGAGGAAAACTTCTATTATTTAAGCAACGGCATTTATTTTAAGAAACGCAGTTGAAATATTCTACACGTTCCCTTTCCAAGTGCTTTATGCTTTTGGCATGCCCAAGCATCTGTTGAAATGCTCAGAAAGCTACCTGTCATAACAAGGAAGCCTCTGTCTGGGGAGGCTCCTGGAGGCCACCAAAAGAATGGTCCTGTTCTCACGGGACACACCAGCCAGATACACCCTCTGCACCACCCATGCCATCAGTCAGGAAGAAAGGGAGCTACCCTGTGTAATAGCTTTCAAGTGCATTTACTGGGAGTTTGGGGAAAGGACTGCAAAAACCCTACAGTGGTGCATTCCTCCAGACCCCGACTCTTTTGCAAATATATTAAACGAACACTGGGGTATAATTTAGGGCTTAGCCTGTCCCAATGCATTAAAGGCTGAGCTCCCACTAATAACAAAGCAGGGCATGACCAGGGACTTAGTATTCACTCTCAAAACCATGACCAGGGACTTAGTATTCACTCTCAAAACCAGTCAGCAGCTGTGCTTGAGACTCTTGAGGGCTGGAGGGGCTTCCTCCTTAATGATAATGATGTGCCAAAAAAATGCCACAGGGAACATCCATATTGGCAATACCTCTTGTGCGTGTTTTTCTTGCTTGGATTTTTTTTTTTGTTTGGTATATAATAAAGACAACAATCCATTTTATGCCTCTAAAAATACTAAGAACAATAACTACTTATCTGACCATGTAACTGATGGCCACACTGCTTGCAGCAGGTACCACAGTGCTTATGCTCAGCAATGCCTTACACATCTATCTGTCCCATTTGCATTCCCAGAACTGTTCAAGGAATACCCGAGTCAGTCTGGTGAGAATCATCAGGGAGACTAACAACCCAGTCTGGTGTAAGGGGGCTTCTTTCCCTTTTATCCCCATCAATGCTTTGGAAAGCAATGCTTTCAAGAAAGGTCGAACAGAATAAAGTCTATAAAATAGGGACATTTTAAAGTCAAGACAAGTGCTGCTTGTCTCTTTAAGATAGAGCTTTGGAGCTACACACTAAATAGCTTTATTGCTTTTCAAGCAGCAGTTTGTTTTTTTTCAGGAACTGCACATGACAAATGATAAAATGAAACAAATTGTCATGTTTTAAAAGTGTACCTAATATACAGCCTCAATAAAAAACCATCAGGGAGTGCTCAGTGTCCTGATTTTTTAAAACCAAATCAAAGATCCAGCTATTTAATCTACAAAGAAAGTGCACAAACATTCTGGGTATTGATTTCAGCTGTTAGCACTGCGCACACATAAAAATAGTGTCGTGAATCTGATTTTCAAGAAAAAGAATTCGCTTTCGGCTCCCACACAGAAGCACTGGAAGACGTAAGGCACTGCATCATGGGTTTGAACGGCAGGAGGGAAAAGCTGATCTTGCAGGCAGTGACTGTCATGTGAAGCGCAGGCACAGGGGGTGAGGTCAGGAGACCAGGGCATCTATTCTGGTGTGCACTGCAGAGATCCTGCCCGGCCTCCGTCTGGGCAGCCAGCGAGCTGCCCTGCCACCTTGCCCCTAGATGAAAATGCCCAGAAACCTGCTGCTGAAGGCTCTGGGAGCCAGCAACCTACACCTGTGGGAAAAAGAGTCAGGAAAAGACTGCCCCGTTCGTTGCAAAATTCCCCAATACCTTTTCTGACCTGATTTGGCCCTTAACTCTTTTGATGGGGGAGGTCTAAGAAAAAAGCACACCTCAGATGCCCTGAGGCGGGGGACTATAGCATCTCTCCTCTCAAGCTCCTCTCCCAAATCCCAGATGCCACGGGAACTAATTTATGGAACTCCCCTTGGCCTGACCCCTCTGCTCCAGAGGAAAGCTGGGCAGCCCTCCTGCAGATCAGGGGTGCATGCTGAAGAGCAGCAGCAGGGCACAAGCAGGCAGCTGTACCCTGAGCTGCCAAGCACAAGGCAGGCAGAGGCTGGCAGCCCCTGTTCTGGGGGTTCAGGTCCCCACAGGACAAGGAGCAAGCAGCCCTGGCAGTGCCATTGAGGCAGACAGGCAGCATCGACAGAGCACCAGCAAACCACTGAGGCACGTGTCTTGCTCCGTGTGTTGCAGAATCCCTGTCTCTTTGCAGCTGTTTCTCTCCACCTTCAAGGTCCCACTCTGCAGGTGTACATGTTTCAGTCACTGCCATACCACCCGTGTGCCTCTTGCTCTTCGCTGATGTCTAGACGCCCGCTTCCGTGTACCTAGGACTGAGCGAGGCACATCCTCCTGACCAGGAAAATCTTCCCTTTGCCAGCAACCAGGCAAGCAAGAAGGGGTGCCAGTTTTTGGATGATGTGCACAGCTCAGCTCCAGACTCTTTGCTGGTGACTATTCAAGTGCTAAATTTTGTCTGCTTGGACACTCCTGTGAGAGGACAAGCCTCTCAAAAAAAGGGGAGCATCTTATTCAAAGCAGCAGAGCAGACAGACTTCAGAATGAAAAAAATAAATACAGTAAAATAGAACAACCACTCAAAAAACAACCAAACAGAAAACAAAACATTTCCTTAGGAGTTGAGATGACCCTCTGGTTGTGACAGATTTTGCTGTACTGCATCCAATGCAGTTAAACAAAAAAAGAGAATAAATTATGCTCTGTGCAATGAAACGTGTTACTACCCCATAGTCTTTCACTTACTTAATATAAAATTGTAACAGGAATTCCTACAGATTTTTATGCTACTTTCAGGATTTTTTTTTTCTGAAAGTGATTTTCCTTGGATTTACTCAAACTCTGATTTAAGATCCAAATGTAGTCAGAGCTGGTCCACAAATAAAAGTAAGATGGCTTGCTCCTGCAAGGGGCCAACCTGGGCCAAGGACTAGAGCTGGATGGGAGAGCAGTGAATGGAAACAGCAGGAGTGTGTTTTATGTGGCACTTTCTAGTGCTGCCACTTGGACCTTAACTCAACAGAGCAGCAAAAGAGCAGCTGTTCACATCATGATGAATAAAGATCTATATAAAACTTCCAGCTGCAAATACGCTGAGGAATTATTAATCTTAATGTAATAGAGATGCTGTACACTCAGTCACTGGCTCACAAGTAATTTCAGTCTCTATCCAGGGAAAAACAGCCTTCGTGGCTGCTGGCTCTCAGCACAGCCATGAAATCTCCTTGTCTAAACAGCCTCAAGATTCTGCTCCCTATTTCTAGGAAGGATTTTCCTCCTAAAAAATACATGTGCCTAAAAACCAACCCATGTCACACTCCTCCTACAACTGTTAGACTCACAAGAGAGATGCCCATCAGAAAAGGAGTTACTAATAGAATGGATTTTTAAGTCCTGAACACCTTATTCACTGGGACACCAAGAAATCATTACTGCTCTCATGACATCTTCTACCACAAGACCATAGAAATGTTTTTCTAATCCTTGCTATCTCATCACTCTCCAAGGATTATAAATCCAGGTCTGGGGGTAAGTCCAACACAACAGTGTCCTCCCTGGAACTACCCAATCCCTCACTCTAGAAACCCAGTTGAGTAGAAATTCTGTGAGTTTCTACTCAAAACATTTGCCTTCAGCATCCATCACGGCTTTCACTTTGGACAGTCATACCCATGGCCATGCACGGGTTAAAAAAAAATTATCACAAGAGGCCTACAGAAGGAATTTATGACATGTTCTTAGGCAGATGCCCTGGACAAGCTCACACTTGTGAGCCTGCCTTTCGCCATGCTGCTGACGCACCGCTCGCACCCAGCACGCTCCTGTTTGTGGTGAGCACAGGCTGGCCCAGGATCCTCGGGCGTGTGTCAGGCGCCGTCAGCACCACCTCCTTCACCACTGCCCATCCCAGCCATGCTACAGCCCCACTGCCAGCATCCCTCGGTGACTCCTCCAATCCCAGACACACCCTCAATGCCACATTTTAACTCAGTGGCTCACGAGTGCTTCAGCAAATGCATGACTTTGAATTCTCACCCTTGTGAATTTGAGGACAATGGGGCGCCCATCTACTCACAAGAGTTATCTGATTAAAGGCCAACGCTTTTGAGGTGCATGTCAAGATAAACACTGGCTCATAGGGGACAGAGACAACACAGTTTCAGGCATAAAACCTTTGGTGTTCAGAGACACCAGTGAGACAATATTAAACTAGAAATGGCTGCCTTTTTTCTCAATTTTAACTTCTCTCCAAATGACATTTATTTAAACTGCTACTGAAGACAGAAAGCTGGGGCTATGTTTAAAGGCTTTATCTCTGTAAATATTTGGAGAGCTATAAATACTGAGCCATATTCATAATACGAATATTGCACTTAGTGTTCTGTTGCCATGAAAATTACTACAGATAGACTTCCAATTCTTAATTTCTCTGATTTGCCAAGTACTTGTTTAAAATGACAAAAAAAAATCTTATGTGAGACATTTTCCTATTTAATTAGACAATGGAGTCAAAAGCCACAGCACAGAGCAGGAACTAAACACCCAAGGGTGGAGGCAGATAAAGCACGTAGTGCAGTAGCATGGTATACAGCTGTATGCCCCAAGTGAGACTTATTATAATCAGACAGTCCATGAATCAATCCCTGACTACTTTCTGTGTTTGGGGAAAGGAGGGAGTGGGAAGGGAGGATGGCTGAAGGTCTGAAATAAACCTCCTTGCTTCTTCTGAAAGTCACATGAATACTGATGGCTTCCAACTTTCACAATACTTCTGTCCATTTTTGGCTGGTTTTTTTTTTTTTTTAATTTTTATGTAGGAATGAATTAAAAGAAGGAAAATGTTTCAAGGCATTTTATAAAAGTGCAGAGCAAGGATGTCTCAGATGAAGGTGCAGTGAGCTGGGCATGGAGTGATCAAGTTTCTATCTCCAGCACTGCCAGAGAGTTTTTGCTTTATCAGAGATCATGATTTGGTTAGAGCAGAAAAAAAAAATCATAACTTTTTACCTATTTCCAGACTTCTTTGTTTAATCAACCTGTGTTTCAACTTCCTCACAAAACAAAGACAGTAATCACACTGCCGGGAGACCACTTCTGGTCCTACTCCACTTCCCCAAAACACCTTTGATCCACCTGGTGCTACAGCTCTGATTACGCTGCAGTTTCATCTGAGAGTATGTCTTCCATGGAAAGCATCCAAATGCAGCAATAAAAATAGGTCAGGTATATCTTATAACTTGGATTCAAGGTTTTGACCTTCAGAACAGTCTGATTAAACTATGAGAAATATAGAGAGATTGGATTCCACACTGTAAGTTGCTTGAGGGTGATGCCATTGGTTGATGTCACTTCTTTTTTTTAATGAAAAAAATCCAAAAACCAAAAGGATGGAATAGACAAGACTGACTGATGAGCATATCATGAGGTGCTCTGCCACCAGTGCTACAATGAACTGAAAGGCTTGAGATCTCCAACTGCAAGTAAATAAAATAAGTATGAAAGATTTCTAAAACTTTCTCAACATACAGGGACTATTTTCAATCAATCATTCTAAATATTGTCATGTTGAGTAACATTATTTAGCAACAGCTGTTGCCCTGGAATATTGGACTGGAATACTGACAGGCTAACATCTTAACCATGCTTAAAGCCAGTAAGACAGCCAAGTAAAATGCTGGAAATATTAATAGCAGAACTTGCAAATAAAAGCCTTATAGAGCAGCTTATCTGCTGCTGCAAATGGATGAGACCCTGCTGCAGCTGGTGGAGCAGGATGTCAGCACATGACTGGGAGCTGAGGAGGATGGTGAGGGTAATGATATCTCCTCTGAAGGGAGGTAGACAAGGAGGTGATGGTGACCAGAATCTGCATTTTTACACCCAAACCAAGACTACGTCTCTATCAACCGGCTGACTTCAAACACGAGGCTCTAGAACGAGTCAAGTTTGAAGCCAGAGATAGAAATGCCAAGATCCTAAAAGGCACTGCTTCTCCCAGCCATAGTCCAGCCTTACCTGGGTGTCCAGCCTAAGAAGTACATCTCAGTCTTGGCAAACTGGTAAGAGACCTTAAAGCCTGCTGAGCGCAGTTAGAAACAATTGTACACAACACATCCAGTCAAAAGAAAAAGGGAAAAGCCAGGTGATTCATGCCACCTTACTTTTAACACGTACAGGCTGGACAACAACAGGGTCTAGTCACCTCGGCTGCCATCACAGCCAGCAAAACAAGACAGGCACTCTGAAGGTGTGATTTACCCAAGCAGCTTCAGATGTTCACATCAGAATAAAATTAATAGCTCACTAAACTCTATACTGACGAGCCTTCCCCTGATTACAGAGAGAAGCCAAGGCAATTAGCTCAGCAGCAGACATGTAACAAACCCTGAAATGTGGACTTGCCCCTGTCACTTGCCCAGGCCACAAAGCATGAGCGTCCCACAGTCCCTGGGCAGTGCTGTGAGGCACACACCCTTTATCCTAAGAGACACGGAGCAGATCTCTTGGGAAAAGGCCCCTGCAGAGGCAGAACCCACTATAGACACAATACTCTGCAGCAACTTCAGCAGCAGGCACTTCATTTTGGGCAGCCACCCGCAGCTTTCCACAGCAGAGATACAAGACCATCACCTCGGACAGTGGTACTCTGCAGCCCTTTCCCCTCCCGGAGGGAAAGGTCAGAGTCAGCTCCACTGCAGCTTAAATTCAGTGCTTTGGCTTTTCCACCCTGACTTTGGAGGCATGCTTTAGCCTGGTCCTGGAGTCAGCCTCAGCACAGGTTGGGCACAAGGTAGTCATGGCCAGAAGGCAGACACTTGACCAGCTCTCTCTGCAGCCTCCCTCCCTGCGCCTGTGATGGGACTACTCACCCCTCCCTCCCTTCCTCAGAAGGGCGTCACAAAGCAGCAGCTCCTTTCCCTGCAAAGACTGCAGCAACCCTCTAGTCCCAACAGTGCTCCCAACCTCTGCTCTGGAGCACACAGGAAGCTCTGGAGCACCACCACATACAGTTTCAATGGCCTTGTTGTCATTGTTCCAAAATTGGATGGCATGCTTAAATCATAATAAAAATAGAATCCTGAGCCCTATTCCTGTTAATGACCACTTCTTACATTCAATTCAAGTGTGAATTACACACCTTTTTCTACTACAAAAAGGGAAAAGAGAATTTAATAACAATTGGAGAACCCAAGAGCCAAATTTCATAATTTTTTTCTTTATTTTTCATTAAACTGGAGGAAGAAGAATGCTTTTACTCACCAGACCATTTTCCCGCAATCATCTACTATTACAGATAGGCTTCCAGATTAACACTGTACTGTGATTAGAGCAACTACCCCTGTAAAATCTATTTGAGCTAAGAGTTTCAGGGATTTAATTTAGGCCAGCAAAACTGCAGAGCCATTGCCCAGCTCCACTATTTTCACTGCACTGTCTTGTTCTTTGCCAAGCCTCCCCAACCTGCTTCTATCTCAACTGAGGCTCTTGCAGCCAGCAGTGGGGCTGTGCCAGTTCACATATTTTAAGGTTTTCCTGAAAACTGTGAGGGATTAGAAAATGAGGCTTTGATGTATTCAGGACATGTGCTCAAGATTACTTGTGTACCTAGACGCTAGCACATGTGCCTGCAAGTTGTGGTCTAAATTTGTTTGTCCCTGGAAACTCAAGTTTGCAGCTCTGGGTGGAGTTTGTGTACAAGTCTACAGCTGCATGCCAGTTTGTGGTCAATAACACTCTATAACCTGTATTCAGTAACAAGATTTGAGTCCATATTGAAGAATATTATATCACTGCAGAGTAGTGGCTACAGCACATAAGGCCCACATAATGAAAACAATACCACTGCAAAAGAGGTGGTTGAAAATTAATTTGAAACCCATTTAGGAAATTATTTCAGGATTATTAAGGATTGATTAAAAATACCATCTAGAATTCTTTCTTTTTGTAGCTGCATAGTCTGAGCAATTTTATGAGTTCCAGCACCTATGGGAGAAATTTGCATATTTTATGTAGATTTTAAAAAAAATCTCATATGACAGATACTATCTAAATATTCTTGTATATATAAACAAGACTGATCCATGTTGCACTGTGTTACAACCAGACTAAATACTCTTCACTGAAGAGGAGGTGTTACAAGATCTTAATATGGAATGCCGCAAGAGAAGGCAGGATTTTTTGGGGGTTTTGCCTTTTTTTCAACAAGTGATATCTTCTGTGGACTTCTCTGAGATGAAAAACCAAACTGACCCATACCAGTTATGCTTCCTCAGAACTTCACAACTTTTAGACACACTATTCCTGTTCAATTCTTCAGTAAGAATTTTACAGCTACCCCTTCATGCTTTGCCAATTTCTCTGGTGATTTTGTCCTAGAAATGCAGACACTTGGTACTTATACACAAGTGAGACTATATTAAAACCCACAGCAGGTAGAAAATAATACATCCCAGGGAAGTTTTGTTTTTTGACTCTCCTCATAATCAAAGCTATACACAAAGCACAACGAGGCACAGTAAATAAAGACATTTCACACAGACAAGCACGAAAATCTTCCAAAACAAAGAAAATTAAATTATCTTTCAACTAAAGAACACACTGCAATGAAAGACTAAATGAGCAGTTCTAATTAAAACCATGCTGTGAATCTCCTACTTTCCACCACCACAAAAAATCAGCTAGTATTTGTGCATGTACAGCCACCCTCCAAAACCAGTCAAGCAGCTTTCCATCCAAACAATGCAAGACACGGCAACTCAGAGCTGCAAAACATATTGAAATTATTTCCATAGCAATCATAACAACAAGACTAAGGCCAGGATATGCAGGGAGAGAGGCTGGCAGCAGGAGCTCAGCCCCTCACCAGCCCCAGTGCTTCCTGCTGGTTCCCGGCACTCTGCCTGGAGTACCTGTGCAGCATCCATCCCTTTGCCCCACATCCATCGCCTTGCCCCACGTCCATCCCTTTGCCCCACGTCCATCCCTTTGCCCCACGTCCATCCCCTTGCCCTGTGGCTGCATCCAGCGTCCTGCTGCCCTGTGCATCTGTGCTTGCCTTGGCAATGGTCGGTCTCATCCAAACCAGGCACTTCCATCCCTTCTCCGCCTGTGCTCAGGAGCAGAGCGTTACATCTCGGCGGGCTCATGCAGGAGAGCCAAGGCACTGCTAGTCCCAGGCGCCAGTGAACAAAAGCAGCACCCTGCAAGCCCTGCTCAAGCTTCTTTACCCTGACATGTCACAACCATCTGAGGCTCAGGTGTCTCTGCTTGCAGCACTAAACCAAGCAGCTGCCTCAGGTGAAAACACTAAGAGGGATGAAAAGTCAGGAGTAACCCTCTGTGTGCGAGCTGCACCGGGGCTTCATGCACAGCTCATCTCTGAACAGCTCTCCAGAAACGAAACATGATCTCTCTCCCACCCTGCTCCCTTCTAGCTATTTATCTGTTTGTGCAGTCACGATGTGCTGCGGGCTTCCCAAGCGAGCCAGCGTCCTTCCGTGGGCAGAGAGCCGAGGGGACGGGAACGTGCGGCTTATTAAGCACAGCAAGTGTGGGCATCCATGGCCTGTGCAGAGCATGCATGCTGATAGTGCTGTTTTCATGCTGGCACAGGGACAGCAAGCAGCTAAACAGAGTAGACTTCACTGAACAGTCTAAATTGCAGACTTAGATGACATGAAGAAAGGTACAGTTTGCCCAAAGACAGAGGAAAGTAATGGGAAGATTTTGCACAGTGATGGAGAGCTTGGCTCCAATGTCATCACCCCTGACTTGCTATCCAAGTCAGATAGCAAGACATCCAGTAAAAGCTTCACGGCCATTAGATGTAGACAGGCCCAATGGTGGCAGAACAAAACCAAGAGGCAGTCATCCTGAGGGATCCCAAAATCACAGAGGCTGAAGACAGAGAAAAAGTAGTAGCATTCACCTGAAAACCATCAAAAGGATGTAGCAATATACAGGGAATCTGCAACTGATGCCCAAACAGCATCAGATTTTTAAAAGGGAAGACCCAGTAGGTCTTCTGAAAAGCAGCAAAGAGGCCTGCAAGAACAGAATGCAGCTACTGTAACTTGCTCCCCTTTATCATGCTATTTTTGGGCAGTTCGCAGCCCCACACACTCACGCCTGACACCCAATCTCTTTTAACACCCGTGGTAAGGCAGCGAAAATGTCTTACATCAGATTTTGCAGCTGAGTAACCTGAGTGACAATGCATTGCACAATTATTAATTGCCAGTTAATCAATATATTCTTTCTTGATAGAAAGCTTAAGTACATATTCAACATTTCATCCAACTTTATGAAAGCTTAAGGACGTATTTAAGTACTTGGTTTTACTGTAACAGATCACTTTGCTCCACCTCTCAAACATTTATTCCCCCTCTCATTACACAGAACTGGACCAGCAGTATTTCTAAACGAGCAGGATTGCAAGTGTCAAGGAAGCTGTTCTCCTTCTCAGGAGGACTGTGGGTTTTCACCAGGATTCACATTTGGCTGTAACACCACATTATCAATGTCCCAATGAGCAAAACTCATTGAGGGAGATTTCAGAGTCTGTAACTCCCCAAAAGGTACCCACACTGTGCCTGCAAATGCTGTTTACTGCATTTGAAACCTAGGCAGCAGACTTTTAAATCCCAGTGTGCATAACGTCTGCATGCAAACCAAAAGCAGGAGTTCCTCTGCTTTATTGGGTATTGAAACATTAAAAACAGGTGTTTTAAAAGTGCCTTACAAATCTGTCTGCAACCTATATTATTTTTACCATGTGTAAGTAAACTGATCACTAGCATGTTTCAACTGTTTCAGTGAAAATATGCAACTCCTGATAAACTATTTCTTAAACATGTCAAGGGAAAAGAAAGTTTATTTGATTTCACTGCACTGACAGCATGCAACAAATTTTATTTCTGTGTGTGTATACAGCAGATGCTGTAATGGGTCATCTCCCTTTCATGGCTTGTATCAAAATAGATCTCAAGCTATTCTTCACAAGGAAAGAAATTATAAACCCCTGCTCATAAAGGAAGATGCAATGTACTTTGAGAGAGCAACTTAGTAATTGGACACCATATTTTCCAGTGATTCAGCCTGTTAGTTGAAATAATGACTAATTAAAATGGAAAATCTATATTATAACCATATATACTGATATTCCAGATCACAAAGTGTGTAACAGATGTAATTTTTTACTCTTCTTACATATAAAAATTAGAAAGTATAAAACCAGAAATTCCATTGGAGTTAGGTTGGTGTGAAAGGGATCTGAAATATGAACTGGCCCCCAGTATATCTTGATACAGAATGCAGGCAATATAATTTTCATGATATATGTTTTATGTAATTTGGAGTACCAAGAAAAAAAAAATCATTTGCCCTGAGATATTACTTTTAGGAACAGAGGACAGATGTCTAGTTCCCAAAGCAGACTTGTAAAAAATTAATCGCCTGCCTCATGCAGGTTAGCAGTATTTGGCAGGTAGGTTAGCTCAGCTCATAATGAAGCATCTGGCTCCTGGTAAAGTTGCATTTTAATTTTAACTGTGTTTCATTTCAGATTTTGGGTACATGTTAATGTGCAATAATCTGGCACGTCTGGAGCAGATTTGCTGATTGGTAACTTTGGTGTAAGTCTTCTCAACTGCACCAAAACTAAGTCAAGTGACAACTGTGGTTCATGCCCAGACCACAGCCTCACATATCACCTAACCTCCATGAAAAGTTAATTTAAATCCACTTGTCAACACCTCACCCATCCAGTCTTATTTTCTAAAAAATGGCTAAACTAAGAGTCAGCAAAGCCCTAAGCATGTGCTTGAATTAAGCAGGCTAAGCTATCTGACTTCAGGAGTGCCCCAATATGGCTTTGAATGTAATTTGGTTTGAGTTTGGGCTTTTGTTGTTTTTGGTTTTTTTTTTTTTTTTGTTTTTTTTTTGGTTTTTTTTTAATTTGAGGTCTGCAAGCAAAAGATCTACTCAGGTTGTATTTTTCGTTAGAAAAGTGGGTAGCCATTTCTAGCACTACTGGTAGCCTCTGCCTTCTGATTCTGTGACAGCACAAGAGACATGGCATCTGCAACTTTTAGCAGGAGTGATGCAATATTAAGCACAGGACAAAAAGGGTGGAATGGGCAAGAAAAGGTATCACACTGTAACAGTCAAGGATGAATCCTGATTCATCGCTGAAAAGTAGTAATACCCATTTTAGAGGTACGCTTCCAAAATTATGATTAATTGCTCTTTTAGACCACATGCAGAAAATGCCCTCTGTCCACAAGGAAAACAGTTCACTGAGTCAAAAGGATGCAGCAGAAGGCCTGAGGAAAAGTAAATCAGAGAGGAATCAGAGAGGACTACTACACTTGTGTTCTGGCTTTCTTGACATTGCAGAGACTTCTATCACGCTGGTTGTAGAACTCGGGGTGCATGTGCTGCTGGTTACCAAAACCAGACTGATGGGGAGAAGAAAGGATGGCTCTGCAAGCAGTGCTGGAGGTAAAGATGATTCCTCTGCCTCCCCTCTAATCTAGAAGGTCTTTGCCATATCAACTGCCCCCAGAGGCCAGCTAGAAGACACCCCACACAGTGACAGCAATGCCACTGACTACTTTATTGCGGAAAAGAAGACAGAAAGGAAACCAGGAGAGGCCAATGAAAAGGACAATCGGGAGCTGATGTCATCACCCCCTTTCCCAAGGGATGGAGACAGCACCAGCAGAGGAATGTGAAGGCTTTCCATCCTCTCCTCCCTCAAGGCCATAAGCAACTTCTGCTTTGCCTGCAGCCACAGAGCCCAAACTGAAGGCAAGCCTAGGGCTGAAGCCTTGAGACTGGAAAGCCAGATTGAACATCTCAGCATCGTAACAGCCGGGATATGTACTGTGGCGTCCATCATGCTGAGCGTGGGCGAGGTATCATTTTTAACAGAGAGCAAAGTGCGTCCCCCAAGCACTGGCTGATGGAAACTTCATTTTTCATTTGTAAAGGGCCGTTGCACCAAACAGCAGAGGCCTGTCCCCCGGATGGCTCATAAATCAGAACTGAAGTTGCATTTTCAGGGTCATGAAATCTTCTCCAGCTGACAGCAGCACACTTTCCAGGACAGCTCCCTTCTGGACTTACTCCTCCTCAGGGAGGCCACAAGCTAGTGATACAGCTGTGCTTGTGGAGCTGCTCTGTGGGACCAACTTCATGTGAGCCCCAAAAATGAGAAACTTTCTCCTTTCCAAAACACACTCTCCTAATAAAAAAACACCCAACAACTGTGATGAAAAGCTTTCAATGGGCATTCTTCCATTTGCTGGATTTATAGAAGCAATAGCAGCCTTAAAACATCTGCCAAATCATTCTACTTTTCAGTTTTGATTATCTGTCTGCTAGTTTGAGGTTTTGCTTTAACTACACAGATGCAAGAAGTGAGAAAGCTATTCAGCTCAGATTTACTCTTAAGAAGTACCGGCTGTCTAAAACAAGGCTATAAAGTTCCCTGTCTGGTTTGTTGTGATTGCATGGCTTTGTGCTATTAATTGCAACCTGGCTAACAGGTGCTTGCCAATGTCTTTATATGCCCACCATAAGGAAGGATTATACTTCCATCTGAACAAAACAGTGATGCTGCCTTCTAAAAAGGAGCTAAGAGCAGCACAGAGAGGAAGTCCACTGTGGCATGATGAGTTGAATCACTGCTTACTAATGAGAATATGCCCTCTGCTCTGCCCTGATATACTCAGAGAGGGAAGGGGGAAGTAGCTAACACTATTTTTTCCACATCCAGTCCTCTTGCTCAGGTGTCAGATGGCCATGAGCTGGACCCACAAGGGACTCCTTTTTCTTTCTAATTCCCTTGACTCACTCAGCAATGGTGGCAGTTTTGTTTTTTAAAACAAACTTGCAGCAGTGGGGACCCCTATCAAGAAAAGCACTTATGAACACACTGCAGGTCCCATATGATGGGACTCTCCATGGGTTCACTCTTGCTGTGCAGCACCACAGCACTGCTGCAAAGAACTTGGCCTGCTCTCTCTGGAAGAGCCTCCCTCTTGGCTTCCTAATACCTTCATCTTTCTCTCATCAGAGGTGAACAGCTCTTTCCAGTCTTTTCCTTTAGCTCTTCAGTTCTCTCTTGTTCCCAAGAGAGGACTGTCTGACCTCACGCTGTTGGCTGTGTGTGAAGCCATGGTATGAGAGGTGCTGATTAGAGTGTGATGGCCCCTGAAGTTACACTGCTTTGTCAACAAGGCTTTCTATTCCCCAAGGGGTTTGCAAAAGGTATTCATTGCTCATAGGTCTGAAGATGAAAGGGCTCTGGTAGATAGCTGTGGTGGCCAGTACCTGCACTGGGACTTTGTGCTTGTTAATCAAAAGCAACAAAACCAACTGATCCATGGGAAGCAAACAATAAGACACTCCACGTGTTGCTGAGATGCACAAATCACTCAGGGGCATGTTGGTGCCTAATTATGGTGATGAGGAAATGTACAAAAAATACCGAGGCAGTGAGTGACATAGAGGAGAATCTGACACTTGTTAGTCATAAGGGGATTTAAAAATCAGCGTATGCCTCAAGGCCTTTGAAAATCAGACCTGAAATGCCTAGAGATCTTGTCAAGAAAGGACACAGATGATTCTTGAGCAAATGTCCCAGCATAAACAATATTTTCACTATGTAAATCATTGTGTTTTACCTGTAAAATGAGGGAGTTCCAACAGTTCAGTTCTGCACAGGCTCAGATGAAATTTTGTGTTGGAGCACAGGAGCCAAACACAACCTCTACCCTCTCACTCTATGAGATACAGTGAAAGGCAAGACGGCATTCACTGTATATTCCATAATAATTTTTCAAGAGGAAAACAAATTCTGGATAGTACTGGTTACTTAGATAAAAAGAAAAACCCCTACAACTCAGTTTCTCTCCTTTTTCTAACCAATTTATCTACTTCATGTCAGGAGTGATCTTGAAGAGAATTCATGGCATATTTTGTGTCAAAAAGTTTAATAATAGTCATGGCTTTTAAAAGTGCTTACTAGACTACTCCGTGCATTTGAATATTTTCTTTCACTGTTGAGTACAATCTTCTATGGGAGTACATCATTCCCTTTAATTAAACATTCTTGAGTATTTGGATTTTATCTCATAGATACACCACACCCTGCTTGTAAAAATTCCATCTCAGGCAGTCAAAGTGCTTGACTTATTTCAAAGATGAGTTATTAATTAGAATATCTACAGACCATGTATTTATAATGTGGTGCCATCCCTCCCTGGGGAGCCCAAACTTTTATCTGCTGCATTACTTACCTGCAGCTGAAACAGAGCCATTACTGGCTGGAATGCAAACCCCATCTTGTGCAACTCCTCACCACTACTCTCAAAATGAAGAATTGTGAGATAGGTCCAAATGGAGGACATTTTTAAGGTGTTCTGGATGTAAACCCCTTGAATTAAATTCACCTCACTTAAAATGTGTCTGTAGCTATGTAATGTTGTGGGTTTCCTAACTAACCCATTCGCTTTATTTTGCTTTGTTTGAAAAATCCTCATCCAAGCCACAAACTCTTGAGACGGAGTAGGTGCCAGCAGGATGGTAACAGACAGGATTTTGCTCCTCAGAGTGGTCCCAGGTTTAATGGTCACCTGACACAATATGCAGCTTCCCAAAGCCTGGTGCCAGCCAGGGCACCATCCCTGTTCTGACTCAGAGGTGGGAGTATTCCTGTCTAAAATCACCAAAGGCAACAGCAACTTGCAAAATACTTCCCCAAGCCAAGGGGTGAAAGCCAGTGCCAGCCGTGAGCTCACCAGCACCGCTCCCCAGCACCACTCGCTTGCCAATCCTCTGCGGCATTTTTAGCTCGCCAGGCGCGCCGGCTCATCCCACTCTCCAAACGTTTAGCAATCAGGAATAGCGATAGCTCGGAGCTGCCATGGCAGCCAAACACCCAAACAGGCAAAAGCAAAATGTGAGAGAGAGGAATATTGTGTTACCAGGCTCATGAGCCTTCACAGGCAACTTGCAGCACTCCAAACCATATCATTCCTAAGTGCAGTGGGGAAGGTGCTGCCATTTCACAGAAGGAAATCCACAGGAAATCCTGCTGGCTGAAATATGCTTGGGAGATGGCACGCGGGAGCTTCCAGTGAGCAAGTCCCATACATGATTCAGAGATGATAAGGAGCAAGTGGTAGACAGAAGTGCTGCCACAGGCAGTCCCCAGCATGCAGCAGGCTTGCCTGTGCATGGGGCAGTATGAGCTCCTGAGGCAGCCTGCCACGCTCAGCTCTGCCTGCCCCTCGCCATGCTCAGGTTTGGGAGAGAAGAGCAGTCTCATACAGCGGCGGCATTGCACACAGAGCCAGCTCCTCAGCTGTACATGGGGCCTTCTCCAGCTGCACAGAAAAGTCACCAAACTGAAGGAGCCAAGGAAAAAATTGGCCCCCAAGCTTGGTCTTTCTGTCATACCCTGCCCTCTGCCCTCCTATGCTACTACTCTAATCATCCAGCATACTTGCCTCAGAAACCTTTGATCCTTAGACATTCCACCTCCTAAAAGAAGAGATGGATCAGCAGCAAGGAAGCTAATGTTGCCTGGGAAAAATAGATAAACCTGCTCTGGCTACAGAGAAAGCAACCTCCTGGCAATTTTGCTTGGGAACCATGCCATGAACAGTGGATGTTTTTTGGATTTACTTCTCCTCTGCCTTAGCATGCCCAACAGATTTGTGGAGGTATTAAAGTGAGAACATCTACTTTGTGAAGCAAGATGCCAGTGCGAGGGGGTTTGAAACAAAGAGAGAAAAACAGAGAGAGGAGAAAGACTTCATCCATATTCTCCTCTTGTTGAAGATAAAGGGAGAAGAGCTTTAACAACAGAAGAATGAAAGCAAGTTTCCCTAAGTACTGACATAAGAAAGACCTGGTGGTCAACATGGGAAAAATGTAACAGAAAAAGGTAGTACAAGAGGTCGAAGCAGTTTTATGAGCGTTTTCCCTGAGTCAACAGTATAGAAAACACCGGAAATATTAAAGAGCTAAAAGCTTGATCCAAAATCTGTCTCCTGAAGACACTCAGGTTCTGTTTGAACTTACATCTGGGTCTGAACTTCAAAACTTGGGCTCCTTTCTGTGTAACCCAGTGGGATGAATCAAACCTGATCCGAACCATCTGGAAACCTGTTGATGCTTCAGAGATGCATTTTTCAGGTTCTGCCAGTCACCAATTTAACAGAAAATACTCCCTAGATTTCCTTCTCTTCCATTTATTTATACATACTTTTTTTTTCAGGTACTTATTTATTTTTAAGTACTTACTATTTGTCTTACAAAAATTATTTATAAACACTTCTTTTCTTTTTGGAAGTACTTTTAATCCATCCATCTACTCAACTGTGGTCTAAGTCAGAGCTTTTGTGCATTTCTTCAAACAGCTGGCCATGGTGGCCATGTCAGCACAGAAAAGCTTTTTCTGCATCTCTTTATGTTTCTGTTCTTTTTGGAGAAACGGATGTTTGGGTTGTAATAAAAGGACTGAAAAATACATTAATCCTTATTAAGCCAGTAGAGCCAATTGACAGGGCTGGGACTGTCTGCTTCCTCTGCTCTCCCTTCATGGCCTTCTATAATCTCATCTCATCTCATCTCATCTCATCTCATCTCATCTCATCTCATCTCATCTCATCTCATCTCATCTCATCTCATCTCCCTCTCCCTCTCCCTCTCCCTCTCCCTCTCCCTCTCCCTCTCCCTCTCCCTCTCCCCTCCTCTCCTCTCCCCTCCCCTTGGACACTTGTTTGTGTTTGGAAGCAGCATGCTCCCTCCTGACAGACTGGGACAGGGGATAAGAGGGGAAATGTCTGGACACATTTAGTCCAATTAAATATTGGCATCACATTCAGTCTTTCCAAAATGCACGTAAAAAACTTTAAGTGCCAAGCTGGCCATTGCAAATTGATACCTCCACATTTGCATTTCCTTGCATCAAGCCACAAACAGAGGAGGCATTAATTGTAAACAAGCATGTCTGCCACATGCCCCTCTTTAATATCATTCACAAATGTTCTGCTAAAACTTTTCAACTTCCAGCAGACAGCTTCCATAATCCCATGTCACTGACAAGTTCTGGCAGAGCTAAAGTGTGTTTGCTGCCGACAGCTCCCCTCACTTTCCTTTTCCAGCTGTGGCAGCAGCACACATTTACACAGCAGCATTCTCTGCCCAGCGTCATCCCAGCCTCCCACCGTTCCTTCCACAGACGTGTTTGCTAACAGGGGCTTACAGTAAATAAACAAACATGCACAGCCCTGCACGTGTGGTCCGTACATCATCTTGAGCCATCTGGGCTTTCAACAAGCCACTGCTCCTGCAGCGTGGCTTGTGGCACAAGCCCAAGTCGTGCGAACATGGCAGCAGTGCCCTGGCATCCATGGGTCCTGTGGCATCCGGGCAGCGATAAAACCTGGGCTCTGCTGCACAGAGGAACACAGCCCTGATGGGTAGCACTGGGAGTTTCACTTCTGGGTGAGAAAGCAGCAGCTGAGGACGGACAGGCAGTCTCCCACTCTCTCCCACTACTTTTTCTCTTTTTTGTTTTAAACAACCAAACCTTGTTCTTCCTACTCTTGAGCGAAGCCCTTTAAAAATGAATGAGACTACTCATATAAACGAATTAAGGGTCAGTTTAGAGTGTTATTAAATTAAATTCTTTATACAGAGTAACTAAAGAGCTTGGTGGAATTCATGAAACTAGATTCAGATCTCAGATGCTTTCCAGAGCAGCTGGAAGGGTTTTAGAAACTGAACAGAAGAAACTCTAAAAGCCTTTGCTCAGAACTCACTGCAACATCCAAACCAGCGACATACTTCTACATTACTGCTACAGCTCTGCACTCCAACATGCATTCACAGATCTGATTAGATCCAACTGCCAGTTAAGGACTAAATGTACTGAGGTATGTCCCCAGCTGATTTCAGTATAAACTGAATAAACAGTATAAAGTCTGGAGTGTGACTGCACTAGTAGTTCCATGGTCACCTGAACACTTGCTGAGCCCTAAACAGACAGAGCAGCAATCCACCCTGTATTCACATTGCTCTTGCATTGTTTTAACCAAAGGCTTGGTCCACCCAGTTTAAAATGCAGTCTAAGGAGGGGTCACATGCAGAAATTTTTGAGGACAGGAAAAATCTCCCATTACTTTTTGGTTTTAGAGAAGAAACGGCACTCGCCACAGAGCACTGAGATGAACAACCTGTGCTGCTGGTTACACGATTTGGTACCTGCACAATGGGGTGGCCCCCCGCAGATGCTTTCACAGCCCCTCGACTGCCTTCTGTCTCGTAATGAGCTCGGTGGTGGGATTTCGGCTGCACTTCAATGCGCAGTTCGTAAGGTCCTGAGTGAGATGGCAGCTGCCAATCCAGAGCAGGCAGGGATGGGCTACAATGGAAAGGAAAACAGATTAAAAATTAACATCAAGTACACTATCACAAATCACAAGCAGCCAGCACTATTACTTTAGACACCGAGTCTCGCAGTTCATCCTTCACCATCTTACAGTTAAAATTTAATCGATAAGGATAATGTCATGACATAAGTAATTTAGAAGGTATTGGATATTTTAGGAAGATTTATGGGTCGAGCATATCTGTTGGCCCAGATGCTATCTGATTTGTATCCAAAAGTGAAAATTTTTAAGACATGGATTACAAATATCATCTATATTAACTCTCAAAGCAAAATGAAAAAGGCAGAAAGACACGGGGGAGTTTTAGGAAGACGATTTCTGCTTTGAAAATGAATGCCAAACTGGTTTGGCATTTAATGAATCTAATGGTTTCAACAAATCTGCTCTGTTTACAGGGAGTGGAAAGAATTAAAAAAAGCTATTTCCCTGCTTCACTCCCAATACAAAGCATGTCTGAGAGCCTCGAAGCAAAGCTGATCTCTTTTGGGTTAATGTACTGCAAAGGAGAAAACTCTGAAGTCAGAACTTGCTTATGAATCCTATTGATGGTGATGAGCAAGCCTACAGAACATGCAGCTCACTCTTCTGGCTCAACACTGACTCTACAATTAACTAAAATACTAAGCACCTATTACCATCAAGCAGCCTGACAGCATGCAATGGTGGGGAAGTGAGATTCTTAGAAACCCTCTTCCAGTGTAAAACCACACTTGAAAATAGCTGGGAGACCTCTAAGAAAAGCCAAGTTGAAGCTTTGAAAGAAAAGAAACAAGAACAGTAGAAACAGCAACCCTGAGACAGACTGACCAATCTTAAAATTGAAGCAATAAGCTTTACAACTAAAACACTAATATCACGTCCACACTATCTTCTTTCCTTTGGTGAATTTTCTTCACTGAGTGCCCTTCAAAAGTCTTTGCAAGTAGTTAAACAGCCCAACTGCAACACACTCCCCTGCCCTTTTACGTGAAACTTTATTACTTCTCCCATCAGCCTGGAGAAGATAACCAGCAAGCAGAAAATCGTGGCCCTTTGTAGGTGCTGTGGGCCAGGGCTCTCTGGCACTGTGAGAGGACTTGTGCCACCACAGCCCGCAGGTAAGGGCTCACCAGCCCTCCCCAGCCTGGAAGGAGGCCAGGAACTGGGGATTTACTGGATTCTTGTCTCACTGCTGCAGTCCAGGAGCAAGGATAGTCTGAGCAGCAGAGACCACAGCTGAAATCTTTCCTTTCCCTGTGAGCGGCCTGAATGGGAAAGGATGTGCAAGATCTTCCACACTGGATGCATATACTACAAACACATGTTCAGCTGGAGGCTGGATACTCCATGTTAGCATCCCAGTGATCCACACTCTGTGCACTTGGATATTCTACAAGCACTACAGCTCTCAGCATCCCTGCTGGCTCCCTGGCAGGACAGGACTTCTACCACTAGCACGGGCACTTTTTTGCTTTGCTTTTGGGTTTTTGAGTGCTTCCCCAGCCTGTATCAGGAGCATATTGAACTCACATCTGTTACTACCTGTGTGTGTATGCACTGCTGAGACTTTAGGTGGTGCTAAATTTCCCTACATTATCCTTCTTCATTTTTTACAAGTCTGAACCACGTATCTGCATGGCTATGGACACACACTATACACATTACAGAGGTCAGCTGGAGTCCCATCCTGGGTGAGGACCAGGATCACCTTTGCTCCCTGGGCACCTCCTGCTGTTCCAGGAGAGCTCAGTGGCAAGTTGCAGGCTCCAAACATCAAGGTATTCTGTTCTCCAGCCTTTAGGACACAGAGCCAAATAACAGAAAGAAAAGGAAGTATCCATCCCAGCTCACCTTAAGTGGAAGCTTATCTAAAAGAAAGTTGTCTCTGCAGGTTCTGAGCTTCCATGAACATCTGGAGTCAGGAGAAGCCGGGGGGCACCCTCTCCACTGGCAAGATCCTGCCAGGGACAAACTCTGACCTTTCCTTCTGCCCCTCCACACATGGAAGCCCTGCCTCAGATACCGGCAGGATGTTGCACTTTCTGAGCTCCTGTCCAAGCCTCTCCCCCAAAATGGCCAGGGCCCTCTCTGGAGGTGAGGGGAAGCTCTTCTGCTACTACAGACTCATACAAGGAAAGAAGAGACAGCATAAAATTACGGACAGATGGCCATTGTATGTAGCCACTGCTCTCTGCCTAGCACTTTAGGTACACATATTTTAGTCTGAAAAACAAAAAAAAAATCTGGATGAAGCATATTTGAGTAATGATAAATGACAAAGAGTAGAGCAAAACAGCTGTGTCTCTCCTGGTGATGATCAGCACACATTTTTAAACAGATGTTTCTGGTTTTAAGTAAATTCTCACTTGATGGATTTTTTTTTCTGAGGATACAACCTCTATCAGATTAGAAATTTTTAACACTTAATTAAAAAGGAGAACTCTGACTGACAGCATGTAGCCCTCAAGTGAAGAGGGTTGGTGTTTTTTTTAAGATACACAGAAGTCATAGTTTTGTAATGAATGACATCTCTTTGAAAGAAAAGAACCAAAGAAGAAACAAACAATCCCCCCGCCCTTTCAAATCAGCACTTGAAAATGTTAGTATACTTAAGCTGTAAAATTCATGTTCTCAAATAAAGTATGAAAACAAAAATACGGTTTGCTGTTAGCCTCAAATCTACAATCAAAATTCCAAAGCACTGCCTGCCCAATTATAAATTGACAATTAATGGGAGTTTTCCTGGTAAAGGAAGCAAAGTGATGCATTTAGCAGTGTCATGGACTGGGCTGTCAGAGCTATTTCCTATGTTAGGTTATCTTCATCAAGCACTTAATTTTCTGCAGCTAAACGTGGTTAAAGGAAAAAGCCACCAAACAAATGGTGTAGTGGTAAAATCAAATCTGGTTGCTGCAAATATTAATTTGAAAAGGTCCAAACTACCTCATCAAGCCAGTATCCCGTGGAGGTTAGAAGAGCCCCACCACAGCAGTCAAGAAGAGGAATAAAAGGTCTTCATGCAGTCTTCCTATCAAATACACATCAGTCTTTTTCCCTCAGATGACATTTTCCACCAGCTGAAAACCTGTCCTGTTTCTTTCTGCGCCCTAATAAATCTCACTGTAGTCCTCCTAAATGCTGTAATGAGGTATGGCTACTTCAAGGCAGGTTCACAAAACCTGGTGCTAGGCTGTAGAAAACTGGCTTAATATAACTCCGTCCTACATAAATCAGATTAAAAAACAGATGAATAGTGATTTATTTTGCATACACCAGATACACAATATGATTAAATCAAAAACAGATTATCCAGTCTGGCTGACTTCTGCCTTTAGCAGAAAGATTTATCAAGTTACAAAAAAAAACAGAAAAAAAAAAAAAGAAAGATACTAAGCAGCCCACTGGAATATAGACAGGGAGGAAACAAAACTAAAAACTTCTCTTAAACTTTTTAAAGGTGTTTAAGCTCCATTTCCACATGACTGCTATCCATTTCAGAATTAAATTATAATTACACCTTCTAAGCTACTAGGTGCCCAAGGCCACTGGAAAAAGAGATTCACAAACATTTTTGTCCCAAACTGCAGAAGGTACAAGAACAACTGCTGGTCTCACCCTGGGACTACCCCTGTTCTTGGACAAATACTGCAGCACAGAGTCATCTACCCCAGACAACTGCCTGAGAGTGGCATGAGCCACTGCCTAGAACGAGAAGATGCTCAGTGTCTTTCTGCACCCAAAGTAAAGTGAGTGACCTAGAAGGAGTACAGCTGAAACTGGATGAACTGTGCTAAACTTAGTTTTTTCTGACAAGGAGTTTTCCTATTGAAACAAAAACACAAACTAGAAAAACCACAGGCCTGCTGAAACTTTTACCAAGCTGCTAGCTTGAACCTGCTCCAACTCGGCACCAATTGCAAACATGGTTATGATTTATTATTTATTACTCGTCTCACATCGAAGTGGCTGCCTGTGAAAGATCCCTGTGTGTGATTTTGAAAGAGTAAGAAAACAACGGTGATGGCTACGTGTCCACCAAGTCTATTGTGGTCAGAAAAATACACCTGTTTTATACTTCACCTATGACTTAACGCGGGCAGATTTTACTCTCTCTTTTTTTTTAAATTTCCTGTCTGACAATTGAGCAATCTGGCTGTGAGCTGTTAAAATAGATACTGTGTCCCACCCTCAACTTGGCCGTATTTGGCTGGCATGTGGAGCAAGTAGCTCTTCTGTGAAGCGCATGAGGCGCACTGGAATTCCTCATGCTGAAGTCTGAAAACATGAGTCGTCGTCATTCTCCCACATAATATTTCACCCTTCTGTCCTAAAAATTCACACTCAGAGACTGGTTTGCATGGAAAGTTTCACATTTGATGGCTTAGAGAAAGGACAAGAAACTACTGCTGCAGGAATGGAGATAACAAGTGCCTGGCATCACATTTCTGCTTATTTTGAATTTAGAATCCTAGGGTGTTAAAATGAGCTGGTGAAGGAAGGCCATTAATAAGATGCTCACAGGGTTGTTTGAATGAACTAAAAAACAGTCAGGAGAAAGCGTGGGGAGGATTAAATCAAACAAAAATATATCAGTTTACTGAGACAGGATTCCAAGTACTTTTCAGCCTTATGGTGCAGCAACGAAATGTATTAAAAAGTCACTGCTATGTGATGGCAAAACAAACATGTTGAAAGCATCCAAACATTCCTATTCGTCAGGAATATAGCAGAAAAGAAAAAAAGATTAGCAGCATTTTGGGCTCTTCTCTGTCCACTTCCCAGGGCCAGCCCCTTGATTAACACTAATGAGTCCCAGGAGATGGTCACTGCCACACAGCCACAAGTCCCCACTTCACTGAGTCTTGCCCAGACAGCCCAGCCTTTGCTTTGTCTGAGGAACTTCCTCTCGCCTGCCATAAACACGCAAGTTTGCCAGGGATGCACAGGTCAGCAAATCCGGTGTTGCTGCATCTCATCTGACTATCTCATCTCCACTGACTATCTCATCTCATCTTAAGATTGCTGGTACCTTTTTCTTGAGAAATTCAACTTTTCCCAAGTAGGGCTGCCCTCTATCTCATGGTCTCGAATGAAACACCTCTAAAAAAATAAAAAACAAAACCAACGACACAAAAAACTCCTGCAAAATCAAAAGCACCCGAAAGGTCCACAAATCAAAAAAAAAAAAAAAAAAAAAAAAAGAAGAAAAATGTCTACAACATTTTAAAATCATAGTTTGTAAGGAAATTGTATCTTTTGGGGCCTCAATTTTTGCATGCTTGAGTTTAATACTGTCAGAGTCCCAAAAGTAGAATCCAAAAAATCCACAAAAAAAACCCCAAAAAGCTCACTGATGCAGACAAAAGTCAAATGTGCTTTTGCAACTTTCAGAGAGGTATCCAACTATACATTCTCTAGGTACAGACTTCAGTGTCTCCATATGTAAAACTACATAACAACATGCCTGTGAGGTCAAAAACATACATGCATATTTTTGAGGTTGAAAAAGAGACTGCAGCTAAAGAAAATGTGGCTTTTGACTGTTAAAAAACAATAAACTGTGGAAGTAAACACCATAGGGAGCTTTTAAAAGTCACCTGTCTATTTCTGGAAGCTCCTTTTGGTGTGGTAGACCTCATATACACCATATGCCCAACCAACAAACCCAACCACTTCTATTTCTCTTGAAAAACACAACATTTAGTGCAAACTCAAGTGTTAAAGGCCAACACACTCCTTGCATTAATCAATTACACTTGATACAAATACAATGCACTACTTTTCAAAGAGTAAGAAACTGCCTCCAGGAAATCTCAGGTCGTGTTTAATCAAATACAGCAGGTGAAGAGGAAGTCATATAAAATGTACAAGATACCCAGAAACATGGCACTTTGGTGAGTGACTATACTTTTTGTTATGATATAGCGTGATTTAGGACCTGCTTATGAGCAGGTATAGAATACAAAAAATGGGATTTTAGTTTGGAAGTAGTCACTAACAGTGCCCCCATAGCCGAGAGCAGAAGTCCAGTCCTGTACTTCCATTTTGGTTTTGACATTTTGGCCCACAGGACATCATGCATTACATAGCACTTAGGAGAGATGGAGAAATGGCACAGAAGGAACACCACTGGCACAGCAAGAGAAACACAGAGCCTCCCCTACTTGTACAGTAACTGCCCAATAAAGTGCTTCTCTTAAAATTATTTCCTACAGTAGGTCTAAGAGACATACTACAGACAGAAACTTGTTGGATTTGAATGAGAGAGCACAATGCACAAATACCAAAAAAAAAAAAAAAGTTGGAGATAAAAGGTGAAAGAGAGCTTCACAAAGACCATCTCTTGACTCTCTGCATCATGATTTACCTCCAGGGGTTTTGAGGCAGACTATATTATATATTTTTATATATATATATATATTTAGATAATTTTTTTGGTCTAGAAAAGGTATGATTCCCACTGTTACCTCAGCACTTGCTCCAGTGCTTGCCCTGAAAAGTCTTCTTGGTCCTTAAATATTTTCTACATCCAAAGATTTGGTGCAAGGCCCTGGGCTGCATCCAAAGGACTGCAGCCAAATCCCCACTAGCCCTGGGTTAACCTGTGCCGCTCAAGCCTCAGCTGCAAGGTCAAGTTCTATCCTGCCACCCTGTCCTGTGATCCTCTGCACCCGCAAGTCCCATGCAGGAACAGTCACATCTTCATAGTCTGGAGGGAGATGTGTGAGCCCAGATCTGCACCACAGAGCCCACGGCCTGGGGACTGGGCTGAGCATCTCAGCTCACAAAACACATAAAGACTCTATTTCTGTTAAGGCAGGCATTATTATAGTCTCATTATATACTCTTATTATTCCCCTGCTCCAGGATTTGAAAAGCCTAAAGCGGACTGAACTTTAATTATGACAAATTAAAAACACCATCAATTTTAGTAACAATAGCAAAAAGCAGTTTCCTTTAAAGACTGATGCCCACTATAAAACCTCGGGAACGGAGGCAGCACTCAGCCGATGGTGTGCCTGAGCCTGCTCCCTCCTGCTCCAAAGAGATGGGAATGCAAGAGAGGAAGGGAAAGGCGTCAGTGATTTTCCAAGGCATGCTGGCTTTTGATGAAAACTGTACCGCATATTCAGGAAAAGACAGAGGAGGTAATCAAATCTGGTTATCTCAAAATCATTATGACCGGGTAGATTTTGGAGCCTGAGTTGTTTGTCGGAATCCACCCCTCCAGTCCCCGCATTTGAAATAGAACAGATGTGTAACATAACAGGAAAAAAATCCAGCTCTGTTGTGACAAATTCTTAACCAATTTTTTTGGAAAGATTTAAAAAAACAGTTTCTGTTGCGTAGGCTGTGATCCTGTTGACGTCCGTGCTCACTTGCCCAGTACTTTCATATACATAAAACGAGAGGTATTTTTGGTGGAAGGAAGCACTGTCAGTGTATCTGATTGGTAAAATAACTTAAAAATCACATTTCAACAGTAACTTCCAACTGCCCTAGAGCACGAGCTAATGAGATCACATGGAAACATATTGCAAACCAGGAAACATATTTTATACAAGACCCAAACAGTGGAAAAAATGTTAAATACACAACATAGTGGGGCTTCGTTCTGTGCACTTCACCTTTCTTGTTTGTGTTAGCGCACAGGCACGCCGGGTGCCTCCTGACGGACCGCGGCACAGCGCCTACGGCCGCTTGCTGCAACGGAAAGATAAAAGCCTGTTTGGGCAAACTGTCCTATTCCTGCCCTTGAAGTATTTGACAAAAAGCTGCCCCTGACACAACAGCTGAGGGCCAGCCCCTCTGATGAACGTGGGCTACTTGGCACTGGGTGAACATAAAAGGCTTTTTCTAAGTAAATGGGAAGGCTCTGAAGGATTTGCCTGGTGTTAGAAGTCTCCACTCCAGCTCTGAAAGACAGTGAGTGCCTAACTCTGGGTGGCCAGACCCAGAGGGGTTGCTGCATTTCCCAGCGCTGAATTGAGCCAGGGTCTTGAAAGGAGCTTGGCAATGCAGAGGAGAATGAGAATGATGTGGAAGGGGAGTGTGCTGCAACATAAAGAGCCATGGACCACTCCACCTCAGTTTCAGGAGACAGCACAGGGCAGAGAGGTGCTGGCTGAAGAAAGGTGAGACTGACAAGGCTGAAAACCAGGAAACACATTGCTAACTAAAACACTTCAGCTACACACTTACTGCTTTCATTCTGAGAAAGGAAGCTTCATTGTCAAGAGCAAGAAGCCAGGTATGCTTGGGGAGGAGGAGCAGGAAAGGGAGTGACCATCAGAACCAGGGACTAGGAACAGCCTACAAGCCCTTGGAAAGCTGAACTATTCTCCTGCACCACATGCTTCTGCATACTACAGCTTCCAGAAGACTCCAAAATAAAGTCTATATCTATGAGAGAAAGAAAATGCAATGAATGTAATTAAAATTTCAGCTATTCTGTACTGCTTCCTACCCAGAGCCCTGTTGCGATAAATGAATTTGATGAACAGATTGAACCACTATCAATTGAAAAATTGATATTTCTTCTTTAAACAGAAGTAGTGGGGAAGACAGTAGAGACAGAAAAATATTGATAGGCAGCCTTCAGATGAGCTGAAATAATTTCAGATAAGCTGAAAGAATTCACAGAAGAACCATATTATTGATTAATTTGTATTCACTGTGCACAAAGCATAAATGTAAAAGGCCCTGCAACAATCACCATAATGAGATCATATCCTTGTCCAGCAATATAAAAATACTGAGACATAATAAACTTCAAGTAAAGCCACAGGTTTGCTGGCACCGAATTCTCCTGTTCCATGAGCTTCTGAACGCCTGATTTCCAGACTTCCCAGCCTGGGGCTCATTCCCTGGAAAGGGGATAACTGGTTACAACCTATGCATAGCCAGCTCCTAGAACAGCCTCTTTTACCCTTCAAGGCTTGACTCGTGGTTACACCACACCAACAACAGAGGCAGTGTTGCAAGACACAGTTAAGTGGAGTGAGTGGATGGGCAGATTTGGCAGGAAACAGAGACAGGAAGGGGAAGGAGGAAACAAAAGCATGCAATAAAGATACTACTGGGATTGTCCTCTAAGTCAGGGTTCCTTACCTCATGTAGGATGTTGGAGATAGAGGCTTTGGTTTGGCCCACTGGTAGGGATGCTGTGGCACAGACAAGTACTGCTCACAGAAGTTTCCTTTCCTGATGTGCTGGAAGCTGGAGAAGTCTTCTGGTGACAAATCGGCAGTTGGCGATATGGTCCCATGATCCTCGCCAGCCGGTTCAGTTTTGAGAGTCATGGATGGGGTGTGATCAATGGTGGTCTTCCTCGACTTGATGGGAATCCCGTCGTTCATATCGATGGTGCTGTCAGTGGTGAGGGCGTTGATGGCAGCAACGATGGCAGAGCTGGTGTACTGGTTTGTGTTCCCCAGCCACGTGTCATCCGTGACACTCACCCGCGGTGAGTTTTGTGGAGAAGGAGTGGGGGAGTGGTGTGGGGAATAGGAGGTCTGCCGGCCATTGAGGCTGTACTTCCTTTTGTTGCAAGGGGACGGAGGCCTGGAGTTGCGAGCCCCCAGCCAGTTCTCCTCTGTGATGCTCGTTCTAGGAGACGTTGATGGAGAGTGCCGTGGGGAACTGAGCAAAGTACAGGCCACCATGCTGCGCTGGTAGCCCTCCTCTGTGTCGGTGGTCTTCGGAGAGACACACGGGGACTGCCATGGAGAGGTCTGAGGTGAAGTGTATGGATATGAGTAGTTGGACTCATAGGAAGACGCTTCAGAGTTGCAGCTTCTGGAAGACAAGCTACTTGCTGGACTGAGGCAGGACGGGTCTCTGTATGCCTCGATGTTCGGCAAGTTCAAAGTGGCAGTGGAAGGCGACCGCTTGGTGTTAGGGATGGCCTCCTCCACCTCATCGTGGAAAAACTGGTTGTTGTTATGATGCAATCCCATGTAAGACGTGATCTCAATTCTGGGGCTCTCCAGCGCTGGAGCCCCATTAGGTCTCATGTTTGGCGGCAGGTAGTACTCAGAGGCTCCACTGTCAATGTGTCCTCCATATCCAGAGGGATGGTTTGTCGATGGGACAACTGAAATGACGGGATTTGATGTCTGCAGGCCATGACATGGAGTTGACAATGAGGAATGTGCCACATTTAGAGGCAAGCCAGCATTTACATTTGAAGATGCATAATTATAGTGTTCTGGAAGAAACAAACAAACAACAAAGAATGACATGAGGTGCTGCACAAATATACTCACTTAGTAACATACCCAGCTGAAATGGTGGGACATGGCACAACATACAAAAGCACAGCTCTCCTCAACAACACAGCCCAGAGGTGTGCCATGTTGGGCGAGAGGCTGCAGACTAGCATCCTTGAAAATGCCACTAACTGAACAGAACAAGACATCTTGAGATGGGGGATGTACACAGACAGAGCAGGTCTTGAGTACGTGGTTCCTAGGAGAACCTTCAAAGCAAAAAAAAAATGAGTCTTCAAACAACATTGCTTCAGGATTCTGGAGACTGCAGCATTCAGAGATGCAGCTGAAGAGATATGTTTTTATATAAGTGAGCCTAACTCCCTCCCTGAAAAGCTGGAATACACAAAAAAACTGAACAAAAAACCAAAAGTGGAGACAGACTAAAGCAAAGAAAAAGATCAACTGCATTCTGTTAAAAAAATTATACACAATCGAAATTTCCACTACAGCAAGTTTCCAACTGGTTCCAGTTAACAAGGATTTTGGAAAAAGATGGATCTATTGATCTGCTCTGGTTTCTGGGACCACTTATCCTCCAGCCCAACTGGCAGAGGCCAGGTGAAGGATAAACATGGATGTCTCACTACTCAGCGACAGCTGAAATTCCACTGAAATTGCTGGTTATTGCACACGCCACATCAAGTGCTGCCAGCAGTGCGCTCTGGGCCAGCTCTCCAACCATTTAACAATGCCGGGTGTATAAAAGCAAGACCAGAGTTGCACAGCCAATGTGGAAAACCTGGAAGGCAACAGATCACATCACAGCCTTGTGCCAATGGGCTCCCTGACCAAGCACAAGGAACTTGTGCCCTTTGCATGCCTCCGTCCCTGTAGAGCAGCATCCCTGTGGACCAGCATTTCAAAGCTGGTCCTCATGGCATCATCTCTGCCTTGCCTTGCTGTCTGTCTGATGAAGGCACTCCTTCAGCTCTGCTTCCCTGTCCCAGGGATGCCACCCAGAGATATTGGTGGGCTGCCCATGGGGGAAATGGGCAGCCCTCAACCAAGGACAACATGCCCCTGGTGTTCTGAGCTGTGGTGGGATGAGGAATCATCATCTCTGTTCTTCCTGATATAGGGAGGCTCTGTGTCACCAGGACACAGGAGCCGGACAAGTAAGCCCTAACGCCAGTATCTCTACTGGGAAAAGAGAGCAAAATCTTTGTTTTAGGGACAATGACTGCTGAACTCTGAGTCTGGGTAAAGCTAGTGTACAGGTTCCTCTCAGAAGTCTGGAAATGCACCCAGCTCCATCCCCAAGCTGTGCTTGCAATGCATCAGCCTTCCCTGAGGTTTATTATGGCAGCAGCATCACTTTCCTGCAGGACAGAGGGAAATTCTACATGCCCCGTGGCCACAGCCAGTCCACATGGGAAACCTGTCACTTTCTATCCCAGGAGGCAAGTTCCCTTGGCAGTCATCTTGCACACCTTCCCTCGGAAGAAATGGAAAAGCTGTGGTAATTACTGCAGCTGCTACTCAGGAGGCGACCAGGGAGCTCTGCAAATGCAAACGAGCCTCCAAGCTGGTAACAGCACAGCCAGCTATTCTCTTTCTCTTGTTTATCAGCTCAGCCCTCTCTGGTGTCATCCACCTGTGATCCCACACTCACCTTTCTCTCTGGCAACGACTCCAAGACAAACGGTACTTAGGAAAAATTAATGTGCTGTGGCAGCTTCACAGCAACTCCAGCTGATGCATGTCATAGCAGGTAACAGTTGGGAATGATGAGCAGCAACACCTTTTGAACTTGCTCTCTAGTCTGCCCTCAGATACTGGCCATTTGCTCAGGAAGGGTCATTAAATTACACTGCAGTGTGCCACAAATAACACTGGATTATTCAAAACATGCTGCAGCTTCACACTCTATTCAAACAACCAGGGAGGCAGGAAATACAGCAAAAGAGGTGCTACTTGAAAAAATCCAACTTCATCGGTCACACCAAGGGGCAGATCTGCCAGGGGGATCAGAATTCCCTCCTTCCAAAATCAGTTCTGTTTTGTTGCTGCCCTGCCACTTGGCCTCATCATCCAGTGTCACCACAACCACCACCACTTCCCTCCCTCCTACCCGTCATGGAAAAAAACCCTGACATGGTACAGCTGTGGTAAGACCTTATCTGTTTCAGAAATTAGTGCAGAGATAGGGTGTAGAGTAGTGTCTTCAGGGCAGCTTCACCCCCTTAGCTGCTTTCTCCAGCTCCAGAGGAAGGTGATGTCCATGTTCACACTACTGCTGGGACACTGGATACACTCTGCTTCCACATACCCTCCCACAGCCTCCTGCTCTGGCATACAGCTGGAACTCACTGGTGACATGGCACAGCTGGGAACTGCCCCCAGCCAGTCCCTACCATGCAGCCAGACAGCCCAGGGAGGAGACTAGGGGCTTGGCAGGCTGCCCCAGCTCTGCACCCACCAGGTGGGCTTTGCCTCTGCTGACTGCAGAATCAGTGCTTTTAGATCTTGTACTAAAACTAAACAGGTAAACAAACAAAATGACAGGGACAAATACTGTGAGCCCAGCAGTTTGCTCAAATTCTAATGTATGACTGGGGTGAAATTCAAACACTGCAGTCCGCTGGAGATCTGCAGCCCAGACTTAATAGGCAATACAAAGCTCAAATAAGCCTTTGGAATCCAGTTTTTAAAAAATCGTTAAAAGATGAGTGCTATAAGCAACATCAAGTGCTATAAGCAACAAGTTCCTTAATTCACATGACAAGGAATAGTCACTTTTAGAACTATTACGCATTTTTTTTAAAGCCAACTTTTAAAGGCCCAAGAAAAATAACTTCATACAACTCATGGTCTGTGTACAATAGTACACAAAATAGGAAGATGCAAGATCCAAAGCCTTCCAAACATATTTAGGTATCTTAAAATTACCGGCAGCATGTAGAAAATATGTCCACCAAATATAAAAGCCTCAAAGCCAGAACTAGGAACGAGACAGAGACCTTGGTTTGTGGGCTAAAAACCACCAGCTAAAATTTCTGAAATAAGCTCATTCTCTAAAACTTCCATATTTACAAAATTCATCAAACACACATCCATAGTTAGCATTTATAACACGCTGAGGTTTTCCTCACCACGGTGAATGAGACAGGTAGAAATAAAATCCTGCATCACATAATGCAGCTATGTAGGATATTTTGACAGTCCTGATGCAGATGAAAGGCAGGTAATGCCTTTGCTGTGGTGTCACTGTTATGACTGTGATTCACTGAGGCACTCAGGACCAGTGTACAGACTACCAAAACACATTTAACAGGTGTTAAAATATCCTGGGCCAAACCCCACTATCAGATAGACCAGTGCAGGTTCACTCCAAGAAATCCACACTTAGGTTAAGTATAACTAGGACAAGAAATTGGACCCTTTTGAGTTGTGAGCACACCTCCACATATTACATTTCCCTTTGTAGCAGTTAAAAAGCTCCTTTTTTCCCTCTAGTTAATTTCACAGTAAGCAAGTTTTATTCCTTTGTATCATTAATGGGCTGATCCTGCAAGGCACTGAGCACCATCGTTTTGTATTTACATATTTTAAATAGGAATGCTGAACACCTGCAGCTTGCAGGGTCTTTAGAGAAGATGAGGGCTGTCTTACATTGCACAAGATGAAACCACATCTACGTCTGTGTTTCAATTCATGCTTTTAGAATTGCCTAATGGAGTTAGGTACTTTTCTCACAGTATGATTTTGACACTTAATTTGCTTAGGCCCCTCCACTTTGGACACTTAGGTGTCTAATCACTAGAACACTTATCTGAAAAGCTTGGTGTGAAACTCTAAAAACTTCTAGAAACTAGAAGTTCATAACAACTATTTGGACACCGACATCGTCCCAGAGAAGTGGGCAACTGGGGAGAGCTAGGAAGGTGTAAACACCTTCGCTCATATCCTGACAGGCTGCGTTAGGCGGGCAAGGATATGCAAACCTGCTAGGATTTACAGGCAAAAAGATAAGGCAGAGAGCAAAGACAGCCCTACTCTGAGGCAGCGTTAAGTCATCCACTTGTACAAGAGCTCTTTACGGTCACCCGCTATCACCGACACTGCAGCGAGTTAACCACGCACCAGGAAGCGGCAACCTTCTATCTCTGCCAGTTCCAGCCTTGTTCGCCTCATTTCCACCTCAAGCATTGCTTAAAGCCATAAAAACAGACAGCCGGATCGAGACACCAGAGTTGGAAACAGTTGTGACGCGTGACAAATTCACGCCCGTTATTTTTATTTGCAGATGACCTTCAAGTTAAACCCTGAGCCTAACTCCGGCTCACGGGGGATGGGGAAAGGGGGCTCAAGTGAGTTCTCAACCGGCCCATCTCTGTCACGGGCAAGACCCAAAGTCAGCCGGGGAAGCCGTGCGAGCGGTCAGCGCGGGGGTCCGGACATCTCAAACAACTCCAAACTTCTAAAAACTCTGCACCGACGGCCCTCCGAGTCGTCTCCCCTTGCACCTCGTTCGTCTGCTGCCAGGGACCCGCCAGAGGAGCGCCGGCCGCCCGGTCAGGACTCTATCCCGGTCTCCGCGGCCCCGCTCGCCGCTTCCCGGCGCGGCTGAGTCGACAAGCGCCGCCCGGGGCCGGGCAGACCTGTCCGGGCGGATTGCCGGCTCCCCCGCCCCGCTCCCCGCCAAGGGAGGTAGCCTTTTCACCTCCCGAACAGGGTAGCGCAAGGAGGGCCCCCCGCAGCATCCCGCCGCCAGCACCCCCGGAGGTGCCCCGGCCGCCCCGCCGTGACCCACCTCCACCCTCATCGCTGTGCTTGAACTCGAAGAGGAAATCGAAGTCAAACTCCTGCTCGGCCTCCACTCCCGTCATGGCTCCCGCCGCGACCCCCGCCACGCTCCGGCACCCTGGCAGCGGTGGTGGCGCAGCCGCGGCCCGCCCCGTCGCGCCCGGACACCTGCTGCCGGCGGGCCGGGCTGCGCGGAGCCCCGGCACGGCGTGGGACGGCGGCCGCCGCTGCGCTCGGTAACGTGATCTCGGCCCCGACGGGCGGCCTGTCTCGCTGCCGCCGCCGCTGCCGCCGCCTCCGATCCGCCCTCCCGCCCGCTGTTGATGTTTCCGGGTCGATGCAAACAACCGCGGTGCCCGGCCCCCCCCGCACCCTCCCGCCGGGGCTCTGCCCCTGCAGCGCAGCCCGTGCTCCGCGGGGAGCCCTCGCCTCACCCAGGGGACCCGGCACCGGGGGAGACCCAGACCGCCGAGGGCTCGTCGTGGGCGGGATGGGGAGCCCGGGGATGGGCAGGGAGCGGGACTTCACCTGCTCCCGACCGGCGGTAACGGCGGGGGCCGGAGTGGCTCCTTCCGCGCTTCAGCGGGAGGGAAGTGGGGAGGGAGGGCTGCTCAGCCCACTCAAGGGGGACACCGACATGTCCCCTCTTCGCTGACGACTGATAAAGTTTCTTCCGTGGATGCACACCACGCCGCGTCTGTGACCCAAGAGGCTCCGCTTTCATTTATTTATTATTTATTTCACTTAGTCGCAGCACCCACTAGTGCCAGCTGCTATAAAAAGCGCAGTAAAGCGGGACTCGGAACGCTGCCGGCCGCCTCCGTGCGCCGGGGAGGGAAAGGTCCTCTCCGGGCCGCAGCCACACACCGGGAGGGCGCCTACAAAGGGCTTCGGTGGCGGTGCTGGCACGGGTCTGCCCGGCCTGTCCCTCTTTCCGCTCGTACGGGATACAAATTAAGCAAAAAGTAAATTAAGACTTTATGTTTCGAGGTGCTTTCCTGTCATATTACACAGGGCCCGTCTAAAGGTCCACGCCAGGCAAAGGAGCGCCGGCCCCAGCAGCTGGGCTCAGCTCCTCAGTTGCCTAAGCTTCAGGTCGGGTTTCAAAAGGAACAGTTTTTTTTAAGCAGTTTTGGAAATAGTATTCTCTTATAAACTCAGGGAATACCATTTTCCAGGCTTGCGACCGAAATCTCCGTTCTAAAGTGCCAGGAAAACACAATTTTTTTTCCATCTGAGCCCATATTCTTTTCCCCCTCCCCGCCGGGACGAGCCTCCCTGCAGGCTGGGCTCTCGCGGGAGCCGAGCTGGGCTTCGCCCCGAGGGGGCCGTAAGGCCGATGGGCCGGGGCTGACTCACCCGAGTGTGCTAAAGGCCTTGGCAGCAGGGGAACCCCTCCCCCTGCGCCTGCCCCGACCGGGGTCGCCCCGGGGAGCCGGCTCAGGCCGTGCCACAAGGAGGAGCGGCCTGTTTCAGCCGTGCACGTCCCTCAGCCTTTGCCCCGGCGGCGGGTACGGATGTGCCTCCTGCCCCCCTGCCCAGGGCCTACAGGCAGGACAGCCGCCTCGCCCCAGCCGCCAGGCCCACGGTTCCACCAGTGTCAACCCTCCCTGACGCCGCTCTGCTCCCGACGCCCATCTCCTGCAGTGTCCCGGCAGGGAGGCGAGGAGAAACTCCCAAGTGCCTGCTGCCCTCGATCCTTCGTCTCTCCCCTATGTGGTACCTGCAAGACTGGTGAGTTGTCCCACACTGTTTACAGACGGCTTGATTTGTCAGTGACATTAGTACTAGTGCTGTCAATGAAATATTTCGATTGGCACCCTTCCCGTGGAGAAGGAGGAAAGATGTGCCGTGAAAAGGTTAGAAACGAAGCTATATACCACGTGTGTGGACAGATTAACAGTGGCCCTCCTGCTAACAGTCCAGTTCGAAACGGTGTCATTGAACTGGGGAGAGCGAAACGAGCTATGGGGAGGCGGTGCACCCTGGCAAGGCCATTTTCCTGTCACCAGCCGCCTTGCACGACCCACGGGCCTATCTACCAGCTCAGCCGCTGCCCACCCAGCCTCTCCTTGGAGCGAACTGGAGTTGTTCCAACTCCATAAAGCGGGTTCAACAAGGGATGCATCAGATGGTCTGCTCCAGCTGCAGCCCCCCAGCCTGAAATGAAATGTAACTTGTCCATGGCATTAAACCTGGCATAAACACCGGCATTTTCAAAGGTAAAGGACACCACACGTTGCTACCACCCAAAGAAAAAAATGAGGTCCTCCCACTGGGACTCTGCTCATTTCTTCCCAGACTAAACAAGAAATAGAGTATTTTCTTTGATTGTTGTAATTTGGCAATCAAATGGCACCTTAATTTGAAGGCAGCAATCCTGACGTGCAGGACTCCCCTGCGTGTTTCCTGGATTGGGTCACTCTTTCTGGCTGGACTAATTTTCTTAGTCCCTTACAAAATACACCACTGGGGAAGAGAACTATCGACAAGGGTCGGCACACTTTAACATAGGCATCAGAAATGCCACAGAAATAAAGCAGGGGGTTTCTTCTTTTCCTTTACAAGAGGCTGCAGAACGCTTTTTATGTCAGCTGCCTCTGGATGTAATTTTTACAAATGGTGTATTCAGTGCCTTTGGAGCCCAGGGCATTGGAAGAGCCGTGCGTGCAGCCCACGGATGTCTGAGTGTGCGACTGGCACGCCAGCTACTTCTATTAAATACAGTATAATTAACTTCCATCCCAAAAGGCTCTCCGCTTCGCAAGCGGAGCCACAGTCCCGCGCTTGTAGATTTCGCACTGGCAGAATCTTGTCAACTGCAATGAACCACTACGGTGAAAACAGCGATGTAAAAATATTAAAAAAAAAAAGAAAAAAAAAAAGAGAGAGGGAGAGATGGGTCTTGAGCTCCCTTCCAGCTTTCCGGGGACAAACCCGGGGAATGGAGTCCCGTTGTCCCACGCTGCGGAAAAAACGCGGCGGACACAGACAACTCCCCCACTTCGTCTCTTCACGATTTTCTCTGCCCGGGACGTGCGAGCTCGCTGCGCCCTGCCCGAGCCCCAGCAGCAGCCGCTGCCAAGCGGCGGCACAATTGGATAGGGAGGAAACTTGTCAGCCGGGGAAAGCCGGGAGGGGAGCAGGGAGCCGTCGGGCCCGCAGCGGGGAGCCGGGATCTGCCCTACACCTGCCGCGGCGCGGAAGCGATGCCCGGCGGGGATGCCCGCGAGGTCCCGCTGCCGGGGGCGACAGGAGCCGTAAGCAGCGGCAAGGTCCGAAAGTTTCGGCGGTAAGTGGATAGCGATGCTCCGGGGGGAGAACAGTGTCCCGATTGGCAAGAGGGGAGGGCGAAGTCAGCCAGACGCTACCCATGGCAGGGGCCAAGTTCAGCCCGGGGGAGCTGCGCGCGTCCCGAGCTCCGCTCCCACCATCTGTCCCTCTAGAAACTTTACCACTGTGTTCTTAGGGCACTTTTCGCAGCAGGGGCAGAGAAAGTGCCGTGATTCAGAGCTGGGATAGAAGGGCAAGCGCTCCCCCGGAGCCAGGACGGCGGCGGCAGCGCGCCCGCCCGCCGGGGGCGCGGGGTACGCGGGACAGCAGAGCCCCAGCGCGGCGTGCCCGCCTGTCTCGCTGTGCCGGGAGCGCCGGTACGGTGCCTGGCACTGCCCGGGACTCCTTCCTTTTCCCGGGAACGTGAGTTGGCTGCAACGATGGGCTGTTTACTGACCTCCCCCAAATCAAACCCCGGGATGGGGAGGGAATCCCCGAGCGTGCGCCCCTGACAGGATCCCAGGCGCCTTCATAGCCCCTCCAGGAGCGGGCCCGGGCCCAGGTCCGGCGGGAAGCGGCCGGGAGCAGCGGCGCGGCCGCGGCGGCGCCGTGCGAGGCGAAAGAGACACCTATTGGCAAGCGGCCGACGGCGAGCCTCAGGGCCGCCGCGGGGAAACACCGGGGGACACCGCCGCCCGCCCGCCCGCCCTCCGCCCCCCGCAGCGCCGCCCGTTACCTTCCTCCGCCGCCTTCATGGTGCTGCCGAGCGGGCGGGCGCCGTCCTGCGGGGCCGCCGCCGGCCTCTCTCTCCCGCTGGATGGGTCCCGCGACGGCGGCGCGGCGGCGGCCGGCGGGGCAGCGCTTGGCATCCACCCGGCAGGGCGGCGGAGCCCGGCGCCGCGCCCTGGGCCACTGCCGGCCCCTCGTCGCCTGTCCCGCCTGTCCCGCGCCCCCCCCCGCCCGCCTTCACGACCCGGTGACCGGGACCGCGCCGCCCCCGGCGTGGTAGCCGCGCCCGCGGAGGCACAGGAGCTCGCCGCCGCCGCCCCCCCGGGGACGGGGCATGGAGAGGAGGGCGGGTGTGCGTGGGGACTTCGGAGGCACTGCCCGCGCTGAGGCGGCGGGACGGGGCGGCGGGCGCTGCCGCCCGCGGAGAGCTGCAGCCGGGGGACGGGGGCAGTGAGTGTGCGGAGCGGGGAAGTCTCGCTCTGACGCAGGGCTGCGCGCCCGGCGCCGCCTTTTTAAAGCTGGAAAACACCCCCCCCCCCCCCCCCCCCACCTCCCTTCCCCTCCCGGCCCCTCTCCCCGCCCCGGCCCCGTGATGTCAGCCGGGCCCCGGCCCCGCCGCCGGCGGGCGGCCAGCGGGAGGCGGGCACCGGCGGGCACCGACGGGCCCCGGCTGCCCGCCCCTCCACGGGGCACGGCGCCCGCCCAGCCCCGGCCCCGCCGCCACCGCCCGCGGGGTCCCCTCAGCCTGCGGGAGCCGGGTGCCCTCCTGCGGGAGAACGGGCGGCTCGCCGGGGTCGCAAAGTGAAGGTGGGGAAAGAAGGGAGACCGGGGAGCGAAAGAGGCAGGCAGGGAGAGGGGAAAAGAAAGAAAGGGAAAAAAGAAAAAAAAAAAAAAAAAAAAGGCGAGGCAGCCTCGCATGCTGAAATCATTATGTAAAAAATCGCAGGCTTCCCCCGCTGTGGAAATTTGGAAAAGAGCATCAACTGGCAGGCGAGAGAAAGGAAAATCCCATTCTGCTAAATTACTAACAGACCCGCGGACTCGGTTTCAGTCGCTCCAGATTTATTATTATTATTTATTATTATTCTGTAAATATCTCAGCAACACAGTCCTGTCTCATCACTTCGTAGCAGAGAGAAGAAGAGATTTCCATCCCACTGCGACTCCTCCTCCCACCTCCCATCTCCGGGATGCCCCGTCCCGGCCCCCGACGCGGCCGTGATACCCCAGCCGAGGCGGGAGCCTCCCGGACGGGAGCTGCTGAGAGGGGCCGCGCCGCCCCCGCTCCCCTCACCCCCTCTCTCCCTTCTCCGTCCTCCCTCTGCCCCGACAGCTGGCAGGAGGGAACCAAACTTTTGGAATGGGACATGCGGGCCATTTGGGGTGGTTTTGAGCATATATCTGGTGTGTGAAGAAAAAAAAAAATCATAAATCTAGTCCCTGACACCCATGTGTGGTTGGAAATAAACCCAGTATAAAAGAAATCGTGTCTGCTTCTGGCGAACGGGAGCCCGCGGCTGATTCTTCGGGGCGGGCTCCTCCACTGAAGCGCGGCGGAAGACAGTGCCCAGCAAGGAGCGCGCCCGGCGGGGAGCGCAGCACCCTCCCCCGACCTCGGCCGTTCCGTCGGGTGAGGAAACCCCAAAACCTGAACCAAAAGGGCGACGCTTTTCTTTCAAGGAACACCGAACAGGAGAACAGAGGGGGGAAGCCCTCAGCCCCCGGCACCCTTCCCCAGCCTCCCCTCAGGCAGGCGGCGCGCGCCACCCGGACGTGGCGCACGCGGGACGCTGGGGCGCCGCCAGGGGGCGCCGCGGGGCGGGGAGGCCGCGGGGCGGCGCTGAGGGAGCCTCCCCCGTCCCCCCGACGGGGCGGCGCTCGGGGGCCCGCGGTGCCCGGGCCCGCGCCCACCGGGGCGGCTGCCGGGGCTCCCCGGCGCGGGGGGAGGAGGGGGGAAGATCCCGGCTGCTTCCCGGGAGGCTGGGGCGGGGGCGGGCGAGAGCCGCGCTGCTCTCGGCGGGACTCTCCTTTCCTGCCGTCCCCCGCCCCCCCGCCCCGCTCTCCGCCGAAATGACGGAATCCCCCGTCTGTTTCCTCCTGTTTAATGCCGTTGCCCGGACCACCGTGGCGCCGCTCCAAGGCCCCGCCAGCCGGCGCGGGCAGCCGGCGGCGGCGGCGCAGCGCGGGCCTCGCTGCCGCCCCCCGACTCTCGCCCCGGCCCCGCCGCGCCGCTCCCGGCCTCGCCGCCTCCGCAGCCCCGCGGGGCCGCCCCGGGGCCGCCCCGCCTCCGCTTCCCTCGGCCCTGCGCCTCCTTCCCGCCTCCCGGGTTTGTTTACAGCCGCTACTAGGAGAGACTGTTACACCGAGCTTATTTTGGGAGTTGGTGATGACTAACGAAGTTAAAAGGAGCTTAGTACAGAAAACAACCTTATTTTTAGACGGCTGTTGTTTCAGTGGATCATAGTAGCAAACGCACCCCGGCGCTTCTAAAAGCCGCATCCTCGATGCCAGGTCTCTTGTCCTATGCTGCTACAGGGCTCTTGTTCTGAGGCTTGCCCACCGGCTGGCACTCGTTGCTTTGCTTCCGTACATCTCCTCCCTAAATCCTGCCTGTAAGTGCTATGGCCACCATCGGTCTTCATTATTTTGAGCTTTAAGACATCTTCTTTCAACAGAAGTAAACACAAGCCAAAAAAATGAGTGGAGAAAAAGGTTATGAAAGTATTGGGGGTACTTTTCAGTGACCTCTGGTGCTGAGTTAGCAGGGACCAGTATCAGCCTCCCCCATGGCTTTTGAGACAGGGCTGATGATTTTGTAGAGCTTCTTCACCTTGCAAGGAAGATACAAGAAGCAGGTCTTCACATCTAAGCAGCTCCCTGGGCCCCCGCATGACATGCTGACCATCACAACCCACATGTGGGAGAGGTCAGCAGTGGACAACAGGGAGATGTGTCTGCTACTGCTGCCTCACTCCCCATCACCCTTCTTTTCCCTTTGTAGGTATCACTGCATGCCAGTTCAGGTACTAAGACCGGACATAAGGTTCCCACTGTCCAAATCTAGTACCTCACTGACCGGTCCTAATCCCTCATGGGTAAATCCCAGCAGAGCTGGTGGGACCTCAGTAGGCTCTGCTCCACACAGGGCTGTGTGGAGCAGCATGCATCTCATGCTGGAAATCCTCCCTTGTCACCAGTGCTGTGCCAGGATGTGTCTCCCCCCATGTCGCTGCCATGCAGACAGCTTTCTCTGGCTTTCCACAGGAATGTTTCCACTGGGCCCTCTTTTCTCACCATCCACGTCTGCCGTGGAGTTATACGGGCTCCTTGAGCAGTCCCTCTCCATCTGTATGTTCCACTGCAAGGACGGGATGGGCTCCTGCTTCCCTTCCCCTCCACAGAGGTGGCTGTGCTTGAAAACAAAGCGCTTGCTGCACGTAACCAGTAATTAGGTCAATCAGCTGCCCTGCTCTACCTTTTCCTCTGTGGCTGAGACAGCATGCAGTGGCTTGTGTGGCCTGGGTCAGGCAGAGAAACTCGTCTGTGCGACTGCACGTCGAGGTGGTGCTCGTGGGAGACAGTGCACTTGGGGCACTGTGGCTGTCCCAGGGGAAAGCAGCTGGACTGGGGTAAGAGTTTGGTAAGGAGGGGGACAGAGCAGGCCACAGAGCCTCAGCCTCGGGACAGAGCCTTTTTGGGTTCCCACCCATTTTGCACTGCCCTGACAGCAATCAGTTTGTACTGGAGAAATCACAAGAAGAAAAAAAATCTGTACATTACAGAAGGAGGGAGGATAGGAGTAGAAAAGGAGCCTCCCCTCTCTCTCCTCTCCCAGATGTGCAGAGCAGTGCCCAGAATCGCAGTACTTCCCACCGCTGGTGATTGCTGGGCTGGGCCCCCCAGTGCTGGAACCGCCTGTGGGTCCCAGAGCCGTGCTGGCATTCTCTGTGCAGCTTGGCCATCTGACACATGCTTCCTCCCAGCCACAAACGCCACTCCTTTGCTCCAGGAAGGAGCCAAAGGACGCAGGCTCCAGTGGGCACTTTTTGACCACATTTTACCCCTTCTGCTCATCTTTGCAAGCAAAGCATTAAATCTGCCCCCTGTTCTCAGCTCTTGCATGTAGTGTTATCCTTTTAAAAAATACTGCAGATTAAAACAGGATGTTCTAATCACCAAAGAGTCTGATTTGTGTTCACTGGATTAGTTTCATGTAATGTGAAGTTGTGTGAGTCTGTGCATTTCCACCTCCATTTTCCTTTTCTCTCCTTTTCTTTGGGCCTCAGTAGTCTGGGAGGGAGGGTTTGCATGAACCTTTGTGCACAGTTGCCACAGTACTTATCCGGGAACCTCTAATTCAACCAAAACTCCTTCGTTCTCGCCCCTCCAGAGGATTTAGGTCAGTAGCACTGCACAACAGGCTGTGCCTGACTGGCACCCTGAGCTGCTTGCAAGACTTGGGGCAAATTTTTTCTTCGGACTGTGTGTGAAATGAAAACTTTCAGCTTTGTCTACACAAAAGTGTTTTGAAAGCAGGGTGGGGGGGAACCCCTCTCTCCAGTGTTTACCAATGTCAAACATTTTCTTACAATAAGTGCACAGAATCCCATAATCCAAAATATGTATCAGAAAAAGCCAACCGTGCTCTGCATGGAATTTTTGTCCTGTTTTGGGCTTCTCGGCCTTGTAGCCTTACAGCCTTTTATATCTAACATTCGTAATAGTGGCCATCTCCTTAGAGTCTGCATGCCCATCTTTTGGGTCTTGGCAGCTTCAAAAGCATCAGCATCTGTTCAGAATTTCATTCATTGTAACAAAAGATTTATAAGTCTCAAGCCTCCCTAACCAAGGCCCTAATTAAAGTCTTTCTAGTCTCCTGCTTTGAAAATTATAACAAGATTTGCTGGAAACAGAGACAGCACATGGCCAGTGTTTACGGCTGGTACAGCACCATTTTGGAAACCCATCCATAAACCTTTCAAACAAGTCAGGGAGCACACCTGAGCAGTGGCCGGCTGCTGCCCAGAGTTGGAAGCTGGTGCAAAGGCAGAGGCTGGGCTCAGCCTCCCATCCCCCTGACACAGGCTCTTTCACAGACTGCCAGAAATCATTTCACCACTTTTAAGGTGCCTTGCACTTAGCAGGACAAATGCCAGAGGAGGAATTTTGTGTGCTTGAATAATGTTGTAATTTACCTTATAACCGGTCTCATTACGATGTTGAGTGCTCTGTTGATTTACCTGGCTTTTGATTTAGTGGACTCTTTTTAAACGACAGTTTAGGAATGCAGCCAGTGACTGCAGGCAAAGGACCTTAAACCTTTTTGGAGCTACAGTCATCTGTTCAGACACCAACTTTTTAAAATCAAGATAGACATCAGACAGCCGCACCAGACCCATATACAGAAAGCTGTGACTGAATTAAACTGAGACATTAGTTCAGAGAAATAATTTCATAATGATACGTGCTGCATCGGTGCCCCTTTGTTTCCTTTTGAGTTTGCCCCTTGCACAAACCCAGATTGTGGGCAGGTACAGGGCAGAAGCCTTGCTGCTGGCTGGGGTCAATGTGCAGCATCCTCCCTGCAGCTGTCCCAGCTGAGGTGGGTGCCAGCAGTTGGCTGAATTCCGTCTCTGTTGCGTGACCCTGGGGTCTCACCGTGGCGATTCAGGAACTCTCTTCACACGGCAAAACAACCATCAACAATGAAAATACCGACGTTCTGCATTTCTTCCTGGACCCTGCTGATGGAATGTGCAATGCAGGGTGTTTAAAAAATAAGAGCATGTCTAACTCTCTATTTGCACTTGTACACGTATTGCCAGACTTGCAAAGAAAAAGTGACAGGGTTTTGCACCAGGCATCATATTTTAGCTCTGGAAATATTTAAAGTTTCAGAATTCCCTAGTTGCTGGTACAGGGGGTGGTAACACATTTTTTGCCTCATTCAGAAGTACTTAATGAGGGAAAGGCTCATTGGGTACACAGGGACTCAAGCTGGCAGCAGAGCAGACCCCTCTCCTTGGGAAAGGAAACATCAGATTTACGATGTCTGTGGCAGACTGGGACCTGTGGTAGGGATCAGTTCCTGCACACTGTGGGGATGGCGGCTTTCACCTCATCTATCCTCCGAGGCACAGGATCATGCCTTCATTTTCAGGCAGTGCAAAGCATTTTTTTCCCCAGATGTCCATGTTTCATCTGAAGGAGCAGAATTGCTGCAGGAGGCTTAATAGTAGCAGTGACCCAGCAAGATGGACACAAAACCTGGGGTGTCGGCATGTGCAGAAGTGTTGGTTCACTCAGCAGTCCAGGAGCCAGTGGTTGAGTTTGGATGGTCAGGAGTCAGGAAAGGCTGCACATGCCCTTCCAGTGCAGAAGGGAGTTCTTTCCCTCTTGCCGAGCCCATAAGCTCTACAGCCCCTGGAAATTGTGCTTTTAGTGACAGGCTCTGTAAGTCCTTCTCATTCTCTACCCTCTGCCAGTGCTTGGTCCATGACTGCATGTCCTCCCACAGCCAAAGGAGACCTAGCCTGATGTGATTTACTCCAATGGTAGCATGTCTTGAGCTGTGGTCACAACCAAGTGCCTTGTGAGCCCAAACATGTACTTAGCCACTTCACTTCCCTGCATATGGAAGCATCTTTTAGATCCAAGGTTCCATGTCCCCAAGCACAGAGCAGGGCAAGCAGTGAGGGGCCCTTTGTAGCCTTCCTCTCTATACCTGGGGACCAGCCTCTTTCATACTTCAAGTTCACTGCTGGGAGCACCCTCACTGCCACATGAAATGAATGACCCAATGTGAAGTCCTGGATTCCCTGGCAGCAGCATGAGCCCTCTTTTCCAATATCTCAGCTGCACTATTATTTACTTGTCAGACTGCTGCTATTCCTACTGCTTCTCAGCACCAGCAGTCTTTGCCTTCATTAGTTTCCTCCTGCTCTAGTTCATTAAACCTGCATTTAAATGTGCTATTGGTTCTCCCTAAATGAATAACCTTCCATTGTGTAATATTGAATTCCTTTGTATTAGCCTGTTCCCCCCAGCGTCTCCAAATCCTCCTGTAGTCTAGTGCGTTCCTGAAATTTATCAGCAGCCTCTCCTCCTATCATGATGTCATCCGCATCTGGACACCGGCACATCGCGCCAGCCTCGGGCTCCTTTGTGCAAAACTCTTAAACAGAGCAAGTCCTGGCTCCGAGCCCCAGGAGATCTGCCCTGTAAGCTCTCTTCTGGTGCACGGAGCTATTTATTGCACTTCTCTCTTCCCTAACCCTAGTTTATCCTCCTAATATTGATACTCAATACTTGTATACATTTTACTGACCTCATTTTCTGAGGCAGAGTCAGTAACTTTGTTAAACTCCAGCAAACACAAAATCATTGCTTTAAACTTTTCTGGGCTCACCTTCACAAACTTTATGAATAGGATTTGGACTACTCTAGCAGCAATTTTGACTATGGCCCTTTGTGCCAGATGCGTGCATACACCAGTCCCTGCTCCCCCTTTCCCCTATACTTGCAGCATGATAGGGTAACCCAGGGGATGAGAAGTATTTAGGGAGAAATGAAATATTTTCCAGGTTATGAAATGTGGTGCCAAGGTTTTATTCCCTCACTTGTGGCTGTGCCCTGTTGAGAAGCATCCTTTACACTTGATGTAAAGTAGGTAATGAATTACAGTCCAATGGTGTAAAGAAATATACTCTCCTCTGCTATTATTTTCATCACGCTTTGAGCAGCCCAGCCTTTCCAAAGACAGGAGTCTTTGACAGGGGTGAAACTTGGAGCTTTTCAACCTAAAAGATGAAATGATAGGAAGTGTGTGCTATTGGACATGAAGGGTTATTATGGGGTTGGTGACACAGATGTCTCCAGCTGCAATGTACTACTTCAGCAGCAATGGCAAGGTTCAGATACAGCATTTAGTGGTGCCAAGGTCACGGCTGAGTGACCAGGGAATCAGGGGCACCGTGTTGGTAGGCTGACTTTGATCCCAACACCCAGCACGACTTTGTGCTATCCTGCCTGCTCTGGCTGTCCAGGCATGCCACAGACTTGGGTTAATTCTGGCTTCTCACAGAAATGCCCCATGGATGGGGAATTTCTGAGAAACACTGCAGTCAGGTTGGCAGAGACAGAAGCTTCTCTTTGCCAGAGGGATCTTGAAAGGCTGACAAGAGATTGGGCTTTTAACATACACCATTTTCACAGCTTGCATTTTGTCTCCCTCATTGTTTTCACACCTCAGTCCATGCACAATTAGAGTTTTCTTTACTGGGGTGGTTTGACTGAGGGGGCCAGCAACCCAAAAGGAACTGCCAGACTCCTGTAGTTTGGTCAAGGATAGGTTTGGTTGTTTACGTACGGAAATGATGTACAAGCTCAAAGCCTTTGTTCCATTAGAAGCATTCCTGTTTTGTGACATCCCTGCATGCTGAAGTAGCTATCTTGAAGAGCAAATGCTGAAAATTAAAATCTTCTTGAGTCAAGCCTCCTCATTAGCAGTCTGCCTGGCTAGACTCTACCTTATTATTTTTTGCTGTGTGTAGCTGTAAAGAGAAAACCAAGGAGAAAAATAGGCAATTAAAATGCATTAAATTGATTTCTAAATGAGTATGCAGAACCAGAAAGTCCCAGAAAGAGCCCCATCTCTTCTTTTGCATCTGTTGCTTTTTGTGAGAGTGCAAATTCACTAGCAGCTAGAACAAGACACATTTGCAAACATTAGCAGGGTTAAACTTCTATCTGAGATCCCTCAGTTGAATCTCTGAAAACTAAATGTGTTAAGTCATTGCAGTTGCTTGGCATGCATTGTAGAGCAGGACCTTCCAAAAGCCGTGGAAAAGTTTTCAGGATGAACACAGCCCCAGCAGCCCAAATATGAGACTCTCCCCTCTGCAAAGCCAGAGAATCCTTTTCCTCGTTGCTAAGAAAAATGCCAAAAAGCACCTCATGATTTTTCTGCTCTAAACGATGCTCTGGCGCAACAGTGAAACCACGGGTGTTACGAAACCCCACAACCTCCCAACACCAGGCTCTGTGTCTGCACTGTGCCTCAGGTCTCATCAACAGACTCTTCCACATCAAGTTAATGCAGATACATCAAATGCAGGCCTGGAACAGTTGAAGAAAACTATGAAGATGGTACAAATTAATCCCTTCTCCTTTGCTTCTGGACTTTCATTACGATCTTCCTTCTGAGAGTCCAATTAAATTTCAGATTGCTTTTTAAGCACACTGAGTAAGCTATGAAATTAAAGAAACCTCTTAACTGTGGTGTATGAGAAGGAGGCTGCCCACAGATGTGCACATGGTGCAAGAGAGAGCATGGACAGAGCTGTGCAGACAGGATTGCCTTTGTTAAGCTACAAGGCAGAGTAATGGCAGAACAACCTCCTGGAGCTGGGTCTATCCACCAGGCTGATTCTGGGGAAGGCAGGTGTGAAAAGACAGACTAAAGACTGGAGCTGAAGATTGTTTCATAGAAATTGCCTTTGGGACTTCAGCTGAAGAATCTGTCACCAGAGGTGAGTCTTTGAGGTGAAAGCCACTTGTGTTTACTGCTCAAGGGCTGCTCCCTGCTTCTTGCCCAGCACTGATGCCCTGAGCAGTCCATAAGAGCTGTGCCACAATGCAAGTCTCGTGGTGTTTCTCAAGTTACATGAGTCAAAGCTGTCAAGTCTGTAAGTCTGGGATTTGGCTCCAAGTTTCGCTGGCTGCACTCCAAGAAGTGGCTGCAGACCAATTTCACAGAAGCGGCCAGCAACTCCTAGCAGGACAAAGAAAGGCTATTCTCCCCCACCATAGTCTCTCCTCCCCACAGACAGCTCCTTCACTGGTCACTGGGCTCCAGCAATACACAGACCTGGGAGCTCCTGTCACTGTTCTCAGAGTGCCAACAGGTATAGAGTGACCCACAGGATAAGGCAGACTGAGACCACAGAAACTGTGTGTGCACATACACACGCAGGAGCATCCCCTCTGTTCAGAGTTCATGGTTAGCTAGACTTGGTGACCTCAGGGAAAAACAGTCTGGCAGAGGTGTTTGAAGGATGTCCACTGCCTGGGTATAAAGGCCAGTGCAAGACTTCTTATGTCTTGGGATTGGCTTGGATGGGCAGTATTAAGGTTGGTATCAGTGGCAGATCAGAGGAGGGTAAAGGCAGGGAGAGTTATCCGTTTGGGATAACTGCGGAGGGGTCAAAGTGTGGGCTCACATTTTAGTGGTGAGAGTCTTCCAGGAATGTTGTGAAGGTCTGAAGTGAAGCAGAAGAAGGCAGAGGAAGGGCTAGCAGAATGCTGGTTCAGTTCAGAGACCACACCACAGCACTGGGTCTGGCAGAGCAGCCCTGTGGAGTTCGTTGATTCAGAAGCAGTGAGTTGATTTAGAAGCAGTGAGTTGATTCAGAAGCAGTAAATTGATTCAGAAGCAGTGAGTGTCCTTGTGAGATGAAACATCCTGTCCTGCTAGGAGCATGTCCTGCTAGGATCCATGTCCTGCTAGGAGCATGGGATTGTGTTGCTTCTGATGCTTGGCACGAGTGGTCAGCAAATCTGACAAAAAGTAGTTAATGAGGGCCTCGACACAAAGTCTGTCCTGACCCAGCTGCCTCCACCATCCAGACAATATCACAGCAAACATTTTGTGGGGCTTTTTCTCCTCCCTTCACCCAATTAAAAGTTCAATAAAAACCACAAGCTTGCCTCAGAGGGCAAGGGCTCTGAATACCCAAGACTTTGGTTTGAAGCTAGCCTGGATGGACTGCTGGCAGAAATACCTTCACCTTTCAACACCCACACTGGTAAATAAATTAGCCTGTCACTGAGACTGCATTCTCAATGGCACCACTTGTGGTGATGGTGTTTGACAGTGACTGAACTGGAAAGCAACCCTTTAGATAACAGATTTTTGTCTCATCTGAAAAATTTAAGGATTTAAAAATTTAAATTTTTTACCAATACGAAAACTTCTTCCCCCCGGCTCCCATACTGTGGAAACAGTTTTAGAAAACGAGCACCGTGTGCCTTGAAATAAAGATTTTTTTTCCCTTGGTTGTGATGACCGTGAATGTGGATTTTTACTTATTTGTTGGCTTGCATCGCCCTCTTCTGGCTTATATAAAAACACCAGAAAGTTTCACAAAAAACTTGCTCTTGGAAATAAACTAAAGCAAACCCCCCCATGTTTATTGATGTTGACGCTTATCTACTTAAAAGGATCAATCATTCAAACTGGAACCGAGCCCACCTTTGGAAAGCAGGGATGGTGAGCGGCAAGGGAAACGATGCAGGTACTGCTTCCCACTGGGTGAAAGGGGCTGGTGGCTGTGACACTGGGTTGGCATGGAGAGCTTGTCGAGACATTCTCTCCCCACCGCCGGCTCCCTGGAACGAGTGTACAGCTATTTCGGGCATTACGCTGTGCTAAGAAGCTTCAGCTCTATCGCTTAAGTTCCACACTAATCACTTCTGCCAGTGCTGGCTGTGCTTTCCATGGACGAGACTGGCAGGATCTGGAGCAGTTCGCGGGCTGGAGCACAGCGACAGCAAAGAGCCGATCGCCGGGGAGCTCCGGGAAGGGGCAGGGCAGCAGGGCACCCGCTCACACCTGCCCCGACACAGCACCAAGGCAGAGCTGGGAGCAGGACAGAAGCCCCTGCAGGTGTCTTTCATGTACTCAGAAGTGCACGTATTTGTGTGAGATTGCAGTAAACTGGAGGATGAGAAGAGAGCTGAGTGATGGGTATGGAATTACACCAAAGTTAACCAGGTAACTTCTAGAGTGACCATGTCTGAATATAGCAAGAATTCACTTTTTTTTCATGTAAAAAATTCAAATCCAAGTGAAGCGGTTCCTAAGGTGATGTGCCTCAAACAAGAAGGATGATCAATCTCAGGTTAAAAGTGAAGAAGTCCTTCCTTCATGCCCTGTGTAAATGACACTGTCGAGCCCCCCCATGTCAGAGATTTTAAATCAGTAGATTTACCGCCTTGATGAAAATTCTGCCTCCTTCTAAGAAAAAGGTAACATTTCTTTCCTCTCAAGTCATGTCAGGGACATCTTAGGACCTTTCTCCTTACAGACTAATCCTAGCCCTATCATCCCTATCATCCCATTCTCTCTCACAATTACTTGTTGTATTTTCTCCCTTCCATACATTCTCAGTGGCAGCAAAACTTCTTCCCTTGTCAGTCTCTTAATGAGTAAAGGGGGTCTTTCTCTGAGTAACCTGTACCATTATCTACAGCATCCTACTCAGCTCTGTAATGTGATACCAACACCATTACCTATTTACTGCTCATGTACTATGGTTTATTCCCGTCCTGCTGATCATTTTGGTTGCCCAACTTAATATTAATCAAGAGACTGAAGGCCTCTACTGTGAATATTTAGCTTTTTTTTTTTTTTTTTTTTTTTTTTTTTTTTTTTTTTTTTGGAAACAAGGCTCTTACTTACAAAACAAACATCTTAAAAATAGTATCATGTAAAATCACCAGTCACTTCTGGTGGAATAGACTGGGAATAGAAATTGTTGCATGGGCAAAAGAATGGAAATTATTAGTGTTCCCCCTTGACTCGCCTCACATCTCAAATTCTTAGTTACTGCCTCAGGTTTTGATATTCTCATTGAAATTTGTGTAACATGAAGCTGATTTACTGCTGTATTTCAGACTTGCAAACAGCTCCTATTTTTTCTTTCTCTTTAGAAAAGATAAAGTTCCCACATTTTTTATGCTTGGGAAAAGTATCAAACCAAGAAAGGAGGGACACAAAGTAGAAGAGCTGTGAGATGTCTGCGACTCAAACAGGACTGGCAGGTAAAAGAAAGACTATAGAGAAGCCTTTGTTTTTCATGTTTTCCTTGAGTTGCTGGAGGGCTCTATCTGGTGTCTTCCTTCCAAAATTCCTCCCTTACTGCCAGTATATACTGGCATATACTGAATTCAGCTTGCCAGAAAGCAGCTCAGCCACATGCAGCTGCCTGGTCATTCTCTTCACATGATCACCAAGTGAGTCTCTCTCATGGAATTTGTGTCCCATCTTTAAAAATAAATACAACACAAATAAATGAAGTTTTGCCTGTAGTCACCAACCCTGACCCACATGCAGATGTGTCTGTGCTTGAGTCAACAGCTACAAGATCAGCAGGCTGCAATTTCTAAGAGGCCCCAGACACCCAGGTTACTCAGAGGAGAACACCACTAGCAGGAATGGAAGGTGCTGGTGAACAGCTAGGGCAAAGACACGGCCAATCAAATTATCAAAACACAAAAAAAAAGATGGTTTGCAGGAAGACCAAGGGAGATCTCCTGATGTCCCTAGGGTGATGCCAAGTGACTTCCTATCAAGACTGCAGGGCCAAAGCAGCATGCTGTGCTGAGGGGCTGGCTGTGCCTGCACACTGAGCACTGGGCGGCACAGGGCCAGACAGACAGCCCCACGGACTTGGCTCAGGGCTCCTGCAAGATAGCTGCAAGCAGCCTTCAGATTTTTCTCCAGGGGGCCGGGAGGTGGGAGCTGCAAAGGGCTGCATGGATTCCACAGCAGGGCACAGTCTGGAGGTCCCATTGCACTGTCCAGTGTAGCACAGGGTGGAGGGGTGAGGGTTTGTTTTTCTCGGGCCTCAAGCAAAATGAAGTTTCCCCCATTTTGTTCCCCAGCCTTCTGCCTCCAAAGACATTTCCAGTGTCTGACCAGAACATGTAAAGTTGTGCACTTTTGGACATCTCTGCTGCTATGCCCTGAGGTAGCTGCCTCTAGGGCAGGCTTTGCTGTAAGAAGCCTTTCCCTGCTTCTCCAGCAGTGAACTCCATCACTCACAGTGATGATACGTCTGAACTGGCAGAGTGAGTTACCTGCATGTCAAGAAGAAAGACTCCTGTGCTGCCACGTACCAGATCAGTGACTGTGGCTGGCTCTGCGTTACAGCTGAGCTATGACCTTGCCCTCCCTCCTCACCTGCCATCTCCTAGTAATTGCTTTTGGACAGATGGCAAGCTGGCAGCATGGTTATGTGACTGCAGCTTGGCTTTTCCCACTCCCCCCAAATCTGCTTCGGGTTATACAAAGAAAGCTTATTTTTCACCTCCCTGCTTCCCTTCCAGCTCTACAAACCAGTTTACACAGAAGACAATTGTTTCAACAACTGGAGAACTGCTCAGGCTGGGGACTTCTTCCACCCATGTCCCAACATTCCAGTGGGCACAGCTGAACCAAAGCACAGAGGGACCTTCCTGTGGTTGCCTTTATCAGGGAAACATGACAATGCAAGCGTAGTGTGACAGCCCATCCTCGTCATTCCTGGTCAGGAAAAATCAAATCTCTTCTAATGCAAGCAGGGCCAGACTGATACCCAAGCTAGGCAGAAATGCAAGGCATTTTGACTGTCTGGAATAGTTTCTTTCAGGCAGGTGTTCCCAGGATTGTTAAAAACATGATTTCTCTCAGTAGTTCCAGACATTCAGGTGTGTGTCTCAAAAAGTTGTCTTAAAAGGCTTACTTTCTTAAAATGTTATTAGTTTTTGTTTCAAATAAGATTTGCCATGTGGGTATCTTGTTTGGTTGTTTTTTTTTTTTTGAAGTCTGCACAAATTAGGGCATCTAAAACCTAAATTACTGTCAGCATCAGATTTCTTCGTTCCACCTCTTATTTCATAGAATCATACAATAATTGTAAATTAAAATACTTCAAGATTCTTACATCTTAAATATTGGCATCCTTCGCTATAACATCCAATTTCTGAGCAAATGTATGGATATCCTCATATGTTGCTTTCAACTTTCAACCCTCCAGGTATTATAATACCAAAAATGATGTAAAAGGACCTACCAGAATTAAAACTAGCCATGCACAGGTAGGAAGGTAATGTGAAGGCTTCCAGCTAGGTTATTTTAAAAAAATCAGATTAATAATTTAGTAACTTGAAATATTTTACTGTTTTCTCACGTGAAGAAGGTTATACAAGAAATTCAAAGGAAACTATAAGCAAGGCAAAACCACTACAGCCACAGGGTAAAAATTTCAAAGCCATTAGCTTTTGTTTCCCTTCACCTCCTTCCTAGAATTCAATAAAATAGTATGTGCTCAGGTTTGTTGCATTTATTTCTTCTCAGTCACAGATTGTCGACAATTGCTTTAGTTGCATTTGGATAAGTGTAAGTATGTACTAGACCACATCTGTGTCACCTGTCCTGCTCATGAGTCTCACATGGAAAATTATCTTCTAGAGCTGGGATCAAGATAACCAACAGACGTATTCAAGTGACTGTCACGGAAGAGTCAGTACCCTAATGAAGGGAGAAGGTGCTCTGGGAAGCAGAAGCTGTGGGAGGAAGTGCCTATGTAGCTGTGTTCCTGCAGATGAATTTGGAATTCAATGGCAAGAGGAGGCAGCAACCAGCAATTACACACAGGGGAAACAACAGCTCATCTTCCTCTACTGAGCACATGCGGCATAGAGCTTTTCCCCAGGGGAGCAACTTGACTGAGAATTCCCAGATCTCTCCTTCAAATAGGCAATAGATAATTGCAATAAATACAAAACATATGTACATACACTTACCCCTTACAGGTCTGCTCATCCATTAACATCCCCCAGCCTTCCAGTCAGGAATTCATTTTCAACAGACTTTTGAAGTAGTTATCTATAATTTGCTTCCACACAACGTGTGTTTACTTCGCAAAATCAAATGCATGCTTAGAACTTAGAGCAAAACACAGAGGGCCCATGGAAAAAACTAGATGTGTATATTATAAAGAAACAATGGAAAGCAGCTCTACAAATAAGAATTACAATGGTCTATTTTGTGTACTGCTTGCTTAAAGCTACATGATTATAACCAAAGCTCTTTTTATTCTTAGCAGTTTTGTCAAAAGCAGAGGAAATAAAGATAGTTTACTGCCAGAAGAATAATGCCAGGCACATAAATACTTATCATGCATCACAGCTATCGTACACAGTACCTCCTTAGAGCAGACGATGATCTTTTCATAGCTCAGTAATGCATAAAGGCTAAATTCCAAAGCCAAAATTACTCAAGCCTGCTTTGCTTTTTTTTTTGAGCAATTTAGAAGTTTAATATTGCTGATTACCAACTCACTTTGAAAGCATGTTAGAGGAGAGGAGGTGGCTATGATCAGGAGAAACCTCAGCTGCAGCTCTGTTAAAGCCTGGTCAGGGATGGAAGAATAAAGCAGAATTTGTCAACTCCACTGCAGAGTGCACTCTCATTATTCTGTTCATGGTATCCAGTTTTCACCACCTCTGCTGTAAAATATTTTGATCAAAACTATGGTTTTGGTCGATGAAGTAGTGAATAGGTCTTTCAGTGCAATTGCCTGTTTGAGGGGGATTTTGTTGGCAATTGGCTGAGAACATTCCCACTTGCAATAACAGCTGTGAACCCTGCTGAGGGCATCTGTTGGGTAGTTAATACTTGTTGGGAAGTATCTCGCTTTAAGTGTGTTTTGTTTACAAAAGAAATTCCTACGCTTTTTAACACAGTGTTAAAGACATTGTGCCTCCTGTTTATTTACATATAATGTTGGATCTGTGTTATCTTTGTTCACTTGTACTGATTTTCCTCCCTACAGGGGGCTAACATATCGAAGGCCTTTTTCGATTGCCTTCAAGTTTCAATTGAGTTATAATAATAATAGCCTAGATACAGAAAGGTTATTCAATTAAGTCTTATAAGAGATTGCTGACCCAATTTTTTTTCCTATCTGGCCAGCAAAAAATAAGGAGAAACTCCATGGAGGTCAGTGTAAGCAGGACCTACAAGAACAGTTTCTGCATCAGTGGCAAGAGCAGGACAGCTTAAATCTCCTTCTGTGGGGGTCATTTTTTAAGGACAGCTGTCTATCCAGAGCCCACATAATCTGCAATTAATTCCTTTGCCCTGCAGGAGTTGTTGGAGCCACATTAATAGCTCTGAGCATGTGAAGGGATGCAAGAGTGAAACAGATGCAAGCCTCTGCCAGTATAAAACGCAGGAATATGCAGCTCTGCAGAAGCAGGCAAAGGGGTCACAATGGGGTGTCTCTGTTAACAGCCCATCTCCAAAGCCCCTGAGGAAGTCCACACTGTCGTCTGTAGAGTGAGCCAGACCAGTGATGAGGTCAATGTGCAAGCCCAGGTGGATCAGGCTTGAACAGCCCCAGCCTTGAGTGATGAAGGAACCTTTCATGAACCCTGTAAGAGCAATATGTGGGGAAATCCCCTCCTTTCACCTACAGAAGCTTTGTCTGTCTGAGCCTCATGACAAACAGCATAACTGTTTAACTGCATAACTGGCTATCAAAATTCTTGCTTAAATGCGTACAGAAATGCTGTCCAGTCCAGAAAGGTTCCCAACTGTAAAGCTCCCTCTTTCAGACACGCTTTAAATGGAAATTAAAGAAAAGTTTCAGCTCACACTCTTGCAGATGGAGGGTAGGACACTTGTAATACAGGCTTGCTCGAGTGGAAGCTGCTCATCAAGATAAAAAACACTTCCGGCATATATATAAAAGCAATGGCACATTTTTTGACGACCACTTTGAAGGTTTAGGAAGGAAACAGGAGATATTACACAGCTGAATTGTGATTGCATGAGTCAGCAAGCTCAGTTTGAACATAAAAACATTGGTGTGAACACTCTCACTCATGGATGAGTGCTATAGATTTAATGTTACGTATACAAGGATTTAATTTATCTTCTATTTGCAAACTAATATCTTATGTAGTAAAATGTATTCCAGCAGTTACATGAACACAGAATTTTGGAAAAGCATCAGAAAAACCCAATATAATTACCAGTTCTCTCATTTTTTGCAGGATCTCTCCCTCACTTCTTCCATCAAACTACATTGGAAATCAAGGTGTTCAGCTCACGTGCTTATTAAACGTGGTCCACATATTGTTATGTAAGTTTGGTGAAGATGTATTTCTTGCTCACACCTTGCTCCTTCCTCCATTCTGTCCCAGTTCTGAAATTATTTTCCAAATATGTTTTCAGAGAGACATGATTACCATTTCAAAAATACATATCTGACATAGGAGCTCACAAAAGTAAACATTTATTTAATACCAAGAAAATCTAATGTCCTTCTGGGTGTAACTTGCAGAGCCAAGGCCTAAATCTGTTTATGTAAGCTGCACCTCAAAAGCAAAGTAAGTGACTTGAGTCAGGCTTCTACAATCCTTAAAACAAAGTGTGAGCTGAAACTGGACCTTTGCTGCAGATTGGAAATACTAAGGAAGCAGGCACTCTGGAGAACTGACTCCACTTTGAAAGGCTTATAGCTGTGTACAGAACCATACATTTGCTATCACACTAACCTTAAGGATTGTAATGCTGGGAATTAATATACCTACACTTAAGTTCTAACTGAGCAGTTCTTTACCCATGGGTACAATTGTGCCTCAAACACATGTACTGCAGTAACACTATCACTTTCATGCTGTTAGTTCTATTTCTGTTTTGTTTCTTTTTCCATTTTCTGCCTAATTTCACAGATGTGATGTACAGATGAAAGACAACGAACTCTGAGCTTGTGCCTATCTCCCAAATCTTATGCATATGGTTGTGAGCCCACAATGTGTAAGACAAAAAGGTCTGAAGAAAACGCCGCCAACATTTCAGAAGAACTGCACATCAGTGACTTTCTTCTTTGTTTGAAAGTAATCACCACTTATTGGGAAAAAGAAAAAACTAAAGCAAATCAGTGACAAAAATACCACAGAACTAAGCTAAAACGTAAATCAGGAGCATCTTGGCAAAACCACACGGAATGCAGAAAGGCCCCTGCTAATATGCAAGAACAGTGACATCTTGTGGGGATTTACAGAATAGAGTTCACAGAGGGACAGGGCAAACCAGTCTGTGATGTTGGGTAATTAAAGAAAACTCTACCTCAGTAGTTTATTTAATACATATACCACTAATATTTGGTAGAAATTAGGCTTTATTGCTTTTATAATGAGGAATGAAAATTAAAAAAGCAGATAAATAGCTAGTTAGAAAAACTTTGAAAACAGAAGTTAATGGAATGGGGTGGAATCCAAATAGCTCTGCAGCCATTTCCTCTGCTCTCCCAGGAAGTAGTTATAATTATCACTGAAATATTACGCATCCAAAGTAATAATGGCATAAGGGAAAAGAGACTAAACGAGGAATTATGTTGTAAAGGCATACAGTCAAACATAAAAATGACATCCATATTAAGTGGGTTTTAAAAACACACACATAAATATTTAATAAAGCATGAATAATCATGTTGTTCCTTTCCTCTGATTAATAGACTATGCCAAATTCATTATATGTACTTCATGAGAAAGCAAAGTTATATCACGATAGAAAATTAATATATCCTAATTGCCAGTACAGTGTGCAAGATTTGGACCCTTCAGATTGCATCAGAGTATTTGAGTTTCTGGAACAAATCTTCTGCTGCAATAATGTCATAACTCAGCCAAGACACTCAACTCTGACAGCTTACAAGCAAAAATGTTTTGATTTTTTTTTTGACAAGTTTGCATCCAAACTAAGTTATAAAAACATAACATTTACAACTTGGAAGATGAGAGATTTTCCTACCATGATGTTCATGTGTTCCTCTTATTTTCTTTTACCTGAGTAACCTAAGTAAACAGATTACAAGGCAATTTAGACATATTAGCTAATACAAGGTTTACTGGACTTCTCATATATAGAAATGTACTTTGACACTATTTGCAGTTTTACAAATACAAAATGAATAAGAACTTTAAAACATATTTACTGAGCAGCCATGTTTTGATATCTGTACAGATCAATAAGTGCTGTGGAATTATGTACAGAATTTATAATTTAATTTTTAAACAGCTTTTGTGCAACCTGGCCGTAATGTGCATTTAAAGAACTGCTGTCAACATCATACATCTGTAATTTACTGGTGCCAGAAATGGAGAGTACAGAATAGGACAACAGCTCCTAAAATAATACTGTGCTATGCAGACATCAGTACATAATTCAAATAGTGCATATTAATCAATGTCTGATGAGGAATAATAGCTGCTAATACAGACACAGGCATTTACAGGTATTAGGTTTGTTAGAGTAAGTATGGATGAATAAATGTTTCCATATATAAACATTAAAAGAAAGGGCTTGAATTAGGAAGTCATACAATAATTAAAGATGGAAATTTATGTAATAAATAACAAAAGTTTCAATTTAACTTGCAGAAGATAAACATAGTTGGAAAAAATCATTTACAGTAGCAAAAGATCCTTTACTGTAGCAATGAAACCATTCAGAAGCATTGTCAAATCAAAGGTAATTTGGTTTTATTTTATAATCATAACAACTTAAAGAAAAAAAGAAAATCAACACAAAGAAAATTTAGTTTATCTCTGATAGTTGTTAGTGTACTTCTGTGTTATTGTATCTCTCAGATGTTTCCTCCTCTTTTTGTGCTCTGTTCACATTATCCCTTTTGAGTTTTGATTTTTAAGTTTCTTTAGTCCAACGTGAATCCATAGACACTAAAGCACAGTGAATATGCTATCTGCAGACTGGTGTGAGTGAAAAACCATAGGAATATAATCACTTTTACGAGGTAAGCTTGGAGTAACTTGGAGGAGAGAACTTGCGCTTCAAGTACTTGAGAATGTAAAGTGGAAGACAGCTTACAACAGTGATTGCTGACACTTTCCACAGGAAGGTCACAGTTGTGATAAAGGCAACATCTGCAGAAACAAAAAGGGAAAATAAGTAATGGGAGCCAGTAGCATGGAAACTGGAACTTCCACAGTGCAAAGTCAATAAAAGTCTCTTAATTGTTTGCTTCTGCTATTGTCCAATTTAAAAAAAAAAGGTCAATAAAGCAACAGAAAGTTAACCTCAGCCTTTTGCTTTTGCAAATTAGTTTTTTTAGACAGGAACTCCAGAGTTCCTTTATGGACCTCACACTGTTTTGCAGCTGAAGTAACTTTTAGGGGAAACAGAATCTCACTTTAAAAGCAAGACTCTCTCATAATAAAAAAATAATTCAGTTTATTTTTCTACTAGTAAGAATAATTTTTACCTGCTGTAAGTTCCCAACCAGTTAGGATCTTTTATTTTGTATAATTTTTCTTACAACATCTATGCTGAATGATTCTAAAAAATCATAGAGACTAAATCAGATCCCAAATATTTCAAGGGAAAATGTAGTGACATTGTACCCACCCCAGGGAAAAGATAATTGTTTATGACAAAAAATTAACAAGAATGCTGACACACTATGCTTGCTAATGAATTATTTTGACCCTATTTGTGATAATTAGATCATACTTAATTATCATGAAAAGATCCCAGAACTCAGGGACCCCCAAGAATTTTTTTCTTTTATTTTTTCCCATTATTTACAAATGCATATATTAAGAAATTTGCTACTCCTCAGTGAATCTTTAAAGATTAAAAAAAAAAAACCAAACAACCAACCCAAAACTTCAAGAAAAGTTAAACTTCACCTACCTAAGAAAGCTCCAAAAGACACTCTGCCTATACCTGTTTTACAAAGAGGGAAAGTGAAAGGATAGATTTACAGAAAATACAAAAGTTATGCAAAAAAAAAACCAAAAAAAAAACAAACCAACAACAAACTTCAACAGGTTAGCTACACAAAGAGGAGATGAAAAATATGTTAGTAGGATTAACTGGATTAGTATTGCCTTTCACATGTCAATCAGATTATTTTAAGCAGCAATTAAATCAAAACACTTTGAAAACATAGAGATTTTATATTTGGTCATGTTTTAAGGTTGTAAATAGATTGGCACTTTTCTTACATTTCACTTCAAGGTATAATTTACTGTATAAACAACTTGTTCATGTGAATGAAAATTCACTTCATAAAATGCAATAAAGAAATCCTTTCCTGCTCCAACTCTGCTCATTAAAATACTTAGTATATGAAATTTCAATGTATAAACTTGTTATGCAGTTTTAGCCTAAGCCTGCTTAGACATACTGAAAGCCTGTGTAACCTATCATAGGCACCCTAAAAAGGCCACTGTGTGCAATTAACTCAGAAACATAAAAACTGCTTTGCTTTCATGAGTCAGAGCTCTAGAACAGTATCTGTTTTGCCTTTGGTATTTTTGCCTTTCTAATTTGAGTGCCATGTCATCATATAATTTCTCTGGAAGGAGATGATCCTATAAGCAACATCACTGAAATAAGATTATTTGCAAGTGAATTCAAGCACTATTTGTCTGGACCGTTTTTCCTGATCCATGGAAGTTGTTCTATGTCTTGAACTGCACACCATCACTTAGGTTTATGCTGCATCACATACACAAAAAAGCTCCCTCCCCCAGTTATAATGGGACAGATTAAGTAAGAATAAAGCATTAAACAGAAGTAAGACTAAAAGAAAGGCTTTTTCTCAGATTAAGCGGTGAACAACACACAGTAAATTACATCTTTACAAAATCTCATGAAACTGCAGCCTTTTTAAATACAAAAAATAGTGAAGTTAAGTCCCTGGGTTGCAAGAAGCCATACAACTGTTTATGGACTCACCCAGCAAATACGCAAGCACAGAGAGGAAAACACTCCCCTTTATGGAAGAGTTTGCAAGAAACAAAGTTCCTGTGGTTTCTATACCTTTGTGAACATCATCTAAAAGTGTTTTTCACAGAACAACACCAGAAAGGATGTCACCAATACTACAGACTTTCAAAAGTGAAGCTCTAAGTTCTGCTTTATGAAGTTCCTGGAAGTCTGGACTCAAGTGCAAGTACCTATATCTGTTCTTCTTTGTTCCTTTAGTTTGTAATTTGACTGTGGAGATTGAAAAATCAACCCAATAATCTCTATTCATATGCCTGTGCATCAGTGTCAGAGAAAAAAAAGGGTGCTCTGGCAAACCTGAAATAATGTACAATAGGGGTACCAAGCCCAGCAGGGCTGTTTCTTCACTAAAATTTGACTCCTGAGAAATCTTGCAAGTACCAGAACACCTGGGACAGGCAATGAAGCATTTACTGATTAAAAAAATAATTATCTAAATAACTATATAATGCACACACACTACCCTAGCACTGAACACCTGGGAACTGACAGAGTGAAGGCAGAATTTTAAGACTTTTAGAAACTGCCATGTAACACTTAATTGTGCTGTGTGAAATGACAGGTGAAGAAGGGCAGCTCCATACTCATCAGATCCTAAAAGGCAGAGAAGAATCTGGATTCTGCTCCTTGTGAGGTATAATTAAAGCTATTATGTATATTTCTGTTAGCTACATTCATAAATCACACCTAGATACTATATTTTTACTAAAAAATAAGTTGATCCAAGAAGAAATAGGTATTATTTTGATGCTCAGATCTTGACTGCTAAGATTTGCAGTTGAAATATGTTTCTTCTTGTGAACTGTAAACAATCCGTACCTTAAGGCACAGCATGGTGTACCAAAACTTAAAGCAAAGCAAGCTTAATACAAGCTTACTATAATTATGAAGCAATGGCTCCTCTATAAGGTACCTTTCCTTCTAGGCTGCTGCATCACTTTCTAACAACACTTCAGCAATTTTAGCTTTGTGAATTAGATCTAATGAGGCCCACTTGGCCTGGTGTGCAAAATAATGCACCAATTCAGCACAAGATCCTGATTTTTAACAAACAGTGTCTATTTTCAATAGTGCAAATCTCAAAACCAATTTAAGGTACGCTATTTGGACTGTCAATATCAGACCAAGGATGGAAAAGGCAGGAGTGTTTTGACTAAAGTTTAGAATCTAGATAAACCATACTAACAGGATAAAGATTGTTGAACTCTAGGAGAAAAGGGCAAGAGAATAGTTTAACCCACCACTAATTAGGCCTAATTTGGACTCAATTATATTTCTTATAAAGAAAGCTGCATTTCAAAACATCACCTATTCTTCATTGAAAAAAAGGGAAGAGAAAAACATTATTAAAGATACAAAATAGTTCTTTGCTAAAGTACTTTTACTCACCAAAGTATTCATTTAGAAATGCAAGAGAGGCCACATAGCAGCCAAGACTGAGGAATTCAGCCACCACCATTAACCAGTGCCACGTTCGTATGGTCAGTGCAACCATCAAGAGCTCAGTCAAGATCAGGGCAGTGAAGGAAATGGCAACGACGTGTACAAACTCGGATTCAAAAAGCAGCAGGGCTCCATACATCAGAATACCACCTGGCAGGGGTGGAGAGGCACACAAGGTTGGCAATACACCCTGCAGTGAAATTTCACTGTGCACACCGAATGTTTGATTGATCATTAGCAAAATTTGTCCAGCAATTTTTATAACATTGATCTTTCTTAAAGAAGGATATTTACTGTACTTTGTACATGTGAAATAAGCCAACCAAATAAAGCCATACAGAAATAAAACTATTAGAAAATTAAACAGTTTAGTGCAATATATCTGATGAACTGTTAATTAACCTCATTTTGTCAAGTGCCGCAAATAAATGAGATATTGTTGAAAGTGTAATTACTTTCAACTGATTACATAATTCAGATTTCTTCAACAGTACTTCTGTCATTCAATGAAAGAAAACTACTGTGTAAATACATGCAATGTGATAAGCACTCATTAAAATTTTTCTGGATTAGCATTTAATTAAAAACATGTCCTTTTTTAGGCGACACGCACCAATAAAAATACCAATCATGCTGTGTTTTGAATAGGCCTGGCACACTACAGGAATATCGATTTACGAGATAAACAGAAAGCAATATATATAACTACTGCTGAAATGCTAAGCTTTGGGAATTCAACCTGCAGCTGAAAAACAATATTGCTAATAGCAGACAAAAATTTCTCAGTTCAGCAAAATTAGGACTCTCTCCTACCTTGGTAAATACTGATTAAAACCCAGATGAGGAAGGTCTTAAATGACAAAGATCTTCCCTAAGGGAAACATGTGAGAGGACAGTTAAACACAACTTAAAAAAAAATATATATACTCAGCTCATATATTTTTAATAGCTCATTGCTAGAGAAACATTTTACAAGTAAAATAAGCAATATTTGAAGTGATAAAGGCTACAAAGCTTCTACTTGTTCTTATGATTCTTCATTTCAAGCTTGTATAGAAATCGTACAAAGTCTACATTTGGGAGTAAGAAGTTAAGGCCTTAAACTGAAGAAATATTTTAGCTTGCAATCCTCTGGCTGGTTTTCAGAATGATAAATACAGAAGGATTAATTTATTTTTTATTTGTAAAATGTAGTCTTCAAAACAACTACAGCATTGTACCTACTGACCAAAACCTTAAGCAAATCTGCAGTTATTTACTAGCAACTTCTAAACATTGGATAAACTGCCCATTTGCTTTCACACAATAAATTTTTGACTACTGTAAATTTTCAGCAAGTAACTATTACCAAATAAATTTTAAATATCTTGATTGTGAATGGTACAGACTGAAACATATGCAAAAATCCAAGAATAAATGCTGTACTTGTGATATGACTCTTGCATTCTGTGAGGGTACTGATGAAATATGTTAGAACTGCAGAGTTGAAAAGATACACATTTTAAGGGATAAAGTGGCAAACAAAGCAGCCATTTTGCCTCAAAAAAAAAAAAAAAAGATCAGTCTAGAACAGGCAAGAATCAGCACTTCTTCATTACTGCAGCAAGTTCCAAGTTCTGTGAACAGCTTTCCACAGGCAAGCTTATGACTCTGTTTAGCAGGTGAGGGCTGTCCTTTTTGGAGTTTGATAAAGGACTGAAATCTCAACAACTTCCAAGATTCTCAAGTAGAGAAAGAACCAAGAACTCCAACAGAGGAAAAAACATTATCCCAGATTAACATAGGCAATAGCTAATTTAGTGCAATTAAAAAGACAAAGACTCAGAAAATTTTGGACTAGAGTCTTTAACTGGAGTCTGCTTCTGAACTTTTTTAGAAATATCTTTGAAGAATTTACTATCCCTAAAAAAGACTGTCTGCTTCTGCCTTGGATCATAACTTTCTTAGCTGACAGCTAAGGATGAAGAAGTGCTTTTCAAAAAGCTTATTAAAACAGGATCTTGAGATTTATTTCACTCTTGTGGGTAACAAAATTACAAACTTTGATTGTTTTCAAGTATGTGCAAACACAAAGAAAGCACTATCCATGGATGATTGAGTTCAGATATATCAGTTAAGATTATCTGTTATTTAAAAGAAAGTTTTTGGAGACACTAGCCATAATTTCTGTATGTTAGGAAAAAATAAATCTATAAATTCATCTACCAATTAAAATGGAAAAATAAGATGTGAATATGTAAACATAAGTAACTCCACATCAGAGATTTTGGGGCCAGAGTCAAGGTTGCTTTATCAACATATCTTCAGGTTTGAATTATTTCAGTACAGCCACTGGTGACTGGAGAAATGTATTAATAAAACTGATTGGTACTGTGGATTATTTTAATAGTACAGAAGTTGGCAATAGTTGTGCAATCTGTCTTGCTTGGAATACCTTAAGAAAATGATTGCAACAATTCCCGGTTTTGCACATTGGAGATTTTAGCATTTGAGCTGAGGACATTCATACCTTTGTGAGATCCTTATAAAGTTCTGGATATAGCAATGCCATTTCTGGCTTCACATCTTGATCCAATACTAGAGAGAAGACTGGAAACATAGTATATATGGTTGCATACCTAGGAGAAAGGAAAAACACACATTAACACTTTTGTATGACATAATTTTAAACAGATCTACTGAGTTCAATTATTCTTTTTCTGTAAGTGAAATAAACTGATTCTTTTTGCTAGTACTTAGACAGCTTACCAACACAGCTTTCACATGCAATCTGCTCTTGTGGTTCTGAGGGCTGTCAGTTGTGCTCTTATACAGTCAAAACCAATAAACACATTTCTTTATTCTATCACCGAAGCTTATCACCAGTTACCATACTCCCTGTGCACTTGCACTTTGGACAACCAGTCCAAAGGCCTGACATTTAATTCATCTATAGATGTATAGATGAAAACTGAATTTTAAAAGGGCACTATATTCTGGACAACATGGAGAAGGTAGGTGGATGAATAAAAGTCTTAACAGCTCTGTAAGTGGCTTTGGGTTTTATTGTACACATGCCAGATACACCCTTTCACATGTACTTCCCTGGAACTTAGCACAACTTCTGCAAACCTTTTAGAGAGGTCTGCTGTTTGCCTCTGCAAAGTCTGGTGTAATCAGACCATGGTTTGACTAAGATTTAGGTTACCCTTTATTTAAGTTGTTAATATTTACAAGGAGAATGAAAAGAAGCTCTTAGGTCATAGGCACAGAGAACAGGGACAAACACAAACATATGCACAGCTCTCAGCTGTATAACTTGGGGAACCATATTAGTAAACCAGCTGCTGCAACATGACCAAGGTGCTCCTAATGCTGCACATATTCACATGAATGGAAATCTATGTAGCAAACTTGGATAGTGCATTCTCAGAGGAAATTTCATAGTACCTTCAGCTCCATTTTTAACACAAAACCCTGTGATTCTCACTGAGATTTGTACATTAATCTGTGTGACAGCTGAAGCTGGTCTGGGAGATTTTCTTTATTGTTTTCACCCCTTGTTTTCACAGGTTCTACAGTATCTTCTTCTAAGGCTATGCAGATGCCTCACTCCAGAGAACTGATAATGAGACTTCCCGAATCATATAGTGCATATCCAACCTAGTGTGACTTTTCTTGGTACACTCAGCCCAGGTTTTGGTAGTGTACCCATGATAAATGCACGGAAAACAAGGATGACACCAAGGCCATGGTGTTATTTAACCAGTTAGTTTGCTGTATTTATTACCAGAAATTGTAACTGTTGCTTTGACTTACCCTACCATTAGGAATCCTTGGTACAAGGGAACAGATGCAAAGTAGAAGACTGATGAAAATACAGCCTAGAAAAAGCAGATAATTAATTATTTAATATAATTCTACATAAAAACAGTACAATATAGAAAAAATAACAATACTGGTTAGTTAAGATTTTGTGACATTTCCAAGACAGACATAGGGATTTTAACTATTCAGAAAACAAAGATTTAAATACCTGCATAGTTGAAATAATAAGGCCTCGGTGCATGACAAATTGACCAAGTGCTGCTGATCTTTTGTAACTGTTTCGACCATGTACCATCAGCAGCCTACCTATGTGTTTAAACTGTGTGATAGAAAAGTCAGCTGCCAGAGAAGCTTGTTTTCCCTCCTAGAAAAAAAGAAAAATATTTCAAATATGAAGCTCAGTGTAAAAGATGTATATCAAGTTACAAAATTCTAAGTAATAATTAATTTTAAAAGACAAGTTTGTTCCTTCTTTGAAAATCAACCCTGCAATGAGACACAACAATTTTTTGTGCATATTCTAAGATGCAGTGGGCTGTAACAAATAAGTTTAATTGCTTCTCCTGCTTCTTCCAGATAAATGCTACACAGAAACAACTATAATTTTTCCTCCTTTTAAAAAGATAAGCAGAAGACATACAAGCAAAAATACTAAAGACTAAGCACTCTTATAATCTTGCAGAATACTTTAATTAGACATGATCAATTCACTGTTGTTTAAGAATAAAGCTTCTAATCACATTCTGCTAGGCTTCTATGTGACACACATTTCACAATGAAACTGTTAACTTTACCTTGCCTTCAATTCCAATTCCACAGTCTGCAGCTTGGATCATGCTGACATCATTTCCTCCATCACCTGGAAAATGTCACTGCAATATTCAGTTCTTCAGAGGTTTTATTCTCCTGGCCTTACAGTATTTAAGAAACCTCTTACATGCCTTTAAATTCTTACAATTAATCTATGACTTATGATTAATTACTTCAGTAATCAAGATTTTCCTGCAGAATAGAGAAGATAACCACACCTTTCTCATGGAATGGCATTTTGTGCCACAGCTACGCAATACCTGGCTGCTGGTAAAGGTTGGCAAAGAAGTCTCTCTGGTTTTGTTTCAGCTATTTCTCTGTGGTGCCACCTGCTGCTTACATTTATTACAGATTTTCCTAGGAGGATTGTGCCCAGAGTTACCTATTGCACACGTGCGTTTCCCGGTGTGGTGCTGTAACAGTTTCACAATGTGGGCTTTCTGGGTGGGAGAGCATCGGCAGCACACCACAGCAGGACACTGACAAGCCAGCTCTACAAATTCATGCTCATAATACTTCAGACAAACCTGAGGAAAAAAAAAATTGGATTTATTTACAATTAAATATTAGTACATTAGCCCAACACAAAAACACAGTATGAAGATTTTTTATGATGTTTTCCATCTACAACATCCAACTGGAAGGAATAAAAAGAAAGATTCTCCTGAATGTGGCTTTATTATTTTTTAAATCGAAGAGAATGTCACTTTGAGCAGCAACGTGCTTTGAGGTTAAGAGAATAGAGAGTACTAAAACATGCTGTATACAAATTCCATTTCTATTACTGTACAGAAGACTACAAACACAGTAACATTTGCACATCTACAACATATATCATCTAACTTGCACTCAGGGATAAGCAAAAGTATCTCTAAGGACTACTTAAAAGTATGGGAAAATACTTGAAAAAAGAGCGTGAAGATGCTGATACATTACTTTCTGACCAGAAGCATATTAATAACTTGACAGAAACCAACTTTTTACCTCAAGTGAGTCCCCAGATATCACCAAGGCACAGTCATGCTTCCTTCTAAAAGCATTTAGTTCTAAATGAGCCTCTCCTCGAGTGACAACCTTCAATAAAAAACACTCAGTTAAAAGATTTTGTTATATTCTTAAAAAAAACCCTGCCTAAAGAAATCAAGTTTTGAGAACCCACACCCAGAAGCCTCAGTTCAAGGGTTTTATCCCATTGCAAGTCTAATACCCATGGAATTTTACTATAAGCCTCAAACCTTATGAAGTGAAAGAGTAATCCTCAAACAAGTAAAATCTGTGTAGTTGGCTTAAGTGGCTCCTCACCAAAATTCACAAGGGCTAAAATAGTACTGAATTAATGACATTAAAATATCTGACTTTTGAGCTGGCCTGACTTTTGAGCTGGCCAGTCTTTTCATCCTGGCAGGTCTAGAGAAAAATAGAAAAATTTCCCAAGCAAACCTCAATTGTTTATTTATTAACCAGCAATATGCTCTTAGAACAACATAAATTGTTCCTTTTAACTGTTCCTTCAGTTTCAGTAACCAGGCACAGATTTCAAAGGGACATAAAGATGCTCATTAGTACTAATCCTTTTGGATCTTGCATGACTCTGAAGACAAGATCAAGTGGCATAATATGAAAGAATTACATAACAGATTTTTAAAATTTACATAATTGTTTCAGGAAAGCCCAGCTGTGAAGTGCAAAAAAAGTCAAATGTTACTAAATGCATTTTAGAAGGTTTTGAACTATAAACACAATAAGAAAAATGGAAATTATAACCAGAATTTGAGGAGACTGGCAGGTTTGTGTGTGGTGGTGGCATTTTTTTGTTTGTTTTGTGTTTTTGGTGGTTTTTAAAAAATTTGTTTTGTATTTAATCGAGTTTTTTTTCCCAATAAATGTCAATGTATTTTAGAGCTACCACACTAGACAAAGCTCCAAGCACAGATAAAACACCAGCTCTGATTACACTTTAAATTTTGTCTCTGTCAACAGATCACATTGATTAAATAACTTTTAAGATATATGAATCTTAATTACATTGAATGTGAAGTTTTGTCCTTGACCCACTACTACCCAGCCTGATGCAGTTCAAAGAACCTTTCTCTCTCCAGATGGGCTCTACTACCCATAAAATTTGAGTTACATTAAAAAGCCCCTGCAAAGAGAATAACTCATACACTTGCCCCAAATCAGATTTTTATTTCCTTCTTTTCCACAATTAAGCATGAAAAGGGAAACCTCCTTGTCTGACAGCTGTTAGGAACACCAGACTAGTGTTGGCCTAGTACATTCTTTCTGCATTGCAGAGATGGAGAGATGTCAGCACTTGTGCACACTGATGAGCAGTGATTTTCCTCTCTGTTCTACCTAACAGAACACCTTTTTTATAAATTTGTAAATACCTCCAGAATTACAAACTACAGAAGCTGAGACTTCTAAGAATACACAGCTTTGCTAAAAACAAAACACAGGTCTCTTTTTGGAAAGAGAGTAGCAAAAGATTTTATCTTTCTAATTTATAACTACAGTAGAAGTGTTATAGTGCTTGTTATTTTCTTACAGTAATTCAGTACTTATTTCTTTGCAACAAGTATAGTACAGAATTAATTCTGTATAAATGTGTTTTCTAACTAATTTAAAACTGCATATTCTAAATTAACACAGTTTTATGCTGATCTCTTATTACCAGTCAAGGTAATGAAAATAAAAATCTGACTCAACTAAATACATTTAAAAAATCTGACTCAACTAAATACATTTTGTTCCGGAAGACTTAATTTGTGGTGTTACAATGTGGAAAGGTCAACAAAAATTGATCTGAAGTTTTATCAGAAGCATTAATAATTTAATTGCAAATAGTAGTCTTCAGGGCCTAATTTGCCATTCTGATGCTCCAGAAGAAAATACATTTACATGTAAATTATATTCATATAATTATTTCTGTAGGTGCAAGTGGTTCATTTAGAACAAACAGACGCATTATGTCTGATCACACAGCATCAATCAATGTCTGGAAAATCTATTTTTGTTTGGCTTCAGTCAAGTGAATAGTATGCATATAAAATGTATAGAAGATTCAGTTTACTTTTCTAACAATTACTTAAACAGTCTGTTGGTAAAATGCACATATATATAATGACATGAAAAAAATTTCTCATACCAATTTGATCTCTGTTTACACAGGGGATGTTTGCAGTTTCATTCAGGATTAATTCTGCTTGAGTCTAAGGAGTTCTATCAATGAAAATGCTAAAACAAGCAAGAATGACATTCAGACAGCCTAAATGCATGGACAGTTTCTTAGTGGCTCAGCACCTCACCTCACACAGACCCCTCCATCACTATTTAGAGGTATCTTGCTATGTCTCTTATGAAGGGTGTAAAATGTGTGTTAAACCTGAGTCCCCCACACACAGCTACAAACATTTCTACAGCACATCAACAGCTCTAGAAAAAAACACCATTAAAAGCTTTATAATTTTGCTGCCTTGAATAACAACCTAAGTACTACCCTCTTGACCATTACAATGACACTCAGTACAATAACCCAAAAACTTTCAACAGCCAGACAACTACTAATTGAATACTGCAACATTGCTATTAGCCATCCTTTGATGAACCAACAAAAGAAGTTTGAACTATACTTACAGGTCTGAAAATATGAATATCTTGATTTCTAGATACTAAGTGAGAACTTTTTGCAATGCAAGTTGCTGTCTCCAGTTTATCTCCTGTTAACATCCATATCTGCAAAAAAATATAAGAGTTTACTTCTTTGGACATTAGCATGTCTAATCTAAATGACATCTCTCTCCAACTTTTCTCTGGCACCTTTTTGGATTAGGTTATCCAAGAAAATATACTGACTTGTGCATTTTAAAGTAAAATTAACTAACAGCTTTTTACTGCAATAGTATGCAAAGCAGAAAAGAACTGTCTTTACTTTTTGCAGCTCCATTCTCCTTCTATTCTCAGAAGGGCCAATGTCTCAATGTATATGAAAACAAAGTAAAGCTCTGGGGAAGCATAAAATCCTTTCCCTATGGCTCTGATACTACTTTGATCAGAAAAGTGAACATACATATGACATTTGTCAGCAAAATAATGCAATACAACAGTCTGTGACCCTGCTGATAATCTCAGGAAGCAGCAGCCAAGCCATGAGACAGCAAATTTTGGAGCATGAGCTACAGTCCCAACACTCCGAAGAGATCCTGCCCACTGACCGTGCAGAACTGAGAAGGCAGTAAAGGTTAAGGGATAAAGTTATGTTCCCAGTGTGTGACAGCTCTCTCAGCCCTTTAACACCAAGGTTTGTTAGTACAATGACTAGTTAGTAAGATGACTCAATCACCAGTGTAAGGAAATTATTGTCATTGCATCCCAAAATTCTCCTGGTTTGCTCTGCCCTCCTGAGCTGCCCTTCCAGCAGATATTGGAGGGGATGAAGTCCAGTGCAAGCAGCATATGCAAAACATCCCACTGTGTCTGACTCAGTATAACCAACGCAAAGTCATTACAACTATTTGGAGTAGAGCTTGACACTGCTTAAAGCAAATGTTTGTAATCTTGCCCCCTCCCCTCAGATATTGTTCATATATTTACTTGAAACCCTCCCTCAAATGAATGCATTACTTGTATATGTGCAATTGATAGGTTTCTAGACAACCAACTCTTCTGCATGGCTTTTCATGCCATCCCTTTAACATGAAATGAACAAACTCCAAGGGCAGTTCTGAATTCTAGTTCAAATAATTCACGTTTTGATCTTTGCTGAAACTTCTTATGAGTGCCAACCCTGAAAACATTGTTGTCGCACAAATCTTGTGGCAAACTCATTCAGTGTCAGCAAGGACAGTTTACTGTAGACAGCCAGGGGATAAATGACTGAGACACACATACATCTATCCATAGGTAGTTTTCCTACAGAAGTAAGTTTGAGATTGATGAAAGCTGTTGTAGGCAAGGGAATTTTGCACACAGTGTCTTGTTTGTTTCTGTTAGTTCATGCCCAGAATGTGCTTGGGACTTGACATATTTCTTACTTTGAAAGAACCTAAATACAGACAAATATAAGTTATGTCTTGATTTAAAAAGTTAATAAATGATAAGCTGTTATGTCAGCAATATGTGTTAAGTACCTTTATTCCAGCATTCCTTAGCATCTCTAGAGTTGGTCTAACATCTGCTTGCAGCTGATCTTCTACTCCAGTGAGACACAGTAATTCCATTTCTCGCTCCAAACTCTCTACAACAGCGGCAACCTTCAGGTTTCTATCATGTATGCTTAGCTTTGCTTGGTTATATCGACTCTGTTTGCACAAACACAAAACCTCTTAGAGTTTGCTACGACTCATAAAGTATACATTCAGCCTACCACTCAGTGATAGCATGGATCCATTAGGCTAAATGTTTGTCTTTATATATCTTTAATGAAGAACAAGACTAAAGGAGCAATTTTACTTTACACCCAATGTTATACAGGGCTCTTCTGGCACCTAAAGAGAATGCCTTCTGAAGAACTGTTAAGAACTAGGCATCACAGCTTCTAAGGAGGAAAGGCCTTATCTTTGAGAACAAGTGAATTTTTTAGGTCATGATGAAGCTACAAAAATAGCATTACATTAGCTTCTGGGAAAACTGTCCAATCCAGTAATAAAGCAAACAGGATCCTGCATATGACTGCAGAACCGTGATTAATGAATGACAAAACCTTTAACAGATTGTGGACAATACCTCAATTATCTATTTTTTAAATATGAATCATCTTTTTGTGAAACCTTAAAAATTAAAATAGAGCAATGTTCTCCTTGAAGTAATTAAACATGATAAAGTGCAAGATCACTCTGTCCTTTCATACCTCAAAATCTTGGTACTGTTCTTCAGTAAGAGATTTTTTGGCAACCACTAGTGTGCGCAGTCCTTCTCGTGCCATATTACCACACTAAATGAACCAAAGCACAGAACAGTCATGCAAATATTCAATCCTGTGTTCATGCTTTACACTGTATGCTAACACAGTGTATCTGTATTTGGTGTTTCTTTAGACTCTTAAAATACTCTGAAGAAGCCACAAACAGGATGAAAAGCAATTATATTTCAGGTCTCCCAAATGAAGTGGTTTGCTATCACTAAGTCAATTAGATCTCCTCTCCTAGCTTAAAGAAAATTTCTTTTAGGTTGAAGCTTTAAAATAAATTAAAACTACTTCTGAGGCACATAACAGAGTTACATTTCTTTTTTCACTGAACATATCCCTTATCAGAAAAGCATCTACACATTTAAAATAGCCATGGAATAGCATGTCTTAATGAAAAACAAGGCTCTCCAGTGCAAACACTTATTGATTTGACCTCATAAAGCTAAATAAATTAAACAAGTATTTTACAATTAATTGTGCATCATTATCGCCAAAAGTAATTTTTATGACATTTTGCTAGGTCTTGAGGGAGTTTAATTTATTCATGTCCCCGAATAAATCAAACTGCCCTGCAGCAGATATTGATTCATATTGCCAATACCATTATGAACATACATGGTGTAATCATTGTATTAACATATTGGCTGTATGTAGGGTCAAAAATAAGATGATTGCTGGTATCTACTAGAGCACATACTGAAAAATATTAATCAGGTTTCAAATTCAGTCACTAACTATTTTACATGAAGTTTAATAAATGTGGTAAAAAAAAATAGTTTGGACACAATGCGTGTCAAAGTCTGTAATTCATAATCATACCTCACTGCAGATTTTGATCAAACAAGGGATAAAAAGATTTATAGCAGAATACTCAGAAGTAATTAGGTTTTATGTGAAAGGTCAGTCAATGAAAAACAACTTTCCTTGTTTTAAGAAGGAACATGTCCTGCTACTACTACCAGCTTTGCTTTTCTTGTCTGTTACTCAGGAATTGGAAATAGTTTTAATCCCTTAAAACCCATTCAGGATATGCATAACTGAAGTTCAAAATCCATTACTGCATTGCCTCAGATTGTCCTTTAAACATATCCCAATAACATCTGATATATTTGATATTTTAAATTTGTATACAATTTTAATTTTTGTAAATGTTGATTTTCTTTCTTACCTCTTCTTCTAACCAATCATTGTACTGTACAATAGTGGACATGGCAACATCTGCACCCTTCATGTAAAATGTAATTTCTCCTGAAGATTCATCCTAAAATTTTACAAAAGAAATGGGAAGGGGTTGGGGGCGGGAGGAATATCTGTTTATAAAGTCAAAACAATTACCCACCAATAACTTAATTGCCTTCTGAAGCACTAAATAGGTTCCCATTTATAAATAAGACAAAGTACCTTGCCAAGAACTGGGTAGGTTTTATTACTTGATGTAACTATTTCCAGTGTTATCTCTGATTCCTCTGAGATACATGTCTGCTATTTCCATGTAAGAGCACCAGTTCTAACTGAAGTCAACAAGCAAAAGAGAATCTCAGCACCCCTAAACTAAATTTTAAAATATCACTGTTAATGTCCCCTCTAACTTGTATTTTGTTTCTTGGATGGCAAATACCAACCCAAACCAGAAAGCTCTGTATCATTGAAATACCTGGTAATTAAAAATTTACTAATAACTTAGTGTATGTGCTTGTTACACATTTTAATGATCCAACATTCATTGCATATTCAGGGAATCCACACACAGGCAAATGTAATCAATGGATTTCTGTGGTATTGTCTGTTGCAGAAGGAGTGAATTGGTCTGATCTGCCAGCATTTAAAAAAAAAAAAAATCAAACCAAACACCCAGAAAATGCCCCAAATTACCCTAACTATGATGCCCATTCGCTTGCTCTCAGAAGTGAAGGGGAAGATCTGCAGGATATAATATGTCAGGATGTGCCCACCAGGGGTCTTCAGCTGCATTGAGGTCAGATCCCTGTTAACCAGAGTGAGACCCACACTCTCTGTCCACTGCACCAGAGCTACCTAAAGAACAAAGGGAAAAAAAAAAGAAAAAAGAGACATATTTAAATGTGAGAGGTCTTTGACACTTACATAAATTAGGTTAAAACCAAACTGTTGCTAGGGTAAAAGTATAAACTCTTCCAAGAATCCAGGGAAAAAAACAAGTGAACAGCAGCAGACTGAGTAAAAAATATTAATACATCAAATTACATGTTTCCCTTGAAGAGCTTACAAAATTTCTTATGAAGCATATAAAAACTTTCTTGAACTTATTGCTGAGAATGAGGTATTCTGAATATATTGTTCAGAAATAACTATTCTAATAAATACATACATTCAACAATAAATCAAGGACATTGAGTAGAAATTTTGCAAAATGAGAAGACAATTTCTGTATCAACGAGACCATTATGTAAATAAAACTCTTTGGGAGTATTTAAATATAAAATATTTTATTACATCTTCAGTTTCATGCTAGTTGAGACAATGTAATAGGTAATAAATAGGTAAGCAAAGGACCTTATTTTTAGTTTACTTTGCTCACTTGCATAATATCAATTTTCAAATATGCAAAATACTTTGTTTCAACAGTAATATGACTTCTGACATCAAAGAAGATGGAAACTAAGCTTACAGTACTGCATTCCACAAACTCACGTGGGAAAGTCCCTTTTCCAAAATTTGCTGCTTTGAAGTGCATGACATCTAGCTTCAACATTTTTCTATATTATACTTTAAATATCTCCCACCACCACCATGTGATTTATTCCTTCAAAAAATTAATATTTTAGAAAAATTGCTTTACTGATTTTACTGCTTTATATACAAGACACATTCCGTATCTAATTTTTTTTCCAATTAAAGAAAACTTCTTCTCAATCTGCTTTTAGTTTTCCAAATGCTAATCTTTACTGGAAACCAGATTTTTAAATCACTGGAAAGATAACTATAATGAAGTTCACATGATTTTATTGGATCCTGGATTTTTATGGATTAATAGGGTCTGCTATTAATCTCAGGCAAGATGAAAAAAAAAATAAAAATCAAGCACTCTGATTTCCCTAGGTAAGTTCAATGGACATGATGGTCATTAAGAATTTCACACAAAGCAAATAAAACACCTCAGCTTCTAAGAAAATTTAAAATTGGAACAAAATCCTTTGTGAACCTGTAAAAAACCCTAATAATGCCATCTGTGTGGGCATCACCAGATGAAAATACAGTGAAATGCAGAAATGGAAGATAATAGAGCACACTTTGAAATGGACCATTTTCAATTCTTGAAAACTGCAGGAAGCCTTTTTACAAACTTTTCTTCTTTACCAGAAGTAGCATATAAGCTGTAAATAATCCAGTACTTCCAAGGTTAATTTTCAATTTTCACAGTGAAGGGTTACTATTACATTCTGACCTGTAAATTGCATCTTTCTGCTAAAACCCTATCATCTTATTTGTGTCCCTTTGCAGCTAGGACTAAAGTGTTCTATATTTGGTGACTCAAATCTGTTTATTATATTTATGCTTGGCTTCACATACCATTTGAATTAGCATTTTGCAGCACAGTCATTTTGTATTCTTATACCTGGCCTATACACAACTGCATATTTATTTTTTCTTTTAAATTGATCAGGGCAAATACCATACAAGAAACAGTCAATAAAGCTCAAGAGTCAAACAGATGCCTACAAGGACACTGAAAAAACTTGAGAGAAAGATGAGTTTGACTCCCATCACTCAGAATAAATCAGAGCAGCACCCAAAACAATCTTACCATTAAAATACCTGAAACTTTTAGAGTGTAGAATTTTTTTTTCTAAACAAGTATTCCACAAATGGCATGAATATCTACATCATAAATCTTAACAAATACACATATTCTGAAAGGCTGGCTATAGGCAGTTCAGAAAAAGGATTTTTAGGCTAGTCTCTCTTCTTGAGGTTTCCCCTCTACAAATACATTCTCTTCTCTTCAATACATTTCGGAACCTTTACATTAAAATGGTCTTTCAATCTAGTGTTCCTAAATCAAGAACTCCTGGAATACTAGGAAAATGCAGCAGCTGTGGCTTCTACAGAGCTTGACATAATGAATGAAGTCAGATAAAGCAATTAAACGTTGGACAAGCACAAAAGGCTTTGATAGTGATGCTACCATTTTGTTTTAAAATAGTCCATTGCAATGATAATATTTATTTGCAGATAACCGTTAATTTGCTGACACACAAGCACAGATGAAATGTGTCAAGTTTCCTGAATCCAGATTAGGGACTTAGTTCAATGTTTTATGCATCTTCCCTGGCTTGCCACAAAGCTTCCCTTCTAGGGAAACTGGCTTCCTGGGAGACATAAGCATGCTGGTGGGTAAATGGTGTTTCCATTCCTGAGACACAGGTATGCAGTGAAGCCACTAACTGTTCCTAGGGCAGGTAATGCACGTGGAGGCAGAGAGAGATTTGTGGTTGCTAACTTGCTCATTTTCTTCCTCCTCAGTAGCAACCCAACGGGTAAAGATGACCATTCACCTCTCACATGATAATGTCAAAGAAGCAACTTCCAAATTAGGAAAGAAAGGAGCAAATAATTGCATTGTGAAACAGAAATGCAACAGATCTGATGTGAACTAGTGAGAAACGCCTCATTTAGTGCTCTTACCCTAAATCTTTCAGATGCTTCCATTTACCACATGCCCACTCTTCAACTCTGGTTGTTTCTGTCAGCAGTCTGCCCACTAAAGGCCACTGAACACTCTGAGTGTCTATAGCTCACAGATCCAAACAGCAAACTCTTCAATTACCAGGGCACAGATTTTCACTCAAATTCAGAGATTTCATAAGGAAACTCTCCCAAATCAAGCAGTAACTGTGCAACCCACAACATCACCTAGAGCAGTAGCAGCTCAGGAGGTAGAAGCAGCTTCTCTCAGTAGGAGTGTGTTTCTAACTCAGTCATCTGAGGAACAAGTGCATTTCCAGAAGGGCATGAAGAGGTGAAACTTCAAAAGCACCAATCATGTCCATATTTTGGGGACATTATCATCCCATTTGTTTAGAAATGTTCATTTATGGAACCAAATCAAACCAAACAGCTTATGTGCTGGGTTAGGGTTGAGCTGTACAATAATACTCTTGACTGCAGGTTTCCATCACAGGACATGCTCTGCTCACCATACTTGGACACTGTGGGGCTGTACACCTCATCACTAAGGCCACAGCCTCCAGCAGCCTGGCTATCATGCCCAGCTCTGCTTTCCTTTCCTTATGGCCCAGACTATCATTTCTGCTCCCTAGCAGAAATATTGAACTGCTCAACATTCACAGTATTTGTTGCTCAAAACGGTTTATCAACAAATAATTGTGACTTTCAATGTACAATATTCTCTTTTGAGGTAGCATTACTTCAAGAAAAAGATCCACTGCCTCGTGGCTGCAGCTGGCAGTTCTCTACCTCACAGGGCAGTTTATGAGTTCCACTACAGTTGTACTCACATCTTTCCTGAAGCTCTGCTATGAACCTAACCACTTTAACCAAAAAAGAATCTGCATAAATTAAGTCTTCAATGGTTTTGCAATATATGAGGGAGCGATTTGTAGGGCAAGAAAGAAGGATAGACATGGAAATTTTGTAAGCTAGTTTGGCTGCTTAAGAAGAATTCTCATGTAACCCACCTGTATTTCTTTCAGAGTATTTAAGAGCATCACTTCAGACAACAGGAACTGCTTTCAAAATCAAACTGTTGTAAAAGGTGTACAGGCATTGTAAGTGTGGTATTTTTAAGTTAAGGCTATTTCTTTGGAAACAGAAAATAAGCAGTGAGCTATCCTTTCCCCACTGCCTGAGTATTTCCAACCATTTCCATCAGGACTGTTCAACAACTCATACCTGTTTCCAATCAGTGGTTTGTTTATATTTATAAACAATGATTTTATAACTAAAATTTGCAGTCCGTCACTTTTCATAAAAACCCCCTTCATAATTAAAATAAAATTATTAACTTAAAAATACAGCTTGATCATGTGAAAAAACTGCCAATCAATATTCAAGACAAGCTATGGAGTAGTTATTCTTTGTGGGTCTCGAAGGTCACGCAAGTGATGGTTTTATGCTACTGAGTGATTTGCTTTTCACAATACATTGACAAAACAACACAATTAGTCTTGCTTCAATAAGCACACACAATAAAATGAATTAAACAATACAACATGTCTCATACATTACAGCTTCACTTTTGTAAACACAAAAGCTGCTTCACTAAGGGCATATAATTTCCCTGTCTGTTTTTAAATGATTGGCTTTGTATCCTTGTAATTAATTTTAGCAACCCTGTTGTCTCTGGACAGAAACGTTGGAATTAAATAACTGACCCCACTTTAGGTAGTATTTAAATATTCAAGATCCTGGAATTAGAAATGCTTGAGACTATACCAGCACAGGACAAAGCATAACCAATAAATGGCTGGTTTATGAGAGTAAGCAGTCATTAAAAATCATGACTGATCAACCTTTTCTGACTAAGGGGAGCAAAGGTCTTCAAAGGCTCCTGTTCATAGCATGCCCTGAATTGCTTGGGTCTCTGACCTTTGCACTCTATCGCTTTGCCTACTTAGCTTATATCCTTTCATGATTGTTCATTACATTAAGGTAGCTGGCTTTCTACAGATGAGCTGAACCCACACCTACGATGGCAAAGTCGAAGCTGAGTTTTGGTGTGGCTTTTTTTCCTTTTTCTTTTTTTTTTTTTTCCATCCAGTGGGTTCTCAGTGAATGTTTATTGTTTGCTATGCTACAGCTGTAGAGGACAAGTGACAGACAAATGAAACTTTCCACTCTTTCAGAGAAAATGAAATATTGATCACTTATCATAAGAAACAAAGAGCCTGGCATAAGTAGGGTTTGCATTATGAATACAAAATCAGTTACTTATCTCAGGTTACTCTAACAATGAATAAATACATTTTTTATCATGAATGTACCTACTTCTAAATGTGCATACTTTGTTATGGTCATATTATAGCTGTATATGGATGTACACATATATGGACAGATGTGAGGAATTTCAAAAGAGTTCCTCAAGTCAATTAATTAAGTGTGTAGCATAGTCAGCATATTGCTGAGCTGTTTCTTATACCTTCCTGCATGGAAGAATAGTTTATACTTACATACTGTTCTCTGCTCTTTACATCCTATGGTGTGATCATGCAATATTATATAATGCAACACACAACTATGCAAATAACATCTTGTTTCAAAAGACTGCAATCAAGCCAGATCCATAAACAACATCTAAGAGAACAGAGTTGCAATGTGGAGAATGTACAATGCATAAAACCGGTTGAGTCTATTAAATGATAATGTTGCTTATTAACCAAGTATGTTGTGATAGGTCAGTGCTGAGGTTAAACAGAAAACATCAATTGAACCATTTCCCTAAATAAAGCTCCAGGGTGCAATATTCAAAGCACTTTATTCAATAAAAAATGCTTTTAAAATGGTACTTTGGTGATTGGGAAACATTGGCATCATCCGTCAACCTAACTGCAGGAAAGTTCAATAAGCTAAATAATGAACCATTTACATTATTTTCCTTAGGCTCCAGTGATTTGCAAACATTGCATCAATAGAAGTCTTAAAAAAATTATGATAAAGACCTGCTAGTCTTTCAACTCTTAGGCTTTTTTTTCTGTCATGCTACAATTTTTATGCTGTTTACATGCTTTTTGTAGCTTCATCTTTTTACAAGACTCCATTTAACAGCAATTTCTCATTATATAAAAGCATATTTGTTCAATATGATAATTTTACTAGTGTTTTAAGCATTATCTTTGAGAAACAAAAATGAAATTTAAGCCTGTTTTAGAATGGAAACATTTCATCTCACTGCCATATAGTTTTAATGTAGGAGTTGAAATGATAAAAAATGATAATGATAATGATAAAAAAATCATTATTTAAACGGTATCTGTGCATTATCTCCCTTGCAGCATGAACAGTTTCTTTGTTGTTGATTTCTTCTTCTACCTCCTTTTCCACCCTGAGTCCCAGATCTATTATATTAGCACTTTATCAACTTTCCTTTCCTTCCTTTCATCTTTCCAAGGTCAAATTCCCTACTGTCTTCCCAGGGCACCGTTTGTATAATTCTCGAGTCTTACAGCTGCTTTCTTTAGTAAATACGGGAGGAGAATTGCTCTTCATGGTAGCATTTTCAGCTTTCAAACAACTGAACAAATATACAAAAACCCACAGGGAGAGAGGAGTGAGCAGGAGAAAAAACTCACATAGAGTCTCTCAAATGCACATCTCTTCACCTGATTTAGTAATACCTTTGACTATTAAAGCAGAATATTTACTTAATTTATAGTTGTCATCATATCTTCATAGTCAGATCCTTGCTCATGCAGTCATTTATTATACTCAGTAGTACCTCACAGGCTCATTAAACTGAAACATTAAGTAAATATGGATGCATGTGCAGATGAAAATTTGTTCACTTGTGCATAATGCACGTCAAACATTATACAAATATATATCATAAACAAATGCCCTTCTGGCATAAACAAATGCCCTTCCAGGATTCTCAATTCATAATGCGGATCAGCTCACACTATATAACACCACACACACTATTATGGATTATTGATTTTAGCCAAAGATCAGCATCTCAAGTTCTACCTCTTTATTTAAAAATAAAGTTTTATTTTTAAAACTGTTCTGACTGTCATTTTTTAGTCATGGAGAGCCAGCCACTTCTTTATATTCTGCAATCCTTTGACACTATGAACTGCGTTAATGGCATCTGAAAGGTATGTAATGTCTGCTAGCTTGTTACTACATGAAGACAGATTTAATTTTCTTTCTTGCATTCCTAAAAACCCTTGTTACAGACTTGTTACTTTTAGCAATGATAGCCTGCAATATGAACTGCTTAAGTTTTGCTAGCATTACATATGGTGACATATTGGACATGAAAACCAAATGTATACATGAATAATATACTATGTAGCAGGATAAAGTTTGTGAAAGAAACATTATCTTGCATGAGATCAACTTGCACAGCTAGAGAAATATTCAGGCTTTCAGGTACATAATTTCTTCTTCACATCTTACAAAAACCTTATTTTATTTATGACTAAACTACTGGGGCTACAACAAAAACAGTAGCTTCAGAAAATGCTAGAAATTCTTTAAAACAAAGATTCTTCTCAACCTGCCTACTTTCAAATGCAAACCAACCTCAAAAGAGTCTATTTCTCCATTTTACTATATCAACTACACACATTATTATAAAGTGAACTCTTTGCAGCATCCTGCAACATGAGCTTTGCCTCTCTTTTCTAGTATCTTTTTAGATTGAATTTTAGGCAATCAATTTTTGGACCAAAATAGGATTATTCAGAACATTAACTCAAATCAAATGAAAACACTGGGATTTGCTTAAAATTTGGATTTCAATAAAACTCAAAGGCATATTTTTATTGAAATGGTATTTTAAATTTGTGTTACATTTGATGCAATTTTGAAAGAACGCTAAAGATTATGAAGCTGCCCAGAGTTTAAAGCTCAAAAACTTTTCTACAGAAGTATTCATGGTTTGATGGGGTTTTCTTGTCTGTTTCTTTCTAGGGGTTTTGTTAGTTAGTTTGTTTCTTCCTGTTAGGAATCTGTATATTCCAGTATCTGGTAGCATCTCTAACTAATGTACCAGGTTGTCCATCATTCAGAACAGTTTCATATTCCCTTTAACAGCATCCTATGATTCATATATCGATTAATGTTTTGAGAATAATAATAAAAAATCATAAACCTATAACTGCAATCCTCAATACAATATTGACCCCAAAGCACTGACTTCACAGGTCTTTAAGTCAAATAACTGAAAACACTTTTATACAGCAAGGCATCAGAAGCAGCAGATCTTTCCTAAACTGTAGAAAATATAAAACCAGATTACTACTACTAAGATTTTTTTAAAGCTTTTTAATGTTTACATTCTTGTAATGAACTTTTTCACACACTTCTTGTAAATAACTTATTGTTTTGTATTCTTTTATAGAAGTAGAGAAATTTGATAGACTGTTTGTTTAGTGTCATTGGAGAGGTAGCAGTTTTGCCTTCCAATCTACTGTCACTTTTAGAAATCTATAAATGCTAAAGTTAGAAATTAAAAGTTCTCTTTTTTACTTTGAAAACAGCAGTGTGTGGGCATTGTGCTATTTTGTGTCTTATAGTAACATACTAATTTTAACGAAACCCCTGCTCAAAACACCTTTTTTTCCCCCAGCATTTCTCTTTTTTACTTAGTTTACCCCATTCTTTAGGAGTTAGAAATATTTCCAGCCTTGCACACTAACCTCATCAGGGCTGGAAGCCTGGTAAGTTCGATTTTCATCGCTGAAGTCCTGATCCACTTCTGCATACTCTGTCTCTGCAGACACGCCAGCCCGGGATTCATAGACGGGGGTGACGTTGTGGCAGAGCGCGATGGCCTTCACCGCTTCGTGGATCCGACTGCTGACGCTCTTGCGCACTTTGGGCGCCGACGACTGAGGTTTCCTGGATGGCGTTGAGCTCGTACTGTTCCCACTGTTCTGAGAGTGGACCTTTAAGACCCAACACAATGAATAGGAAACCAAAGTTCAAAAAAGGAAACAAAACATGAAACATGAATACTTATCTATCCATATCTGACTGTCTCCTTTACAAAGGTTGATAAATGATAAGGCTAGTAAGCATCCATTTATTTTTATATAACCTACGGTTAACTCATTCAGCTTGTGATAAATAAAAAGCCTCATCTCCTTTTTTAAAGAAATTATGTATACCTGTGGGCTCATCACCTTGCATTTGTAGTCAAATTTCAATAACAGAGCCTGAAGACAATTGAAAAATGTGAAATGAAAACAAGTATGTTGGAAAAGGGCTGAATTGGCTAATCAGATTCTGCAGAAACCCCTGCTACCTCGCTTCAGATTTTACATTTTTCAGTGATCTGTCACAATAGTCCTTTCATGTCTATTGCATTCAGTGACTTATTTTTTTCCCTTTAAAAAAAAAAGTATTTAAACCAGCCACCAAGTGGATGAGTTCAGAAACACTGAGACAAAATTTCAAAATTTGCTGTTTTGTTGTTCTTGTTCACTTGTGTCATTAAACTGAAAGGAACCCCTTTTTAAAAAAAAATCACCTAAATCTCTGTATTTTAAAAGATGACCACATTTGTGTCGATCAGGAGAGACCAGAAGAGGAGATCAGAACAGATCAGAGAACAAAAGCCAGAATATTTCCAAGTATAAATATTAGGAGTAATTAAAATACAAATATTGCTGATTTTATTTATAACTTACACAATTTCCGTATTCTTTGTGAACTAATGCGGTTTTACTCTTTTGCTGCAGCTGAAATGTTTTTTGTCCTTACAAGAATGTAATAATCTAATAAAATAACCATGCAAAATAACAGTTTGACACATACTTGAAGATTGTATTACTGTTGCATAACCAATAAACTCGCACTGTTTTAAGTTATCTTTCACAAATGCTCGAGCACATGACAGAGCTAATCTTCCTCTGAAAAGTACTATGTGTTCATAATTCTTTAAAATAAGTTGGGGTTTTTTTTGGGGGGGTGGGGGGTGGTTATTGGTTTTTGCTGGTTGGGTTTTGTTTTTTGTTTAAAAGTCAGCACATTAAATATATCAGCAGTACCACCACAGGGCTCTTCCGTTCACTCCAATGGAACTCAGAAAACCTTTTCAGAATCCACGCTTTTTTCCTCCTGACTGCAATCTGCTGAACCGTGAACATTCTGCCCATCAAATTACAGTGTTGTCTAATAAAGGGTTTAACTTTCTGCTCATCTGGCACTGCTTTTCAGCTACTGCTTTAAACCTCTGCATTTGCATTCTGCTAACACTGATGCCATTACAGTCACAAATAAATTAAGCTGATTTACTCCTTCTGAATTATGTTATGTTTATTGATGCTTGTATAATTTAATTTCACACAAATTCCATTAAAGATTATGCCCTCTATCACAAAATGCTTCCAGTGGGGAAATATAATCAGGTTATAATAGATTTGTGTGTTACATTAAGATGACAATAGTCTGGTAGGTCCACTGTAATAATAAAACAGAACACAAACAAGGGATAAAATCAATGTCACACAAGAACCACTGCCTAGCTAACCGGCAGCTTCTATTATCATAGATTAAATTAAAAAACCTCACCATACTTTTTCAGATTGAAACAATTGTTTAGTAGTTGCTTGGTTTGTTACTGAGACTCCATCACTGTTCTGTTTTAAGGAGTTGCTACTAACACAAGCACAATTAAAGCGTTATTTATAAAGCATTATTTAAACACAGAGCAGTGTTATATAAAGCTGAAATAAAGGACGTTCCAAGAAAGTTCTTTTCATCATCTACTAATAGCAAACCTACATTTTGGAAATGTTTTTCTCACAACTGAGAAGAAAAGTTTCCCTCACATTTCTATTTTAAGTATGTTACAGTTACTAAAAACTCGTAACCATGGTTGCCACTCACTAAATTTTACAGTAAATTAGCAAAAGCTTTGAGTAGTAAGAATTCCAGGAATTGTGCAATTCTTTTCAGACATCATATTTAACTGCAAAATCTAAAACTGGTATTTGTGAGCATGGTTCCCCAGAAGACTGGTGCTTAGCTGTCAAACTCACTCAGACCAAGGTGTGCCAGCTCAAGACTGTTAATTAATATCGTTTATTGCTACAGCTGTTACTGTGAATACCCAAATGGCACATTATAAGAAAGCCAAGTTTGGGTGATTTGTATAAACTTAGTGAGTAGCAGTTAATTTCAGTTAACACATTCTGAACCAGATCTGGACAACTGATCTTTAGGTGAAAGAGCTCCATTTCCTATTTCCAAGGCACGATTATTGTATCTCACTTAATATCCATGGCTATACCTACTAAAAATTAAGCTGAAATAGATTTATCCAAGGAAAAGAATTCAAGAAGGGGATTTGTTGAATTTTATAGACAGAAAATAATTAAGAATTTAAGTTGTGAACTTAAAATGTACACACTTCATCACTGTCTTCCCTCCTGTCTCTCCTCCAAAATGCTACAAAGTATTAACTGGGTCCAGTGCGGCGTTAAATTAAACTTTTATTTTTATTTTAAGCAAATAAGAAAGGAGCCATAGTTTACAACACAGCACAGCTAGATATTCCAATCAATTGTTGAACCTACAGTTCTTCTACGAGAGAAAATTAGGACACAGACAAGGAGGTCAGTCTACAAACTTAACTGGGTGTCCTAGTGTGACTTTATGATGCTTGTACCCCCAGCTGTCTGTTCTGTTTATGCTGGATAATAAGTTCTGCACCTTTAAGACTGGTTCTGAGAGCAAAGGGAGGGAGAAGAAGCTCAGTTTATTATCAGAAACTGCACTTGCTCCCCTTTATCCTTCTCACGGACTGTGTTGGGCTGTGTTGTCTGCTACACAGACAGCAGGACAGAGCTCTCCTTTGCTTTTAGTTAGCTTTTAGCTAGCTGAGGCAGAGAAGTTCTCTGGACTGTGGCTTTTGTTTTTCTGGGAACTGCTTTGGACTGAACACCCAGAAAAACACCAGGACCTCACGCCTCTGGCTCACCTGGGCCTGGGACATGGCATTTTCCAGCACGAGAGGGACTGAGAGACACTCAGGGAGCCAAGAAACACCCACAGAGGACTCTCTTGGAACTACAAAAGGACTTTCTGAATTTGCCATCTCTTCAGAGCAACGAGAGGTTTTATTGTTTGGTATTATTCATTTCTTTATGCTTGTGAATACTTTGCTTGTTAAATAAACAGTTTTTTCCAGTTTTCTTCAAGGAAATCTTTCCCAAACCAGTGGTGGGGGAGGGGCCACTTGAGTTTGCTTTCTAGAGGGACCCCATTTGGAGGTTTCCACTCAAATTTGCCATAAACCAGGACACTGTGTTAGGCATTCATGTTTGTGTATCCACATTCACTACGGGGGAAAAATTATATAAATTTTTATTATCATACTGTAAACAACATGGAAATACTAGTTAGTTTTTCATTTGTTGCCTCTTCTGTAAATTTCCTTATTTTTTTGTTTCAAAGAATAGAAATAAAAAATAAGCACAGAGTTCATCCTAATCTCAGAGCAGAATCAGGTGTTTAGGAAGGTTTGCAGCAAGCACCCAAACAGTTTACACACATGGGAAATGCAACTAATGCTTGCAGAATCCCAAAAGTGACCCACACAGAGACAGGGAGTCACAATCCTCTTGGTACACTTTCCAGACCAAACACTCTTATACATCACAAGAACACTTTGTCCTCAAGCAATCTGGAGTTTTCCATTTTCTCACCCTTTCTCCCTGCCAGTTTTATGCTGTCTGAAATAATCTTAATTTTTTCAAAAAGAATTTTTAAATATACCTCTGTAAGTTTTATTTTGACAACTACTGTTATACTATTTGGTTATACCAATTAACGTGGCTTTTCGATGTATATTCTTGATGAGTATCTTCAAAGATATAATTACTGCTTATATTGTTCTGGACACTTCCTTATAATTTGTAGTCACAGTAATAAATAACTTTTTCTTAGATGATTTGGCAGGAGAAAGACTACACTGCACAGACAGGTTAACACAGATTTCTGCTAGTGAAGAACAGAAAAGTAAATCTCTTTAAGTGGGCATTATGAGGAACTTTGGAGTCAGGAGAGAACTATGTACTCTCTCAAATTTTTCCCTTCCATCAAATTTCTTAAGAGATACCTACACATGACAATTTTCATAGCATCTCAAATTCTAGACATAATTATTAACAACAATGCTTTGATGTCGTTAAACCCCCCATATGAAATGCAAATGATTTATGAAATACCTGTGAATAAGAGTTTATAATATGACTCTGTATTTCATCCATTGTGTCTGTTCCATAGGAAACAGTACCTAGGTGGAGGCGCTTAAATATCATCTCATTCTGTGTAAGTGTTCCTGTAATAAAGGAGAAGTATATCACAAAGCAGTGAAAAATACTATGAGATGTACACAGACACCTCCTCTCCCCTCCCCCCGAAAAAAATCTTTTCTTTGGAAAGCAGGAATGAATCACGAGTTAGCATCAATTTACTTAATTAAAGGCATGTTTGTGGAGAAAGATCAGGGTTAGTCATTCTGGAAGAAATCACTGGTTCCACCTGCAAGCTGATTTTGCCAATAACTAAATACACAAACTTGAAGAGACAAAACCTTTCTTTCTATACAAAAAACTGAACTTGCAGTATGTAGATGGAACTGACTCTCAAAAGCCAGTGCAAGAATTTGCACCATGTATCAGAAAATCTAAAGGAAAAAAACCCTACAGGAAACCCCACAAATTCATACAAATTTTACAATTTTTCCATACTTCATGTACCAAGGCAGAAATTCTGGCAGTTGGGCACATTCATTGTCAGTGTTATCTAGATTTAGTCATTAAGACCTAACATCACTTCCAAATTTGACAGATTCAGCCTCCAAGCAAAATAAGGCAGAACCAACAAAATCAGTGTTTTCTGTGCTCACTTCACAAGAAACTACAGAGTGTCAGCCAGACTGACACTGCATCCACCTCTGCCAACCAGTCACGTCCTCTGGTTTGGAAAACCTCTAATTGAGGGGTGGGGGGTGTCAGCCTTGCCTGACGGGGTATGTGAGGCAGAAAGAGGTCACTACTGCCTAGCTTTCCATGGTCAGTGCACAAAAGATTATTTTGATTATGGCCCTTCCTAAAATTTTTCCCTATGGCTACTCAGGCAGAGCAAGTATAAAAATAGTATAAAGCTATTCCTATATTTAACCAGACAGTTTTGTGTCATTAAAATGCATAAGTCTGATCATAAAAAAATAAACCAAGCATGGTACCAGAGTAGGCATTCTTGAAGCTCCTACAATATTTTTTAAATAGAGTGTAAGAAAATTATCTGGAAATAAATACTGCAGAATAAAATATTTCATAATTATTTTATTTACCTTAACTATTTTTATTTCCCATCTTTATCCTAGTATGCCAAACTATATGCGAAGCAACAGGAGAAGAAAACACTAAAAGGACGACATATGCTATAATTATCTGTAAAACAACAGTCTGGCCAGTCAGCATCCAGTTTATGCTCTTATCAGGGCTAGAACTATCAGAGATCTTCAAAGATTCATTAGGGCTGTGAAAGTCTCATGCCTTTCCCAGTTGCATTTGAAATATCTACCACTCCCACTTCCTGGTGATGCCTGTACTGTGACACTTCATCTCCATTGTTGTACCACCACACTGCACTATCAAACCCTGTCTTTCTGTTTTACCAGTACAAGATGTTTGTTCCAAATCCCCCCTTTATCATTAAAAACTACATTTCCCATTTGCTTTTCCTTACATGTTGTTGAGGATTTTTCTCTCTATATTATTTGAATTTTAAAAAATAATTAAAATAAGGTTTATATGAAATGCATAAATTCTCTACAAAATATGCATAACATTATTAAAAATTTATATGAGAAGCTGAGCATTCCCAAGGCTGGAAAACAGCCCAGAAAGACAAAGTTTCAGATCTCTATAATTAGCAAGATTTTTGGTTACTTTCATACATGGGAAAATGAAATATTGTTTTATGGTAATCACATAAACTCACTTTTCCTACTTTTAGAAAATGTACTTTTATTGAGACCTTTTATTACAATTCATTACATTTTGTACTTTAATTCAAGACTAGAAAAATGAAATCTCCAGTTTGCACATGAGAAACATGAACATTTCCACCAATAAATATGAGAAACTAAAATCTCCATTTCTAAAAGAAAGCAAAACCAAAACCCACACACTGTGCAAAAATATTCAGTGCAAGAAATTGTCAAGCCAATCCTTATCACCTTCCTAACTTTCCAGGCGTGCTAATACCTTCTCACTGTCCTTGACTTTGCCAAGCCTTTGAATTAAAAAAATCTCTCTCTAGGAGTTGTGCAACTAAATGCTAGTCAAAAGGTGAGACAGCAGGCAACTGTCAAACCTGCTTCCCACTATTTCTGTAATTGCTGCTTGGGAAAACTGAGCAGGAAACAAAATTAGCCCTATGATTATTATATGGAAAGATTATTTCTTCTGACACCACTAAAGCAGTCCAACTCCATATCATGCTTGGTGAGGGAAAAGTAGATGGCTGGAAAATTTCTGTGTTCCACCCCCGCTTTCTCAGCAAGCAGAGAAGAAAAGCTTCTGCACAGAAAAGTATGGATTTTCCTATCTTGCAATCAACAGGAGCCAGGGAAGAAGGTTTAGGAAAAACAGGTGAGGAAAAAGAATGAACAAAGACACGGAAATAAACATGCTGGAAATCCTGATTCAATACTTGCATCTTATACATCTCTTATACAATCCTTTTTATCAGCTATGTTTGGAGGAAATATCTATTACAAATAACCAAAAACAAAAATAAAAAGAAGAAGCAACAATTCCAGTTTGCTCATGCTTCTCAAGACTAGAGTAAGACTTTCAAGAACAGCCATAATAAACCTGATGTTTTGTTAGACAAACAGGGCTAGCTGAAGTTATGAAAATACTCTCAAAACATTCTGAAAAAAACCCACCTTAACAAAATACACCTTTTTCAGCCATTCACATGAAAATGAAGTTTCATCACATGTGCAAATTGAGAATGCACTTCTAAATTCTTCTAAATCATGAAATACCCAAATGGGACAGTAATATTCCCAACAACTTGTTCCATGCGTTACATGGTAGCAACCAGTCATGGTATAACTTTAGCAGCAGTTCTGTCTTAAATTTTAGTTGAAGACTAATTAGTTTTAGTTGAAGACTAATACTCTATGACAGAAGAACAGGTCTTGTATTTTATGCCCCCAGATGCAAACTCTTCAAATATCTAGAGGCAGATTTTCTAATATAGCCCACTTTTTGAACAAGAAAAACAATACAAAACTGAGCTCTTTCAGTCTGCTCAAGGTGGTAAGTACTACAGAACAGTGAAGAAACTTTCTATTTTTAATAATATTTTTAAAGATCTAGCTATCAATTCCACAATTTCAGGACTTTGCTAATACAAATAGTTATTAGATTTTAAAAAAAGCTTACTTTAGAAAAGCTCCCAGAAAGCACATTAGTCAACATACCATCTACTACTACTATTATACATTCTTGAACTTAACTCTGGAATGCAGGTAACACACAAGGAAAATGGCCTGACAAAAAAGTTAGTGTAGAATTGCTGGAGAAAAATTTAGTGTGTTCTTTATTGAAGCCAAGAGCTTTCTTTTCCCTCCTTCTTTCCTACAATTGTATCATTAAACACAGAGTAAAGCAGGCAAAGAGGAAATTAATTTCTAAGGAAAAAGTCCTGAAGGCATCATTCCTTGGGTGGCAACAGATGTGATTCACAACAGAGCAGCAGAGATTTTTTTGTTGCTGTTTTCTGAGAAGCAGATGCAGATCATTCTCATCCTGTATTACTAGCTGGCAATTTGGACCAATACCAGCAATCTAAAAAGTCCAAAACAAGAAAAAGCAAGAAAATTTGTACAGCAGAAAAATTAGTAAGTTTGTGAGGAATTAAGAGGATGAGTAACTTTTCATATAATTTGAGCACTTTGTTTGAGCTATTTGCTTAAACAGATAAAAAGTCAGTGTAAATGTGAACATTTCTGTGGAAACTTTAAGGGAGATTTGTCCTCATCAGTCTAATAATTAGACTGTTGACAACAATCTGGAGATAGTTTTCTTTTCTATGAACCCTGGAAAAAATAAAATCTGGTATATCATATAAGAAGAAGATGAAAAAAACATTATAAGTACACAAAGCATATGTCTGCTCATTCAGCTGCTCCATTTGTATGCCATAAACACAACCAACACAAAACCTCAAACCAAGTAAGTCCCAGTACAACCCATTAAGAATGAGGACAAACACCAAGAGAGCTGAGCTAAGCCTAATCTCTCCTGGGCAGAAGGTCACAGTAGAGGTAACAGGTAACGTGGGGGCACTGAATTAGGAGTACCACTCCTAAACCATGACACACAGTTGTGAAGAGCTGTACCTATTTCCCCTGTGCCTTCTGCCTCCCACAAGCACAATACCTGTGTATTCAGCAGTGTAAGAGCAACATCATGCTCGCTGGGTATTTTCAGTGAATGGGAGTCCAACAGAAGACACAAAGTAAGGACTCCTTAGTCTGGAATCTTCCTGTAGGATGTCTCCATCAAAACATTTCATTTCTAGTCTGCTCTACTCACCCTACAAGCCTAGTGGTACTAAAAATCTTAAGAGGCAGAGCATAAATATAGATCCATCTAAGTAAAGGAAGGAGATGTTATTGCATCAATTTTTTTTTAATAACTCCTTCTCTCTAGTTGCTTAGACTGAAGAGGTAAAGACTCAAAGTATAACTAAAAAGATTAATTTTCATAAACAATTACTGAAATTCACTAATACTAATGTTCTAATAGTACATTACATTAGGCACATTTAACAAAAGTACATATATACCAACCTCTAATACACAGATTTTCCGTAAATTTCAAGAATCCCATTGCTCTATGCATCTGTTCAGAGATTATATCTGTTAAGTATCTTATTTGGTCCAAATAGCCACTAAAATGTTAATTACAGAACTCAAATACAAGTACATTCATTAGTAAATAACTACACTTGGAAGACTACATGCTTGTTTTATCTGAACACATCGAGAGTTGTTATGAATAGCAGGTGGATTTCTAACCCACATCCAAAGAAACAAAAACTCTATTAAATATATTAAATATTTAATATTAAACTATTAAATATTGGCAAATATAATTTTTTTTTCACCATTAAGAATTTTTTGTACCCTGGAGAGCATGAGAAACCATGCTCATGCAAACTGCTACCCACCATCATAACGGATGATGCCTTTCTGCCAAACTTTTATGTGATTCAAGTCCAAACAACATGGCATTATGGGTAATGGATGCTATAATTAAAATGTGAGTCCTAAAAAACCTGTTGTTTTACTGGGTGTTTTTAGTAATGACTTTGTTCTACATGAAGATAAAAACTCCCTAACAAAGGAATTAATGTATTGCTTTAATAGGCTGCACCCTGAGTTAAGTTTTAAAATTTATGAGTTCTCTGCAGCATTGTTCTTTAAACAATGGCATTGTCAAATGCAACCAGTGAGAAGATTAAAGTTCTCCCAGCAGATTAAGTACAAATTATCTGTCCTCCTGTTTCAGCATCATTTGTTCATTTATCACATAACGTCTAGTATTTCTGGTCAGTGTCAATATGCTCTGCATCCTTGCAGTTAACAGATGTCTTCTCTTGTCGAATGAATTACTTTATGTTTCACGCACTGGTGGCCGCAGATGTGTCACTATAGCAACATCATTAATTTCAGATCTTACCGGAAACATGCACTCCAATCAAACCTAATTATACCACATTGCTTTCTTGTCCCACAATAAGGAAACTATAATGCAATTATTGGGATACTTCATTTTCTATTATACTGTGGCAAATGAGAGAGCCACTGTGATGGACGCTTCTTGTCAAAAAGCTTATTGATGAAGCACAAACCCAATTTACAATCATACAAAGGACTACCTTGCAATTATGTTAGTAATGCAATGCTCCTTAGACTCAACAACTAATTCTCAATCATTTCCAGTGAAGCCTGGGCCACAATATAAGACTTTTGCAGACAGTTCTCTGGATTACCTTTCCTTTTCAGTATTGAGAAAAACTTCGCCTGTTTACATTTAACTAAATCAGCCTTTTAGTGTTGCTTTTTCATAGCACCCACTTGGGCAGATGGCTACAAAATTGACTCCCTTCTTTATCCTCTGACAGCCAGGCCTTAAGTGGGCAGAAGAACAGAATCAACTGGTTTATATGACTAGAAATGAAAATTCAAATGAGAAAGTGCTGAGACCAGCTCTTATAAACTGTATAATCATGCAATGTCAATCATGGATTAAGAATACAGACTTTGTTCATTACCTAACAGTATGTTTCACATTTATCATAAAATGCATAATGAGAACAAATGTATTCAGGAAAGGAAACTGGAAGCAGCTACCAATATACTTGGGTAAAAAGTACATTGTTGATGTGTTTGTCCAGAATGAAGAACAGTTTAAAATTTGTGGGGCACTTAAGGTTATTAAAACAGAGCAGCATTTCCCATCTCTGCAAGGCAGTCAGTGGTGTGAAGCTGGGGATGTCTCCAGGACTCCTGGCTTATTTTCACTTCCATGAGCTTTCAACTGACACTCGGGTAAAAATGCATAGGATGAGAGTGCTGACTGCTCCTTTCCAAAACACTTTGAATCCACTGCCCTAGAGTATGGCCTTTACTTTCATTTTTACAGCATTATTGTACAGATTCCAACCTTCCACCAGAGCTCAGCAGACCTCAGTCCTCTGAAAAGTCTTGAGGTTGAACACCAACAATCTGGAATCTCTACCAGCAAAGTTTAAAAAGTCTACATTGGTTTTGCTTAGAAAGTAGTGTTTTGTAACTAACTTTAGAATTTACTTTGTAAGTTAACTTCACTTCATTGTTTTGAAAAGAAATTATTTTTGAATATACTTTTTCTAAACATATGCTGTAAATTACATATTTCAAGTCTTCAATGTGACAGCACTCAAAGTTACATAAATTATCATGATGAAGGGTGCAATTAAAATCAATTAGCAGTTTCAAATAGTATACAAATCATTACATAACTGAAATAAGACTTGTTTAACAATCATTCACTTGCTCTGAAGAATTGACACACTGTAATTAGCAATATACTTCCCTTTTACAAAATAGAAGAACAACATTCAGATGTACATAGGATAACATATGTGCCTATAGAAGAAAAGAGGAAAGCGTGTTTTGAAAATATGACAATCTATTATATTTACACTTCATTTCAAATATGCAGCAATGGAAGTGTTACCATGGGAGGGAATAGAGAACTATTTAAAACAGGAGGAGATATAAACTGTGTATTATGCTTTTGGAGCAATATAACAGAGGCCAACCCCTGCCTTCCCCAGCAGCTTTTAATGATTTTGAACTATATTTAACTTAAAACCAGTAAAAGAATTCTTCAAGTTTTTCAAGAAACAACTTTCTCTGTTCAGAAGTAAAGCTTCTTTAAAAATACCCATGTATAGCTACCAGAAATTATTCATTCAATCTCAGAAAGAAAGAAGATAATGTAACACAAGCTATAACTTCTTCACACTCTCAGTACTTACCTTCTGATACTGGTAAGGGTTGGAAGTTCCAGTACACCAGATGAGGTACAGTAACAGGTTGCAGTTATGCAGCTGAAATCATTCAGCAGCTCTAGAACTGGTCTTGGCAACATAAACAGTAACTTCACCGGGACAACAGATATCATTTTGGAGGCTGATCTTGTGACTTGTTTTGGAAATTACTTGCTCTCTCAAAAGCCATTCTTAACTTATTATAATACAATATTGCAGTAGCAATGAAGTGCAAAATAAACCAGCATCCTGAGTGCTATTCCAGAGTCTTTTCAGAGGAAGACATATGGTACTCTTACTCATGCTGTTCAGTATCCTCTTGCTATAGAAGAGCTGTTCCCACTGGAATAAATCAGAGTACTACCAAATACTGACTTTAAAATCTAATTACTGGCCTACCCAAGCCTATTGGTACTTGTAAAAGTCCTCAAGCAAACGTGTAAAATTTTATTAATAAACAAAAATCAGTAGGCTAAATCTACTCTTACATTAGCATATTCATAGAATTACATTTAGAAATTTATAAAAGTTATCACATTTCAGAATGGTAACCTGATATACCTGTTTTATCCGTTAGTAAATAAACTAATCGTCCCAACTCTTCTGGTATGGTGCTGGTTCGAACAACTGTTCCAGGAATATTGTCATCTTTCATAATCATCCACCCATAGGCTGCCTTACCCATGTCCAGGTTGACACGTAAACTGCAAAGGAAATTTATACCATAATCAGTGTGAATATTAGGCAAAGTAAAAATGATAAACATAAAAATAACACCAGAAGCTCTTTTTAGTATATCTGAAAAAAGAAAGATCTTAAACCCATGTGCGCCAAAATTTTGGAAGAATGCTTTTTTCATGTGTTTGTAGAGTACACATCACAGGCTTCATCGCAGACTTTTAGACGATATGGCAATACCAACAAATGCAGTATCATTCTGCATGAGACAGATTCCAACACTTTGTGAAGACTCTTGGAATAATTATATTACTACTCTTATACAGAGGGATAACATACAGCAAGAATAGATTCAAGTCAGTTTTTATCTACAAAAAAATGCAAACATCACCTGTGTTCTCTTTATAATGTGAAATCACAAATATTTTTGTACCTTTTCAAGTCACTGGTCATCTTTTTGTTTTTTAAAAAACAACCAACAACATTATTTCTTTAGGATAGTACAACTATATTTGTCAATTCCTCTTTCCCAACAAATCAATGATATTCTTGTCCTTCCCAAATAGTAGCTAGAGAGGGTCCATTGTAAAAGGAGAAAAGTGCAAAGCAGCAAAATGCACCCTTGTGATAGCATGTTGGCATGAAGTAATCTTTGGGTTGCTCGCTAACAGAAAAAAATGCAATTTGCAGCAAGTTTTACAGATTATACATAGAAGTCCAAAATCAAAAGTATGTTTTTCCAGTTCACTCTGTGCATTAATTTTTTGATATTTCCATGTCTTCATCATATAAGAACTATGATGCACCTTGTATTCCTATGCTACAATAAAAAAGTCTTCACTCATTTAATCACATTAATCTTCCCCATAAAAAAATGCTCCAACACAAAACTCTATCCACTTTGTTCTAAACCATTAAAATGCTACTTTCCTCTAGCTATTTACCATGTTTCTGCTGCCATGTCAGAGGAACAGTGACTAAGAAAAAGGCGTATGTTGATTTCTCTTGACTCTGCTCTAACAGGAATACTGAAAAGACAGGTAGGACAGTAGCTACATGAACTACTGAGGTCACTTGGTCTGTTCAGCCTGGAGAAGGGGAGACTGAGGGGAGACCTCATCATAGTCTATAATTGCTCATAAGTGGAAGAGGAGAGGCAAACAATGATCTCTTCTCTGAGATGACCAGTGACAGGCTCTGAGGGAATGGCCTGGTTTGTGTAAGGGGATGTTTGAATATTAGAAAAAGGCTCTTCACCTGAAGGATGGTTGGGCACTGGCACAGGGTCCCCAAGGAAGCTGTCACAGCACCAAGCCTGACAGAGTTCAAGGTGTGTTTGGACAGTGCTCTCAGGCACACGGTGTCACTCTTCAGGATGGTCCTGTGCAGGGCCAGAAGTTGGACTCGATGATCATTACAAGTCCCTTCCAATTCAGCATATTCTGTGATTCTGCAAACTATTTGTAGCTAAGTTGCTAGTACAAGAGTCTCAAGTCAAGCAATAGGTTTAAAGTAATGTAACTCTCAGAACTGTTCAAAGGTACCTATCAAGGTCAAAATACTGCTAATGCACTTCAGATATTTTTGTAACAGTCCTGACATCATCCTGACTTAACTACATAACAAAAAGAGCAGCTACCAGGAGTTTTCATCTGTCCTCTTGGAATCACAGCAACAGATTGTGGATTACCTGAGGAAACGGTGGAGGGAGCAGCGAGTCACAATCTGCACTATCCCATAAAGAAGAGATAGCATTTAATTAGAATTGTGAGAGCATCTGAAATTGTGACACAGACTGAAGAAAAGTTTATTCTACATCCCCTACCTCCCGAATTCGTACAGCAGAAGACAAAACACCTTGCAGCAGAAAAGAAACATACATTTTAGATACAAGATTTACCATTTAAGATGGTATTTTATGCTTTAACTACATCTTATTTTCCCACCAAAATGGTCATCATCTGAAAATTATCCTTCTCTGTGGTGATATAACCCAATTAGTCCTGCTCTATTTTCCCTAATTTCATCTGTCTTCTGACATGCAAATACATGAACCAAAAGGACAGACAACAGAAGGAGGACTCTACAGATTCTTTTTATTGCAAATGCTACAGTATAGTGAGAAAAATACTGGAAGTAACTTGCCTCACACTGCTTAACTACCCTATCTTACTCAATCCAGAGCCAGTACTGTGCAAACTGCATTCTTATCATGCTTGTCTGTTAACTTTCAGAGCGAATATAAAGACCAAAGCAACACAGCTCACATTGAAACCAAAGGAACAGCAAAAGATTTACTCCTCTTGGGGATGTGAAGCTGCTAGTTAGCCAGTCAAGTACAAAGGATGCCGTCTAACTTGACAAGAGAAACATGAACATACTTAGTTAATTTAAAAACAGATGGACATTTGCTCTAGCCAGGAGCAAGTGGATTAACTGAGTGATGAAAGCTGCTCACCACCCCACTGCAAAGAAACATTTAGGCTATCTACCAAGACAGAAATTCTGAGCTGGACACTCTATTTCAGCACTTCAGTCTCAGGTACATGGCACACACACGGAGACATCCACATGGCTGCTCTGCCAATGGAGAGCTGCAGCTGCTCAGATATGAAAAACTCCTTCAGTAAGATAAAGTCAGAAAAGTATCTCAAGGCTGAAGTGCAGCAGGCATCTTTACTTGCACCTTTTATAAGCATGTGTATCACCTGGCTTTGACATTCTAAACACTCCATGCATTTAACTATAATATACTTGAATATAATTTAAAGGTAAGGAAAACAGAGAAAAGAAAACAAGACTCCAACTTCTCTTGCTGAGCAGTGAGGAGAAATCCATATTTCAAAGCATTATGGCATTTTAGGATTTACTCTTGCTTTCCAGCATGCACTGCTAAGTAGAAGAGAATGTACCCCCTTTAAGCTGATGAACCTAATAGCTGGCACTGCTGGTCTATAGAGAAATAATGTCTCCCCAATGACTAGGACAGTCCACAACAGGTTTCTGGCACACAGAAAGATATTGGGCACATGCTTGAATTGTTAAGATGAATAAAAAATTAAATGGGAATAAAAATGAATGCCAGAGATTAATTTTTTAGTATTAATTCTAAAATTTGTACATAGAATCCTTTTCTGACTTCCTTCACTTAATGCTTTTTGTCTTAGAGGAAATCTTTGTCTTTGAAATCATTGTAGCTATTGCTTAGCACATTATGGAGATGCAATACTAAAAATGCTGATGACCTATTAATAATGAGTTTGCTTTTGAAACCAGAAACCTCTCCAAGAGAGCTTCACAGGAATGGATAAAAATAAATCACTGAAAAGTCCAAGAATTTTTACATAATAAAACAAGGAGACACTAAGCTTACTCAAAATAAACCTACTTTCAGTGCCTGATAATATTAGCTATCATTTCTCATAATTTCTTTGCAGACTTTAGGAAACCTCATTATATAAACAAAACATTTTAAATTCACCAGTTTTCAAATCCTTCTCAATTTAATCCAAATTAACAAACTTCAAACACATCAGTTATTCATGAAAACACACAGAACAGCATCCAACATAGCATTAGCAACTGTTACATTAGTAATACTAATTTTTAGCAAGCCAATTAACATGCAATATTTAGGCAGAGTATGTTAATATAGGAATTTGAAGGCTGTTGCAGAGAATGAGCATATTTAGCAAACACAGTGATACATTTCTTGTCTCTCCACCTCAGCACTAGTTATCCTAGAGCAGGAAATCCTAAGGCAATTTTTATCCAGCTTGGGGATTTATTCCATTAAGAACCAGGGTTTCTCTTCAATTCAGCTTCAGGACAACATTTCAGAATCCCCACTGCTTTTAACTACATGTTAAAAATGAATAGTTCTGCTCTTATTCCCTCAAAAACAACACCAGTGTTTTAGATTAAACATTCATATTTACAGGACTTCTAAATTTCTTTCTTTTTTTTTTTTTTCACAAATTGTAATGATGGAATGACACCTTCTAAAGGTGTCTAATTTGGTTTCTTTTTGTCAAAAGGACAAATATGCCAATAAGCAAGGGCCTTCACTGAGAAAGTTTGACAAATGCATTTAAAAACTCCAGTAACATTCTACCATTCATGACTCAGTGAAAAGCAATGAAGACCTAATGAAGTTAGCAAGGACAATTTTGTGAACAAAACCATATTGTGTCAAATAAAATTCAAGTCTGATTTTGACTAAAAATTAGATGGTAGGTTTTTTTCCTTACGTCCTGAGCAGTTCTGTATATGTGAGAATTTTGTAACCAAAACACCAGAGCACTGCCAGAACTCCAGATACAGTAAGAGAACCCAAAGTGGTATCTACTTTTTAAAATAAATGAAGTAATTGAGATGTAGTCTTATTCTCAGGACTTCCTTCTCTGTGAAAATTATACTGAAGGTGATATTTGGGTCCCATTATTATTCAAAACTCTACCAATGGCTACACCAATGGCTCTACTCTATGGCTACATCCCCTAACCTTCTTAACATATCCTTACTTTCTTGAAACAGCCATAAAATATACACTGATACATGCATAATTCAAAATGTAGGAAAAAAATGGAATAGTTTTTAAAATATTGGTCAAGAAACAACCAAAAATATTTTCAATTCAACATGCTTGGAAAGTTAAATCTTCACAGAAACTGATTTTTTGGAGCCTAGTAACTGGTATTAACTGGCATTAAACAGATAAAAATAGAACAAAAGAGAAGTTACTTCATTTAAGCACAATATCATATAAAGATCTAAGCAAATTAAAATCAACTTATAGGTCTTCCTTTAATTTCCCCATCTCTCATATTTTATTTGACAAGGAAAATGGAATATAATATTCCTTTGTGTTTTGTCCACTATACATATTTTTTTATTTAGCTTTTTTTGCTGTCTCTTTGGCACTCCCAAGAAAAGCCTCAGAACTGTGTTCCTGCTTGCTTCATAACTGGTCTCACTACTTCTCTGGCACTAATTTTTCTAAATTTTGTTTATTATGTGATCATATAAAAGAAAATTAAGGAAGGTACACATAACATTTTGCATGAAACCCTGGGAGTGAATGCAACTTTAAAAGAGAACTCAACCCCACACGTTTATGGTTAAATATTTGTGGCAAGAAGATGTGCATCAACTCTGTATTGCTATGGTGACTGTGGTACATGCAGTTTTTCAAGGGCCAAATGCAACTCAGCTACAGATAGTTACATGTTGTAACATAGATAGACCTTAAAAATCCAGGAGGAAATCTAGGGAATAATTGATGAAAAAATTTATCTGTGAATTTCTTATGGGCTTAAAACACAGAAAAATGCAAAAAAACCCAACCCCAAACAAGCACCTTTGTGTAAGAGATGTAGCATGTACAGATCAGAGTGATAGTGTTCACTTCCTATGAAAAATGTTTCTTTGTTATTATCACATTTACCAGCTCAGATGCTGTCCTTCATTAGGCGTCTTTTACCAATGTAACAATACTGATATTGGAGGTCTAATACAAATGATATTTAAAACATGGGGTTTTTTTTTGTATATTCTACACAAATTCGGTATTGCTTGGTGTAAAACCAGAAAAAAAGCCTAGAAGCAAACAGGCAATGTTGCAAGATTTGAAAGGAGGAAGATTTACTACAATAGACCAGTTTAAAAAATGACTTCTCTTTTAGCCTGATTGTGCTCAGTATTGTGGCCAGTCCTGTTTTATAAATATCTGTAATAATGATCAGGACAAGGGGATCTAGCTCCTCCTGAGCAAGCTGGGTGGGGGTGTTGATCCACTGGAGGAGGGGTTTGGACAGGCTGTGTCAGTGGGCAGAGCTCATTGTATGAGGGTCAGCAAGGCAGCTGCCAGGTCCTGCTCTTGGGTCACAACAACCCCATGCATTGCCACAGGCTGGGGACAGGCTGGCTGGAAAGCTGCCCAGCAGAGAAGGACCTGGGGGTGCTGGTTGGCAGTTGTTGAACCTGAGCCAGCAGTGCCCAGGTGGCCAAGAGGAGCAATGGCCCTGGCCTGTATCAGCGGTAGTGTGGCCAGCAGGAGCAGCAGCGATCAGCCCTGTACCCGCCACTGGTCAGGACATGTTTTGAATCCTGCGCTCAGTTTTGAGCCCCTCACTACAAGAATGCAGCACATTCAGGTGCTGGAGCGTGTCCACAGAAGGGCAACCAAGCTGGGGAAGCTTCTGGAGCACAAGTCCTATGAGGAGTAGCTGAGGGAGCTGGGGGTGTTCAGCCTGGAGCAAAGGAGGCTCAGGGGTGACCTTATCACTCTACAGCCGCCTGAAAGAGGGTGTAGCCAGGTGGGGGGCGGTCTCAAAAGGAAACAGCTTCAAGTCACACCGGGGGAACTCTAGATTGGATATTAGGAAAAATTTCCTCACCAGAACTGTTGCCAAGCATTAGAACTAGCTGCCTAGGGAAGTGGTAGAGTCTAGGTCGCTGGAGGTATTTTAAAAGATCCACAGATCTGACTAGCACTTAGGGAAATGTTTTAGTGGTGGACTTAGCAGTGCTGGGTTAATAGTTGGACTTGATGATCTTTAAAGTCTCCTCTAATCTAAATAACTTTTTGATTCTCTGTTTTTTCTGTTTAGCATGAAATCAGACATTTTAAGAGAAGCAAAAAGCTAGCTCAGACTAGTAGTACAGCACCACACTGGACAGCATAAGACAGTCCTAGCACAAGAGAGACACACCTTAACTTCTGCTGCAAAATTAATTAGTGAAATGTCATGAAGCATCACATGGTGTTTTTCAGTCTCTATAGAGACTGCATTATATAGCATTATATGGTAAAGCATAATACACTAAATGTGCATTAAACCACTTGCTTAAGCCACTTCATAAGCAGCTCTTTAGCTCTTCCACACTGAAACCTTTGCATCATATATCTAATATATATTCTGTCTCTCTATGTAAGACTTCATATACTGACACTCTCACACCTATAGATTATACAGATAATCTCCAATACAGCAGAAGCTACAGCATAATTGAAAGCAGCATAGTTGCTTGTGGCTATTAGCCAGCCTGCATAGGTGTGAGTTCCCTGGATCTCAAGAAAACACAGGAATTCATATCTGTATGATCTGGGATTTGAGAGGCTATTAATGAATTTCAGACATTAGACCTCCTAGCAGTTTTTTTCCTCACTGCCCCTGAGAAAAAGACTGACATAACTTGAAGGATTTGATTTAAGTGCTTCTCTTAAAGACCCTGAAAAAAACCCAGCCGGGAACCATGTAGTGTCCCAAAACTTTACTACTTAAGTGCAAGGCAGTTCCTTCCAGTCATCTGGGACAGCTTCTTTTGGCAGAACAGCTCAGTGACAAGGAGCCTTGAGGTGTACAAAGAAAAGGACAAGAGACATTTCAGCTTCTGTTCACACTAAAACTAAAGGATCCGTCTAAAATGATGGCTGATTAAGCCCCTGTCAATCCAGCTTTAAACTGCTACTAAATATAGAGCCTGGGTGATACACATTTTTAACAGATCCCCAATCAATATCTTATAATTTTATGGTAAATCCTCTACAGTTCTTAATAGCTAAGCAGAAGCACATACAGCTACAAGACTCACACGTCTGTACGTGAGGCAGCAATTTCACCAAACGTTTTTTGGCTAATTACCTTGAAAAACTTTCCTGGCTACATTATTTAGTTATTTATTTATTTTTTTAAACAAAACCCAAACATACAGAAGACCTCAACAAAAAGTGCAACTCACTTTGTCTTTCAAGGTAGTGAAGAAGACTGGACAATGAATGAACACATTCCACTGGCGATGGACTGTGGGGAATCCAGTTTGTGGGGCAGTGCCATCACTAAGTCTTTTCTTTGGCTTGGGCTTTCTCAACCATTTGCTATGATAGCTCAAGTGAGCTGATAAAGACATGTTAATACTCAAGGCCAGGGAAAAGAACAAAGTCATTTTGTGACAAGGCTCTCTTAACAGCCTTAACATCTTTCCTACACCCATATACACAAACATTGGAATTTTCATCTCAGCAGTAGTTGGTATCTTGCACCCCATACTGATTAAAATCTCTTCTATTCTCTTGCACTTAAAACTCAAAAATCTTCCCCACCCAGGCTGCTGGCTTTTCATTAGCATGACTGTTATTGCCCTCTAACCCTTGTCATTCAGAAAACAGACAATCCAAAAAATACAAGTTGTTCAACAAAAGTGCCTTATTAAAAAACTGAAGGTGACATCAGAGACTTAAGAACTTCCACACTGGTATCACAAAGAGCAGCAGCAGGGACATACCTGTGGGCACACACATCCTGCTAGCTTGCTATGTGACAACTGCACTAAGTGATAACAGTCTAGTTGGCTAGAGTCAGCTAGAAAAATGCCTAAAAATGCTAAGGAACATGGAAAAACTCAGATAATGGATGAAGATAATCATAGAGAGATTTACTTTGTTTTGAACAGTCTGTCAAGGACTTGCTTTATATCCTCTTTCCCTGATAAATCTTAAGAAATTAAAATAGCTTGACTTTTTAGGGCAGCAGATTGCCTATGGAGGCTCCCTGGGCTACGGTCTCTGCATATGGAAAAAGAAAACATCAACGACATAAACACTTTCAAGGGTCAAAAGTTTCTGGGGGTATGGGGATGTTCAAAACATTTTGTGCATAATGATTCTAACTTACAAACAGTTTAAAGATGGAATGAGCTTTTGCTATCTGTTTATTACTACTTGTTCTCCATTTTTCTTGATTCCTTGTACACCACAGAATGTGTACAATGTTGGAGGTTGATTTTTTGAAGGTGAGGGGTAGGTAAGTGTCGCTTATCAGGGTGATTTTTATTTTGCTGTGCTATTTTATTTTTATTTTGCTATTTTTATTTTGCTGTGATATTTTTACAGTTGTTTTACATTTATACTTCTAAAGTCTTACATACCCCACAGTAATACCCTGCACAAAGTGAAGCAACACTGATCTAGACTAGCTGAAACACAAGGAACCAACTTCTTTCTGAAGCATCTGAAAAGTTCCTCTTCCTACTAATTATAGGAGAGACTGCACAGAGATCAGTAAACCCCGCTAGCTCTATCATCATCTTCCTCCTGATCTTCACCCAACATGTCTAGCCATGAAAAACTATTTTTATTGCATACCTGGAAGTTTCCTTGCTCTGCAAACCAAAAGCCAAAGAGAACTGCAAAAAAGCTCCACAATTAGAAACTTTCTGAATTCTCTAAAACTATCAAGCAACACATTTCATGGGTGCCTGAGTCCAGATATGCTTTTCCTCTACCAGTGAATCCTAATCTCTGACATTTCATTTACATCTTTAAGTTCATTATTTCCCTCACATAGCTATTTTAAAAATAATGTGAGGATACAACACCTGGTGCTTCGATGTAATGTGCTTTGTAATTTTCATCTTTGAGAGTTTACACTCAAAATACAGCCTAAAAATCAAGTCATTCCCATGCTTAACATACAGAAGAGAGGAAGGGAAGTGTAGTCAAGTCTGAACATCAGCATGATTGAGTTGTTCATCTTGTTGACAGTGTGGGAAGCAACCCTGCACTTATGAAGATTTGGGTTGAAGAAAATTTGGTAGAGAAACAGAAAAATCTCTAGGGAGGAAAGCATTCTGTGATAAATTCCTGTCTGATGAACTAAACCAACCTTATTCTCTAATAGTTTTAGTTTTTATATTATCTTTCACAAACAATTGCAAATTGGATTAGATGCATACTAGAATTTATTTTTGGAGAAAAGCTATTCCACAAGTCCACTGTAGAGCTCTCCCATTGAAAATGAGCTGCTCAGTGAAAATGGTTTTTCAATGGCATATGTTGAACTTTAAATATAGAGTAAAATTTACTTATAACACCTATATGGCCTTAATCCTCTTGCATCCAGTAACAAAGACATTGAAATGGTTAAAAGTTATCCTTTAATTAGAAGTGATCCTTTATACCCTTAGCTCTTTTTTCCCCTCCCCTGGAAGTTTTAAAGTGCATGTCTGACTAAAATGTAGACTTAACCATTTGAATGGAGGCCTTTTTGCCTCTTTACATGGATAAATTGCTTAATACTCAGTAACTGTGTGTGTAGGGGTTGGATGGCAACATGATTGAACAGCATCATTCAAGCAGTAAAGGACTCATGACAGTGACAGTGTTTAGAAAGTTATACCAAAATTGTGGTTCCAGCAGATTTGCCAGAACCTTCAACTTCCCACAGAATCAGTTTCTCTTGCAATACAAAAGTACTATAAAAATAAAGTCCTAAGTTATAAAATGTTAAGACAGAGGCTCCCTGAGCATCCCATTGGTCAAATGTGATACAATTTCCTTCACACAGACACATATTTTAAAAATGAGATCACAGTAATGTGTAAGTAATGTAAGCTTAGATTAAAAGGCCTAATGAAATCCTCCTGTTATTTTTCTTTTCTTTACTACGTGAACTTAAATATTGTGTGCATGCCTGAGGGGACAGGTCTTAAATCTAGCTACAGTTTAGATGCTGCTCACTCTGGCTGATCACTGGGCTTACTGAATGATGTATCTCAAACTGAACAGTTCTAAAGAGGATCTAAAATTAACAATTACCTTAATTTAAACACTGGATATTTTAACAGGAAACAGTATTTCCATTTTGCAAAGGCAATACCCATGCAACGAAAATAATTCAGTTCAGGGGGCAGTGTTCTCACTTCTGTGTCAGCAGAAGACTTGATTACACACATGGATATTATTTCGTGTTCCAGTTTATCTGCAATTTGAATATACAGTACTCATGCTTAATGAATTAATTAATTCAGGGCAAGTCTCTACTTGGTTACACGTTAAAACTCCTCTCATTGTAAAAGAGCACTTACATTATTCAGCCATCCAATTTAAATTAATCATTATTGGGGTAAAATGCCTATATTTTAACCAGAGAAATGGAACATTTTTAGTATTAAAGGCATTAAAAATAAAATTCCATAATGTGTCTAGCAGTTCATTAAACTGCATGCTTCCTGAAACCACCTTCTCATATACCGTGTATCCTTATTAATACATTTATGCTAGCAAAGGATTAGATATCCTGATTACTCCAGCAAGATGAACATTATACAAAAAAAATACAACAGTATTGTTTTCTGTACAGTGATCCTTCAAGAATCAGCAGATTTGTTGGCACCTTCTCCTTCAGCTTCCTGATAAGATCAATTTCCTTTGCAATAAGAAGCGAGTATAAATTTCAAGAAAGCCACATACAGTAAAATTAGGCAACTGTATTTTGCTTTCATTCTTCTACATACCTGATTGGGATGATATAGGAAAACAGGAGGAGGAACCGGAAAAGGTTGCGATACCACGGTCCTACAAACCCTTGCAAAGTGACCATGACAACTGATAGTGCAACTAAAGCCAAAAACAGGGCTTTGGTCAGTTGATTCAGCTCCAGGTCCAGCAAGCCAACCTGGAGGAAGAAAAAGAAATCAAGTCAGTCAGGAGTTTTTCTTAATTTATGCTTCTGCAATGCAAACAATTAGTGATTATTTGCTTTGGTTATTGCTACCTATTAAAAATCCATGCACTTGCAACTATTAACTGAACTTTGATAATTGCATTGATTGTTATTCCTATGCTTGCACACAAAAGATGTTCCCTGGTTTTGTGGCAATAACAATTCCTAGAACCAATGTGAACTGTCCCAGCCAAGCCTCTGGAATACATTCAAGTCTGACACATCCCCTCTCCATTCCTTGTTCTAGGACAGGAACCCAGAAGGGAAAGGAGAAAAGATAATTACAGATGAACAAGTGAGCAGGGACAATTTTCTTCTGTCATGCTTGCAGCAAAAATACTGGCACAGTGTATTACATTTGTAGGGAGCTCATTGACTGCTAGAAGATCAAATACCTGTTAGATTCAAGAACAAACAGGCACGTGGGATGGAGCTTGTGACTTCTTATTCAAGTGACAAATGCACTGCAACTCGTCACTATGCTCTCATCCCACTCTGTAAATCTGAACCAATGCACAGAAATGAGTTTTAATTGTATAAAGTTTTCACTTATCCAATATAATAATAAAAACAACAATCTAGTGGAATATCCATTTTCAAACCAATATAGTGACACAGGGCTTCAACTTCACATGAATATAAAGTTATTTGATTTAGAAACATTTTAAGTACAACATTAGGAGAAGCTATCCTTCACCCGCTGTTTCTCATGAAAAAAATATATTTAAGCTATGTAACTAAGACTCTCACCATTTCAATAATGTATGATGTAAGCTAAGGTATTTTTACTCCACTTTTTGGGATGGTCCAGTAGTCAGTAAAATATGTGGGAAAATCATGTCAGGAAGAGTTTCCTCGGCCCCATCACAGATGCCCCTTTTATCTCCAAGTCTTGCCAGTAAGAGCAGTAAAACATAACACTTCCTTAGATAACAAACAGTCTGCAAAAGAAGCACTTTAAATATAGTTCTTAAAAATTCCAGCAATCTTGCTTACACATGGGCTGTCCCTTCCCTAGAGAACCAGGCAGCTGAAGACCACAGCGGCTGATTTATCAGCTGCATTTAAAAAGCAGCACAACGAGGACAAATATCTTGCAATTTCCGCTGCTTCAACTACTACATAGTTTATGCTTGAATTATTGAGAAAAATAGGTTTTTGGATTAAAATGAAGAAAAATGAAGCCAGGGAAGTAGAGCATGTTTCAAAGCCCAGATCTTTTTGCGTTGACAAAGGCAGCCTAAGTTTCAGGCCTCGCTGAGGATCAGATGAAGTCATTATTCATTCAGTCAGGGAAAAAAGACTCAATTACCTCAACCTAAAGATGCTATCAATGAATGCAAAGTGCATATTTTACTCTATTCATCCAAATCCCATTAAAAAGTGAAAGGAATGATTTAATCTGGCCTTCTAGAGTTGGTCTTTTTTTGTAATAAAATAAAGAATCACTGTCTTGCAATATGCATAACTACTACCTCACACTTTTTTTTCCCCAGCATCATGGTAGTGAAAGCCTATCTCTCCCCTCTCCACCCCCCATAAAAAACCCCACCCCAGAACAGAAATGAATAAAGAGCTTCTTTGGAAAGAATGCCACTTTTAGGACAGAAATGTTAAATTTAGTCCACTGCACACTGATATGTAGCTAACTCAAAGCATTAATACCTTTCTAACTGATGAAGACAGATGTGAATTTAAGTTTGGGACCCAAAAAAATTGTGTTTGGAGAGGTATTATGACAATAAAAAAGCCGATGCTGAAAAACTTCTCACACTATAAATCTTTTGCTTAAGAACACTTGATTTGCCACTAATAATGCCATTCTTTTTAATACAGATCATACTATTGGCCATAGTAAAAGTCAATGTTTTTCTTTACTATAGTAAGTGAAGGCAATTGCAAAATTCTACTTAAGAAGGCACACAAAGAAGGTTTTAATAGAAATGCATTCTCCATTTCTCAAAAACTAGTTACTCCAATGTACTAAAAGATACTTAATTAAATTCTGTGCCTTTCCATTTCAACAATTTCTGTAGTCAACTAATGAAGCACTGTTGAACTATCCAGATAAATTTCACATAGAAATTCACTAACATTCTCTAAAATTCATCTGAATATTGGAAAAGTGGATAGAATTCATTTTAACTAGACTGTGATTTTACCAAAGCATTTGTAAAATATGCCACCTTACAAAAGTGATTTCTTTTCTTTGGAAAATAGTAACTAGAATAGCTATGAAAATATTAGAAATAGATGAATTAAGAATTGGAGTAATTTTCCATGTTTATTGCTATTTCCCATACTAGTAAAACAAATTTTCTTCTACTTGTCATAATATTTGTTCTATTTGAAACAACTTAACAAAATTAAACACACCACTGGAAATTTTAATCTCCAAGGGAAAATTTGTACATAATGTCTAAGAAAACCACAATAGTTTTGCAAAGGGGCTGCTCTACGATAATGAAAATGAACACAATAATTGCCTTTATAATTTAAAATGCTACTAATGGCAACAGCCACAAATCCATTTAGCTCCTCTTTAATTTATGCACAGAGTTTTAAATAGCTAATGGTTCTCAATAAAGTAATGGCTTATACCATCAATTGTCTACTTGCATGGTAAAAAAGCTGACAAGTTTTTAAAATACTTCATATTTGAATGAGGCAATGATTCAAAGTCCACACTTTACATTTTGGGCCGCAAAGTATAATTCATTATCTTATGACAAAAATCTTAATTTAATTATAAAGCTGAAAACAACAAGAACTTTTCTGGTTACTGAAATACAATCTGAACAACAATATTGCTGTTCCTGTCCTAGATGCTTAACTTTTAGGAAAGGTTATCTTCTGAAGCTATTATTGTAGCAATAGAACAATTCTTTTAGCACTATAAAATGTATATTACTTTGAAAATGAGAACTTTTAAAATGCTAGAATACTGAAATGCAAAATTTGGTAATTAAATGTTATAAAATGGCAAAGATTTCTCAAAATAGTCTAGTGCAGCCATTTTTTATTCAATTACAGTTTAGAGTGCATTAGAAATAATTGCTCATGAATAGCCTTTAAATGCCCTACTTTAATACTATTGAAGTATTAAGGCACAATCTTAGGACAGACTTATCCCTGCAACCAAATTCCTCCACAAAGGTAATTATATTTCACTAATCAGCCTGGTTCTGCACTGCCAAACACCACATTGACTACAATGAAATTTCATGGTATGCATGTTTGAGAGGGACTTGGGTTTTCATTTGCGCTGTAAACATAAAAAAAATTCTTTCCTATTCTTAATACATACTCTGAAATTAATTAATTAAGCCTTGAATACTCGTATATTATATATGTTTCCATTAATTGTAGCCTACACTTAGATGTAAAAGGTATGTAACAGTAAATATTAAAAAAGACTAAAATTCAAATAATGCATCTTTCAGCTTCAGGGTGACAAACAAGGTTTGCCTAAAAAAAAAATGATTAGTAGCATTCCATCATTGATTTAAATATATATATATATATTACTGTACAGTCAGATGCATTTATCCAAACCCCCAAGACTTTCTTCAGTAATCTGTTAAACCCTCCCTATAGTGCCTAGAAATAACAGATTACTAATATGTGTTTGGAGGCTAAATAAAGTGACACATCCTTATCTATTTACCTTATTCTTTGACACTAAAACCACAAAGAGCAACTTTGGAATCTGTAAATGTTTCTTCTTTCTCAAGTCTCCTATGGTTCAAAATCTTGGCTGCTTAGCAATCCCAGTAACCACATTAAGATAATATAACTATGAATCAAAACAAGTAAATTCAGGTTTAGGAAGCATCTTGCCTTAATTCCCTCTACTCAGACAATAGTCTGCACAAATATGTTTCTCTTCAAACCTGACCTGATTAATGTCAAACCTACCAAATCTTGCATACAGTATGGTACTCTGTTTAATCAATATCTTTCTCATTCTTTTAATCAGTAGATTCAAAGGTGGGAAAAACAAAGAAAACACAAAAATACATAAAGTGACCATTTTGTAAAAAAAAGCCACCTATCCTTGCTTTTTCTGATATCAATTTTCAAACATAGTCTCATCACTGGTTTAGCTGCAAGAGCAACAATGAAACCTTGAAAACATTTTCTGAAGCACCAAAAACCTTTTACAAGTTTTATTCATTTTAGAATTGAGCAATAATGCAGAGGGAGGACTAGTCTACTTAAGTTCATAAAACTGAAATAAACTTTACTTATTTAGTCCACTCCATCTGACTAATGCAGAAGTAATTACCAGAAAATAGTTCATTTGATTCCAGTAACATTTTCTGTCTTACCTTTGGCAAAAAAAAAAAAAAAAAAAAAATTCATCCTTCATGCAACCAAACCTTTGAGCAAACTGAAATATTTGGTATCATGTTAATGCTGCAGATTTATGGAACTGAATTGTCATTTCTACACTGATGCAACAAATAATTTTAGAGATTTAGTGCTAATTGTATCCCCAAAGAAACAAATTACTTCTCTGTATTCTTACATAAATCAGTCTGTCTCCAATGCATAGGCATTGAAAACAGCAGAAATTTTAGAACTCAAGAAGAAATGCAGTTCATTGTCCAATGAAACAGAAGCCCAAGTGCATTTCTGTAGCATTTTGATGCATATTTAAAACTGGAGGTTTAACTGCTCTTAAAAGCAGAATACTATTATTATGTTTTGAAATTACCCTTCTGACTTGCCTGGCTTTACTTTAACACACTATTCATAAATTAATATTTATGTGTGTTGAAATAAAGTAATCACTTTGGGAGTAGAATTTCCTTTTGTAAATAGAAATAGCTATAATTCTAAAAGAAAAAATAAAAAAAGAGGACTCACACCGTTCTTTCTCTCTCTGCCTCATTTATTCATCTATTTTATATTGTTGCCTTTTTCAGACTCAACATCATCTGAGTCTGGATACTCAAATTGAAGCTTGAGAGTCCTCTCCAGGATTTTAGAGGTGCTTAGCTCTCTCTAGTTGTCTACTGCAATAGAAACTGTAAGTGAGCTATTTCCACAACTGCACTTCGGTAGGGCTCAGTTGTTTGAAGTAATTTCAATTTCATTTTCAAATGCTAGCCACAGATTTCATAACCTTCCTAAGTGTGTCTTCTTTTTCAATTATACCCTGGTTTACCTGAATGCCAACGATTTACTCTTTTTGTAGTAAAAAATACTGTTGCAAATGATCCCAATGAGAGAAACTGAACACGACTCATTTTTAATATCCTTCTGACCATAAATCGGGCTTTCATTAACACTTTTGCGGCTTGGCAAACTACAGTACTGTCTCTAAATATTCTTCAATCCGCTGTTTGCTCTTAGAACGAGTCTTTACGCAGAGCAGGGAAGCCAAGGCGGGGATATTTGGCTTTGGCTCCGGTTTGCCGAAGGCAGAAGGGGAGGCTGGGGCGGGCAGCGCTGCCAGGCGCGCTTTGTCCAGCAGAGGGCGGCCGCGCCCGCCCGTGCCGCACGGAGCCTCGCCCGGCAGCCGCGCGGGGCGAGAACCGCCCGGAGCGAAGCGCTCGGCTTGGACAGCGCGGAGTGCGCGCTCACACCGCTCCGTTTGCTCCTCAGCGAAACGCTGCGCTTCACACACCTTCACACAGCCACCGTCTGGCACCTTAAGGCAGCAGCAGTCAGACCCTGTGCGACCATATGTTCTCCGACTTCGCTAGGTATTTGTCACGAACAGAAATGATTAAATGTGTACAGAGCACATTAAGAAATCGAAAAGGTTAACAGCCCCTTGAGTTCCGGTATCCATACAGGGACTGTGCTGTGTTACATACTCACCTCCTATTAAAAGCTACCAGTTGAAAACATTTTCTCAAGACCACCCATCAATTTAGAATAATTGCTTTAGTAATCTAAGATAACTAGTCATACTGGAAACTTCAACAACCAAAAGCATTCACAGTGAAACTCTAATTCATAGGGTTTTTTTTCAATAAAAAAAAAAATTTAGGTACACAGCACAGAAGAAATTTAGAGTTTCTAAGCACTCGCAATCCTCCTTATATCTGAACAATATTGCTAAGACATGGAATTCTCAGGGGTGGGGGAAGAGCAGGATTTAAAGGTGCTTGATTTTACACTGGAACATTATCTTCAGATTTATATTTCATATGTACCTTTCACATGTGCTTGCTATACCTTCTTTAAGCTCAGCCATCATCAGTTTCAACTCAAGACTTTTCTACATATGCTGTCATGTAATCAGGTCTTTCAAGGGTCAGAATACAGAATAAGCAGCTTTACACATTACACACTGTTATTAAAACACACTCAATGGAGATGGCATTTTTTCAAATCTGAATAGGTAAAAAAATATGATTTACTCTCTCACAGATTAAGATAATTAGCTGTACCAAAATAACTGCAAAATTAGCACAGAGAAAACTGGTTCAAAAATTCTTATTTGTAAAATTAGTAAATAAATAAATAATTAAATTTGAGATATATGTAAAAAAAATAAATAGCTCAGTAACAGGTACTACTTCCTTCAAGAAAAAAGAATTACAAAAGGGACCTGACAAATTGACAACAACAGCTAGCTCTTTCATTTGCATAAACGTTGGGAATAGTAATATACCTGCACTTCAGACCATGCAGCTGACTGGTCTAAATAACTTTTTCAAATAAAAAACTGCACAAATGTAGTATTTTCATAGCAGGGATTACATTTGTGGGTTTTACATATGACATAGTATGTATAATAATATTTCATAAATGGTATGAGAACCTTACAGCTTTTTCAAAGACATCTTTGATATTGAATACTGGAAAACACATACCTACAGAAATTCAACATTTCTTTACTCCACATACCAAAGAAGGTGTTAGTAACTCATCTCCTCATAGACTACCTAGATTAAGCTATTAGCAGAGATTATTACATTTTGTAATGAGTTTAATCTCACACAGGGCTGGGGTAAGAGAGGTCAGAGCTAAGGTTATCAAAACACATGTCAATTTTTCCATTAAGAATATAATTAAATAAATGAAGCCAAGAACCCAGAAAGTCTAAGCTTATTTTAAAATTTTAAAATTTCACAATTTCATTTTATCTCAAACTGAAAGTAAGCTTAAAAACAGTTGAAAGGATATGTTTTCCTTCCATCTTACTAGAGGTTGAATTCAGAGGTGCATTTTTAAAATTTATTTCTAGGTAAATTACATACATTTTATTACATCTTGTTATTTTGAAAGTTAATGAAAGCTGGGAAAAAACTTCAATGAGAATCACTGATACATTAAGTTAGTGCTTATGCCACAAAGTAGATGGAAATCAGAGCTGCAACTTTTCTTCATGGAAATGTAAATGAAGTAATACAGTAGATACAACACATGGATTATTAAAGTGACTGAGGAAACTTTCAGAAGATGGATTAGCCAATAAATGCAAAAGAATAAATAAAAATTCTTAAATAAAGGATTAAAATTGGCAGTATGCAGTGATTCATTAATTGGTGGAGCATTTCTATAATGTCCCTCCTCCTCTGCTGTGTATACTCCATGTCCATCATTAAACCTGTCTCAGCACAGGTCCAGATACAAACACAACCATCCAGGTATTCTTGCACAGGAAATCAGGTTAAAAAAATGAACAGCCACACAACACAAAGCATCTCAAAGCTTATTTTGAAGCATTTAAATCTGAATCTTATTAATAAGGAATATGAATGTATATTTACATATAATAATATTATATTAACATATAATAATATTCAAGATGGAAAAACATGTGACAAAGGGAGAAAGGACCCGAGAAAGAGCATTTTGACTGCATCGAACTTTTGTCTCTGCCCCCAGCTATTCCTGAGTATAAAATCCTGTTAGCCTGCAAACTGAGAAGAAATGTTCCAAAAAGCCTGAGATACATATTGAAAGAAAAACCTGGTTTTATTTTTACTTCAAAATTAAACAGGAGCTTGAAAGCTGCTCCATACAGTGGGAAATCATCTGTAGTCTCCAAAAATATTATTAAATGTCAAAATATATGGAAAAATGCCCAAGAAAGGGGAATGACCCTTCTTCAAGTCTGAGTAGAAATACCCAAAATAAATCCAGAGCAAATGTCCACAACCATTTAAGGCACATAAAAAACAAATTTTCTCAGTGAAGACTTCTAGATAAGATTTGACATGCAACTTCTTACTAATATTATGTAAAACCAGCAATTTTCAGACTCAAATAAGTAGAAGAAATTGCGACCTGAGCTCTAAAATTTCTAGCTCAATTTTAATGCACTGATGTGTTTACAAATAAAACTGTCCTTCTGAAACAAATATAAAACTCTTTAGATGAGGAATATCAACAAAAAGGTTTTTTAGGATGGTTCCTAATTTTTTTTCTTTATACAGTTACATATTATTCATAATCTATATAATGTCTGTGTTACTTGTGCCTCCTGTCCTAAAATAAAAAGAAAATATATTTCAAGACAATTAACAGAACATGTTTATTTGAAATTATTCTTGGGATCATACAAACAAATCAGGTTCAGGAATAATATTTTCCAAAATGTTGTCCATAGAGATGAAAAGTATTTAATTGTCTTTCTGGTCAGATATACAAAAGAGCTGTAATATGTACAAATGCATATACATAATACATAGTTTGATTTTTGTGCTTAATTCCAAATCTGTTTCTACCCACAGAAAGATTAATATTTCAAAAATTCTGCTTTCTTAGGGTTTAAGAGCTGAATTTAATTTTCAGAATTCAGCAATCAAGTGGTGTGTGTGTGTGTGCATGTGTGAAGGATGGTGGTTTTATAAAACAAAGCCTCATCTGTACAACAAAAATTAACTTTATAATATCACTACATTTTTGAGGGTTTTTACATCATTAAATTTATCAGCTGAAATAGCTTTATTTCTATTAAGCAAGCAACAACAACAACAAAAAAAATCTTACCATAAAAGTCAACTTCTTCTTTTTGTGTTAATATTCTTAAAGACATTTTATGAACCACTTCATACTTAATGGTTTGCAAGCAATCCCAACAGTTGGGAATTGTGTGAAAAGTTGCACAGATTGACAGATGAAGTGAAAAGGTCTGTATTAATTTTCCAAATAAAGAAATGCACTGAGTGGTATTTCACTATGATTATACTCCAAAGTACCAATTAGAACGCATATCAGAAACTAGAGCAAGTTGACACTCTACAATAAAGCAAATAATTTCCAGTTGGAGGGGCAGAAAATGTTAATATGCAATGTTCAAGACTACAAGAATCTTTGTAAAAGGAAGTAGCTAATAAGGTTTAATGATGCATGTCAGGAAGCCACAGTATGTAGGGAAACACAGCTGGCTTCATTTTGTAAACTATTTGATATACACATCTTTCTAGTTCACGATTATCAGCTGTGCAAGTGCCACAGGGGACAGTTTAGCCTTCAGATCAGGATATTCTTCTTGTTCTCTAAATTACAAGTAAAATACATTAATATAATATGGTGCTGTAGGCTAGTGCCCTGACTAAAGCTTATCAGCTTACAAAAAAGATTAAAGAACTCTTCTGTAAAATTCAGTTTGAACAATCTCAGCAGAATAAACAGGCTGAAGAATACGGAAATAATAAATATATTTATAATACAAATCTACACTCATTTTTGAATGTCAGATTAAACCCCGAAAGTTACTAAAATAAACATGAAATGTCATTTATATTAATTCATACCATTTCATGAAGCATGTACTTCTTTTATTATTAAATTAATATTAATAAAGAAATCACGGGTATTATGGATAGATTGCAGCTCTACAAAGCATTATGCCTCCTGCTTTACTGCACTCCAAGTTGCTCAGTGACTGCAATATGCAGGTGACAGCAATTAGCAGCAGATGACAGAAGCACTTTGAATTTGTACCAGATGGTAGCTAAGGGTCATTGGAAGCTACCAGACCTTCCACAAGGAAACTGTTGTGCAGTACAACTATAAAACACTTCAGTACTTAGAAATAAATTATTCAGGTTCTCAAAGAAAATTGGAAGGTCAAAATAGAATATAAAATATTATGTGAGGCATTAAAAGCTCACCTAGTGTTTACAGAATTAAATACATTTAAAAATAAAACAGTGCATATAGAGCATATCTTAACCTCACAATGGGGAGAGTCATGACAAAACTAGTAGGAACATCACCTTATGTATCTGCTAAACAATTCAAACCTGTGTCCCAGTGCAAGAGTAAGACACAGACTGAATACATGCTTCAGTGCAAGAGGAAAAAAAGGCCAGGGGAAGATTCATACGTGGAATACAACACTTTAATGGATGCCCCTCCACACTTCTACTGTGCCCTTAAAAGTACTATTTCACAGCTCGAACACAATTAGGTGTATCTCATTTGCAAAAAATTAATTCCCACCACATCCAAATTTATAAATACACACAAACTTGCTTCAATTTTTTTAGCTGCAAACTGAGAGTGAGATCCCCTTAGAGCACAGTGCTGCACTAGGTACTGCATGAACTACCTCAACAAGCCAAGGAAAGACAAATTGATTTGAGCACAAAGGAGAAAGTAACGATACAGTAGGAACTGAAACAAAACCCCAAAAGTGAGAATAAGAGGTGAACATACAGCCAGAGAACCCTTGGGAATTTCAAAAATATGTATAGATAAGGTCAATGAATGGCTATTCAGCTGCTTATGGGGTATCTCTTCTCGTGTATAAAACTGTTAAAAAATCAACCATGCATCCACAAGTTGGAGCCAACAACTTGATAGCAGAGCACATGAAAGATACATGAGTTGTGATAAAAGTAGCTTTAAAAGGAAGGTGACAGGGCTGGATAGGCTAAGGAGGAAGGAACCCATGGGAAGATGCAGGTAAGAGCTGAAGAGGTGAAACAGGATCATCACCTTTATCATCACAAAATGAGTACTCACTAACCAAGACAGCATTTTTCAAGGTAAACAAATTGTGACAGATTACTATTTGATTTCATCTGATCAAAAACTTAAACTTTCTTCTTCACAAATGTACTACCTCTTCAGAGAAAAAACAAGCATGTGTGGGATGGGATGGGATGGGATGGGATGGGATGGGATGGGATGGGATGGGATGGGATGGGATGGGATGGGATGGGGAAGGGGAGTAAGTGGAACTAGTAAAAGTATTAGACAGACCAGAGTAGCAGGATGGAGAAGCAGAACAAGGCAAGGGGGAAGGTAGTCAGAAGAAAGATATATTGAATACAAAGCAGAGGACTGGTGCTGGCTGAATCTCTTCCAGGGACCATACATATAGTAGGGAATCACAACAAACTGAATCAAAAAGTTTTTCAACAGTTCTTTCAAAAACCCGAAATAAACAACTGTCCAACCATTGTCAAACTTAGACTAGAAAAAGAGCTCTATGTGATAGGCAGAACAAAAAGATAACAAAAAAGAGCCTATCCCTCAAACCCAGTAGGCATCAGTAAGAATCTTATTTGCTTTCTTGAGCTGAGTCACAAGTCATCTATCTTTGCTTTTACAAAAGAAAACATTTGAGTGGATTCCTTGGAGACCATAAGATTAAGAAAAGATTCCACAATGTCTCCAAATCATAAAAGAAATGAAACTGAATGCTGTTTTGTATAAACAGTATTTTGGAATACATTCCAGAAGATATGATGGGAAGGAAATAAGCTTTAAGAATACGAAGAGCAATCCACTCTTTACAAACTAATCCACAATCTAAACCACATTATTTTCATCTGGTACAAGCTGGAATGCTGATTTTAATGCTCAGTGTATCCACAGGCTTGCTCTCTGAACTGAGGTAAAAAAGAAGGGCAAAGACTGTATTTGTTAAGATTATGACAAGCTTGTTACTTTGAGCATCTAACACAACCCAGTAAATTATCTTAGTTATGATCACTATGTTCAGCCTACGCCAAAACAAATACTATGTTCTGATATGGAGAGAACTCTCCCT